>NC_136070.1:374121588-375321588 GCF_964261635.1 Lissotriton helveticus
TTGTATGGTGACGATTGTGCCCCCCCGGCACAAACGTAATTGGGCCTCCTCGAACACAAAGGTGTTCGGCAAAATTGACAGGAACTAAAACGATTGTGACTTGCCATATTACTACCTCTCCTTTCTGCAAAACGATAGAACCCGAGTTGGTAATGAAGGAAAGGACAGGTAAGACGACTGATGTCCCCTAATCTGGCCTTTTTATAGGGGACTATAACGTCAATGGTCTTCTGTTTTCCAGCTCGTTAGAAATACAATTCCCAATGCCCAGATTACCTCACCCCTCTGCACTTAAGTGCGGATGTCCAAAGCGTCCCCGCTTCCCCCGATTAACCCCAGCTTCATGTCAGCTACCCTCGAAGCGTAATTGATGACCTTGATTAACGGTCACTCCCCAAGAAAAGCATGTTTTACATCTGCCCCCCCTCCCCCTTCTTCATGACGAAACGCCCCTGCTTGCAAGAGTTAGCCGACCCCAAAGGGAAATGTAAGATTGTCGGTACTTGGGTTAAAAAAAGAGAAAAAGGGCGAGTCTCTACATAAGGACTCGATTTTGAGTTTGATATGATACACTGTGTATAAAAGTCCAATTTCTCTCCACATACATCACGAATGAGCGCCAAACAGGTTTATGAATTCAATGATAATGCCCTCCTACATACTCCATAAGTGATGACTTCTGACTGTGACCGATGAACTTATCCCCCACCTACTTAGGAGTGGGGACGGAATTGAAATATATAAATGTCTTCTCCTGCCAGTTTTTCTAAAACTTGTTTTGTACCCATTCAAAGATACAAGCACCGGAGGAGAGGAGCTGGACGTGACGCACAGCCTGGCCACAGATCATGAAGCACGTGTGACAGCGACCAAAGGTGGAGTCACAGAGCAACGAGACGCGGGACGAGGCACCACTCTCAAACTCGGCAGATTAAGGAATGAAGGGCTGCCTTGAAGCCCTCGGTTTGCTGACCCACTCGTGCCTGAAGTCCCCGTCCCTTTTTGAGCCCGACTGATGGGCCTGCCTGCTCGTCGTCCTTTGCTCCTTTGGTCCCTTTGGTGTGCTCAGAGATCTGATCCCACTCCTCCCTCTCTTCCCTTGATTATTCAACAACATCACCCTTTTCGCATAAACGTTTGACTATAGAATGTGGTTTTGTCACGAAAAAAAGAAAGACACGCAGGTGCCCAGCATGAGGCACCCCTAAGAAAATCAGTTAGGAAACAGGACTGTGATCTAACAGCAGAGGACTGATCGCACCCTGCAACGTGTAAGGATGAATCCGAGCTGGACCTATAGCTCCACCGCCGGTGCTCAACAGCGCCAACAAAAGAAGACGGACTCTGTTAAAAAGACATTGTGACAACGACCCCCCCCCTTTTCCTGAACTTTCTACTCACCCCCTTGACTAATTGCTTGTATCGAATTGAATCCCTCCCTCAACCATTTTGTATTGCTTTCTAAAATGTTTCATCGATCACTCATGTATTTAGTTTTCCAAAAGTCCCTTATAGCACTGACAAGACCCGAAGGTATCAGAGCACTTTCTACTGTATGTTGATGTCACCGGAGAGAAAGTCAGAACCTGATTCTATAATATGTCTGAACCTTTTTCTTGATTAACACCGACTAAGTATTATATCGATCTCTAGACTTGAATGAAGAACCCAACAAATGTAAATTCACATGTACCGCATTCTGCCTATCGTATCGACTATATAGAACTGAACTAGCTTATGTAAAAAAGCGGCGACTGTTGAAAATGACAATGTATATGTACATAAGCGGCGTTCATTTGTGTTCACAGTACCCCTTGTTGTAAGCAGAACGGATATCGCTAAACGCTGACTGTGTTATCCCGCCAGCATAGACCCATGCGCACACGTACAAGATAGCCATTTTAGGCACCATGGCCTCTCTGCCCGTTTGTTAAACCCCGGCACCCCTCCCCGCGTGCACTGCTCATGCATCAGCCACAAGACCCTCTCCCTCTGCGTGACCCTGCTCTAGAAGTAGCACTCCTGCTTGACCCACACCCCCCCATTTCCTCCCAGGAACAACCTTCCCCTCAGCTGACAAACCCCCCCCCCCGGCTACACTTGACCTTTCGACCCGGTCCCAAGTCCTAAGACCAAGCCTCGTGGGTGTACATCCCCCTTTTTCCTGCCCAGCACAACAATACCGTGATACACCAGCCAAAGTGCACGATCTTATCGCCTGCCCAACCTTTTGATCTGATCATCCCCTCCTGCCCTCGTGTCCGGTAGGAATGTCCGGCTGAGAGATCACAATCCCTTGTTACATTCAGGAGGGGAGGATGACATCTGAGCGACTGGTATGGGAATAGGCCTGAAGCTTGGATTCCATGCATGCTTTCTCCTATTCTCAAAGCGTCTTTATTGCAATAAGGAATGTTTGTGCATCATAAACATGTGTATAAAAGACGAAGCCTCAGAGAAACTTGGCAGAGCACCTCCTGAAGACACTATGCGAGTGTCCGAAATGACAGGCTCTCCTCATGAGAAATAAAACTCTATTCTTGTTTTCCTGCTTCCAGCGCCCGTCTCTTTATTTGGTAATTGTTCAAGATGGGAACTAAGAGGCGTCCTGCGCCAGCAGCCTGGGCATCAGGTGCGTTATGGGCTGACTTTTCCACACAAAGAAAGACCAAAGGAAATGATGGACGGAGCGTTGACAATACAAGCACTCACCCCCAGTCAACTGATCTGGGTTTAATCCATCACCATTCTTTAGCCCACTCTGACACCCCAGTTCAGACATGGCCATATGCAAATCAGTCTGACCCTGTGCCTCATGGGAACAGTCCAGCCCGAACTGCCAAGCCATGCCTTCCCTGGACCGGAAACAAGCTACCGAGGACCGGTTTCTGGCATTTCAGCCTTCTTCAGCCCGGCTTGCTTGAATCCAGTGGCAAAGTGAGCAAGGGACTCACGTCTGAGCATACCCTGCCAACTTATGGCGAACAAAGAAAAACCAAAGAAATGATGGACAGAGCGTTGACAATACAAGCACTCACCCCCAGTCAACTGAACTGGGTTTAATCCATCACCATTCTTTAGCCCACTCTGCCACCCCAGTTCAGACATGGCCATATGCAAATCAGTCTGACCCTGTGCCTCATGGGAACAGTCCAGCCCGAACTGCCAAGCCATGCCTTCCCTGGACCGGAAACAAGCTACCGAGGACCGGTTTCTGGCATTTCAGCCTTCTTTAGCCCGGCTTGCTTGAATCCAGTGGCAAAGTGAGCAAGGGACTCACGTCTGAGCATACCCTGCCAACTTATGGCGAACAAAGAAAAACCAAAGCAAATCATGGACGGAGCGTTGACAATACAAGCACTCACCCCCAGTCAACTGATCTGGGTTTAATCCATCACCATTCTTTAGCCCACTCTGCCACCCCAGTTCAGACATGGCCATATGCAAATCAGTCTGACCCTGTACCTCATGGGAACAGTCCAGCCCGAACTGCCAAGCCATGCCTTCCCTGGACCGGAAAAAAGCTACCGAGGACCGGTTTCTGGCATTTCAGCCTTCTTCAGCCCGGCTTGCTTGAATCCAGTGGCAAAGTGAGCAAGGGACTCACGTCTGAGCATACCCTGCTAACTTATGGCGAACAAAGAAAAACCAAAGTAAATGATGGACGGAGCATTGACAATACAAGCACTCACCCCCAGTCAACTGATCTGGGTTTAATCCATCACCATTCTTTAGCCCACTCTGCCACCCCAGTTCAGACATGGCCATATGCAAATCAGTCTGACCCTGTGCCTCATGGGAACAGTCCAGCCCGAACTGCCAAGCCATGCCTTCCCTGGACCGGAAAAAAGCTACAGAGGACCAGTTTCTGGCATTTCAGCCTTCTTCAGCACGGCTTGCTTGAATCCAGTGGCAAAGTGAGCAAGGGACTCACGTCTGAGCATACCCTGCTAACTTATGGCGAACAAAGAAAAACCAAAGGAAATGATGGACGGAGCGTTGACAATACAAGCACTCACCCCCAGTCAACTGATCTGGGTTTAATCCATCACCATTCTTTAGCCCACTCTGACACCCCAGTTCAGACATGGCCATATGCAAATCAGTCTGACCCTGTGCCTCATGGGAACAGTCCAGCCCGAACTGCCAAGCCATGCCTTCCCTGGACCGGAAACAAGCTACCGAGGACCGGTTTCTGGCATTTCAGCCTTCTTCAGCCAGGCTTGCTTGAATCCAGTGGCAAAGTGAGCAAGGGACTCACGTCTGAGCATACCCTGCCAACTTATGGCGAACAAAGAAAAACCAAAGGAAATGATGGATGGAGCATTGACAATACAAGCACTCACCCCCAGCCAACTGATCTGGGTTTAATCCATCACCATTCTTTAGCCCACTCTGCCACCCCAGTTCAGACATAGACATATGCAAATCAGTCTGACCCTGTGCCTCAAGGGAACAGTACAGCCCGAACTGCCAAGCCATGCCTTCCCTGGACCGGAAACAAGCTACCGAGGACCGGTTTCTGGCATTTCAGCCTGCTTCAGCCCGGCTTGCTTGAATCCAGTGGCAAAGTGAGCAAGGGACTCACGTCTGAGCATACCCTGCCAACTTATGGCGAACAAAGAAAAACCAAAGGAAATGATGGACGGAGCGTTGACAATACAAGCACTCACCCCCAGTCAACTGATCTGGGTTTAATCCATCACCATTCTTTAGCCCACTCTGCCACCCCAGTTCAGACATGGCCATATGCAAATCAGTCTGACCCTGTGCTTCATGGGAACAGTCCAGCCCGAACTGCCAAGCCATGCCTTCCCTGGACCGGAAACAAGCTACCCCAGGACCGGTTTCTAGCTTTTCAGCCTTCTTCAGCCCGGCTTGCTTGAATCCAGTGGCAAAGTGAGCAAGGGACTCACATCTGAGCATACCCTGCCAACTTATGGCGAACAAAGAAAAACCAAAGAAATATGGACGGAGCGTTGACAATACAAGCACTCACCCCCAGTCAACTGATCTGGGTTTAATCCATCACCATTCTTTCGCCCACTCTGCCACCCCAGTTCAGACATGGCCATATGCAAATCAGTCTGACCCTGTGCCTCATGGGAACAGTCCAGCCCGAACTGCCAAGCCATGCCTTCCCTGGACTGGAAACAAGCTACCGAGGACCGGTTTCTGGCATTTCAGCCTTCTTCAGCCCGGCTTGCTTGAATCCAGTGGCAAAAAGAGCAAGGGACTCACGTCTGAGCATACCCTGCCAACTTATGGCGAACAAAGAAAAACCAAAGGAAATGATGGATGGAGCGTTGACAATACAAGCACTCACCCCTAGTCAACTGATCTGGGTTTAATCCATCACCATTCTTTAGCCCACTCTGCCACCCAAGTTCAGACATGGCCATATGCAAATCAGTCTGACCCTGTGCCTCATGGGAACAGTCCAGCCCGAACTGCCAAGCCATGCCTTCCCTGGACCGGAAAAATGCTACCGAGGACCGGTTTCTGGCATTTCAGCCTTCTTCAGCCCGGCTTGCTTGAATCCAGTGGCAAAGTGAGCAAGGGACTCACGTCTGAGCATACCCTGCCAACTTATGGCGAACAAAGAAAAACCAAAGGAAATGATGGACGGAGCGTTGACAATACAAGCACTCACCCCCAGTCAACTGATCTGGGTTTAATCCATCACCATTCTTTAGCCAACTCTGCCACCCCAGTTCAGACATGGCCATATGCAAATCAGTCTCACCCTGTGCTTCATGGGAACAGTCCAGCCCGAACTGCCAAGCCATGCCTTCCCTGGACCGGAAACAAGCTACCGAGGACCGGTTTCTGGCAATTCAGCCTTCTTCAGCCCGGCTTGCTTGAATCCAGTGGCAAAGTGAGCAAGGGACTCACATCTGAGCATACCCTGCCAACTTATGGCGAACAAAGAAAAACCAAAGAAATGATGGACTAGGCGTTGACAATACAAGCACTCACCCCCAGTCAACTGATCTGGGTTTAATCCATCACCATTCTTTAGCCCACTCTGCCACCCCAGTTCAGACATGGCCATATGCAAATCAGTCTGACCCTGTGCCTCATGGGAACAGTCCAGCCCGAACTGCCAAGCCATGCCTTCCCTGGACTGGAAACAAGCTACCGAAGACCGGTTTCTGGCAATTCAGCCTTCTTCAGCCCGGCTTGCTTGAATCCAGTGGCAAAAAGAGCAAGGGACTCACGTCTGAGCATACCCTGCCAACTTATGGCGAACAAAGAAAAACCAAAGGAAATGATGGATGGAGCGTTGACAATACAAGCACTCACCCCCAGTCAACTGATCTGGGTTTAATCCATCACCATTCTTTAGCCCACTCTGCCACCCAAGTTCAGACATGGCCATATGCAAATCAGTCTGACCATGTGCCTCATGGGAACAGTCCAGCCCGAACTGCCAAGCCATGCCTTCCCTGGACCGGAAAAATGCTACCGAGGACCGGTTTCTGGCATTTCAGCCTTCTTCAGCCGGGCTTGCTTGAATCCAGTGGCAAAGTGAGCAAGGGACTCACGTCTGAGCATACCCTGCTAACTTATGGCGAACAAAGAAAAACCAAAGGAAATGATGGACGGAGCGTTGACAATACAAGCACTCACCCCCAGTCAACTGATCTGGTTTTAATCCATCACCATTCTTTAGCCCACTCTTACACCCCAGTTCAGACATGGCCATATGCAAATCAGTCTGACCCTGTGCCTCATGGGAACAGTCCAGCCCGAACTGCCAAGCCATGCCTTCCCTGGACCGGAAACAAGCTACCGAGGACCGGTTTCTGGCATTTCAGCCTTCTTCAGCCCGGCTTGCTTGAATCCAGTGGCAAAGTGAGCAAGGGACTCATGTCTGAGCATACCCTGCCAACTTATGGCGAACAAAGAAAAACCAAAGGAAATGATGGATGGAGCATTGACAATACAAGTACTCACCCCCAGTCAACTGATCTGGGTTGAATCCATCACCATTCTTTAGCCCACTCTGCCACCCCAGTTCAGACATGGCCATATGCAAATCAGTCTGACCCTGTGCCTCATGGGAACAGTCCAGCCCGAACTGCCAAGCCATGCCTTCCCTGGACCGGAAACAAGTTACCGAGGACCGGTTTCTGGCATTTCAGCCTGCTTTAGCCCGGCTTGCTTGAATCCAGTGGTAAAGTGAGCAAGGGACTCACGTCTGAGCATACCCTGCCAACTTATGGCGAACAAAGAAAAACCAAAGGAAATGATGGACGGAGTGTTGACAATACAAGCACTCACCCTCAGTAAACTGATCTGGGTTTAATCCATCACCATTCTTTAGCCCACTCTGCCACCCCAGTTCAGACATGGCCATATGCAAATCAGTCTGACCCTGTGCCTCATAGGAACAGTCCAGCACGAACTGCCAAGCCATGCCTTCCCTGGACCGGAAACAAGCTGCCGAAGACCAGTTTCTGGCATTTCAGCCTTCTTCAGCCCGGCTTGCTTGAATCCAGTGGCAAAGTGAGCAAGGGACTCACGTCTGAGCATACCCTGCCAACTTATGGCGAACAAAGTAAAACCAAATGAAATGATGGACAGAGCATTGAAAATACAAGCACTCACCCCCAGTCAACTGATCTGGGGTTAATCCATCACCATTCTTTAGCCCACTCTGCCACCCCCAGCTCAGACATGGCAATATGCAAATAAGCCTGACCCTGTGCCTCATGGGAACAGTCCAGCCCGAACTGCCAAGCCATGCCTTCCCTGGACCGGAAACAAGCTACAGAGGACCGGTTTCTGGCATTTCAGCCTTCTTCAGCCCGGCTTGCTTGAATCCAGTGGCAAAGTGAGCAAGGGACTAATGTCTGAGCATACCCTACCAACTTATGGCGAACTAAAGAAAAACCAAAGGAAATGATGGATGGAGCATTGACAATACAAGTACTCACCCCCAGTCAACTGATCTGGGTTTAATCCATCACCATTCTTTAGCCCACTCTGCCACCCCAGTTCAGACATGGCCATATGCAAATCAGTCTGACCCTGTGCCTCATGGGAACAGTCCAGCCCGAACTGCCAAGCCATGCCTTCCCTGGACCGGAAACAAGTTACCGAGGACCGGTTTCTGGCATTTCAGCCTGCTTCAGCCCGGCTTGCTTGAATCCAGTGGCAAAGTGAGCAAGGGACTCACGTCTGAGCATACCCTGCCAACTTATGGCGAACAAAGAAAAACCAAAGGAAATGATGGACGGAGCGTTGACAATACAAGCACTCACCCCCAGTCAACTGATCTGGGTTTAATCCATCACCATTCTTTAGCCCACTCTGCCACCCCAGTTCAGACATGGCCATATGCAAATCAGTCTGATCCTGTGCCTCATGGTAACAGTCCAGCCCGAACTGCCAAGCCATGCCTTCCCTGGACTGAAAACAAGCTACCGAGGACCGGTTTCTGGCATTTCAGCCTTCTTCAGCCCTGCTTGCTTGAATCCAGTTGCAAAGTGAGCAAGGGACTCACGTCTGAGCATACCCTGCCAACTTATGGCGAACAAAGAAAAACCAAAGGAAATGATGGACGGAGCGTTGACAATACTAGCACTCACCCCCAGTCAACTGATCTGGGTTTAATCCATCACCATTCTTTAGCCCACTCTGCCACCCCAGTTCAGACATGGCCATATGCAAATCAGTCTGACCCTGTGCCTCATGGGAACAGTCCAGCCCGAACTGCCAAGCCATGCCTTCCCTGGACCGGAAACAAGCTACAGAGGACCGGTTTCTGGCATTTCAGCCTTCTTCAGCCCGGCTTGCTTGAATCCAGTGGCAAAGTGAGCAAGGGACTCACGTCTGAGCATACCCTGCCAACTTATGGCGAACAAAGAAAAACCAAAGGAAATGATGGACGGAGCGTAGACAATACAAGCACTCACCCCCAGTCAACTGATCTGGGTTTAATCCATCACCATTCTTTAGCCCACTCTGCCACCCCAGTTCAGACATGGCCATATGCAAATCAGTCTGACCCTGTGCCTCATGGGAACAGTCCAGCCCGAACTGCCAAGCCATGCCTTCCCTGGACCGGAAACAAGCTACAGAGGACCGGTTTCTGGCATTTCAGCCTTCTTTAGCCCAGCTTGCTTGAATCCAGTGGCAAAGTGAGCAAGGGACTCACGTCTGAGCATACCCTGCCAACTTATGGCGAACAAAGAAAAACCAAAGCAAATCATGGACGGAGCGTTGACAATACAAGCACTCACCCCCAGTCAACTGATCTGGGTTTAATCCATCACCATTCTTTAGCCCACTCTGCCACCCCAGTTCAGACATGGCCATATGCAAATCAGTCTGACCCTGTACCTCATGGGAACAGTCCAGCCCGAACTGCCAAGCCATGCCTTCCCTGGACCGGAAAAAAGCCACCGAGGACCGGTTTCTGGCATTTCAGCCTTCTTCAGCCCGGCTTGCTTGAATCCAGTGGCAAAGTGAGCAAGGGACTCACGTCTGAGCATACCCTGCTAACTTATGGCGAACAAAGAAAAACCAAAGGAAATGATGGACGGAGCATTGACAATACAAGCACTCACCCCCAGTCAACTGATCTGGGTTTAATCCATCACCATTCTTTAGCCCACTCTGCCACCCCAGTTCAGACATGGCCATATGCAAATCAGTCTGACCCTGTGCCTCATGGGAACAGTCCAGCCCGAACTGCCAAGCCATGCCTTCCCTGGACCGGAAAAAAGCTACAGAGGACCAGTTTCTGGCATTTCAGCCTTCTTCAGCACGGCTTGCTTGAATCCAGTGGCAAAGTGAGCAAGGGACTCACGTCTGAGCATACCCTGCTAACTTATGGCGAACAAAGAAAAACCAAAGGAAATGATGGACGGAGCGTTGACAATACAAGCACTCACCCCCAGTCAACTGATCTGGGTTTAATCCATCACCATTCTTTAGCCCACTCTGACACCCCAGTTCAGACATGGCCATATGCAAATCAGTCTGACCCTGTGCCTCATGGGAACAGTCCAGCCCGAACTGCCAAGCCATGCCTTCCCTGGACCGGAAACAAGCTACCGAGGACCGGTTTCTGGCATTTCAGCCTTCTTCAGCCAGGCTTGCTTGAATCCAGTGGCAAAGTGAGCAAGGGACTCACGTCTGAGCATACCCTGCCAACTTATGGCGAACAAAGAAAAACCAAAGGAAATGATGGATGGAGCATTGACAATACAAGCACTCACCCCCAGTCAACTGATCTGGGTTTAATCCATCACCATTCTTTAGCCCACTCTGCCACCCCAGTTCAGACATAGACATATGCAAATCAGTCTGACCCTGTGCCTCAAGGGAACAGTACAGCCCGAACTGCCAAGCCATGCCTTCCCTGGACCGGAAACAAGCTACCGAGGACCGGTTTCTGGCATTTCAGCCTGCTTCAGCCCGGCTTGCTTGAATCCAGTGGCAAAGTGAGCAAGGGACTCACGTCTGAGCATACCCTGCCAACTTATGGCTAACAAAGAAAAACCAAAGGAAATGATGGACGGAGCGTTGACAATACAAGCACTCACCCCCAGTCAACTGATCTGGGTTTAATCCATCACCATTCTTTAGCCCACTCTGCCACCCCAGTTCAGACATGGCCATATGCAAATCAGTCTGACCCTGTGCTTCATGGGAACAGTCCAGCCCGAACTGCCAAGCCATGCCTTCCCTGGACCGGAAACAAGCTACCCCAGGACCGGTTTCTGGCATTTCCGCCTTCTTCAGCCCGGCTTGCTTGAATCCAGTGGCAAAGTGAGCAAGGGACTCACATCTGAGCATACCCTGCCAACTTATGGCGAACAAAGAAAAACCAAAGAAATGATGGACGGAGCGTTGACAATACAAGCACTCACCCCCAGTCAACTGATCTGGGTTTAATCCATCACCATTTTTTCGCCCACTCTGCCACCCCAGTTCAGACATGGCCATATGCAAATCAGTCTGACCCTGTGCCTCATGGGAACAGTCCAGCCCGAACTGCCAAGCCATGCCTTCCCTGGACTGGAAACAAGCTACCGAGTACCGGTTTCTGACATTTCAGCCTTCTTCAGCCCGGCTTGCTTGAATCCAGTGGCAAAAAGAGCAAGGGACTCACGTCTGAGCATACCCTGCCAACTTATGGCGAACAAAGAAAAACCAAAGGAAATGATGGATGGAGCGTTGACAATACAAGCACTCACCCCTAGTCAACTGATCTGGGTTTAATCCATCACCATTCTTTAGCCCACTCTGCCACCCAAGTTCAGACATGGCCATATGCAAATCAGTCTGACCCTGTGCCTCATGGGAACAGTCCAGCCCGAACTGCCAAGCCATGCCTTCCCTGGACCGGAAAAATGCTACCGAGGACCGGTTTCTGGCATTTAGCCTTCTTCAGCCCGGCTTGCTTGAATCCAGTGGCAAAGTGAGCAAGGGACTCACGTCTGAGCATACCCTGCTAACTTATGGCGAACAAAGAAAAACCAAAGGAAATGATGGACGGAGCGTAGACAATACAAGCACTCACCCCCAGTCAACTGATCTGGGTTTAATCCATCACCATTCTTTAGCCCACTCTGCCACCCCAGTTCAGACATGGCCATATGCAAATCAGTCTGACCCTGTGCCTCATGGGAACAGTCCAGCCCGAACTGCCAAGCCATGCCTTCCCTGGACCGGAAACAAGCTACCGAGGACCGGTTTCTGGCATTTCAGCCTGCTTCAGCCCGGCTTGCTTGAATCCAGTGGCAGAGTGAGCAAGGGACTCACGTCTGAGCATACCCTGCCAACTTATGGCGAACAAAGAAAAACCAAAGGAAATGATGGACGGAGCGTTGACAATACAAGCACTCACCCCCAGTCAACTGATCTGGGTTTAATCCATCACCATTCTTTAGCCAACTCTGCCACCCCAGTTCAGACATGGCCATATGCAAATCAGTCTCACCCTGTGCTTCATGGGAACAGTCCAGCCCGAACTGCCAAGCCATGCCTTCCCTGGACCGGAAACAAGCTACCGAGGACCGGTTTCTGGCAATTCAGCCTTCTTCAGCCCGGCTTGCTTGAATCCAGTGGCAAAGTGAGCAAGGGACTCACATCTGAGCATACCCTGCCAACTTATGGCGAACAAAGAAAAACCAAAGAAATGATGGACGGAGCGTTGACAATACAAGCACTCACCCCCAGTCAACTGATCTGGGTTTAATCCATCACCATTCTTTAGCCCACTCTGCCACCCCAGTTCAGACATGGCCATATGCAAATCAGTCTGACCCTGTGCCTCATGGGAACAGTCCAGCCCGAACTGCCAAGCCATGCCTTCCCTGGACTGGAAACAAGCTACCGAAGACCGGTTTCTGGCAATTCAGCCTTCTTCAGCCCGGCTTGCTTGAATCCAGTGGCAAAAAGAGCAAGGGACTCACGTCTGAGCATACCCTGCCAACTTATGGCGAACAAAGAAAAACCAAAGGAAATGATGGATGGAGCGTTGACAATACAAGCACTCACCCCCAGTC
The DNA here is from genome assembly GCF_964261635.1 of Lissotriton helveticus. NCBI lineage: Eukaryota > Metazoa > Chordata > Amphibia > Caudata > Salamandridae > Lissotriton > Lissotriton helveticus. The sequence goes on from NC_136070.1 coordinate 374,134,116, forward strand.
AACTGATCTGGGTTTAATCCATCACCATTCTTTAGCCCACTCTGCCACCCAAGTTCAGACATGGCCATATGCAAATCAGTCTGACCCTGTGCCTCATGGGAACAGTCCAGCCTGAACTGCCAAGCCATGCCTTCCCTGGACCGGAAAAATGCTACCGAGGACCGGTTTCTGGCATTTCAGCCTTCTTCAGCCGGGCTTGCTTGAATCCAGTGGCAAAGTGAGCAAGGGTCTCACGTCTGAGCATACCCTGCTAACTTATGGCGAACAAAGAAAAACCAAAGGAAATGATGGACGGAGCGTTGACAATACAAGCACTCACCCCCAGTCAACTGATCTGGTTTTAATCCATCACCATTCTTTAGCCCACTCTTACACCCCAGTTCAGACATGGCCATATGCAAATCAGTCTGACCCTGTGCCTCATGGGAACAGTCCAGCCCGAACTGCCAAGCCATGCCTTCCCTGGACCGGAAACAAGCTACCGAGGACCGGTTTCTGGCATTTCAGCCTGCTTCAGCCCGGCTTGCTTGAATCCAGTGGCAAAGTGAGCAAGAGACTCATGTCTGAGCATACCCTGCCAACTTATGGCGAACAAAGAAAAACCAAAGGAAATGATGGATGGAGCATTGACAATACAAGTACTCACCCCCAGTCAACTGATCTGGGTTTAATCCATCACCATTCTTTAGCCCACTCTGCCACCCCAGTTCAGACATGGCCATATGCAAATCAGTCTGACCCTGTGCCTCATGGGAACAGTCCAGCCCGAACTGCCAAGCCATGCCTTCCCTGGACCGGAAACAAGTTACCGAGGACCGGTTTCTGGCATTTCAGCCTGCTTTAGCCCGGCTTGCTTGAATCCAGTGGTAAAGTGAGCAAGGGACTCACGTCTGAGCATACCCTGCCAACTTATGGCGAACAAAGAAAAACCAAAGGAAATGATGGACGGAGTGTTGACAATACAAGCACTCACCCTCAGTAAACTGATCTGGGTTTAATCCATCACCATTCTTTAGCCCACTCTGCCACCCCAGTTCAGACATGGCCATATGCAAATCAGTCTGACCCTGTGCCTCATAGGAACAGTCCAGCACGAACTGCCAAGCCATGCCTTCCCTGGACCGGAAACAAGCTGCCGAAGACCAGTTTCTGGCATTTCAGCCTTCTTCAGCCCGGCTTGCTTGAATCCAGTGGCAAAGTGAGCAAGGGACTCACGTCTGAGCATACCCTGCCAACTTATGGCGAACAAAGTAAAACCAAATGAAATGATGGACGGAGCATTGACAATACAAGCACTCACCCCCAGTCAACTGATCTGGGGTTAATCCATCACCATTCTTTAGCCCACTCTGCCACCCCCAGCTCAGACATGGCCATATGCAAATAAGCCTGACCCTGTGCCTCATGGGAACAGTCCAGCCCGAACTGCCAAGCCATGCCTTCCCTGGACCGGAAACAAGCTACAGAGGACCGGTTTCTGGCATTTCAGCCTTCTTCAGCCCGGCTTGCTTGAATCCAGTGGCAAAGTGAGCAAGGGACTAATGTCTGAGCATACCCTACCAACTTATGGCGAACTAAAGAAAAACCAAAGGAAATGATGGATGGAGCATTGACAATACAAGTACTCACCCCCAGTCAACTGATCTGGGTTTAATCCATCACCATTCTTTAGCCCACTCTGCCACCCCAGTTCAGACATGGCCATATGCAAATCAGTCTGACCCTGTGCCTCATGGGAACAGTCCAGCCCGAACTGCCAAGCCATGCCTTCCCTGGACCGGAAACAAGTTACCGAGGACCGGTTTCTGGCATTTCAGCCTGCTTCAGCCCGGCTTGCTTGAATCCAGTGGCAAAGTGAGCAAGGGACTCACGTCTGAGCATACCCTGCCAACTTATGGCGAACAAAGAAAAACCAAAGGAAATGATGGACGGAGCGTTGACAATACAAGCACTCACCCCCAGTCAACTGATCTGGGTTTAATCCATCACCATTCTTTAGCCCACTCTGCCACCCCAGTTCAGACATGGCCATATGCAAATCAGTCTGATCCTGTGCCTCATGGTAACAGTCCAGCCCGAACTGCCAAGCCATGCCTTCCCTGGACTGAAAACAAGCTACCGAGGACCGGTTTCTGGCATTTCAGCCTTCTTCAGCCCTGCTTGCTTGAATCCAGTTGCAAAGTGAGCAAGGGACTCACGTCTGAGCATACCCTGCCAACTTATGGCGAACAAAGAAAAACCAAAGGAAATGATGGACGGAGCGTTGACAATACTAGCACTCACCCCCAGTCAACTGATCTGGGTTTAATCCATCACCATTCTTTAGCCCACTCTGCCACCCCAGTTCAGACATGGCCATATGCAAATCAGTCTGACCCTGTGCCTCATGGGAACAGTCCAGCCCGAACTGCCAAGCCATGCCTTCCCTGGACCGGAAACAAGCTACAGAGGACCGGTTTCTGGCATTTCAGCCTTCTTCAGCCCGGCTTGCTTGAATCCAGTGGCAAAGTGAGCAAGGGACTCACGTCTGAGCATACCCTGCCAACTTATGGCGAACAAAGAAAAACCAAAGGAAATGATGGACGGAGCGTAGACAATACAAGCACTCACCCCCAGTCAACTGATCTGGGTTTAATCCATCACCATTCTTTAGCCCACTCTGCCACCCCAGTTCAGACATGGCCATATGCAAATCAGTCTGACCCTGTGCCTCATGGGAACAGTCCAGCCCGAACTGCCAAGCCATGCCTTCCCTGGACCGGAAACAAGCTACAGAGGACCGGTTTCTGGCATTTCAGCCTTCTTTAGCCCAGCTTGCTTGAATCCAGTGGCAAAGTGAGCAAGGGACTCACGTCTGAGCATACCCTGCCAACTTATGGCGAACAAAGAAAAACCAAAGCAAATCATGGACGGAGCGTTGACAATACAAGCACTCACCCCCAGTCAACTGATCTGGGTTTAATCCATCACCATTCTTTAGCCCACTCTGCCACCCCAGTTCAGACATGGCCATATGCAAATCAGTCTGACCCTGTACCTCATGGGAACAGTCCAGCCCGAACTGCCAAGCCATGCCTTCCCTGGACCGGAAAAAAGCCACCGAGGACCGGTTTCTGGCATTTCAGCCTTCTTCAGCCCGGCTTGCTTGAATCCAGTGGCAAAGTGAGCAAGGGACTCACGTCTGAGCATACCCTGCTAACTTATGGCGAACAAAGAAAAACCAAAGGAAATGATGGACGGAGCATTGACAATACAAGCACTCACCCCCAGTCAACTGATCTGGGTTTAATCCATCACCATTCTTTAGCCCACTCTGCCACCCCAGTTCAGACATGGCCATATGCAAATCAGTCTGACCCTGTGCCTCATGGGAACAGTCCAGCCCGAACTGCCAAGCCATGCCTTCCCTGGACCGGAAAAAAGCTACAGAGGACCAGTTTCTGGCATTTCAGCCTTCTTCAGCACGGCTTGCTTGAATCCAGTGGCAAAGTGAGCAAGGGACTCACGTCTGAGCATACCCTGCTAACTTATGGCGAACAAAGAAAAACCAAAGGAAATGATGGACGGAGCGTTGACAATACAAGCACTCACCCCCAGTCAACTGATCTGGGTTTAATCCATCACCATTCTTTAGCCCACTCTGACACCCCAGTTCAGACATGGCCATATGCAAATCAGTCTGACCCTGTGCCTCATGGGAACAGTCCAGCCCGAACTGCCAAGCCATGCCTTCCCTGGACCGGAAACAAGCTACCGAGGACCGGTTTCTGGCATTTCAGCCTTCTTCAGCCAGGCTTGCTTGAATCCAGTGGCAAAGTGAGCAAGGGACTCACGTCTGAGCATACCCTGCCAACTTATGGCGAACAAAGAAAAACCAAAGGAAATGATGGATGGAGCATTGACAATACAAGCACTCACCCCCAGTCAACTGATCTGGGTTTAATCCATCACCATTCTTTAGCCCACTCTGCCACCCCAGTTCAGACATAGACATATGCAAATCAGTCTGACCCTGTGCCTCAAGGGAACAGTACAGCCCGAACTGCCAAGCCATGCCTTCCCTGGACCGGAAACAAGCTACCGAGGACCGGTTTCTGGCATTTCAGCCTGCTTCAGCCCGGCTTGCTTGAATCCAGTGGCAAAGTGAGCAAGGGACTCACGTCTGAGCATACCCTGCCAACTTATGGCTAACAAAGAAAAACCAAAGGAAATGATGGACGGAGCGTTGACAATACAAGCACTCACCCCCAGTCAACTGATCTGGGTTTAATCCATCACCATTCTTTAGCCCACTCTGCCACCCCAGTTCAGACATGGCCATATGCAAATCAGTCTGACCCTGTGCTTCATGGGAACAGTCCAGCCCGAACTGCCAAGCCATGCCTTCCCTGGACCGGAAACAAGCTACCCCAGGACCGGTTTCTGGCATTTCAGCCTTCTTCAGCCCGGCTTGCTTGAATCCAGTGGCAAAGTGAGCAAGGGACTCACATCTGAGCATACCCTGCCAACTTATGGCGAACAAAGAAAAACCAAAGAAATGATGGACGGAGCGTTGACAATACAAGCACTCACCCCCAGTCAACTGATCTGGGTTTAATCCATCACCATTCTTTCGCCCACTCTGCCACCCCAGTTCAGACATGGCCATATGCAAATCAGTCTGACCCTGTGCCTCATGGGAACAGTCCAGCCCGAACTGCCAAGCCATGCCTTCCCTGGACTGGAAACAAGCTACCGAGTACCGGTTTCTGACATTTCAGCCTTCTTCAGCCCGGCTTGCTTGAATCCAGTGGCAAAAAGAGCAAGGGACTCACGTCTGAGCATACCCTGCCAACTTATGGCGAACAAAGAAAAACCAAAGGAAATGATGGATGGAGCGTTGACAATACAAGCACTCACCCCTAGTCAACTGATCTGGGTTTAATCCATCACCATTCTTTAGCCCACTCTGCCACCCAAGTTCAGACATGGCCATATGCAAATCAGTCTGACCCTGTGCCTCATGGGAACAGTCCAGCCCGAACTGCCAAGCCATGCCTTCCCTGGACCGGAAAAATGCTACCGAGGACCGGTTTCTGGCATTTAGCCTTCTTCAGCCCGGCTTGCTTGAATCCAGTGGCAAAGTGAGCAAGGGACTCACGTCTGAGCATACCCTGCTAACTTATGGCGAACAAAGAAAAACCAAAGGAAATGATGGACGGAGCGTAGACAATACAAGCACTCACCCCCAGTCAACTGATCTGGGTTTAATCCATCACCATTCTTTAGCCCACTCTGCCACCCCAGTTCAGACATGGCCATATGCAAATCAGTCTGACCCTGTGCCTCATGGGAACAGTCCAGCCCGAACTGCCAAGCCATGCCTTCCCTGGACCGGAAACAAGCTACCGAGGACCGGTTTCTGGCATTTCAGCCTGCTTCAGCCCGGCTTGCTTGAATCCAGTGGCAGAGTGAGCAAGGGACTCACGTCTGAGCATACCCTGCCAACTTATGGCGAACAAAGAAAAACCAAAGGAAATGATGGACGGAGCGTTGACAATACAAGCACTCACCCCCAGTCAACTGATCTGGGTTTAATCCATCACCATTCTTTAGCCAACTCTGCCACCCCAGTTCAGACATGGCCATATGCAAATCAGTCTCACCCTGTGCTTCATGGGAACAGTCCAGCCCGAACTGCCAAGCCATGCCTTCCCTGGACCGGAAACAAGCTACCGAGGACCGGTTTCTGGCAATTCAGCCTTCTTCAGCCCGGCTTGCTTGAATCCAGTGGCAAAGTGAGCAAGGGACTCACATCTGAGCATACCCTGCCAACTTATGGCGAACAAAGAAAAACCAAAGAAATGATGGACGGAGCGTTGACAATACAAGCACTCACCCCCAGTCAACTGATCTGGGTTTAATCCATCACCATTCTTTAGCCCACTCTGCCACCCCAGTTCAGACATGGCCATATGCAAATCAGTCTGACCCTGTGCCTCATGGGAACAGTCCAGCCCGAACTGCCAAGCCATGCCTTCCCTGGACTGGAAACAAGCTACCGAAGACCGGTTTCTGGCAATTCAGCCTTCTTCAGCCCGGCTTGCTTGAATCCAGTGGCAAAAAGAGCAAGGGACTCACGTCTGAGCATACCCTGCCAACTTATGGCGAACAAAGAAAAACCAAAGGAAATGATGGATGGAGCGTTGACAATACAAGCACTCACCCCCAGTCAACTGATCTGGGTTTAATCCATCACCATTCTTTAGCCCACTCTGCCACCCAAGTTCAGACATGGCCATATGCAAATCAGTCTGACCCTGTGCCTCATGGGAACAGTCCAGCCTGAACTGCCAAGCCATGCCTTCCCTGGACCGGAAAAATGCTACCGAGGACCGGTTTCTGGCATTTCAGCCTTCTTCAGCCGGGCTTGCTTGAATCCAGTGGCAAAGTGAGCAAGGGTCTCACGTCTGAGCATACCCTGCTAACTTATGGCGAACAAAGAAAAACCAAAGGAAATGATGGACGGAGCGTTGACAATACAAGCACTCACCCCCAGTCAACTGATCTGGTTTTAATCCATCACCATTCTTTAGCCCACTCTTACACCCCAGTTCAGACATGGCCATATGCAAATCAGTCTGACCCTGTGCCTCATGGGAACAGTCCAGCCCGAACTGCCAAGCCATGCCTTCCCTGGACCGGAAACAAGCTACCGAGGACCGGTTTCTGGCATTTCAGCCTGCTTCAGCCCGGCTTGCTTGAATCCAGTGGCAAAGTGAGCAAGAGACTCATGTCTGAGCATACCCTGCCAACTTATGGCGAACAAAGAAAAACCAAAGGAAATGATGGATGGAGCATTGACAATACAAGTACTCACCCCCAGTCAACTGATCTGGGTTTAATCCATCACCATTCTTTAGCCCACTCTGCCACCCCAGTTCAGACATGGCCATATGCAAATCAGTCTGACCCTGTGCCTCATGGGAACAGTCCAGGCCGAACTGCCAAGCCATGCCTTCCCTGGACCGGAAACAAGTTACCGAGGACCGGTTTCTGGCATTTCAGCCTGCTTTAGCCCGGCTTGCTTGAATCCAGTGGTAAAGTGAGCAAGGGACTCACGTCTGAGCATACCCTGCCAACTTATGGCGAACAAAGAAAAACCAAAGGAAATGATGGACGGAGTGTTGACAATACAAGCACTCACCCTCAGTAAACTGATCTGGGTTTAATCCATCACCATTCTTTAGCCCACTCTGCCACCCCAGTTCAGACATGGCCATATGCAAATCAGTCTGACCCTGTGCCTCATAGGAACAGTCCAGCACGAACTGCCAAGCCATGCCTTCCCTGGACCGGAAACAAGCTGCCGAAGACCAGTTTCTGGCATTTCAGCCTTCTTCAGCCCGGCTTGCTTGAATCCAGTGGCAAAGTGAGCAAGGGACTCACGTCTGAGCATACCCTGCCAACTTATGGCGAACAAAGTAAAACCAAATGAAATGATGGACGGAGCATTGACAATACAAGCACTCACCCCCAGTCAACTGATCTGGGGTTAATCCATCACCATTCTTTAGCCCACTCTGCCACCCCCAGCTCAGACATGGCCATATGCAAATAAGTCTGACCCTGTGCCTCATGGGAACAGTCCAGCCCGAACTGCCAAGCCATGCCTTCCCTGGACCGGAAACAAGCTACAGAGGACCGGTTTATGGCATTTCAGCCTTCTTCAGCCCGGCTTGCTTGAATCCAGTGGCAAAGTGAGCAAGGGACTAATGTCTGAGCATACCCTACCAACTTATGGCGAACTAAAGAAAAACCAAAGGAAATGATGGATGGAGCATTGACAATACAAGTACTCACCCCCAGTCAACTGATCTGGGTTTAATCCATCACCATTCTTTAGCCCACTCTGCCACCCCAGTTCAGACATGGCCATATGCAAATCAGTCTGACCCTGTGCCTCATGGGAACAGTCCAGCCCGAACTGCCAAGCCATGCCTTCCCTGGACCGGAAACAAGTTACCGAGGACCGGTTTCTGGCATTTCAGCCTGCTTCAGCCCGGCTTGCTTGAATCCAGTGGCAAAGTGAGCAAGGGACTCACGTCTGAGCATACCCTGCCAACTTATGGCGAACAAAGAAAAACCAAAGGAAATGATGGACGGAGCGTTGACAATACAAGCACTCACCCCCAGTCAACTGATCTGGGTTTAATCCATCACCATTCTTTAGCCCACTCTGCCACCCCAGTTCAGACATGGCCATATGCAAATCAGTCTGATCCTGTGCCTCATGGTAACAGTCCAGCCCGAACTGCCAAGCCATGCCTTCCCTGGACTGAAGACAAGCTACCGAGGACCGGTTTCTGGCATTTCAGCCTTCTTCAGCCCTGCTTGCTTGAATCCAGTTGCAAAGTGAGCAAGGGACTCACGTCTGAGCATACCCTGCCAACTTATGGCGAACAAAGAAAAACCAAAGGAAATGATGGACGGAGCGTTGACAATACTAGCACTCACCCCCAGTCAACTGATCTGGGTTTAATCCATCACCATTCTTTAGCCCACTCTGCCACCCCAGTTCAGACATGGCCATATGCAAATCAGTCTGACCCTGTGCCTCATGGGAACAGTCCAGCCCGAACTGCCAAGCCATGCCTTCCCTGGACCGGAAACAAGCTACAGAGGACCGGTTTCTGGCATTTCAGCCTTCTTCAGCCCGGCTTGCTTGAATCCAGTGGCAAAGTGAGCAAGGGACTCACGTCTGAGCATACCCTGCCAACTTATGGCGAACAAAGAAAAACCAAAGGAAATGATGGACGGAGTGTTGACAATACAAGCACTCACCCTCAGTAAACTGATCTGGGTTTAATCCATCACCATTCTTTAGCCCACTCTGCCACCCCAGTTCAGACATGGCCATATGCAAATCAGTCTGACCCTGTGCCTCATAGGAACAGTCCAGCACGAACTGCCAAGCCATGCCTTCCCTGGACCGGAAACAAGCTGCCGAAGACCAGTTTCTGGCATTTCAGCCTTCTTCAGCCCGGCTTGCTTGAATTCAGTGGCAAAGTGAGCATGGGACTCACGTCTGAGCATACCCTGCCAACTTATGGCGAACACAGAAAAACCAAATAAAATGATGGACGCAGCGTTGACAATACAAGCAGTCACCCCCAGTCAACTGATCTGGGGTTAATCCATCACCATTGTTTAGCCCACTCTGCCACCCCAGCTCAGACATGGCAATATGCATATCAGTCTGACCCTGTGCCTCATGGGAACAGTCCAGTCCGAACTGCCAAGCCATGCCTTTCCTGGACCGGAAACAAGCTACAGAGGACCGGTTTCTGGCATTTCAGCCTTCTTCAGCCCGGCTTGCTTGAATCCAGTGGCAAAGTGAGCAAGGGCCTCACGTCTGAGCATACCCTGCTAACTTATGGTGAACAAAGAAAAACCAAAGGAAATGATGGACGGAGCGTTGACAATACAAGCACTCACCCCCAGTCAACTGATCTGGGTTTAATCCATCACCATTCTTTAGCCCACTCTGCCACCCCAGTTTAGACGTGGCCATATGCAAATCAGTCTGACCCTGTGCCTCATGGGAACAGTCCAGCCCGAACTGCCAAGCCATGCCTTCCCTGGACCGGAAACAAGCCACCGAGGACCGGTTTCTGGCATTTCAGCCTTCTTCAGCCCGGCTTGCTTGAATCCAGTGGCAAAGTGAGCAAGGGACTCACGTCTGAGCATACTCTGCCAACTTATGGCGAACAAAGAAAAACCAAAGGAAATGATGGACGGAGCGTTGACAATACAAGCACTCACCCCCAGTCAACTGATCTGGGTTTAATCCATCACCATTCTTTTGCCCACTCTGCCACCCCAGTTCAGACGTGGCCATATGCAAATCAGTCTGACCCTTTGCCTCATGGGAACAGTCCAGCCCGAACTGCCAAGCCATGCCTTCCCTGGACCGGAAACAAGCTACCGAGGACCGGTTTCTGGCATTTCAGCCTTCTTCAGCCCGGCTTGCTTGAATCCAGTGGCAAAGTGAGCAAGGGACTCACGTCTGAGCATACCCTGCCAACTTAGGGCGAACAAAGAAAAAACAAAGGTGGTGATGGACGGAGCGTTGACAATACAAACACTCACCCCCAGTCAACTGATCTGGGTTTAATCCATCACTGTTCTTTAGCTCACTCCGCCACCCCAGTTCAGACATGGCCATATGCAAATCAGTCTGATCCTGTGCCTCATGGGAACAGTCCAGCCCGAACTGCCAAGCCATGTCTTCCCTGGACCGGAATCAAGCTTCCCAGGACCGGTTTCTGGCATTCCAGCCGTCTTCAGCCGGGCTTGCTTGACTGCAGTGGCAAAGTGAGCAAGGGACTCACGTCTGAGCATACCCTGCCAACTTAGGGCGGGATTGTTCCCATGAGGCACAAGGTCAGACTGATTTGCATATGGCCATGTCTGAACTGGGGTGGCGGAGTGAGCTAAAGAACAGTGATGGATTAAACCCAGATCAGTTGACTGGGGGTGAGTGTTTGTATTGTCAACGCTCCGTCCATCACCACCTTTGTTTTTTCTTTGTTCGCCCTAAGTTGGCAGGGTATGCTCAGACGTGAGTCCCTTGCTCACTTTGCCACTGTAGTCAAGCAAGCCTGGCTGAAGACGGCTGGAATGCCAGAAACCGGTCCTGGGAAGCTTGATTCCGGTCCAGCGAAGACATGGCTTGGCAGTTCGGGCTGGACTGTTCCCATGAGGCACAGGGTCAGACTGATTTGCATATGACCATGTCTGAACTGGGGTGGCGGAGTGAGCTAAAGAACGGTGATGGATTAAACCCAGATCAGTTGACTGGGGGTGAGTGTTTGTATTGCCAACGCTCCGTCCATCACCACCTTTGGTTTTTCTTTGTTCGCCCTAAGTTGGCAGGGTATGCTCAGACGTGAGTCCCTTGCTAACTTTGCCACTGGAGTCAAGCAAGCCCGGCTGAAGACGGCTGGAATGCCAGAAACCGGTCCTGGGAAGCTTGATTCCGGTCCAGGGAAGACATGGCTTGGCAGTTCAGGCTGGACTGTTCCCATGAGGCACAGGGTCAGACTGATTTGCATATGGCCATGTCTGAACTGGGGTGGCGGAGTGAGCTAAAGAACGGGGATGGATTAACCCCGGATCAGTTGACTGGGGGTGAATGTTTGTATTGTCAACGCTCCGTCCATCACCACCTTTTGTTTTTCTTTGTTCGCCCTAAGTTGGCAGGGTATGCTCAGACGTGAGTCCCTTGCTCACTTTGCCACTGGAGTCAAGCAAGCCCGGCTGAAGACGGCTGGAATGCCAGAAACCGGTCCTGGGAAGCTTGATTCCGGTCCAGGGAAGACATGGCTTGGCAGTTCAGGCTGGACTGTTCCCATGAGGCACAGGGTCAGACTGATTTGCATATGGCCATGTCTGAACTGGGGTGGCGGAGTGAGCTAAAGAACGGTGATGGATTAAACCCAGATCAGTTGACTGGGGGTGAGTGTTTGTATTGTCAACGCTCCGTCCATCACCACCTTTGGTTTTTCCATGTTTAATAACAATCAACACACATAAACATGACAAAATGCAGTTATAAATTTCTCATTTACAAATTCAATATTTACACTTTTAATATCTACAATCTTAATTACAGATCATAACCACCAGTTATGCAATATTTACTTGCTGCAGCACCAAGGGGCCCTCTGGCTCGCATCTCCTAAACTGAGAACCATGCAAGGCGCAACCCACCTGCGTCCTTGAGCGGTGAGCCCCAGCCCTCTGGTCCTTTTCCGCCATTTATGGAGCCCACCCCTCTACCACCAGGCTGCCAAGGAGGCTCATAGGGAATTACCAGAGTCGCTACCCCATGCCCTAGATAATGACCTGGCGCCCTTGCCTCCCCAGCCGGTGTCCCCATTCTCCCTGCGGAGAGCTTACCATCTCTCCCCTCAGTGCTGGCCTAGGGAGTATGTAAGAAGGACTCCCGTTAACACTGCAAGTCAATTTTCTGTGGCCTCTTTTCTGCCACTAGGGTGACTAGGGCCCACAGATACTTCACCCTTCCCACCTCCGAACAAGTTCTGTACAAATGACCAGATTCCTTTGATCCATACGCCTGTCCCAATGTCCGACAAATGTATACCGTCATGGGGAAACATCATGTCCCCTGTGATGATGTGGTGTTGGGCCTCAGCAAGGCCTACCAGTGCTAGGGGTTCACCCTTCTCTGCACAAGTCCTCAGACCAATAGGATAGAAGTTGGCACGGAAACTGGAATATAAAATACAATGTTTATTAAACCTCATGAGGTGGAACTACATTCACACAACACCCTTTGGTAGTGTATGAAGTAGCACCCCGAACAGAAGAAGCATGGTCCTTTTATACCCACACAGGGGCTCAAAAGAAGGCGGTACAAGTACAGAAGAGAAGGGTTACATACATAAAAGGTCATACAGAAATGCACAGTCAACAAGTGGGAGAAGCTAGCATTTGCTAATTCTAGTAAACAACACATCCTGACAGTTACACACTAAGGACACGTCCATGGACAGTCACAGTCTCCTCTGCGCATGTGCAGAGCGGCAGAGCCTAAATATAGTCTGGCTATAAGCAGAGTGCAAGAGTAAACAACAGAAAGGTAGGACAGAGCACATGGTGAGCACATGGCAGACAAGATGGCTGCCGAACACAAGATGGCTTCAGCTAAATGCTAACCCCGATCACTGCCAAATTACAACAATGAGTCTGTGTGGTATATGACACCCGGACCTGAGCGCATCTTGGCCAATTCCCAGTTGAGGTGCCTCACTGACACGTTCAAGGCTCGAGATCTGACTCCAGTGCCCCATGCCCGGCGCGGTATCATACAAGACCATGCAATCCGTGTACGAGGAAACACCCTCCCAAGCCAGGCGAACTCTGTCAATAACGCTTCCCTGACTGCCAGATGTCCTAAATCCACCATGTGGTCGTCGCCTAAATGCAGGATAACCAAATCCGGTGACTGCTGTCCCTTGTGTGCTCTTGTCTCCTCCACTAGTTTTCGTAGCTGCCGGATTCACAGGCCCCGATGCCCCGCCATAGGAAAGACATCCCTTTCAGACCCAGTGGTTTTGACACTCGCTTCTTCCGTAGCCGGACTGTGGCACGCCGCACGAACGAGTGTCCCAATACCCATATCACCATTGAGGACATATTGATGGCAGAAGGAGAAATGTGAAAGTCAGAATGATCATGCCAACATATCAGTTCGTTATCCTACAGTAATTCAGGCCGCACATAGTGCTTGAACCAAGCTGATGACCAACGCCTGACTCTTTTGACCGCCTCAGCCGGCAGGCCGGTGCCTGCTGCCAGTGTCGCCGCCCCAATTCTGAACGAGTGTGAAGAATATCCCACTGGATCCAGACCCAAACACGCCAGCGCCCACCCAAACACGCCCCTGAATTGATATTGTGACAAGCAATCGCCCTGCTTATGTACGAACAGGGCCTGTCCACTCCCTGATGGACGAATCGCCAAGTACGCTTCCATCCTGGCTACCGGGCATATATCCGCCCTAGTTGCAGGGCTCAGCTGTATGGTGGTCCCCCTCCCCAAAGGGTCTGTCTTGGATTTCCTCAGGGCCACCACCAGCCCCCCCTGGACTAATTCAGTGTCCTGCCACTGAAGCCCCCCTGAATTGTCCAACTTGGAGGCCCCAACCAATTCACCCAATTGAAAAGCACCATAAAAGGCTAGGGAAAATACTGTCCCAAATAAGATGCTCTCGTAGTATGAGGAGCATACTGTCTGCAATGACCCCAGAATGTCACCAAGTGTCTTCACATCCAATGGCCTTTTACTATCCTTCTTGACCCCTTCCAACCTAGCCCAACCTGACAGCGCTTTCCTGACTACAAATGCTGCGCCGGGGTCGCGCTCACCTGCTAATTTAGCAACGAAGCCTATCGCCATCTCGTGTGCCCTAGCATAAGACGCTGGCCTGCCCTGATCTTTTAAAGCTTGTAGAACACTGCATAGAGCCCCTGTGGAAAAAGGGGGCACTTAGCCCATGTGCTTAGCAAACATCCTGTATGACTTGAACTGTTGCTGGTAAGTTCTTCTAGTGCATTCGCTCAATGAGGTTCCCACCAGCCCCGCTAAAGCGAGGCTCCAATCTTCCACAGAGATGTCAGGAACACTGTCATCTGATCCTCTGCCTGTGGGTGATACCTTCGGAAATTCGAAGATTGATAAAACCTTGAACGATCCTGGAGCCTGGCATGGGAAAAAAAGAGGACGTTCATGGTGGACCCCAGGCCTAATTAGCCCCCTGGCTCCACCCCTCCCCGCGCTGCTCAGGCTGGAAACACGTCACAGCCGACCCAGAAGTAGTTAGTATGGCCGGTAGCCAATGGGCTACACGGCCGGACTATGGAGGTTCGGTGTGGGTTCAGGGGGCCGGGCCCTAAGGGCGCGCTCGCGGAATCTCACGCTTTTCACATATCTCACAGGCATTCCTATGCCCTTGGCTGATTGGGGGACTCCTAGTGGCCTGGGGCTCCCCTGAAGCAACACCTAGGGGAGAGGTCGATGTTAGAGGGGCAGAAACAGCGAAAGGAGCACAAAGTTGAGAGTGAGATGAAACATAAAGACTAGAGCATAGAGAGAGAGGTGGACGTAAAGGGGGCAGAACCAACAAAAAAAGTTGAGGATGGAGGGAAAGATGAAAGGTGAAAGTCAGTGCTTGTATAGTAGGGTAAACTATCACTAGACCTTAAGTGGTGAGGAGTGGGACTAATAAGGGTTAGATATAAGAGGGCAGAACCTTGAAGAGCAGGCAATAGGCTGGGAAAGAGATGTAGGAAAGAGGTAGATCATAAAGAGGTAAAACCAGTGAGAGAATGTTAGAGGCTGGCGAGAGATGAGAGGAAGTGTATAGCAGGGAGGTGAAAGGTGGGTGTAGTAGGGGCAGAATCAGTGAGAAAGATAAGAGACAGTAGGAGAGATGAGGAGACGTGTAGAGCATGGGGAGGAGAGGTGGGTGTAAGAGAGGCACACATATTGAGGCAAGGTAAGAGGCTGGAGGGGGATTAAGGAGGAGCGGTGGAAGTAAAGGGGACAGACCAGCAATAAAACTTGGGAGGCTGAAGGGAGAGATGAGGGGTGATGGACAGTACATGGTGGGAGATATAGCTAGATGGAAGACAAAGCTGTAAATGATGCAGAACTATTAGGAGACTGTGGAAGTCACCAATACACGACCAGGACTCAGTATGGTGATAATGAAGAAAGTCTTTAATGGCAAGATACAACTTCTGTGACCCCAGCCACAGCCTTGCTTCATAGAGCCGCCGCACACAGTCCCCGGCGCTCGCCTTGGAATGCTGGTCGCGGTGACATTCTAAATGATGTCACCGCGAGCAGCTCCATTACATGCGAGGCGCCGGGGGAGTATATATGTGGAAGATACCACACATCCCCCTTCCCTGCGGAAAGAAAAGCATAAACATAACAAGAACTGAAGAACGCATCAGGTGGCACAGAAACACCCAACGCGGTATGGGACAGTCAACTTTTCCTAGGCCAGGTAAGAGGCTTGACAAAACAGGCAGGGTAACCCCGTTACATCATTACATACTGATCAAAATGTCTAGGAGGTCTGGTCACCCTCTTGCTAGGCCTGATGGTTGGGCGGGGAATCATGGTTTGCCTCCTAGTGGTGGAACTAGGGTCCCACCTAGGGTCTCCCTCCCGTCCCCTTGAATTCTCAGGTGGATGGTACTTTACGACCCTCCCAAGGTTCCATATTTTTCCTTCTTGTGTCTTGACTGCATTTTTGAATAGTTTGGTGATCTTGGTAGGGTTGGTGTACTCTGACCAACTTGCCTTCCCTGTTGGAGCTCTGATTTTGATGCTGTCTCCCACCTTGAATTCTACTTCCTGTGTGGCTTTGTGCCGGTCATATCCTTCTTTTCTCTTTTCCATGGCTTCCTTTTGCTTCTTCAAGCTTTCTGCTTCTTTAGATCGGTCTGACCACCCCTTGTGCCACTCCATCCAACCTGGGGTTAGCTTCGTGTTGGGTATCCTGGCGCGGAGCAATTCAAACGGGGTGACCCCCGTCGTCTGATGTGGCGTGAACCTGTATGCTTCTAACCGTCTCCACGCCTCTTCCTTCCAACTTATTCCGCTGGCCCTGGCCAATTGGATGCTCTCTTTGAGGGTTTTGTTAAAACGTTCGACCATGCCATTGGTTTCGGGGTGGTAAAGGGCGCAACGCTTGTGTCTGATGCCTCTTCCCTCCAGGAAGTCTTCCATCTCCTTCGAACATAGTTGTACACCGTTATCCGTCAGAATGTTGCTAGGCAGCCCTTCCCGGATGAACACCTCCTCTAGGAAGCTGATGACAGTTTTGGTCGTGACTTCGCTGACAAACTTTATCTCTGGCCACCTGGAATACAAATCCACTAGCACCAAAATGTAGGGTGTCCGCTGTTCCCCTGACATGGGGCCCACGATGTCTAATGCCAACTCAACCCACGGTCCTGAAGGGGGCGGCCTGCACACCATAGGGGGCGTCTGTTGCCTCAGGACTTTGTCGCTGCTGCTGCACGGAATGCACTCTCTGATTCTCCTTTCAGTGATCAGATCCATGCTCGGCCACCAATAGCTCTCCCTGAGTCTCTGCTTGGTTTTGGTGATGTCCAAATGTCCTTCGTGGGCTAGTTCGACTAGGTTGTTTCTCACCGTTGCAGGAGGTACAAGTCTTGTACCCCTGAATAGACATCCGTCTATTATGGACAACTCGTCTTTAATGGCCAGGTATGGCCGCAGGTTTTCATCCTGTTTGTCACCGTGCTTCCAACCGCCTCTTACTCTTTTGTAAATCTCCTCCAAAATGTTGTCTTCTTCTAACGCCTTTCTCCATGTTTCCTCTCCCAACGCCTTCTGGATGGTGCAGACATCCTCCATCTGAAGGTCCTCTTCTTCTTCATCCGCCTTCTCCAGCTTCTCTCTCGCTCCTTCATCACCGACGAGCCTAGATAGACAATCAGCTGCGAGGTTCTGTGTCCCGGGGACGTATTCGACATCAAAGGTGTATTCTTGAAGGCCGACTACCCACCGCCTTATCCTGCTGGAGATGGCATCCAATCCCTTCTTACTGAATACTTCCACCAACGGCTTGTGGTCAGTTCGGAGGGTGAACTGAGTTCCCCAGAGGAAGTCTCTGAATTTTCCTAACGCCCAAGATACTACCAAAGCCTCTTTCTCGATCACCGAGTAGTTGTTCTCGGACTTCTGGAGTGACCTCGAGGCAAAGGCTATGGTTTCTTCTCCTTCTTCTCCAACTTGGGTGAGGACAGCTCCCAAACCTTTCGCGCTTGCGTGGGTGGTGACTGTGGTTGCCCGGTTGGGTATATACGACTTCAAGCTGGGGGCCTCTGCGAGTGCCTTCTTTACGTCCTCGAACTCCCTCTGGCACTCCTGACTCCACCGGAATTCATTCTCCTTCTTCAACAGTAGCCTGATGGCATATGTCCTTCCCGCCAGGTTCCTTATGAACTTTCCGTAGAACTCTAACATCCCCATAAATGACTTGATCTCGTCCTTGCTCTTGGGGGGTGTCAGGTTCACGATGGTGTTTTGCAATTCAGCTTTTGGACATATACCCTCAGTTGTCACCTTGTGTCCCAGGAAGTCCAATTCAGCACAGCCAAACACGCACTTGTCTCTTTTCACTGTGAGGCCTTGTGACTGAAACCTCTCCAGCACACATCTCAACCTCCCATCGTGCTCTTCATGGTTCTTGGCAAATATGAGCACGTCATCCTGGTAGCACATGACGCCTGGGATGTCCTTCAACATGTTGCCCATGATTCTCTGAAACACGGCAGCCGCCGAGACTAGCCCGAACGGCATCCTTTTGAATTTGTATGCGCCCATGGGTGTCACAAATGCTGTGAGCTCCTGAGACTCCTCGTGTAGTTTTATTTGGAAATAGGCCGAGGTGAGGTCGAGGGTGGAAAACACCTTGGCACCTTCTAGCATGCTCATCATCTGGGTGATGTTGGGTAAGGGATAACGGTCGACCACGACCTCCTTGTTTAGTGCCCTTAAGTCAATGCAGAGCCGGACCGACCCATCCTTCTTCTTAGCTGCCACAATGGGGGCCAACCATTCGGTTGCTTCTACCGGTTCGATGACTCCGGCCTTGCACAGTTTCTCCAGTTCAGACTTCACCTCCTCCTGGATAGCAATGGGAAGCTTCCTGACTTTGGCCACAACAGGCCTGGCGTTCTCCTTCAGTCTTATTTTGTGGCAGTAGTTTTTCAGGCATCCTAATTCTTCCCTGAACACCTCTTGGAACTCTGTTACAACGTCTGCTTTGTGTTCACTAATTTCTTGTATAAGGATCTGGGGATCACAGTTAGGATTCAAATAGACCCCTAGCTCTTTCTGTGCCTGCCAACCCAAGATGTTGTCTCCTACCGTGGACACATATACCTTTGAGACCGTTGTTCTGTTGCTGTATTCTACTTTTCCCAGGAAATACCCCTTCATAGAGATGGGGCGACCGGCATACCCTCCTGGCTTAAGATCCATTCTTTTCAAGGTTATCGTTCCCTTAGACACTCGTGAGAACTCTTTAGCATTGATAATGGTAATCCTAGAACAAGAGTCAAATAATGCTTCCACCTCAACCTCCCCAACCTTTATGGTGTCCTTGGGACTGCTGACTTGTCCTCCCTCGACCTGCACCACTATTTCCGCACACACAGGGTTGCTGGGACTAGGGGCTTGTAACTCTTGTACCTGCACAACAATCTCGTCGCACACTACATACGTCCTGTCTCTACTCTGCCTGCTGACTCCCTGCCCACTCTTGCAGTACTGCTTGAAATGTCCTTTCTTCCAACACTTGTTGCACGTGAATCTGAGAGCAGGGCATTCTCTGTCGTTAGCTAGGTGCCCCTGCTTGCCACACCTATAGCAAGTGCCTTTAAACGCTCCCCCTAGCCTGCCTTCTTTGTGTTCTTTACTCACTATCTTCTGGCCTTTGACTACTGACACTGCTTCACCTCCAGTCACCACCTCGCTGACATCGGCCTTTTCATCATTTTTCTTTTCCCCTGCGTCTTGCTTTATTTCTTTGACGCACTGAAGCATATGCTCCACCTGCTTGGCTATAATGAGCACCTCCCGCAGTGGCGGGTCATCCTTGAGCCATAGCTCTTCACGCACTCGTTCCATTCTACACGCCAAGACAAATTGGTCCCTGATTCTTTCTTCACTTGCCCCACCAAACTTGCAAGTGGCGGCTAACTTCCTCAAGTCGGATACAAAATCTTCTATCGATTCACCCTCTCTTTGTACTCTTTTCCCGAAGTGGTACCTCTCCATGATCGTGCTGGTCTTGGGAAGGTAGTGTAAATCTAACTTTTTAAGGCTCACTTCAAACTCGTTCAGACCCCTTGCCTCCTGTGCCCCTAACTCTGGGAGATGATCTAGGACCTCCTCACCTTCCGCACCTAGATAATAAGCCAATAATGCAACCTTCCTTTCTAAACCCAGGTTTGGCCCACAAACTGTGGCGTAATTTAAAAACACTTTTTTCCATTTCTTCCACTGGATATTGGGATCCCCTGGGGTGGTTAGGAAAAAGGGTGGAGGGGTCACACTTTGCATGCTGGGTGTTGCGTGTTCCTCTGATACCCTGAGAAAGGCACACACCCACTATACAGTTACACTGAAAAGGAAAAGGTATGTTATCATAAACCACACAAAGCATAAATTCCTTTGCTACCAGTCCCCCAAACGATTTTAAAATAGGAGCAGACAGATAAAGTAATGCTTGCACAGTCTCGTGAGTAAAAAGGAGTACAGTACAGAAGCTTGGAGCGTAGGATGGTGCTAACTATCCTTGCTACTATCTCCTAAAACACCACGCCACGTTCCACATTTATCCTGGCGCAGACCGACTTGAACTACGCTTGTGGCGGAGAGGCAAAAGAGTCCGGAACTCCTCTTGTGGTACAAAGTCCATATACAGTCAAACTCTAGATGGAGAGAGAGATCACTCCGCTATGGCTTTCAATTTGTGCCACACTACATGGCTCCTATTCCTAAGTTCTTTTCCTGTTCCCACGCCGCGCTGTTGAGATAGTCTCCACACGCGCTGTACTGTCGCGCTTCTTGTTCACACCGCCTCCCACGTTGCGCTTCTCGGTGTTTCCCGACGTGCCGCCCTTAATCACACCAGCCGCTGTGAATGCTTCATGCTTCCCCCGCTGCACACCAATCCTGTCATACCTCGCAGCAGCCTGATGTACCCCCCCTTCGATAACCAACGCAGTCAGCACTCGTCATTATCCATACTGCAAGTCTTTACTTCACGCTGCTTTGTGCGTATTCCCTTGAACTGAGGCGCACTGTGGTAAGGTGAAAGATTCAGAGGGGGGGGGGGGTATTCACGCGTTCCTGCTCTATTGTCTCACAACGCTTCACAGTTATGCGTTAAAGGGACGACGCGGCAAGACTTCAAAGTCACACTGGTAACCGTCTGTCACCAGCTGACGCTCACACTCACGTTACGATATGATCCGTGTGGTATTCCCTGCTAGCCAAACTGAGGTGCAGCCCTATTCCTCAACACCAACGTACACTACTTGACAGCTAGGGCAATCCGAGAAGGAACCGCTCAGATGCGCGCAGTTCGCCAGCAGTGGTCACCTTACTTTATTTCATGTGCAGGGCATTTTCCGCCTCGCAGTCGCCTCGTGAAGCTCACAGCTGCGGGTAACACGAAATGCTTCAGGACTGTCACCTCTTCTTCCCGCGGTGAAATCGGAGATTTTCAGCAACGCCCGCTTCCTTGACATTAAGTCAGCTGTTCTCCTTCTCGTTCTCCGGGCGTGTTGAGGTCACGGGATGATCTGGTTTACCCTCGTCGCCAGTGTGGAAGTCACCAATACACGACCAGGACTCAGTATGGTGATAATGAAGAAAGTCTTTAATGGCAAGATACAACTCCTGTGACCCCAGCCACAGCCTCGCTTCATAGAGCCGCCGCACACAGTCCCCGGCGCTCGCCTTGGAATGCTGGTCGCGGTGACATTCTAAATGATGTCACCGCGAGCAGCTCCATTACATGCGAGGCGCCGGGGGAGTATATATGTGGAAGATACCACAGAGACCTTAAGCAGAGAAGAGAAAGGGAATGTTGGGAGGCGAATGTAGAAGGGCAGAATCAGTGAGAAAAGTAAGAGCGGGAGGATAGATGTGGTGAGGTGTAGAATGGGAAGGAGAGAGGTGGATATTAGAGGGTCTAAATCAGAAAGAGAATGTGATGAAGGTGGGGGAAAGGGGAGAGATGGAGGTAAGAGGGGCATAATCCTCATGATGTGGTTAGTGCCTGGGGAAGAGATGATAAAAAAAAGTACAGCATGAAGGGCAGAAGTTGAGAGAAAGGAGAGGTGAAGAGTAGGGCAGGGAACAGAGATGGGTGAGCAGACCTGGATGCATGGGGGGAATTTTATGGAAGTAAGTTGGATGCCTCAGCCACGGTATTGACAAAGGATGGATCCTTCCACCTTTTCTAGTACTGTAATGTATCTTGTCTCATGCTGCGTAAGAGTCCCTATACTGACCAGTCTACCTACCTTCTGTGAGGCTGAGATCATGAAGAGTGGAGGCTCTGGTGGAGGACTGCCCGGACACTGCTAACCTCATCTGGACACAGGAGTTGAGACTGCTCAATTGGGCCGATAGGGGAGTGCCAGGCCAGCCTGGACATTTTTCCTGCTGCTCGAGGCACAGTTGGCCCCAAGTTCTGGTGCTAATCCACTGCCTTAGAGGAGCTCCTCCCCCAGGTGCGGGGGAGGAGCTGCCTCCCCCGCACCCAGGGGAGGCAGGGTGGGCCGCGCACAAGAGTGACATGGTGCCCTGACTTCCCCCAAGCCCCACACGCGATTGGCTGACCGTGCGTGAACCGGCATTTAAAAGGCTGGGGAGAAGAGTGGACAATCTCTTTTTCGCCACTCCCCAGCCGGCGGGTCGTGTGATGGGTCAGGGCCTCAGTCGGAGGCCCCAACAATTCTTTTTCCCAACCCATCATCCCCTAAGGCAGATAGATTGTGTGATCAATATGTTTTCTATTTACAGGAAGAGTAATTTAAGAGAGTGTACTTGATTAATGCTTTGTCGTAATGTTGGCATTAAAAAATGTGTGCTTTTTCAAACCGACATTTTTCAGTTTTCAGGATAATGAATTTTGATGTGATGTTGGTATTAAAAAATGTATGCTTTTTCTTAAGTTAAATTGTTTCAATTTTCAGGATAATGAATTTTGTTGCATGATTGGTGAGCATAGTTTTCGGTCCTTAGCGGGCATCACCGTTGTCAAATGGAGATGACCGAGGGGGAGACAGAGGGTCTCTCATGGAACTCCAGGGGCAGTTACAGCCAGCAGGCTGTGAGGGGTGATGGGGGTTGTAAAGGAAGTCTTGCCTCTAGTAAGCTGGCTGGCCATTCCCCACATGCAAATGCGCTCAAGGGCACAAAGATGCATTAACTGCAGCGACCCTTTATGGAGCTTAATCCTGAGGGCGTAGGGTCACTCCGGTAAGGAGTTGAGACCTAACTTGAACAGGATCTGGGGCCACCAGTCATGGACCTTGCCGTAGGCTCTAACAAGGATACGCAGAAAGAGAATATTTTCATTGCTTAGATTATGATAGGAATAGTTATGTACTAGAGGCATGTTAAGGTTAGCCAATTGATATCTTGTACCTATCAACGTATTGGACTTTCTGCGTATTGTACATAATGCAAATAATAAGAATTTCAATGTTTTTATTATGTCATAAAATACGGCCGCGATTACAACGAACTTAATTCAAACAGTTGTGGTGTTTGCATTGTTTGCCTTGGGGGAAAGCGGGCTGGCGATCCTCCACAGGAGCTGGTAGGGTCCCCATTCCCAAGGGTCTTTGGTTTATTAGGGGGAAGGGGGTTTTAGGCAAGTACCAGACCATATCCAGAAGGGAGGTTGACGTGGATACATCTTCAATGGAAGATGGTTGTATTTTTCTCTGGCAATCTAATGTTAGAAAGTACATTACCCTGCACATCTTTGCCTTCCCCTCTGTTGAAAGTGCAGAGATGACAACTATTTTTGCCGTTATTCTCAATTATTCGACCACTTTGAATGTGGTGGCAGCCTTCTTTGAGATCTGCTACAGACAGTATACCTTCAAGTAATCCTCTGGCCCCTAACATTACTCAGTGTCATCTCCATTGAGCGAGTGGACAGGCTCTGGTGAGCTATGCCTTCCTTCCACAAGGTGCAGTGGTTAAGCAGACCTAGGGCTGACAGCCTAACTAGTGCCAAGAAACCAAGGACCCATGTGTATGTGTGAAGCATCATCTCTACTGACCTAATACTGGGTACAGTCATAATGGCCGAACAGTTCTCCCACCAGATCTCAGCTATCTCTACGAACATCAGAGTTATTATTTTTTTTACTTCCAGCATACTGTGCTAAACCCACAGTCATCCATTAATGACTGGACTACTGGACAACCTTTCTGTGTTTTCAGAGTGAAGTATTCAAAATTGGGAGAACTATGAGGTAATGCCACTGTCGGATGTGACAACGACAGCCTGTATCGAAGGAGTTAATTTGCCATGGGTCCCCAAAGTGATAACATACCTGGATATTCTGCTGAACAAGGGGATGTTATTCATGGAGGAGGGCAATATATTGCCTTTCATAGTTATGTCAAAATGGGGGTTTGAGACATGGGCACAAATTCAGTTATTGCTATGGGTACAGGTCATTCAAATGGTTACACCTCACTGTTAATACTATGTTAAAGGCATGTTACCCATCTCCATACCATATACTCTAATACAAAGATTAGAATAGTTTTGGAGATTATGTTTTTTTGAGTGGGGTTGGGATTGGCCTAGACTTAGGAAGTCAAAACTCTACACACATACCGAAGCCGGATGCACATGTTACCTGGCCCACCACTTGCCCAGTGGCTTGTTGCTTACCCAACATTAAGGACCAACAATGAGGGAAGCTATGGAACAAGGATCATTCATTGGGGCAAAATGAGTCAATGCCTTATATGCATTTAAGTAACACACCTAGTATGGAAACATTAACACTCTCTTCTGCACACTCACCCCCTGTGAAGTACTATGGTTTTGTTCATGGGCAGCAGGAAGGTGATGTGGCGAGACTAGGAAGAAAAAGGAATACACACTATTGATCAACTTTTGCACCTTTCACAGAACTGAACGTCAAATATGACACAGGGCGAGGGGGCGTGGCTTGGCCGAGCAGCAGAATGGCCGACTGCTAAAGCGGCTCCGCCGGCCAAGCATATCAATCCGATATTAATCCAGCATAGAAGCGACTGAACACGGCCTCAAGCCCGGACATCTGTGGCTGATACCCCCTGGCACCCACGGGCAAAATCTGGTGTCGCTGCCCAGCCTGGAAGACGCTGCGACAGTGGACGGCCCTCAGACGCGATCGAGGCCTGCTCGGGGATCTGGAGCTGGGCCCTCGCGTAGCGGCTGGCCGTGCAGGAGGCCTCCAAACCCATAAGAGCGGGGGTGGGGGAGCCCGGGAGTGGAGCAGCTGTAACCCGTGGTGCCCGACCACAGCGACAGGTACGAGACGGGACCCCCCTCACAACCCCTGAGGAGGCGTCAATAGTCCCGGAGGAGGGGGAGGCTGTCTGGTGAGCGGGACGGGAAGCTCGCTCAAGGCGCTCCCTACCCCACGGCGGCAGGGTTGGCCACTCCATCCCTCGGCAGTGGAGACAAGAGAAACAGTGTCCAGGCGGTGCCCAGCGTGGAGGAGGCCGGAGGCCGCTCCGCCGCCGACGGCCTAGGGGCACGACCGGATCACTATTGCGCGGACATGGCGCAGCTAGTTGCACGAGCCACCATTCCGCGCTAAACCAGAGGTGCGGCACCCGTCCGTGACATCGGAGGCGAGGCGGGATCCCCTCTACCGCAACCCCGGAGGGGAAGAGAAGTGACATGGAGGCCTAGGAGACAGACTTGTTGAGAGCGGAGGCGGGCTCACTGAGGGCGATTCCTGTCCCACGGTGGCGGGACTGACCGCAATTGCGCCCGGCGGCTGAGGTGAGCAACATTGATAATTGGCAGAGCCCGGCGTGGAGGAGGTTGGGTGCCACATAATTGCTGTCGGCCTCAGAGGTGGGGGGAGAGATCAAACCGCTACGCTGTGGACACAGCGCTGCTAATTACACAGGCAGCAATCCCGCATCGGATGGGAAGTGCGATCCCCCACATAGCACACCTCAGAATTGGAGGATCTTGAAAAGCACAGCGCGCCAGATTGCTGATGAGTGCCCCCGCTCCTGGGGGACCGAGGACTCGCTGCAGTGGCCAATAGCTGCAGAGCCAGAGAAGAGGCGTGAATATACATAGACGCAGCGCGGCACCTGAACCACAGCTTAAGAGACTATGCTGCATATCCTGCCCCCCCCTCCCCTCATCGCGGAGATGATCAAGGTGGCCGGAAATTGAGCTCGCCACTCCCGCTGGTCATAGAGGACGCAGAGTGAAATGGTGACCACCTGCAGCTCCTCGAGGTGCCGTCTGGAATCCTTAACATACTGCTGAATCTTCATTTTGGCGCCCTTGCTGGTGTGGGCGGAGGTCGATAGGGCCTACTCTGCCGGACCAACTCCAACAGTGAACACTGAGACACAGTAACGATGGGAAAACCTGACACACGCCAGCCCCGTATAAACTTCGAGGGGAAAAGAGGGAACCAGCCAGCAGAGACGGAAGATGGAGAACATAGCCAAGCCGAGGGGGGCGCGGCAAGCCAACTCCCAGTGGATGACGTAAAGGCAATGTTCCTGGAACTCAAAAATGGCTTGAAGGGAATAGACACCAAAATGGATGCCTTGGCTGACCGGATGGACAAAATAACCCAGCGTATGGACAAACAAGAAGGCCGGGTGAGTGTCCTGGAGACGAGGGTAACCGAGACAGAAGGACAGACGGAGGTTGAAAAGAAGATCAGAGGCATGGACAAGGTGCTGGACCTCATACATCAAAAGTAGGAGGATTTGGTAGCGCGCTCGCGCAGGAATAATATATGCATCACGGGAGTGGCAGAATCGACGGACATCGCGAACATGGAACTCTTTGTGGAAGATATGATGAAGGAACTGTTTGGCCCTGGTCTCTCGTCCATGTTCCTCCT
The DNA here is from genome assembly GCF_964261635.1 of Lissotriton helveticus. Lineage (NCBI taxonomy): Eukaryota > Metazoa > Chordata > Amphibia > Caudata > Salamandridae > Lissotriton > Lissotriton helveticus. The sequence goes on from NC_136070.1 coordinate 374,160,368, forward strand.
CGAGTGAGCGCATAGAACACTAGGCCCTCGGCCAAAACCTGGAGCGCCAGCGAGACCAATCCAAGCTCGAGTTTTGAACTATAGAGACCGCGATACGATATTACGCCTTGCCCGGGAGAAAGGTAATATGCAATACAAAGGCAACGAGATCGCTCTATACCCGGACTTCACTTTACAGGTCCAGGCGGGGAGAAGGGAATTCGTCCCTGCTAAAAAATCTTTCATCAAATTGGAACGAGATATGCCCTAATTTATCCGGCTAAGCTGAGAGTGCAAGGTCCGGGAAAGACATCGTTTTTCACAGACGCCAAAGCCGCACTGAAATATGCGAAACAACTGGCTAACGATCAACGCTCGCTCCAGACGCAGGATGATGGCCAATCGCAGGACAGACTGAGTGATAATGAATGAGACTGAACATCAATGGTTGGCATGAACGAACTCAGTGGACGTACTGGGTCGAGGAAGGCCTGTAGATAGCAAGGTTGGGGTAAGGCGACCGCCATGCGGTGTTATATAAATGTGCTTTGATAGACTCTGAGTGCCGGGGGTTGCCTCATACAAATGTTTGAACACATTACTGGCGGGCGGTGGGTTTGTGCCAGTTCGCCTGTTGCAGCTTGGCCACCCTGCCATGAGTGCAGGGGTTGTCGCCGGCAACCAGACGTACCCTCTAGGATGATTCCTCATGTTGGGTTTTATCTTTTGATTTGGGGATATGTATGGATGGGGGGGTGGTAGGGGATCACAACCTGATTGGGGGGTTGGTCTGGGTAGGGGGAGGGCGGAGGGGTTGTTTTGGTTGCAGAAGTTGTCGTCAAGGGTCCCGACGTTATACCAGAAGTATTATGTCGAGATCAAATTATGTATACATATGCTATTGCGGTGCTGTCTGGGAGTGCCGATGTGTGAACATGTCCAGGGTGCTGTCCAGAATTCATCATCGATAGCGCCTCATTGCGGCTTCTCCAATGACCGAGATGGTTAATCCAGGCACCGCCACATCTTTAAAATGTATGACATGGAATGTGCGAGGTCTCAATGACCGCAGAAAGACGAGACTAATACACTCATACCTCACTAGACACAAGGTAGATATCTGCCTTTTACAGGAAACCCACCTTATTGGCTCTGCGGCGGCTGCGCTAGTGAATAGGCGTTGGGAGGTGGTAGTCACCGCCAATTACTCTAACTATTCCAGAGGGGTCGCTATTTTGCTGCGAAAGGGCTTGCACTGGGGCACGTACAACACATTGACTGCCCGGGAAGGCAGGTATATAATACTAGTGGGGGCACTCTGTAACACACCCATAGCACTAGTGAACACATATGGCCCAAACACTGACAGCCCAGAATTCTTCCAAAGCTTATGGCATGAACTTAAAAAGCTGGGGAACATCGCGATTCTTTGGGGCGGAGATTTCAATATCACCTTATCCACTGATTTGGATTGACAGGGAGCCTCTCACGTGCACCACCCGCAGTCAGCGGATCTCCTCAGGGAGATCATGACAGATCTTCATCTGGTTGACTCCTGGAGGGCAATACACCCTGCGGACAGAGAGGGGACATGTGTAACCAGCCATAGAAATGCCTGGTCCAGACTCGACTACTGGCTACTTTCGAACGATCTACATGCCTGGGTGGTGGACGCGGTCCACCTTCCTCGCACCATGTCTGATCACGCCCCTGCACAGATAGACCTTGTTCTTCCACAAGAGTACATACAACATTTTTCGTGGCGATTCCCTTCGAGAGCCCTGCGAGACCAAGTCTTTAGGGAGGAATTTCGGAGTCGGATTGAGGAATACTTCACATTAAATGAAGGCTCTGTGGAATCTCCCGAAACTCTCTGGGAGGCTTTCAAGGTGGTCACGAGAGGAGACTGCATCGCCCTGAAAACAGGAGTACTGAGAGACATTCGCCGCACGCTAGAACGTCTGGAACGGGAAATTAGGGGCCTTGAGAGACAACAGATTAACTGCCCATCACCAGACACGATAGCTAGCATTAGGTTGAAACTCACTGGATTCCAAACTGAGGCGGAGAGAGAGATTGCTCATATGCATAAACATGCTCAAGCTCGGCGTTATGGCGAAAGCGAAAGGCCCGGCAGGACACTGGCGAGCCTACTAAGCGCGCCCAGAGGCGCCAACTATATCTCTGAAATCCATACTGCAGAGGGAGAGGTGCTCCAGGCCCCTCCTGACATACTAAAGGAATTCACTCATTACTATTCCAGGCTCTATACTTCTCGTATAACACCGTCGCAAAATGATCTCGCTGATTATTTAGATGATATCGGACTGGCGTGGTTCAATGATGGGGCCCGTAAATATATGGAACTACCCATTACGGTGGAGGACGTCAAGCAAGTTATAGGCGCCATGCCGGGAGATAAGCCCCTGGGGCAGATGGTCTCACGGCGACATTTTACAAAGAGTATGTAGATATACTGGCACCTAGGCTGCTGCGAATGTATCTAGAAGCCATGGAGACAGGGGAATTACCGCCAACATTACGCGAAGCCACTATTATCACCCCCCTGAAGCCAGAAAAGGATCCAACCAGAGCGGATTCCTACCGCCCTCTCTCCCTTATCAACCTAGACGCGAAGATATATGCAAAATTAATAGCGAATAGGTTACAACCTATGCTACCGCAAATTGCACTAACAGACCAGTCGGGTTTTATACCAGGCCGCTCCACAGCCCACAACCTGCGCACCATTTTTGGGATTCTTCATTATTTGGCGCACCATGAACAGGCCGTGGCAGCTCTACTGGACACCACAAAAGCGTGGAAGTTCCTCTTGGCTCTGTTTTCTCGCATGGGATTCAGCCCACTCTTTATTAAGCAAATTCAAGTCCTTTACACAGAACCGTCTGCCAGAGTCCGGGTAAATGGCCAGGTGTCTCAACCCTTCCCCATAACAAGGGGTACACGGCAGGGATGCCCACTCCCTCCCCTACTATTCGCCATTGCCACTGAGCCGCTCGCGGCGAAGCTTCGACATCATACATACAAAAGTACAGGCTTTACCACGAGAGGCATCCTCGTCTCGATGTACGCAGATGATATTACCATTTACCTGACCAACCCCCGTGAAAACTTTGATATACTAATGCGGGAATTTATTAGATATGGCGGGCTGACAAGAATTCAAATAAATTGGGCCAAATCGACTATGTTGCCATTGACTGATGAAACCACGCCATTTACCTCGGAGTTACCGATCCAATGGGTAGACAGCGAGGTGCGCTATTTGGGCATTCGTATAAGTAGGACGATGCAGGACCTATGGACGGCTAATTATGGCAGGGTTATGGACTGGCTGGAAATTAAGATAGCGAGATGGAGGGGTCTCCCCCTGTCCTTGACGGGACGAATAGCCATAGTCAAGATGGTATTCCTCCCCAAATTCCTTTATATGTTTGTGAATATCCCTATGCCGTTAAATCAGCATTTCTTCAGACGCTTGCGCACCAATATTTTGGATTTGATATGGGCTGGCAAATAACCCCGCGTTTCATGGAGGGTATTGACCCTACCTTTCACGCAGGGACGTCTAGGCGCTCCTGATTTTGAGCTATACGCGTATAGCTCTCAGGCCCAATTTTTACATTTTTGGCAACATCCTACCCCCTATCAGCCCCATGTGGCGATTGAAATTGACAGAGTTGCGCCACTTCCACTCAATACAGCCATCTACCAGCCCTACAAACGCCCGAGGAAAGAAATTGACACAGTTGAAAGCGTACGCTGGGCTTGGGAAAATATCGCTAGGAGAGCACATCAGGAGGTACTATATGCCCCGTCCATGACACTGAGCGGCAATCCACTGATTAACCCCCTACTGGATAAGGCTGTATCGCTCAGGGCAAATGCACATGAGTTACACGAAGGCAGTGACCTCTATCCAGCTGGAGAATTTTTAACGATACAAGACATGTGCAACTCACAAACCCCGACCGCCTCGGACATGCTACTTTACTTTCAGCTGAGAGCTGCATGTAAAGCTACATACCAGACCTTCCCACATGAGCCCCCTATGTTGCATGCGCTAGAAAACATACTATCTAATCCTTCGCCCGCAAGCTCATCACATGCATCTACAGCACCACACAGAGAGAATCCCCAATCATCCGCACTACTTCCTGGGAGGCGTGGGAGGCCGAGGCAGAATTAACCATTACAGAGGATCAATGGCTGTATTGTTGCACCCAGCTAGAATACCTGTCACCCAATTACCGACTAAGGCTTATACATTTTAACTATCTACACCGATTATACCGCACTCCGACACAAATACACCGTATGGGTCTCAGGGAGGATACAGGATGTTGGCGGTGTGGTGCGCCAGAAGCCACATTTACACATATGGCCTGGCTTTGCCCTCCTGTGTCACGTTATTGGCAGGATGTCTTTCAACACATTGGGAATATCACAGGGGAAGAGCTGGAGGGTTCGGCTATGCTTGCTATGTTGGGATATGTGCGAGATGTCCCCATGGAGAGCCGCAAACTTACTGCAATGCTGTTGCTAATGGCTAAGAGGCAGGTGGCCATCCACTGGAGAAAACAAAGACCACCGAAGGTGGCGGATTGGATAAGGGCCGTCACATACTGTAAAGACCAATTAGAGATGTTCTGGGAACAGATGCCTAGCAGATCCAGGCCGGTAGACATATGGGCCCCATTCACTGAATGGCTATGATTGGGGGGTGTCGTTCATCAATCCCAATAGGGGAAGATGATGGTCGGAGACTGGTACATCCAAATGCTAGGGCGACTACGCCGCGACAGAGTTGGCACCTGACGATAGTCCTATCGGGGCTGTGGAAAACACTTCAACACGTTAGATGGCGCCATGTCTGCACTCTGAGACGACAAGGGGGGGGATTAGAGGGTTCTTCTTTAGTTCTAAGTCCTCATTTGTATAATTCTATTTTGGTGTAATGTTGATTTGTTATAAATATGTGCTGTTTTAACACTACGGATTGCCTAAATGTATCACGACACCTGGACCTGAGGCTGTTATGGAACTGTAAGCATTGAATAATTTTTGAATGATAGCCGCCGGCCTCCGGGTTGTAGGCGTAAGGCAGTGTTCATCTTGAATTTTCAATAAAACCTTTTAAAAATTAAAAAAAATATATATATATGGCATAGGGAAACCGCAGATATGGAACCATACTTTGATGGTGCACTGGCCCGGGGAGTGCTTTGGCAAAGACCCTCCAGACTCCTGCTGCCTCGTCAGTCCAACCCAACCTAGACACATGAGGTTCTTTCCAGGTGGTTAAATCAGGGTATCTATGGACTCCTCATAGACTATCCCTACTCACAGCTGACTCTTGCTCACTTCAAACAGTACTGACAGTGCATGGTGAGGGACGAAGATTCCTGAGAGTCCTGGTCCGCATTGATGTCATCTCATGACTCGTTGCTATGGGAATCCACACTGACGTTTTCATATTTTAAACTCCTTCATAATTTATATTGGTACCCTACTAAACTACACAGGGTAGGCCTGTTGCTGCACCCTCTCTGCTGGAGATGTGGAAAGATGGCTACAACATGGTCCACATATTGAGGAGTTGCTCTAGGCTGGTGTACATTTGGAATGAGCCGCGCTTGCAGAACTGGACTACATTACACTAGTCCCCTCCATAAGTCTGGCTTTACTTCATAACATGTTGGAGAGTGTGGTTTCATCTAAACACAGGAAAAGGTGGTTGATGATGTGCTTGGCAACTGTGAAGTTATCCATCCTGGAGTTTTGGAGGAAGCCATTTGCCTCATATAAGAACTCTGATTGTTGGAGATGTCCCAAAAAGTTTTATTTGTAAGAATTATTTATAGCATGAATAATTAGATGGAGTTTTACGATCAGATCCGCAGCCAGGGCTTAGTCGAATTGTAGAGGTCAGAAGCAGCGTCTGGTTGGCCTCTTTGGTGGTGGAGGCTGGGTCTCCTACTGCCTTAGCCATTATGACCATAGGGGGAACTGCGAGTAAAGATGGAATTGAGGTATTTTATGCCTAAATGAAAGGCTTGGGACTGAGGGGTGCCATGTGCTACCCCTGCTGTACCAAAGGGATGGTGCAGAAGTGTGGAAGGAGCGGCACACTGTTCATTGTTAACTGTTCAGTGCTTGTTATTTATAGGTAATTGTTCACAGTATTTGTGCCTGGTTCGATGCAATTTTTGAATGTACTTCTTGCTCTACTTGAATTTAGGAAACACGTTGTGTGACTCCTTTTCCAATACCTGTTGATTGTAGACAATTGTGAACACTGGTGGGACATCCTACATGTTTTTCTGTTTCTATAAAAAGTTAAATAAAGACTAAAAATGGATACCGAAGACTGCAATGCAGTACTGCATGCTCCTAAGGCTCTAACTTTATCGCCCTATTACATTTGTTTCTTAAATAGATGACGAGATTGGGCACTGTTAAAACCGTAAAGAAATATTCAGCCCATGTTTTCATCTCACACCACACACTTACCAGCTTTTAGACTTATAAAGGTTCCCATTCTTGTTACTAAATAGGAGCAGAAAAATTAGATAAAAAAGCAGCCACATGGAAAGTCTAATTTATGTTTGCAATAGGGTCTGATTTAGAGAAAGTGGTTGTGTAAACAAACACCAAAAAAATGCATTCTCTAATAGTCTCACAATCTCCAGAAAACATCTTCCGATGTCTCTGTGTGTCTAAAGTGTTCTGCAAAGTGATAAAAGGAAGGTAGGCCAGCATGCAAGACCTAAGAGCTGCGAGGACCAGGGAAGGCGAGTAGTATCGGACAGGCAAGGTGGAGAATAGGCAGTTGACCAACAGTCCTATGGCAAGCTTCAGTTGGTGAGATCATTTTTTATTACTAAAGAGACACTGACTCCTCCTGACTGTGCTGCTGGTGCACAACCCAAAAGGTTGATACATATTGTCATTCTGGGATTGCTCATAAAATCAGCCTGATCATTATCATGTGTACAAAGACAATGAGCCAGCTTGGCGAAACACAGTATGATGAGAACGTAGTCCCACAAAACATTACCCCAAACCTTAAGAAGTGACAGTGAAACATAGGGAAATTGCTCATTATAAGCAGCACAGTTAGAATTGGCCTTGCTTGAGAGGTGAGAAGAAGGTGGAGTGCACAAGAGAAAGGAGCCGCGGCATAGGTATGACTGGGAAGCAAGGGGGGCATTCCATAAAGTACATCAATGCACATGGAGTGATCAGCCATTCAATTGAGCCTATGTGAGTAAGTGGTCAGTAGCTTCAGGGAGACAAATCATACATTGGAGATTTGAAGGACCAAAAGGGTTTGGTTAGATAGTCTGGGACGGGACAGAAGTACATTGTGGATGCTGGAAATGGTCTTGCAAGGGTCTTACATTCAAATTATCTCTTTATTCAAGATCCAGTGGATGTGCCTGGGGGAAGGAGCAATTTGATTATTACTTCCTAGGCTGAATATGTGTTGAGCAACATGAGTCTGAGACCTTCACATTTTGGCATGTGTCTTTTCAGATATTAGGGACATGTGACTTAAAAATTTTAAAACTGAAAATCTCTGGGATTATAGGTTCCTTTTCAAAGTCAAAAACCTCCTTACACAATCTACCTATTGCATGTTGCTAGATTTAATTTGAGTTGAGTGACAGGCTCCTAGTGTAGCTTTTGTCCGTTTTAATCCTAGATACAAATTAATGTTCTTTTTAGCAATTTCTTCTTTATATCTTTAAGTTACTTCAGCTGTTTGTATCTCCTGCCTGCCAATGTATTGCCCACCCAACTATTTCATCCATGCCGTTTTGTCCTCTTCTCATCTTCCATCTGTTTTTCCTCTTGTTTGCTGCAGCACCTGCAGGCCACTCACCCAAACCAGCGTGTATCCCTTTGTGTTGATTCCCTCATGACTGCTGATAGCCACATGCTTTATTGTTTAACTTCACTGGCATAACAGGAGGGTTGGCAAGGGATCTGAAGACCCGTTGTATAGCTCTAGGAAATCTGTCTTCGAATTTTAATCATGCACTAATCAAGTAACAATTTGTGCATCAGAGTAAAAATATCAGTTTTAGGGCGAACTATGCCTAGCTTCTCCACCCAATTTGATTAATGTATTATATTTCCACCAAACAGCGCTTCAAAATATTTGTACTTATTTTAATAGGGTTTTTATTTATATTGTTAGCCATTTTACAGATATCCACACTGGATAAGTAGCTTCTGGCAAAGCTGTTTCAACAATGCCAGAAAAGGTCTGGTCAATTGAAGTCACTTCCTGCAATGTCACTTCCTGTTATGTTACATCTTATGAAAATTAGAGAGGCCTCGCATGTTTCTATTCTGCCCAGGTCCCACAAATCCTAGGACCAGCCCTGTCAAGACTACTAGTGTGTCCGCACACTCATGCCCCTTACATAACTTCTCAGGTTTAGAGAACAACTAAAGCGCTAATTTCCAATATGTCTCCCAAAATCAACCAGGAAGTGGGCAGCACAACCTCTCCTTCCACAGAAATCAGCTCCTTAATGTGCCACTGTGGACCGAGGAGAAGGTAAGTTTTACCTAAATTATGACTGTAACATAATTAGAATATCACCGCAAATCCAACAAAGCTTAAACAACAGTGCTAATAAAAAAAATTATTGTGCACTCATGAGGCACCAAGACTACAATCACTGTTTTTGCAGTGTGTCTTATGTGTGACCTGGGTCTTATTTGTGCTGAAATTGATGTACTGATCATTGCAGTCAAAATGTACTTTCGGTACGATTCACGGAATCCTGCCACTAATATCAATGAGGCAGAAATCTATCTGAGCATCTGGCCGAAAAGGCTAGAAGTGAAGGGATGAAGACCTGCAAGGGACAGCAGACCACTAACCCTGCGTTCAAAGTCAAAAATACTATTTTTATAGCTGCCCCTCTAATTAAAGAGACCCTTAGAAAAGGACTGCCATGAGACAAGGGCCATTGAGGGAGCATATGCAGAGATAACTTGTGTAGGAAGCTGGCTCTGTATATACTACACTAAAGTAAGGATAGTGTGCACAGAGACTAGTGGATCCCCAAAGGCTTATAGAGCTTAAAGTAGATAATAACTTACTCTCTATTTGTGTTAGTATGGGAAAGCAGTAAGGCTTTATCAGAGGGTAGTGTTAAGTTTTTATTGTAAACACTCAGTCAAGAAATTATGTCACACACTCAAAGGCTGAACTCTGACCAATTTGTTTTGTACACAAATATAATTTATTTATTATTGATAATAGTGCCTCACAAGATTAATGCAGTTGAATACAGTTGAAATACAGTTGAATGCAATTGGTTTGGTTACAGGTAAGGCAAATGTTCATAAACAGTTGAAATTACTATAAAATTACTTTGTAATTACTTAGTGAGTAGCTTGTTGGATTACTTTTCAGATTACTTTTCTTACTCAGTGTGGTATACCTGGATACCACACTGGGACATTTTCCGGATAAAGGCAGATAATGCAAATTGTTATCAAAACACAGTTGAATATCTTTTCATAGAATTTCCAACTCCACACTTGTCACAGAAAAGCAGTCAATGCAATCTTATGCGAGGAAATGAAGTTATCAGTTTACGGGGAAGTACTTGGTTTTGGGAGTTGGGTTCCTGGGGATATAGCAGGGTTCCCCCAGGGTCAAGGATGCACTCCAAGAGCACCCTCAGTGTCACTAGGGTTGTGGGGTGCAGAGTGTTGAGGCCCAATGTTATCCAATGGGGTATTGGAGGCCTCCGGTTGGTGGATGCTCACGAGCAGGCCACAAGGTTGAAGGAGCGAAGCTCCTGGAGTTAATCTCAGGGCAAAGGGGGGTTCAAGTTAGCACACAAAGTGCACCCAGAGTGGCACAGGGGCGACTGGGTGCTGTTTTGGCATTGGGTGTCCTGTTGTTTTCAATGGGGATTCTCACCACACTGCAGGCTCGAGGTTGAAGATCTTCTGTAGGTGACCACCAGTTGGAGAGGTAAGTTGGGATGTCGAGGGGTACTGGGACACTGTCAGTTGGCCCACCCAAGGCCATGGAGCGTTGGGTGCAAGGGTGTGTTTTGGCGTAGGGTTTTCCTTACCGGCTCAAGTCACGGTCGGGGGGAATCCTCCAGAAAGGGGCTGCAGGTGTCATCCGAAGACTTGAGGTAGGTCAGGGATCACCAGATCCCAGGTCAGGATCACCTCCTCCTCATGATGTTGGGCCACTCGAACACGTGACATGGGCATCGGGTGCAGAGTGGTGCAGACTCGAGGATTTGGCCGGAGCCAGAGTCTGTTGGTGAGCAAATCCGGTGCTCATGGGAGACAAAGTCTTTTCAGTGAAGGCAGGCAGGTCTTCTGGGTTCTGCTAGCTGCAGGAAATGCCGGGATTCTGCAGGTCGAGGTCGGTAGGGCTGTGGCCAAGTCAGTTGGTGTCCTTCTCTTCTTCCTTCAGCACAGCTTTTTGGTCCTTCTTCTTCTTCTTCTCTCTTCTTGTTGAAGGAGGCAAGGTTCGTGATTTCCCCTAAATACTAGATTTAGGGGCGTTTCAGGAAGGGACAGGTTGGGACCAATGGGTACCTTCCTTGGGGTGAGTACACCCTCTATTATTCCACCCTCCAGTGGGAGGGGGCATAACCCTCACTGTGGTTGGCCGGTTCCCCCAACCTTTAAGATGAAGGGGACTGAGAGTTGTGCTTCACCTCGCCTCCACCACCTGAGGGGTGGGGTTGGCAAAGATGGCCACACCTCTCTTCCCATCTTGGTTTTCCCACAGATTCTCCTGCCCAAAGTGGGGCCAGAACCGGTGGAGGCCAGTTGCTGGAGCAGCAAATGGCTGGGTCAGCTTACAAAGGAAGTAAGCCTTTAAAGCTTCCCCTTCGTGGACTCTGCCAATCCTGGGGGAGAAGGCTTACCACCTCTGCCCAGGATGGGCTTTGTTTCCAGACCCTGAGAGTGGGAGGCTATCGATCCAGGGGTCCAGAAACATTGCTGGGGGTGGCAGCTGGCAAGTAGCCAGTCAGCCAGAACACTAGAGTTAGGTCGTTTTCAGGGGGCATCTCTCAGATGCACTCTGAGTGCATTTTTCTTTAAATCCCACACTGGCATCAGTGAGGATGTAATGTGCTGAGAAGTTTGATTCCAAAATTCCCACACTTCAGTAAAGCCATTATGGTGCTGTGGAGTTTGTAATGTCAGCCCTATTCTTTTCAATGTTTATTTGAAACCCCTGATGGCGATCATCAAGCGTTACAACATCAGGGTTATCAACTATGCTGATGACACCCAACTAATCCTCTCTCTTGAGGGAGAGCAGTCTACCTCGCTAGAGGGTTATCATAGCTGCTTGCAAGACATGTCGCAGTGGCTGAGAGAAAACTCATTACAATTTACTATAGCCAAAACAGAGCTGCTGCACTGTGTTGTAGGTAGGGCAATTTTTGGCCCCCAGAGTCCTCTAACCTTGGCCAACCAGTTAAGACAGTTCGTAACTTAGGTGTGACACTTGACTGTAACCTCACTCTTGATGCACATGTTACGAAAGTGGTGGGCTGTTGCTTGGCCATTATTCGCTCTCTCAGGAAGATCTTTCCCTTACTACCTTATCAGGCCCGCTCCCTGATAGCACGAAGCATGATACTGCCCCTCCTCTTCCTCCTCTTCCCCACATCACCGCCCAGCAGCTACTCCCACCACCGACCGCTACTGCCCAGACAATATACTCTTTATGGTTTTACTGCACTTACAATGTCCAAGAATGACTTAGACACTGTAGGGGGACAGGGCTCATGCACAGTGGCATAGTGCACCCAGCTAGAGAGGTGTTTGACCTATGCCATAGGCAGTGGGTCGTAGGCATAGCACACAGGGATGTGCTTAACACAAATGGGGCCGCTCCCGAAACAGTGACCAAAGGTACTCTACATCTAAGCTGTGAGTGTTGGCATCTCACCAAAAGTGAAGGACGGTCCTTACACATCACCAGGTGTCATGCTTCATCATCTGTAGTCCTCGCCCTCTAGAAACTTGGGGCCATATTATCAAGAAAACGTGATACATTATCGCCGCCTTTATCGGCAGGAAACTGCAGCTAAAGCGGCGATAGTGGACTTGATAATATGCCCTTGTGAATTCCCATAGAAGCCCAGGTTCTGGTGTTAACCTGGGCTTCTATGGGAATTCACAAGGGCATATTATCAAGCCCATTATCGCCACTTTAACTGCAGTTTCCTGCCGAAAAAAGCGGCGATAATGTATCGCCCTTTCTTGATAATATGATCCACGGTTTGGTAGAGGGCGGGCCTTCACTTGATGACAGGGAGGCACTTCTAAACTAAGTGGGGGCCCGTGATAAGTAAGTGAAATTTAAAAACCATTACAGTTACCAAATTAAATTTTTTATGAAAGAGGTAGCTATATGGTATTAAAAAAGTGGACTGTGAGATTTTGGAAATTATTGTCCCCTCACCGTAGTGAAGGTAGTCTACATGTTTCTGTCGTTTGGCCCAGAAGGGTCTGTGGCATTCATCAGGACCTTTGAAAAGGGCTCCGTTCTTACCAACTTCATGGTGAGAAGGTACACTTGGTCGTCAAGCTCTAGAAAAATATCCTACAAGCCCCATGGGAGGAGAATGGAGGAGAGACCCTGTTGTGAGACTTGCCTCAAGGTGCGTCTCCCATGAGTGCACCTAGTTGTGTCCTTCTGTCCTCCCCGAAGGGCTTACACTGACTTAGTATGGAAGACACAGAAAGCTTTTTCACTGGTCTAAGCATAGTATTTTGCACAGGAAGGATACCCTGTTCTAGGGCCGGCGCTAGGCATGGGCAGTGTGGGCAGCTGCCCAGGGCCTCCAACTCGGTCTACCAGCATGGGGCCCTACAACCGGTCCTCATGTCCCCCTCCCGATCCAATTGAAACAAAGGTGTCTCTTTACAATTGGGCCCATGGGAGGGTGACCTCTCCTTGGGCCTCTCAGGGATGGTGTGGAAAGGCCTAGGGGAGGGAACCTCTCGGGCTGCCCATTCAGAGACACTGCAGAATACCCATTGTCAACACTTTAGCGTCCCTGCAATTTCAACTCTCAGCCCCCAAGCAATTCTCACACCTTCAGCCTGATATGAGCTGTGAAAGAGGTGCTTGTAAGAGGCTGAGAAGAGGAGCTGCAGCCCAGGAGGAGTCTGCACAAACAAGCTTCCAAGCCCATAAGGTGTCGCTTTTTAAATTTGAGGGGCCTCACACATTCCCTTTTGCCCGCGGCCCCAAAATCCTAGATACGGCCCTGCCCTGTACAAAACCTATGCTAGACTCAGGCACACATCCTAACTCCATGGCGCTAAGGTGTGTACGTCGCACTCAGCAGATAAGCGGGGAGGAGAGTACCATACCTTTGTGAATCTGACACTCTCCTGCTCTCTGCCGGTCACGCAAGGCAGTGCAGCATTTTTGGCTGCTGCACTGTTTTCCATGACAGCTAGGTGAATCTGGGCCATGGAATCATGGACGGGTTTTTACTGATGATTTCCCAGATATTAAAACAAACTTTGCCTGCATTAAGCTCAAATCCATGCAGTCTACCACATTTTGCAAAAGACTTATACAGCATGTGTTTAATAGTCAAAAACTGCCCCAATTAGCAAACATGGGCCACTTTGTAATTAACTTTATAATTCGCTAATGGAGGGGCCACGTTTATTTTGGTACCCGGGCTTATATTCTATCTCAGTCCGACACTGTATGGGGACAGTTAGGAGGAAATCATTTCTCTGCTGTTATTTTAGTTAATTTAATTTATATAAGACAGAAAAAGAATGGTCATTTTATTTCCATTTATTGAGTTCTACTTCATAATTTTCTGCAGAACTGTGTTCAAAGCAGGTAACCGTGCTCCCTCTAGTGCTAATTTTCAAGTATTACAACGTAAATATTCCTAGTATGAATAACATATATTAGTATGATTCTCAACCACATAATACTTTCACATGACTGTGCTCAAGCTAATGTCTAACCGTAAGAGAGTCTCAGCCGAACGGGAGAAATGTTCTGAGGGTTTGCTTTTCCCGCCGGGCCTCGGACTGACTCAGTATGGAAGACACAGAAGCAAAAAAGCGACTTGGAAAATGCATCTGAAAATATACGATTCTGACCATTTTGGTTTTGTGCGGTGATGCAGGGAAACATTAAGCAATACTGTATTTTCCAACATGATGGATGACACTTTGGAGGTCTTGACCGTCAGGATCAACAGGAAGGCAGGTTACGAGGATTTTACAGGATTTGACTTCATACTGCAATATTGATGATACCTTAAAAAATCTTCATCAATACAGATGATAAAACGCCTCCATGCAAGTCATGAAACAACAATCATACTGGTAAGTGCCCTCAGGCACCAAGAAATCAAGATGAGCAATTACCCTCCTGAGCAAGGCTTTTTTCTTTTGCTCAGCCAGCAGCGTGTTGACCACAGGCAGTGACTACACAGCAGCAAGAGCAGCAGTCTCTCCGGAAGTTTTCTCATGCTAATGTGCCATGCCTTGATGAGGAGTTTTCCTACTTTTCTGGTGGTAATTTACGTTGAGACTTTCCACTTGTCCACTATTAAGGTGGCAGCATACCCACTGAATACACCATAGAACCGATACAACTCAGCAGGGGAGCGGCAAGTTGGAGCATAGGCAAAATCAGGAGAAACACCAAACTCCTTGAAGCATCGACCACCCGATGCTGATGTGGACTCCGTTATTCACCCTGTAACGATTTACCATTTGTGTTTGTATTGTTGTGGTCTCCATCCAGCTGAGATCAGCATATCACAGGACGACTGCTCCTTGGTACACAAAGACTCAAAAGGTAGTAAGTACTGGGGCAGTATGACTGAAAGAGATTGGCCACATTCTCATATCCCCTCTTCTGAGTTCCTCAGGCTTCTGGATAAGCCTAAGGAACTCAGAAGAGAACGCAAAGACTTGATTATTGGGGCCAAATCCGTCTACATAGTCTTCAGTTTACCAATAACCGCAAATTTCCCAAAGGGTAATTTGGAGCTATTCAGCTTTGTATCAAACTCTGATTACACCACTGCCACTTCACTCTATTAATAGGTACACTGGGGTAGATTTACAACCCCCTTGCGCCTCTTTTACGCAGCCGTTGCGTCACTTTTGTGACGCAGCAGCGGCGCAAAAGATGCGCCATGGTGCGGGGTATTTACAATGTGACGCATCTGGGAGATGCGTCACGTTGTAAAGCCCTGCACCAGAAGGAGGCGTTCCTGTGCAGGGGGTTCGTTCCGGCGTAGGAACGCCTCCTAAAAGTGGCTGAGTGAAATCTACAAGATTTCACTCAGTCACTTTTGGGCTCTTGCTGCATCAAAACTCTGTGCCTGCTTGGAGCAGGCGTAAGGATTGACGCAGTATTGTGAGAATAGGGCCCCCCAGAGCATTGCTGGAGCTGCGTCGCGCTTGCAACGTAACTCCAGCAATGCGACGCATTTACAGCACAGATGCGTCACGCATCTGTGCCGTTTTTGCCCCATGGTGCGCCGCATTGTAAATGCGGCGCATCCATGGTGGCGGCGGCATGGCGCATAATAACTGACATATCCCTGAGGATGTGCCAGTTATTGTAAATCTACCCTACTATATCTAACCAACACTTTATTAAAGAAACAATAACAATTCAGGAGAATAAAGTCTTTTTTTTCATCATCACTATCCAACTAATTATTCCTTGTTTGTTCTCCCCCTAGGGGTTCCTTTGAAGAGATTACAATCACCAAAATATCTCTGTCTCGAAATGCACTTAAATCGCTGATTATAAGATGATATTGCTCCAATTTATTTCTTCTCAACACATAGTTAATGCCATGACTCTTCTATGCACCATAACAAAACTTCTCAAACGAAGAGTTGTGCTCTGACTGCTATGAAAACCTACTCTGGCTGACACTATACATCTCAATATTAGCTCTATTACTAGTCTCCAATTTATTGACCTTAGTGCCATGGAGTTAGGGTGTGTGCCTGAGTCTAGCATAGGTTTTGTACAGTACAGGGCCGTTTCTAGGATTTTGGGGCCCCGAGCATAAGGGAATGTGCGGGGCCCCTCAAATTTAACAAGCGACACCTTATGGGCTCGGAAGCTTCTTTGTACAGACTCTTCCTGGGCTACAGCTCCTCTTCTCAGCCTCTTACAAGCACCTCTTTCACAGCTCATATCGAGCTGAAGGTGTGAGAATTGCTTGGGGGCTGAGAGTTGAAATTACAGGGACGCTAAAGTGCTGAAATGAGCATCCTGCGGTGTCTCTGCATGGGCAGCCCGAGACACATCGAGAAGGCTCATTTTCTCAGACCTTATCAATTCATCTTTCTCTCTCGCCAACATGGCCTCTCACCATGTGGTTGGTGAAACTTTGAGAGCTTCAGATGGAGGAGACACTTGTCTGCTCGTGCCTCTGGACCGCTAAGCTTCATTTTTTACGGTGAACCACAGAGCACTATTGCCCCTTTTTCCATCCCATAAGCAGATTGGTGGAAAAGTCCAGTGACCATATCATGGTAAATGGGCCTTTTCATTGTTTGCACGGGGCACACCTAAAATACAAACTGTGATAATGCGCCCTATTACCATAAATGTGTTGTCCCCAGGGGTAGCCCAAAACTCGTGCTGCCCTGGGACAGCGCATTCCTGTGAAAAACAGAGTTGCTGCTTTACTGCCACTCTGTGTTTTCACAGTGCAGGGGCAACCCGCCAGCACTTTTGAATGGGATTGGAGATCCCCTTGCAGGTGGGTGCAGTCAGTAACTGCACCCGCCAGCATGGGAATATCTGTGGGGTCCATGGGACTCAGTTTCCCCCCTCTAGAGGTCTGCCATTAGGGGGCGCACATACAGTGCACCACCTTTTAGATGGTGCAATGTCAGTCGCCTCCTGAGGGCTTCTTTGCCTCTGCGTTCGCGTCTGTAATACGTCGCGTAGGCAGAGGCAAAGAGATTCATTCATTTGCATGGGGCTTGCCCCATACATACAAGGGGATGCCCCCTGCAAACAGCGCTGGCGCTGTATGTCACCAGCGCTATCGGTATTACAGAATAGGCCGCACAACTGTCTAGTCCCCCTTCCGTAATACCAAAGTGCGTTGTGGGTGCACAAAGCGAGCGCAAACGCCTGTTACGCACCCATGGCACTTTATGTAATACGGCCCTAGGAGCACTTTATAACACTTTTGACAGGGCACTCTTAATGCATTCAAATCTGTAAAAGCAAGTACACTGCAGAGTACCCCATGGTTTTATAGATTCTTTCACACTATTCAATCTATATAATGAGCCTTAGTGTCAAGGACTCTTTATTGCGAGCATGAGGGTGCTGAAGCCAATCCCAAACTCTTCCCCTAGAAGTTCATTCACCCCTTGTACTAGGTCAACGATGGGAATGAAGTGCAGACTATGGGGAAAAGGGAGTGAGGAAACGGAGAGAGACACTCCTGCAGCTGAGTAGTTGGAATATCAGGACTGAATCGATAGGTACAGCAACTTAAATCAGATTTATCAGGGTAGGTTTCCATCTTCAGGTGAGACAACACAAATAAGTGATCTAAACACAGAAAGGACAATAAGAGATTAAAAGAAAACACAGATTGGGGCTTACCCGGTGCAAGCAGGTGGTACATGGTTACTAGACACTGGTGTACTGGGAAACCAGCACAGGTTTGATGAGGGCTACTTATGCCCCAGGAAGGAGTGAGGCATAATGAGAAATACAAACTCAACAAAGGGGTCAGAGGAAGGATAATATAAGGACAGCAGCAGGGTGTACAATGGAACCGACCAGGGGAAAGACAATAAAGGTGAAGAAATTAGTCAAAATGGGTGCCATCTAATGTAAGTACAATGAGTCATAACAGCCGTTGTTGCCAGAAAAATGAGATAGTATCATTTCAATTGTCCGTGTACTATCTTTTCTAGGTGTCCCTTCTCTGTGCCTCACTAAGTCTCATGACCTGACACTCAGAGGAATCTACTCCAAGCTACTCCACTCTTTGATACTCCTCCACTCTATGCCACTCAGCTCTACAAAACTCTACTCCCTTCCACTCTACTCCCTCCACGAGACTCCATTTCACTCCACGCCACTCAACTCTATGACAAGACATCCCACTTTATTACACTCCACTTTATACCACTCTCTTTTACGCCAATACATTTTAGCCATGCTAGTGTAGAACACAGCTAAAACATATTGGCAAAGCCAACAGCTCTTGCATTGGTGTGACCATTTGCTTTGCCAATGCTTGTTTATTTAACTTTCTAATTCCCTTCGAGACAAGGCAGATGGCATAACTTCCATTGTCTGTGTGCTATCTCTTCTAGGTGTGCCGTCTCTTGTGCCTCACAACGTCTAGTGACTTGACACTCAGGGGGATCTAGTAGCCACATTCCATGTATCCATCAGCAAGGTGCTGCTGACATCCAAATCTCATCCCACGTGTTATCAAAGCTTGACTTACATTGCTTGGAGAGCTCCTTCTGGTAATTGAAAACCAGACGTCAAAGCAAGTTTGACATTTAATCCTAGCAAGACTGAATTTCTGCTGTTCTCTTCTGGCAAAAAGAAACCACAGCTTCAGTCCTGGATCTCTGTTTTTGCCAAAAGAGACATCGTCCCATTTACTTGTTGAATCTTCTAGGTCCCTAGGATTTCTCCTAAGTCCTGATCACACGTAGAAGGCATCTCTGTGCAAACAGGAGTTTGTGCACGTAAAGGAATTCTCAGAAACGCAATAATTAATGTCAATGTAATTTTTGCCACGGATTTTTTTGCTGGTCAAAGCTGCTGAAGTTTTCTACTCGAAAACATGCGGTAAAGTTCGATACATGAAAAACACAAATTTAATGATGAAAACATTGATTTTGCATATAAGAACGACATTTTCCAGAGGAGAACATGGATCATGAGGTATTCCCACAAACCGTGGTATCGATATTTATCAGGCACATTACTTCCCTCAAACCCCCCCCCCCCCCACTCCCCTGAAGAAAAAAACAAATGATGGCGTCGAGTCGAAATTATCCAGCCATTTGCATACTACTAAAACGTCTAGACTACTCATCATCATGAATGATTTTTAGACATGTAAAGCCTTTTCTTCCTGTATTAGCATTCAGAGCAGCAGTACCGTTTGGTGCTTCTTACATCAATGGTGGCATTGCAGTGTTAACAAGTCTTCAGAAATGTGCCTTCCTTTCACTCAGAATTGAATTGCATCCAGCCGAGAGGCTTATACATGCCTCCAAAAAGTATATCATACCCAAACTTAAGGCCCTAATCTGTCTGTAAAGGAATACATGCAATTTAATTAATGTCCTACTTATAAAGCTGTTATGTATATATATAGGTGTGCGGTATTTCTATAGTGCAAAACTAGTCAAAAGAGTGCTGTACAAGTCAAAGACATGCATAGTCAAAGACATGCATAAAGTCAACAAGTAATAGGAGATATAGGTGGCATGTGGCCTGTCAATGGAATGCTCTTTAAAGAGGTGAATCTTCAACTCTGCCATACATTGGAGCAGCATTGGCGGCGATCCTGATGGATCGATGGTGTTGTTCCAAATCGAGGGTGCATAGATGGGAAACGACTGCTGCCTTGTCTGTGTTACGTCGCATAGCTCCCCTGAGAATACACTTTCTTGTTATTTTTAAATTGCTGTTTGACACAGGAGAGCTGGGCTACCTGCAACGCCTCACTTGAAGATTAATAGAAAATACGTTCCCATCTCCTTTCCTCTGCTGCTCGTGGAGGGTAAAATTGGGCAAATCAAGATTGCAGAGTTTGCAGCCAGTAGGAACTCAGGGACAAGCAACATGCATCAATCCTGAGAAGATTAAAGCGAAAACAGGAACTATATGGGATCGTAGAAACATTTGGAGGATGATGGGAAAAAGACCTGCCTTAATGCCATACCTCATTTTCAACTTTCAAAATGAAAACAAATATCACAAAACATATTGGAATATCAATGGCAGAGAAGCCTAGCCTTTGATCCTTAGCATAATAGACATCTCTCTCTGACCTAAGTGAATATTTCTTAGTTTTCAATTCAGTAATATTCCAACTAATTTTAAGCGTAATCATTTTTTTCATTGTGTGTTCAAAAACATACCAAAACTAAATAAATTATAAAGGGGACAACCTATTCTGATGTTTTTTTTTTTTTACCTATAATTAAGTTTCTTGAGTGGAGCAACGTCGTCCAAGAAAGCCGTCAAGTTAAAGTATAAGCAATGTGTTGTAATCTAACACGTCAGCCATAGATTGTGGAGCACTGTGCCTAGTGCGTTCCACATTCTCCTAGGGCTGACTGTTCCATGTTCTGGCAGTTAACAGCTGACCAGCCAGAGAGGGAGCCACGCGTTTTCCACTCGGAGCTTTTATATGAATAGACCCTCTTACCTCTCTACAACTTATCCGTGTATTGATTACTTCATTTTGGCGACGATCTGGCTGCAGTCTCCGCAGTGGAAGTGGTCGGAACCCAGCGTGACATCGTAACTCCCTCTTGTTATCCGAGGCGCATCGTGTACACAGTACTGCACAGCGGTGAAGGGAAAAGCTGTGTAGAGGTGATTCAGCGGGCCGTGAGTGCTATTGTCTACTTAACTCTCAGTAGCTTGTTTTTCTACTACCAAGTTGTTGCTGACCGGTTGTGAGCGCGAGCACATGCATTTGAAAGAAGCGCGAGCAGCCTTTTGAAGAGAGCACGAGTCGTCTTTCATGACGCAGGGATAGCGCTACGCTCGATCTGCTCTAGAAACAAGACGCAAACCTCTTCTCTCATCACGCTATCACAACAAGGCCTATCTCCTTCTGAGAAAATGTACAAACAACGTAGCGGCCATTTTGTTGGTTTTTTTGCGCTACTGACAAAAAAAATTTATCGATCAGCATCTGAGCACTGACCTCGTATTGGAAAACTCCATATTAAGAAACGTTTAAAAGGTACTTTTTGTTTTTCTTTTGTTATTAACGTTTCTCTTTCACGTTATTTCAGCATATTGTGCAACGTTGGAAATACATTTTTTACAATTTACCTCTGTCACTGTTGAATAGTGTTTATAGCAACCATGGCAACTCAAAGCTCCATAGTCACTCCACCTATATTTTTGGCCTCTCCAGGACCACTTGCAATAGAGTGGGAAGATTGGTTGCCTATGTTTGAGACTTATATTGATGCGATAGATGGATCGAAATTTAGTGCTGATCGAAAAAAAGCTTTGTTATTGAACAACCTAGGAAAAGAAGGACAGCGTATTTTTAAATATTTACCGACTGCAACTCTACCTAATGGTAATGCTATAGAGAATGTGTTTGATGAAGCAAAAAAACGTCTAGAAACAAGATTCGCTAAAGAAGTTAATTTAGTGATGATTCGTCACCAATTCTACACTCACAAACAAGGTGAGAATCAGTCAATAGACGAGTTTGTGTCCAAATTAAGGGAACTATCCTTAAAATGTAAATTCGGTGCCATGACGGATGAAATGGTACGCGATCAGCTAATAGTACAGTGCAAGTGTAGAAAGACCCAAGAAAGACTTTGGGCAGCCAAGAACCCAACATTGAAAGATGCCATTGAATTAGCGAAAGTTGTTGAACACTCACAAATTTGTATGCGTGAGATGAGCAAGAAAGAAGAAGTATCTCATAGCAACATTTCCTCAATGCAGAATGCAGAATCGGAAGTTGCAGCTATATCGAAACCTGGATAATACTTTCAAAAGACTAATTTTCAGAGAGGAAGACAACAGTTTAGGTCATGTTACAAATGTGGAGGTCCTCATAATCCTGACTACTATAAATGTCCAGCCATAGATAAAAATTGCTTAAAATGCGGACGAAAGGGTCACTTTTCAAACATGTGCAAGAAATCTTTCAAACAGAGAGTTGCGACCATTGATAGTGACAATAGTACTGCTCTTGCTGATATTGAAGGCGCATTCGTACCGTCGGATAAAATTCTATGTGTGGATGACCCTAAAGACCAAATTGGTAGAAGAAATCGACCTAAAGCAGAGTTTAAAATTAATGGAGTCAATGTAGACTTGATGGTTGATTGTGGATCAATGTATACTATCATTCCTAAATGTACTTTTGTTAAGTTGTGGCCTAACCAAAAATTGCTTCCCAAGGACATTAATCCTGGTGGATACCAAGGGGAATCCATTGACATCATTGGTTTTATGGAGTCTACCATTGAGTTTAAGGGAAGAACAATTGATGGTAAGGTATATGTATCAAGAGATGGACCACCTATCTTAGGGTGGGTGCACCAGTTTGATTTATATATTATTATAAATCCCAGAGCTCCTACGCAGGTGTTAGTAGTGGAGGACCCTTCATTAGAAGATATTTTGAATGAAGCCAAAGATGTGTTCAGAGAGGAGTTTTAAGGGCTATGTGCATAAAATAATGTTGAAACCCAATGCCATCCCTGTACAACATAAAGCACGCAGAACACCTTTAGTAGCTAGAGAAGCAGTAAAAAAAATGCTCCAAGACATGCTTGATTCTGGTGTGATTGAGCCAGTTGAGAGTTCTTCATGGGTTTCGCCAGTAGTCATCACGGAGAAACCCGATGGCAAATTTAGGTTCTGCATTGATCTCAGGTCTCTCAACCAGAATGTGATAGTAGATACATACCCTCTTCCCAATATAAATGAATTAGTTTTAGCATTAAGTGGTGGTAAATTCTTCTCGAAGTTGGATCTTAAAAATGCTTACCACCAAATAAAGTTGCATGACGACTCTAAGCCATTAACAGCATTTATTACCACGGAAGGTATTTACCAATGTGTTAGGATGCCTTTCGGATTATGCTCTGCCGCCAGTATATTTCAGAGAATGATGAATGTTTTATTTAAGGGGCTTAAAAACATCATTTTCTTTCAGGATGACATATTGATATTTGGAGATACAGTAGAACAACACAACCACACTCTTCGTGAGGCGTTGTTTAAAATTAGAGAATCCGGTCTCACACTTAAACGGGAAAAGTGCAAGTTTCTAGTAGACAAGGTGGACTATTTAGGATATTAAATCTCAGAACAAGGAGTCAAGCCCAAACAGAATCTTTTGGATGCTATTCGATTGGCCCCTGTTACGTTAGACAAAGACAAATTGCGGTCTTTTCTGGGGTTGATCGAATACTACTCCAAGTTTATTAAAGATTTTTCCACTAAAACAGCTGACTTAAGATCGCTGTTGAAGAAGGAGGTTAATTTTTCGTGGGAGAAGACTCAACAAGCTTGTTTTGAAAACAAAAAAAAGATATTTGCTGTGCGTAAGTTCTTACGCCATTTAACACAAAATTACGATCCATTCTTACAGTAGATGCAAGTGCTACTGGTCTTGGAGCAGTCTTAGCCCAAATTCACAATGGTGAAGAAAGAACTGTAGCATTTGCATCAAGAACGTTAACTCCCACAGAGAGCAACTACTCTGTTATAGAACGTGAGACTCTAGCTGCTGCTTGGGCCTGTGAATATTTTAGAACGTATCTTTGGGGAACGAAATTCACACTTAAAACTGATCATAAACCTCTTATAAGAGTATTACTACCTGGGGGAGACACAAAGTGTTCAGCTAGATTAGCTAGGTTAGCCTCCCGTCTCCAAGAATTTTGTTATAATATTGAGCACATCCCTGGTTGGAGGAACATACAACTGATTGGCTCTCAAGACTGTCATTGAATTGGGAATCGGTTGACAAAGATGCTGTACTGAAAAAAGAGAATGAAGGAGCTGTCGCATTTATCCAAGATGCTTTAGATTTGTGTGAACCTCAGGCTATAGATAGTGATGTGTGGATCAGTGCCATGCTTGCTGATAACGCCATGTTGGAACTCAAAGATCTGATAAAGAAAGGATGTAAAAGAGAGAGTACTGTTTCCATCACGAATAGGCCTTTTGTGAAAATTTTAGATGAATTGTCAATCTGTGAGGATATGGTAATTATGAGAGGAGACACATTCGTTCCTCCAGTATCTCTTAGACAGAATTTAATCACTTTAGCTCACGAAGGACATTTGGGACAAACTCGTACGAAACAGAGGTTGAGAACGAATTGGTGGTGGCCAGGCATGGATTCTGATGTGAATCATTATATCACGAATTGTCAAATATGTAAAGAGGGTGAGAAACGTTTAAAAGTTGGTTCACAAACGTCCTCTGGTCACATATCCGATCCAGGTGTACCCTGGCACACTGTGTGTGTAGACTTCATAGGTCCTATGAATAGCTTGAAAGAAAACTTACGCTTTGGTGTTGTGTTAGTAGATGTGCACACGAAATGGTTAATAGTTAAATTTTTGAAGGATATAACAACCTCAACAACTGTTAATGTCTTAAAGGAGATTTGGAGAGACGAAGGCTTGCCTTCTGTACTATTGACTGACAACGGTACGCAACTAACATCCTTAGAAATGAAAGCATTTCTGTCTTCGTGTGGCATTAAGCACACCCGTTCTTCTCTTTACAATCCACAAGGGAACGGAATTGTTGAGAGAGCTAATCGCCTAGTCAAGGGTGTCATTCAGATGGCTATCTCTAGTGGTCAAAATGTAAGTTCAATGGTGTCAGACATGATTTGGGCTTATCGATCCAGTGTACATAGTGTTACC
The DNA here is from genome assembly GCF_964261635.1 of Lissotriton helveticus. Classification (NCBI taxonomy): domain Eukaryota; kingdom Metazoa; phylum Chordata; class Amphibia; order Caudata; family Salamandridae; genus Lissotriton; species Lissotriton helveticus. The sequence continues at coordinate 374,185,061 of NC_136070.1, forward strand.
AACAAAACGCCTTTTGAAATGATGCGTGGGAGACTTCCTAACACAAAATTAGTTCCCACATGGTTAAAAGAACTAGTAGGCAAAGATATGTTGCCCACTAATTTGTCTTCAATTCACTCACAAGGTAAGGTGATTAGCGAAAAGAACTTGACAAGAATGATTTGTCCAGGGGACTGGGTAAAAGTACGCTCTGGAAGACCTGGTGTTTCGTTTAGAAAATTTTTAGGTCCATTTAAAGTGAAACTCACCTTACCTTATTGTGTAGTTTTAGAAAGTGGAGAAAGGTGGAACTACAGGCGGGTGGCTCTATACCAGAAAAGTAATGTACATTCAGAGAATCTTAACAAGGTACTAGTAAAGAATAAGAGGAGCAACAGTTACAACGACAATACATTCTTGTCCATGTCTGATCGTGACTTGATTCACAATTCAGAATCCCATGAACCTCACTTCTCTGATGGTGTATTACAGGGGGGAGGTGATGCTCCTGCTTCTGCTCTCATTTCCGTCTCTGCTTCTACTTCTGCTTCTACTTCTGCTTTCACTCCTGTTCCAGTAGATTCCAACATTGTGAGTCAATCCACTCGTGAAGTAAGGTTGTACAGAAATCGATTTCCTCCTGGTTATCTGAAAGATTTCATATGCAAATAGATACACATGTTCATCTATAGTCAATCTTATGTTTTGTGAAATGTTATAGAATTGTATTTCTTTCTTGTTTTAAGTTTTATTCTATTGTATTGACTTCTGTGCTTTTGTTTTATTAAAGAGAGAGGATATGTTGTAATCTAACACGTCAGCCATAGATTGTGGAGCACTGTGCCTAGTGCGTTCCACATTCTCCTAGGGCTGACTGTTCCATGTTCTGGCAGTTAACACCTGACCAGCCAGAGAGGGAGCCACACATTTTCCACTCGGAGCTTTTATATGAATAAACCCTCTTACCTCTCTACAACTTATCCGTGTATTGATTACTTCACAGTGCAGGGAAACTACTGATTTACTTGCTCTGTTAGGTATCACAGGTTTGGAGAATTTTGAGGGTCATTTCTCCAACAGATACATACCCCAAAGCCCAACATGTTTTAGTCCCACTCTAAAACTAGTACTAGCAATGGCAGTTATGGTGCCAATATTTTATATTAAAATGACCAAGGGATCAGTTAAAAAGATAGGAACTCGTACATCCACTATTAGATCGTCACTTAAAATAAGCACTGTTTCTAACAGATGTTAGGCATTATACATAGAGAAGAAGCTAGCATAACCGAGGGAGGACGCCCAAAAACTCAATTTTATATAAAAAATGGATAAGCCTATAAAAAAACTACGTAAGCCTTGAAGAAGCCCCACGTTTATTGTTACAGAGGGCAATGCACATTATCCCTGTCAACAGCCAAGATGGTGTTATCAACCCAAATTGTATGCAAATTGTGAATAAATGATTTGTAAAATATATTTTTTACACTTATTAGACTGAAATTTGTCACTAAGACATATCTTTGCAAATTGATCTGGTGTGAACTGTACACTGCTATATGATCAATCAATCAATCAATCAATCAATCATGGCATTTGTATAGCGCGCTACTCACCCGGAAGGGTCTCAAGGCGATGTAAACTCGTGTGCTTGAGTTATATACAACTAACTGGGCAACTCAATGGACATTTCAGAAAACAAAAGCCCTTCTTTTCTTTGAGAAAACTAGATGGGTCAAGTTGAAAGAGGACATGTCATACTGGAGAGTTTTCGAGTTCAGCAATGCATGCTGAGCTAAGCCTCCTAAAAGATCAAGGTGACAAAATAGCATAAACCATTGTACAATTAAATGTGCTAAGTAGTCAATACAATCTTGGCTTGTATGGGTGATAACTTAGAAAGAGGAAGGCATGAAAATCCCTAGAAGATTGGCAAAACCGATCTTCATGACAGTGCCCTCAAATAGTTTTCAATTAGATTTAAGGTAAAGCTCTTTGTGCTGGTCTGGTGGCCCAGTGGGCTAACGCATCTACTTAGAACGGGGCGGATAGGAGAGTCAGTGAGGAATCTGCAGTTAGATAGAGTCTCTAACAGAAAAAGTGTTACAAAAGGTAAGAAATGTGTTCTTCTGATAGAGACTTCTACCCGCAGAATCCTCACCTAGGAAAAGATACACAAGCAATACACTCTGGAGGTAGGTCTGAAAAGTGGAGTAAACCAGAAAGTCCTGGAGAACTGAGTGGGCAAAAATGGCCTTCTCAACAGGCCTTGCTGTCCAAGCAGTAGTGCTTGAATATGAGGAGTGATGCCCAATCTGAGGAAGCAGGGGCGTAAACGTTTTCAACGCAGATTTACCAAATTTGGGCAGCAAATAATGTTCTCTAATCACTCATTACGAGAACCTTATCTGCTACAACATATACAGCTCGTGATCTGAAAAGCACTCATGAGGTAAGAACTTGCCTGATGTCCCATGGAGGCAGCACAAAAGGGATAGAGGGGATAAATGCTGTAAACCTTTCAAAAACCAAATCACAACTGGTGACTTGAACGGGGGGGGGGTAATACGGCAGCCACAGGAAAGGCAAAATAGCCGACAGCTAACCCTTAACAATGCCCAGGACAAGGTGTTGCCAGGCTAATGATAAAACAAACAGCAGTACCTCCAACAGAGAAACAGAGAGGGGTTTCACATGGCCTGACGAATACCAAGCTACAAAAGTATCCCAGCGGCAGGCGTATACAGTCTTGGTGAAGGGACACCTGGATGCCAAGATGACATCACAGACCTTGGGAGAAAGATCAAAAACCCTCAACTAATACAACTCAGTCTCCAGTTATGCAGTTGGAGAGTGTTCAGGTTCAGGTGCCCTGTTACTGTGACAGAAGATCCTCTGGAAAGGACATCCTGACTGGAGAACAGATGCTCATGCTCAGGAGTCGAGGATACCATTACTCTCTTTGCCCAATCAGGAGCCACTAGGATGACTTGGGCCCGGTCTGCTCTGATCTTCTTGAGAACTTGACATAGGAGTGGTAGAGGCGGAAAGCCATTCAGTAGCCCCAAGTTCCACTTGAGATGGAACGCGTCTCTGAGAGAGAGAGACACTTTAAAAACTCCAGCTCACAAAAGCAATGACATAGTACGTTCGCAGCAGTGGCAAACATCAAGCCAAGGTTCTCCCCGTTCATGGAAGAGAGCTTGTGCCACCTCTGGATGTAATTGGCATTTGTGATCCGGCATTCATGACTGACGTTCGTCCACCTGGCATTCAAGGATCCCGCCGGGTGCTGTAAGACTATGAAGATTTCCTGGCACTCCAGCCAAGTTCAAATGTGCAGAGCCTCCTGACAAAGGGTCCACGTTCCCACCATGCACCTGAACCATCCGGCTTCTGATGGAGGGAAAGAAGGCTTCCAATACCAAGTGAATAGCCCTCCACTTCAGAAGATTAATGGTGCAGAGCTTCCATCGAAGAGCAGATCCTCTGATCTCCACCTCTTCCAAGTGGTTGCCTCATCCCGGAAGTGATGAATCAGTCACCACTATCAATTCTGGGAGAGGGGTCTGCCCTTTAAAAAGACATCTTTATTGCCATTTATTTATATTCCCCGGTGGCTCGTGCCATAAAACAAAGCTAATACATTAACAGAATTACAAACTTCACAATTTATCGGCTGATTTATATGTAGTGTTAACACACACAGTGACACACATGATCATTCTCCCTTAGCCAGTTCACACTGTGCAATATACATATGAAATTTAGAGGATCATAAGGCCTGAGGACTAGTATAATGTAACTGTGAGTAAGTGAGTTGCAAAGAAATGCTAAATCCCATCCTTGCTCACTGGGCACACACACGTCTTCTCCCTGTTTGTCTGTAGGTACGTCGCCCCACCCAAGAGCAGCAACATATGAGCACTCCATGGCACTCCCGCCTGAGTCTTGTAGGAATAAAGGCATATTGTCTGCATAAAGAGAGACAGTATACTCTCTATAGTGTAGCGGTATGCCCTCCCAGACCCTCTCACCGAAACATGCTGATGGGTTCAAAAGCCATTGCAAATAACAGGGGGGACAAGGGGCATCTTTGTCTAGTGCCTGTCAGTATTTCTTTCAAAGGGATCTGAAATATTTTGCCCCATTTTAACCCAGGCGCTCATTCCAGTGTACAAGAGAGCTATCCATTTATCTCAGTCAGTGCTTAAGTTCATATGAAGCGGTACAAAAGGGGGTGGTGATGGACGGAGCATCTTAACCAATCAAACACTCACACCCAGTCAACAGATCTGGGTTTAATCCATCACCGTTCTTTAGCCCACTCTGCCACCCCAGTTCAGACATGGCCATATGCAAATCAGTCTGACCCTGTGCCTCATGGGAACAGTCCAGCCCGAACTGCCAAGCCATGTCTTCCCTGGACCGGAAATAAGCATCCTGGGACCGGTTTCTGGCATTTAAGCCGTCATCAGCCAGGTTTGTTTGAATCCAGTGGCAAAGTGAGCAAGGGACTCACGTCTGAGCATACCCTGCCAACCTACGGTGAACAAAGCGGTACAAAAGGGGGTGGTGATGGACATAGCATCTTAACCAATCAAACACTCACACCCAGTCAACAGATCTGGGTTTAATCCATCACCGTTCTTTAGGCCACTCTGCCACCCCAGTTCAGACATGGCCATATGCAAATCAGTCTGAACCTGTGCCTCATGGGAACAGTCCAGCCCGAACTGCCAAGCCATGTATTCCCTGGACCAGAATCAAGCTTCCCAGGACTGATTTATGGCACTTTATGCATTGGGTTTGATGAACTATTAGGTTTTAACCGTATTTCTTCGGAAGGACCCACTGGAAATTCCAAATCACTGTTTGAAAAAAAACTTCACTTCCATGTCAAACTGTTGGGCACTTAAGGGAAAGAAGTGGATTAACCTCCTAGTTGGAGACCGGCTGTACCATCGGGGGACGTTACCCGGCAGGGTAATGCTTCTCACCCAATTTAGGACAATGCCACAAGAGGTGAAGGAGGGATTCTATTTTGCCACAGCCCCACCAGCATTTTTCAGACCACCCCTTATTCCAGCAATGTATGCGTGCAGGTGTAAAGTATCAGTAGGAGGCAATCTTATAGGCAGACTCTATACCGGACATGTCATGTGCTGTGTCATACGCCCGCATTGATTACTTTCTCATATCTCTGGCCCTCACATCCTGTCAGAGAGGCAAGCATAGAACACCGATCTCTTTTGGACCACGCCTGATCACTTTAAATCTGCGGCTGAACATTTCTCAGCCCAGTACTTCACACTGGTGTATGACTTGTGGGCCGCTGCATAAAAGGTGTAATCCCTCGAGGAGGGGTGGAGATGCCTCCATATATAGCAAAGCCCACCGTCCGCTCGCCACCGGAGGCCGGTAGCTGTAAAGGCTCCCATTTGAGAGCAGCATTTACTAGAGCGATCCAAATCGGGGTCCATCACCAGGTTGAGGTCTCCTCCGATCAGGATGGCCATATCTGGGGAGGTGAGTGCTGCCACAAGCGCGTTGAGGATAAAGGGTTCCTGCTGCTTGTTTGGTGCATAAATGTTAGCCAGAGTGAAAGTGAGGGAAACCCACTGTAGTCTAACCATAAACACCCTCCCTTTTATTTCCGTAATCGTGGATATTAGCTTACCGTTCAATTTGAATTTTTGGGTAAGAAGAATAGCTATTCCATTCTTCTTTGCAAGGCCCGAGGACCAATACTGTCGGGGGAATTAGCACAATTGCATACAGGGGTATATTTAGAAACCATGTGTAACTCCTGTAGCAGGCATATGTCTCCATCGGACTGCTCCAGGAGAGACAGCACTGCTGCGCACTTCACTGGGCAGTTTAGTTTCCGGACATTAAGACTGACGATGCGCAGATCACAGGTCATAGGATGGGGACCTGTGGAGCGTAAGAGCACCCCTCACCCAGGGGTCCTATAGGCAGAACAGCAGGCACAAGGTGCGAATCACTATTAAGACACAACTAAAGGAGCATGATCAATGCTGTCGGTGCAGAGGAGTGAAAAGAAAAGAAGGTAGGGAAGTGCAAATGAATAATGTTGAATAAAACATGAAATTACAAAAGTTCATTAGTATGGTATAACTGTTGTGAGCGTCTTCCAGACGTGGACCTCACAGTCGCCAGGGCAGCTCCCCTGAGGGTGTACAGTCCCTGGTGAACCTGGGCACCAGCAAAGGTTATCCTGCGTCGCCTCAGTCTCCCCAAACCCGCCGCCTTGGCCTCCTCCAAACTAGCGGCTGTAGGTTATTCCATATGATCCCTTCTGCTTCCTGTGGCTTCTGAGAGGGTGCATTACCCAGAGGGAGCTTGGAGTACGGATCGCCGATCTTTGGTCATGGTGTCCGAGTCCGCATTTGCTCTAATGGGGGCTCCCTTGGCACATCGCCATCCCGACCTCTTCTGCTTTCTGCGGTCGGGGAGAGAGCCTGTCACTGCGTCTCTGGGGGTTCATCAATATTAAGCAAGGAGCAGGCTTCTCTGAGGGATCTCAGTTGGTGTAGCATTCCATTGTGGCAAACGATGATCCTTGGGGGATGTCCCCAAGAATACGTTATGCCTGTTTTCCGCAAATGGTCAGTGACAGGGTGAAATCCTCTTAGCATTTGCAGGATGATCCGGGAGAGGTCCTGGTATAGAACTGGGGAGTGGTCCCAGAATTGGAGCGGATGCAAATCTCGGGGTTTCCGTAAAAGGTCCTCTTTTATTTAAAAATCATGGAGACCAAAATGTCAGCAAGCGGGTTCTTTTCGGGTCTGGGGACCCCACCCTGTGTACCTGGTCGACTTGCAGTTTTGTCTCCTTCGAGCAGCCCAGGATGTGCTGAAAGAGGGCTGAAACATATGACCGGGAGTTCGTTCCCTCAGCGTGTGTCAGCACTTCCCGGATGCGTACATTGTTCCTGCGGGAACGATTTTCCAAACTTCATTGTGAGCCTGCTTTTCCACATGATGTCCCTTGAGACACAGGGCCTCTTGCTGTAGCCACTCTATTTCCTCCTCCCGGCTGGTTTCTCGATACTCCATAGCGGCCACATTATCTCCCGTCTGTTCCAGGTTGTGGTGAACCTCCAGGAGGTCTGCAGAGAGCTCCGCCTTCACGGTCTGTAGTTCTACTCTGAGATAAGTAAAGAGAGATTCCAAGAAGGACTTGGTGACAAGACTCTCTCCATCGTTATGGTCCACCCGGTGCTCACCAGCGTTCCCAGTCGGTTTATTGTCCGGGGCTGCGCCCCCTGCTTCACAAACATGACCCTAAGGGAGTGATCCTTTTTAGCCCTGATCAGGGACATGGCGCGGGACTGAGCGAGCGGCTGGTCAGCAAGGCCAGATTAGTGGAGGGCTCAAGGCTGTCACCCTCAATGAGCCAGTGTAGGTGTCTCTCACAGCAGAAGCTTGGGTGAAGTCCAAGCTAGGGCAGCGGATCGTGGGACCTCCCTCTCCCTGCCAGCAAAGGAAGCCTCAGGGACAACAAGGATGCAGGCAACTGCCCCAGGAGTCAGCGCACCAGGTGAGGTCCAGTGACCTCACCAAGGGTTCACGCCAGTCCGTCAATGACCCTTCCCTCCAGCACTCTCCTTGGAGCGGCCTTGCATTGGGGATCCTCCACAGGCACAGCAGAGGGTGGCAGGGGTCTTCGCTACCTTTCTGTCCTACTGCATTACTGTAGCCCTGGACTCTGCCGGGGTTTGTGCATTCCACCCCCCACCTCCCCAGACTGTGTGGCTCTTGCAACTCGCCTCCTCCAGCCAGGAGCTAGGCCTAATGTGGTGCAGTGGGGGAGAGCCGAGTTTCCATTGGACCTCAAGACTTATAAGGTCAGAGGGCCAGGGAACGGCAAACTTGCTGACTTCCTCCTAACGTGTGTTATTCTTTAGTGCTTCTGCAAGGCCCACTCGAGGCTTCTCCCCTCTCCTCAGGGTTGGCATCAATGTTGTGTGTTTGGGGGGAGGGGAACCCCAAGCCACCTCATCTCCATTTGGGTGCCCGGTCTCCTTGCCTCGTGGCCCGAGGGCGGCAGCTTGAGGGCAGGTCCCAGTGGGTTAGCACTCAAACTGGACCCCTCACCATGCCCTGGGTCCTCTGAGGGTCAGCGACTAGTGGAGGCCAAAGGAGTACCATCATCCCTGGTGCTCCTTCCCATTGCAGTTCTCTGTAGCCTAGCCATCACTATGCCACCTCTCCAGGGCAATCACGGGCATCCAGGCACCCGAAGGCATCTCCCCCTTCATGCGGTATGTTGGGAGGAGGGGAATTCCCAACTGCCAGCTCCCCCCTTCAAGTGCCCAAGCTCCTTAACTCCTGGTTCGGACTAGGCCCAGCGGTCAGGATGCTCCGGCGGGTCCTCTGTTAGTCGCTGGCGTCCGGTGTGGAGGGTCTCCATACTGGGGCTAGGGGAGCTCCTTCACAACTGGCGCTCCCTGCTTTTCATGTGCCACGGCAGCTCAGCACAGCACCACCACCCTCACAAAGCAGCTGTAGGCAGGGCGAGGCCTCTCTGCGGGCCTGCGTCTTTGCCGCCGGCAGCCTCACAGGCAGGCGGCCACAAGCTCCCCACTCATTCCGCAATGCCCTCAGGGATTCAGGGGGCAACGGGTTCACATTTCTAGCTCAGCACATGCCCGGCACCACCGATGTCAGGAGGTGCTTTAAAAGACACCAATGACTGGGTCAGGTTATCGTTGCTATTCTAGTGAACCCAGAGTCACTACAAGTGTTATTTCAAATTATAGAAAACAATTTCCTATGCACACACAATATCAATTCAAAAACAGAGTAATGTTGGTCTTTGTCCGGTCAGTACAATCATAAAACTTAATGTCCACTTCTTCTTGTATGTGCAATTTTTTCTTTATTGCTCAAGCTATATCATGCCAGCCGACACGTGTTTCATCAGAGTACAGATCGCTCTGACTCTTCAGGGCTGTCTTCTGATAATGGCGTGTGTTGTAATTCCGCTTGACCGGTGATAATTCCAACCCGGTAAGGGTATCTTTTATGGTTTCTGTGAATATAGATCTTCACTTTTGTCTGTATGAGATAATTATCATATTCTGTGCGCCGTAATAGTGCGCAAAAACGGAACAGGAATACTCCTTTTGTTACACTGATCAATGCAATTATGCTGGCCCAGTCTCCGCATGAAAAATATCGTGATACGGTAGTTCTCCGTAGTTGTTCTGCAAACCGTCCGAATATCCGTGGACCTCCTGTTCCGTGCGGCCGCGAATCCGGCGTCTCTAAGCAATGGTGTTTTTTCGAAAAAGGACCCGCCGGAGCATCCTGACCGCTGGGCCTAGTCCGAACCAGTCGCATGTAAGGAGGTGCGGGTCAGTAGCAATCACCCCGTAGACCCCCACCACACCCAGTACCTTTGGTGTAAAGATGTCAGCGTTGTGTACAGGGACTCTGCGGCACGGCAGCAGGCTCCAGTTGCACAGGCGGGCAGGCATCGTCAAGTCTGCTTTAACGAGGGGAGAGCTGAAGTCAGGGCATGGCGGCGTGCTCTGGCTCTTTGGGCCGGCGGCTGTTGATCGGCACTGGCTCCACCGCATCATCCTGGCAACCGTGTTGTTGAAGGGGCAGCGCTGAGAGATTTGCCTTGGTGTGGCGGTGACTCAAAAACATGCATTACTGAAGGGGCCGTGCTGAGGGGTTTCCCTGCATCTGGCCTCCCTCTCAAATATACTTCCGGTAGACTGGTCTGACCACTACCTTATCCCCTTCACCATGAATAGATCCATGACTCGCCCCACCCCATCAGCTCTTTACCTAAGAAATCCACACGCAACCTTCACCTTATTCCTCCTGGCGAATTGGAATCCACAATTAAGGCCCACTCACTTCTCCCCCCTCTCTCTGACAGCACCACCGACCTAACTAACCATTATAACAATTCTATTCTTGAAGCCCTCGACCAAATTGCTCCAATCAAACTCAAACAACAAAAAAGCAACCCTCCTAAGTCTTGGTTCAATTCTGAACTTAATAACGAAAGACGGACCCTTAAACATTCTGAACGGGTTTGGAGGAATCATCCAACCGTTGACAATCTGGCTCCCCTTAGAACTGCTAGAGCCCAGTTCTACGATCACAACTTGATCAAGCCAGAAACCGCCCTAGAGAACTCTTTAACATTGTTAAAAAACAAACCTCCACTGGCCCTCCTAAAATATTAGCCTCCATGGACAGATGCGAAGAAATTGCCAGTTTCTTTACGAACAAAATCAAGAAGATAGAACTATCCTTCTCTTCCCTCCCACTCTCACTTCAACCTACTCCCATCCTATACACCCTCCCCAACACTCCTAACTCTCCTCAGTCCACTTTTTCCACACCTCTCGATCCTTCTCATCCCCTCCCTGCTCTCCCCCAACAAGATACCTTTCCGAAAATAAGCCCCCCTGCTAAAAAACAATGCCTCATGGAGTGATTTTAGTCCAGTATCTGAATCTACGATCACTAATATCATTGCCAAACTAAAACCTTCCTCCCACTCCAAAGCTCCTCTTCCCGCCCTTTTGGTTCAAGAACTTAAATTTATCATTGCCCCTATATGGACCAAAATCATCAACTCCTCTCTTTCCACTGGTTGTGTCCCCACCTCCCTTAAGCTTGGTCAAATCTCACCCATTCTCAAAAACACTACTGCTGACCCCAATGACCTTAACAACCTTTGCCCTATCTCTAACCTTCCATTCCTCTCTAAAGCCCTCGAAAAATGTGTCCTATTGCAATTAGAGAAACATATCACCTCCTTCAACCTCCTTGATGTTTTCCAATCCGGCTTTAGAAAGGGATGCAGTACAGAAACTGCTATGCTAAATATCACTGACGACATTCATCGCTCCCTAGACAAAGGGGAATCCTCATTACTACTCATACTCGACCTCTCAGCTGCATTTGATACCGTCCACCACCCCACCCTTTCAACACTCTCAAAGACCGGTTCGGCTTAGATGGCAACGTATTCAAATGGTTCTCCTCATTCCTTCAAAACAGATCACAGCAAATCAAGCTCAGTCACTTTCTCTCTAAACCTCAACCTGTCTCACTCGGCGTCCCTCAAGGATCCATCCTCTCCCCAACCCTATTCAATCTGTTCATGGAGCGACTCACCCTTATCCTCAAACAAGCTAATATCAATTACCACCTCTATGCCGATGACACTCAAATCCCACAAAGACATTCGCCACCTCAATGAGACCTTGACCAGAATTCAAACCTGGTTCCATCGGAACCATCTCAAACTGAACCCGAATAAAACTGAAATCATCCTTTTCTCCCCCAAAAACAACCCCCTTCCCATTCAACTCTGGATAAATGACATCAAAGCTCTTAACTGCCCACTCTCCATCTCTAATTCTGTCAAATCCCTAGGCATCAGTATCGACCAGAATCTAAATCTCATCTCCCACATTAAAAATGCAGCCAAAAGTGTGCTTTTCACCCTTCTCCACCTCAAGAAACTTAAACCATTTATTCCAGCAGACGATTTCAAACTTGTTGTCCAATCGCTTGTCCTTTCCAGGATTGACTATGGCAACGCCACTTTGGCTGGCACCCCTAAAATCCATCTTGCACCTATTAAATCTGTCCTCAATCTAGCTGCGAGACTCATCTCTGATTTTAAAAAATGTGATCACATCTCCCCCATCCTCAAAAATCTCAACTGGCTCCCAATGGAAGGAAGATCCACCTACAAGATTGCCTGCATCACTCACAAAGCTCTTCACCAAAACACCCCTTCTTACCTTACAACAAAACTACACAAAGCAGGTGGCTCCAGGTCCCTGAGGAGCACAAACTCCCTTGTCTTGATCCCACCCAGACTCAAATGTCAAAAGACCCAATCCCGTGCGTTCTCTGATAACGCTCCTACAATTTGGAACTCTCTCCCTAAGGATCTTCGCTGCAACCCCTCTTACCCTCTCTTCAAAAAGGAACTCAAAGTACTTCTTCTCAACAAGTATTGGGGTATCTAATGTTACTGACTCTGACCATGTTCACTCCTTTTTCTTCCCTTGTCCACTCCTCTTCCCACCCCCTCTCAATCCCTTCATTTTCTCACTCCCCCTCTCTTCACCCCCTCTCTCTCCTAACTTTTAATATTCATTTTCCACTTAATTTTATCTCTCTGTTTCTTTGCCCCCTTAGCCCTGTTGAATGCATTATCATACTGTAACTCTTTTTCGCTTAATTTTTAATTTGATCTCATTGTGTTCACCATACTTGTAAAGCGCTCTGATACTCTTGGGTCGAGTAGCGCTATATAAAACCTTTGAAATATTTTTTTTAAAAAATAGATGTAAGCCACACTGATTGATTCCCCTTGGTCCCATGGTGAATCGAAAAGCAGCAAGGTGGTACCTCTGCTTGGCACATAGGTTCTACGTGCCGGTCGGCGCGCCTCCTAGATACAGGTGCTTGATCATGGCTCGGCAGAATTCAGTGCTGCTCTCAGCTGCTGGTGGTTACACAAACGATTCAGAAAAGGGGGTGGTGATGAACAGAGTGTCTGAATTAAGCAGACCACTCTTACCCAGTCCAAAGATCAGGGCTTGATCCATCACCGTTATTTAGCTCACTGCCCCATCCCAGCTCAGAACCTGGCTATATGCAAATAAGTCTGTCCCTGGCCCAGTGCATCATGGGAACAGGGCAGACCAAACTACCAAGCCAATTCTTCACCAGAAAGGAGACAAGCTACCGGGGACCGGTTTCTGGCATTTCAGCCTCGTCGGCCCGGCTTGCTTGAATCCTGATGGAGCAGTGAGCAAGGGACTCATGTCTGAGTATACCCTGCCACACCTATAGTGGCCAAAAACGATTCAGAAAAGGGGGTGGTGATGAACAGAGTGTCTGAATTAAGCAGACCACTCTTACCCAGTCCAAAGATCAGGGCTTGATCCATCACCGTTATTTAGCTCACTGCCCCATCCCAGCTCAGAACCTGGCTATATGCAAATTAGTCTGTCCCTGGCCCAGTGCATCATGGGAACAGGGCAGACCAAACTACCAAGCCAATTCTTCACCAGAAAGGAGACAAGCTACCGGGGACCGGTTTCTGGCATTTCAGCCTCGTCGGCCCGGCTTGCTTGAATCCTGATGGAGCAGTGAGCAAGGGACTCATGTCTGAGTATACCCTGCCACGCCTATAGTGGCCAAAAACGATTCAGAAAAGGGGGTGGTGATGAACAGAGTGTCTGAATTAAGCAGACCACTCTTACCCAGTCCAAAGATCAGGGCTTGATCCATCACCGTTATTTAGCTCACTGCCCCATCCCAGCTCAGAACCTGGCTATATGCAAATTAGTCTGTCCCTGGCCCAGTGCATCATGGGAACAGGGCAGACCAAACTACCAAGCCAATTCTTCACCAGAAAGGAGACAAGCTACCGGGGACCGGTTTCTGGCATTTCAGCCTCGTCGGCCCGGCTTGCTTGAATCCTGATGGAACAGTGAGCAAGGGACAAATGTCTGAGTATACCCTGCCACACCTATAGTGGCCAAAAACGATTCAGAAAAGGGGGTGGTGATGAACAGAGTGTCTGAATTAAGCAGACCACTCTTACCCAGTCCAAAGATCAGGGCTTGATCCATCACCGTTATTTAGCTCACTGCCCCATCCCAGCTCAGAACCTGGCTATATGCAAATTAGTCTGTCCCTGGCCCAGTGCATCATGGGAACAGGGCAGACCAAACTACCAAGCCAATTCTTCACCAGAAAGGAGACAAGCTACCGGGGACCGGTTTCTGGCATTTCAGCCTCGTCGGCCCGGCTTGCTTGAATCCTGATGGAACAGTGAGCAAGGGACAAATGTCTGAGTATACCCTGCCACACCTATAGTGGCCAAAAACGATTCAGAAAAGGGGGTGGTGATGAACAGAGTGTCTGAATTAAGCAGACCACTCTTACCCAGTCCAAAGATCAGGGCTTGATCCATCACCGTTATTTAGCTCACTGCCCCATCCCACCTCAGAACCTGGCTATATGCAAATTAGTCTGTCCCTGGCCCAGTGCATCATGGGAACAGGGCAGACCAAACTACCAAGCCAATTCTTCACCAGAAAGGAGACAAGCTACCGGGGACCGGTTTCTGGCATTTCAGCCTCGTCGGCCCGGCTTGCTTGCTTGAATCCTGATGAGTCCCTTGCTCATTGCACCATCAGGATTCAAGCAAGCCGGGCCGACGCCTGAAATGGCAGAAACCGGTCCCCGGAAGCTTGTTTCCTTCCCAGTACAAGAATTGGCTTGGTAGTTTGGTTTGCCCTGTTCCCATCATGCACTGGGACAGGAACAGACTAATTTGCATATAGCCAAGTTCTGAGCTGGGATGGTGCAGTGAGCTAAAAAACGGTGATGGATCAAGCCCTGATCTTTGGACTGGGTAAGAGTGGTCTGCTTAATTCAGGCACTCTGTTCATCACCACCCCCATTTCTGAATAATTTTGTCCACCATAAGCGTGGAAGGGTATACTCAGATGTGAGTCCCTTGCTCATTGCACCATCAGGATTCAAGCAAGCCGGGCCGACGACGCCTGAAATGGCAGAAACCGGTCCCCGGAAGCTTGTTTCCTTCCCAGTACAAGAATTGGCTTGGTAGTTTGGTTTGCCCTGTTCCCATCATGCACTGGGACAGGAACAGACTAATTTGCATATAGCCAAGTTCTGAGCTGGGATGGTGCAGTGAGCTAAAAAACGGTGATGGATCAAGCCCTGATCTTTGGACTGGGTAAGAGTGGTCTGCTTAATTCAGGCACTCTGTTCATCACCACCCCCATTTCTGAATCATTTTGTCCACCATAAGCGTGGAAGGGTATACTCAGATGTGAGTCCCTTGCTCATTGCACCATCAGGATTCAAGCAAGCCGGGCCGACGACGCCTGAAATGGCAGAAACCGGTCCCCGGAAGCTTGTTTTCTTCCCAGTACAAGAATTGGCTTGGTAGTTTGGTTTGCCCTGTTCCCATCATGCACTGGGACAGGAACAGACTAATTTGCATATAGCCAAGTTCTGAGCTGGGATGGTGCAGTGAGCTAAAAAACGGTGATGGATCAAGCCCTGATCTTTGGACTGGGTAAGAGTGGTCTGCTTAATTCAGGCACTCTGTTCATCACCACCCCCATTTCTGAATCATTTTGTCCACCATAAGCGTGGAAGGGTATACTCAGATGTGAGTCCCTTGCTCATTGCACCATCAGGATTCAAGCAAGCCGGGCCGACGACGCCTGAAATGGCAGAAACCGGTCCCCGGAAGCTTGTTTCCTTCCCAGTACAAGAATTGGCTTGGTAGTTTGGTTTGCCCTGTTCCCATCATGCACTGGGACAGGAACAGACTAATTTGCATATAGCCAAGTTCTGAGCTGGGATGGTGCAGTGAGCTAAAAAACGGTGATGGATCAAGCCCTGATCTTTGGACTGGGTAAGAGTGGTCTGCTTAATTCAGGCACTCTGTTCATCACCACCCCCATTTCTGAATCATTTTGTCCACCACAAGCGTGGAAGGGTATACTCAGATGTGAGTCCCTTGCTCATTGCACCATCAGGATTCAAGCAAGCCGGGCCGACGACGCCTGAAATGGCAGAAACCGGTCCCCGGAAGCTTGTTTCCTTCCCAGTACAAGAATTGGCTTGGTAGTTTGGTTTGCCCTGTTCCCATCATGCACTGGGACAGGAACAGACTAATTTGCATATAGCCAAGTTCTGAGCTGGGATGGTGCAGTGAGCTAAAAAACGGTGATGGATCAAGCCCTGATCTTTGGACTGGGTAAGAGTGGTCTGCTTAATTCAGGCACTCTGTTCATCACCACCCCCATTTCTGAATCATTTTGTTCACCATAAGCGTGGAAGGGTATTATCAGATGTGAGTCCCTTGCTCATTGCACCATCAGGATTCAAGCAAGCCGGGCCGACGACGCCTGAAATGGCAAAAACCGGTCCCCGGAAGCTTGTTTCCTTCCCAGTACAAGAATTGGCTTGGTAGTTTGGTTTGCCATGTTCCCATCATGCACTGGGACAGGAACAGACTAATTTGCATATAGCCAAGTTCTGAGCTGGGATGGTGCAGTGAGCTAAAAAACGGTGATGGATCAAGCCCTGATCTTTGGACTGGGTAAGAGTGGTCTGCTTAACCCCTTCGACGCTCATGACGAGCTGGGCTCGTCATGAGGTAGCCTCCTCGCACGCTCATGACGAGCCCAGCTCGTCATGAAACATGGGAATGAGTAAATCCCAGCGTACGGGCGGAATTCCGCCCGCACTAAAGAGGTTAATTCAGGCACTCTGTTCATCACCACCCCCATTTCTGAATCATTTTGTCCACCATAAGCGTGGAAGGGTATACTCAGATGTGAGTCCCTTGCTCATTGCACCATCAGGATTCAAGCAAGCCGGGCCGACGACGCCTGAAATGGCAGAAACCGGTCCCGGAAGCTTGTTTCCTTCCCAGTACAAGAATTGGCTTGGTAGTTTGGTTTGCCCTGTTCCCATCATGCACTGGGACAGGAACAGACTAATTTGCATATAGCCAAGTTCTGAGCTGGGATGGTGCAGTGAGCTAAAAAACGGTGATGGATCAAGCCCTGATCTTTGCACTGGGTAAGAGTGGTCTGCTTAATTCAGGCACTCTGTTCATCACCACCCCCATTTCTGAATCATTTTGTCCACCATAAGCGTGGAAGGGTATACTCAGATGTGAGTCCCTTGCTCATTGCACCATTAGGATTCAAGCAAGCCGGGCCGACGACGCCTGAAATGGCAGAAACCGGTCCCCGGAAGCTTGTTTCCTTCCCAGTACAAGAATTGGCTCGGTAGTTTGGTTTGCCCTGTTCCCATCATGCACTGGGACAGGAACAGACTAATTTGCATATAGCCAAGTTCTGAGCTGGGATGGTGCAGTGAGCTAAAAAACGGTGATGGATCAAGCCCTGATCTTTGGACTGGGTAAGAGTGGTCTGCTTAATTCAGGCACTCTGTTCATCACCACCCCCATTTCTGAATCAGGTGGTTACACAAAAGCATATGTAAAACGAAGTCTGGTGGATCCCTGAGATGAGACTTCCTAACAGGGGTGAAGCTAGCAAGCCCTTGGAGTCCCTCTGGGTGTAGTCCTTGGTCCTTCAGCATATCAGAGGTAAGCAGGCCGCAGGGCAGCTCAGCGAAGCAGTTCCTCAGAACAGTCAGTCACAGCAGAATAGCAATGCTCCAGCACAGCAGCCTTTACTCCAGCAGAGTTCTTGTCCATGTCCAGTAGTGTACTGGTTTGATAGGTCCAGAGCCCTAGTACTTATACTTAAAAGTGCCTTTGATGTAGGGGGTGACTTCAAAGGAACTCTACGCAGTGCACAAGGATCCCTTCCAGCTCAGCCCTGTACAGGGGAAATCAGTCCTTTGTATGAGAGCAGAACATAGCCTACTTAGATTTAAGTGTGAGTCACCTCCCCCTCTCTCAGCCCAGTAAGGCTATCACTATGTAGATGAATGCAGATTAATCCCCTGTCACACCAAGGCTGTCCTGTGTTGTGGCTGTCTAGAGGGAAATGCACAAAGTGTAGCTGTCACGCATCCCAGAAGTGTATTAGAGACAGGCTGCAGACACACAGAGCTTAGTTAACACCTTGTCACTTAGGACCTACCTTAGGGGTGGCTTATCTATAATAAAAGGATCATTTAAGGCTTGGCAAGAGGTTTTAAATGCAAAGTCAAAGTCGAAGCCGCAGTAAACAGTACAACCAGGCCCTGAAATGGCAGGCTGAGACAGGTTTGAAAGGCTACTTGTGTGGTTGGCACAATCAGTGCTGCAGGTCCTGTGTTGTGGCTGTCTAGAGGAAAATGCACAAAGTGTAGCTGTCACGCAGCCCAGATGTGTATTAGAGACAGGCTGCAGGCACACAGAGCATAGTTAAGAGCAGAGAATGTCCACTTACTATAAGTGGCATTTCTAAAATGGTAGTGTCAAATCAAACTTTATCATTAAAGAATATGTTTCAGCACCATTCCAAAGATATTAAACATGAAGTAGATACTTCTTGCCAATCAGGAATTACAGCTTAAAAGGTGTTATAAGGAATTCCCAATGCTGGCCCATGGAAGTAGTAGGCCTTACATCAGTAAAAAAGATGAATTCTAGCTATTGCTCACTGCCAGGACATGTAAAACTTAAAAGTTCAATGTCCTGCCATATAGTTACACAGCAACCTGCCTTTAGAGCCACTTAGGACCTACATTAGGGGTGGCTTATCTATAATAAAAGGATCAGTTAAGGCTCGGCAAGAGGTTTTAAATGCAAAGTCGAAGCGGCAGTAAACAGCACAACCAGGCCCAGAAATGGCAATCTGAGACAGGTTTGAAAGGCTACTTGTGTGGTTGGCACAATCAGTGCTGCAGGCCCACTAGTAGAATTTAGATTACAGGTTCTGGATTTATGGTACACCATCTTACAAGAGACTTAGAGGTAAACTAAATATGCCAGTCAGGTATACACCAAGATAAACAAGTTTAGGGGAGACGCACATGCACTTTAGCACTGGTTAGCAGTAGTAAAGAGTCCCAACGTCAACAAAAAAATACAGCAAAACGTGGAAGGCAAAAGACAAAAAGCTGGGGGGAAAACCACCCTGAGGATGACTGGTTTAACAGCGTCCTCCTCATAAGCCACTTTATACTGCTTTGTCAGTTAGGGGCGTTGAGGGGTGCATAGATTTGATAGAGTGCCGCAGGAAGGGCATCCAGGGGTCATCCCTGCAGTCTTTAAGGGCCCCTTTGACCTCCAGTTCAGTAATTTAGCGTCTGTTCGAAGTCATCCAGGAGCGCAGGTAGGGCAGCTTTAAGCAGAAATCTCTCAGTAACTTAATCTATAGCCAGACTAGATCCACTATAAACATCCACATAGCGTTGCACAAATATATCATGGATAACTATCTGAGTATTTTACAGTGTACCTCCCTTTTCACGGAGCATCTGCACTGTGCGTGGCACTCTGGAGTGACTAGCCATGCCAAGAGTCTACCATTTCTGCACTCCTCGAAGTGTGTTTTAGCTATGTAGCCTTTGTGTACAAATAGTCCCTATCATCTGCACTGCGCCGTGTGTTGTCTTGATCGTGTCTACCAGCTCCAGATTCCAGATTTCCAAGGGTCGCTTCTAACTGTGTTATCTCTCTCTCTCCAGGGATTTGCAGACTCTTATCTGTTGACCCAGGCAGTGTGCCATGACTACCACCACAAATGCCCCCAATAGCGTGAACATGTGTCACAGCCGCCATGTGCATCAGAGCACTAGTCAGTCCTGCCCCAATTCTCCGCTCCATCGCTTCAATACTCAGGCACCGGGGTGTTCCAGCCCCGACCTGCTTTTGTTGTGGTAGTGGTGCAAAGGTCATGGGCTTCATAAATATCAGGAGTGATGATGGATGGGGCTTGGAAGGGAAGAAACATTGGTTATTTGTCTTTTCCGAGATTATTACACAAGCCCTGATGATGTCCGAGTTGGGGACAAAACGCGTTGGCTGTTAATTTGTTTATTCCTATTTTTCTTATAAATTTGTTTGATGTCGTTTTTGAAGCTGACTGGACTGAATACACATACCAGAATAAAAGAAAGAATAGAAGCTGATCTTTGGTCGTGTTAATTACACATTATATGAACATCAAAATTGTATGAATATTATTGTTGTTGAATATACATACTCCCTTCAATGGTGTTTTTTGTAAGTAGTATACAAAGGTCAGGACGGTGTGCCTTGCGACGGTTGAGTGTGGATGTAGAGATTTTCATATTCTTATTGCACTTGGGTGGGAAATTACTCTTGGTGCACATCTAAGACCCAACACCGTCATAGTTTGGTTAAGACATCTTCGTGCTCAGCTTAGCCACACCCCCAGAGAGGGGTCTGCCCTTGACCCAATCACAGTCCGTTATCCACCATTGCAGATCTTTCTCAGGCTTCTTAGAAATCAGGACCAGGTTGGAAAGATTCTCCTGATGCTGTGCCTGCTGGAATTTAAGACCCCATTTCAAAGCTCTCATATGCCATTGAGCGTGCTTCACCAGCAGGATGCAGGCAGCCATCAGACCCAGCATTTTCAGGGTCCGACTCACCAAAATCCAGGACTGAGGTTGAAACATCGGGATCATAGTTTGAATTTCCTGGACTCTCCACTTCAACCACGACAACAGAAGAGGCGAAAGTACTGCTGCTGTGAGTGGGAAGCCCAGGTACCTACTTGTATCTCACCTTTCGCAGAACCTCTCCAGTGCCATATCGGCTTTGTCACCAACATGAAGAAGTCATCAAATGTCATATTAATGAGGGACGCTTGAACATCCACTGAATATTCAATGGACCGTAACCAGGCGTGGCGGCAGAGCACCACCCTTTAGGCCATGGCCCTACACCAGGAGTCTGTGGTGCTCAGCCCACCCCTGATGGCAAACTTCGCTGCATCCTGTTTGCCCATTAAGGCTTGGCAGAGAATGGTGCGCCCTCCTTAGGGAGCACGGGGAGTAGCTACAAGACGGAGTCCATAGCAATGCCAAGCAGGCAGAAGAGGAACTCCTCTTCCTGAAGGTATCCAGCCTCTTGGATGTTGTAGAAGGAATTGCATTAGGGTTGATCTTGGTTGTAGAGGACGGCGTTACCAGGCTGTCTGGTGAAGGATGTTGGGAGAGGAAGGCTTGATCTCCTGGGATGGGGTGGTGGTGACAAGTAATCATGCGATGCACTGGAGCCCCCAAGCAAGATTTTTCACAGGCCCCTAGAAGAACGTCAATGACGACCTTATTAAAGGGAAGCAAGGACTCAGCCGAGGTTACCCCTGTGTCTACCACCTCCATCAAGATGTTAGTCTTGACCTCAATACCAGGCAGTTGTACATCATGGACCTCTGCTGCCCTGCACATTACGGTGGCAATAGACACATTCTTCTCCGAAACAGGGCCCAGACGGGAAAACATGCCATAGTCTGGGAAGGTGTGCAAGTCACTGGTGTCACCCAGCTCCTCATACCAGTTATCTTGGTCATGCTCCTCCTGAAAGCGGCCATACCCCTCTTCCTCATCTCCTCCTGCAGGGATAAAGAGCCTGTTTAAGGGCAGCAAGTCCAGGGGTTGGTCGAGCCTGGACGGCACTGGTGTCTAGGTCAAACAGCGTCTGGCGGTGCCAACTGGGAGATGGGTATTGGGTCTTTGTTCAGAGGCATAGGAGCCATAGGGGTTGGCGCCAGAAGGAGTGGAGCAGTGGAGGATATAGGAACCTGTGGTGGCGTCAAGCCGCATCCTGCTGCAAATCCCGAGGGCCTGGGTGGTAACAGGGGAGAACTCACTGCTGGTAAGCAAACCAGGGCACCTTGGAGTGGCCCATATATGATGGGCATGGCTTCTTAGAATTTCTTTAGCTGTGAGGGCATCACCCCTGCTCCGGGAAATTCGGGTTGAGCACAGAGCGATTCCAGATGCTGGCTCCACAGGTGAAGTGCAGGAGCAGACACTAGAAGCAGGATGTTAGGTCGAAGAAGTCAAAGAATGTTTTGACTTCTTTTTCTTGTGCTCATTTGACTTATCCGACTAGGAGGAGGAAATCTTGGAGTGGGAAGACGATCGTCCATGGGAGTGATTCCATGAACGGCCCAGAGATTAACCTCAGGAGTGGGACTGAGACTGGCACAGGGCCTTCTTCATCGCCCACTTACAACTATCCTTGGAGTGCATCGACTTACACTTGCTCAGTCCTTGGGTTCGCACACAAGCACCAGAGACAGACCAAGTGGGAATCAGACACAGACATCTGCCTATGACATTCCTCACAAGGCCTAACCCTTGTAGGGGAAATGTTATGTTATTAAATCATTTATTGAGCGCACTAACACTGATTAGTTTCTTGGCGCTAAAATTGACAGTAACACAATCGAAGGTAGGGAAATAGATTAAAAAGCTTGCCTAAAAAGCCAGGTCTTCAATGCTTTCCGGAAAGGTAGGAGGTCTTGGCAGAACCGGATTTCCAGGGGAAAGGTGTTCCATAAGCAGGGAGCAAGTGTTGCAAACCTATGTCCACCAGAACGTTTAAGTTTGAAGGGAGGGGTCTGGAGGAGGCCTAAGTGGAGTGAACGAAGGTTGCGGGAAGGAACGTATCTGGTGATTAAATGATTAATGAATTTAGGGCTTTTGCCGTGTAATGTCCCTAGCACACTAAGAGCAATTATTCAAAAATAGTAAACAAAAGTCAAACAACTTGCTCAAAGAGTTACTAAGGTATCTCTCAAGATCCACACTGTTGCCACAGAAAGAAAGGAACGGATGTCAGCATGCCAGAGTGGGCACCACAATATCACTTTTGACGCAGACATCAATTTTGGAGCTGACTGACATTACCTACTGCGCAAGTACTGCTCAAGATTTTCCGGATCCAGTCTGACATCTGGAGAATATACTAACGTGAGTAATCTGCTGTTAGAAGTTTGTATCCTCCTAGGATTCATTTAATATAGTGTTGGCTAGAGAGCGGATGTGCAGGGCCCAAATCACGATTGCGAGCCTATGGCAGCCTGCCTGTACAGTATGTTGGCCAGATATTGGCTCTGTATTGCAGAATGCTCCTTCTTCAACGTAAACTCCTCCAGGTAGCAAGGGTGGTAGAAACTCTGAACTACATCTTGTTTTACCATCAATGCTTTCAGATTATAACTGAGCATCAATGAGCATGCCACCTTGCCTCTGAGATGTGAGATGCTGTAAGAGCCAGAATGATTTTATCGTACTTTCCAATCAAAAGCTAGAAAGTACTAATTTTGCTAGTTCTGGCCACCTCGACAAGATCTAACTGACCACTGTGTACACTTGGCTGATTTCCTTTATTTTACCAATAATGCATATAGCTCCTTCAGGAAGTTTACTTGTTCATTTAACCTTGTTTTCAACGATAAAAGCAAGTCCTACTTTGCTTTTCATCTACTGTTTATTGTACCATGGATGTGGCTTCTCTGACCTTGCGCTTTAATTGACCAGGTTTAATAATTAAGGGTGAATTAAGCCCACCATGTCATTTAAGTATTATGTATCCCACATAGGCTCCAATGAGTCACTTTGCAAACAATGTAATATAATAAAGGACGAAGCTACTCTATAGATCATTGGCAAGGCATTAATCATCTCTGCAGAGTTCCACTTCATTCTACTGTTATCCAACAGGGCCAGGGTAGTTTATCTTACTGAATTCATTACAGAAGTTGGAAAGATACTTGCTTCCAGACAGAGCACCGGTGGCTCACGGTAACTCTCAGTGTGTTCCCTCACGACCATGTCATTGATCATATGCCAAAAAGCTACACTGATCGATATATAATCAATTTCAGTGCGGCTGGGACTGATTTATATACAGGCTGCGAGTTAGAAAGCATTCTACCACTACAGGATGGATGGGAAGACCTATAAAAGTGGCAAGCTGGCTAATACTCATAATACTTTTGAGTTATTAGTTATACAAGGTTCGGAGAGTATTGCTAAAATTCATAAATGCTTGCAAGTGAATTGGGGGGTAAGGTTCATGGTGTTGAAATTAATTCGCACTGATCAAGCACATTCACCTTATAGGCGAGACGTGCTATATCCCAAGCTATCATTATTAGACTAAGGTTTGCTCCCTCTAGAGTGAACCCTTTCGATGATGGATGGATGGATAGTTAGTATAAAAAGTGTTATCTGAGCTAAAGTAAGCCTGCTCACACAACTGTTTTAAAATGTTTATTTAATCGTCGATTATTACATGCCTCTTTCTACCCACAAGCTGATATGTTTCGAAGACCTCTCTCCTACTGTTACGTTTGCTGTTAGTGCAACCGCTGGCCAATGCCTGCACTAGTCAGCCATCCTCTAAGACTTCATCAATAAAAAGATCAGTTACAACCCTATTATTTGCACATTAGGCAATTAATATTACGGTTTAATATCTCCCTCCAGATTGTTGTCTCTGGCCTCTTTTATATTGACAAAGCGTTTACTTAGCATTTCTTCAACAGTAGCCGTTTTAATACTGCACCCATCTGGAATAATTTGCGGAGGAGATAAACGGGTTGACATTTTTTAAAGTGTTTTTCAAAGAAATAAATACCCTATTTCAATTAATGTTTTGTCTTGTCACAGTGCTTTGCAGTGTTCATGGTCCCCCCCAAATCACCCTGGTGAGTTGTTTGTGGGGTTGCCTACTGAAGAATGAAATTCAACAGGGGGAGTATCAATTGGGATTTCCTGAAATGCTTCATAATTTATCAATAGGACTATTATATCACCCCTATTTAGAATGTCATGAGGGCCTTCAAACGCATATTGTGGTAGTAGCTCTAACTTTAAGCGGTTGTGTAAGCTCTACGGCCCAACGTTACCTTGTTTTTTATTAACGGAAGCTAGTTAGAAGGCCTACTCAATCACATCCAATTTAGATGTAATTTTAGGATACACGTGGGAGTTAAACTTATTAGGCAATCATTCAGGCTATTGTATCTTCTATGGCACGTACTATTCATAAACCATCTCTAATGATACAATCTGTAGGATTAGCTGAAGATCCTGCCATAGCTGGACAATTTCAGCAAATGTTAGTATCTCGGTGAATGTCCTAAAAGGGTCGGCACGGAGGGGCCATGACATATTTTCATTACCATTACTACTCATCGTAAGTGATGGTGTTAAAGGTCCCTCCTGTGTGAAAGCTAGCATGCCCCTATCACTGGTGACTCTTCCATTGCCTCTGGGTTTTATGCTTTATGCTAAACAGTGAGTATACTCATTGGTTAACTGCTTGCTGATTTGGCAATTTATGTTTTACAAGTTGACACCTCCTTCTTAGTTTCTTCAGGGTTTTTTGATAAGGTACAAAGAAAACCCTTTATAACCTCAAGACACCTTGTCATTTGGTGATATAGCCTCTACATTTTTCTCCTTTCCCAATTTCTCAATCGCGTCATCAGACTTGCTACGGACATTAGGGCAAATTATGTCACTATATCAATGCTCTTCTTGACCATAACCCAACCATATCCAATACTTTGACATGTGAATGTAACATGATTACAAGGTTGACAGTTATTTTCTTAACGTCGTTCGTGCTTCCAAAACTTTGAAGGCTTCCTGTAAGTTTGAATCCCACAGCCATGGAATAACAGCTGTAGGTGCTCCCATTATCATCTCGCTGGATCCCATCTGTCCCGTACCGGCTGGCGAATAATTTAAGCTAAGCAGGTCTCTTTGTGCATTTGTACATTGCTTAGCTGACAACAAGTGCAGCTCTTCTCAGACATTTCTAATCTTATTGGGAAAAGTAAAACTCTGAACATATCACTAAAAGAGCTACATATCTTGCATAATCTCTCAGATAGGATGCCCATTATCTTCTTGACATCTTCTAGCAACAAAGCCGCTTTTTTTCCCAACAATAATGATTCAGATGCTGCTTCATGAGTGATTGAAATCGCGTTCATGCCAAGAAAAAATGTATAAGCGGGTAATTAATCTTTATAGATTTGAATAGAAATGTATAGGCTCGTCACTTGAACTGCTGCCCTAGGGCATGTGTCTGTATGTCCGGAGGGTAACGGGCAAGAGCCTTCCATCTCAGCTAACTTTTGTAACATCTCTATACTTCTACCCAAGATGGAGAGCTGGGCTGATGGTATTGATAGAGCAGTGCCTCCATTTTATCCTCTGCCAAAAATTTAATCAGAACTTGTTATATGGCCCTTAGGCACATTGTCGACATTGCTTGAGCGTTGCTGCCATGATGCTGCTTTTGCGCATGTTACTACATGACTTTGTTTTTGCAAGACTCTGTTTGTGCCTTTCACATGAGAATGGTCTGGCTTTCGCATTCTCTACCTTTCCTGAAGTTTAGTCTGAACACGATGTGCAAGGTTGATAAACAATGCCCCTAGTTATTCTGTTCTGGTCAGTCCTTAGCATCTAGACATAACATGCTACACACAGCTGCAATACTGAAGACTTGTGCTTTGATATTAAGGGGTGAAAATTGCAAAAAACACAGTTGATGGACCGAATGTAGAACAATGTCATACATTCACCCCAGTACAAGAATCTGGGCCTAAATCCATCGTTTTTTGCACTCCACACCACCCTGGGTTAGACACTGGCTATATGCAAATCAGCTCTGACCCTGTGCCTCATGGGAACAGTCCAGTCCGAACTACCAAGCCATGTCTTTCCCAGACCGGAATCAAGTATCCAAGGACCGGTTTCCGGCTATCAGCCTTCATCAGCCTGGATAGCTTGACTCCAGTGGTGTGGAGAGCCTGGGACTCACGTCTGAGCATACCCAGCCCATTCGGGGTGAAAATTGCAAAAAACACAGTTGATGGACAGAATGTAGAACAATGTCATACATTAACCCCAGTACAAGAATCTGGGCCTAAATCCATCGTTTTTTGCACTCCACACCACCCTGAGTTAGACACTGGCTATATGCAAATCAGCTCTGACCCTTGATATTAAGGGGTGGCATTTTTATTTAACACACTTGGAGAAAGCCGTTCCATAGAGAAGAGCTCTGCTGTTCCTATGAGGTAAACCTTACATCCAGGCTTTAAGGTATGGGTTCTGCTGTCAAAGCCCAGAGGCCTTCCTTTATCTACAATAAACTTCTTCTAGTCAAGGAGAGGGTGGTTAGGTCTAAATACCCTTTTTTCCCACAGTCTTTATATAATGACTTTTCCCTTTGTATTTTATGGAATTGTAACAATGCTAACGGTGCTGAGTTTATGCATTTTGCTTCTGGTAGTGGCTTGTATACTGTATTGTAGAGCACAATAGTTAAAATAAACATTTTGAACTATTCCAGTGACTCTGCCAATTCTTATTGTGGACAAGTACGAGTGAGTAAGCAAAAGAGATGTCTTGCTCCCGCGATTCCTGAGAGATTCTGGAGTGTTGTGTTCTGGGTTGTCTAATCATTTGTAGCTTTGTGATATTTGGAGGAGAACGAATGAGGCACGATAGCTAGTCGGCTTGGGATTTTGGGTACTAATGTGGTAGGTTGGTACGCCTCTATACACTGAGGTCCTGTTTTACTGCGCATAGTTCTGTGAATGTGCAGATTCCCTGCAACATGGTGCCGCCAACATTTGGTCTG
Source organism: Lissotriton helveticus (assembly GCF_964261635.1). Lineage (NCBI taxonomy): Eukaryota > Metazoa > Chordata > Amphibia > Caudata > Salamandridae > Lissotriton > Lissotriton helveticus. The sequence goes on from NC_136070.1 coordinate 374,212,226, forward strand.
GTTCTTATCTGCGAAACGCTTGAGCAGTGCTTGTGCTTGTCCACAATCCCCTCACTTCTGTTTTCGAAGATAGCTGTGACGGTGTAACCTCCTATATTGATGTTTTATAGGTTATTTCAAGCTTGAAGTTTAAAAAGGTTTTTTCTGTTTATTCTTGACCCATTTTTGCACTACCGCACTCTAGGTTGTTGTTCTTTGTATTTCGTGATGGCGGCTGATGTTCCGCCTCATAGCCGTGCCCCACTCAAGGCGTATTTGGCTCAATATGGAGTGCCTGATGAGGGGGCCAAGCTTATATTTGTTGTGGAAGCGAAACCGGCTTACCACTTCGAGGTGTTTTATTCTTGGGTCACCTTTCCGGCGGTGGATGAAACAGATGATTTGTTTTATGAATATACTGCCACGGACCTTCCTCACGCTTATCAGTCATATAGGGTTCTTGAAGTTCCGCTTACAGCTTGGCAATGGCAAATTTGGTTTAATGGCGCCCTTCCTCACCCAGTTTTACCAGTCTGTTTAGGTCCTTTATCGATAGATGGGGCCACATGGCCAGTTTTGGCTGGGTACACCCCACACACGCGATATTTAACTGTTGCAATTGCAGACCTTTGCGTATTACATACGTCTTTGATACGCGTACATAGGGTCATTATACAGTACGTCACGTGCAACTTCCAGGTGGGACCACCTGGCGTTGCTGCGCAACCTGCTGAAACTGGTGGTGTGACCATCAGTCCCCTTATGGTTAATTCAGTGATGGGCAAGAGACCACAGAATAAGGATGAGTTACCTTATTGGCTTGCTGAAACATTTGGACAACTAGAGGCTGCTTTTCCAAATACCTCTCCTGTGGAGAAACACAGGATATTGACAATTAGTTTGCCTAAAGACTTGCTTCCCGGGTTGGCTGATTGTAACACCTGGGGCAAGGTGTTTGCAGCGGTATATTCGAAGTGTTACAGCACTCCCTCCATGACCGTACTCCCCTCCATGATAAAGCGAGTTCAAGATGAACACGGAGCCGAAGCGGCTAGAGCTGGGGATGAGACTGGTGGGGGTGTTCAACGTGGTTGCTGATATGATCCTTGCCAATGTCAAGGGTGATGTGGTAAGCTTTCAGGTGGCACACCGCTTGGAGGCTGTCCCTGATGTGGACAAGCTACGCAAATTACCAAACATTATTGCAAAAGCTTATAAAACCATAGGCTGCAATAGTCTGGGAATTAAGCCTTTTACGCAAACTCAATCTCAAACTCAGCAAAAGGCCCAGACTGATAAAGATGGGCGTCCATTCTTTCCTAAAAAGAACTATTTCAGTGACTCTTCCAATTCTTATTGTGGACAAGTACGAGTGAGTGAGCGTAAGAGATTTCTTGCTCCAACGATTACTGAGAGAGTCAGTAGTGTTGTGTTCTGGGTTGTCTAATCATTTAAAGCTTTGTGATATTTGGAGGAGAATGAATGAGACACTATAGCCAGTCGGTTTGGGATTTTGGGTACTAATGTGGTAGGTTGGTACACCCCTATACACTGAGGTCCTGTTTTCCTGCACATCGTTCTGTGTATGTGCAGACTCCCTGCAACAAACTCACTTTGCCCCTACTATGAAAGTGGATCTTAGAGAGGCTAATGTTGGTTGGAGATACTAGTTTCCCCATTTTTGTCTCTGCTGTAGATTGAATAAGCGCTTAGATCACAACTGTCTTTATTGGACTCTATACCGGGTTAAGGAGGAAGGGTAACTACAAAAGGATGAGCATATCTTCTAGAATGGCACAGTTTTAGCCAGACAGGTTACCTCAATACCTCAAATTAGTGCACCTCTGTGGAATACAGAAGGAGGTGAGGGTGTATCAATATGACAAATAAGTACGAGTTAGGTATACTCCCTAAGAAGAATACAAAACAAGCATTTACAATGCAATGGTCTCGGCATTATTAAAGGTAGAGCTATTGGCATTGCTCATAATTTTTTTTTTTTTTAATCTTAAATAAATGGCATTGTCATTTACCTTGCCAATAGCTTAATCGTTAAATAAATGGCATTGTCATTTACAATGCCAATAGGTTAATCGCTCGCAAATGCATGACCTATTGCATTTACACCCACACAGAGCCACACACACAAAGCCACCCACACAGAGCCCCACACACACACACACATCCACACCCACACAGAGCCCGCCCCACACACAGAGCACCACACACACACTTACTAAAAAGCACAAAGTCTTCATACAAATAAAAATATAATCATGGTACATCAGCTATAAATAGGTTTCTTTACTTCAGTGTGTTGATTCATGCATTTTTTAAAATTCCTACAACCTACTGCCACTGTTCTGACAAGGGCAGGGCCAAATAAATGACACTATTATGAAATCATGTGATATTGTTTAGCAAGGTATTCCCAACCTGAAGCCCGTATTTTTTTAAAAAGTAAATTGCACTTTAAAAACTAACTTCTTGCTTATTTTATGTAAAAAAAATGATATCAAAATATAGCAGTTTTGATGAGATTTGCGCCTCATTAAACTCACTTAACAATGGCAGAGGTACTTATTTAAGTCCTGCGGAGTGTGACGTTGCCGCCAAAGTACCACCAAGTGAAAATCCCGGACAATAGAAGCAGAAAATATAAGAACTGAAAGTTGTCCTGCAGTGAGCACTGCCACTAAAGTACTAAAAATAAACCAAGCTATGGTCAGGCTTCGAATAACAAATTAAAATCTGGGACCAGGGCGACTTGCGGGATTGTCTTTTAGATGTGTAAACCATATGTATATGAAAACTTATTTTTTTCAGGAAAACGTAGCCTAAAAGCTGAAATAAATTGAGAGCCATCCACTTAAAAAAAAACTGATGTGACAAGTGACATTTCGCAGCAAAAATCTAAATCCGAAACCATTGATCATGGGCAAGCACTGTTGATAGCTGGCACTTGCTTTGTGCTGCTACATTAATTACTTTATGTCATCTGACGTCACTGGCACCTAAAAGTCACAGAGTGACCGGGTATTAGGGTGGAGTGAACATTATTTCTGTGAAGTGCACTGAGGATGTGCTAGTTCGGTTCACACTTTCATATGAGGGGGAGGGGCGAGCCACTCCGGCCCTACATGCAGCAGGCACCAGGCATGCTGCTGTGGCTCCAGATGGCGCCTGCCTCCGCAGCTCACCTGACACACTGGGTGGGGGTCAAACAGAAGCCATGCCTCTTCGCCGTAGGATCTTCCATCTGATGTCCACTAGGAGCTAGAGGAATGTATGTTGACAAGAGTGTATTCAGTAGATGTCAATCTAAACCATTGTTAGTCATGCAGATACGATGCCCATCATCGCAACCCCTTTCAGAGGCCGCTCCATCACTACTCAACCAGAGTACAAAGTGTGGACAGAGCTATTCCAAACCACGAAAATGCTTGTAGTAAGGGGCAAGACCCAACGGAAGTATATCCGGTACACAACACGCAGCAATCACATATATCCACAAACTCCGTGATGGCTCTTGATTTCATAAAGTTGACATGTTCGATAATATTACATGTGTCCAATAAAGTAAGCTGTGTCCCTTACACGCCCTGAGTCTGGCAAAACTCATAATATCCCTGTGCCTTAAAAAAACACAACCTGGCCTTGTAATGCAACTGGTGCTCATGTAAAGCGGTCCAGTACCGTCAGATCAAGTTCGCGGTGTATTAAACTGCAAAAAGAACAATACATCAGGGACACACAGCCCCCAAGATTTTTTTAAACGAGGCAAACCACTAAAAATGGTAGAATAAACGTAGGAGCGCGCTTTCCTGATTGAGTAGCCTGCACCAAAGCTCCCAACTCCACGCGTGCAGGCAGGCGCACAGTGTGATTCCAGATTCCATTCCACTAGCTTTTATGTACAGCATAAACGATCAAAAACTGAACACACATTTAATTATTTCGTTGTAGGCAGCGCATAGTTTGGCGGACTCAGGCAAGTTCATACAGGGGTGGAGGAGGGGGCGTGATGTCCACAAGTAGCCTCACACAAAGAAAGAGGTGCCATGTGTGAAGAAATCGGTGGGGGTCTGATGGGCACAGCCTCTGGGGGGAAAAAGGAAGGCTCACTTTGGTAGAGTGCCGGAGTAGCCTCACGCACGGAAAGAGGTGCCCTGTGTAATGAAATTGGTGGGCGTCAGATGAGCACTGCCTTGCTGAGGAAAAGGAATGGTCTCGAGGGCAGAGCGCTGTTAAAACAAGAGCGTAACTGCACCGCCATTAACGCCTAAAACAACCACGATTTACAGAAAAGTGAATGTTACTTCGCCACAGTACGGTACACCGCTTACAGCATCACCCGATTTGCCCTGAAACACATTTTACTGCCGGAAGAGAGAGGAAGAGGATTAGGAAGGGAGAAGATGACAGGAAAGCAACAGCTCACCTTCACTGCGAAAAAACGCCAAAAACACGCCCCCGAATCCGAAAGGGACGGGGCTTGTTTAGAGTAACGCCACTCTCCTCCAATGGCTGGCCTCCATTTAGGAAGCTAGCCAATGGAGGGGAGATGGAGGAGAGAGGCGGGTTCAAGCCCCGTCTCAAAAACATTAAATCTCCGACCAAAGACTGCGCAGCCATTAGGTCTGAGGCCTAAAAAGAATATGGATGAAAATAAACAAAAGGGAATCTCAAGAGCTGTTTTTTGGGCCTATTTTATGGCATAAAATACCGAAGGATGAAGTCAGTGTAAAGTATAAAGTAAAATCTAAATCAACCAGAATAACCATGAAGATTGGGAGGGAAAATTAGTTCATGTTTTGGAGGTCTGGGAAGCTATGTGGGGGTGAAGCTAGAGCCAATCCCTCTATGCTTAGGCTTTCAGTGTGTTGATGTGCTCTCACATGCTTGCTTATCCTCTGTATAGGAGTGGTTATTTTTACACCATTTGTGTGTTTATTTGAAGGTTTTATAGCGTGCTGCACATTTCTGCCACCTCAGTATTCTTGAGACTTCAGCAGAGCCTTAACAAAGATGGGATATGGAGATGTAAGACTCTAATCAAAAGCAATGTTGAGAACCATTGACCATTCCTCTGTGATCACCTTGTTTCGGAGTGTGCAGCTCATGGTAAGTCTGAGCAGTTCATTTTTCTTGTAAGTAGTTCTTTTCTGGACTCAGATTTGGTTTCCAGGCACTCCATAGCCTAATATTGTGAACTCCAACGGACCTACTTCTATATTTCTGCTGCTTGAGTCACCATTGGTTGATCATGTTCACATTCCTAGGTTGCACACTGTGGGGACCCATTTTCTCCAGGAACCAAAGGGCTGTTGCTCCTGTTGGTCTTTCGAGACTCGTTTTACATGTTCATGTTTTCATAGGTTTTGACACAGTGTAACATCCAGGTATCTGAAGCCCGTAAGTAATTTTCTTTGGCAACATGATACAGACAATGTTTCAGTAGCATAGGGATGTCACAACCCCAGCTTTCTCCGGTGACAAAAGTCAGTTGGAAGAAGAGGAGATTTTCTGGAACACACTTAGTGAGAATGCCTGCATTACTTGAGTGAATGAATATTTCCAAATTAGAATGCCAGTGAAAGGGTGCTTATTGGGAATCTACTACACCCAATACCAAGATCATAGTCATAGCATGGTGTGAGCAATAGAAACTCTTTTCGGTTCTATGAAATATGCTAGGCACGAAGTGATGTTTGTCTTGTTCATTCTCCCACCAGGAGTAAACATGGGAGTTGTTAGTATTTATTTAGAAGTACACTTGGTACCAGTACCAGAGTATATATAAATACTAAATACCAGGCATGAGATTTGATGACATTTGTGCCAATCCTACATGCTGATGATTTAACTAACCCCGTCTAGGCTGAAATTACTTGATTTGAGAAGGACTAGATCCATTCCAGTATAGATCTGGCCCCTACAGCCCACATTTCGTTTTAAAGCAGTGTCTTAATCCATGACCAATGGCTATTATGGCTGTTACCTCATCTTTGTCCTTCATTGAGGCGAGTTCTTTTATATTAGCCACAGCAAATTCAGTACATCTCTTGGGGCAAAGTCTGGTTGATGATCATGAAGCAGGTGGTTGAGTTGAACAAATTCTTGCACCCGAGTGCGGAAACTTCAAAGTTGTGCCATAGTCTATGCAGGGTTCTGACACAAAGAGATCTAAATATTGACAGGATACCAAGCACCTGAACACCATAAACTGCAATAAAGACGACCACTGACAGACTTGGTGTGGACAGCAGAAATATTTCAATAAACCGGCCTTGCACTTCTTCAACAGGGGCTCAGGCATGAGAAAGAGGAAAGCAAGCAGGAGGAAGAAAATATCGGCCAGATATGCAATGGACCGTACATAGTGGGCTTTAGTGCTATTCAATGAAAAATGTGTATAAAAAGTCAATTTCATGCGCATAGGAACTTCCAAGGGGGTGGCCAGAGGGGAATGTACAGGAGTACAGGACACAGAGGGCTTCTGAATAATTTAGGTTGTGTATCTGCTCTTGTTTAATCAGCTTCAAACTGTTGCTCTGCAAAATGTCAGAATCCCTTCCATTTCAAGAGACGATGTAACTTGCACAAAGAAGAATGGGGAACTGTGGACAAATGCATAGTAGACTCGCATTGGCAAAGTCAATAGGTCTCGCTTTTGGGACCTATTGGTTTTACCAGTGCCTTTTTTGCCAGCATCAGCAAGATACAATGCAGCATAGCAAAAAGGTTTAAAAAAGGACAATGATGCAGCCCCAAGGCCACATCATTTTATAGGCTTACATGCACTTTATTATACTTGCATGCCCACAAAATGAGGCGATGCCATTTTTCTTATTTACCAATCCAATAGGGATCAGTAAATAAAGAAAGAAAGAAGTACAGACGCCAGTCAGCAATTTGCTGCCTCGCTCTCCAAAAAAATAGAAGAGGGTGGCAGTGGGAAGCAGAACATTGGGAGAAGGGTAGGCATATGGAGAGGGAGCAGCAGTAAGGGAGAAGCACATGAACAAGAAAGCAACACAGGGTGTGGGAAAATGTATGCAAGCGCAACATGTGGGAAGCAGGACATGGGCAAGAGACCAAAATGAAGGAAGGCAGGGCGAGAGGTACATGAAGGAGACACCTAGAAAGCACATCCATAATCATGGAGTGCTTAATCAAAAAGAGAAAGGTGAGGTGGGACGGGCCTTGACAGACCCGATCTGTATTGATCATGGGGTGCGGCGAGCGTGTTTTCTGGCCCCCACTCTTTTTACGCTATACATAAATGGGGTAATCAGCTTCTTAGATCAATATGGGTGCGATGCCCCTAAGCTATGTGTGCAGAGGGTTCCTGCACTGCTCTTTGCAGATAATACCTTGTTAATTTCTAAATTGCTGCAGGATTTGCAATAACTCTTGAACTCTTTCCAATTGTTTTCAGTGGATATAGAGCCCTGGATCTTAACCCCTTCCGTGCTCATTACGAGCTCAGCTCGTCATGAGGCACGGTGGCTCTGAGCTCGTCAAGACACGCGCAGTGTTCACACGCGGGGCTAATTCGCCCGCTGTGCTGAGCGTTCTAAGAAACGGGCGTGGTCATGACGAGCTCAGCTCGTCATGAGCACAGCGCCACCGTGCAGCGTGACAAGCCAAGCTAGTCATGAGCATCGTGGTGCTGCGCTCCCCCCAGTGCTGCGGGGGAATTAGCCCCGCGGCGAAGGTGTTAACAGCTCCAAGACCAAATGTATGATTTTTAGTAAACAGTTGTCGACTTCTTGTAAGAGGAGGATGTTAGTGGGTGATACAACCTTAGATGTGGTGCTGAGCTTTGAGTACTTGGGGATTAAATTGACCAAGAACCTATGCTGGACACCACAGGTGGAAAATACCCACTTATCCTTGATTCAACACATAGTACTTATAGGACAAATCCACAGTAAAAACAATATCAAGAAGGGAGGGGTCCAGGATTGGAAAGTTATAATGTGAAGGCCCTAGGGGCGTTTCTTTATGGGGCTAAGCTGTGGGGTTATTCTTACATTAAAGGCCTATCCATAGTTAGCAAAGGTTTTCAAGAACACTATGGAATCTGCCCGAAGGTAAACCACAGAAAATTGCTGATAAGATCGAATTTAGAATGCTGATCTTTTGGCACAGGTTATGGACAACTCCTGCCCTCGAGTCCTACAGTGAGGTTGTCAAAGATTTTTTGGTGTCTGAGTACACACAGAAGATATCTTGGCTCTGTGCTATGAAGGATTTGCTTAATAGATTGAATATGGATGAGTATTGGATAAATCCTAAAAGTATGTGCCTGATTGGCAAGGCCAGTAAAAAAGGACTCTTTTGGGAAAATGTGGTGGTCAACAATATCAGGATGTGTACGGGTTTCCCACCTGTGTCTTTTATTGACTGTTAGCCGCCTATGAAAGTGCCCCTCCACTGCCTAAGAAATTCTATTTGCAATTTTGGTATGGTATCCTACCCATAAGGTCATTTACTAGTCAATGGCAACAGAAAAAGGTGCAAAATGGTGATATGTGTCCGGGCTGTGAGGAGTGTTTTGAAACATCCATTCATGTTTTGTTTTTTTGTCTGTTTTATAAACAAATATGTGCAAAATGGACTGTTCCCTTGTGTAAAATTCTGATCTGTAGGGTGCACAGGGAAATATTTAGAATATTACAGAATGTCACTAGCCAGATAGTAGTCTGTTGTGTGGCCATGTTTCTTAGGGCCTTTTGGATTAAGCATGCAAAACTCATACAGTCTGCTATGGGTTTTATATAAGAATGGTTTTGATGTGGGATGCACTGAGTTGTGACATTTTTTATTTTAAAGATGAAGGTACTATTTGTGATTTTGATACCCTATATGTTTTTAGCAGTGATTGTGTAATGAATATTAGTGCCCTTTTTAAACAATATGCTTATTTATTGTCATATTTAAAAGTGTGTTTTTATGTATTTGTTTACTGTGTAACTATTTGTCTATACTTTTATGATCTTTGGCGATCAAAATAAAGTTCTTATGAAGATGAACAAGAGAAAGTAGTGCCTGTAAAGTAATCAGTGGAAAGACACAAGTAAAGAGGATATACTCCAGCACAAGGACAAACCAAAAAAGAGGAAGGAAGCTTACAAATAAAAAGCAGGCCTTTGAGAATTTAAATAAAGTCAACTAATGTTAGGCAGTTAGCAGGCTCTAAGCCAACTGCAAGCTGAAAATAGGTCTTTTGCTCTGTCTTGTAGGTGAGCCCTAAAAAGCATGGAAAAGAAATTAAAGTATGGAACAGACTTGCTATACTGACCTTACCTGAAAATACAAGCAGTGGTTGTGTAAAATAAGACTTAGTTTAAGTAAGCTAGAGAGTGTCCCATGTTGAAGGGTCACTTTAAAAGATTCAGGCAAAGACTGTAGCTTCAGAGTTTACCCATGTGTGCAATGTCAAATAATAAAATAATGATTTGCTACATATACAATTATTTATTTAGATACCAACCCAACAGGATTCAATAACACATATTTAACAAAAAAGCCAAATGCAAAAAAATACTTAATTCACAATATCATCAACATAGGGAAAATATGACAAAGTTGGAGAAGGTAAAATGTGATGTAAAAATAGCATTTTCCAAACATATAATTTATAGTACTTTTAGCAAAACCAGGTATGCTTAGATACATATTTTAAATCCCTTCAAAAGAGATTGTCAAGTAGATGGTTGTAGAGACAGTCTATACACTTGGAAACTATATACAGACACACATACACAGTGCCACAAACCTATTTTCCAGCTACGTAAATGTAGAAAAATATTTACATAACAAGACAAAGAACACAATTTTACCTGACGTTCATTACAATATAATTGCAAGGACATCCATTATTAGCAAATGAACTTACACATGTTGACTGTAATAAAGTTTGTACAAGGGTTCAGAGCGTGCACAATAGAAATGTTGTAATCAACATTTAGCGGTTACTGAAAGTATATGTAAACAGTGTGAAACACAGAGCAAATGCTGGTCTAAGAACATGTGCCTAACATATAATAAACATACCTGCAGGTCACAGAAACGACTATCACGAACATGAATTCATATATCAAAGAGGCAACCCATCCAATTATTACAACGACAGCTACAAGGGTCTGGCTAAAAGGAAGCAAGAAACGCCCCCCTTATTGTAAAGTATTCTATGAATGTATTGCATGAAAAAAAAAATTGGAAGAATAGTGATCAAATAAGATTTCAAACGAAACAATTCTGTTTTTATCCAAATTAATAAATATCTTTGGCTTTCATTTAGTTAAGAAAGTATGTTGTGTATAATGTGTTTATCACACTACACCCTATCCGGTCACCCCAGTGCCTAACAAAAAACGAACCAAAATTGCACGGTAACACCAAGCTGATGCGAAAACCATCACAATTTAGGATTCAATATCTTCTTGCCATCAGACATTAGTAAGACACTGTTATGCTTCTTAATAGAAGGTGTAACTACAAATTTAAAATAGAGGACTATAACATCAGACCCGTTACATTCTTATTGTTCGGAATGCCTCTTTTGCTATCAAACTGGTAAAACTGCCTTCTGTACATGAGCAACCAATCGCCATTCAAATGTAAAGATGAAAATATTTTATACTTGACACATCCAATCAATTGTTGCAGCAGAGTGCAAAATTAGTTCAAAAATGCATATGGGTCAGCACATCTCAGCAAAGTGACAGATGGAAAACTCCAATCTTCAGGTAACTGGTTGTAGACAGAGATTCGCTTCTCCATTAACATTTTGAGATATGGACAAACTGGGAAAAGGTTGCCAATGTCCCATTTTCTGTTGTTAGTCAATAAACGTCAAGAATACACTTTCGGCACTGTTTAGCTCCATGAGTTATTTACAGAGAGTAGTACTTTGGTAGTAACATTGCCAAACACTGTGTTTTTAAATTAGTAGCAACTAATCGTTTTGAACACTTTTCAACAGTATGTTCAAATTTTATTGATACTCAATGGAGCAGAAAACTTACCTTTACTTGTAAATCATGAACTACAAGACTGTTGATAAATTTGGTAGCACATTACAAAATTGCTCATTTTTTAAATGTTTCAGTATGTTAAACAACAACGATAACATGTCATTGTTCAGCTCCTGGAGAGATTCAGTCAAGATAACCCTGCACTAAAAAAACTCCAGCAGCGTAAAAGGACATTAGTACTATTTAAATATTTCTACCACTCACTTGACTTTACTGTAGGAGCAAGGAGCACTCTGTGATTTAACTTACATAAGTCGGCCTGTCCCAAAAGTGAGTTCCAGAACAGAAATATAAACAGCAAACAGCTGACAAGCAAAGAAACGTAAAAAAAAATACTAGTTCTTTAAAAGCAATCTTCCCAAAAAAGTATCCGGAAATTATTTAAATCTCTTCCTGGGTTACATCTAACAACCGTGGCCAAAATGAACTAGAGGAATGCATCTATTTCACTGGTGGCGTCCCTAACACGTTTTGTATAATTCTTACAATAAAGAATTTGTGATTCTCTCGAAAAAAGAGTTAGCGTTGACTCCACTCTACATACTAAAAAACAATGTTTTGTCAAAGTTTAAGTTTGTTGGATACGTGCTTTTCCGATATTGAACCACTCAACCCGCATGGAACTGTAGTGAATGTTTGAAACTTTGCCATTGGAGCTCGAACACTATGAATACCAAACTGTGTTGGCAATCAAGTAAATCATAAACACACAATTACGTTAAACAAACCACAGCAGTGAATCCTTGTACAATACTCACATATACAGCCCAAAACATATTCACTTCCAGGGCAAAGGTCTGTATTTTTTTCAAACAGTATGAAATTGTCAGTACATTATTCTGCAGCTTCTTGGCCCAGGCACATGCTTAGGTATCAATTTATGGCTAATTGGCTTTTCCTCCTGTAACATTAACTTTACTGCTAAACTAGTACAGTTTAAGGAGCCCCTAACGCCACACTAAACAGTAAAAATGTGTGCTTGTCCTCATTTTGAAGTGCCGTCCTGTGGAAATATACTGACTTATTATGATGGCTACTACATAATCAATGACATTTCTTAATGAAGTGCATCCTATGAACAATCTGGTAGTTCAAAAGCTGACGTGAATACAATCCAAATGTTATTAAACACAGCTAAGCAGAAATTAAGCTATTTCTACCCTGCTTCATGGCACAGTGAAATATCAGTAATTGTTAGAATTTAGCTAACTGACTGCAGGCACCAAGATTCCCTTGATTATGTTATTAAAACACAGGTTGCTTTCTATAGTTATTGTTCTGAACTATGTTGACCTAATACTCTATATACACCTTTGCATGCAGGGAGTTGTATCTGCATAGTCTAACTGCCATACTGAGGTAAGAAGACCGAACAATTTTACAGATGCTTATAAAAGACAGAGGTCTAGCAACAAGGGAGCTGTAATGAATAGTATTATTGCAATAGTTATGTGTGCAACTTCACTCAGCTCAATGACCTGTTTGAAAATGAAATGTGTGCTAGTCTATTTCTTTATTCCACTGAACATGTGATCATTTTGAACATGTGAAAATAAAGCATCCCAAATATGTAGAACTCCCTCTTTTGTATGTGATTGTGGTGTCTGCAGTAATACTGCAAACAAAAATAATTATCTAGACATTTAAATAAAAAGTATTTCGATACCACAAAAGGTGAAGTCAAGACTGCTTTTGTTAACAGCATAAATTATCTTTCTTTAAATGAAGATTCACAAGCTGTAGCATGGTAGCAAAAGAGAGCTACGATGTGGGTTTGAATCTGAAAATGTAAATGTAAAAGAAGTGATCAAATACTGTTGTCATGCATCTTGCTCATCAAATGCAATGAAAAACAGATTCAAAACCTACTATTGTTAAATCGCTTGAGTACATTTTGGAATTAACAGTTTCATATAAGTCATCTTATTGTAAATGATAACTAAAATAGTATGAACTCTTTCACATGATGTTCCCAGTACTATATCTTGAAGGTAACATTAGTTTAAGATTCAGAATGCCTCAATTGAGAAATTCTGGATTGGTAACCACACAGAACTTATTTAACAACTAAAGACCAGCCTTTAGGAGTTCAAATCATATGTTGTTTCTTCTAAAACAGAATTGCCAAAACACCTAACAGGAATGCTACACTGGGTGATATAAAAAGAAATGCAACTACCTGCTCTGTGATAAAGGCTGTGAAAGACGAGAAATAAATTGGATGGCAAGTAAAATGAGTCTAAGAAGCTTTCTGAGTTTTCAGATAAACTATTGCAATAAAATAACAATTTGAGAAATAATTATATTTTCAACGTTTTTTTTTATCCCCTTGGCAAGGATAGGTTCACTTATGGTGAAAGACGATTTGATATACGTTTTGTTCTTTGGGATTATAGGAATTATACAATGTTACAGAAGACTATATAAATACTGCAGCTCATTCATGCGCTGCGCTTAACCTTCGAAAAAATCAGAATGTTGCGCTTTTCATAGGGAAAGGTTATCTAAATAATAAAGTGCAGTGATTTTGCATTGGCTTGCTTTTTTAGCATAACAGAAGTGCTTATTTGTAGTGGTCTTCGTTGAGTAACTCCTTGAAATTGTTGCATAAGAATTTGAAAAATGCCTGGTGAAGCATAACGTTATTTAGAAATAACAGGAACATCAACGGTAAACCCACCTAGCATAAGCCTCCTGTGTGGTGTTTATTTGATGTGTATAGTATAGTGTATGGCTCTCTAGGTATTTGTTTTTAATTCCCTGTTCATTTCCTAAATTGTAGTGCAAAGTGTTTAAATGCATACCAAGAAGATCTAGACGACTCTAGGGGTCATTTAATCTCAGGAGTTGTGGCTCTCTTTCCCGCCTTCCTAACTCCTTCTCTTTTTTATCCATGTATTTGCAACAAAGTGTTGAATTTTACTTGAAGTGCGCCTGCAGTCAGTTGCATAATTTCCTAAATCTTCCTCCGTTTAAGCTTTGCGCTGATCCCTTCTGACCAATAGTAAGGATGTACCTGTGAAATAAGAAATGAACGAACCAAGAGTTGCACACATCCACTGTTAACTGGGCAGCTTGGATGAGTCATTTTTATTTCCATAAATAGTTTTATTTACTCACATCACAACATTTTTATTTCCCTCAGAAAATCTGCTTATATTTTTTAATTGTGTATAAGACTTTTAGCAGACTATTTTATTCACACTATTAACAATCACAATGTACAGGTTGAAGTTTTTAAATGTACAATACAACAGAAAATGGCTGCAGCAGTGAGGCACTTCTGAAACCCATAAATGTAGGCATCCAAGTGCTTAGAAGTTACCATAAGGTATCTAAAAAGTTCTGAATGACGCTCTCAAGCGTCCACATTTTGTTGATGAATGTTGCATATAGTGCAAACATGGGCAGTTAAAGAATAGTGAAAAAGTCTTGCATTCATGACAAATGGCTTCTACATCTCATGCTACAGTTATAGTCTCTAATGTCCAATCAGTGTGCAAATAGAGACGCTGAGTTGATATATGCCGTTTGAGCATGCCCATGTAATATCTACCATTACTGTCACAGGAATCACAAAGAGCTGCTTGCTATGTCACCTGAAGCATCTAGGGTAAGGGACTATCACAAATGCAAAAGCATAACCAAATTGGAAAACTATGTTACGTTCAGTTTGGCACTAGGTACCCGTGTCAATATCATATGCCAAATTATATATCCACGAAGTGTAGAAAATAGTCCAGTTGTCAAGTTGAAAGGAGTTCCTGTTTATGGGTTCCACTGTGTGATTCCGGAAACGTGTCTAATCTTAAACAGCGCATAAATGAATTGAGTGCAACAGTCTTGGTTACTATTCTTTGACGCCAATGTTTTGGTTTGCAGAGTTTGCACTATCTTCACATTGCTCAGGAGAGAAGAATTCAGTCCTCCCCTTGACGCCATTTTTGTGATTCTTCCTGGCGGACATCTGGTCTGATCTGATTTCTCATCCCGCCTAAAACATTTGAGGTTGCTTCGGTAGCAACAATGAATGGTTTTACCACAGCAGGTGGAATCTGACGAAGGACTCCTCCAACCGCACCAGTGACTCCTCGGTTCTCATGCTCCCGTGCAGCAGTTTCATAGATGGTATGTGCTGTGTCCGTAATCCCCTGTAGATATGAGGTGACAACAAACCAATTATTCAAAACAAAATTAGAGCCATCAATTTGTACATTTAAAAAAAAAAGAATTGTGTATTGAGAAATAATTCAGGGGCCTTGGAATAGGATAATCTCTCTCTTCTACCCAATATACTCACAGTTAAGTCTGGATAGAAATAACATTTCTAATGGAGATAACCCAATAAGTTGGTAAGGTACCATGTTTCGATATCTGGTAAGCCCCATATTTCATACGGAGGAAGACATACGGGTTAACTTGATACGAGCAGTGAATTCCACCTGAGGTCAAGTGACCTTTTAGAGGACACAACCCCTCTCAACCATTGGCTGCATTGCTATCTCTAAGATAGTTGTGCTGCCAAGACTGCTCTCTTATTTTTTAAACATCACTCTCTATCTTACTCAGCTCTTTTTCCAAGCTCTCGGGGGATCTTGTAGTCTTGTGTGCACCGATGAGTGGCAATGGCCATGCACCAGCTCTGCGCTGACCAAGGAGGTTTGGGTACCACTACCTTTAAGGCCTACTACCAAACAGCACAGTTACAAAGGCTATCTCGCTGGCTCTATGGGGTGTCCCTAGGTGAAATTGTTGTAGTCCATAGACCACTTTGCTTGCCCAAATTATATAATCTGGTACGTCCTCTGACTTATTCTCCCCCAGTCTTCCCCATCTGGCCCTGGTAGCACTCTGCTTTCTTGTGCGTCTCCGCTTCCTTAAGAGATCTCCATCTGCATATGTTCCCAACATACCATTGCTGGGGTTTCTGCATCAACACCCTTTCTTAACCAAGATATCCTTCATACATTGGCAAACGATTGGTGTGGACACTCTAGGTCAGTGGTTCTTACCCTGTGTCAAAGGACCCCTGAAAGTCCACAAAGCCTAATAAGGGAGGTTTGCGATTGCTTCAAATAATAAATAATATTGGCAGATTAATAAGATGTTTAAATAATAAAGAACCAAAATGTGAAATTCAACATTTTTAAACATTCTGGAAATGTGAAGGAATTTGATGTCGGTGGCTAAATATTTCATTAGTATCCTTAGATAGATTCATGGAAGCAGTGCATGAGCATCAAAAAGCTTATAGTATGGGTGATGAGTGGCCTCAACTGAAGCTCCAACCTTCTGATTAAAATTAGGATTTTAAATTTTTGTGAATAAAAGATTTCATAATATGTGAATTTGTTTGACGAATGCTTCTTTCTGCATTTTTGTGTGTATTGAACTGCAGTTCAAATCATCACAAATTTGTAGGTCAGTGTCCCCGACGACCAGTAATGATTCACTAGGGTCCCTGGATTCCAATAACAACTAACAGTGGGGGTCCTCTGGTTCCAGTAATGATTAAGGGGCTCAGTACAATGGCGGACGGACGAGCGCCCGATCCCTATAGAAGCGGGATTGAGACCGCCCGACAAGGAGTCAGCGTTCCCACCTGCTATATTTGGATAAGACCATCGAGTAGGCGGTCGTAAACGGCCTTTTTCTCCAGCTACTTGTGCTGCGGCCTTGAAAAGGTCCACAGCATAAGCCACAGTAGAAAAAGGCATTTTGCAAACATCCATGCACCGTGTGCCAGGCACCATGCAGTGCCTGGCATACAGTGCATGGATGTTTGGAGGGGCCACCACATGTGCCCCCCTGGCCACTTAGCAGTGACTCAAGGGGTGATGGGGGCCCTGCTTGGAGTCCTCAAAGTGCCGTTCTGGCTGCCTTCCCATGGCGGTGGGATCACAATGAACAGGCAGTTAAAAAGGGACATCGTAATCCTGACGTTGGTGCCTGAGCAGGCACTGCCTCCATTCAGAATCACGATTCTGACTGCTGTCCCGTCAGAATCAGTAGATCCTGTCGGAGGCAGCGGTCCGTACCCCAACAGTCAAGGGTCCGAATGCCTCCATCGTAATGCGGCAGTCGGCCTGAACGGTTGTCTGTCAATGGGACCACCACCACCATCGGTCTGTTGGTGGCGCTACCGCCAGCATCATAATGTGCCCCTAAGTGAGGGTCAACAGATGTCAAGAGGTTAAGAACCACTGCCCTAGGAGACCAGTTCCAAGGTAGACTACCCCAATCCTTTCAGACTTTACAAGTACAAAATGTTCTGCACGAAGGACAAGTTATGACCTACGGCCTCCTGCTTCGCGTACTTTGCACTAAATAGGTGATCATAGACGTAGAGCCTGAAACTCATCTGCCTACCCAAACTATATACACGAAGAGAGCGGACAGACGATGTATGAGTTGGTTGTATAAATCCCAGCAGACCCAATTGCAAGTCACCCTTCGATATCTGAGAGATTTTTGAAGACTGAACTCTGGAAAGCTTTCCATGAAAAATATAGGGCATGGCTCTTGTATATCCAAGCCCTGTCTAAATACCAGGTACAAACTGATTGAATTCTTTATCCTTTGAAGAGCTTATCTCTCCCCTGCTAGGATAATTAAAATTTTCCTTGAGGCCTCTGCCTCTTGCTTGTGCAGCACCTCCCCCACAGCCAATTTATATAATAAATTGTGGGATTATCTATCCGTGGTAGATTACTGTATTTAAGTGTTCCAGGTTTTATCAGATCATACTGGAGCACCTATCCCACTTAGATTGGAATCTTGTGTGCTGGGTTTGTACAACCATAGAATTGCTACCAGCTTTATAGAGTTGGGTATTTTACTTTTAACATATGATCATATCCTGGTGGCACACTCAGCTTCATTTGAATCCTGATGCTCAATAATGTTACTTTGGGCCAAGGCTAAAAGCATAGGTCTTCACAGAAAAGAATGCAAAGGTCTCCATGAACATCCAATTGCTGATTGGGAGTCCCTGTTGATGGCTCAGGCCGAGGAGCCAAGAGATGACACACTGCCCTCATGAACAGACTCACTCAGTACATTCACACTGCACTATCTAACCATGGTCCCTCCTCACCTCACTTCAGCTTCCCACCTCACATAACATCAGTAGCGTACATCAGAACACCAGTCTTTCTCACCACAATACATTTTATCTGTAATTATCTCTTGGCAGATGCTCATCCCAAACCTCACTTATTTCAACATTGCCAGCCTCTGTTGTTTTTCTATTCTTTTTCTTAACACATTAGTATTGCATATTACACCAATTGTTTAATACCTTCAATTCTCTTATATGGTATACTTTTTCCCTTAGTTTATTCCCTTGCTACAATCAGGTACTTTGGATTATGCTCTATACCGTCATTACCTATGGATGGTAATCCTACTTAGCTACCGCTAAAAATATATACAAAATTAATAAGAATGTATGCTATTTCATTGACTATTCAAAACTTTAATAAAAACGTGTTTCGCAGAGATGTCTTCATATATATATCCAAGAAACCATCTGTCTCCATATTGAGTACTAAGCTCTGCAAAGTATGATCAGCATTCAAACAACGATCACACATTGTGGTCCTATGGGTATAGAATAAATTAGACCCTCCATGTCTTTCTATAGATGGACAAGGCTTCAGGAATATGGTGGCACATTTCTTGATGAGCTCGCCCCAGTCAGTTAAAAGATCTATCAGAGAGAGAGTTGGAAAGAGAGGCAGTAGCCTTATTGCTATCAGAACGTCATGACTGCAGTACACGAAAAGATGTGGAATACTTAAATTGAACATCTTGGTGTTTCTTCCTCTCGCAACTGTCATTTCAATTTCATACTGATGTACTGTTCACTGAACTATATCCTGTCAGCACTAATTGTATTTCAACAGTATCATGGCCCTTGAACTTAATAATCTTTCAGTCTAAGGAGATTTTATCCAGTGGTTTAATCAGCCCACTGACCAGGCAGTGTCTCTCATAGAAGATTGGGTAGTGGCCATCTGCCCAAGATCAACATATCGGCTGAACATCAAGCAGGATATCTCCAAGGTAACATTTTATGCATACTTGATACATGCAAGTCAAGCATCTAATCGCTTTCCCTTGGAAAAATCACTATGGAATTTCATTCAGATCAACACCTCAGTCTATCCAAAACCACTCAACACCAGTCACGTTCCAATGAAAAGGAATTGATAATCTTTTACCATTGATAACTGAAAAGCCTACTTACCTCACTCATTTGCAGATTTCTTCAACCACCTAACTGGAGATTATCCTAAATTTCTGCTAAATGGTTTCAATTCTGGCCAAATACCCAAACCATTGCACCCTGGCAAATAAATACAAGGCAAATGTAAATGTGAGAGCAAAGTCCAAACGTGGTGCTCAACAGATGTAGCCAAGGCAAAATGCACCATCTGCCAAGTGGCAAGAAATCTGAGGAAGCCTTAGGATCTAGCCGCCAGCCGGTGTCGTAATTGGCATGGCCGCGTTAGCGATTAGCTGAAACTACACGCTGTCCTCCTTAACTTGGCTATGAATGAAAACGCCATTTTGAATGTTGCGGCGGCCATCTTAGACCATAAGCGGCCTCGTGGCCGGCGTGCCCTTTAGTCCGTTGTCCGTTCCACTGACCACTTCAGTCTGCCCAGCAACAGGCTATTTTTAGTACTGGTCAAGCTTGCACATGCGCAGTCCCAACTGACCAGTAAGCCTTCAGGAATGTGCGCCAAACTGACCAGCGGAGTTGTGCCCCCTCCAATGAGCTGGCAGTGTTCCAAAACATGACCATATATGTATATAAATGTGTCCTAACTTGTGCCGCCTACCTTTTATTGCCCCAAAACTGTATATAAATCGGGGTCACACCGGTGTTCGGTGTGATACCTCTTGCATTACCCAAGGGTGCTGTTTGAGTGTACCACCACCCCATGGGGTCTTAATAAACTTGTTCTTTGCCTTTTACAGTTTCCGTGCCAACAGTTCTTGAGTGTAAGTGGGTTATCTTCGGTGCATGTAGGCCTTGGGAACCCTGATTACTTCAAATTGGCGACCACGAAGGGACTCATCGGTGACTCGGATGCCCGAAGGAGAGGTCGTGACGAAGGCTTGGAAACTCGCCATGGACGCGCGCTGCCACGAGTGACCCGAGTCTTGGCTCCCACGGTGTTTCTTCCTTTCCTTCCGATCTGACCTTCCAGGTGGCGCCGGTCCCCGACTGAGTTTTCGATCGTCTGTGTTGCCGGGAAAGTGCCGTTTGGCTGATTTGATCACAAGACCTTGGCAGTTGGAATCTGGACATTTGAGAATTTGGGTAAGAGTTGTGTTCGGTAAGGTAGTCTTCGGACGCTTACTGAAGTTCTATGATATGTGTTCGGTAAGGTAGTCTTCGGACGCTTACTGAAGTTCTATGATTTGTGTTCGGTAAGGTAGTCCTCGGGCGCTTGCCGAAGTCCTACGATCTGTGATTTGACTTGAGTTAGCTGACGTTTGTGAATTTGTGATCTTTGAACTTATATGTGTAGTGCACTTCACATAGGCAGGCATGTAGAGATGTTTCTCTAACTTTGTTTTTTTTCCTCTGAGCGGCACAGTTGTGTGAAGTACTGTAAGTGCCATTTTGTACGGTGTCACGCTTTCGTGATACTTTTTGAACATGCCTGTTTTTAGCACACTCCGAGGGATGTGCTGTCTTGGAGAGGGTACCACAATTAGGTTAGCGGAAGCACAGCCGGCTCCCCCAGAGGGAGCACCAAATCGCGAGATGTACATCAAACTTGGCCTTCCCCCTATTATGTACAGTAAATTATGGC
Organism: Lissotriton helveticus; assembly: GCF_964261635.1. Classification (NCBI taxonomy): domain Eukaryota; kingdom Metazoa; phylum Chordata; class Amphibia; order Caudata; family Salamandridae; genus Lissotriton; species Lissotriton helveticus. Next base: position 374,233,086 of record NC_136070.1, read on the forward strand.
ATAAGTACACAAAGGCCGATCCTGAATTGCAATGGCCTCTACATGGGTCATTCGATTTACGTAAAGTACAGTTTGTAGAGCAATGTTTGTTTCAACGCAGGTCTAGACAAAACATGTTTGATTGTGTGCGAATGTGGGAGAAAGCGGTGCGTGAGCGTATGAAGCGTGAAGTTGCCTTGGCGGACAAAGAGCAGCGCAAGGCTGCTCGGGATAAGGCTTTACAGCTTGAGGAAAAGGAGGCTCAGGAGAAGAAAGAGAGGGAGGAACGGGAACGTAAATTGCAAACGACTGGTCAATTTCCTATTCGCCGACCGCTTTATCCTGTCCTTAATAATGAATTTGATGATTTTTCATTGCTAGATCGGTCACCGCCTCCGTACGTTTCGCCGACGGCTCCAGCTGAAGATCCGGGAGATGATGGGCAGGATAAGTCGGAAAAGAAAGGTGTATCCGCTCTCAGGTTTACTGCGGAGAGGTCCGCACATTTACGTAGTTGGGCTCGTAAAGTGAATAAGAACTGTGTTTCTCAGTCTGAGGTGATTGCAGAGAGGGGTAAATGGTCGGAACTTGAATTAATGTACTTTTTGTCTAGTTTGGCGGATGAAGTTGTTGCCGCGTATCGTGATCTTTCAGATACGTTAGAACCTAAAGCTTTGTCAGTGCATCGTGAGAATTTGGATAAAGGTTTATTTGATCTTGCAGATGTCGATGGCCTATTCAAGCAACTGATCCAATTGCGAGATGAAACGACCAGATTGCGGGAGGAGCGGAAAAGGAGGCAAAAGGAGGCCGAATCGGCGCCTGATGAGCAGATTAAGGAGTGTTCTCTCCGGGGTTCAGATAAGAGTTCTGCGTTGCATGTTATGCCTATGCGTGAAGCCGCGCCCTTGTATGTTCCACCTAAAGGGGAAGGTACAGATGATGATAAATCGTCAAAGGATGCGAAAGGGTATTTTGTATATAACTGGGTATACACGCCTTGGAATAGAGCAGATGTTATGGCATTGAAAAATTCTCTACCTGATCTTCGAAAAAATCCGGCGGCATTTTATGAAGGGGTGGAAGGGGCTATTTCGTCTTGTGTGATGACTCTTGTGGATATAGATTTGTTCTTTGGGTTAATTTTACCACCTGATATGTGGAGGCAGATTCGTAAAAATAATGATGAAACAATATTGGGGGGCACATGGAAAGAAATAAATGCTGCCGATTTAGATAGGGAACCGGCATGTAAGCCTTGTCAGTTAATTCTAGATCTTCCGGCAGCTATTTTGATTAAATTAAAGACGCTTGTTCCCTCTAAAAAGATCGATTGGACTATGCTAACGTCGTGTAAACAGAAACCCGATGAAACGGTTTCAGATTTCTTTACACGTTTTGAGGAGGCATTCCATGATTACAGTGGTCAATCTTTAACAGACGATACGGGTCGGCATCTGTTTGTAGATAAGTATGTGGCTAATCTCCTACCGGAGATTGCAAAACGATTGAAGTCGAGTGAAAGTTCCTGGGCCACGGCGACCCCAGCGTCTTTGTTAACTATGGCTCAGTACTATGAGCGGCAGGAATTGGAGGCTAAAGAAAGTGTAGAGAAAAAGGCGAAGGAATTGAAAACGAAGGTGATGTTGGCGCAGGTTCGGGGAACACAGGGTAGAGGGAATGATAGAGGTAGACGAGGTGGAGGAAATACGTCGTATGGTCGTACGGACATAGCGGAGGATCAGTGCGCTTATTGTAAGGAGTTTGGGCATTGGGCCGAAGATTGTCCGGTACTTCGTGAACAGCGTAGTCAGCGTGGTCGAGGAGGCGGAAGGTTGAGAGGAGGTTATGCGGGAGCGAGAGGTGGCGGAAGTGATCGTGGAAGGGTTGAGGAGAGGGGCCGTGGCCAGGATGAACGAAACACGTTTGATAGGCGGAATCAATATCAGATTTCAGAGGGTGAGAATGTGGAGCATCAGGATTATGTGCATGCATAGGACTGCGTAGGATGGGGTAAGGAATCAGTTGAAGTGCCGGTAGATCAGCAGGGTCCATATGTAACAGCGGGTATTCTGGGTTCTACTGATCAATTTCTAGTTGACACAGGAGCTACACGTAGCGCTTTGTCGAAAAACTTGGTTCCGAGGGCTCCCCTGTCTGGCGAAATGATTACATGTGTAGGGTTTGATGGCACACCCTCCCCCAGCCCATTGTCCAAGCCCCTTGCACTATGTCTTGACAAATACTTTAGTTTTGGTCAATTTTTGTTATCACCCCATACACCAGATAATATCCTGGGTATTGATTTGCTTAAATATTTTCGAGCAACGATACGTTGCGCTCCTGAGGGAGTGAGGGTTATCCTGAATGACAATTATCCTGACCCCGACAGGTTTTACGCCATCTCAGATATTCCAGCCTTGGCCTCTCTGCCGCATACGTTATGGGCGACCTCAGATACGGATGTGGGAGAGATGCGTATTCCACCAATACACATTACTGTTAAGGAGGGGGCCCCTCTACCACGAGTACCACAGTATAAGATCTCGAGAGAAGGTGAACTTGCATTGACACATATTGTTCAGGATTTGATTTCTGCAGGGGTTGTGGAGGAGGTCCCTTATAATGTTTGCAACAGTCCTATTCTTCCGATCCTTAAACGAGATACTGACGACAAAGTCTATCGCTTTATTATTGACTTGCGAGAGATCAATAAAATTGTCATTCCCCAATACCCGGTGGTGTCCGATATTACGACTCTGCTTACGCTGGTCCCACCCACGGCCACCACGTTTAGCGTAATTGATTTAAAGAATGCGTTCTTTTCCATTCCTGTTCATTCTGATAGCAGATACTTGTTTGGCTTCACGTTAAATAATAAATCGTATAGATTTTGTCGTGTTCCCCAAGGTTATACTGAAAGCCCTAGCATCTACAGCCAGGCTTTGAAAAGGCAGCTAGATTTGTTTAAATTGCAGTCTGGCGTTGCTCTCATCCAGTACGTGGATGACCTTCTGCTTGCTGCTGACACTTATGCACAATGTGAGGAAAGTACACTTGCGTTGCTTTCCTTTTTGGCACAAAACAATCATAAGGTTTCGAAAAAGAAACTCCAATACTGTAGACCTCAGGTGACCTACCTCGGTCATCTGTTGTCTAAGGAGGGGCGTGCATTAACATCTGATCGAATTCAAGCAATTTTAGATACACCAGTCCCCCGCACGCAGAGAGATGTACGTGCCTTCATAGGATTGACGTCTTTTTGTAGACAGTGGATTATGGGTTTTTCACACATCATAAAACCCTTGCTAGCATTATTGTCCAAAGCTACACCAATGCCTCTAGAATGGACAGATGATTGTCAGAAGGCTTTTGAACAGTTGAGACAGGCCCTTTGTTCTGCACCCGTGTTAGGCACACCAGACTACACGAAACCTTTCACATTGTACGTGCACGAGAATGATGGGTGCGCGTTGTCAGTGTTAGTGCAACTACACGGGGATAAGCAGAGACCATGTGCATACTTCTCTGCCATTTTGGATCCTGTAGCACGAGGGTTGCCTGGGTGTTTTCGAGCGGTAGCAGCAACGGCAGTGGCCATACGACAGAGTGAGGGAATAGTGTTATCGCATAAACTGCTGGTGTTAGTTCCTCACGCAGTAGATGCTCTGCTAAACCAAACAAAGACCCAATACCTCACGAGTGCACGGCTAACGGGATACGAGCTGACACTTTTGGCGCCACATATTACACTAAAAAGATGCGCTACCCTGAACCCTGCCACTTTATTGCCCTATCCGGCCGAGGAGGGTCAGGAAGAAAAACATCATGATTGTGTTTTCCTGACCGAGGAACAGACAAAGGGTCGTGTTGACTTACAGGATGCGCCACTTCCAGATGTGGATGGGGAACTGTGGGTTGATGGATCGTGTTTAAGGCTGCCAGATGGCACGACTTCCGCAGCTTATGCGATCACGACACTTAAGACAGTGGTAGAAACAGCTAGGATACCACAGAAATCGGCTCAGGCAGCAGAGCTGATAGCTTTGACAAGAGCCTGCGAATTGAGTGCTGGCCTATGTGTGAACATATACACAGACAGCCGGTACGCCTTCGGAGTAGCACATGACTTCGGGCTACTCTGGAGGGAGCGTGGGTTTCTGACATCTCACGGAGAACACATTATGCACGGAGAGCTAGTGCGTGATCTCCTAAATGCGTTGCTTGGCCCAAAGAAAGTAGCGATAGTAAAATGCAGTGCTCATAAAAAGATCACGGATAAAGTGGGCCAAGGAAATGCCTTTGCAGACAGCATAGCTAGACAAACGGCTATGTCCCGAACTAGCTCCCCCATGTATGTGATACAATCGCAGGCTGAGCGATGGAGTGATGCTAGAGCAGAAATATTGGACATTCAAAAATCAGCTACTGAATCTGAACTTGCGGCATGGGCAGCAGATGGGGTACTAGATGACGAGGGTTGTTGGAGAAGCAAAGACATGGAGAAATGGAAATTGCCTGCGGCTTACTTGCAGGCGATGGTCCAGATGACACATGGACTGGCGCATGTCGGAGCTCTTGCAATTACTCGGCTGTTAACACGAGCTTGGGAACATCCTGAGATCGCTAATACTGCGAAGAGAGTAGTGCAGACCTGCCTGGTTTGTTTACAACACAATCCCGGAAAGGGGACCCATACTCCGAAAGGAGGGTTCGTTCCACCTTCTGCACCATTTGAGGTACTCCAAATGGATTACATCCAACTCGAGCGCTGCAACAACCTGAAGTATGTCCTAGTGGTGGTATGTGCCTTTAGTAAATGGGTTGAGGCCTTCCCCACGAAAGACAATACGGCTTTGACAACAGCCAAGGTGTTGCTTAAGGAATTCTTTCCTCGCTTTGGAGTTTGCAAATTTCTGTGGAGCGATAATGGGCCTCATTTTGTCGGAAAGATTGTGGAGTATGTACTGAAGGGGTTAGGGATTCAGCAGAAGTTCCACGCTGTATTCCACCCGCAGTCGGCAGGTCTGGTTGAGCGGTACAATGCTACGTTGAAACTTAAGCTGGCCAAAATTGTGGCGTCTACATCGTTGAAGTGGCCAGACGCTTTGCCGCTAGCACTGCTCTCTCTTAGATCAGTACCCCATTCACGAACTGGCCTTACCCCCTATGAGGTGGTGTTTGGCCGCCCCATGAATATCTGGGGGGTGCCTAAGCCGCGATTAATACATGATGTGCCTTGTGTTATGATGAACGACTATTTGGCACGATTAACAAATGATTTACTCTCTATTCATCAACAGGTTCGAGAAGCGCTCCCTGACAACTCTACTGGAGAGGGCCATGATCTCCGTCCTGGGGATCACGTCATGATTCGGTCGTTTGAGAGAGCAAGCAGTTTGGAGCCCAGGTGGAAAGGCCCCGAACAGGTCCTCCTTGCAACCCGAACAGCTGTACGAGTGACCAACAGGAAGCGGTGGGTGCATTCGACACATTGCCGCCGTGTCTCTCCGGATCTGGTGACCCCTGCTGTGCTGACCGACTACAAGGAGATTTTGGAGAAAGAAAAGAGCCCAGCTGTGACGTCGGCCGAAGTTGAGGGAGCCTTCCCGGACCACGCTGTTGCCGGATGAGAGCGCTACAACTTGCGTCCTCGATAAGAAGATTTTTTTTGTATTTTTAATGACTGGTTGGTTACCGCTCCAGGTTTGTGAAACGGAAACCGGGAATTCCAAGGGGGGGGGGATCAGTTCTGCCAGTGTAGCGACACCCGTCTTGGCCCGGAGAAGAAAACAACGGCTACCTCGGAGTTCAGCACCGCATTTTTCTTTTTTTTTTAGGTATACACGTACGTGTATCTGAGACTCTGTGAACAATTTGTGCTATTTGAGACTTTTGCACGAGTATTCCTGAACTATGGAATCAACGGCATCACGAGATAAACGAATATTGGGTGCCTTTCTCTTTGTTCTGACTATTGTGGTGATAGCTGTAATAGCCTGGGTAGTTGAACTTGTGGTGCCTGTACGTGAACATTTGCTGCCGACTACCCCGGCTCCATCTGAACATTTTCACTTTACATTACCCTATCACGAAGAACGACATCGGCAAACCTATCTGAATAACAGTTTTATTCAGATTCTTCATCACACACATAATATGACCAATACCTCAAATTGCTGGGTGTGTGGGATGTTGCCAGGGCACCAGAAAAGAGGGGGCACCCCACTCATTCCACTCCCGTTTTCGCACAATGGATCATGTACCGCCTGGTACACCCTCCTCTTTACCTTGAGATGGCCAACCAAAGGGGGGGTGCTTTTCCGTTTGAACAAAGTATGCACCCATGACAAGGATGGGTTTCCGCGGGCTGAGGGTACTCGATTTGAATGGGAGGAGTACAGGCCTGATAATATGTCTGCCCCACGTGTGTACAGCAACCAGAGAAATGTAAATGTATCCAGCGCACATGTTATTAATGTTATTGCCACTAAAGCCGATTTGTGTATTAGGAATAAGGGTTCGATTGCAGTGGGGAAAAGCGAATGTAACACTACCCTTACTTTTGATAGTCCGAATGGCATCTCATTTGTAGCATCACGAAACACGTACTTCATTTGTGGAACGAAGGGTTACCATCAGCTTCCATTGGGATGGTTGGGCACTTGCTATGTATCGTTTGTGCTACCTCCTGTATTCATTGCCCCACCAATGTATCACAATGATTATACTTTGTATCAGGATTTTGTCCTGAATAGGGTTAAACGGACTGTTGTTTTGGATGACATAGACCAAACCGATACTGCTTTGCAACAGTATGTGGACTTCAATTTGGGACTATTTTCCTTCGTGGGGGCTGCACTGAACAGCCGGAAAATAAGACGACTGACACGTGTTGTTGAGGCTGTAGCGAATGACACTGCCATTGCCTTGGGAAACATCACTGAGGAACTACAGATTTCTAGAATTGTTACGCTCCAAAACAGGATGGTGTTGGATGTAGTTCTGGCTGATCATGGGGGGGCATGTAGAATCATCGGAAGCAGCTGCTGTGTATACATTCCGGACAATTCTCCATCTGTTTATGATGCCATATTCAAGCTCCACAAGATCGCAGCTGAGATACATCCGGACAATGGAACTTGGACACTTTCAGGATGGTTCTGGTCCATGCTTGCTACTTGGGGCTGGAAACTGTTGACGATTCTATGTATAATCGTGGGAGCAATGTTTTTCATATGCCTATGTATTCAATGTGGCCCAGCCTTATGTTCTATGTGTCTATCAGCTTGCATACCATCAAGACGAGCTCTTGCTCATGACAAAATGATGCTTCATAAGGAAGTAACACAAATAATGTTAATAGACATCGAGGACGAACATCCTGATTATGTTCACTATGAGGTAGATTCAGCTAAACGCTAAAAGGGTCGTCTGTCGTAATTGGCATGGCCGCGTTAGCGATTAGCTGAAACTACACGCTGTCCTCCTTAACTTGGCTATGTATGAAAACGCCATTTTGAATGTTGCGGCGGCCATCTTAGACCATAAGCGGCCTCGTGGCCGGCGTGCCCTTTAGTCCGTTGTCCGTTCCACTGACCACTTCAGTCTGCCCAGCAACAGGCTATTTTTAGTACTGGTCAAGCTTGCACATGCGCAGTCCCAACTGACCAGTAAGCCTTCAGGAATGTGCGCCAAACTGACCAGGGGAGTTGTGCCCCCTCCAATGAGCTGGCAGTGTTCCAAAACATGACCATATATGTATATAAATGTGTCCTAACTTGTGCCGCCTACCTTTTATTGCCCCAAAACTGTATATAAATCGGGGTCACACCGGTGTTCGGTGTGATACCTCTTGCATTACCGAAGGGTGCTGTTTGAGTGTACCACCACCCCATGGGGTCTTAATAAACTTGTTCTTTGCCTTTTACAGTTTCCGTGCCAACAGTTCTTGAGTGTAAGTGGGTTATCTTCGGTGCATGTAGGCCTTGGGAACCCTGATTACTTCACCGGTATGGTGAACCACAAGAAGCATACTAGGGTCTTTAAGACTTTACTTCTCTTAATAGATCATCAGTTCTCCAACCCTATCTAAAGAACTCTACAGAATTATTGTAGATCTACAAAATCCAGTAACACAATCCTCCAGCATTCAATCGCATTATGCACTGAAATCCTTCTTTTTGAAAATACGATAGCTAAAATCAGAACTGAAATTATGAATTAAGTACCAGAATCTCAATATAAAGTAAAACTCTCAGTCGCCTTTACAGGACCAGGGACCAGCTTTGTCTAGTTCTCCTGCCTAAATAAATAAAAAATAAATAAATCTGTATTTGTAAAGCGCAAACTACTCACCCTTATGGGTCTCAAGGCTCTGGGGGCCTTTGTGGAAATTAAGTGAGCTATTACCCAGAGTAACAAGGTGCTGAGCTGAGCTGCTGCCGGAGCCGGGGATCGAACCGTGAGCCCTGTGCTATGAAGTCAGCTGGCCTGGCCGCTGCACCACACCTCAGGTGAAAACATTGAGCCTTCTTTCTCGTGAGCATTATGGTTCTCCCTCAGGTATCTGTTCAGCAGCTCATATAAAATCAATGTGCCCAAAGCTGATCAAAGTCTTTGCTTGCGGCAACTGTAAAGCTCCTTCTTAAGAAACCTTCTGCAGAGACGAGAAACCTGAACATTTTTGGCCCATATCTCTGCTACCCTTTTTGGGGAAGCTAATGGGAAGACTTGTTCATAAACAACTTCAGGAGTCTATTGAGGCCAATCAAATACTTGACCCATTCGATGCCAAGTTAAGACCTGCTCAGAGTACCAAAGTGGTAGTTTTGTCAGTACAGGATGACAATAGATGGCTTGTTAATGAGGCTGGTGTTAAGAGTGCTGTGCCCAAGAAACATCTGTGGTGTGCCGTCCTTAAATTTTGGCAGATGGAGATGTGGTGATGAAAGCATACTAAAATGTTGGCCAGAGAAGGTTTTACTGGGGCACTAGGAATACAGGACTGGGCTCATCTACTCTTATCTTTTTTTCTCTCAGGTTGTAGGTCTTCTCTTTTTATTTCCCCCTCACACTCTAATTCACAACACTCATAGTCGTCTCCCAATAACAGCCTCATCATGAGTCACAGCACACCTCTCCTGTCACTGCCTACATAATCGCCCAGACATCCCACATTGTTTCTCTCTCACATCACTGTTCACCTCTCCCATGAATGATAACTTTCCCCAAGTATCGTCCTCAAATGTCGGTACCCACCTTTTCCGTCACAATGCACCTCCCACTTCACTCTCCACAATGACAATCATTATTCACCTCTCCCATTACCGCCCTCTCTCCTGGATGTATCTCCTTCTCCCAAGACTGCCCACCTCTCTCTCCCATCACTGTCCCTTCTTCCTGTCAATATCTACCATTCCTTTCAATGACCACCTCAGAACTCACTGTCAACATGTCCTGTTACTGCCATCCCCTGCTGACACTGCCCCCTTTCCATACAGAGTTCACCTCTCCAGTGTCCACTTCTCCTGTCAGTGTCCCACTTCACACCACCTCCATGACTGCATACTTCATTAATTACTGCCCATAAGTGTCTATCTTTACCAATCACCTGTGTCAGAGCACACCTCTTCTGACACTGTCCATGTCTTCTGTCTACGTCCACCTCTCTGCCAATTTAAAAAGATCACCTCTCCTAACATGCCCTTTAACCTTCATCTCACTCTGCATCTCCTATCACATACATTGTTATTCCTGCCACCTCCCTGCATCCTCACTGCCTATCTCCATTCCACTGCCCCTCTCACCTACGAATACCTGTTTTATTGCTGCACCATCACTCCTATAACTTCCTTTTACCTATTATGATCCCATTCAGTAATCACTAAGCACTATCTGGTACCTCTGAAATGTTGGTAGTGCTGGGGCAGCAGTTGTCTAACATACCTGATTAGTCCTTAGCACTATAAGTCTTTTACAGGACAGATTAACCACTTTGATTTCCCTGTATTGCACTAAAAAACAAGTAACACCTTATCTTGTAGTGACTCTTTCAAGCTGCAGATGTGTTAGCTTAGAATATTCCCCTGGACAGGTTCTGGAAAATCTTGAGCAGTAACCTCTGTGTACCGGAAGGTGGCGCGATCCACTCCACGTTGACGGTGACCGGACCGGAAGTGAAATGCACGGTGCCTATATAGGCGCCACCGTAGCGCACTAACCTTAGTTTCTTTTCAAGACTTTTCTGCACCATTAGCATGGAGAAACAACAGAATGCTGATGGACCAGTGAGCAGACACTAAGGACCTACAATGGTCACCCTAGATGGAAAAATCTGTTCGCAGAAGCAGGGAGGATGAGAGGGTTGGTAAGAAATCTGTGGCTAAACAGAGTCTCTACCAGATAAGGCGTTACCGAAGGTAAGTAACCTGTTCATCTGATGGAGACTTCTAGCTGCATATTCCTTACCTTCGAATGATACCCAATCAATACCTTCCCAGAGGTGGGTTTGCAAACAGAATTAGACCAGGAAGTCCTAGAGGACTGAACATGGAAAGTGTTCAACACGACGGACCTGACTGTCCAGGCAGTAGTGCATTGTATACGTGTACAGAGATGCCCACGTCACAGTTTGACAGATATCCAAGACAGGTACTCCGTTGGCTAACACTGTTGTCGCAGCCTTGGCTCTGGTGGAAAGAGCCCGCAAGCCCTCAAGTGGTTGCTTCTTGGCCAGTGCGTAGCAGATTTTAATGCAGAGTACACTCTATCTGGAAATGGTCCATTTCTACATAGCTTACTCTTTCTTTGACCCGGCGTACCCAATGTAGAGTTGATCGTCCACCCAGTGCTCTTCGGTACATGTGTATAACGATAACGCTCTTTTTGGCTCCAGGTGATGGAGTCTCTCTTCTTCTTTGACAAAGAAGGTCGACAGTGTGATGGTCTGGCTAATGTGGAAGGGTGTCACCACTTTCGTCTAGAAAGAGGCACATATTCTCACAACCACCTTTTCTGGAAAAAAGGCAGTGTATAGAGGGTGCAGATATAGTGTCTGCAGTTTGCTAACCTTCCTGGCCAATTTAATGGCTACTACAAATCCGGCTTTGTTAGTCAAGAAATGCAGAGGGCAATTATGCACAGGCACGAATGGCAAATGCATCAAAAAAGTCAGAACCAAGTTAAGGTCCTATTGGGGCATGGTAAAGGGTTTTGTAGGAACCATTGTGTTGAAAAATGTCCCTCTCTGACTTTTCGCCTTCCTTCTCCTCTTTTTCTGATCTTGTTTTTGTTGGCTTAAGGACTCTGGCCACTTTACCACTGTTAACCAGTGCTAAAGTGCATGGTATCTCCTCTAAACATGGTATAATTAGTTTACATCCATTTGGCATATTTAGTTTAGCTATAAGTCCCTTGTAAAGTGGTATACCATAAACCCAGGGCCTGTAACCTAGATGCTACTAGTGGGCCTTCAGCAATAATTGTGCCACCCACACAAGTAGCCTTTCAACCCTGTCTCAGGCCTGCCATTGTAGGGCCTGTGTGTGCAGTTTACTATCACTACGACTTGGAATTTAAAACGACTTGCCAAGTCTTATACTACACTTTCACATGTCATCCCTAAGGTATGCCCTAGGTAGACCAGAGAACAGGGTACGGTGTAAGTAAAAGGTTGGACATGTACTGGTTGGTTTTGCTTTTCCTAGTAGTGACAACCCACATATTTGGTTTTCCACTACTGTGAGACCTAACCCTCTCATAGGTTAGAATTGGGAATTGCTTAATAACTTTTAAGCTGTAATTCCTGATAAAAAAGGAATAGTTGCTTCATGTTTTATATCTTTGGAGTGGTCTTGATAACTCCTCTTTAATGATAAAGTTGTATTTAACATTACTAAATTAGAAATGCCACATTTAGAAATGGGCATTCGCTGCTCTTACTGCTATGTGTGTCTGAAGCCAGTCTCCAATACAAGTCTCGGGTGGGTGACAGATACAATTTGTGCATTCCCTCAAGACAGCCACAAATACAGGAAGGGTAGGTGTGACAGAGAACTCAACTACATTATGATAGTTCTTCCTGGGCAGAAAGAGAGGGATAAGCTGGCACACTTGAATAGGTAGTGTCCTGTTTCCCACACAAATGGATGCTAGTCTGGAGCCAGGACTGGAAAGAAAGTACCTCTGTGCACGTCAAAGACTCTGCTTTGAAGTCACCCCCACTTCAAAGGCACAACTGGGTGTAAGTACTGGGCCTCTGACCCTACGAAGATAGTACACTACTGGACCTCTGAAGAAATCTGCCAGGAGAAAAGAATGTTGTACTACAAGGATTGCCACTCCGCTTGACTGCTGCTCTGGAAGAACTGCTTTTCTGTGCTGCCCTGCTGCAAGCTGATATCTGCCCTGCTGAGGACAAGGACTGGACTCATCTCACTTGAAGCCATAGTGACCAAGGGCTTGCTGGCTTGTCCCCTGTGACGGAGTCTAATGTCCATCAGAGACTTCCTTCAACCCTGCAACAGCACCTGGACTGTGTCATCTGCGAGTCCTGCCAACTGGTGCCAATCCAGTTCTGGGCCCTTGAAAGGTGATTTCTGTTGTTAGAACCATCAAGATTGACGCAGTGACGACTTTCCGCTGATTGGAACCAACACATATCCCTTCGAAGGCTACTCAGGAGCTGATCAACAACATCGCTTTAACGACCTGTGCAGCTTGACAACCCTGGACAGTGCAGCACGACGATGATGCAGTGCCTGAATCGTAAAAGGGTTCGCCGATGAAGCCTTCATGGATCGGAACTGACGCATCAAGTCTTCGCCGTCGATGCTTGCTCCATACAAGGTAGTTTTTCATCGGGCCCTGTGTGAGTGCTGTAGCTGGCCTGCCTTCCATCGCGGGTGGCCTAAACTTTAAATTTACCCCTGTCCAGAATGACCTAAAGTAACTCTTTAGAGCTATTTGACTTTAGGCACTACATTTTGATTTAATCTTTACAAATTTATAACTCAGGTTCTACTTACTGAATTATTGTCATGTTGGTCTTGTTTTACTCATAAAAATATGATAGATTTTTCTGACCGTTTATGGAGTATTTCGTGGTGTTTCCACTATGTTACTTTGTGTGTGTGTGTTGCACAAATAGTTTACACATTGCCTCTTTAGATAAGCCTGACTGCTTTGTGCCAATTTACCAGAGGACGTGCACAGTTTATCCTGGTGTGTGTATCTAGCTTACCCTGACTAGAGTGGTGGTTCCTGCTTGTACAGGGCGCATACCCAGACAACCAGAAACCCCATTTGAAACACATGGGTTGAAGGCCTTTGAGAAAACAGGCTACAACCGTTGAAGTGTACAAGGAGGGCTGATCCAGCAACTGCAAGAAAGCTGATATGGCTAAAGATACCCTTTTAACTGTGCCCGAAGCAAAGGCTTGCGAGGCTAACGAAAGAACAAAAACAACAAAAAAGGTGTAAAAAAGAAGAGGACAATCATTTTTATTAGCACACCAAGCAACAAATGTGTCCCATCGGCAAGCATATACCTGTCTTGGTTGAGGGATGCCTGGTTGTCACAATGACATTGCAACCTTCTGGAGGGAGGTCAAAAACTGTCAGCTGCTGATGCTCAATCTCCATGAATGAAGGCAGAGTGTGCGCAGGCTCAGGTGCAGGACTCTGCCATGCTGCTGTGACAGGAGATCCTTCTGAAAGGGGAGCCTGGATGGAGGACCAATGCCTACGATCAGGAGTTCAGGATTCCATACGCTCTGTACCACTGGTTCCCTGGCGAAGCTGTGTTGAATGCTCACCAGGTGAGACCCTAACTCAGTTCCTGACCTTACTACTTTGATTTTAACATTGTTATTGCTTTTTAAAACCTTGCCTCACATCGTTTTAATACTGTACTGCTGGTGACTTGGAGGAGGGAGCTGAGATCGAACCGCCGAACCGCTTAGCAGCAGGTCAGTGGTCTAGTTGTTGGAAGCGTGGCTATTTAGCCCACATGCTGACACGGGTGCGCAGTGGACGCGCGAAGCGGGCGCGCCGCTGGCGCGACAAAGGCAAGCCCGTCTGCGCCCGTCCGCGTGCCGGCCGGGCACAGGGCCAGTCCCCCCTAGCCATTTTACCTCAAAATGCATAAAATATACCAGCGAGGAGCTATTCGATCTAAATCCAGCGAGGGGTACGTTACGCTGTCCATGTGATCTTTTATTGGGTATCGATAAAGGCATGAAGAGTCCTTCTTGCGGTAGTTGTAGGCAGGTACTCCCCCATTTTCTTAATCTACCAGCACATGGCCCTAGAGTGGTGATTGATTCTAAGATGGCTGCACCCAGTCCACGCGTATTAAAATGTATATTATTTAACGCTAGATCTCTAATAAAGCACAATTTGGAATGTGCCCTACTGTTAGAAGAATTAGAGATAAAACTGGCATTTATTACTGAATCCTGGACACACAATGCTTCTGGACCAGATCTTGTGAAGGCTACGCCTATTGGGTTTCATTGTTACACCTTGGACAGGCCACATAAAAAAGGGGGTGGGCGGCTGTTATTTATCATGAATCTCTGGAACCTACCTTTTTTCCTGTCTCCAATATGACCTGCGAAGCATTAGCTTTTAACTTTCATTCTATCAATTACAGGACCTTTAAAGGTATATTAGTTTACCGTCTACCAGGTCCTAAAAAGGGTTTCTTGGAGACAGTTGGTTCTTTACTTGAAGAAGGACTATGTTTAGACTCCTACAAAGTTATGGGTGATTTTAACTTCCATTTAGAAAATCTTGTAGACCCCGATACAAATAATTTGGAGCAAATTATGGGGGCCGATGGCCTTTTACAGTTGGTGAAGGCCGCCACACATGAAAAAGGACATACCCTTGATGGTATATATTCGAATAATCAGGACCTTGTTTTTACTTCCACCCTTCCTATTCCATGGTCGGACCACTGTGATATTCAGTTTGAATCGAGTGGCCAGGGGAACCAACCAGTTATTATTAAATCAGCCCAGGTCGGACCACTGTGCTATTCAGTTTGAATTGAGTGGCCAGGGGAACCAACCAGTTAATATTAAATCAGCCCAGGAGATTGTGACCCGAGCCTGGGGAAAACTGGATATTAATAAACTTGGAAATTCACTCAGTAGCTCGATGCAATTTTCTTCTATGGGAGTTGAAAACGCCGCAGTAGCCTACAATCAATGGCTAGCCACATCTTGCAATCAGCTAGCCCCTAGGAAACACTGGACTCCCAAACGAGCTCTACCGTCAGCCCTCTGGTACTCGGAAGAACTCAGAGTTAAAAAACTGGATTATAAATTGCTAGAAAGGGCCTGGCGGAAAAATTATAGTGAAGCAGACAAGGAAAGATATAGATACAGCATCACTATGTATAAACAGCTGTTAGTGGAAGTAAAAAATAAGTTTTAAAATAGCCCTGGCCGAGTCCAATTCAAAGGAACTTTTTAGCATTATAAAAAAACTATCTACTCCTACTGCTCCAAGGAGCTAAAGCAATCCATTATTTTGCGAAAAAATTGCAGACTTTTTTAAACAAAGTTGAAATGATATTTTCTTCCTTCACTGAAGATAATAAAAAGGCACAGTCCGACTTGAATATGAATGGATCAGGTAGTAATGATTCCTCACTGGTGTTTAATCAATTTATACCATTGGAGGCATCCGACACAACTAAGGTCTTGACCTTGGTTCGCTCGGGAGCCCAGAGTGATCCTTGTCCTGCCTGGGTCATTCAACAAATACCTGAAGTGATAGGAATGGCCTTGACCCCCTTGTTAAATGCTATTTTGGCATCAGGCATATTCCCAAAAATCTGGAAGAAAGCATCTGTTCTTCCACTTTTGAAGAAACAGAATTTGGATCCTAAAGAACCCAACAACTACAGGCCAATCTCACGGCTCCCTTTTCCTGCTAAAATCTTGGAAAAGGTGATGAACATCCAGCTCAGTGCCTTTCTCCCTCGCACGAATTCTCTGGATCCATCGCAATATGGGTTCAGAGCAGATCACAGCACCGAACTGGCTTTGCTGAAATCGACCGAGGAAATTAGGGAGGCCGTAGATGGAGGAGGTAGTGCGGTATTAATTTTATTGGATCTGTCCGCGGCCTTTGACAAGGTACATCATAAATTATTGATGGACCGGATGTCTGAGATGGGTGTCAAAGGCCTGGCATGGAAACTTCTACAATCTTTCCTAGCGGACAGATCTCAAACTGTGGATCTGGATGGCAATTCATCTAGACCATTTACACTGCCATGTGGGGTGCCACAGGGCTCCGCTCTTAGCCCAACGCTTTTTAATATATATGTGGCACCATTAGCAGGAGTTATTAGATCCTTTGGCTTCCAGCTCACCTCCTACGCCGACGACACACAAATAGTGTTGTCGCTGACGAGGGGAGGTGAGAAAGAAGTTGGAGACCACTTTCATGAATGCATGAGCGCAATATCCTGTTGGATGTCCTCCAATTGTTTGAAGCTTAATTCTAACAAGACTGAGGTCTTCAAGTTTGGGAATAACCCATTGGTGTGGACTCCAGACTGGTGGCCGAAAGACCTGGGTGACTGTCCTGTACCCGTTAGGGAGGCCAAAAACCTAAGGATATTAGTAGATAACAAACTCACCATGGGTTACCAAGTAAGTATGGTGACCTCAGCTTGTTTTATGATTCTTAGAATCATAAGGAAAATTAAGATCTTCCTGACTGAGAGCAATCTTAAGACAGTAGTCATGGCCCTTGTAACATCGCGTTTGGGCTATTGTAATAGCCTATACCTGAACATACAAAAACAACATATGTATAGGCTTCAACTGGTCCAAAACGCAGAGGCCAGGCTACTGTCCGGAACACCCAAATTTGTTTCTGTGAGAGGAGAACTTAAGAAATTACATTGGCTTCCGATAAAACAGAGGGCTTGCTTTAAAGCACTTTGTTTTGTTTTTAAAGCCATTAATGGAATCGGTTCAGAATTTCTTAAGCAAAAGTTCCGTTTGTATGTTCGGGCAGAGCATTACGTTCCACCAGTGCTAACCGAGTGCAAGTCCCCATGTCAAAAAAAGTTAATTGGGGGGGCAGGAGCTTCACTCTTTGTGCCTCGAGAGCGTGGAATGAGCTGCCCCTGCTTCTTAAGACTGCTCCGCATCTTTTGTCATTTAGGAAGGGTCTGAAGACTTGGCTCTTCTCGAAGTAAGATTAACTCTCAGTTTTGTCAGGTAACCAGTACTTAGCGCCAGGACACCCAAGGGTAATTGCGCGCTCTATAAGTGCAAATAACATAACATAACAATCCGGAGTCACAAGAATTACTTGGGCCTTGATCTTCTTTACAACTCTGGGCAGGAATGGTTTCAGTGGAAAGGCGTACAGGAGGCCTCGGTTCCACTTGAGACGAAATGCATCTCTGACCGAGAGCCACCTTGGACAGGCCAGAACGCAGAAGTGCTGACATATTGCGTTCCCTGCAGTGGCGAACTGATCTGACAAAGGAACTACCTATTCTCTGAATAGACCGTGAATCACCTCTGGATGGGGCAGCCATTCATGATTTGAGAGGCATCGAAAGCTGAGCATGTCTGCTCTGCTCTTTGAAAATTCTTATCTCTGGTTCACTTTATAGGATTTTTTGTTAATTTGGCGTCATTTTGTTGATTAAAATATTCACTATTTTTATAAATCTGAGAGGGATTTTTATTGTATTGTCTTTTTTGACATTTAACTGTTTTGGTACTGGTAACAAGTTACTTACCTCCAGTAATGCCTTATCTGGTAGAGACTCTATCTAACCGTAGATTCCTTACCTTAGAATTTCCCCAGGTGTCAGACTGGATCCAGACATTTTTGCACAATCCCCAGGTGGCATGGTTTGGCTCCACATGGCGTTGTTGGGTTCTCAGCACCGGACGAGACGTGTGCGGTGCCTATATAGGCCCCACCTCAGTTTTCACTGCTTTTCAGCACTAGAAGCATGGAGCCAAGCTGAGGAAATATGATTAGTGTGCGACTTGAGGTCGTGAAGGACCTCTCCAATTGTAAATGACATACAGTTGGCAGAACTTAGAGGATGGGAGAGTCGGTAAGGAATCCGCAGGTAGATGTAGTCTCTACCAGATAAGGCATTACTGAACGAAAGTAACTTGTTCATCTGATAGAGACTTCTAGCCGAAGATTTCGTTCTCCAGAAAAATACCCAAGCAATATCTCCCTGGAGGTGGGTTTATGGACTCTATTACACTAGGAAGTCCTGTAGGACCGAATGGGCAAAATGTCCATCATGAAGGACCTGACTGTCAACGCAGCAGTGTTTGGAAAACCTGTGCAGCAATAGCCACGCGGCTGCCTAACATGTATCCAGACCTGTGAACCCTCTCGCCAATGCAGTGGTCGCAGCTTTAGTTCTGATAGAATGAGCTCTTAAGCCCTTAGGGGGCTACTTTTTAGCCATTGCATAGCACCATCCCTATGAAGATGATAATTTCCTGAATTGCTTTGCCTTTCCTCACAAACATAAATCCAACAAAGAGTTGAGCATCCCCCCAGAAATCTTTGGTGCGATTAATATTAAAATATAAAAATACAATGCTCTTTTCGGGTCCAGAGAGTGGTGTCTCTCCTATTCCTTGGTAGGATGAAAGGGCGAAAAAAGTAGGCAGAGTATTAGGCTGTCTGAAGTGAAAATGTGCAATTAGATTTTGCAAAGAGGATGCCCGGGTTCTAATAATAAGCTTGTCTGGGAAGAAGGAAGTGTACGGGGCTTATTGTATAGCACTTGCAATTCGCTAACCCTCCTGGCAGATGTGATTGCTACAAGGAAGACAGTATTGATAGACAGCAGTCTTAGAGGGCAGCTCTGCATCGGCTCAAAAGGTGAGCACATGAGGAAGATGAGGACTAAAATTAGGTCCTAATGGGTCATAATGAAGGGCGTAGGAGGAAACCTGGTAAATCTTTAACGAAACGAGTCCGGAATGTGGAAATAGCTGAAAAGTACCCCTAACCGTGCCCAAAGCAAAACCTTGCTGAGCTAGGGGTAGAACAAACAGAAGAATTTCAGACAAGGGTGCAGGCAAAGGATCAACAGATTTGGATACACACCAAGTCACAAATTTGTCAGATCACCAAGCGTAAATTGTTTTCGTGGTGGGGTGCCTAGCTGCCAAGATGACATAACACACTTCGGGAGGGAGGTCAAACACTCCCAACTGTTGCCGCTCAATCTCCATGCATGTAGGCGGGGAGTGTACAGATTTGGCAACAGAAATCTGCCCTGCTTCTGCAATAGGAGATCCTCCCGAAGAGGCAGCCTGATTAGAGGACAGATGCTCATGCGCAGGAGATTGGGATACCAAACTCTCCTTGCCCAGTCTGGGCCACTAAGATAACTTGGGCCTGGATGCTCTTGATCTTCTTAGGAATTTTGGACAGGAATGGAATCAGCGAGAAGGCATACAATTGTCTTGGGTGCCACTAAATACAAAACGCGTCTCCGTTAAGAGCTGCATTGGAAACTCCAGCGTGCAGAAGTGCTGACATTGCGCATTCTCAGCAGTGGCAAATATATCTAATGAAGATTCTCCCCAATCTATGAAGAGACCTTGCACTAACTCTGCAAGGAAACACCATTGGTGATCTGCAAGGCATAAATGGTTGAATTCATCTGCTCTGGTGTTCAGAGAACCTGCCAGTAATGAACCACCAGAAAAATGTCCTGATGTTTCAGCCATGTCCAGAGGCACAGGGCCTCCTGACACAGGTTTCACGACCAAGTTTCACGACCCGATCCCACACTGCTTGCTGCAATACCATAGGGCAGAGATGTTGTCTGTCTCAGTTTCAAAACGTTGATGGGGAACTGAGACTCTGCCAGACACCAGAGTCCTCTGATCTCCACTTCTCCCAGACGGCCACCCCAACCCAGAAATGATGCATCGGTCAGCACTGTGAGCTCTGGGTGAGGCCCCAGTCGCTGTCAGTGAGCCACCAATGGAGAGCTATTGAGTTCCCCTCAATATCTGAACCAGATCAGAGAGATTTCCCTAATGCTGTGCCCACTGGGTCTTCAAATCCCATTGCAGCGCCCACATGTGCCAATGGGAATGAATTTCCAACAGGATGTAGGAGGCGATGAGGCCCAGCAGCCTCAGAGTCAGTCTCACTGAAATCTAGGATAGAGGCTGGAATATCGAAATCATAGCCTGAATACCCTGGACTCACTGTTCCAAAGAATAAGCCAGAAACTGCATCTAGAACAGCTCAGATGAATGGAAGCGTCAGATGGGACTTTGGCATGTTTACAGTGAACCCCAGTGAATGCAGGTTTGCCCTAATCTGGAGGTAGGAGACAACTGCCTGAGCGATCCCACTTTTAACAGCCATTTGCGAAGTAGGGGAAAACTGGCACTCCTGACCTCCACAGACATTCTGTAACCAACACCATCACTTTGGTGAACACCTGAGGGCGGTATTAACGCCAAAGGACAGCACAGCGAACCAATAGTGCTCTTGGCCTACCGTGAACCGCAGGTACTATCTGTGGGAAAAAAGGATGGGGATATGGGGTAAACCTCATGCAAGTCCAACTCTACCATCCAGTCTCCATGGTAAAGGGCAGATAGAACCTGAGCCAAGGTGAGCATCATGAACTTTTCCTTCTTCAGGAAGTAGTTGTGGGGGCGTGATATGAAACAGAGGCATGCATCCTTCTTCGGCATCAGAAAGTAGTGGGTATAGCAACCATGACCTGCTTCTGATGCGGGTACCCTCTCGATGGCTCCTTCGGCCAGAACAGATAGCACATCCTGTTGCAAGATCCTCCATCAGCCGATTGGAGGATTGTGGCAAAGGTGGCAGGATCTGTTGGAATGGGAGGGCATAGCCTCACTGGACGATTTGAACCACCCACTTTTCTGAAGTTATGTTCTGCCATTCGTGCAGGTGGTACCGAATTCTGCCACCAATGGGGTGCCCATTATGGAACAAGAGCAAACGAAAGAGGCTTTTGAGTTGTGATTGACGGGGACTGATTGAGATGACCTCTGGTCTGTGTGAACCCCATCCGCGGCCACGGAAGGACTGTGCCTGCTAGCCATGGTGGTTAGGGAGAAATTAATGTTGCAGATAGCCCCTACCGTAGCCATGAGAGGGGCAGAAGGTAGAGGGCAGTTCTTTTGGAGTTATAGTGAGCCCCAATGACCTACTGTCCTTAAATATTTGCAGAGGTGAATCTGCCTTGTCAATGACGAGGCGAGTCCCATTAAAGGGCATGTCCATAAGCGAGGTCTAGACATCCCCCAAAAAGCCAGCATTTCTCAGCCAGGCGGTGTCAAAGCAATGGCTCTGCCCAGCGATTCAGACCTTCGCTGCATCTCTCCTGTCAGCTATAGCTTGGGAAAGTATGGCCTGGGCCTCATCCAGGACCACAGCAGCACATGTGCAATCTCTATCAAAGGTATCCAGCCTCTTGAGTTTCCTATGTGGTAGGGAACACACCAGAATTTATCTGGGAAGTTGGGGTCTGGGCCACCATGCACTCAGAGGTGGGGTGCTGGGAGAGGAAGCCTGGGTCCACGGGAGTGGGTGATGGCGGCAAGTGATGGTGCTGTGTGCAGGTGCCTATGGAGGGCTTGGCCCAGATCCTGAGCAGGACATCCATGAGGGCTTTGTTCAACACCTATGTCAAGACCTCAACCATGGGCAATGTCAGATCTAGGACCTCAACCGCCCTCAAGACAACAATCGCGAAAGAAGCCCCCTTCCTCAGTAGCCACTGTGGTGGGATAAAGGTAGGCCAGCATCTGCTGAGGTGTCCAAATCACTGGCGTCAGCGAAATCCTCATACCAGGTATCATCAGCCATGGGCTCTGCTTGAGGGTTGGAATAGTCATAGGATCCTCAGATCCACTCCATTTGTGTTCCTCAGTGGGCCCTTCAGGGATATAAGACTCTATCTCTGATTTAGGTCATGTGGCGCTGCAGCCAACATTGTGCAATGCCCGTTTGGCTCCCTGTCAGAGTTGGGAATCAAGATGGGGTAGGCAGCACCTGGAAAGGTCCATGAAGAAGGTCGCGAAGCCGCAGCCATGGCCGATCCAGATTCACCAATGGATCCTTAGGGGCCGACTGGTACTGAGAGAGGACCCGCTGGCAGAGTTCCAGTCTAAGACCCTTCTCAACCCAAGAGGCCAAAGGTGCTCCAGAGGGGTTCGGCTGTCCAAAAACGAGGCTCAGGGCCTCATAAAATTCACGAAGTTGGTTGGGATTCGTCTCCAGCAATCTTTGGGAAACGCAGGATGGACCCGGTGTCAAACACCGGCAGCACAAGAACAACCTATGAGCAGGTCCTGCATTTGTGGTGTCGTCCACTCACATTGTTCAAAAAGTGTCAGCGATGCAGAGAAGTCAAAGAGCACTTCGAATTCCTTGACTTCTTCTTATGGAACTTTGCAGAACAAGTCCTGAAGCACAATGAGGATGGTCGTAAGTGACTTCAGGAGCAGTTTTAGGACCTTCCACACAAACAGGACCTGGAGTCGCGTGGAGTCACATAGCAAGCAGTCAAGAGCTTCATGACCCATTCTTGGAGGGCCTTGGAGTTCATTGTCTGACACTTCGCACAAGAACCAGAGTCATGGTCCCTCTCCAGACAACACAGACACACCAAGTAGGGGGTCCGCACCTGCCAATGATAGGCTCCACAAGGCTCCAACCTGGTAGACTTCTTTGGGGACATACCGAAAAAAGGCACACTAGTTGTCAACAACATTTTGAAAAAATCCATTCACAAAAGACTGATGGGAGCTTGCCCAGATCCGCGCTGATGGCATGGAAAAGGAGGAACTGAGGCCAGCCTGCTGAAGTGACTCCTATATAGGCACCAAGCATGTTACTTCCGGCGGGGAAGGTGCCATGAGGAGCCAAACGATACCACCTACCGGTGGAGATGGGGATTGCTTAAAAATTTCCAGATCCAGTTTGACAAGTGGGGAATATTCTAAGGTAAGGAATCTGCGGCTATGCTTTACACAGTTTCTTCAGTTAAGCCTGTCTGCTCTGTGCCATAGCTACAATGGGTTGAGCTCAGGTTTAAATTACTGAAGTCTTTATCGAACCTAACAAGAATTGTGGCATTATTTCTTGTGATGAAGTAACACCCACCCAAACTAATAATCCACTTTCTCACACTATAGATAGCTTTGTAGGACATTACCATCGCCTTGAAGATGTTTCTGCTTGATTGTGCCACGTCAAAACTGCCACTCTCCGAGACAGAGCCTTCTGCTTCACAGCACACACAAACTGGAACTTTGCCCTACAACCTGAAAGTACATTTGAATTCTTCCACATGTGTTTAAAAACAAGGCTTTGCCAACTAACATAGCTTTTGCTGATTGCTCTGGCTACCTGAGCAGCCTTGTACAGCTCTAGTGACTTAATTGCTAGTTTAGGGGATTTCTGCATGATAATTTTTTAAGTGTTTTAATTTATTTTCCAATGTTAAGTTTTAGGGAGCACCAAGAAGCTTTGCATCACTGTGCTTTATAAATAAATGTTAACATAACACAAAAACAATAGGCTGGGTGATGCCAGCATCATGATTTTAAAAGGTGCTTTTAATTGATAGGGTTATTATTTGCAAACGTCCTTCAACAAGTAATACATCTACAATTGTCACTTTATTGTGAACCAAGTACCACATTGTAGCGCGTGACTCTCTCAGGGCAGTAAAGCAGAGCAGTCCAAGGCCTAGCCTACTCAAGGGAGGTAGTGTGGGCTAGTAACCCTACCTCGCAGCTACACAAAAACACTCATATTATGGTTTTGTTAGTGCTTTTTGTTTTACAGAGGAAAATTACTTTTATTACACAAACACTACTAAATATTATGCATTAAATCACAAATATATACATTCAGGTACATGGAATTACCTTTGGTGACCCCCTCATGTCACATTACATATGAAATGCAAAATATCAAGGTAAGGGGGACGGGGTCATTATCATTAAGGTAGGGCAACTGGGTTTGTCAGGGTATCAGCACAGCAGTAAAAGCATCCATGTGTCATGTTTTAACACAGCATTACCATTAGAATCAATTAGCACAGTACCAATAGCCAGTTAATCTTTATAAGTTAGTTGAACATTTCAATTCAAAACAGCTTGGGCGATCTGCTAAGTCTCTTAGGCCCCAGTTGTTACCTGGCCTGACTGGCTTTTCACCAGCATCAAAAGACTGCAATCCTCTCTAGGGTTGCATTCACCAGGGGACATACTACTACTAACTGCGCTGGGGCAGCACCGCCCTCCAGCTCAATCTCGAGGCCAAAGGTTGGCACCCTGCTACCCACCAGCAAAGAGTGAAGCAAGAGCGCAAACCATAGCCCCAAAGATAAAGCAGCGCCTACTTGGAGGCACAAGCATCCGACTGCCTATGGAGTTAATTCACAGATCGAGATTGCAATTATCAATGTGTCAGGAAGTGACAGGACGTGACAAAAATAGACAAGACTAGGCCAAATCAGCACCACAAAGCAGAAATGTGGCGATTTAATCCCCTCATGGGCATTATGGGGCCTCTTGAAGCCCAGTTGATGAATATTTTATGACCTGGTTAGCCCACTGTTCTCTTTTCACTTTTGCAGCCTTGCGTTACATACTTTGTGTTTGTTCTTGGGGTGCCAGTCTCACTCTGGACACTCACAAGTGGAAAAGGACGTTTGGAGCCATGGGGGGAGCCCATGTGGCCTCAGGCTGCTTCCTGCACATGCAAAGACCATGTGCCCTGCACAGGAACTGGTATATTTTCTGCTGTTTCCACTGCAGCAAGCTTTCCGTCTGTTCCTGCTGGTAGGCAAAAGGTGTGATATGTCCCCTACCCGCAGGAGCGCAAGCAGGGAATGGAGAGCCTGGCCCGACTCCCTTTGACACAGGCATAAGAAGCAGGCACTGCCCCCTGCCTGTTTCTCACACTTAGTCACAGGAGAGTGAGTTTCTGTGACATCCATGATGGTGCCAGGCCCTCGAGGATGGTTTCTCCAGGGCCAAAAGATCCTCTGGGATGGAGGTCCCTTGCATACCCCCTCTCAACTCAAAACAAATACATGGTTTTTTGTCGACACTCAGGGCATTGGCCCTCCTAGGGTGAGTTTAGGAAACGAGGGTGAGTGCTACATGCTCACTTATCTGTTTTATTCTATGGAGGAAATGGGCAGAACTGATTTGCTACAATGTTCCCTTCTCATCCCTCTTATACACATGCAATAGAAAGATTTTAAGAAAAACTCTAAGATCAGATGAACCACATACAGAAATATGCCCCTATGACCATAGGACATAATGGAAGTTACATTTCGGCAGACAGCATAGCCGTCACCGTTGTAACAGAGTAACCAGTCTGCCAAGATCTAAACCAGGTCTGCGTGATTCAAATCTACATTTCACATCTCTGTGAATGAGATAAATTCTGTCAACAGGGGCTACATTTTCAATGCTTTTGTATTAACGCACAAGTTACTACTTGTGTAACGATATATCTGTAAGAGACATTAGTTAGTGATAGATTCCTTACCTTAGAATATCCCCAGGCGTCAGACAGGATCCGGAAATGTTTGCGTAGCAGTACCCTTGCGCGTCGGTAGGCGTCGTCTGCGGCTCCACCTCCGTCGTCGTGGGCGCCGTGATGATGTCGTCGGAGTACTTAGACGCCGCCTCCGCGTGCTGAAGTCAGTTCTTAGACACAGCTTTTCCGCGCCAGAAACGAAGAGCTATGCTAAAAATCAACACTGGTGCCTTGAAACTAGGGCCCTGAAAGGGGATGACCTTAACCCTAGATATCGGTTCGCAGAACGGGGAGGATGGGTGGGTCGGTAAGGAATCTATCACTAACTAATGTCTCTTACAGATATATCGTTACAAAGTAGTAACTTGTGCATCTGAAAGAGACACGTTAGTGATAGATTCCTTACCTTAGAATAGATATCCCAGCAATACCAACCCCGGTGGTGGGTCTGCGAACCAATAATCACACCAGAAAGTCCTGGAGGACGGAATGGCCAAAGAAGCCATCCCTCCGGACTTGGCTGTCCAGGCAATAGTGTCTTGCAAACGTGTGCAGCGAGGCCCACGTAGCAGCCTGGCAAATGTCCTGCAAGGGCAGTCCTCGGCCCAAGGCAGTTGTAGTCGCTGTGGCCCGAGTGGAATGAGCCCTCAGCCCAGCAGGGGGTTCCTTCTTAGCCAAGGAGTAACACGCCTGGATACACAAGATGATCCACCGTGAGATGGTCCGCTTGTGCACCGCTTTACCCTCCTTAGCGCCCACGTAACCAACAAAGAGTTGGTCATCCACCCGGAACTGGCGTGTGCTGTCCAAATAGAACGAGAGCGCACGTTTTGGGAGCCTCTCTTCCTCTCTCGAGGGATGCGGAGGCGGAAAGAAGGTGGGCAAGGTGATGGACTGCCCGATGTGGAAGGCCGTGACAACCTTGGGCAGGAAAGAGGGCCTTGTCCGCAACACAACCTTGTCCGGATGGACTGAAAGGAAAGGAGGTTTACAGGATAGAGCCTGGAGCTCACTCACTCTCCTGGCAGAGGTGATGGCTACCAGGAAGGCAGTCTTCAAGGTAAGAAGGCGAAGAGTACAGTTGTGAAGTGGCTCGAAGGGAGCGCACATCAGAAAAGTAAGAACCAAGTTCAAGTCCCACTGAGGCATCACAAAGGGCACAGGAGGGAAAGTATGCGTGATGCCTTTCAAGAATCGATTACCAATAGGGGACTTGAACAAAGAAGGTTGATCAGGCAGCCTCAAAAAGGCTGAAAGAGCAGAAAGGTAGCCCTTGATAGTGCCCAGAGCAGGGCCCTGCTGGGCAAGAGAAGGAAGAAAGAGAAGACCCTCAGAAAGAGGGGCAGAGAGAGGATCCACAGCCTTTGCTGTGCACCATGCCACAAATCTGTTCCACCTGCAGGCGTATACCGACTTTGTGGAGGGACGCCTGGCTGCCAAAATGATGTTACAGACTTCAGAAGGCAAGTCAAATGGCCTCAACTGTCGCCGCTCAATCTCCAAGGATGGAGGTGGAGACTGGACAGGTTCGGGTGGAGGACCGTCCCCTGCTGCTGCGACAGAAGGTCCTCCTGAAGAGGCAGACGAACCGGGGGATCGACTGACATACTGAGTAGCTCGGGATACCAGTACCTTCGTGCCCAGTCCAGAGCCACAAGGATGACTTGTGCCCGGTCGCGCCTGATTTTCTTCAGCACTCTGGGCAGAAGTGGTATAGGCGGAAAGGCGTACAACAGACCGCAACTCCACTCGCGACGAAAAGCGTCTCCGAGCGAGTGCCGCCTTGGAAATTCCAACACGCAGAACTGATGACATTGCACATTCTCTTCGGTGGCGAATAGATCTAACCAAGGCTCTCCCCACTGCAGAAAGAGGCCTTGCGCCACGTCCGAGTTCAGACGCCATTCGTGATCCATCATGCACCGACGGCTGAGTTCGTCCGCCCTGGCGTTCAGAGAACCTGCCAGGTGTTGAACCACCAGGGTCACGCCCTGATGTTCCAGCTATTGCCAGAAGCGCAGAGCCTCCTGGCAGAGGTTCCACGACCCCACCCCGCCCTGTTTGTTGCAGTACCACATGGCGGTGGTGTTGTCCGTGAACACCTGCACTACACTCCCTCGGACAGAGGGGAGGAATGCTTTCAGTGCTAGACGAATCGCCCGCAGCTCCAAAAGGTTGACATGGAGCCGGGACTCCGCCGGGGACCAGAGGCCTCTGATCTCCGCCTCTCCCATGTGGCCTCCCTAGCCCTGGAGGGACGCGTCCGTCACAACTACGTGCTCCGGTTGGGGAAGGGAGAGGGATCTGCCGCTGACCCAATCGTGGTCCGTGAGCCACCACTGCAGCTGTCTCGCAGTGCCCTCCGAGATCAGGACATGGTCGGATAGGTTGCCCTGATGCTGGGCCCACTGAAACTTCAGGTCCCACTGCAGAGCCCGCATCCGCCACCTGGCGTGATGCACCAGAAGGATGCAGGAGGCCATCAGCCCCAGAAGCCGCAGCGTCAACCTGACTGAAACTCGGGATAAAGGCTGAAAGATTGGAATCAGAGCCTGTATATCCCGAACCCGCTGTTCGGGTGGGTAAACCCGAAACTGCGCCGAGTCGAGAACCGCTCCGATGAAAAGGAGCTTCTGAGAGGGACACAGGTGTGACTTCGGCACATTGATGGAGAACCCCAGCTGGTGCAAGAGGTCTGCCGTCGTCTGGGGGTGGCTGACGACTGTCTGGGGTGAGCCCGCCTTCAACAACCAGTCATCGAGGTAGGGGAAGACAAACCCCTAACCTGCGCAGATGAGCTGCGACCACCGCCATCACCTTCGTGAACACCCGTGGGGCGCTGGGAAGGCCGAAGGGGAGCACGGTAAACTGAAAGTGCTCGTGGCCTACCGTGAACCGCAGGTAGCGCCGGTGGGCCGGCAGGACGGGGATGTGGAAATAAGCGTCCTGCAAGTCCAACGCTACCATCCAGTCTCCTGGGTCCAGGGCAGCTAAGACCTGAGCCAGAGTCAGCATTTTGAACTTCTCCTTTCTGAGGAAGCTGTTGACGTTCCGTAGGTCCAAGATAGGGCGTAGGCCCCCTTTGCCCTTCTTGGGTACCAGAAAGTAGTGGGAGTAACAACCACACCCTACTTCTGGTCCAGGAACGCGCTCGATGGCCCCCTTGGACAAGAGGGCCGAAACTTCCTCCTGGAGAAGCCGCAAATGATCCCCCGACACGCGGTGGTGTTGCGGTGGCATGGCTTAAGGGGTCGTCTCGAAGGGGAGGGAGTAGCCCCTTCGGACGATCTGCAGCACCCACCTGTCCGAAGTGACAGTGCGCCAGTGAGAGTGGTGATGGCGAACCCTGCCCCCCACTGGCGTCACATGGGCCGAAAAGCACGGACTAGGAGGGTTTTGAGGCAGATGCTGAGGGGGAGGGTGTGGACTGGCCTCGCTGTTGTCCCCGACCGCCTCCACGGCAATTTCCACGGCCGCCACCGCGCTGGACGTTAGTCTGCGGCGTGTGGCTGGCAGCACGTGTGGGGGCGCCCCTTCCGTGGCCACGAAAGGAGCGAAAGGCACCCGTTTGCTGGCGCGGGGCCGAGAGGCCCAAGGACTTGGCCGTAGCCCTGGAGTCCATAAAGCGCTCAAGCGCATGGTCTGCCTTGTCGCCAAAAAGGCAACGGCCATCAAACAGCATGTCCATCAGTGGGTTTTGGACATCAGCCGAAAAGTTGGCAGACCTCAACCAGGTGTGGTGTCTGACCGCCACCGTCGTTGCCATCGCTCTACCTAGTGAGTCGGTGGTATCCAGCCCACACCGGATAGAATATTTGGCTGCATCCCGGCCCTCCACAAGGGCTTGGCCGAGTTTGGCCTGTACCTCCAACGGACACTCTGGCAGCACTTCCGCAAACGTATCCCACAGAGAGTGGGTGTAGCGGCCCAAGAGGCATGCGGTGTTGGAAGACCACAGTCCCAGACTAAGGGAGGAGAAGATCTTTTTACCGTACTGCTCGTACCTCTTGGATTCCCTGTCCAGCGGAGCCGACGGGAATGCGGTCTGGGAATTTGAGGCCTGGATGACCAGGCTCTCGGGGGTGGGGTGGGTGGACAGGAAACATGGGTCGCCCGGGGCCGGGCGGTGGCGTCTGGCCAGGTTCCTATCTACGGGCGAACCCGTAGCGGGCCTGGACCAAGTGCCCAAAAGAACGTCGGTCAAGGCCTCATTAAAGGGCAGCAGAGGCTCGGCCGAGCTTGACTGCGGTTTAAGGACCGCAGTGAGGAGGTTAGTCCTCACGGCCGCGACGGGGAGCTCAAGGCCCAAGGCCTTGGCTGTCCTCATCAGCACCACACTGTAGGTTGCCCCCTCCTCCGAAGCCACGGTAGGAGGTGAGACAAAACCAGTGTCCGGGGAGGTGCCCAGACCACTGGCATCCCCAAGTCCACCTGTCCAGTCCTCTTGAGACTGACACTCTCTGGTCAGAGGGTCCTCAGACCCCTCCCAATACTCCTTATCACCCATCTCCTGATAATCAGGGTTGTCAATGGATGGGGACGGCTCATAGAAGGAAAACTCCTCAAGCGGCGTCGAAAGCAGCGCCCAGCGGCGCCCAGCGGCGCCCAGCGGCGCCCAGCGGCGTCGCTCCGACGCCGGAACCAGGTCGAGGGAGGCATCGGGGACGGCGCCGCCCGAGGACGGCGCCGGAGGTGACACTTGACGGACCGACGCCGGGGGGGGGGCCGTATGGTCCACCGGCGACGACCCAGATCCCGATGCGGATCCAGTAGGTTCCTGCGGCGCCGGGCCCGAAGGCGCCGGCGGCGTCGGGACTGCGGGGCCCTGCGGCGTCGGGCCCTGCGGCTCCGGCGGCGTCGGGGCCGAGGCACCCGACGGCGTCAGGGCCGAAGCCCCCGACCCGCTAGGGGCCCCAGACGGGTCCGCTGGGCCCGGAGGCGCCGCGGAGCCCGACGGAGGAGAGAGAGACCTCATGGCCATGAGGAGGCGCTCGATCTCCTCCGGCGTCGCGTCTCGCCCAGGGACCGGAGGGTGTGGAGCTGGACGCGGCGCCCGCGACTCCAACGGAGCCGCGTGGGTGGTGTCACCTGAACCCCCGGCCGCGTCGCGCGAGCGTCGGGGGGAGTCAGAAGAGCGATGACGCCTCTTTGACTTCTTGTGTTTCTTACCTGACGACGACTTCGACCCAGAGGAGTGGTGCCGACTCTCGGAGCTGTGGTGGCTCCGACAACACGACCTGTCCCTCGACCTCCCGTGGGACCGGGACCACTCGCGGCGCGGTGCCGACTGCCGGACTTCGAGTCACCTGCGGGACCGCTCCCCCCTGGCTTTCGAAGATAGGGCCCGGCAGTCGGGGCAGGTCTTGTCGTTGTGGTCGACGCCTAGACAGAGTAGACACCGGCGGTGAGGATCCGTGACCGACATCATGCGGTCGCAATCCTAGCAGTGCTTAAATCCAGGCATCCCTATGGCACCGATCGGAGTCGTTCGACTTCGAAAAGATGATCAAAATGATCCAAAAAAGTTAGTCAAAAAGTGACGAGAAGTACTGCTTTTTCCAGATCTGCGCTTGCTGGCACGGAAAAAAGAAGAACGGACGTCAGCACGCGGAGGCATCGTCTAAGTACTCCGACGACGTCATCACTGCGCCCACGACGCCGACGACGGACGCGGAGCCGCAGACGCCGCCTACCGACGGGCAAGGGTACTACTACGCAAACATTTCCGGATCCAGTCTGACGCCTGGGGATATTCTAAGGTAAGGAATCTATCACTAACGTGTCTCTTTCAGATATTTTTTTTAAGTAATTTTATACCAATATTTTGCAGACGCAGCTTGCTCTAGTTGAAGGAAACTTGCACTGCGGCCTGCACTACCTGGGTTAATAAGTGTCTGTGTTAATCATTCCCAGCTGCTCTCTGTTCTGCTTAAGGGAAGCTGGCACTGACGTTGCCTGATCTATAACTATCTTGTCTATATGTTAATTGGGTGTCTTGGACTATTGTTCTTCTGTGATGTGCTTGGTTTATGCGAGGACAAGTTGCATTCCTGATGCTCGTGAAAAAGGTATGCTTGCACTGCTCATGCTCACGTGTTACCAGTTGTGTGTGAAAGCAAATTTTACACCACTGATGAGCCCTAGTCCCACCTGTACTGACTGTGTTATAAAAGTGTGCACTGCTGATGCCCTATGATTTCTAATCCGAGGAGGGCCTGCATTTCTTTCTTCACGTAGTGTCAACAGAGAGAAGCAGGCACCGACTGTGGAAGCAGGGGCAGCCTTTGCTGAGCCAAACTATTACTTAATTGACAGTGTACTATTACTTTAAGCAGTGTCTTGTTCCTGCCACACTTATTCCTGGACTACACATCCATCAGCATTCCATAAAAATCACAAGTGCTTCCAGTACATTATTTGTCCACCCGGTGCTTTTCCTCTTTATCCATATGCATATTAGTGAGCCTCTTTAAACAGCTTGCACTGTACACCTCGAACGAACACAGCTGTGAACTACCATCTTTCCATTTACTGTGTACCAATATATTTGTTGTATCGCTTTGTGTCTGTATACATCCTGCCTGTGATTGCATATATACCCCTTTGAATTGTCTGTGGGTCTGCTATTCCCAAAAGGTTTTCTTAGCATTTCTCCATAAGCTATAAAAAAGGAAAGACCTATAGACTTTTTCAGTGCTTTCAAAGTTTTAAAGAATTTGAAACAGTTACAATAAACTGTTTCAATACATCTTTTCAGTGCTGTTATCATCCCAGAGTAGGACTTCAGTGAGGAGTTGCACTATTGCTAAAAACCTCTTAAGATATTACTAACCTTTTCACAAATGCAGATCCAGAGCGCTTACTAAATACTGCTTTTCAGCATTGTGGGCACCCAGATAGTCCCCTAACATAGTGACTCCTTGAAATCCCCTGGGCACAGAATTACTGGCAGGCAGGTGGTGTGGCGGTCCCATGGCGTTGCCATTAAAAACAGCTGAGCAATGAGACCCCACTACAAGGTTCCTGCACGGCATGAACTCTAAAGTCCATGCCATGCAGGAACCTCTGTGCATGTGCACAGGGGGCGCATGTTATGCCCCCCTGTGTGCATGTACTAGGCGTTGAGGCACAGAGGGGCTCAGTAGGGCCCCCTCTGTTTCCTCTCTGCCAGTGTTTTCATGTCAGTGAACCGCCATGAAAACCCTGGCAGAGAGCAAACTCATAATATGCTTGGCGGGACTGTGGTGGTCCCGGGAAGCATATTGAGGCCTCTGACCACCGCTCCTACGCCTGTGATGGCGGTTACCTGGCAGAGCTGACGGTCCGACTGCCCGGTTCGTAATCGGGCAGACGGACTGCTGGTGCAGCAGTGGCTGGATCTGCCACCGCCACCCCACCACGACTCTGGCAGTCCTCAAACAGCCAGACCCGTAAATAGGGCCCTTAGTCTGCCATTCTAACATACTTTTGTCTGCACAATTTTGAGATCACCACCGCCCTAGTGGAGATCTCTGTACCTTGACAGGAACCACCATCAAGACGGTTCCTGTTAAGGCACTAAAAAGTTTGATGGATGACTGTCATCCACTAACTATCACCAAGTTTCTGTTTTTCAAGAACATACTCCGAAGTGGGAGTTTGTTATTGAAAAACAAAAAAATCATGACGCCCATGCTCAAGATTTGTTCCTGCCTGTGGGGTTCATTATTTGTTTTGTTCTAGCCCTCTGTAACAGACCGATAAAAAAAAGGGCATTACACCGTCAATCCTAAATAGCGTTGCAGTATAATGCTCTTCCTCTGACAGACCCTACTCAGTTGGAGGAAGCTGTCCATCGACTGAGCCAACTGGTGCTCCGTCGAAGGAGAGCTGCTGATCCTACAAACACAAATAGGGTAGGGAGACCATCAGTTTTGTGGATGGGCACTCCGCTGCATTTGTGATGGATCCCAAATCAATTCCTTTAGATCCAAGCACCTTCCAATTCATGGGATGTGTCCCAAAAATCGATTTTGTTTGCAACAGTGCTAATGCTGAGGGAAGTAATGGACGATTGTATGTCGTTACTACGAATTCCGTTGCAACGTATGCCTTTTCCACGCATGCATTACAACGGAATTTGTTTTCCACGCATCACCTTTACCACGAATTTTCCTTTACCACGCATAGATTTACAACGATTTTCGTTGTAAATTTATGCATGGTGAGGGCATACTCGTTTTAAAGGTTATACCTCTCCCGTTACATGACACCGGCCCTCACTCCTTATTATAACCCCTGCCCTTAACCCTTAACCCTTAATCTTTTCTTTTTTTTAAAACTAAAATTCCCCTTACCTTTTTTACTCGTCTCCTCTTCATCTTCGTTTGTTACGTAGGTCACGTCGCTTGTACGTCGTAAAGAGGAAGCGGAAGTTTATTCCAGCTTCCTCTCTTACGACGCTGATTGCTTCGCATTTAAGGTTCGTTTTTTTTGGGGGGGGGACCCCCCTAACCCCCCTTTTTAATCCTACGCTTTATTTTTGGGGGGGAGAACCCCCCATTTTTTTTACATTTACCACACATGCCTTTAATACGTATCTCGTAGTAAAGGTATGCGTGGTAAAGGCTGTCGTTGTAACCACGCATGCGTTGTAATGCATGCGTGGTAAATGTTTTCGTGGAAACGGCTTCGTTGTAATGGCCGTTTCCCGTAATGGACATCTACCAGTACACAGAAGACAACCAATTAAATGTCAGTGGGCCATCTCTGGGTAATGTTAGCCATTGAGGAATTGATTTCTTTAAATCAGGCACTTTTGCTTTAATTTTTCTCTCAAATGTTAAAGTTGTCAGTTTTGATTATTTTTTTTAGATGAACAGTGAACTTTCTGGATCAATTTTTATTTTTGTGATTTTGCCATACTAATCAAACTTTCATTCTGGGATTGTAAAAGTGTTGCTTGTTGCACTCATAAATAGTTTTTCTGGTAATGTCTGTACAGTGCTCTGCTAACTACTGGCACATACTGCTTTGTTAATGTGAAGAAATTAACTGTCTAAATACATGAACAAGACTCCAGTTTACAACACCTTCTTTGCTCTGCAAAAGGACTCAAAACGAGATGTAATTTAAGTGTCTGATATTGTCTTGCATTTACCCTACATAATTTACCATCCTACTGAATCTTACCTCTTTCACAACAGTGTATGCCTTAGCCACACCCTCCCGTAAATCTACTGGCTGATGGGCCAAGCGATGATGAGAAAACCTTTTTGTTCTGCTTGCCTCAATAGGACTCAGACCTGGAGACACCATATCATAAGCTGTTTCTGCAGCCGCCTGTTGTGAATAGCAAAGAAAGGCATAATCAAACTATTTTTAATACAAATATTGGTGCATTAAATATTTTAATTCTAATAAACCATGTTTAAGTTAAAGCAGCATATCTAAAACACTAAATTATAGAAAAGGTATTAAAAGCATAGGTCTCTCAAAGGTACAATGAAGTTCAAGAAGGGTTTCCGAATGTACATTCTGTTTTAAAAATGTACCCCGGTTGTTTTTGTCTTACTTATTTATCAATTATATTGTATAGTGTATCTGTAACAAGGAATACCCTAAATACCCACGAGACTAGGGTCAATATATATTGTCAGAACAGTAGTTATGTGGGACTCATTCAAACCGGAAACCTCGTCTATGCCTTACAGGGATCCACAATCTAATTCCAATTATGATTAATTGAAATGTGAATTTGAATAAAAAGAAGCACAGGAAAACCTTAGTTTCAGTCAAACATGCAATAAATCAGTTCATATGCAGTAAAATGTGACACCAGTGAACATAGTGCAGACGAAGCAGTGCTCAAATTGTGAATGTATTTGCACCACATATAACACAAGACACTGTACAATTCCCAATGATTGCCTTCAAGATATAGCCTACTGGATGAACACAAACAAACTGAAACTTAACGCCAATAAGACAGAAGTAATCTTTTTTGGCAATGGCCCTCCCCCTCCTTCTGATCTTTGGTGGCCGACGGAGATGGGAGAAGCTCCCTCACCCAGCCGGGCGGCAAAAAACCTGGGAAATCAGAGCAAAGAAGTAATAAGGAATATCATACTCCAAAGTTCCAATAAGAAACAATGTACCCTTTTTCATATAATATATAATGATAGAGTCAAAATAAAGGAATTTAAGAGAAGGCCTGTACAGGCTGAACCGGTAGTCACTATTCCGAAGATTTTCAAAATAATTAGAAAGTGCAGGCCCTCTATCTGCAGTTGATGATGTCTTCAAGTGGTCTTTGGATGTATTACTAGTATTGTGAAGGAAAGTATCTTTAATTAAACTTGTGGTATCAATAACAAATATAATTTGTTCTACTAAATGGAATGCGGCATTTGATTCCATTCAGCACAGTAGTTTTAACTGAGTTTGACATATCTGACACTCCTTCTTTGCAGTCAATGGCTAGATAAGCCATCTTGCTTTATTGGAACTTAATCAACCCTGCTAGACCGTTCGCTCACCATAATCTCTCAGGAGTCAATACCATGTAGGTAGGGCATGATCTCACATTGGGAAATTCTTACCAAGGAGGATATGCCACCCTCCTTAGGGTTGCAATATGTCTATTGGTTCGGCAGGGGATTGCTCTCCTAGGACCAAACAGCATCTTATATTCATCCAAAAAGGTCTAATATTGGCAGAGGGACAGAAATGACCCGCTTAAGAAGTTGCTGAAGCCCTCTTTTCCACATTGCCTTTCCTGTGAACTATTGGTGCCCAGTTTGTGACTTTTCAACGCCTTTTGACCCCCCTATAAGTATAGATTTGGAAATAATGGGGAGAGTAGATGGAACGGTGATGTAAAAGTGAAATTATCCTGCAGCAGGTGTTTAGAGACAAGAAGTGTAAGTGAACGAGTGGTGTGTTTGTAGTAAAATGGATGCAATAAGTACCAGAAGTACAGGGTGTGCAGTTGATAAGATATGTGATGCGAAGAGTAAAATTCAGTTCTAATAACTCAGCAATGAGCATAACAATTGTTGCATTAAACAGGATTTACAACAACATATTGTAAGATCTTAATAATAAATACACTAAAATGTGTTAAAATCAAAGCCAGAATTAATCTTAAATCCTTGGTTAAATTCTGGGTTAATATATCTTTTAAAAAATGGAAAGGGCAGGAGGTTTAAGAAAGGGGGGCAGTGCTTAAAACAAGCTTGCCAAACGCCATGTACCACTCAGGGAATACGCTGTGTTTGTTGAATAGACTAAAATACAAGCTAAAAGACAGTGAAATTAACTTGAGAATCAGGAGAAAATACGGTTAAAATATTAGGGGGCTCCATCCCATGTCCCAAATGCACTGAGTTTCTCCGCTCTCTTTTCAAAGAAGACAGACATTGTGATTGGTGTCAAAATGGCTCTAGTGTTTAACCCTTAGTCAATGACACCCATAGGAAAGTGGCTATGTTTGGGGCCAAAGCATGTGCATGAGGTGCAAAAACAGGGTACTGGTGTGCTCGTTGCCAAATGCATAACATAACCTATTCCCAATGTTTTGTCGAGTGTGGGAGGAATTAATGAACAAGTTAGTTACCTTAGGTACTGCCTTATCTGGGAGAGACATGATCTAGCCGCAGATTCCTTACCTTTAAGTTTCCCAGGCGCCAGACTTGATCTGGAAGATTTTTCTTCGAGCAATACCCCTGTGCGCCGGTAGGGTGAGTTGGTCGACTCCACGTGGCGTAGTCGGATGAACAAGTTACTTACCTTCGGTAACAATATATCTGTAAGAGACATACATTAGTTATAAATTCCTTACCTTAAAATTACCCGCAGGCGTCAGACTGAATCCAGAGAATTCTTCTCTTAGCAGTACCCCCGCGCATCGGTAGGTGGCGTCAGTCGACTCCACGTCTGTCGTCGGCGTCGTGGTCGCCGGGATGACATTGCGGTGTCTACTTAGACGTTGCCCCTGCGTGCAGAGGTGAGTTCTGACACCACTTTCTACACCAGAAGGGCAGAGCCATGCAACATACTGACCACTGGTGCACATAACTAGAGCCCTGGAAGGGAGTCCCCAGCCCTCGAAGTCAGTTCGTAGAACAGGGAGGATGGGTGGGGCGGTAAGGAATCTATAACTAATGTATGTCACTTACAGATACATTGTTACCAAAGGTAAGTAACTTGTTCATCTGAAAGAGGCCATTAGTTATAGATTCCTTACCTTAGAATAGATACCCCAGCAATGCCAACGCCGGAGGTGGGTAGTTCACACCAGAAAGTCCAGGAGAACAGAACGACCAAAAAAGCAGTCTCCCCAGACTTGGCTATCCAGGCTAAAATGTTTGGTGAGCGTGTGCAAGGAGGCCCACAAGGCTGCCTGGCAGATGTCAATAATCGGAACTTCAGAGGAGGAGCAACATGGCCGCATAGACACTCGGCTCCGCCGCTCGCCCTCGCCTCCCGCACCATCCTGGCAATGATCCTGCATCTCAGCCGTGGCCCCGCGTAGATGAGCGGATGCGGTGCCCAGCCGTGTAACTCCATAATGAAAACTGCCCCGGACGGCCGAGTAACATCGTCGTGAAGATTCCGGCCTCTACAGTGGGCGAGCCGGGACCTCGCGTGGCACTGTAGCCGCCGTGGAAGTGATCAACATCGGCCCTGGTCGGCCATGTTGGATCGATGACCCGAGCTGAAAATCGTAACGCGTACATCGCCGTGTGTGGATGGGCTCGACACGGCTCTGGACCCCTAAGCTTTGTGACATATGTTTGTGTTGGCGCCTGTGGAGGTGGATATACTGGGGCGCTGTGCGGAGTGAACAACCCGGACTGGCCTTTCTCTGGGGGCTGCTAGTGGGCGACCACGCACCATCTGAGACGGACATTGGAAGGAGAACCCTCGCCTGGTTGCAGCCGGTGAGCAGTGCGCGGCATTGAGCGAGTGTGTGGGCTCGAGTGTTATGACCCATATGCACGCTGTGGCCTGATGTTAATATCCTAGCTGCCTGCTCAGACTGCTCCTTATACTGTTCGGAGGCTCCTCTGAGAGGGGTAGTGCATTGTACATTGGCGAAAGAGGGATGGAACCTACAGTGAGAGATGTCTTCCTGGCCATTACGAACTTGCACTCAGCCCTGAAACGTCGGTGGCTGGTCATAAATGGCTCCCAGGCGATCATTGCTCCTGCCGCAGGATCTACAGAGGCAGATGGACGCAATGTAGATTGGGTGCCCGGCCCTTTCCAGTCGGTTGACGCCGAGGACTCCCTGGGGTGTGCAGATTTGGGTTGTGAGACCAGTGAGCATGGCGGCCGGAGCTGCGTGTCTGCTGCCCTTTTTACCTCCTTGCCAACTGCTCCATCTCCTGAACAAAAGTGCCTCGTTTTTTCGACAACGGACAGTGAACCCTGGAGGAACAGTGCCGCTGTTTTTGCTGAAGGCCCGGGTGGCCACTACTGCGATAGCGGGTCCATCGTATATGCCTGCTCGGGGACTGGGGAACTTGTCTGCTTCTGCTCGGACTGGCCAGGGTTGATCGCTGACTGTTTGCGGCATTTTATGTATAATCCCGGTTACGATGCGGAACATGGCTTTTGATTGTGCCTTTGGGGGGGTTGAGATGAACGTAAATTGATGCTCACTTTCCATCGTGGTGGGCTCACACGCTTTCGGTTTGTGGGGGGGGGGGTGGGAATGGGGCCGGGGATAGGGCCCTCCTCCGGGCTTTTCCATTTTCGGGGTTCTCACTGGGGCGACAGGCATGCCTATGGGAGGGGGTGGGCCGTAGCCCTCTGCTGGTATGTAGGGTGGGGGGTTGGGGGATGGGAAGTGTTTTTTCGTAACTTCTTTGTTTCTATGGCCCTACTTTTCCTTTTCTTCTCTTTTTACTGTATCCTTTTCCCTTATATTTAGTATATTTCTTTCTTAGTCGGGGTAGTGGTTTTAGTTGAGTTGGGAAGACTCCTGTAATGT
The DNA here is from genome assembly GCF_964261635.1 of Lissotriton helveticus. NCBI lineage: Eukaryota > Metazoa > Chordata > Amphibia > Caudata > Salamandridae > Lissotriton > Lissotriton helveticus. The sequence goes on from NC_136070.1 coordinate 374,272,630, forward strand.
GTACTTACGTGTATTTTTATTATTATTGCTTCATGAGTATGATGTTGAGTGCTAGTACATTGCTATTGTCGCTTCAAGTCCTGTTTTTGACTTCCCAATTGTGAATCTCTATTGCAGACTATTATCCTGTTTTAAGACTAGCTTAGAGTACGATTTCGCAATATCGCAGGCCATTTGATCCTTCTACCTTATTATAAAATGGGATCCTCTTTATACTGGAACAATGTGGACAGATTTAACTATGAATCCTGATTTAATGTGCTACGCCGGACCAAAGATAACTGTATTAATGTCACTCGCTGCACGAAACTCTGAATCTTTTTGACTTGGTGATTTGCGATTCTTCGATCTGTCCTGCTTTTACCTGTAATGCTGCATGTGAGGTTTTCCAATAAAAATATTTAAAAAAAAATAAAAAAAAAATAATTGGAACTTCACGTCCCAAAGCAGTAGAGGCTGCCGTACCCTGGTAGAATGGGGGCACAGTCCTACTGGAGGTTCCTCTTTCGCCAATGAATAGCAGATTTTAATGCATCATAGAGATGGTGCGTTTTTGGACGGCCCGACCTTTCTTGGCGCCCACATAACCCACGCAGAGTTGATAGTCCCCCCGGAAATCTTTAGTGCAATCAAGGTAGAAGGACAACGCACGCTTTGGTTCCAGGCGGTGGAGTCTCTCCTCTTCTTTGGAAGGGTGCAGAGGAGGGAAGAAGTTGGGCAGAGTAATGGTCAGACCTATGTGGAAAGAGGTAATTACGTTGGGGAGAAAAGAGGGCCTATGCAAAGGACCACTTTGTCCGGATGGGCGAGCAGGAAGGCAGTTTTTAAAGTAAGAAGTCGAAGAGGACAGTTATGTAGTGGCTCGAAGGGAGCACACATAAGGTAAGTAAGGACAAGATTCAAGTCCCATTGGGGCATTACGAAAGGAGAAGGAGGAAAGAGATGAGTAATGCCCTTCAGAAATCTATGTACAATAGGGAACTTGAAAAGAGAAGGCTGATCAAGAAGGCGAAGAAAGGCAGATATGGCTGAGAGATAGCCTTTAAGTGTGCCCAAGGCAGAGCCCTGCTGGCCTAAAGAAAGGATGAGCAAGAGGACCTCAGAAAGTGGGGCAGAGATGGGATCCACAGCCTTTGCTGTGCACCATGCCACAAACTTGTTCCATCTACAGGCGTATACCGTTTTAGTGGAGGGACGCCTGGCTGCCCAGATGACATTAAAGACTTCAGGAGGAAGGTCAAAAGCTGTCAATTGTTGCCGCTCAATCTCCAAGCAAGGAGGTAGAGGCTGGCCAGGTTCTGGTAGAGGACCGCTCCCTTTTGCTGATACAGAAGATCTTCCCGAAGAGGCAGTCAGATCAGAGGATCGATGGCCTTGCTCAAGAGCACGTGGTACCAGACTCCCGTTGCCCAGTCCGGAGCCATAATAATGACTTGGGCCCGGTCGTGCTTGATCCTCTTCAGCACTCTGGGCAGAAGCGGTACAGGCGGAAAGGCGTACAGAAGGCCGCAATTCCACTTTTGACGAAAAGCGTCGCAGAGCGAGTCCCACCTTGGAAATTCCAACGCGCAGAACAGCTGACACTGAATGTTCTCTTCGGAGGCGTACAGATCAAACCAAGGCTCTCCCCCCTGCTGAAAGAGACCTTGCACCACCTCAGTGTGAAGATACCATTCGTGATCCATCATGCACCGACTACTGAGTTTGTCCGCCCTGGCGTTCAGAGAACCTGCCAGGTGTTGAACCACCAGGGATACACCCTGATGTTCCAGCCATGTTCAAAGCCGAAGCGCATCTTGACATAGGGTCCACGACCTCATCCTGCCCTGTTTGTTGCAGTACCACATGGCGATAGTGTTGTCTGTGAACACATGCACTACTCTTCCTTTCAGAGAATGAAGTAATGCCTTCAGTGCAAGGTGGATCGTCCAGAGCTCCAAAAGGTTGATGTGGAGACTGCACTCCGCGGGAGACCAGAGCACTCTGATCTCCGTCTCTTCCAAGTGACAGCCCCATCCCATAAGTGACGCATCCGTCACTACTGTCAACTCTGGTTCCAGAAGGGAGAGTAATCTGCCGCTGACCCAATCCCAGTTCTTGAGCCACCACTGCAATTGACGTGCAGTCCCCTCCGAGATCTGGACAACATCAGTAAGATTGCCCTGATGCGGAGTCAGTGGAACTTCAGGTCCCACTGCAGAACCTGCATATGCTATCTTGCATGATCCACCAGTAGGATGCAGGAGGTCATGAGACCCAGCACCCTCAGAATTAATCTAACCGAAATTCGGGATAGAGGCTGAAAGATCGGTATCATAGCCCGAATATCCCGGACTCGCTGCTCTGGAGGATAAGCCTGAAACTGCACTGCAGAGCCCGCATATGCCATCTGGCATGATCCACCAGCAGGATGCAGGAGGTCATGAGGCTCAGCAGCCTCAGAGTCAATCTAACCGAAATTCGGGATAGAGGCTGAAAGATCGGTATCATAGCCTGAATATCCCGGACTTTGTGCTCAGGAGGATAAGCCCGAAACTGCGCTGAATCCAAAACTGCTCCAATGAAAAGGAGCTTCTGAGAGGGAGTCAGGTGTGACATTGGCACGTTGACAGTGAACCCCAGCGAGTGCAGGAGATCCGCTGTAGTCTGGAGGTGGGAGACAAAAGCCTGGGGCGATCCAGCATTCAACAGCTAGTCATCGAGTTAGGGGAGGACAGGAACCCCTGATCTGCGCTGATGAGCTGTGACCACCGCCATCACTTTCGTGAAGACCCGAGGGGCGCTGATAAGGCCAAAGGGGAGAACGGTGAATTGAAAATGCCATGAACCGTTGGTAACGCCTGTGGGCGGGCAGGACGGAGATACGGAAATAGGCGTCCTGCAGGTCTCCGGGGTTGAGGGCAGAGAGGAATTGAGCCAACGTTAGCATCTTGAACTTCTCCCTCCGGAGGAAGCGGTTGAGGTGCCTGAGACCAAGATACGATGCAGGCCTTTGTCCTTCTTGTGTACCAGAATATAGTGGGAGTAGCAAAAACGACCTATTTCTGGCACAGGGACCCTTCCTTTCGATGCTTCCTTGGCCAAGAGTATTATTTACAACAAGGGGTGGTGATGGACAGAGTCTCTGAATTAAGCAGAGTACTCTCACCCAGTCAAGAGATCAGGGCTAGATCCAACACCGTTTTTTAGCTCATTGCACCATCCCAGCTCAGAACCTGGCTGTATGCAAATTAGTCTGTCCCTGGCCCAGTGCATCATGGGAACAGGGCAGACCAGACTACAAAAGCCAATTCTTACACTGGGAAGGAAACAAGCTTCCGGGGACCGGTTTCTGGCATTACAGCCGTCTTCGGCCCGGCTTGCTTGAATCCTGATGGTGCAATGAGCAAGGGACTCACATCTGAGTATACCCTTCCACGCTTAGGGTGGACAAAATTATTTACAACAAGGGGTGGTGATGGACAGATTCTCTGAATTAAGCAGAGTACTCTCACCCAGTCAAGAGATCAGGGCTAGATCCAACACCGTTTTTTAGCTCATTGCACCATCCCAGCTCAGAACCTGGCTGTATGCAAATTAGTCTGTCCCTGGCCCAGTGCATCATGGGAACAGGGCAGACCAGACTACAAAAGCCAATTCTTACACTGGGAAGGAAACAAGCTTCCGGGGACCGGTTTCTGGCATTACAGCCGTCTTCGGCCCGCCTTGCTTGAATCCTGATGGTGCAATGAGCAAGGGACTCACATCTGAGTATACCCTTCCACGCTTAGGGTGGACAAAATTATTTACAACAAGGGGTAGGAGTGTTCTGATTAACTCAGATACTCTGTCCATCACCACCCCCTTTTTGTAATTATTTTGGCCACCATGAGTGTGGAAGGCTATGCTCAGACATGAGTCCCTTGCTCATTGCACCATCAGGATTCAAGCAAGCCGGGCCGAAGACGGCTGTAATGCCAGAAACCGGTCCCCGGAAGCTTGTTTTCTTTCCAGTGAAGAATTGGCTTGGTAGTTTGGTCTGCCCTGTTCCCATGATGCACTGGGCCAGGGACAGACTAATTTGCATATAGCCAGGTTCTGAACTGGGATGGTGCAGTGAGCTAAAAAACGGTGATGGATCAAGCCCTGATCTGTTGACTGGGTAGGAGTGTTCTGATTAACTCAGATACTCTGTCCATCACCACCCCCTTTTTGTAATTATTTTGGCCACCATGAGTGTGGAAGGGTATGCTCAGACATGAGTCCCTTGCTCATTGCACCATCAGGATTCAAGCAAGCCGGGCCGAAGACGGCTGTAATGCCAGAAACCGGTCCCCGGAAGCTTGTTTTCTTTCCAGTGAAGAATTGGCTTGGTAGTTTGGTCTGCCCTGTTCCCATGATGCACTGGGCCAGGGACAGACTAATTTGCATATAGCCAGGTTCTGAACTGGGATGGTGCAGTGAGCTAAAAAACGGTGATGGATCAAGCCCTGATCTGTTGACTGGGTAGGAGTGTTCTGATTAACTCAGATACTCTGTCCATCACCACCCCCTTTTTGTAATTATTTTGGCCACCATGAGTGTGGAAGGGTATGCTCAGACATGAGTCCCTTGCTCATTGCACCATCAGGATTCAAGCAAGCCGGGCCGAAGACGGCTGTAATGCCAGAAACCGGTCCCCGGAAGCTTGTTTTCTTTCCAGTGAAGAATTGGCTTGGTAGTTTGGTCTGCCCTGTTCCCATGATGCACTGGGCCAGGGACAGACTAATTTGCATATAGCCAGGTTCTGAACTGGGATGGTGCAGTGAGCTAAAAAACGGTGATGGATCAAGCCCTGATCTGTTGACTGGGTAGGAGTGTTCTGATTAACTCAGATACTCTGTCCATCACCACCCCCTTTTTGTAATTATTTTGGCCACCATGAGTGTGGAAGGGTATGCTCAGACATGAGTCCCTTGCTCATTGCACCATCAGGATTCAAGCAAGCCGGGCCGAAGACGGCTGTAATGCCAGAAACCGGTCCCCGGAAGCTTGTTTTCTTTCCAGTGAAGAATTGGCTTGGTAGTTTGGTCTGCCCTGTTCCCATGATGCACTGGGCCAGGGACAGACTAATTTGCATATAGCCAGGTTCTGAACTGGGATGGTGCAGTGAGCTAAAAAACGGTGATGGATCAAGCCCTGATCTGTTGACTGGGTAGGAGTGTTCTGATTAACTCAGATACTCTGTCCATCACCACCCCCTTTTTGTAATTATTTTGGCCACCATGAGTGTGGAAGGGTATGCTCAGACATGAGTCCCTTGCTCATTGCACCATCAGGATTCAAGCAAGCCGGGCCGAAGACGGCTGTAATGCCAGAAACCGGTCCCCGGACGCTTGTTTTCTTTCCAGTGAAGAATTGGCTTGGTAGTTTGGTCTGCCCTGTTCCCATGATGCACTGGGCCAGGGACAGACTAATTTGCATATAGCCAGGTTCTGAACTGGGATGGTGCAGTGAGCTAAAAAACGGTGATGGATCAAGCCCTGATCTGTTGACTGGGTAGGAGTGTTCTGATTAACTCAGATACTCTGTCCATCACCACCCCCTTTTTGTAATTTCCTTGGCCAAGAGAGCTGCAACCTCCTGATGGAGATGGGCCAAGTGATTCTCCGACATGCGATGGAAGGATGGTGGCATGGAGGGAGGGGTAGTCTCAAAGGGGAGGGGAGAAGCCCCTTCGGACTATCTGCAAAACCCACCTGTTCGACGTGATGTTTTGCCAGTAGGGGAGGTGATGGCGAATCCTGACGCCCACTGGCTTCTGGTGGCCCTGAAAGGTCGGACTAGGAGAGTTTGGAGGCTGCTGCAGGGGGGTTATGGGTGGACTGGCCCGGACGCTGGCCCCCAGACCCGCGGTGCTGGGTCCCACATCCGCAGCCTCACCCAGGCTGGGCAGCCTGCGTGAACCGGTGGCTAGACTGGGTTGAAAGTGGTGGAGCAACCTCCCATAGCCACAAAAGGCAGTCTCTGTGGGGAAAGAGGTTGCCTAGAGGTCTAAGGATCTGGCCGTAGCCCTAGAATCCTTAAAGCGCTCGAGCGCCGAGTCTGCCTTGTCACCGAAAAGGCGATGGCCATCAGAGGGCATGTCCAGTAGGGTGGATTGGACATCCCCAGAAAAATCAGACGTCCTCAACCAGGCGTAGCGCCTTAGGGCTACTGAGGTTGACACTGTTCTACCTAGTGAGTCAACGGTATCCAGCCCACATCGGATGGTGAATTTAGCTGCGTCTCGACACTCTGCCACTGCGTGGGTGAGAACGTCCCGGGCCTCCTTGGGGCATGTGGCAGCACTTGCATAACTGTATCCCACACTGTTTGGGTATATTGGCCCACGAGGCATGCAGTATTCACCGACCGCAATGCTGAGCTAGCGGAAGAAAACATCTTGTTTCCAAGGTGGTCCAGCTCATTGGATTCCCTATCTGGGGGAGCAGTAGGGAATGTGCCCTTGGAGGACGGGGCTTGGACCACCAAGCTCTTGGGGGTTGGATGTTGGGAGAGGAAAAGTGGGTCTCCCGGGGCCGGGCAGTGGCATCAGGAAATCATCCTATCCACAGGAGCCCCTGTGCTGGTCTTGGACCAAATGCCCAGAAGGACGTCAGTGAGGGCTTCACTGAAAGGCAGAAGGGGCTCCGAAGAGGCTGCTGCCGGTTGAAGCACCTCCGTCAGGAGGTTATTCCTGACCGCCACCATAGGAAGCTCCAGACCCAAGGCCTCAGCTGCCCTACGCAACACCACTGCATATGAGGCTCCCTTCTCCATAGCCACAGTAGGAGGGGAGAGAATGGCAAGGTCTGGGGAGGTATCCAGACCACTGGCGTCACCCAGCTCTTCTCGCCAGTCCGGCTCCTCAAGTTGGTCAGATATAGGGTCCACAGACCCCTCCCAGTCCTCCTAATTCTCCTCTGGTTGCCATTCAGGCCTGAAAGGGACACTAGGAATGAACAGAGGCACAAACGCACCTTCCGGTGCCGGTTCCGAGTCGGAGGTGAGGCTGGGGTTGGCGCCGGTCAGAGGCACGAACGACGCTGGGGGCGTCATCTCCTGGATCGGCACCAGGGAAGGTACCGTGAGGTCGATGTCATCGATACGGATCCAGGCTTGGATCCTTGTGGGGCCACTGGCGCCGAGGACCCCCAGCTGAGTCCGCAGGCCCGTAGGCACGCCAGCGGAGTCGGGCTGCCCAAAGATGCTGTGAAGCGCTTCGTAAAAAGCTCAAAGCTGAGCAGGGGATGCTACGGCACCGGGAAATGGAGGGGAGCTCAAAGCCGTCCCAGGAGCCGGCTCCGAAGGTGGAGCTGGAGAGCGACGACACTCCAGGTCCCGAGTAGCGTGAACAGGTGGGGCTTCTTAGCCTTCTTTTTGTGCTTTGACTTACCCGAGGAGTGCAAAGACTTGAATGACGAATGGTGATGGCAGCTCCGCAACCGGTCCCGAGACCTTCCTCTCAACCGGGACCTCGAGTGACCCGGAGCTGACTGCCTAGCCTCCAAGAGCTTTCGGGACCGCTCCCGCAAAGACTTCGTATTTATGGCCGGGCAGTCGGAGCACGACTTCACGTCGTGGTGGCGCTCGAGGCACCAAAGGCACACGAGGTGGGGGTCTGCAACTGACATCAGGCGGTTACAGGTCTCGCATGGCTTGAATCCGGTCCAGTGATGTGACATCCCTTGTGCACCAGGAGTCAAAAGACTCAAAAAGATGTCAACAAAAGTCGTGAAAAAGTTAGTAAAAAAATGACTAAGGGGCAAGCTCTCTCCGGATCTGTGCACTGGTGTGGAAAAAGAAAGAACTGACGTCAGCGCGCAAGTAGACACCGCGACGTCATCCCGCTGAGCATGGCGCTGACGACTGACACTGAGTCGAGCAACGCCACCTACCAACGCGTAGGGGTTTGACGCCTGGGGGTAATCCTAAGGTAAGGTATCTATAACTAAAGGGCTCTTTCATATGTCAGTTACTTCTTCACGACTTTCCTCACCAGAAGCGCGGAGCCATGAAGTGTACTGACATTGGTGTATTTGAAAACTAGGGCCCTGAGAGGGATCTGCCCTGACCCTAGAAACCTGTCCGCACTGCAGGAAAGATGGATGGGTCGGTAAGGAATTGCAGGTAGATCGTGTCTCTCCCAGATAAGACGATACTGAAGGTAAGTAACTTGTTCATCTGATACTTACCTTTGAATAGATACCCAAGCAATACTATCCCTGGTGGAGGGACTGCGGACAAGTTTAGATTAGAAAATCTTGCAGGACTGAGCAGTCAAAATGTCCATTTCTGTGGACTTGACTGTCTAGGCTAATGCTTGGTAAACGTGTGCAGGGATGCCCACGTTGCAGGCTGACAGCTGTCCAGGACTGGGGCTCCACAGTGAAACGCAGTGGTAGCAGCCTTAGCTCTAGTGGAATAACCCCTAAGCCGCCACAAGGCTGCTTCTTTGCCAGAGCTCGCAGATCTTGATGGAGAGGACAACCCATCGTGAGATTGTCCTCTTCTGCCCCGCCCGACCTTTCTTCGCTCCAATGTACCCCACAGAGAGTTGGTTGTCTACCCAGAACACTTTGTGCCATAAGGGTAGAACGACAACGCTCTTTTTGGGTCCAGACGATGGAGTCACTCCTCTTCTTTAGAGTCATGCAGAAGAGGGTAGAAAGTGGGCAAGGTGACAGATTGTCCAACATGGGATGGTGTTACCGCTTTCGGTAGGAAAGAGGCCCTATTGCAAAGCACCAGCATGTCAGGGAATATCGTCAATAAGAGAAGCCTGCAGCTCGCTCACCCTATTAGAAGGCTGTTTTTATTGTGAGCAGACGCAGGGGGGAATTATATAGGGGCTGGAAAGGAGTGCACATTAGGAAAGCAAGACCCAAATTAAGGCCCCACTGAGGCATAATGAAAGGGGACGGTGGGAACATATGTAAAAGGCCTTCAAGGAATCTATGTACAATGGGTAATTTAAATAAGGAGGGTTGGTCTGGCAGCCTCAGGAAGGCAGACAAAGCAGAAAGATACCCTTTCAGGGTGCCCAGAGCAGAGCCCTGATGGGCAAGGGGCAAAATAAAAAGCAACACATCAGAAAGGGATGCAAAAAGAGGGTAAATTCAGTTTTCTGTACAATATATTATACATGTCTTGCCTCTGCAGGCATAGACCATCTTGGTTGAGGGATGCCTGGCTGACAGAATAATATTACAAACTTCGTGAGGAAGTTGAAAGCTATTAACTGTTGCTGCCCAAGACAGCATAGAGTCATCAGGTTCAGGTGAGGGACCCCCCCTGTTGCTGCGACAGAAGATACTCCTGAATGGGAAATTTGATCGGAGGATTGATGCTCATTTGCAGAAGCTCAGGATACCTGACTCTCCAAGGCCAATCCAGAGCCACAAGAATATCTTGGGCTCTGTCATTCCTGATCTTCTTGAGAACTGTGGGCAGGAGTGTTAAGGGTGGAAAAATTAACAGAAGGTATGATCTCCACTCGAGACGAAAATCGTCTCCGAGTGAGAGCTGTCTTGGAAACTCCAGTGCCCGAAACTGCTGACATTGTGCATTCCAGGCAGAGGCAAACAGATCTAACCAAGGATCTCCCCACTGCTTAAAGAGACCTTATACTACCTCCGGTTGGAGACACCACTCATGAGTTTCTAGGCATCGCCAACGGAGCTCGTCCGACCTGGAGTTCCGAGAACCTGCCAGGTGTACAGACTAGGGATGTGCCCTGCTGCTCAAGCCATGTCAAGAAACACAGGGCCTCTTGACAAAGAGTCCATGACCCCGCCTTGCCATGTTTGTTGCAGTCCCACATGGGGTGGTGTTATCTGTGAACATCAGTACTAGGCTTTTCTTGATGGAGGGTACAGAGGCTTTCAAATGTAAACCGGAACGCTCGGAGCTCCAGCATGTTGATGTGGAGTCCGGATTCAGCCTAGGATTGACGCATCTGTCACTACTGCGATCTGGTTGGGGAGGGAGAGGGGTTTGCCTCTGACCCAATTGTGGCCACCACAGCAGGTCTTGTGCAGTTCCCTCTGAGATCAGGATCATGCAAGAGAGATTCCATTGATGCTGTGCCCACTGGAACAGCAGGTCCAATTGCAGAGCTCACATATACCATCTGGCATCTGTGACTAGCAGGATTCAGGAAGTCATGAGGTCCAATAGTCTCAAAGTCATTCTCACCAAGATCCAGGATAGAGGCTGAAACATCAATATCATAGCCTGAATAGCCTGGACTTCCAGCTGGGGATGATAGGCCCGAAACTGTACTGTGTCCAGAACTGCTCCAATGAAAGGGAGCGTCTAAGAGGGAGTCAGGTGTAACTTTGGCACGTTGATAGTGAACCCCAGCGATTGCTGGATGTTCGCTGTAGTCTGGAGGTGGGAGACCACAGCCTATGGTGAGATGCCTTCTGCAGCCAGTCAAGAAAGGGGAAGACTGACACCCTGATATGCGCAGATGAGCTGCGACCACTGCCATCATCTTGGTGAACACCGGAGGGAAGCTGATAAGACCAAAGGGGAGCTTGGTTAATTTTGAATGCTCGTGGCCTATCGTAAACCGCAAGTAGCGTGGATGGGCAGGCAAGACAGGCCAGGGATATGAAAATAAGTGTCCTGCAAGTCCAACGCTACCATTCAGTGTCTCGGGTCCAGGGAAGACAGGACCTGAGCTAATGTGAGCATTTTGAATTTCTCTGTTTTAAGAAAGTAAATGAGGGTTTAAAGGTCTAGGATAGGACGAAGGAACTTGTCTGTTTTCGGGATCAGAAAGTAGCGGGAATGGCAACCACAAACTACTTCTGGCCCGGGAAACCTTTCTATGTCTCCCATTGGCCAAGAGAGGCATGACTTTGCACTGGAAGAAAAGTAATCCTCTGTCAGCCAGTCGTAGGTAGGAGGAATCGAGGGAGGTGTGCTCTTGAAGGGGAGGGAGCAACCCCTATGGATGATCTGGGGGATCCACTGGTCCGATGTGATATTGTGCCAGTGGTGGAGGAGATGGCTGATCCTGCCACCAAATGGACACCCATGATCTGGTAGGACAAGACTGGGAAGGTTTGGGGGCTGAGGCTGACAGGGGAGGGGTTTGATCGGACCTCTGGCTACCTAATTCTTGTGGTCAGAATGAACTGTGCCCTCGTCCGTGCAGGGATTGTGGAAATTGCATGGCGTGGTAGCTGGGATAGGGCTGGTGTGGTTGAAAGACCCTTCCGTAGGTACGAAAGGAGTGAAAGGTAGACTGGGGAAGGAGGGTAACTGAGATGCCAAAGGACTTGGCTGTAGCCCGGGAGTCATTAAAGCACTCCAGTTCCATGCCTGCCTTGTCTCTGAAAAGATGGGTGCCATCAAAAGGCATGTCCATGAGCGATGCCTGGACATCCCCTGAAAAAGCCAGATTTTCTCAGCCATGCATGGCGTCTAACAGTCACAGTTGTGAAAATGGCTCTGCCCAGCGAGCCGTTCGTGTCTAAATCCATAAAGAATGGAGACCTTGGCTGCATCTCTCCCGTCTGATAATGCTTGGGAGAGGATGGCCAAAGCGTCCTCCAGGTCTTGTGGCAGCACATGCGCAACTCACAGAGAGTGGAGATAACCGCCCAATAAGAGTGTTCACCAACCGCACTGCAAGACTTGGTAGAAGAAAAAAGTTTCTTGCTCCAGCTGTCGAGCCTTTTGAATTTATTTCCACAACAAAAAAAGCTGCCCAAGATTTCTTAATTTTTATAGGTATGTAGCCCTCATTGTTCTACTCAATATAATGTCTATAGTTGGACGTACACATAAATGTTACGGAAGTCCTCACACACCACCAGAAGTCATGCTTCATCATAGGACAACCCACACACTCCAAAAATCCAGTTTGGAGGAGAGAGGGGCTGTCCCCTGTAGTCAGGAAAGGAACTTCTAACTAAGAGCGAACGCGTGAGCTACGCTTACTCAAAACAAATGTGACATCCTAAATATCCCTTTTTATTCACTAAGAATGATACTTGGCATTAAAACCAACCGCGGGGACAAGGGGAATCAGTAGCCCCATCACCACTATACTGTCAACATGTCTCTGCCTAATGGCTCATGCGAGTCTGTGGCATTTTTCAGGGCGGAAAACACAGGAACCTAGTATGGCAAACCTACATTGATATTGGCACTGCAAAAAGAGTGACCAATGTCACCTCTTTTATACCTGGCCCATTTGTACCTGCAAACAGATAAAACCATTCTTTGAGATGTTCCAAATATATAGATAAGGGCTACAAGCAATTGAAGAAAACCGTAAGCATGCATCATTCGCATGCTTGGTGGTAAGTGGCACTGCACACGTGAGGTAACCCAAAATAATTATCTGTCTTTGTTGTGAGACCAACTCACATTCTTACCCCACTAACGGGTCTTCTGGGCCTCTTGGAGGGAGGGCTCAGGAACCCCTGTAGTCACTCTACAAGGAATAAAACGGAGGAAGTCCAGTATCAATTTGTTGTGGTGTTTACTATCACTCACGCTCACTAACATAAAGGGATACAATAGCCTCACATACATCCACCCTCTTACTTTATCAAGGTGCGTTCCTCTCGTAAAACTTGATTTTGTTTGCTCCATTCTCCTGCTGTGTGCCGGAGGGGCGTGGAGACGTGTATTTATAGCGAGGCACCATCTTGGTGTTTCCCTCCCAACGGGTAATCGACCACACCTGCAGCCGTGTTTGTAATTAGGTATTTAGAAACCTCCCTTCGTACGGAAGTCATTATGGTGGCGTCTGTAGACTGGGCGCTTTAGTAGGAAGTGCAGGATTCATGGGACGTGTAGTCCCGAAATCTAGACCGGTGGAAATAGAAGTTGATGAAATGTAAATGCATATAAAATGCTTCTTCTGGTAAAGCTGGCGATATGTTCTGACTACTGAGTATATGTAGAACACGGCCCGATTGCATAATAATGTTCTTGTGGGGATAATTATCTCAGATCACAGACATCTTTCTCACAATGGTCTCTTATTTTCATTTAAGGGAGGGAACCTTTATTGTTTATGTTTTATTATTTCTTTATTTTTGGGAAAACATACCCCCTAAGTGCTGTATTATCCCTTACCACAGAATGAGAGGAAGTGCCAGCTACCTAAATGCCGGCCTCTCAAAGTTGTTTTACATGGTCGCAGGGACTTTTGTGGCATGTAATACAGTTGGATAGGTCTAAGATGTCAAAGACTGGTGATCTTGCTCACAATGTGGATAGTTTTTTTTATGTCAATTGTAACCATGGGATTTCATCATTAAGCCCCTTTTTCCATGTCCATGTTCTCAATCAATAAACCCATTTTTGCACCCATATGAGCAGTTTTTTCTGGGCACCTGGTGTGTTAATCTTCACTTTCTCTAGAACCACCCGTGTCACATTCACATCTTTAAGTTTCTTGGTCAAAGGAACCAATCACAAAAATGTGACAGAGGTTCCAGGCGTGATCCTGTCCCTGAGACTATTGGTCTACCAGGGGTGGCATCCTGTTCATGTGTATTTTAGGGAGTGTATAAAACCTTGGGGTTCTTGGTTTATCAGCAATTAGAAATTTAGAAATTCAGCCTCCAGCTTTGCAGTCCAATCCTGCATTAGTGCTTCCTCCACCACAGACTTTTTTTTTTTTTCCTTTTTATGAAGACCTTTATTTATAACGGTGGTACACAGAGCCCAACAGAAAGCCCGAAGGCTTAATAGTACAGTACACAGCAATACGTCAGTGTATAGAGGATTAGTTACAGATTCACAGAGGTCAAATTTCAAATTTCAGTTCGTAAGGAGAAGTAGTATCAGGACAATTGAAAGCAAAGCATCGATTTCAGCCGCTAAGATCAGGAGAAATAAGTACACTTTTCGTGTGTTATAGAAATACTGCAACTATCCTCATAGGAGAAAGCATATGAATGATCAGTAGTACACACCAATTAAACTTCAATAATCGGGAAGTCAGTCCACTATATAACTCAGAAGTAAAAAGAAAAAAGAATAGAAGGCCCATAGAACAAAAAGAAATAAACGAAAAACCCTCCGTCCCACCCCCCACCCCGCACCCCTGCAGTTGGCTACGGCCTACCCCCCCTAGCAGTGTGCCTGTCGCCCCAAAAAAGGAGTCCCGAAGTATAGAAAGGAAGAAAAAGGTCCTAACCTATAACTACAATAAGAGTAGTGGGAAGCGGGGAGGAGCCTTCCACCAGTCCCTCGGCATCTCCCTCCCGTAAGTCAATAACAGCACAGAGTGTAAAGTCCGGTAACAAGAATCATCACTAGCAAACAGGTTTCATAGCACAAGTTCAGCATATGACGCAATCAGGGAAATCAGCACGTCGCACATCTATCACGGTCAGCAACGAAGAAACTGTAGGATTGCAGTGGGCAGTGTTCATCCCTGTCCCGTCTTATCTTTTCTGCCACCTCTTACCAAAGTGTCCCAAGCGAGCGTGAACAGCAGCCCAAAAGCGTCAATTTGATTCAACCACATCACGGCCATACCCTTCTCACGCTGAGCCAGTGATCCCGGCCAGGGCCAAAAGTACACCTTCCACATGATACGCAGCGGAGCTGGGCCGGGGAGGAGAGCCTCAGTGTCACACAAAAGCTGGAGTGGCCCCCGGGTGACCGGGAGCACGACGTAGGGCGAGCACTCGCGTCGCGATTCGAATCCGAAGACCACATGTCGTCTCGGGCAAGCAATATTTCCAGCAAGGGACGTTTCGGGGCTAGGGGTCTCAAATCCGTCAGTGCTGCAGAGTGCCGCCATCTTGTCGTAGTCGGGCATAGAGGGAGGCATGTCGCTATGTACCCGTTGAGCAGCCATTCTCGATCGCCCCAGTGCACACACGATATCATCCACCTTGCTGGTCAGGGTTCGGACATAATGCATCAGGTCGTGGCGAAGGGCGACAATAGCTGCCATAAGACCGCCATAGTACCCGTCTCTTCCGTGCCCCCTCTCCATCATGTCGCTCTGCTCCATACGTCGACATCCCCCTTGTGACTCAGTCTCCACGAAGCTGCACTCCATAGTGCACGGTGCGGTCATTGGCAGAGACCCACTGATTCGGGTCAGGCAATACACAAAGGAGCACCAGAAATCTGCGTAGCGCAATAGTGACCGACAAAACCAATGTGGTGCGATAAGCCACTATCTATAAAAGGGGGGGGGGCAGCCCCGCTTGATGTTAAGTAAGCAGAAATTCGGGAGCCTCCCGCCGACAGCGGGACAATGCACCCGCAGTTTTCTCGGCAGCAGATTATCAAATTACCTGCGATCGTGTGATTCACCCCAAACAGTTCGTCAGGCACGCCTAGGAGTCGTGCCTGCAGCCCAGCAGGATATGTGGCTCGAAAGTCGGCCGTTTCTCGTCAGAAATGATCCGACCGGCACCTCTTAGTCGCAGACGCCCGCTGTTGTTCACTTGGTGGCCAGCCCCTATATCTACTCGAGCCCCGGTCGCAGGGCTGCTACGGGCCGCAAACTCTAGCCGAGTGTTTCTCCCGTTTGCGAGTGGGCTCGAGCCTCAGGATTTTCCCGCGGGTCGTCGGAAGTTGGCATTTTCCTCAATATGTCGTTTCAGTGCAGGATCGCCGACAGGATATGCGCACAGGAGGAGACGGTCTTCGGAGCCGAGGGACTAGGCGCCCGTCCCGGACGCCATCTTGGCTCCTCCCCCTCCACCACAGACTTGATTTTATTAGTACGTCTCGGTGTTGGGTTAGTGGGAAGGACCTCGTAACTCTCTACATCCAATAGTTGGTTGACCACTCCTGGAACCTCTTTCACAGTTTTGTGATCGGTTCCTTAGACCGATTTTGAGAACATCGATTTCTCATCTACGGGACACAAGCAATGTTTTTTGTCTACTCCAAGAGACAGAGATTACTACTCCAGATGACATGATAATAACGATGGACATAGAAACACTATATACCAGCATCTCCCCGAGATGAACCCTTGATGTGGTAGAAAGAACCTTGGCAGAGAAAGAGTGGGAATTCATGACCCTGAGACACTTTGTCATGAAATGTGCTGAGCTGGCACTCACTGAGAATTTCTTTGAGTTTGAGGGGGTGATATACAATCAAGTACAGGGGGCTTCCATGGGGAGTACCATCGACCCAAGTATGGCCTGCCTCCATGTACACCAGTTTGAGGAAGATCATATTTTCGCACAGGGAAATCAATAAAAAGAGCACATTCAATTGTGACGCAGATACATTGACGATGTATCAATAGTGTGGCACGGCGATGAACAGCTCGTAATGGAATTTGCAGAGTGGGTAAACACTAGAGACAGACATATTAGATTTACACATACTGTGAATGGTGGGATAAAACATTGCCCCCCCCCCCACTCTTAGCATTTAAGAGGAACACCAATTTGCACGACGAGCTAGTCCACACAAAAATGCCATATTCACACATTCCACCAAAGACAACTCTCTGGAACAGCCAACCCCCTGTGGGTAATTACCTATGTGGGAAATGTATCTCCTGTCAGTTCACAAAAGCGACAAAAAAGTGGATTATAAACCGGGAGGCCTTAGGTTCTAAGGGCATTAATTGCAACCGTGAAAATGTGGGAGAGCATATAAATATTATCCCTCTGCACTAGCGCCAGAACACCTCCAGGTAACAGTGGACTTTATAAAAACAAATTACAGGTTTTTTCTTTACTCTCTCCGTGCTCTCTGACCTGTAGCCCAAAGGCCACTTAGAGCACCAGTGTGCAGATCTCTAGCTTAACCTTTTTAAATGGGAAAATAGATAATTCCACAGAACAGGGAGGTGATTTATTAAAATTGGCTAGCATATTTGCTGTTTTTAACTTGCATTTAAAAAATTTGTCATATTGCATTAGACAGTGAATGTATACTTTGATGGGGCATGGAAACCAAATAAAGTACTACTACTACAATAAGGACATTATGCACAAGGATAACATCCACAGTTCAGGAGAAAGATTGAATGCCGTAAACTGCCTCCTTTCAATCTCCATGCATGGAGGTGTTGATAGTGCAGGTCCTGGTGCAGAAACCTGCCTTGCTGCTGCAACGGAAGAGCCTCCCAAAGCGGAAGCCTTTATAAGTGACAGCTGCATATGCCCTGGGGTTCTGGGTACTGCACTTTCCTGGCACTATCCGGAGGCTCTAGGATGACCTGGGCTCAGTCATTTCTGGTCTACTAAAGTACTCTGGGCAAAATAGGTAGGGGTAGAAAGGCATACAGGAGTCCTGTGTGCCACTCTAACTGGAATCTGTCTCCCACAGACAGCCTTCTCGGTTACTCCAGTGCGCAAGAGTGTTGACATTGCACATTCTTGGCGGTGGTGAAGTGATCTAACCATGCATTTTCCTAGATCCAGGTAGATAGAACCTGGACCAACATGAGCATCTTGAATTTGTCCTTCACAGGAAGAAATTGAGAGGTTGGAGTTCTCGCAACCCTTTTTCTCCACTAGGAAATATTACGAGTAACATTCAGCTGAGGCAGGGACTCGCTCTATGGCTCCTACTGAAAAAAGAGCTTGTACTTCCTGCAGCAAAATGGACAAATTATCCTTCAAAATCTGCTCCAATTTAGGTGGAATAGGTGGGGGAAGGAAAGGAATGGAAGGTCACAGCCAGGTTAAACTATCTTCAAGAGCCACCTGCAGGATGTTAGCACCTGCCATCTAAGGAGAAAATGACTCGTTCTGGCTCCTACAGGGTGGTCATGCGCCAAAAAGGGAAAACTAAAGAGGGTGGAGGTTAGGGACAGGGGGTTCATTGTCCCTACTCACCTACACGCTGTCCCTTACCCCATCCTCAAGAGGAAAGGGGTGCCTGTTGTTAGGGTGATGGGGCTTGGCAGTGCCCGTAAGAGAAACCACTTTTGATGCCTCGCTAGGGGCAAAACTATTGGGATATTGCCCTGTGGGTGTTAAAAGACCAAAGGAGCACACTGTTGTTCTAATTTCTTTTAAGAATTAGAGCATTATAAGGCAGAGTCATCAGCCTTCTCACTAAATAGGTGAGCTCTGTTAAATTCCATTATTGATTTTAGTGACACCTGGGTGTCGCCAAATAAACCCTTGGATCTCATCCATGGGTGGTGCCATAGCACCATGCTAGTCTTGACTGCCCTGCCTAATTGTATGGTCATGTCCATGCCTAACGGTATGACATATTTAGCTGCATCCTGGCTAACCTGAATGGTTTATGCCAAGTTGGTGCGGAACTCTTCTGGGACTGCCAGCAAGATCTCTGTGACCATGTTCATGGGGGTACCTACCAATTTAAAGGTGGGTTTTGACAAACTGAGGGGTGGAGCCGGCTGAATAGAACACTGGTTTCCCACTTTCCACTATTGTCTTTGTCTCTCTTTCTGAGGTGGGATTGTAGTGAATACGTTTTGGATGATCCTGCTACTGGAAGCTGAAAAAAAAGTTACTTTCCTTCGGTAACAATCTTTCTGTACAATACCCTATCTGCTGCAGATTCCTCTGCTTTTAAATATCCAAGGCATAAGATTGAATCTGGAAACATTTCAGTAGCTCTCCACGCCGGTAAGTGGTGCTTGCTCCTCCTTGGCGCTGGAAGCGACACTATTGTGACATCACTTGAGCCATAAAGTGCTTCCACCATCTCTGTGATGTCGGTCTCCCATCCATTTTTTAACACACCTTTTAGGCGAACAAGATGAGAACAACATCAGTTGTAATAGGTGCAGCATGATCACTAGCAATGGAATCTTATTAAAGCGATCGACTTAGTAACCAGCCAAGAGAATGGGATTGTGAGGAATCTACAAGTAGATAAGAGTATACATCAGAAAGATTGTTACTAAAGGCAAATAACTTTTTCTTCGTAAGTATACTTCTACCTGCAGATTCCTCCCCTTTTGATTCCCCAAGCCGTACCCAACCAGGAAGTGGGCTGAATGACAGGTTAAACAAAGAAAACTTTACCGCACACATAGTAACCTTCTCTCTACACCTTAGAGTCCAAACAGTAATGCTTTGTAAAGTGGGGAAAGAAGCCCAAGCTGCCGCTAAGCAGATCTCTTGACTGGGGGCGAGTGTTTGATTTGCTCAAACGCTCCGTCCATCATCCCCTTTTGTATCGCTTTGTTCGCTTTAAGTGTGGCAGGGTATGCTCAGACGTGAGTCCCTTGCTCACTTGGCCACTGGATTCAAGATAGCCTGGCTGATGAGAATTATGAATCCGAAACCGGTCTCAGGATGCTTGTTTCCGGTCCAGGGAAGACATGGCTTGGCAGTTCGGGCTGGACTGTTCCCATGAGGCACAGGGTCAGACTGATTTGCATATGGCCATGTCTGAACTGGGGTGGCTGAGTGGGCTAAAGAATGGTGATGGATTAAACCCAGATCAGTTGACTGGGGGCGAGTGTTTGATTTGCTCAAACGCTCCGTCCATCATCCCCTTTTTTATCGCTTTGTTCGCCCTAAGTGTGGCAGGGTATGCTCAGACGTGAGTCCCTTGCTCACTTGGCCACTGGATTCAAGATAGCCTGGCTGATGAGGATTATGAATCCGAAACCGGTCCCAGGATGCTTGTTTCCGGTCCAGGGAAGACATGGCTTGGCAGTTCGGGCTGGACTGTTCCCATGAGGCACAGGGTCAGACTGATTTGCATATGCCATGTCTGAACTGGGGTGGCTGAGTGGGCTAAAGAATGGTGATGGATTAAACCCAGATCAGTTGACTGGGGGCGAGTGTTTGATTTGCTCAAACGCTCCGTCCATCATCCCCTTTTTTATCGCTTTGTTCGCCCTAAGTGTGGCAGGGTATGCTCAGACGTGAGTCCCTTGCTCACTTGGCCACTGGATTCAAGATAGCCTGGCTGATGAGGATTATGAATCCGAAACCGGTCCCAGGATGCGTGTTTCTGGTCCAGGGAAGACATGGCTTGGCAGTTCGGGCTGGACTGTTCCCATGAGGCACAGGGTCAGACTGATTTGCATATGGCCAAGTCTGAACTGGGGTGGCTGAGTGGGCTAAAGAATGGTGATTGATTAAACCCAGATCAGTTGACTGGGGGCGAGTGTTTGAGTTGCTCAAACGCTCCGTCCATCATCCCCTTTTGTATCGCTTTGTTCGCCCTAAGTGTGGCAGGGTATGCTCAGACGTGAGTCCCTTGCTCACTTGGCCACTGGATTCAAGATAGCCTGGCTGATGAGGATTATGAATCCGAAACCGGTCCCAGGATGCTTGTTTCCGGGCCAGGGAAGACATGGCTTGGCAGTTCGGGCTGGACTGTTCCCATGAGGCACAGGGTCAGACTGATTTGCATATGGCCATGTCTAAACTGGGGTGGCTGAGTTGGCTAAAGAATGGTGATGGATTAAACCCAGATCAGTTGACTGGGGGCGAGTGTTTGATTTGCTCAAACGCTCCGTCCATTATCCCCTTTTGTATCGCTTTGTTCGCCCTAAGTGTGGCAGGGTATGCTCAGACGTGAGTCCCTTGCTCACTTGGCCACTGGATTCAAGATAGCCTGGCTGATGAGGATTATGAATCCGAAACCGGTCCCAGGACGCTTGTTTCCGGTCCAGGGAAGACATGGCTTGCCAGTTCGAGCTTGACTGTTCCCATGAGGCACAGGGTCAGACTGATTTGCATATGGCCATGTCTGAACTGGGGTGGCTGAGTGGGCTAAAGAATGGTGATGGATTAAACCCAGATCAGTTGACTGGGGGCGAGTGTTTGATTTGCTCAAACGCTCCGTCCATCATCCCCTTTTGTATCGCTTAGCAGATCTCTGCAATGCCTAAAGTAGTCCTCCAGTGGTTCTTTGTAAGCAAGTCATAGCATATCTTAATCAGGGGTGGGTGAAAAATTACGCTCCACTGGCAGTGTTTGCGGTGTTCTGGCAAAACTCTGACAACCGTCGCACATCAGAGTATTTTCTCATGCTTGGCTCCCCAACACTAAATTGGTGAACAAGAATTTGCATCTCCTAGCGTGATTTTCTGCTACTAGCATGCCTACCAGCAAGATTTTTCAATGCAAAGTTTGTATTAAGAAAGCAGCTGCTCAAGTAGAAAATCTATTTGAGCGACAGAAAGCAGGGCCCTCTGGTGCACTGTGTGGTGCAGTTGGCTCTGATTTCACAGTGTGAAACAAGCTCCTGGCACTAAAAATCAGCGTGAGTAGCGTGACGTGCCAAATTTCACAAGCTCACAGAACTCTCCGGAATCTTGCTGTGTTTTTATGTAACTCCACGGAATACCATGGAGTGAAACTCTGTTACAATAATATTGGTGACTTGGGGAAGTGGAGCACACACCAGTATGGTCTCCAGTTGTACAAACTAAAGAAACACATTTACATAGGATGCTTAAGGAGGAGGTAGAGACACCAAGTCTTCCTCAATAGGAAAGTAGACAACAGTCTTTTCCTCACACTTTACGTTTGAACTCCAAGCACTCCAAAGTCGAAGTCAGGTCCGTATTATACATAGATTTCCAATGTCTTTTATTCAGAGATTATATTTCATATTCTTAATTTCAGTTCCTTGCCACAGCTTCATGCCAACACGTGTTTTGTCCGTTTCTATATGGTAGGACTTCATCAGGGCTTTATCATCACAATTATTAACAGAAATTGTTGGATATCATAATCCCAATCTGGACTGTTCATATGGCACACCACAATTTAAAATTCCATCCACTTGTTATATAAAAGTGGAAATGAGGTAACAGACATCCAAAATTGGTCGATCGAGTACTCCAACCACACGTGAATCCTGTCATATAGAAACGGACGAAACACGTGTTGGCATGAAGCGGTTTTGTTTTGTTAAGAATCTTGTACCAAGAAACTGAAATTAAGAATATGAAATATAATGTCTGAATAAAAGACATTGGAAATCTACGTATAATACGGACCTGACTTTGACTTTGGAGTGAAACTCTGCAAGTTCTAAGATGATCCACCTTGATTATGTCCACTTCTGGGTGGCTTTGCCCTTCATCTTGCTATTCCCTCCTATGAAAAAGGGTTGTCAATCATCTGAATGCTTTGGTATGGTCAATCTAAAAACTGATCTCTCATGGGATCCAGCTTATGAAGCTTCTCTTCCTCTTAAGTAGGATGTGGAGGAGGAGAGAATCTGGGTAAGGTGGCAGATTGCCCCATACAAAAGGTTGAGATCACTTTAGGCAGAAAAGGAGCCCCGGGACTAAGAACTTGGAAAGAGAGTAGTGAAGGGGACGTAACGCTCAGTGCTTGCAACTCACTGATATGTCTTGCTGGGATTATAGCTACATGAAACATGGTCTTAAAAGTAAGCAGACGCAACTGGCAACACTGCAATGGTTCAAATGGGGAACGCATTCAAAAAGTAATAATAAAAACCACATTAAGCTCCCATAGTGGCATAATGACAGAGGTAGGTGGAAACATGTTGGCAAGGCATTTTGCAGAAACCTCATAACTATTGGTGACTTGAAGAGAGATGGAAGACATAAAAGGCTGGCAAGGCAGTTTTCTACTGTGCCCACTGCACACCTGTTGGGCTAATGAGAGTGCAAAGCTTAAGATGTCCGATAACTGGGCGTTAGGAGGATTTATATACTTGCCCATTCCCCATTTGCCAAACCTACTCCATCTCCCTGACCATACCATTTTGGTGGAGTGTCTATAGAAACGTATAGTTTCTTACCTGTCGGTGTAGTTTTGCAGCTTGAAGACTTTCTGGATTCACTATGCTGTTCATTATTCCACCATCTAGTGGTTGCGCCCGGAATTGGAGTATTTCTTCTCTCTTTTTTTTTTTTCGTGGCCCAGGTGGGTGTCGACATACCCCCATTTGGTGTCATTCGTGACGTCGACGCGCTTCCTCCGGAAGCTCCCACCTTTGTTCGCCATCTTCGGATTCTTTTTTCTTGTCTTGTCTCGGCTTCTCCTTTAATCTTGTAAAGTCTTATCTTCAGTTTTAATCCTTTTCCTCTTGTCTCATCTTTCTGGCGGAGGAGGGTGCGTTCGCTAGTGAATCCAGAAAGTCTTCAAGCTGCAAAACTACATCGACGGGTAAGAAACTATACGTTTTGCAGCGTGAATCTTTCTGGATTTACTATGCTGTGCACAGACTTTGTAGCGCTTTGCCCCTATTGCGGGGGTTGGGTGGAAGATGAGCTCTGGTTACTGAAAATGTGTTGTAAGACCTTCTGTCCCACTTGTGCTTCTTTGTTCATTTGGATATCTACACAGTAGTGCTTAGTGAACATGTGCATTGAAGACCATGTTGCAGCTTGGCAAATGTCTTGAATTGGTGTGTTGGCTAGAAACGCAATTGTAGCTCCGTTCTTCCTTGTTGAGTGAGCATTAGCTGCTCCTTGTAATGGTTGACCCACATGTTTGTAGCAGAGTTGTATGGTTTGTGCAATCCACCGTGCAATGGTATTTTTGGTAACTGGTCGTCCCAAGAAACTGCTGGCAAAAGATACAAAGAATTGCTTTGTCTTTCTGCACTCCTTGGTCCTTTCAATATAGTGCATTACTGCCCTCCTGGCGTCCAGTGTGTGTAACGCCCTTCCTGTGTTTGTGGAAGGTTTTGGGAAATAACTTGATATTTGAATTGTCTGATTGATGTGGAACCATGACACCACCTTTGGGATGAAATATGAGTCCGTTCTCATGACAATCCTATCACTGTGTATTTGTAGGTAGGGTTCCACTTGGGAGATAAAGAAACTTTTCCCAGTTTCTCCTCTTGTGTAAGCCACTATTGCTGCTAAGTGGACCCTTAGGGATGTGTAGCTTACTTTATTCTGTAGTAGATGTGTTAAGTATTTTAGTACTGTCCCTTGTAATCTTTCTTTGTAGTTTCTCCCTAATGCACCATTCGGAGAATCTGTTCCATTTTGCTATGTAGCACTTTCTTGTGGTAGGTCTCCTTGCCACTCTGAGTACCACCATTGTGCTTGCCGGTAGTTTGAGGTGTGCAAACTCTAGGTCCTCAGGAGCCATGCTGCTAGGCTGAGGCTCTCTGGCTCTGGGTGTAGTACTCTTCCGTTTTGCATTGTTAACAGGTCCTGTCTGACGGGGAACCTGTGTGTGGGCGTTTGTGCCATCTCCATGATCTGTAAAAACCTGGTTGTCTGGCCCACTGAGGTGCTTTCAGTATTAGCGTCATGTTGCTGAATCTGCATTTGTTTAGTTCCCTGTGTAGTAGTGGTATTGGCGGAAAAGCATAGGCAAATGTCCCTGACCAGCTTATCCATAGCGCATTCCCTAGGAACTGTTTGCACGGTACCCTGGATGCGAAGTTTTGGCATTTTGCATTTTGGTGTGTTGCAAATAGGTCTATTTGTGGAGCCCCCATTTGTGGAATATCATCTGGATTTCTTGTTGGTTGATTTCCCATTCGTAGGATGCGGACGTCTGTCTGCTTCCACATTGATCTTCCCTGGTAGATTTATCGCTATCAGACCTATTTTGTCTTGGGATTGCCCATCTCCATATTTCCTGTGCTAGCAGAGATAGTGTCGCTGACCGTGTCCCTCCTTGGTGGTTGATGTAGAACATGGTAGTTGAATTGTCTGTTTGTATCAGTACTCTGTGTCCGTATAGCTGTTTCTGAAATGCTTTTAAGGCTAGGAACACTGTTTTGAGTTCTAGGTAGTTGATGTGCTTCATTGCATCCTGATGTGACCACAAACCCCTTACTTTGAGGTTGTTTGTGTACGCTCCCCACCCCATCTGGGAGGTGTCTGTTGTAATGGTTACTGTTGGAGGTGGTTGTTTGAATGGTCTCCCTTGTGCTATGTTCTTTTTGTTCCACCACACTATTTCTTGCTGTACTTTCTGCGTGACAACTACTAGATCCTCCCAACTCCCTGTCGCTTGTGACCATTGCTGCTGGATCCATTCTTGGAATGGTCTCATGTGTAGGTAGATATTTGGGACCAAATGTTTGCATGATGTCTTCATTCCCATCAGTTTGCTCTCTGTCCTCACTGTCAGAGCTTGCCCCTTGCGTTAAAGAAGTGTCTCCTGGCATTTTGCCAAAGTTCTCTTTGCACTTGGGATCACCTTGCTCTGTATGGCGTTGAGCTCCAACCCTAAGAATATTTTCACCTGTTCTGGTTCTATTGATGATTTCACCCAATGGATTGAAAACCCCAGTTGGGCTAGTGTCGGTATCACTACTTCCAAATGCCCCTTGCACTTGTTGTATGAGTTTGCTTTTACCAGCCAATCCTCGAGGTACGGGTATACGTGTATTCCCTGCCTCCTTAAGTGTCCTGCTACTGCTGCCAGACATTTTGTGAAAACCCTTGGTGCAGATTTGAGTCTGAATGCCAGCACTGTGAACTGGTAATGAGTTTTGTTGATCATAAACCTGAGGAGGTGTTTGTGTTTGCTGTTGATGGGGATGGACAAGTAAGCGTCCTTTAAGTCAATGGTTGCCATGTAATCTTCTTCTTGTAGCTGTGGTATGACCTCTTGGAGTGATGTAATCTTGAACCTTTGAGTTTTTATGAACCTGTTTAAGAATCTTAGGTCTAGAATTGGACGTAAGGTTCCGTCTACCTTTGGTATGAGGAAGTAGGTGGGGTATACCCCCTTGTTACGTTGTTTGTGTGGTACTATTTCTATGGCTCATTTCTTTAGCAGTTCTTTTGCTTCCTGCAGCAAATGTGTATGATCCTTTGCTGAGAGTACTCTGCCTCTTGGCTTTCTGTTTGGAGGTGGCTTTTCCAGGTCTATACAGTACCCGTATTGTATGAGGTTTAGTATCCATTTGTCTGATGTTATTTCCCTCCACTCCTGGAGGAAGTGTTCTATTCTGCCTCCTACAGGTGTTGTGTGTTGGAGTAACTGTTGCAGATCTTGATTCGTTCTTAGTCTTTGTGTTGACTCTTCCTGCACCCCCTGCGGTCTTGGCCAGGTGTGTGTTGGTTCTGCTGATGAGTCACTTGGATGAGGGTGGCTGGCTCCCCCTCTGCCCATTACCCAATCCTTGGCCGCGCTCTCGAAAGGATTGTCCTCGGGGCTGGTACTGCCAGTTTTGCTGCTGCTGCTGTTCCTGGTTACCTCCTTGATAACCTTGCTGGAAGGTTTGGTGTGGTGCCACAGGTTGTGGTTCCCCCGTACCTGTTGGCCTCTTTGATGGTGTCCCTCTTCTCATACCTCTGAACTGCAGTTGGTTCAGTTTGTCATCAACTGGTGCGCCGAACAGTTGTTCCCCATTGAAGGGTGTGTTGAGGATGTTGTTCTGAACTTCATTCTTGAGGCCTGACACCTTAGCCAGGCATGCCTTCTTTCTGAGATCCCCAGCATCATCTGCCTGCTTGATGTCTCCGCTGTGTCCAGGGCAGACTTCAGACATGTATTTGCCATGTTTTTCCCTTCTTCTACCAGGTGGCTCGCCCTTCTCTGGTATTGCTCTGGTATGTGCTTTAGGAGTATGCCCACTTCTTCCCAGTGCTGGTATACATGCCTGTTGATGAGCGCATTGGATTTGGCGATGCGCCATTGTATCGCTGCTCTTCTTTCCATCTTCCTACCCAATAAGTCCATCCTCTTGCTCTCTTTGTCTGGTGGGGGTGGTGGGCCAGAGTTAGTGGGTATATTTGCTCTCTTTCTAGCCGTGGATGTGATGATCGAATTGGCTGGGACTGATCCCCTAATGTACATGGGGTCCTTTGAAGAATGCTTGTATTTCTTTTCTGCTCGTGGAGTTACTGCTCTACACATAGCAGGCTCCTTGCATGCCTCCTTCCCCTGGTCCAGTACACTCTGGAGCAAGGGCAGGAACTGGATTCTAGTCTCAGTTGGAAACAAGGTCTTCAAGAGGAAACAAGACTGGGGTTTTTCTTCCTCTAGCTGCACTCCATATGTGTCTGCAGCTCTTTTGATGACTTGATTGTAGATCCCTATGTCGTCCGGCGGCAAAGGCCTTGACGAATAGGACTCTACACTCAAACTGGCCCTCAATATCTATCATAAGAATTCAAAAAGGGCACATATAGACCATTATATAACTAAACTTAATTATGCAGGAAATTCATCAAAAGATCTTTATAAGATCCTTAATGCCCTTACCGTTTCCTACAGCTTGTGCTCAGTTGGTCACCCCCTCTCAGGGTTTGTGTGATAACCTGGCCGTATATTTTGACGATAAAACCAATTTGATTTATAAACAATTTTCTCAAGATATGGGACAGGTGTTACCTATCAAATCTGAATTAATACAGCTAGTAGGCTCAGGAGAAGGTCTGAAACAATTTAAGCATACTGATGTAACACAAGTGGAAGTCATGCTATAAAAGGCAAAATCTGGATCCCCTCTGGATATTATGCCTGCCCATAAGTTTTCCCTTCTTGTCCCTTTCTTGGCTGCCCCTATTGCAGAGATCTTAAACTTGTCATTAAGTGAAGGCAGTGTACCTTTAGATTGGAAGGTTGCCCAAGTATTTCCCATCAAGAAGAAAAATAAGGTGCCTGCCGAAGTGCTCTCCAACTACCGTCCCATTTCCCTCCTTCCTCTAATGGGCAAAATGGCAGAGAGCCATGTTAACACGCAGTTAGTGGTCTACTTGGAGACAAACGGCATCCTTGATCCCTCACAGTCCGGGTTTAGATCCAACTATTCCACTGAGACAACTCACATTGGGGTAACTGACTATATTAAAATGGCCTTCGATGATAATAAAGGAGTGATGCTGGTCCTGCTGGATCTAACCTAGCCTTTGACACGGTCTTTCATCAGAAACTAAGATTTCGACTGAGAGCGGCCGGTCTGCAGGGGCAGGCGCTTAATTGGCTTGTTAGTTTCTTGGACCAGCGCACACAAACTGTCAATCTGGGCCCTTTTTGATCTCGAACTATGAAGCTTAGTAAGGGGGTGCCCCAGGACTCTTGTTTGAACCCGACTTTATTCAATATCTACGTGCCTCCCCTTGCTAAAGTCATCTGAGAGTACGGCTTCGTGCCATTTTCCTACGCAGATGACACATAATTACTCCTATCCTTTGATAAGGATACGGAGTCAGTCGATCAGCGTTTTGCTAAAGGCATGTCTGCCATAGCTGATTGGATGACTGAACACTTCATGCAGCTAAAGGCGGCCAAAACCGAAATCCTGCTGTTTGGTCCAGCACTTATTTCCTGGTCCCCTATGTGGTGGCTGACAGTGTTAGGCCCCGCCCCCTCTCCTACCTCGGTGGCAAAAAAACTAGGGGTCCGGCTGGATGTACCTTTATCGATGAAAGATCAAATAATGACCACTGCTGGGACCTGCTATCATACCTTGAGCCTTTTGCGCAGAGTGTTCATTTGGCTACCCCTCTCAGTACGTAGAACTTTAGTTCAGGCTCTGATAATAGGTCGCCTTGACTAATGCAATGCTCTGTGAACGAGGCTTTCCTTAGCAGATTGCAGATCGTTTAGAATGTGGCCGCACGCTTAGTCCTTAATAAACCACCTTGTTACATCCACTGGGCCACTATTGAAATTTCTCCATAGGCTTCCTAGCCGCCAGAGAATAACGTTCAAGCTCTGTTGCTTTGCTCACATAGCCGTTTTTGGCACATGGCCGAGCTATATGGGGGATAAGTTCAAACTATATTGTCCAAACCGCTGTCTCAGATCGGTAGGCAAAGGGCTGGTGGTGGTACCTCGTTTAAGAAAATTCGATCTGGAGGCAAAACGGTTGCCTATCTGGCCCCAAAACATTGGAATTCCTTGCCAGAGGAGTTGCGTAAATGTTCTAATTTTGCTTGCTTCAGAAAACTACTGAAAACTGAATTATTCAAGGCTTGAGCTATGGAAGTCTGTGCCTGGCTGTTCTGTTTTCTATGCTAGCGTGGAGATACCCCTGTGGGGGTGATTCCTGCGCTCTACAAATTCCCTACATACATACATACATATACCCTCTTCTGGGGATTCGGGCCCTGGTAAGTTTGCTCGTCTTCCTCCCCTTCAGCGTTGCCGTAGTACAGCTCTTCCTCTTCCTCTCCAGGTTCAGGTGTGGTCGGCGGTTGAAAAGTCTTAATACACCTTTTGGCTTCGGCCGTGGCTTTCGACAGAATGCTGTAGAATTTTATTTTTTCAACAAAGTCTCTCTTGCGTTGCAAGATGCTTGCCATTTCGGCCTCCAGTCTTTTCGTCTTTTTTCCAACTCAGCCGCGTGTTCGGCTTCGAGGGTTTCGGCTTTTCTCTTCACGGTTGTCGACACCTACGTCGAAACCGCTTTGGAGCCTTCGTTTTTCGACGTCGAGGCCTCTTTTTCTTGGCTGCTCTTTGGCGCCTTTCATTTGTCTTGGGATTTCGCCATCTGGGAGTCCTTTGCAAAGGAACCGACGGGCTCCTTGTCCTTGGATGAAGTTGTCGACGTTGAGTGCTTCGACGGCCCTGCTCCTTTCGAGGACTTTGACTTGCTTCTGCGTGTATCAGTGGGATGTTTGGGGTTTGACGAATCTCTTACCTCCTTCGACGTTTTCTTTTCGACATCGACAACTATGGCGTCCTCCGGTCCTTCGGCGATGTTGTTTTCCTCTCTGCTGGAGAGTCCAAAATCTTGGAGCGATGGAGGTGTCCCCTGCCCCTGCATGTTGTAGTTTGCTCTTCTTTGCCTCTCCCTCACTCTGAGGGTCTTCGGGGTGAACACTGCACAGGCGTTTCAGTCCTCGCTTCAATGGTCGAGCAGCAGGCAGAGATTGCAAACCGGGTGTTGGTCCTTTTGCGCGTACTTGTGGTGGCAGTTTGCGCAGAATTTAAACAGAGTTTTGTCCATTACCGCACCTAGGGAGCCCCCTGTATGCACATTCTCCGTAGGAACGTAAAATTCTTCGATGTTCTCTCTTCTTTTGTCGACTCCTGTCTTTACTTGTCCTCTGGTGTCTTCTCCGGTGATATTTTCTTTTTTTTAAATCTTTTTTATTATATTCATTGTCATCTGGGCCGAAATCCTTCGGTTGGTGTACAAACACACTGTAGATCATCATTACACATTCCCACCACATTAATACAATAATCAGTAATACATTAGCATACAAATTGTCAGAGTCTGTACCCATACCCCTTATGTCAGTGATGCTACCTTCTTTAGTGTTCCTCATCCTTGCTGTCCTCTCTCCGCTCCGGCGGTGGTTCACAAATATCTCCCCTAAATGTATTCCATGCTCCCCATATCTTGCTCCATTTTCGGGGACATCCACGATTAATGAACACTGTTCTCTTGGCCACCATAGCTGTATCCATGTCCTTGCACCAGGCGGCCAAAGACCGCACCTCCGCCTCCCCCCACCTTTGCGCAATATTGCGTTTAGCAACCATTATCCCCAGCGTGTCCCAGTCCTGTGCTGGATGAGTAAGGTCATTTGGCTCCCATATATTTAACAAGCACCTCTTGGGCTCCGGTACCAACGAAACCCCCTCTGTCTGCGATGGTGTTCTCATTACTTTTCTCCAGTAGTCAAATATTTTTGGGCAGTGCCGTGTGGTATGGTAAAAAGTACCCTCCTCCCCACAGCTTCTGAGGCAATATGGATTTGATGTTTTCCCCATCTTGTACAGGGTGTGTCTAGTTTAGTAGATGCGATGTAGGATTTTGAGCTGCACTAGTCTGAGTCGTGAGAGTATACCCACCTCCCGCGGCGAGGCCGATGCCTCCTGCCATTCAGTGTTATCAAGGTGGCCGACGTCACGGGACCATTTATCCTTGAGTGGTGCCGTCCTGTCCGGAAAGTTATTAACTAACTTCCGGTAAGTGAATGACGTTGCCCGCTTATGCATATAGTCTGTCAGTAACCTGTCCTCCAAGGAGGAGGCCTCAGGCACCTCGGTACCAGGTGGTATGGCCGCTGTCAGTGCGTGTTTTATCTGTGTGTATCAAAAGATTTCGGAGGGTGCCAGGTCATATTGCTGCTGGAGATGCTCCAATGTAACTACTTTCCCCTTAGTCCACATGTCCCCCACCGTAGAAATGCCTATTGCGTCCAACTGCTCGAAGCCCTTGCTATTCCTGAGCCTTCCCAGCCGCTTAGTGTCCCAAAGAGGAGTGAGTTGGGTTATAACCCCTTGCCAGCCCATTTTAGCCTGTGCAGCATACCATATGGTGACTGTGTGTTTTGTGGGCCCTATAAGCGCAGGGGTTTGCCCCCTGTTGTAAAGAGCAGAGAGCATATTTCCAGTTCCCAATAAAAACATGTCCGCTTTATATGCGAGGTCTACCTGTTGGGCATGTATCCACTGGTTGATTACCTTTAGTTGTGCCGCCCAGTAGTACAAGTGTATGTTTGGGAGTGCTATCCCACCATCGTACCATCCACGAGTCAACTTGTTCTGCGCTATCCGGTGATATTTGCGATGTTTTTTTGATTTTTCGTCGATTCTTCTCTCAAACGTTTTGGAGCTCCTTCACTGTTGATCCAGACCCAACGGCGGAAAAAAGAATCTGAAGATGGAGACCAAAGGTGGGAGCTTCCGGAGGAAGCGCGTCGACGTCACGAATGACACCAAATGGTGGTTTGTCGACACCCACATGGCCACGAAAAAAAAAAAAAAGAAGAAGAAATACAACAATTCCTGACCCAAACACTAGATAGCGGAATAATGCACAGCGTAGTGAATCCAGAAAATTCATGCTGCAAAACGTAGGATAACATCCACCACTTCAGGGGTTGAGAAAAAACATGCAGATTACCCTGCTCAGTTTTCAGGCATGTAGATGGAGGCTCTGGAGGTTGGAGTGCAGCACCTATCCCTGCAATTGTGAGAGGAGCAGGGGCACAAGGAAAGATGCACCAAGTCTGCATGCCAAGGTCCAGGGCCATTAGGAGGACTTGGTTAGAGTCTAGATGGTCGTACTCAGCCCCAGAGCAATCAAAGGTAGGCTGGTGGGGGGAATACATGGTGAAGTGGAAAAGCTCAACTTCAAGTGAAACATGTCCCTCAAGGCTCCCAGCAACACATCCCAGAGGGCACAGAACACCAAGCACTGATCATTGTCATGCAAGGTGATGCCGACTTAGACTGTCCACTCGGATATTCAGAACCCCAACCAGATCTGATGCTTATTAGCCTAGGATGAGAGCCGCAGTGGTTCTCAACAGAGAAGATGCAATCCTACACCCCCCTGCTTGTTGATGTACCACATTGCAATCTTGTTGTCTGTCAAGATCTGGACAGGCTTACCATGAAGGGATGACAGGCAGGCTTTGAGCCAGAGCTGAATTGTTTATTGAACACGCAGATTGATGTATAACATCTGCTCTTCCTGAGACCAGAGGCTTCTGATCTGCAGGTCCTCCAGATGAACCTCCACCCGAGGGTGGAAAGATCTCTGATGGCTGTTTGTTACTACTGGCGATGACTGGAATGGCCTCCCTAGCGCCAAATCGCTTTTCACATTCCATAATGACAGATCTGGTGCAGTGTTCCCAGAGATTCTGACAGAACATCGCAGGCTCCTCCATGCTGGGATCACTGCTTACAGAGGCACCACTGCAAGGCTCTAATGTTCCAGTGTGCATGAGTGACAAGCAAAATGCCGGAAGCTAGCAGACCTAGCAGGCTCAAGACCATCAGGACTGAAGTGTGCGCTCTGTTGAGAAACATCAGAATCACAGCGATATTTTGTATCCTCAGAGGAGGCGGAAAGGCCGATTAGCTATAGTATCCAGTACTACCTCTATAAACAGGATGCGCCTAGAGGGCA
The DNA here is from genome assembly GCF_964261635.1 of Lissotriton helveticus. Classification (NCBI taxonomy): domain Eukaryota; kingdom Metazoa; phylum Chordata; class Amphibia; order Caudata; family Salamandridae; genus Lissotriton; species Lissotriton helveticus. The sequence continues at coordinate 374,305,327 of NC_136070.1, forward strand.
CCAGGTGAAATGTAGGCTTGCTGATGGAAAAGACCAAGTCTATCAGCTGAGACGATGTGATTTGCAGGTGTTGTGCCATCACCTCCTGGGTCTCAGCTACGATGAGCCAGTCGTGCAGATAATGAAACAATGGGATTCTTGTGCATCTGAGATGTGCAGCAACCACTGCCTTCACCTTCGTGAAGACATGTGTAACCGAAGTCAGACCAAATGGAAGGACTGTGAAGTGGTAATGTGCTGATCCCACGTAAAGCGTAGATATTTCCTCTGCGACTGCAGAATCGGTATATGAAATTACACGTCCTGCAGGTCAACAGACACCATCCAGTCTACTGCTTCCAATGCAAGTAACACCTGTGATAGGGACAGCATTTTCAATGTGTCCCTAAGCAGGAAGCAATTCAGAACCAAAGGGTCTGGGATCGGACAAAGATTGCTGTCTTTTTTCAGAACTAGGAAGCACCTGGAATAGCTCCCCTGGTCCCGGTCCTGCTCCGGCAACAGTTCCACCATCCCTTCTCTACCTCCTGCTGAAGGATCGAAGGGACCGTCGTGGAGGGGAGGGATGAAGGGGACTGCGGAAGGGTTGGACATACTCCCTTTTCACACATTTTAAGCCCCATTGGTCTGAAGTCTTGGCCCTCCAAGCCTGTGGAAAGGGGGCACCCATTCTCTAACTGGCATCTGGTGTTCCGACAAGAGGGAACAAGGGCTGCTTCCCTATGGTGGCTATAGAGGAGGATGAGGAGGAGAGTGGAGGTGGAGGAAGAGGCAGAGAATGGGATCCATCTTTGCCACGTCATTGTTATTGGAGGTACAGTGAGTTGGCTTGTTGCTGTTGTTGGGAGCATTGTACCTCCCTGCTCGATCTGTGTTGAGGAGGAGGTATTTTCACCTTGAGGCAACGGATCGGGCAGTGACCTGTGCTGGTGAGGTTCATTGTGGCACCAGTGGTGTTGTTTGAGGTGCCAGCTGCTTTTGGACGTGGCACCAGTGGTGTAGGTAGAAGTGGCAAAAGCTGAACTGGACCCATGATGCCCTAAGGCGCGCCAGAGGGCCCATGGTCCTGCTGAAGAATTCGAACATGGAGTTTATGAATGAGGCAGAGTCCATTCCTGGGGTTAGGAAGTCAGGGTATTGCTGATCAGGCTCTGGCCTCGGTGATGGTGCCTCAGGCGTCCGCGGATAAGAGACTGGCGTTGGGTCAGAGGGAGCCACAGGCACTGGATCCTAAGAAGGAAGCTCAACTAGCTGTGGCTCTGAAGAAGAGTCCTGAGGAGGTGCTGTGGTGACCTTTGCTTTGAAGATTGGTGCCATTTAGAGTAATGGCGTTGCTTCTTCTTGTGCTTCCCCTGGGATGGCTACCATGATGACTCTAGTGATCTCATCCTAAGCCTTGACTTCAGTTTGGCTCAAAGATCGCCCGAGCCTTAAAGAGTTGGTCTCCTGCTCCTTTATGGGCCTGGGGCACATGGTTCGGCAGAAGGCACAGGCCTTCAGATAGCGATTTGACCCGAGGCACCATAAGCAGATGTTGTGTAGGTCTGTGATGGACATTTGTACATCCCAACCCCTGCAGGGTGTGAAATCTGAATGCTTAGGGAGAGACATCTTGTTTTTGAAGAACAAACAATCAATATTGGGTTTTACCTCAACAGTTGATAATTGTAGGTCTAGGACTTCAGCTACCCACCTGATGATCAGACCAAATGAGGTTGAGACACCAGTCCCGTATCAGGGAAAGTGTCCAGTCCACTGGCCTCTTGTATGTCTACACAGAAATTGTTATCACCATATTGTGGGAGAAATTTATCTGATCATCTCCATCATCTGGAAAGACTGTCTGGCTTAGGTCAGAATCCGATCCAAAATGTTGCTGGAGCCCTGACGACAGATCCTAGGCAAAGGTACTGTTTTTTTTTGAGTTGGAGTGAACAGGTGCAAACGCTTCAGAATGATTGTAGGATGCTACCCCGGTTGAGGTTGCGACGGATGCAGTTCGAGGTCAGACAGGACAATAGCATTGTGTCCTCCACTGGTGTGAGCAGTATCAAGAATAGCAGAAACGTGGCAAGGATCTTGGATTGAGACTGGTTCCAGAGTCAAAGCTGAAACAGAAGCAGGTTCTGGAGGTACAAACCTGCCTAGGACTGATTCACCAACAGTAACACAATTGGAAACATCAGCTGACCCATGGGGCCCCAGGCACGCCATAAGCAGCCAGCAGGGTGCGAATGATGGGCAATATGGCTTCTTTGAAAGCCTCAATAATTTGCGACATCGCTGATGATCCCAGAAATTTGGAGTGCATTGAGTTAGCTGTGGAATCGACTACTTGGCAGGGCGAGACCAGAAGGCACTTAGATGTCCCTGTGACTTCTCAGTGAAAGAGTAATGAGATTGGGACGAGTCCCACTTGAACTGCTTGTCTTGCCTCTTCAACTTACTTGAAGTCTTAGATTGGGATTTTTATACCCCCAAACCTTTAGCCTTCTCCACTCCTGTTTGCTGAAATTAGTTTTTGCTGGCTTTAGGACTCTGTGCACTTTATCACAGATAACCAGTGCTGAAGTGCTGGTCCCTCACTCCTTAAAACATGGTACCATTGGCTTACAACCAATTGGCACATTTCATTTACTGATAAGTCCCTAGAAAAGAAGAATTACATGTATCCATGGGTTGTAAATTAAAAGCTACTAGTGGGCTTGCAGCATTTATTTTGGCACCCACTTAATTAGCTCTTCAAAATATGTCTCGGGCATGCCATCGCAGCTTGTGTGCAGTTTTAAAGTGTAATTTTGACCTGGCAAAATAAACCTTCTGTATCACACAACAAGGGTCAAAAAAGGATATCTGTAAATCTTAAGATTTACTGCTCACCTACACATATCCACTAATATCTATCTCACACTGTATGTAGGACATCTTTATTAAAATCATATAGAGGTGGGCATATCCTGTATATGGACAAAAACCCTCACTCACCCAAGGGTGACATGCTTCATCATAGGGTTCCTCCAGGCACAAAGGGACTGCAAGGTACCCAATGTGGGCTACGACTTCCCAGCCAGGAAGGAGCGGGAGTGTTTTTCAATATAAGCATGTTAATTATATTAACCTCAATGAGTGTCAGTGAGGGGCAGAGTGCAAGAGACAAGAAAAACGTGCAGGAATCATAAATTCCCTCAGTAGGAATAACCAACTTTAATTTCTACTTCCTATTGGGGAGATTAAAATGGCAACGCAAGTCAGGGTTATGGCTATTACCCTGTAGGTCAACATGTTTCTGCCCTAATTGACAAACTAATGTTCAGGGGCATTCTTCAGGACCAAACTATAGTCACTCTGCTCAATACTATGTGTGAATACTCAATATAATGATTTAGGAGAATATTCTGGACCAACCATACATCTCAATCGTACTTCAGTTCGGTAGGTCAGCAGGCTAGGTAGGTCAGAAGTCCTAATATATATATCTGATATATCAACTCTACCTAGATCCCAAGTCGCGAGCTGGAACAGACTGCATTCATGCAGATCAACATATGATGCGACTCTGGGAAGTCGTAGCCCACATTGGGTACCTTGCTGTCCCTTTGTGCTTGGAGGAACCCTATGATGAAGCATGTCACCCTTGGGTGAGTGAGGGTTTTCGTCTATATAAAGGATATGCCCACCTCTATATGATTTTAATAAAGCTGTCCTACATATAGTGTGAGTTAGAAAATAAACCTTCTGCCAGGACTAAACCTTCATTTTTAATACATTTAAATCACCCGAGGATAGGTATTCCTCCCAGACAGTGAGACAACGGGGGAGTTGGTGTTGTCAGGATGGGAGGGGAGGACAAGAGTTGTTCCCTGCCCAAATTACATTTCAACTGAGCTGCCTCAGCTCACTCACAAATAATTTGATACAAGTTTATTGTCACCCCCAGACCACTTGAAGCCTGGGCAGGTGAAGGAAGGAAGTTCCAGAACCAGATGTGGGGGGGAGTTTAGAAGATTCTCCCACTTCACAACTGGAACCAAGTATAAATATTGGACCCCCAGACCAACTCTTCAGTATGCTCCTGGACCTGTGGATACTACAGAAGAAAGACTGCCATGCTGCTTAAGGCCTGCCCTGCTCTCCGAGAAGGAAGGCTGGACCTGCTCCCTTCATACCAGGCTAATCTGAGTGCCTCCAAGTGTCAGTTGACTGTCGTCCTGTTGTAAACTACAGGGACACAACAAGCTACAGAGTGCTCTCTACAGCTGTTCAGCTGACCTTCTGCAACTACACCTGCCTGGATCTCCAACTGGACCTGCCTGAGCACTGCTGGCCTCTGCTGAAGTGAGTCTCTAATCTCCAAAAGGGACCTTCCCAGGCCCTGGACCCTTGGATGACTTGAGAGTGAATTCCTCTGAAGACAAAGGAGCAATCTTGAAGTTTTGGGTCTTTGTGACTGCAAACAGGGTCATATGCACCAAGATCTCCGTGCCCATTACAACCATCAATGTGAAGCTCCAGTGAACACGACTCTTCATGCTGCAGAGACCACCAGCGAGGGACTGCAACACTAGATGTGCAATTCGTGCTACAGCATTTACAGCCGGCGTTGACCACAAACACAAAGCTCCAGCAGCAATTGTCGCCGACGTCTGACAGGATCTTTACGCTACAGCGATGACTTTATGCAACGCCTGGCTGGTCTTTATGCTGCAGCGACGACCATCCTTGATGCTTTTTCTGCTCCTTGCAGCCTTCTCTACTGAACACTGGACTCTTTGCGCCAGACTTTGAGAAGCTAATTGTTTCAGTGGGACCAATCTGGTCCTTGTATCCATCGCGGTCAGTCTGAACTTATGACTTTGCCCTTGTCTAGCACGACCTGTTGACCTCGAGTGGCGCTTTGTGCATTTAGGTGCTATACTTACCTACATCTTTGATACTGCATATCTCCGGCTCTACTGAATGGATATGTGTCATTTTGGTGTCATTATACTCGATTTTTCTAAATTGATGCAGAATTTTTTGCTTGTGTTGTGTTTTTACTCTAGTACTTATTGTGTCCTGCATAAATGCTTACAGATTTCCTCTAAGTTAAGCCGGACGGCTTTTGGGCCAAGCTATCAGAGGGTTAAGCACAGGTCAATCTAGTCACTTTTGTGGTTCACACGGACAAGGATTGTGGTTGTTGCTTGAGTAGGATTTTCACCCTCCTCAATAATAACCCAATTTCTCACAGCAACGATGACCTGCCGTGGGAACAACCCCAGAATGGGGTCAGCACCCTCGACATCCAGTGGGAACAGGACTTCTGCAACGTCTTCCAGAGTATGATGACATACAGCTTGGCTTTGCATTCCCGGATCGCCTTCGGGTGCCTAGGGGTATGCTCCTCACATGGTTGAGGACCGAACCCAAACAACAGAGACACACTTCTTGGGGATCTGTCACAGACATTTGCATGCAAAAGTCCCTAGAAGGCTTAAACACTGTTGTATTAGGAGAAATGTTCCCTTGCACAATGAAGAAAAGCTTTTAGAAGAAAGAAACTTGTCAACTGATGAGAAAGCTCCAGATATGTATAGGACGGCAGGGAAAAAAGTAACTGACGTCAGCGAGCTTGGGTGAAACATATGAGACTCCCATTGTCACTTCTGGACTGGAGCAGAATCAATGCAGAGCTGCACTACTCCACCTACCGGCAAGGGGGGCTATGCTGAAAAATCTTCAAGATCCAGTCTGGCGCCTGGGAATGTTATAAAGTTGATGAATATGCGGTTAGAAATATCCATTATAAAGGGCTTCGTTGAATGGCAATAAAGGCTCAAAGGAAGGCTGCCTAGGATTTGATACTTTTGTGAGTACATTAGTCTTCACTCACACTGAAGGAAGGTGTAGATTCATAACATTAGCTGTATGTTTTATCACCAAACCAAAAAAAAACTTTCCTCTGTTCAGCCAGAGGTGGATATCAACCCAGTGTCAATGGAAGTATTCAAATCCATGATCCAAAGGCTGATTCCAACAAACAGGGGCAGCTCTGTAACCCAAACCTGGGGCTAATAAAAAGTGTGAATGCTACAATGGTTCAGTTCCTAATTCCAAAACAAAACATTTACGACTTCAAATAGTTCAAAAAGATCCAATTTCATAGAAATAATAAAATAATTCAGTACCCTTAAACAATAATCAACTACTATATTTTTCATGAATAAAAATTTAGACAAAAATACGGAAAGTGCTCAAAAGCTTACACAAACATATGTCAATGACAAAGGAAAAACTAAAGTGTAAACATAAACAATCAAGGCAAGAAAGGAAAAATGATATTAAAAAACAGGTTTGTACAGTTACAAAAACAAACAACACTCAATGCTTTCTCTTATTTTTAGCCAATGAAGGCGTCAACGGCGTTTCAACCATATTCAATTAACTGGTCATCATCAGGACAAAACAGTTAAGGAGCATCCATCAGCTGTGCAAACAAGGCTGGTCCATCCAAAACAGTAGGAAAGTACAATGAATGTACTCCGGGTCAATCAGATTATAGGTCATGTAAGTATGGAAGAAATTTGATGTAGCTGATTGAATCTTAAGGTATACGGTTAAATGGTCCCTCTAAGATCCAATCCATATAAGTTGTTTAGAAAAGAGTATCCATTGCTAAAATCAGTGCATTTCCAGATTGCACGGTGATCCAAAGCTGGCAGACTCTGTGCAGAGTCAGAGCCAAAATGTTGGTGGAGCACCTCAGGCTGCTCAGTGTCAGAGGCAGTGTTCTATATGCATATGACTGAATCGAACCTGGGAGCATCAAAGTGCATTGAGGATGGGATCTCAGTCGAGGCTGAGATGAGTTTGGCATGGAGTGGGCCAGCGTTTGGCATAGGAGTAGAAGTTGGCATTGAAGACGGAGCAGAACTTGAAGGGGGTTCCAGAGGCACAGACGATGCAGAGGAGGGATCTGCTAGTGGTAACCCGACTAGAGGCCCCTGCAGATTTTTGGGGACTGAAGGCACCCCATAGCTGGAAGTGTGCCAAACATCCACATAATGGCATCCTTAAAGGCCTCGATTTGTTGCAATGACCTGGAGAACCCATGGCAACTGGGACCAGTCATTCAAACGGCTCCTCTGTGGATCGTGAACAAAAAAAAGTGGCATGTTAATGCCCTTGCGACACCTCTGGAGATAGCGTGGCAGGATGGGAACAAGACCCACTTGGCTTTCTAGTGTTTCAGCTTTGACTTTGAATTGGACTTCTCCAAAGACTTCCAATACAATGAGGACCTGTCGCAAGAATGACCTTGGGATAGGAAGCGGGTCCTCACTCTTCACTTCGGATGGGAGCCTGATTTGTACAGTTGCTTCCGGTATTCAGCAATGTACAGATTTGCTTCTGTTCCTGGTTTGGATTTTGAATTTACGAGGGTGCATTCCTCACACAACTTAGAGTTGTTGCCTGACCCAAAACACCAAAAGCATACCTTGTGGGGGTCTGTCACAGAGTCATCTATGTGCAACACTCCCATGATGGGTTAAATCCTGTAGCTTTTGGGGAGGACACAGTTCCCTGGCACACTGATTGAAAATTTTGAAAATAAAATCTTGTAAATCCGACAAGGAAAAAGACGAGTGGAACTCTGGAAGAGCCTTTGAAAATGTGGAAAGAAAGTAACTCAGCGTCTAGGTGTGGCATTTATATGCAGCTTCGTTTGAGACTTCAAGACTGAACGAAGTCAACACAGGGCAGCTCAGAGCCACCTACCAAAGCACCGGAGAATTGCTGTGTAAAAGTTTCCAGATCCAGTCTGGCACCTGAGAATACTCTACGTGTGCCAAATCTAAAGTTAGAAGCATTGTTCAGTAAAGTATATAGGCCTGATTTAAAAGTTGGCAGCCATTTCTGAAGCATTGGCAGGAACCTCCAACACAGGGGTTCCTATCAATGCTTTTTTAAGTTTGGCTTACAGCTCCGTCAACATGATAGAGCCATCCATCAAACTGTTTTGTTACTTCCAAAAAGAAAATCCCGAAGCAGGTTTTTATTTTTGAAAATAAAAAAACTGTCCCGTCGCCATGGGAGCTACCTCCCATGGCAAGGGGGGAATTTTTGGATTTTTACTACCCATTACCACCTGGGCTCCCCTGGTAATGACAGTCAGTAAAAAACAAAGCTATACGTCTGCCCATCTAAATTCAGCGGGTGGACATACAGCCATTTCTCCAACAGCCATTACTTTGTCGGGCCGCCGGAGAAGTATGACCACAGCAGAGATGGAGTAGTCTCCATCGTTGCCAAACTATTGTCCGCCAACATATAAATTTAGCCGGTGAACCATTAAATTGGCGGCAAGAATTCTCTGTCACGACAGGGTATGCTTACCGCCAAGTTATATCTGGCCCATAATTACTATTCTTAACTCCAACTATATAAACTATGAGATGTACGGATTAGGTTAATGTAGTGAATGGGATACTACTGGACAGAGGAAGGATACCTATATTATCACTTTAATTATATCGCTTCATTAGAGCTACCATTATTATATTCATAACGGACCTGGTCTATCTTTCATTTGGTGTTTCCCATGAAGCTTCAAATACAAATGAGGTACTGGGTTGGTGCAGACACTAGGAGCTCAGGTGGGCTCTTAGCTCCTTAAATAAAATAAGCATAACCTAATTCCAGGTGCAGTATCTGCACGAGTTCTTTACTCTCTCTGTCTCTGTAGGTCTTTCATTAAAAAAAAAAAAATCACTAATTATACTTATTCATTTGTAATTCTTTCTGGAATTTGATAGATTGGGAGAAATATATGTATTTGTCATAAAGATAGCAAAGATACCCAGCCAAGTTTCCATTAAAAAAGAGTGCAATTACTCCCACCTTCCATATTACTGAACAATAACTTATTTTTAAATAGAGCTTTATGCTGCACTCCTTCTATTTCTAAGCGCCATACATAACAGATGCAACTATAATACAATTTAATGATATTTCAAAAAAGTGAATTAAGTGCACTTAAAGCGGTGGATGCACGACAACCCTAAAACATATTTGAGTATTTAATGACAACAGTGAACAGTATTAGTTATTTTGCAATCCGTAAAATTGATTGCTTGTGAAAGCTGAAAATCTGCAGTGCACATATGCACTGGAAAGCGTACCTGAATTGTCTGAACCATTCTGTTTGTAAGCTCCAAGGCTGCCATTGCAGTAGAAGTACCAAACGAAGCTGCACCTCTCTGGAATCCTCTTACAATTCGCCCATCCTTCCGGTATTGCTCTATTGGTAACCACACCAAGTCCTTGAGACCTTGAACTAAAATAACAGATGTAAATTTACCAGTGAACAGCGGCAAGAAGAATTCTTGTACACAATTAAATGCATTAGAAAACACATGCACAAGGAAATCTATAAGTTCACGTTAATGGGAAATGTCAAGCATTCATTTATTTTAAAAATGTTTTTACTCAGTTGCAGTACCCAGAAGTTCAAAGGGAAAATGTAAATACTAAAATTAATCAAGTATTAATTCAAAATTACGATTGTACACCAAAAATATCTAAAGTTTGAAAGTCAGTTGAGAGAATTTTACTGTTCTTTAACCACTTTCAAGATATATAAACAGAAAGGTAAATGAGCAACAGAAGAATTTACAGGGTCTATGCACAAACATGAACCTAAATCAGGCAGGTTAAACTCACCCAATTGAACTAATGAGTGCATGGGTCCAACTCCTCCCAGAATTCCTGGCAGCTGACTTTTCTTGATGTCATTGAGCCATTCGTTAATAGCATAGGCAAATAGTTTATCCACACCAAGTAATCTGTAATACATGATAATCATTACGAAGCTGCCACTCTTCATTCATTTAATTACCTATCAGTTAATCAAAAAAGGTTACCACTTTTGTAGGCGAAAGTTAAACTGCAAGACATGTTGGTGAAAAGAAACAGGCCCTTCGGCAAAAAATGAGCATGTATCACAACTTCCTTAATCACACACAGATTACGATGCTCTCGCACCCACACAACAGGTTAGCAAGTGCACGCACAACAATCGGGAAGGCTTCTGAGAAAGGCGTTACTGCTTAGCAAAAATTGCCCGTGGAGGCCCAGGACTAGCATCTCCTCCTCGCTTACAGGCCCTACCTTCACCTCATATGTCACCAACCACCCCAGCGCACTTCACATTTTTTTCTAGATTTGGCATCAACCAACATCTTTTAAATACACAAACATTGTACATACTTACTTACAAGGAGGCTCTAAGGAGCCCTCTTTAGGTTTCGCCTGCACAGTGCTTGTGATTAGGTTTTGTATGAACGCCGCCTGAGCTGTGCTTGGGAAATCTATTGTATTTACAAAATCTAAAAAGGGGCTTACATCTTGCCCTTACTTTTCATTTGCTCCTGTGCTTTCCACATACTTTTCCTCCATTTCTGTTAGTTGTAGCATACTACTTCCTGTTGTTCCTCGTGTGTTTCTCTTATCAGTGTCCCAAGGCCCATGTATTCCTTTCATCCGCTTTGGTGGAACTTCTTTTAAGCTTGTAAGCACCCCCATCTGTCACTACAAGATCTACATCCTTGCTTTGAAGTTAAAGCGCTGCAAAGCGAGCAACTCGTGGAGCACCAGCAGCCAGCAGGAACACTGAATCAGAGGCCGGAACTTTCAGAGACCCTGCTTTCGGCCATATCAAAGGTATTTGCTTGACTGAGCATGTTGGAAGAGTAAACTGCGCCCCTCGCAGCTATGTGCCTGGCTTCGCTGATTTATTCAGAGAGTGCATACTTCTGCCGTACTTTCTTTATGCGCTCTTTCAACATATGCACCCAGTAATTCCACCAAGATGCACATGAGGAAGATGCTCCAATAACTGGTGAGAAAATTCAATTGTGACTAATGCATTGGGAGGTAGGTGTTGAAAATCGTTAGCCACATTCTCTTTTTGCGCAAACTGTCATTGGTGTGTCTTTTTTCCCCCGTCCTCTCCTGTCTTCTCCCCTGCCTGCTCTCTCTATTTCACCCTGCATTCTCTTCTGCCCATCTCGCTCTGTATGACCCCCTTTTTTCTCTGCTCAACGCCTTCTTTCCACCACACCTCCTCTCTTTCTGTCACATCTCTAGTTTTGCTTGAGATTTGTAGGCCTACTTTCCCTCAGTCCTAGGTTAAAATGCAGAAAAGTGAAGTATGCTACGAGCACCTTCTTAATCTATTTTGTGGGCTCCAAAATGGGCCTTAAAGTCGTTCACACCCAGGTGCCTTCGTTGGTGCCATGTCAGGCCACTAAAACAGATTAACAAAGGGATTAGTGCCAATGAAGAGCCCTGGACACAAAAGTCTCTTTTGGTTGAACATTCTCCCTGTTTCCCTTGTATGGAGAAAGCAAAGTACGTAGAAAGGCCGCACAAAATTCATCGTGATATCAGTGCCATGGTAAAGCTGGTGAGACATCAGAGTGGAATAAGAACCTGTTTCATACATCTGTTCGCAAACGTCCACTTGAAGGCTCAGATCACAGTCTTTCATCCTTACCAGGATTTTATAATACATATAAGCAGTCAGGAGGTTGAGGTTTTGGACTTGAGAGTCTATATTAAGGAAAACAAAATTGATACCTGTCTTAATAGAAAGCCACTGCAGGGAACTCAACATTACATGCTAACAGCTTTCATCCCAAACACTTGAAGAATAATATCCTTTATGGGGAGATGGTCCGGCTAAGAAGGAACTGCAGTTATCCTGCAGATGTTATACAGATGCAGGAGAGATGACAGATTTATACAGAGGGGCTACACACAGTATTGGACAGGGCCATTAAGAAAGCCGATCAGAAAAGTAGGGAGACTCTCCTGTTTGATCGGGGTCAAAAAGTCTTAGATTCTGCTACCAAACATGTTCTGACTTTTAGCAAACAGGAGAAGGAAATAAGAACCATATTCAACAGATATTAGCCCTTAGTGTAGGGGGATCCTATTTTGGGTCCTACACTCTCTAATAGGCCCTTAATTACTTTTCGCAAGGCATCACGTATGAGGAATGCTCTGGTAAAGACCAGTCCTGAAATTGTGACCAGAAGCAGCTGGTTACAGCCATTACAAAGGTGTTATAAATGCAGCTTATGTAGAGCATGCAAATTTGGTAAGAATACCAGCGAATTTGTTACCCCTTTCTGTGAGAAACGGCAACCCATGGCAGGTGTGTACAACTGCAACAATGTATTTGCTGTCAATGTCTTAGAAGGTGACTGTAGTATGTAGGGAGCACCAAGTTACAAGTACATAAGAGGGTGCTTTAGCATTTGAGAGCCATTACCAACATCAATCAAAGAAACCCAGTTGTGAGGCACTTTGAACATCGTAACAGTAACTTGAATCACATCAGATACTTTGTGATTGATACTGTTCCGAAATTGATCCAGGGAGGTAATCGAGAGAGGTTGCTCAAATAACTTGAGACACGTTATATTTTGAACCTTGATTCTACGGCTCCCAATGGTCTTAATACAAATTATGATTTTCATAATTATCTTTAGAGGTTTACCCTCAATATATATTACTTTTTTCATCTCCTTCATATTTGTTAGGGTTGTTGCACGTGTGATTCCCATTGGAGTTTTTAGGTATCTTGCTGCTATCTTCCCTTTTTTACTTATGTTGATTTATGCACTTTTTGGTGGATTTATAAGTTGCAGTCATTTTAAAGAGGTATTTGTCATAGTGGGGATGTAGGGCACTTGGTTGCTTTGTAGTGATTATATGCAGGGAATCCTATTTACAGGAACCACCATTAGGTTTGAACCGTATTTATGCCTGCTCATGAATATCTAGTTTGATTTGATTGAATTTTTATGAAGAGCTAGCAAGTGCCCGGAGGCGTCTTGATGCTAACCATGACAGAAAGGACAAGAAAGCCAGAACATCAACTTTCCCAGAAAGGACACATCACTCAAAGATCCTGGGAAAACAGCCAGCTCTTTATTATCTTCCTGAACCTAGCAGAGAGGTAGCATTGTTTTCAGTTCCCAAGGGAGGCAAATCCATACACTGTATAAGTCTTCTGCCACCCCAGGTAGTTCCTCTATACAGGGGGACACACAGATCTCAAGATGAATTTGAGCAGAGAGTCCTATTTGATAAATACCATCTAATCCAGTCTCTAAGGTACATCAGACCTTGGCCTTATAGGGCCTTATAGGCTGTGCAGAGTCCCTTAAAGTTGATACGTTTCTTCACTGGCAGCCAATGAAGACTGCTGATGGCTTGAGGGACTGAGACAAATCTAGGAATCTTTGTGATGAGTCAAGCTGCTGCATTTTGAACTGTCTGTAACACTTTCAAGTATTTCTTAGGTAGATCAGAATAAAGCCCATTGCAGTAGTCTATCCTTGAAAGAACTGTTGCTAGGACCACTGTCCTATTTTTAAGTATCTTGCTGCTATCTTCCCTTCATTACTTATGTTAATGTATGCACTGTTTGGTGGATTTATAAGTTGCAGTCATTTTAAAGAGGTATTTGTCATAGTGGGAATGTAGGCAACTAGGTTGCTTTGTAGTGATGATATTCAGGGGTTCCATATTGGCAATATTGTGTCCTCCCAAAAGATTTTTTCATGGGTGTTCTATATCCAAGATGCGATGAGAAGTCATTTTGCTTTAATTGAATGACATCCCATTAGTTTGTTATATTTTGGATTTAGCCTGTTATTTAATATAACTTGCATTGGGGGTCCAATTTACAGGAACCAGCATTAGGTTGGAACCGTATTCATGCCTGCTCATGTATATGTTAGATCTATTATATGTATTTATTTATATGTCTTTGTATTTATACAGCAATGTATTTTTAATAATAATGTCTGATAGAGGGTGTTTGATGGGAAGACCAAGATTATGAATTCATCTAGGTTAAGACCTCCAGAACCAATCACTGAGCTCCTGGGCTCAAGATGTGGCAAAGATAATTTATTCCAATTATTCTGGATCCTTGAACCACTACGCACTTTATGTATTAAATAACTCAGTATCAGTAACAGCCTATATCTCTTTCGGCTTTTACTGCAATTGTAATGTTTAAAATTGTGTTTTATCAGATATTTTTAGTATGTCTTTCATGTTTATGCACCATGTGATGATTATAAATGAAAGTTGAGCTCTCACAGAGTGTATGTGATCAAGGTCAGGATTGGCCGAAACGCATCATGCTGACTAAACTACAATAAACAAGAGCAATACACATCAGTGTCTGTGCCAGTCTCTTTTTGGAGGAAGTTACGGGTGAAATGTATAATATAATATATATATATATATATATACATATATATATATATATATATATATATATATATTACCTACTGGCGGTCGCCAGTAGGTAGTTATAGTTAGGATCGTTTTCCATAGGAAATCCGCAACATTCTATTGGGAATAACTTTGGCGCCGAATGAGGGATCTGCCTGTAATTTTCCTTAAATTTGCCTCGCTGCGCTCCGCTCCTTTCCTTAAAGTTTCGGGGGGATCCGTCAAGCGGGGGCCGAGATGAAAGGGGGGTCCCAAAACGTGTTTTCCCCATGTTAATTTCCATAGGGCGGTTGGACTCACTTTTAGCCCGAACGGCTGAATGTATTAAATAACTCAGTATCAGTAACAGCCTATATCTCTTTCGGCTTTTACTGCAATTGTAATGTTTAAAATTGTGTTTTATCAGATATTTTTAGTATGTCTTTCATGTTTATGCACCATGTGATGATTATAAATGAAAGTTGAGCTCTCACAGAGTGTATGTGATCAAGGTCAGGATTGGCCGAAACGCATCATGCTGACTAAACTACAATAAACAAGAGCAATACACATCAGTGTCTGTGCCAGTCTCTTTTTGGAGGAAGTTACGGGTAATATGTATAATATAATATATATATATATATATATATATATATGTATATATATATATATATATATTACCTACTGGCGGTCGCCAGTAGGTAGTTATAGTTAGGATCGTTTTCCATAGGAAATCCGCAACATTCTATTGGGAATAACTTTGGCGCCGAATGAGGGATCTGCCTGTAATTTTCCTTAACTTTGCCTCGCTGCGCTCCGCTCCTTCCCTGAAAGTTTCGGGGGGATCCATCAAGCGGGGGCGGAGATAAAAGGGGGGTCCCAAAACGTGTTTTCCCCATGTTAATTTCCATAGGGCGGTTGGACTCACTTTTAGCCCGAACGGCTGAATGGATTTCCACCAAACTTGGCAAAATTGTAGGGACTGGTACCCCGATGTGCCTTTGCTATGTCTCAAGAGATATGCTCCAGTGGTTTTTATGAAAATTAACTTTGAAAAAATATATATTGGGCTACATTGGGCTATATATATGTTAGAGCCCAAATGTAGCCCAAAGATGGCCACCAGAGACAAAAAAAACAAATGTAGCCCAAATATCAGCCAGATGTAGCCCAACTATAGCCCAATGACAGAATGTCCCAGAGTGTTCTAAAGAACAACTAGAGCGCTAACAGTCTTACTTATGACAGAAGTATGGCACACCTGAAGTCATCTTGATTGGAATAAAGTGTTAACACTTAAAACATTTAATTTGCAAAGGAACACAATGAGGGGGTTCATTTTGCCATAGAAATTATGATTAGTGCTGAAGAAAGAAAAATTAGGGCACATTTTGAGTGACTTCTCAAATCCTCTTATATTTCATTAAAAAAATTCTGATAAGCAGTCTTCCAAGATGGCCACCAGAGACAAAAGAGCCCAAATGTAGCCCAAATATCAGCCAGATGTAGCCCAACTATAGCCCAATGACAGAATGTCCCAGAGTGTTCTAAAGAACAACTAGAACGCTAACAGTCTTACTTATGACAAGAGTATGGCACACCTGAAGTCATCTTGATTGGAATAAAGTGGTAACACTTAATACATTTAATTTGAAAAGGAACAAAATGAGGGGTTTCATTTAGAAATGTTATATATATATATATATATATATATATATATATATATATATATATATTCACTGAAAAAACCATAGGTTTCACACCAGTTGTAGGTAGGAATTAGCATTTAAAAAACCTATTAAATTCACTTGGGTGAGGCAAGATGGCCGCCAGTGTGGTGTAGTGAATAGTCGCACCTATTCCCTCTCCTGACCAGGACGTTATGGTTGATGCCCTGAGGAGTCCTTAGCACTGGATATGAGACTGCTCTGGTGGCTCTGGTGGTTTAACAGGGAGGCGAGCAGCGAACTGAGGTGCATAAAAAGAAATCTCAGAGAAAGCGTCCTGTTAACATCCAGAACAGCGCTTAAATCTACACGAAGGTACTGGGAAGAAATTTGCAGCGCGATGTCCCTGAAAGGAAAGAAAGAGAAGATCGAGAAGGACAAAGATAAGGAGAAAGCAGCGCCCATGGCTGGTAGTACAAATAAGCTACAGGGAACAGGCGCGATCCCCAAAACACCCGGTCCCGGCAAACGAGGGACGCCTGCACCGGCCTTAACATCAACCTTGGCCCAGAAAACCTTACAACGTAAGGCCGAGAAAGCCGATAAAGACAAGAAGCTGGGAACGAGAACTATGACTACGAGGGACGAGACACAGAATATACCTGCCGGGATAAATAAAGACGCACTCGAGCAAAGAAACAGGATTATGGCGGCAAAAGAGGGCAAAGAAGCAACTTTCAGGCAGCCTACCTTGCCAGAATCCTTTGGTGCAAAACCAGCTGGGAGTGCGGCAGGGGCGAAGCCAGTGGAGGAGCAAGTATCCGGCAGTGAGAACGCCAGCGGAGAAATGAGTGAGCCGGGCGCCGTCCTCGTGGACGCCAGCGGCTCAGTATCCAAGCAACCAGCGAGCGCAGCCTCAGTGAGTGCCACCACGGACGCTAGCAGAGAAGGGAGAAAGCCAGACGACACTCTCATGGATGGTAGCGGAGAAGCGAGGGAGACGGGCGATACCCAGGCGATTGCTGGAGGAGACGCGAGGGAGCCGGGCGCCGACCTCAGGGACGCCTCGGTAACCAGGCAACGAGGGAATGCAGTCAATGGTTGCGCGTCAGCGGGAATAGCATTGGAACTCAAAGAGTTTGCTGGCAGCTCAAACAAACAGGAGGGCCAGGTGTCGGCGTCAGTAGCAGAGCCAGAGGAGGTAAGAAACCTGAACAATGAAAGGATGCTAGACGCACTGCTACAAGTGGAAGAAGAATGGTCTAATAAGCTGGGACAGAGTAATTGTGCTATGTGGGGAAGCCTGGCAAGTATTGAGTCGAGAGAGAGAGAGAGGGGGATAAATTCTTCTCGGTGAATGAAGGCTCAGACTCCACCTCAAGCGACGATGCTGGTAAACCTATAGGCAAATCCACAACAGAAACTAGCTCTGATACTGAAGAGAGCGGGGAGAGAAATACAAAAAAAAAAAGGAACCACACTGTGAGGCGTGGAGGCTCCCCTGATAAAACAAATAAAAACCTGCTGTGGGATTACTCAGGAACTGCAAGCGCCTTTCAAGAAATCTCGATAGGGGGAAGTGGGGCAGCAGGAGGTGGGGTCCCTGAAACTTCACAAAATGTCACGATGGATATGTTGTTTAGTACTCTTAAACAAATGCAGGCTGAGGCAAGAGCAGAGAGCAGAAGAGCCAGACATGACACTAAGAAAATCCAAAACTCGATTAGGAAAATGAATAAAAAATACGAGGAAGTGGAAGAAAGAGTGGGTCTTGTTGAGGAACGGACTAGCAGAGTCGAGGATGAGATTACTGACTGGCAAGCATTTAAATTGGAACAGTCTAAAGTGGCAGCGGACTTGCAGTGGAAAATTGAAGATTTTGAGAATCGGCAAAGACGGAGTAATGTGAGACTTCTTGGACTGGAGGAAGGGGTGGAGGGGCAGGATCCCAGAGGTTTCGTTATTAAATTGCTGAAAGAGGCCTTCCCTGAAGTACCATGGCAATGGGAACTAGAAGTACAACGAGCGCATAGGTTCCCACTGGTGAACAAAACGAGGAAAGATGATAGACAGGACAACAAGCCTAGGGCTATGCTGGTATTCTGCGGAAATTATTTGGCAAGGCAAGAAATAATGGAAAAAGCCAGACCAGATGCCAAAAAAACAGCTCAAGGAGTAACCTTCTTTGCTCGCCCCGATTTTTGCCACGTAACGGTAGAGAGACGGTGGCGACTTAGGCAGATGATAACACCTTTCCAACAGCAAGGGGCAGAGGCTTACTTAATGTTTCCTGCAAAATTGAAGACCATCGTGGGTGGTCATGTTAGGATGTTTTTCTCGGAGGTAAAGGCCAGTGAATACCTAACAGAGTTGACAGAGAGAAACAAGGGGAGAGGGGGAAAAAGATAAAGTTATAAGTGGCAGTGCTAAGTCAGGGTAGCAATACAGGGTGTTGGGCGATGAAGGAAAGATAAGGAAATCGGGAGGGAGAGGCAAGCGACTATACAGCACATAGCAGCCACATATAGGTCATGAGTGACCTATTTGCCTGTGGAAGGGGTGAGGGGAGGGGGGGTGGGAGTCCTGAGGGTGGGGCGTGGGGAGGGAGGGTGGGTAAAGGGGAGGTTGTAAGCTGTAGGATAAGAGCACAAATAGCGGGAAAAGGGAGAAAAGAATGTACTAGAGAGGAAGATGTACCAGTAAAAAATCTGTTGGCAAGAGCTAAAAGAGTATGTCACTGTAGAAGGGACATGTTTGTGATACATAAATGGCGTTAAGGATGATTTCCATGAATGTTTGTGGGTTGAACAATGTTGATAAAAGACAAAAAGTCGCTGCTTTGCTGAGATCGCTTAAATTAGAGATAATTTGTCTGCAGGAAACACATATTGCAGGAAAAGAATTTCTTTTGTTGGGACAAATGGGGTTTGACATTCTTGCCTACACAAGGCAAGAGACAAAGACAAGAGGAGTGGCAATATTAGCTAAAAAAGGGGTCGCAAAACTTAAAAGGAAAAAAGAAGATCAAGAGGGAAGATGGGTAATGGTGGAGGTGGATGTACAGGGGGGGTGTTATACAATAGTGTCAGTTTATGCCTCAAACGATGATGAACCAGATATCTTTGAAATGCTAGACGGAGAGCTGGCATTGTGGACTGAACCAATAATATGCTGTGGAGATCTGAACATTAATGGACTAAATGGGATGTGTTTGCTGAACAGGGGAGGGTATAACGGTAGGAAGAAAAAAACGTGGAAGGCCATACACTATATGGCGAGGCATAATGCATTAGTAGATGTCTGGGCGGAAAAAAATCCAATAGGGACAGGGAGTACTTTTTATTCAGCCCCGCATAAGATGGTAGCCAGACTAGATTACTTTTTTATTTCTAGATCGATTATAAAAGATGCTAAATTAATAAAACTCCCCAGAGTGATTTCGGACCACAATCCATTAGTGCTGAGTATACCAACGCTCAATAAGATTGCGAGCAAGAACAGTACTTGGACATTTGAGAGAGGTTTATTGAGTGAGCCAGGTTATATAAGACATATGCAGGAATGGATACCCCAATATTGGGAAGAGAATAGGAATACAGCTACACCTAATATGATCTGGGACGCATTCAAAGCCGGAATAAGGGGAGAAACACTAAGCTATACACTGCAAAGAACTAAGAAAGAGAGGATTAAGACAGAGGAAAGGATGAGGGAATTGGAGATCCTAGAAGAAAGACTAATTACAGCAATTCACAACCGAGAACCACTGGAGGAAATACTTTTAGAAATAGAAATAAATAAAGCAGAGGCAGGGACAAGCCTGGCTCAGAAGGCGGCAGGGAACTATCTAGCAAAGAAGGAAAAGTGCTATGAGTTCAATGAAAGGGTGGGACATTTACTAGCAATACGCACCCGACAAAATTTATCAGCAGGGGATATAAAAGAAATTAAAGATAGGCTAGGCAATGTGGTTACCACAACAGAGGAGATACAGGAGGTTTTTAGAAGTTACTATGGCAACCTATACGATTCAAGCATAGGAAACGTGGATGGAGAAATTACAGACTATTTGGGGGGAATACAGCATGATATATTAGATACTGCAGCTAAGGAAGAATTAGATCTACCACTAACACTACAGGAGATAAGGGAGGCCGTAAGAGATTTACCGGCGGGGAAAGCCACAGGACCAGATCAGATTCCGGCAGAATTTTATAAAATCTTTTGGGAGCAACTGGGGGGGGACATGTTAGAAACCCTTAGACAGGCACAGGCTGGGAGTTCGATACCACGGTCATGGGCAGGCGCAGACATAATAGTGATTCTTAAAAAAGACAAGCCTCCGCTGGAGCCAGGGTCTTATAGACCAATTACACTCCTAAATGCAGACACAAAAATCTTCTCAAAATCACTAGCTCAAAGACTTAGCAAAATCATTGAAGGATTAGTTAGTACTTCACAGCACGGCTTCATCCCTGGAAAAGGTACGACCCAACATACTAGGCAGATGATAACTATTCTAGATGCAGTTGAGGTATCGCGAGATCCTGTCGCAGCCATATTTCTCGATGCTGAAAAGGCCTTCGACAGGGTCTCGTGGGAATATTTATGGAGGGTTACGAAATGGCTTGGGATAGGCGAGGGATACATTAAGGCAATCCAGGCTCTCTATGAGAATCCAACAGCCAGGATAAGAATAAATAGAAACTATACAAAGGAAGTTCAGATCAAACGAGGGACCAGGCAGGGCTGCCCAGCTTCGCCGCTGTTGTTTGCTTTATATCTAGATCCCCTGCTAAGAAAATTAGAAGCTAACAGGAATATCCAACCAGTGATACTGCACGGGAGGGAGTACAAATTATTTGCCTATGCTGACGACGTGGCCATTATAACACCAAAACCAGGGAGGGCGCTAGTTGAAATAGAGCAGGAGACTTGGAAATTTGGAACGATTGCAGGATATTCAATTAATAAAGGTAAAACCCAGATCGTTCAAAATAAATACACAATACACCAAGATAATAGAATTGTTCCCGTAGCTACATATCTAAGGATAAAAGTGACCACTGACCTAGATAAATTAGTAGAAATTAATATGACCCCACTACTTGATAAGGTTAAAAGGAACACCGAAAGGATTCACAATCTACACTTGACGCTAATGGGGAGAATAAACGTTATTAAGATGATTACCTTCCCAAAACTCTTATACATTTTCAGAACGATTCCATTATTTTTCGAACAAACATGGTTCCGGAAACTGGAATTAATACTTAATAGGCTAATCTGGGCCCAAGGGAAGACCAGAAGAGCGTATCGTTACATGGTTCTCCCAAGGGAGAAGGGAGGTTGGGGAGCCCCGGATTTTAGACTTTACTATTGGGCAGCAACATTGCAATATACACAAGGGTTATTAGGTGGAGGGAGTAACGAGGAACAGGATACAAATGTATATAGAGCACTTATTGGGGATGAAGCTGAGAATGGTCTGCTGAAAACAGTGGATTATAACTATTTTAAACATACTAAGTTTAAGACTTTACAAGCAGCTTATAAAGTTTGGAGAGGGGTGGCAAAAAAGCTGGGTATCGGCCGATACAATCACTACACACGACTATACAACAATCATTCATTACCAGGGGAGATATTCAGGGATACAATTATGAAGGAATGGGATAATAAGGGGATTAAAAAGATAGGAGATCTTATGGACATTGAGGGGACAATTAGACAATTTCAGGATTTACAAAGGAAATATGACATAAGAGGGAACAATTTTTTCAAATATCTACAGCTAAGAAGCTATCTAGCAGATAAAAGAGGAGGACCAATAGGGTTCGAATGCAGCAGGATTATGGAGTACATAGAGAAGGCGGATCGATGCACAATTAGACAACTTTATGCAGAAATGTATACATTAAAAACCGATGATATAGATAAGTTTGCCGCTAAATGGGAGGAAAAGGTGGGTGCCTCCACGGAGGACTTACAGACATCTTTGAAGTTAGGCCATACAGTTTTATCTTCTGCAACACTACAATCACAGCACTACAAAACAATATACTCTTTATACCACACGCCAGCAGGAATTGCACAGTGGGGGGGGGGCCAATGGAATCACATGCCCACGATGCAACTCATCAGAGGCGGATATTGTTCACATGTTTGCCCAATGCCCACAACTACATACTCTAAAAGGGGCAATTGAGAACTTTTTGGCAAACTCGTTGGGAATCTCACGAAAATTGACAGATGATATTATAATATTAGGAATTGCGGGCGAAACAGAGGAGTATCATATAGAATTTTTGTTTATGGTAACGGCGGTGTATCGAATTGGAATCGCGAGAGCATGGCTTGACAAGGCCCCCCCCTCTTTTGAACTCTGGATAGCAAGGTTGATTTCTACTTATAATCTGGAGAAAGCTATTTATGAAAGAAAGGGTAGGAGGGCGAGAGCATTGGGGGAAAGAATCTGGCAACCTCTAACTCGCTGGAAGCAGAGTAGGTCTCAAGGCGGGAGCGAGTAGAAATGAGCAGGAAGTCAGAAAATAATGGTTACGATAGGATTGCATCAAGTTGTATAATGGTATGTAGCTAATACCAAAACACATATGAATATGAATATGATTATTTGTATTATTTTTGGTTGTCTTTAAGGTTCTATCAGTCTGCTCTGCCTTGTGTTTTTTCTCTTTTTTTGTGTGGTTTTTTTTTTTTTCTTCTTTTCTCTTTGTATACTGATTGTTTTATGTGCTATACTGGTGTACACTGTAAAAATTGGGAGAAAAGATCTTTTAATAAAAATATTTAAAAAAAAAAAAAAAATTCACTGAAAAAAACATAGGTATCACACCAGTTATAGTTAGGTGGAAATTTTACTCGCATAAAACCATTGAAATTCCCACGTTATAGTTAGTTGGACTCACTATAACTTGCGCGTGCAATGCACTGCTGATGACGTCACATATTACATCAGTCATGACAAGGTCAGTGACATCAGTCATGACATCTCAAATGACATCACTGATGACATCATCCAGTGAATGTGTATCTTTCTGAAAAATAAATATTTTTTATATATGTATATCTAAAGGTTGATGGAAGAATAAATGGGTAAATAAATGTCTAAATGGATGTTTTTTTGTGTAAAATTGATTGGTTAACTGACTTATTAAATGTATCTTCGTGAATACATATATTAGCGAGTAATGTTTAAATATGTAAATATCTGTATCGGTGTCTCACTTTGTGTATAAGTGGCTGCATGGGTTGGTGAGTAGCTACATGAGTGTGTATATGGGTTATTAGTTGTTTTTTTGAGTATCAGTATCAGTGTCTGTATGGTTCGGTGGGGGATATTACTTAGAGCACAGATGCATGAATGAGTGACTCACTATTTGTATGTATTTTGAAGACAGCATGTGTGCAAGACTGTATGGGTGGATGATTGTGTGTATGGGTGGGTTAGTGAGTATGTGTTTTTATAATTGATTGTTTAAGAGAATAAATATGTTTCCGTTTCTGTAGAAGTATGTGTAGTGGTGTGTATATAGCAGTATAATCAAGTAAATGTTTTTTTGATAGTTTATTTGCATGTGTGAATTTGTGCGTGAGTAACTATATGGATGAGTATTAGTGTGTAACAGGATGTATAGGTGTATGAGTACATATGATGAGTAAGTACATGCATGAGTGACTATATAGAACTGTTGGTGAATGAGTGGATGTGTATGTAGATGTTGGAATTACCTAATAAGTTGTTGTAATAGGTATTGGTTTCTCCTTTTTTAAGAAAATGTTAGTTTCGATTTTTGAATGTGTGTGTCAAAGGTTATTTTATGCTGATAGGAGGTCTGCCACTTTGTCACAAGGATGTTGTCATCAGTGATGTCATTTGAGATGTCATCAGTGATGTCATGAGTGATGTCACTGACCATGTCATGAGTGATGTAATATGTGACGTCATCAGCAGTGCATTGCACGCGCAAGTTATAGTGAGTCCAACTAACTATAACGTGGGAATTTCAATGGTTATGCGAGTAAAATTTCCACCTAACTATAACTGGTGTGATACCTATGGTTTTTTCAGTGAATATATATATATATATATATATATATATATATATACATACAAAAACAAAAGTTTCCCCAACAAAAGAGCCTTCACACAGGTAAATTCTGCTTTTGGGAATTTTACTGGAGGCTGCCGAAATGACTAGTGGAACGCTTCACAGCTCTAAATCAAACAAACAAGCCTGACACATTTCGTGTGTGAAGCACTTTTTCAAAGACAATGTTCCAAAGATCATCACAGCCATAGGTACAACTTGGTTCCTTATCCGACATCCAGCCCCTGTGGCTGTGGCCGTGGCCATGGCTGGTCTCTGTAGTTGCACTTCAGTATTGCTACAGTGAGCTGGTGCGCTGTCTTTGCAGAATGTTGCAAATTCAGTCCCCAGTGGGTTGCTGTTTTGTTTCAGTCCCATCATACAGCACATAACCGCCTCCAAGCTCCAGCACCTGTCCCTGGAACGCGCATGCCCGTTGGCATACACAGGGACTGCTTATCGCAGTGGGGCTCTCTCACGGCTGGGACCCGCCATTTCAAATCCAACAACAGTATTGTATTGTATATTGGATTTGTAGAGCGCCTTATCACCCAGGGGTCTCTAAGCGCTTAGCGGAGAGTGGACATAGTGTTGTTAAGGGAGCAAGCTAGATGGTACCACATGCCTCCTGAAACAGCACAGTTTTCAGCTTTTTCCTGAAGGGCAACAGGCTTGTTTCTTTGCGCAAGCTCTCTGGCAGTTTCCCCAACAAAAAAGCCTTCACACAGGTAAATTCCGCTTTTGGGAATTTTACTGGAAGCTGCCCAAATGACGAGTGGAACACTTCACAGCTCTAAATCAAACAAACAAGCCCCACGCATTTCGTGTATGTGTAGCACTTTTTCAAAGGCAATGTTCCAAAGATCAGCACAGCCACAGTACTGTTGGGTGCAGTACTACCTGAAAATGTTCCTGACACTGGGCTGAAACATACACACCAAGCATTGGCAAAGCCAACAGGTTTTCCCTATGAAAAAGCTATTGGCTTTTCAATGTGTTTTTATATGTCCCTGAGCAGTTGAGCTGCTTTGCAATATGGCTTAAAGTAAAAAATAAAAAAGCGCTATAACGCAACGAAGCCGGCATAGTCGTAGTACTACAGATGTTTCGAAAGAGAGAGGGCTGGGCAGGAGGTTTGATGGAGAGAGAGCAAAGACTATGGGCCATATGTATCAAGCAAAATTGCGATTGCAAACGCCGAAATTCACAGAATTTCTGCATTTCCGATCGCAATTTTGCTCATTGTTATGTATGAAGGCAAAACTGCGTGCAAAATAAGGAATGGCAAAATTTGCGATTCCTTATTTTGCCATTGCATTTAAGGAATTGCACATTTTGCGATTCCTTAAATGCAATGTAAGAGGCACCAAAAAAGTGCAATTTGGCCTTAAGGAATCGCAAATTACCACCAACTTCAAGTTGGTGGTAATTTGCGATTTTTCAAAGTGCAATGTGAAGCACATACATGCCCTTAGGGCATGTATGTGGCATGTATGTGCGCCACATGTGCACCCATGCTTATTTCAGGGGTGCAACAGAGTGTTCTTTTGACACCCTTGCACCCTTGAAATTGCATTCTCAATTTGCGATTCTCTAATTGCTAATCGCAAATTGAGAATGTCTTCCCATTCATTCCTCTGGGAATGAATGGGGGAGGTATTCCTTAATTGCGAATCGCAATTTGAGATTCGCAATTAAGGAATATGTAGGATTCACAAAATATATTGCAAATCCTACATACATAGCATTTTGCGATTCTCAAATAGCGATTCGCAAACAGATCGCTATTTGAGAATCACAAAAGAAGATTTTGATACATATGGTCCTATGCCCCTTGGATCAGCCCCCCTTGCTGAAAGAGGGGGCATTTGGCTGGTCCATTTGCATTAGTGGAGACCCTCCTCCAGGGTGTAGAACCCAGACTGGGCAGGGGTAATGAGAGGGATAGAGAAAGGCAGGGAAGTTACTGGGCAGTGGAGTGGGACACTGGGTTCAAGCCCAGTCGTAGATTTACCTATAGAAATTTGGCCTTGGGGGTGGAGGGTATTTAACCGCAGGCACATGGCAATGGGCCCTCTTTCTCCTTGGGATTCTATATTTGCAGTTTCATGCACCCCTTGCCTGTCCAGTCTCCTTGACGTATTTTTTTGGTTTCTCTAGTAACGGAATAAGTGTTCGCCCCTGCCCCCCGCCCCTACAGTCCACAAAATGCCATATCCACCTTTTAGAACTCTAACGCCTACTTCATTTAGGTCAACTGCAAAATGGAGCATGCACCAGACCAGTCGGGAGGAAGGAAGGATGGGAAAGGAGGGAGTGCAGCTTTGAAATAGATCTGGCCACGGAAGAGGAGGCTGGACCTAGCATGGGTGGCCCTGGAGGTGAATTACCTGGCTGGAGAGATTCAGAGCAGTTTTGGGCCTGCTTTGTGGCAATAGCAAAAGCCAACAGTTTGGAGGGGTGGGAGCCGGCCAAGGCCCAGATGTGGGTGCCCACCCCCCAACAAAGTGGACATTTGAAGGTCATGGAGGAGTTATAAATGGGAATTTTTACAACGACTGGTCATGCTGACTCATTGCCACTGGTGGAGCAGTGTGACACTAAGAAGAAGGCTAACAGGGGGAGGGGTGGGGGCCATTAAGAGCAAAGGAACCCAAAAGGGCACAGTAAGAGATGAAGGCGGTGACAGTGGATAACGCCGACAAAGATGCAGAACCATCCTTCGTGAGTGCATCAGTGCCAGTCCGGCCGATGGGAGGAGAAGGAACTTTCTAACAAAGAGGGTACACTAACACCTGAAACTGGTGAATTGGGTGAGTTGTCTGAGGCTATGCTAAGACTGTTCAAGGAGTGGAAGGGAAAGATTGGAAACACACTCTCGAAGAGTGATTAAGGGCAAAGAAAGTGGGTATCTAACAGATGTGTGGGAGGGTGGTGTAGATGAATATAGGGGTGGAGAAAGTACAGTGAAGAAGTGTCTACTGGAGCGGATGGGTACAAGTAAGCGCAACAGAAGTCAACAAGCCTACCACCATTTCACCAAGCGATGGAGGGAGGTGTAAGGTTTGAGTGGGAGGGGGTCACTGGCATGGCAGATTCCATAGGAGGTTGAAGAAGAGTGTGCAAGAGAGAATTCATACACATTTTCACCTTACTGGAACATTTGCTTTGTTAACAGCCGTAATTTTATAAACATACCAGAGGCAAGGTCCAGCTTTAATTAGGTACAACCAGGCTATTCAGGAAAGGTTCATGAGTTATAGAAAAATGGTTTGGCTGCAATATGATTAAGCCTTCCGCCAACGCATGGAGGAGACCCCAGGCATGTCTTGGGATCAAAGAGAGGCTTAAGAATTGATGGAGCATATGGGGTCTAGTGCAGTATATTAGTAGGGTCATCTTGGGCAGGACTTGGGTTACACTAGTGCCCACACCACTAGGGGAGCATGGTTGCTAGTAAACAATATGCTCGAACAGTCTCTGACAATCACTCAGTCAGGATTGACACACCAACTACTGGCTGGCTTCCAGCAATAACTGGCGATCAGGTTCAAACTGAACCTACCATCACCTGGACATCCACTCAAACGTGGGTGTTCTCAGCACCAAGTACTGAGATTGGCACAAGTCATCAGCCTTCTTTAGTGAGCTAAGGGCCCCACCATGCTTGGATGGGTTTAGTACAGCAGCAAACATTCAGAGGGCGGGTCCAACAACTGTTAGGGATGGTGGGATGACAGCTGGTACTTGGGTGCCCAGCCAACAGCTAGATAATGTTTTCCAAATATCTGAACTGCAGGATGGAGGACAGTTACAAAATGATGCAAATGGCCAGTTGAGTTTGCGGTCCAGCTGGAGTAAGGACCCACAGCCGTTGGTGGGTATGGGACTGCTTTCTGGCTCGGTGCTGACACCACCGATGGCGCATGGTGATCAACCTTAGGGTGGTTTGGAACCACTGCCTGCTACCCAAGACACATTTACAAGGCAAGGACAGTTAGTTAGGGGTCACCCACAGCTACCTCAGGAAAAAGTGCAGTCATCAGATAGCAAACAGGTTCAAACCTCTGCTTCAGCGGAATCCACGGGGAAACACCTGGCACCTATTCAATGCAGTTAACTGCTCCTAGGGTGTGGCATGCAAATTCCAGCATGAACTCTCACGGTGCGGAGGTGGTCACCCGGTCTACTCTTGCAAATCCCATGTCAGACCTACACCGGGCTCCATATTCAATGGGCAGCCATAGCTTTACACCGTTAGCGAAAGGCCCATTCCCGATCTATTTTGAGACCTTGCAACACTTTTGGGGCCAGATGTAGGTAGGCATTTACCGGTCGGTAACGGGACCGGTAAATGCAATTTGAGATGTAGGGCCCTGTATTTTACAGAATCGGTAAATTTACCGATCGGTAAATTTACCGATTCTGTAAAATACCGAGTCGGTATTTTTACCGATTCGGTAAAATTGATATGTAGGTGGGACTCTTCTGAGTCCCACAAGCATTAAAAAATCGGTATTTTACCATCAAATCCTATTTGATGGTAAAATACCGATTCCGGTGTGCATGCACATGTGTGCATGCACACCTGTGCCATATGACAGGCAGACCTGCCCTTAGGGCAGGTATGCCTGCCACATGGCACCCGAACCCGTTTTGGGGGTGCTAGAGGGTGTCAAAGTGACACCCCCTGCACCCTTGTGAAATTCGGTATTTACCGATTCGGTAATTACCGAATCGGTAATGCCCATTCATTCCTATGAATGAGCATTACCGGTCGGTATTTACCGAATCGGTAAATACCGAATTTTACCGATTCGGTAAATGCACATCTGTATTTACCTACATCTCGGTACTTCTATTTTACCACTTCTTAAATACCGAATCGGTATGATTCGGTATTTAAGAGGTGGTAAAATAAAATTACCTACATCTGGCCCTTGGAGATTTAACGATGAATGGCTGGAATAAAATATTTTCTTTGGAGTAAAAGAACCAACACGATCTCCAAGAGTTACAGAACCACATGAGACAGAGGTTTAGGTCATGGCCGACTCATTCATGACTGGTGTGAGCTCCTAAAAGATAGGCCAGAAATAGGATACAAATGTCCTAGAAATAAAGGTGCAGGTGAAAAAAAGGCAGCTCGCTGAATGCATGCCTCAACTCATTCCTCAACTGAAACGATTGATGCAAATCACTCCAATTCACTCAAAGCCAAGTAACTAGAATTGCTTTGCAACTCTGGTGTCCCAAGTTATTGAGCAATGTAGTAAAATCAGATTTTTCGGCATTGTGACCCCAGATTTTTCACCTTTTTCTGAACCCAATTCTTGCTCATTATGGGATACTATGCACTTTACCACAGCTAAGCCTTGAAAAAGTTGTCTACATGACGAAACACGTGTCGGCTGTCTGCGTCTACGCTACACACTTCGCGTCAACAAAACCAAGATTCTTCTTGTCCACTGTATTAGGATTGTTTTATGATCTATTTCACATATCGTATGGTGCTATGTTTATTAAAACCAACTGACAACAGGGTCAGTTGTTAAACTAATTTTCTTCTGTGCTCTGTATTATATGTTTTGGTTCTAAATGTATAGAGAAGGTTTTTTTCCTACACAGGGTAACACTGGTTAAACGGCACAGTGTTTTGAATTGAGCACACTTTTACTCACTTACCCAAACTCATTGGAAGACACCACGGAGGTGCTGACTTGGTCTATATTGCCACTGCCACTTGCTCTCAATCTGTTACCAATAAAGGTGAAACCTGGGGTAGAGGTAGCCTAAACAGCCTCCAATGTAGGGTCTGATAGTCAGGGAGGAGCTTAGACGCTTAATAGTGTCCACACACTTGCATCGAGGGGTGACGAGAGCAGGGCATAACGGCCCAGGGGTCTGTGGACCCCCATTGGACTACAATAGAGAGTGTTTCCTTTAGCAGAATGTCCACGCCATGGGAACCCAACGTATAACCCGAATGGTATACACTGGTGTAACCATGTCTGCCCAGGAAGGAACAATTTGTACTCAGTAGGTGTGTTTCTTTAAGCAACAGGACTGCTGGCTGGAGCCTGTTGAAATAGAGCATAACCGCTCCCCTTTTTTATTGTTTTTTGTAAATACCCATTTTTGTAATAGATAACCGGCCATGTCCTTATTTGAAAGCTGTACCATCTCCAGTAAACCTATCAGGAACACACACGATTCAGAATTTAACTTCCAGACCATGCAGATTATGTATGTGCCTCATTTATATCAGCCTAGAAAAAACATTTTGATCCCTTAAGTATTGACTTGGAGGCGAAGGACCCAGAATAGGGAATTCAGTTACAATGCATGAACTGCCGCAACTAATGTGCTTTTTCTTATCCTATACAATGAAACAATTTAAATTAACCTGGCTGCACCCCTATGCTGTAAACTGACTATTACATGAGGGACAGACACTAAGTCAGCTCCTGCAAGTATATTTTACCCTGCTGTCTAGCTCATATATACTACTGTAACTGTATAGCTATCAATCCTTTTTTCTGTAGGCAAAAAAAGTTACGTTTTGCAGAGGTAGCCAACTGTACAGAGGATGATTATCTGAACAATTCAGACAGGGGAGCTGTTTACTTGTTACAAGTGCTACGTGGGAGTATGGCGGGTTATTTCTCCTTCCCATGGCTCATAAGTGTGACCCCAAACTCAACATGCAACAGCACTTGTGTTCATCAGAAGAAGTGAGCTACACGATGACTCAACAGCAAAGTGGTGCAGTGTGACAACGTCAATACTCTGACAAGTGAAACACTTGGCCTGGAAAATAGATATTGTGACACAACAAAATTAAGCAGTCCACACAGCTCTGTGCCGGATTTGGAATGGTCATGGATACTGTAGGAGGCTAGGGGGAACCTCACCCTCTCCTTGGGTTGAGTTTTCTGCTTGGGGACAGTACAAAATGTTTTGATCCGGTCATGTTCCCACATTTAAAAACAACAGCTCAGAACATGTCACCGATGCAGCCCTGATGTGGTAATACAAAGCACGTTCCACTATTCCAGGGAGAAATTGCGAGTCTTCAAAAACACCTTTAAACAAGCTTGCACGCGTCGCGCGGCAGCAGGGGGAGGGGAGAGAGGAGGGGGTCATCGCAGGTTTCCCTTGCGGGAGTGAGTAGCAAGGCACGATGATTGATAACTTATGGTGGCGCTGCTCGCTCCCGCAAGGGAATCGGCAAACGTGCACGCATTGCCATGGGAAGCAAGGCAATGCGTGCACGTTTTTGCCTGCAAAAGTGTAGCAATGGCTAAAGGTCTTTTTCCTATGCAACGCATGCGCGCTGCATAGGCGAGACCTAAAAATCAGGAGATGGGGATATAATAGGTTCCGGGTATATATACGCCCAAACAGCCATCAATGAATGGGCAACTAGGATGCAGGATCAGGGAGCAACTTTATACTGATTTTCGTACCATAATGCATGTAAAATTGACATACTTGATAACAGTTACAAATTCATTACTATGGGCTCATTCTTCATTCCTTTTTGTGTTTGTGTTCAAATCCACAGAACACCTATGGTGGGGGGCCTTGCCGGCAGCGGAAGCTCCCAGCAAGGTATGGCGGTACTTACAATGCAATCCTAAGGAAAAATGGCAGGTTTCCGGAGGGGAACAAGCCACAGACAGGTGACAGTCAGGACCAAGGGGGTACTGTCAGGCTACAACAATCGCCTTGTGGGTTGAACCGGAAGGAAACAATCAATGGCAGAGCCTGTGGCCCGGAAGAAGTTGGTGGACAGGTGAGTGGTCCACCTTGCAAGGAAAGGTGGAGACTTTCACCCAGGTTATCAATCTATTCATGGGCTGGAAAGAGACGCTTCCCTGAAATGAAATGAATAGTTACACCGGAAGTGAATGGTCACCCGGCAGACTGGAAGCAGATGCTTGCCCGGAAGAAAATGTATGGTTGCACCAGAAGTGAACGGTCAACCGGTTGGGCAGGAAGCAGATGCTTGCCCCAAGGGAAAGGTACAGTTAAGCCAGAAGTTGAAGGTCATCCAGCTGGGCTAGAAGCAGACGCTTGCCCGTAATGTGAGCGAATGGTTACACCATGGTGATAGGTCACATGGGCAGACTGGCAGGCACTGTATGTAGGGTATAGTGTTTGTGGCTATGATAAGGAGAGCACAGGTGCGTTGAACAAAGAAGGAAAACGTTGTTTAAGGATTGCTTGAAAGTTGGAATACTGCCTAATAAACACCAGCCTCAATTCTTCCATAAACGTGAAATTGGTGTGGTCTGAGTTTGTGGGATCTGGGAGGGCAAACAGGTGCGGGATGCCGCCGCTAAGTACCAGAACACTAGGTGGATTAGTTTCCTTACCCCCTTACCCAATTGTCTTGCACTCGTACCTTCACAATCTGCAGGTCAAGGTTACATCTCAGTAAATCACCTCAAAGGGTTCAGCGTTTCCCACTGAGATTGTGTGTAATGTGCCTTAGGCACCAAATCCCAGTTAAGACAGCAGGGGGTGAGCGATTTGTCGACTGCAGGGATGTGTGTGAGTTTTATCATGCATGGGACAGATCTGAATTCCTGTAGGACAGTAGATGGGGAAGATAGGGGGAGTTGTTGGCTGCTTAGGTCTACCTGTAATTTGGAGGTCAGTAGTTCCGATATGAGTAAGACAGCACTGTGGTTTATCTTTCTGACATCTGTGTATAAACTGCAGGCACAGGTTCATACCCTTGAAAAACAAACTCAGATGTTTTATCCTTTCAAGGTCGAGAAAATGAACACAATTAGATGTGGTAATAATAGCAGTTATATCTCAAACTGGAAACTAGTACTCAAGAACCTTGGAGTATTTGCTAGCAAGCTCAACTCCACATAAAATAGAATGACATACCCCTGCTTTACTCTTTGTATTAAAAAAATACCAGGACTGCTGCCACAAAATATTCTGTACTGTTCTCCTATTAGTTGAAACATAGGCAAGTTTTCTCTTAAGACAGAGGATTAACAGCAACTGAGCTTAGGTTTTTCTCAGTGGAGGAACAATGAAGTAGGGTGGTTGGGAGACCTGAAGAGACACAATTCTAATAAATGCTTTGGCCTAAAAGAGAGTAATCTTCTTGGTACAACTGTCTCTTTATAGAAACCCTAACACAGAAATTATGATGAGAGTTTTCGTCTTCTGCTAAGTTAGTAACTATCAAGAAGCATATTTTCCATACAACGACAGTACTGACAGAAGATAAACATTTTTGAAGATCTGTAATGTTTTAAAGTGGCATGGGCTTCGGTTGATGTCACAAAGTTAAGCACGGTATTTGATGCAAGGGAGCATATGAAATAAACTGTCAATGTGCATTTTCACTGCCTAACTACTTAGGAAGAAAAGTTCTTCAGGTCTACTGGAGAGGGCTGTGACTGTCGAGAGATAATGTTCTACAAGGCTTCATAAGCTGGATAGATGGGTCATAAAATGTAAAACACCATCTAGCAAGGGGTGTACAATTTTCAGGTGACATGTAAGAGCAAACTGGCAAAAAAGTAATTTAA
Organism: Lissotriton helveticus; assembly: GCF_964261635.1. Taxonomy (NCBI): domain Eukaryota; kingdom Metazoa; phylum Chordata; class Amphibia; order Caudata; family Salamandridae; genus Lissotriton; species Lissotriton helveticus. The sequence goes on from NC_136070.1 coordinate 374,338,945, forward strand.
TCTTCTAATGATGTCTAATGGAGGTCTACCTGACGGACAAGTTACTTACCTTCGGTAACGCCTTATCTGATAGAGACATGAGTTAACCTCAGATTTATTACCTTTGAACTTCCAGGCGTCAGACTGTATCCGGAAGATTTTTGATAGCAGTAACCCTGCAGCCAATAGGTGGCGTTGTGCGACTCTGCGTGATGTTGTGGGCGTCGGGTTCGTCATAGTCGTGATGTCCGCGACATCTATATAGGAACCACCCCAGCGTGCAGACGTCAGTACTTTTCTCGACTTTCCACATCAGAATCGCAGAGCCATGAAGTGAATGACTGTGGTGTGTGGAAGACAACTACAGCCCTTAAGGGGAAACAGCTCTGACACAAAACCAATCCACAGTGTGGGAAGGATGGGGGAATCAGTAAGGAATCTGCGGCTAGATCATGGCTCTACAAGATAAGGCATTACCAAAGGTATGTCCATCTGATAGAGACATCTAGCCGCTGTTACCTTGCCTTTGAATAGATAACCAAGTAATACCATCCCCGGAGGAGGGACTGAGGAAAGGTTTTAGATCAAGAAGACCTCAAAGACAGAGCGGTCAAAGAGGCCCTCCCTGAGAACCACAGAATCCTGGCAGAAGTGCCTGGTTAACGTTTGCAGAGATGCCCAAGTGGCCACTTGGCAGATGTCAGAAACAGGAACACCACGCTGAAGAGCAGTGGTGGCTGCTTTCGCCCTGGTAGAATGGGCTCTAAGGCCTTCAGGAGGTTATTCCTTCGCCAAGGCGTAGCATATTTTTATAAAATGGTCCTCTTCTGAACTGCTTGCTCCTTCTTTGCTCAAACGTAACCTATGATGAGTTGGTCGTACACCCGGAACTCTTTTGCACAATCAAGGTAGAACGATAACGCTCTTTCTGGGTCCAGAAAGTGGAGATGCTCTTCTTCCTTGGAAGGATGCGGAGGCAGATAGAAAGCAGGCAGAGTAACAGATTGGGCCATATGGAAAGGTGTTACTATCTTTGGCAGAACAGATGCCCTAGAGCGGAGCACTACGGTCAGGTAAGGAGGCTGAGTGCCTGTAGTTCACTCACCCTCCTGGCAGAAGTAACTGTCACTAAAAAGGCTGTTTTAATAGTGAGCAGCCGTAGGGGACAATGGTGCAGAGGTTCAAATGATGCACACTTCATAAAAGTAAGGACCAAATTAAAGGTCCAATTGGGGCATAATAAAGGGCAAAGGTGGAAAAATACTTTAGAAAATTTCTGCACAAGAGGTGATTTGAAAAGAGATGGCTGATCTGGCAGCTGGTGAAAACTAGACAGGGCCGAAGGGTAGCCCTTCAGAGTACCTAGAGCAGAGCCCTGTTGGGCCAAGGAGAGAATAAAGAGAAGGACATCTGGCAGGGAAGCAGACAAAGGGTCAATAGACCGTTCTATACAGTATTGACAAAATGTTTGCCATCAGCAGGCATATACTGACATCGTGGAGGGACGCTTGGCAGTCAGAATAACCTTACAGACTTCGCAGGAAGGTCAAAAGCTGTCAACTGTCACCACTCAATCTCCATGCAAGGAGGTGGAGAGTGGACTGGTTCCAGTGGAGAACCCTCCCCTGCTGCCGCGACAGAAGATCCTCCAGATGAGACAGCCTGACTGGAGGATCGATGCTCATCTGCAGAAGCTCAGTATACCAGACTCTCTGTGCCCAGTCCTGAGCCAGAAGGATGACTTGGGCCCGGTCGCTTTTGAACTTCTTGAGCAATCTAGGCAGGAGTGGTATGGGCGGAAAGATGTATAGGAGGCCTGTGATCCACTTACGATGAAAGGCGTCGCTGTGTGAGAGCCGCCTTGGAAACTCCAACTCGCAAAACTGATGACATTGCCTGTTCACTACTGAGGCAAATAGATCTAACAAAGGCTCTCTCCACTGTTGAAAGAGACCTTGCAACACCTCCGGAAGGAGATGTCACTCGTTCTCCACATGACAACCAGTCATATTTTGAACCACTAGGGAAATGCCCTGTTGTTCCAGCCAAGTCCAGAGACGCAGGCCCTTTTGACAAAGGGTCTTTGACCCCAAACTGCTCTGTTTGTTGCAGTGCCACATGGTGGTAGTGTTGTCCATTAACACTTGAACTAGTCTTGTTTTGAGGGATAGTAAAAAAAAAATCAGTGCCACCCGGATCGCACGAAGCTCCAACAGGTTGATTTGGAGCTTGGCTTCTGCCGGAGACTAGAGTACTCTGATCTCCAACTCTCCCAGATGGCTGCCCCATCCCAGAAGAGATGCATCCGTCACTACTGTGAAATCTGGGTGGGGAAGGGAGAGGAGTCTGCCTCTGGCCCAATATCGGTTTGTCAGCCACCACCGCAGGTCGTTCTCTGTGCCTTCTGATATCTGAGCGAGGTCAGTGATATTTCCCCAATGCTGCAACCTTTGGAACTTCAGGTCCCACTGCAGAGCCTGCATGTGCCAACTGGCATGGTCCACTAGCAGAAGGCCATGAGACCCAACAGCCTCAGAGTCATTCTCACCGAAATAAAGGATAGAGGATGAAACATCGGTATCATAGCCTGAATATCCTGGACTCGCCGTTTGGGACGTTAGGCCTGAAACTGCACTGTGTCCAGAACCGCTCCGATGCAAACGAGCGTCTGAGAGAGAGTCAGGTGTGACTTTGGCACATTGATAATGAATCCCAGCGAATGCAGGCGGTTCACCGTAGTCTGAAGGTGGGAGACAACTGCTTGGGGCGAGCCCGCCTTCAACAGCCAGTCGTCGAAATAGGGGAAGACTGGAAACCCTGATCTCCACAGATGGGGTGCAACCACCAAAATCATCTTGGTGAACACCCGAGGGGAACAGGTGAGGCCGAAGGGAAGCATGGCAAATTGAAAGTGCTTGTGGCCCATCTTAAGCCGCAGGTAGCGACGATGGGCAAGCAGGACAGGGATGTGGAAATAGGTGTCCTGCAATTCCAATCCCAACATCTAGTCTCCCAGGTCCAGGGTAGACAAGACCTGAGCAAAGGCGAGCATCCGGAACTTCTCCTTTTTGAGGAAGTAGTTGAGGGCCCTGAGGTCTAGGATACAACAAAAGCCTCCGTCCTTTTTTGGAACCAGAAAATAGTGGGAATAGCAACCACGGTATATTTCTGGCCATGGGACCCTGTGTTTGGCTCCCTTGGACAATGAGATCTGTTTCTCTTGTTTTAGAAGTGCCTGAGGACTTAACCTATGTTGCATTGATTGCTAGCAACGTAATATATGGTGTCTTTCTTGTAAGGTAGCACGTTGTTGACATGCTCTTTTAGAAAACAAACTGAATTGTAATATACGGGTAGGGGGATGCAGAAACGGAGTGACAATGAAGTAAACAAGTCTGCAGATGGGGGCGTGAACATTGCTGGGAGAGACAACACTTAATAATGAAGCGGTGTAGAAGCTCAACTGTAATAACTCACTGCAGCCGAGTTCTGACGTAATAGTGCCTCCCTGTGTTTGCTTTGTAATAATGCCTCCTGCCAGCAGCCAATGAAAAAAGTAGAACTCGAAGAATAAATAAAACTGCAGTTTAAACAGTGAAAACGAGCTCTGATTTTTCCCTCTTCTGCTCTCTTTTTCTAGATGAACAGTGGTCAATCAGCAGAAAGGAACTCATTATGGCAATATGTTTATTTTGTGTATGCTTTAGGTCATTATTAGAAAGCTATATTTCACTACATGTTTCTACACATTCTGAGCTACATCTTTTTTAGGTTTCGTAACCTGGCGAGGGGCGAAGCCCCTCCCAGATCGAAATCTGTTGTTTTTAATAGTGAGGTTAGGACAGCCTCTGTTTCCAATTGGCTAGCTCCATAAATGGAGGCTAGCCATTGGGAGGCAGAGGCTGTCAATCGCGCTTTCTCTCGAAAACGCGATTCGGGGGCGTTTCTGGTGCTTTTTTTAAGCCCCGCCCCTTTGTCCCGGGCCGCGCTGCGATTGGCTGCCGGCCCGGGACACCCCCGTGACGTCATTCCCGGGCCGCGCTGTGATTGGCTGCCGGCCCGGGACACCCCCGTGACGTCAGCCAATCACAGCGCGGCCCGGGACCTGACTTGTTATTATTTATTTTTTGTAACTGCTAATGTGTGTTTAATGCTGCTCCTCTCCCGCTGTCTGTTGTGTTGCTTTCCCGCCCCCCTCCCATTGGCCGTGTTGCCCATCTTCCCGTCCCCTTTCCTGTTGTCCGCGTCCCGTTTGTCCCCGCCCTCCGTTGTGTTGCTGTTTGTGGCGGCCATGGAGGTGCGGCTGCTCCCTTTCGGAGCTTATCCTTCCCAGCCGGGTCGGGTATTCGCAACCCGTTCCCTTTGTTCCCGCCCCCCTCCCACTGTCTGTTGTCTTGATGCTTGTGGCGGTGTGGCTTCTCAGGGGTGAGTTTCATTCTTCATTTTTTTTTTTTAGCGTTCCGTTTGTCCCCGCCCTCCTCCCGCTGGTAGCTTTTATTATTGTCCGCATTTGCAAAGCCAGTATCGGCGACAGGCATTTTGAAGTGTTGCTGCTGCTCTTCATTTCACTTACATAAACAAATGTGGAGCTATCTCGGCGCCCTTCTACTCTGCCGCTGCCTTTGTGCTTTAAGGATAACACTGGCCCAACGTTATCAAGGATGTAATCACGTCCGGTGGCGCTTCCACGCACTCACATAAAAATGTTGCTCTGACGAGTGTTCACACTCCCAAGGAAACTATCTCCCTTCATTTTTTCGACAATCCAGTGAGTGCCCTTGATTTCAGTTCTATAAACGGCAGTCACTTTCACGATTCAGCCGCCCATGTGGTGTCATTGCAGCCGTGCTTAATTTTAGCATGAAGCAGAGGCAGCTGGCAGCGTCAAGGCTTTGAGGCGCTGCACTCTTACACACACATTCACAAACGTGTTTTGAATGATGGCATAACAAAGCTGGCATGACATAATGTCCGGCTTCTGAAACCCTGACGCTGCAGAGGAGGTAATTGTTTTAAAATCTGCCTTACTGTAAAAATTGCAAAGTAAAACGGTTTTTTGGGTTGCATTTATTTACTTTATTGGTAGCTGTAAAGTCATCCGACCACAGTTTTTTGTATTCATTTGTTTTCTTAGCATTTGTGTCTTGCCATGCTTTAGTCTCACTGGTTTAAATCTAAAGTGTGGCATGCCGCGATAGCTGCAAAATTAAATAAAGAGAAAAGAAATCTGGCGCCGCCGCATTTCTTTTCCGTTTATTTACTTTTGTAGCAATCACGGCACGTTACCCTGAAGCTTTAAACATCTATAGCTAAAGCAGGCTGTGATGCGATTTGTACAAAAGTAAATAAATAGGAAAACCATGTGGAGGATGCCTTCCCTTTTTTTTTTTTAACAAATATTTAATTTTGTAGTAATTTTTTGCCACCAGAGCACCTCACACACTTCATGTATTAACATGCTGGCCGCGCTGCTGTTATTATATTGTTTTTCAACAAAGAGCCAAATGAGCTTCATGTTTTAACATGGCAGCCGACAACCAACGGTGCACAGATGGTTGGCTCTACGCTCACCACAATCTCGTTATATGGTAGATAAGATGTCTATTGAAAGCAACTAAAAGTTGGCTGTATGTGACAAGTTGAATCACAGTCTGTGAAGAAAGCTTGCATGGAAATAACACAGCTAAAATTGCTTTTTTAAATTGCATTCTATTCCTTGAATAGCAGCAAAAGCAAACCTGTCAGCACCCGGGAAAAGCTTTGAGTACGCACGTTCTGAGACTTAAGGTGTTTGTAAAACAACTCGTACAGTTTAGAAACTCATTTTCCTGCGTGGGACAAGAAACCAAGTGTTTTACCTTTCAATTTAATGGTGATACGGCGAGCTCAAGGTAAGTGTTTTTAAAATTTAAATATTGCCTATCCCGTCGTCTGTTGAATTCCAACACCCGACCCCCACCCGTCTCACTGCCCTGATGCTCTAACCTCTGCAGACTGCCACTTTGCCTGTGTGTGTGTGTGTGCGTCTGTGTGTGAGTCTGTACGTACGCTTGTGTATGCCTGTGTTTGTGTATGTGCTTGTATGTGTATCCGTGTGTGCTTGTGTGTCCCTGTGTCTGCTTGTGTGTGTGCTCCTCTGTGTTTGTGTATGTGCTTGTATGTGTATCCATGTGTGCTTGTGTGTGTCCCTGTGTCTGCTTGTGTGTTTGTGTATGTGCTTGCATGTGTATCCGTGTGTGCTTGTGTGTGTCCCTGTGTCTGCTTGTGTGTGTGCTCCTCTGTGTATGTGTGGGTGTGCTTGTGTTTGTGCCTGTGTGTGTCTGTTCCACATCATTGACTACATCCAAGAGTTCTATGCCATACCACTCTACACAGTCAAGTGATAATGCACACCAAGTTATTGCTCCCATAAGGATAGATGAGGCAGTTGCCTTATGGAGTCAGCAGTAGATGGTGCCCAATAGCAAGCAAGACCTGGAGAATAGTTTAGCCAGTGGATGCCAGACTCCAGTGTCCATGTGCTGATGTGCCCACCCTTGCACCGTTCGTTGCACGCACCGCTACGACCATTTACACTACCACCTTACTGGCCAGCCCCCACCTCTGTAGCCCAAGGGGCGTGCTGAGATCCCTAGAAATGCTTCCATAGCCCGCAAGACCATAGGCATTCTTTGGGGTGATGTTGTGTGTTGAGTAAACGATAAATGTTCCCTAAATAAGTGAATAGACATGCAGGCATCCAGGTCTAGTTTTTCTTGAAGACAACGCGCCGCACGCCACTATGTTTTGTATCTCTTATAAATAGCGCGGTGTCAGAGGGCCTGTTATTGACATTCTGTGGACAGGCCTCTCTTTTATGGCTTGGGGAAGTCGGGCCACAAAAGACAACATTAAAAAACCTGATGTGACTGACCTTGAATGTTACTCCATAAAGGCTAATATTGTGAACGTGCACGGCAAATTAACCCTCGTTTCCAGCGCTTTGTTTAATTATTTAAAGGCTAATATGCAGGGCTTTTCCTCTCCATTATAGCAACAAACCTTGCCCGAAGGACGAACATTAAATCACATCGTAATCTGTACTACTGCCTTGGGCCTCCCTTGACAATTTGGTGTTGTTGAAACTTCATTTTAATATTTACTTCTTGATTTACTTAAGGGCTGTCAAGTTTGGTGTTGTTGAAACTTCATTTTAATATTTACTTCTTGGATCACTTAAGGGCTGTCAAGTTTAATAACCTTTTATCTATCGGATACTTTTATTATACACGGTTTCGTAAAAATAACAAGGCTGTCTTAGGCTTTTAGTCATATGCAGAGAAAATTATGTGGACTGGACAGGGATTTGATTTCCAATAACTGTTGGAATGTGTGAGCAGCTTCCCGGCACGCGCAATCAGTTGTGCATCACTGCGGGCATTTATTCCCCTTTTCCTTTACTACACTCATGGGGAATGCACAATCACTAGCCTTTTTCCCGTTCACGCTTATGGGTCCCCTCTCAGCATCCTCTTAATGCCAATAGCTCTACCTTTAATAATGCCGAGACCATTGCATTGTAAATGCTTGTTTTTCAGGTTTAACATGGCCCGTGTCGTCTCCGTGCAGCTGTGTGCTCCGCTGTGCACGAAGTTGTTCCGACGGGTATGTATGCTGCTGTTTTGCTGTTGGAGGTAAGCGATTTTGTTTATTTTTCTAATATTATGTTTATTTCTTTGTTTTTCAGGTCCAATATGGCCAGTGGCGTCTCCGTGCAGCTGTGTGCTCCGCTGTGCACGAAGTGGTTCAGACAGGTATGTATGCTGCTGTTTTGCTGTTAGAGGTAAGCCATTTTGTTTATTTTGCTAATCTTATGTTTATTTCTTTGTTTTTCAGGTCCAATTTGGCCCGTGGCGTCTCCGTGCAGCTGTGTGCTCCGCTGTGCACGAAGTGGTTCAGACAGGTATGTATGCGGCATTTTGTTTATTTTGCTAATCTTATGTTTATTTCTATCACTCACTGCTGCACTCTCTCCTCAGCCTCTTACTGCACCATCCCTTCACTCTCTCCTCAGCTCCACTATACCGTCTCTTCACTGTTGCACTCTCCTCAGTCTCTCACTGCAACATCCTTTCACTGCTGCACTCTCTCCTCAGCCTCTCCCTGCACCATCCTTTCACTGATGCACTCTCTCCTCAGCCTCTCCCTCCACTGTCCCTTCACTGATGCACTCTCCTTAGCCTCTCCCTGCACCGTCCCTTCACTGATGCACTCTCTGCTCAGCCCCCCATTGCATCGTCGCCTTAACTGCTGCACTCTCCTCAGCCTCTCCCTGCAGCGTCACTTCACTGATGCACTCTGTTCAGCCCCCCATTGCATCGTCCCTTCACTGCTGCACTTTCCTCAGCCTCTCACTGCACCATCCTTTCACTGCTGCACTCTCCTCAACCTCTCACTGCACCATCCCTTCACTGCAGCACTCTCTCCTCAGCCTCTTCCTGCGCCATCGCTTCACTGCTGCACTCTCTGCTCAGCCCCCCATCCAGGCTGCAGCCCTCACTCCTCCACTGCACCATCACTCACTGCTGCACTCTCTCTCAGCCTCTCACGGTACTATCCCTTCACTGCTGCACTCTCTTCAGTCTCTCACTGCACCATCCCTTCACTGCTGCACTCTCTCCTCAGCCTCTCCCTGCACCATCCCTTCACTGATGCACTCTCTCCACAGCCTCTCCCTGCACCGTCCCTTCACTGATGCACTCTCTCTACAGCCTCTCCCTGCACCGTCCATTCACTGATGCACTCTCTGCTCAGCCCCCCCAATGCATCGTCCCTTCACTGCTGCACTCTCCTCAGCCTCTCACTGCACCGTCCCTTCACTGGTGCACTCTCCTCAGCCTCTCACTGCATTATCCCTTCACTGCTACGCTCTCTCCTCAGTCCCACTGTACAGTCCCTTCACTGCTGCACTCTCTGCTCAGCCTCTCCCTGCACTGTCCCTTCACTGATGCACTCTCTCTACAGCCTCTCCCTGCACCGTCCATTCACTGATGCACTCTCTGCTCAGCCCCCCCAATGCATCGTCCCTTCACTGCTGCACTCTCCTCAGCCTCTCCCTGCACCGTCCCTTCACTGGTGCACTCTCCTCAGCCTCTCACTGCATTATCCCTTCACTGCTACGCTCTCTCCTCAGTCCCACTGTACAGTCCCTTCACTGCTGCACTCTCTGCTCAGCCTCTCCCTGCACTGTCCCTTCACTGATGCACTCTCCTCAGCCTCTCCTTGCACCGTCCCTTCACTGATGCACTCTCTGCTCAGCCCCCATTGCATCGTCCCTTCACTGCTGCACTCTCCTCAGCCTCTCCCTGCACCATCCCTTCACTGACGCACTCTCTGCTCAGCCCCCCATTACATCGTCCCTTCATTGCTGCACTCTCTGCTCAGCCACCCCATCCAGGCTGCAGCCCTCACTCCTCCACTGCGCCATCACTCACTGCTGCACTCTCTCCTCAGCCTCTTACGGTACCATCCCTTCACTCTCTCCTCAGCTCCACTATACCGTCCCTTCAAACTCTCTCTCTCACTACCTCACTCTCACTACCCCACTCTCTCTTTCACTAACTCACTATCTCTCTCACTACCTCACTATCTCTCACACTACTACACTATCTCTCATTCACTCTCTCTACCTCAATCTCTACCTCACTACTCAACTCTCTTTCTCACAGCATCACAATATCACTACCACAGTAACTATCTCTCTAACACACTACTTCACAACTTCACTCTCTCTATCTCACTACCTCACCCTCTCTACATCACTACCTCACTCTATCTATTACTATCTCACTATCTCACTGCCTCACTATATCATGACACTCTCAAAAATTCACTACAACACTCTCTCACTACCTCACACCTTCACTCTCTCTCTCTCTCTCTCTCTAACTCACTGCTTCACTCTCTCTCTATCTCACTACCTCACACTTTCTCTATATACTACCTCACTCTATTTCTATCTCACTATCTCTCTCTCACTATATCACGACACTCTCTCTAAAGTTCACTACATCACTCTCTCACTACCACACAACTTCACTCTCTCTCTAACTCACTACTTCACTCTCTCTCTATCTCACTACCGCTCTCTCTCTCTCTCTCTCTCTCTCTCTCAAATACACTAACTCACTTTCACTCTCTCATACACTACCTAACTCTCTCTCTAGCTCACTACTTCACAACATCTCTCTGTTTCTATCTCAATACAGCACAACAACTCTCAGCCTCACTACCTCATTCTTTCACTACCTCACTCTCTCTCACTACCTCACTCTATATCTACTTCACTCTCCCACAAAACAAAAATAACTACATCACTACTCAAATTATATCTATAACACTATCTCACTCTCTCTCTCTCACTAACTCTCTCCATAACATCACTCTATCTATTTCCATCACTCTCAACTATAACACAAGTCACTCACTCAAAAAATAACTACAACACTCTCTCGCTGACTCACTCTCTATCTCACTAGCTCACTCTCTCTCTCCAACTCACTACGTCACTCTCTATCTCACTAACTCACTCTCTCTCTATCTCACTAAGTCACTTTCACTCTCTCTTAAACTACCTCAGTCCTTCTCTATCTCACTATGTCACAACATCACTCATTGTTTCTATCTCACTACCACCAAAATCACTCTCCATCACTAACTCACTCTTTCACTATCTCACTCTCTCTGTCTCACTACCCCACTCTCTCTATTTCTATATCACTAAGTCACTTTCACTCTCTTTCACTACCTCACTCTCTGTCTCTGTTTTCGTTCAGAGGTAAGCCATTTTGTTTTTTGTTTGCTAATCTTATGTTTATTCTCTCTTTTCTAGGTTCAACATGGCCCGTGGCGATTCCCTTCAGCGATGTGCACCGCTGTGCACGGAGTTGTTCAGACAGGTATGTATGTTGATTTTAGTTTATGTTAGAGGTAAGGCATATTTTTATTTTTACACTGCACTGTCCTTTTACTGCTGCACTCTCTCCTCAGCCTCTCCCTGCGCCATCGCTTCACTGCTGTACTCTCTGCTCAGCCCCCCCCCATCCAGGCTGCAGCCCTCACTCCTCCACTGCAACATCACTCACTGCTGCACTCTCTCCTCAGCCTCTCACGGTACCATCGCTTCACTGATGCACTCTCCTCAGCCTCTTACTGCACCATCCCTTCACTCTCTCCTCAGCTCCACTATACCGTCTCTTCCCTGTTTCAGTCCCTTCACTGGTGCACTCTCTGCTCAGCCCCCCACTGCACCGTCCTTTTAATGCTGCACTCTCCTCAGTCTCTCACTGCACCATCCTTTCACTGCTGCACTCTCTCCTCAGCATCTCCCTGCACTGTCCCTTCACTGATGCACTCTCCTCAGCCTCTCCCTGCACCGTCCCTTCACTGATGCACTCTCTGCTCAGCTCCCCATTGCATCGTCCCTTCACTCTCCTCAGCCTCTCCCTGCACCGTCCCTTCACTGATGCACTCTCTGTTCAACCCCCCTTTGCATCGTCCCTTCACTGCTGCACTTTCCTCAGCCTCTCACTGCACCATCGCTTCACTGCAGCACTCTCTCCTCAGCCTCTCCCTGCGCCATCGATTCACTCTCTGCTCAGCCCCCCCATCCAGGCTGCAGCCCTCACTCCTCCACTGCACCATCACTCACTGCTGCACTCTCTCTCAGCCTCTCACGGTACTGTCCCTTCACTGCTGCACTCTCCTCAGCCTCTCACTGCACCATCCCTTCACTGCTGCACTCTCTTCAGTCTCTCACTGCACCATCCCTTCACTGCTGCACTCTCTCCTCAGCCTCTCCCTGCACCGTCCATTCACTGATGCACTCTCTGCTCAGCCTCCAATTGCATCGTCCCTTCACTGCTGCACTCTCTTCAGCCTCTCCCTGCACCGTCCCTTCACTGGTGCACTCTCCTCAGTCTCTCACTGCACCATCCCTTCACTGCTGCACTCTCTCCTCAGCCTCTCCCTGCACCATCCCTTCACTGATGCACTCTCTCCTCAGCCTCTCCCTGCACCGTCCCTTTATTGCTGCACTCTCTCCTTAGCCTCTCCTTGCACCGTCCCTTCGCTGCTGCACTCTCCTCAGCCTCTCACTGCACCGTCACTTCACTGCTGCACTCACTCCTCCTCCCCACTGCACCGTCCCTTCACTGCTGCACTCTCCTCAGCCTCTCACTGCATTATCCCTTCACTGCTACACTCTCTCCTCAGTCCCACTGCACCGTCCCTTCACTGCTGCACTCTCTGCTCAGCCCCCCATTGCATCGTCCCTTCACTGCTGCACTCTCCTCAGCCTCTCCCTGCACCATCCCTTCACTGACGCACTCTCTGCTCAGCCTCTCACTGCACCATCCCTTCACTGCTGTACTCTATGCTCAGCCCCCCACTGCTCCGTCCTTTTACTGCTGCACTCTCTGCTCAGCCCCCCACTGCACCGTCCTTTTACTGCTGCACTCTCCTCAGCTTCTCCCTGCACCGCCCCTTCACTGCTGCACTCTCTGCTCAGCCTCTCCCTGCACTGTCCCTTTACTGATGCACTCTCTCCTCAGCCTCTCCCTGCACTGTCCCTGCACTGTCCCTTCACTGCTGCACTCTCCTCAGCCTCTCCTTGCACCGTCCCTTCACTGATGCACTCTCTGCTCAGCCCCCCATTGCATTCACTCATCTATCCATCCTTTCCCTCATCATTCCATTCACCCCTTCACTCATCCATTCATACTTTCACTAATCCATCCAGCTATGGCTTCCTTGTATAACACATTTTGTCTGCAAAATGTCTGTAATATACATTAAAAATAAATTAAAAAATAAACTATTTCCAAGATTGTCTTTAAAAATTAATCTAAGTGATGAGCGCAAAAATCTGTAGAACAGAGCTAGCTCTTTCACACCACACCTCCCCTTCACTCCCACCCCCTTTGAAAGGCTGGGGCCCTGGGCCAGAGTCCACTTTGCAGATGCCTTAAAAGTTCTCTGAAAAAGTAGAGCTAACTCTCCCAGGAGGGGGTTAATTCACAGCGCTGAAATGCTTCAGCTGCAGTGGGAGGCAAGGGGTCTCCTCTACTAAAACTGAAAGCGTGTCTAACTTTCTGTAAGGCGAAACCGTTGCATTGTAAATGCTTGTTTTTATCTGACTTGTATAAAACTGATTCTTATATATTTTGGCATAAAATATCTAATTGATTTTTTGGAGTGTATTATTCTGCACTACAGATTCTACTTGTATTCTTAGTGTCTGCAGACATCCTTTCTCTTTCATATGAAAGAGCAACACTCCAAGGTTTGAAGAGGTTTGTGGGAAGGGTGATGGTGTGACCATGTATTACAAGGAATACAATACTCTCTCTGCTGTACATTATAAGGATATTGTTAGTCACTTCAGAGTACAATGACTTAATAAAGGAACTCTGCCTTTGGTCTTGTTTGTGTATATGGTCATGTTACTCCTCAGCAACTTGTAATAGCCTTATAAATATCCTTATAATGAACGGCTGGGAAACTTTATCTCATATATAATACCTGGGAGTCTGTAACACCTGGTTAAAAGATTGTTTTTGATTTCCTTATTACAGTCAGGTTTTGACGTCTCTAGCCACCTGTAATGGGAAAATGATGTAACATCTAAATTGTAATAAGTTATTACACTAGAGTTGTGACATCAAAATTCCTGCTGCGAGTCGGAGATAAAAGGCAGGTCACAGAGCATCATCACAGCTGCAGTTTCAACAAAGAAAATTAGAACTGACTTTTCCTTCAGATTTGTTTTTCTAAAATAAGCCGGGATCAGCAGAAAGAGATTTATGGCAATATGTTTGCACAGTATAAGTCTTAATAAAAAAGACGGAATCCCTCTTTATTTTTCTACACACTCTGAGATACAGCATTTTTTAAATCGGACATTATTATAGACTGATTTGAATATTTGTTTGCAACACAGTATATTGTGGCACATTGTGTGATAGTATTACTTCATTTACTTGATTCAGTGGATTTTCTGTTTCTGTTTGTACCCTACTGCCTCCCTTTGCACAAGTTTTTTTCTACATGTTACTTACATGCTTCTATCCGTTTTGTATAATTACCCTGATGTAATGTAAAGCGCTCTGATATCCGCAAGGATCTTGTTCGGGCTCTATAAAACTTTCAAAATAAATAAAACTTTCAAAATAAAATAAATAAATAAAAGGTAGCCAGTCAACCTCTGCTAAGGGCCTTCCATTGTGCAGCAACACGTTCCATCACATTTTTGGTAATCTTTGATCCGTTGAAGCTAGAAACTATTTATTTTGTTGAAATGTTCAGAATATTTAGATGATGGATTATGTGGCAAATCCACAATGATGCAGAAAATGTAGTAGTCACCGATTTGCATTATTCTTGTGGCCCTTAATAAATCGAATAATACACACTCCGTTTTACATTAAAAGGATACTGCAAGTCACCTTGGAATTGGGTCCCATTCTTCTTTATGGTCTTGGAAATTCTTGGTGACATGTCATATCTTTAACATGTTCTGTAGGCGATACCTTATCCAGAATGTATTCCAGTTGTTGTTCTTGCTAGTTGCTTCTTTTTTATCTCAAATAGCTAGTTACTGACCTTTAGCTGCCAGTGAGGGACTAGTCGCTTTTTGCACAAGCGTCTTGTTGCCTCAAAAAATGTAACACATTTATCGGGGCTTAGCCACGACCAAGAAGGAACAGCGTTTTTGCCGCGTTACTTGGTGTTTCAGATTTGCCAAAGTTTGGGTCATAGAACTACTATAGAATACTTTCCTAAGACATTCTCCCCCAGATGAAGGACAAATCAAGTCTCTACTAAATCGTAGTATTCACAAATATTTCAATAATTCAACATGTTGATTAAACAATATATGGATACTAGAGTAGTCTGGCAAAAAGGACTACGACTGTTTAAACAAGTGATTATTAAAATGTACATATCTGTGGAACTACCATTAAAACAGATCCTTAAAAACATTGGATGAATGCAAGGAAAATTTGATATCTTTTTTGAAGCAACAAGACGATTTTGCACCTAAGGATTAGTCTCTCCCTGGAAGTAGCTAACATTCAACACCTGTTTGTGTCTTTAGACACAAGACACACCTAAGTGGCACATACTTATAAGAATAGAGTGTATTATATAATTTCGGCTTCAGCAGGGAGTCCATCAGAGGAACTCATATTTTTTGTCATATAGCGAGTTGCACAAACTGTGTCAAAGGCAGTTTAAAACCAACAAACGCACATAGTTTGTGAACCTCGGAAAACCTGCCTGGGACTATTGCAGAAAAGAAACAGACTACATGTATCAGAAGTCACGCAATGAACTTGATCACACATTAACCAGCATAGAGGTTTATACATATTCCATCAGAATTGTAATTGAGTTTTCAGAAAAGTACATAAAAGCACAACTCATTGAGCACAACTCATTTATATTTGTTAGCACTGTAAAAAAAATGTGAGTGTGAGCTTACCCATGACGATAACACAGTCTCTTTAGCTTGAGCTCAGATGAGTTCAGTTGTGCAAGCCCAATGAGAATTCCAGCTAGGGTACCCTACACCAGAATAAATGGGTAAAAACATAATCAACATCGTCCACCTACAATACATACAAAAATACAAGGAGTTACCCATAAACCCCATGGAGACCTGGGTTATTATTATATTAAGCAACAATGTCCTAAAGGGCATCAATTTAGAAAAGATCTACTCCAGTTATTTGTACAACACTACAAACAATGTATTGTATATGCAACTGACAAAAAACAGAAAAACCAAGATATAGCCAAACAAAATCTAGAATCAAAAGAGTTCATGATTGAAAGCCGCATCAAATATGGTTAAAAAAGTGATCAATGTGCAAAGTGAACGAACACAGTGTTAGTGAAAATTAAGTAAACATCACAAAGTGAAGCACACAAAAGCAAAAGAACAGCAAAAAGAAACAAATAATTCAATATTGTGAATATAAATAAAGTCAAAAAGTTTCAATATATCCTTCTGCAGCTGTATAACTGTCAACTGTGTTTTGACCTTCCAAATTTTAACTGATCACCATCACGACAGGGAGAGCACAAAGAAAACGACTGCTGCCTGAAGGGTAAAAAATTAGAAGAATGAAACTAGGCAAACATGGTGGTTGATTACAATTGGACAGAAATGAGGCCATATCTTGTGTACCTGTATCGAATCCAATGGCACTCTAAGGGTAAAAGAAAAAGGGGGGATAAAAGGAATAAATAACACACAAATTTGAGAAAACGAAGAAGCAGATACCATGTCATACCACAATCGAAAAATAAAATTGGGTGGCGGGCGCCCAATGCTTTTCTATAGAGAAACACAGTTTGACAAATAGGCAGCAGGCGCCGCATCGGAGGATGCACAAAGGTCACCAGTGATTAGGAGTCGTAAGTTGAGGTGTTGGGGGTCGTAGGGACACCGTTGGTTCAGCTAACCAAGGCCCAGGGGCTTCGGGTGCAGGGGTGTCCTTTGATGTAGGATTCATCTTAACGGAGCCAGCCGCGGTCGAGGAGCCTCTGGATTCAGTCTGCAGGTGTCATCGTGGAGTCCAGGAGGGGTTCTGCCAACGCTAGACTTGAGGTCAGGATCACTGGGGAACCTGTTCTGAATTTGTGGGCCACCTTGAATGGGCCAGAGATGTCGGGTGCAGAGTGGACAGGACTCGAGGTTTCGGAGGGCTTCAGAGTCCCTTGTGTAGATTTCTTGGGGACAGATCCGCTGTCCTCTGGAGTTCTGGTCTTTATCAAAGGTCAGGCAGTCTTCTTCGAGTTCTGGACATTGCTGGCTGCAGGGCAGGCATTGTCTTCTTTTGCAGGGGTCCTTCTTAGGTCGGCAGGATCTAGTTTCCAGGTCTAGGGGAGGCACCTAAATACTAAACTAAAGGGCGTTTTAACCCCTTGGCCGCTGCGCGAATTCCACCGCGGCGCTGGGGGGTGAGCCCGGCACTGCCTTGCTCGTGACGGAACCACGCCGTCATGAGCCACGGGCGGCGTGTGATCATGGCGGCGTGGTTCCGTCACGGCCCGGCCACTCACTAATATGCCCGCACAGGTTGGGAATCAGTGGGCGGAGGGGCCGCAGCATGACGGAACCACGCCGTCATGAGCACACGGCTACCGTGGCTCATGACGGCGTGGTTCTGTCATAAGCAGGGAAGGGGTTAAGGGAGTGTCAGGTAGGGCCAATGGGCACCTTACCTGGAGTGACTACACCCTAAAATGGGCCACAGTCCTGTGGGAGGGGGCATAGTCCTAGCCATGATTGGAGAGGTCTCCCCCTCTTCAAGGTGGCAGAGACTGAAAGATTTGCTTCACCTGACCTCCCCCACCTTAGCGGTGGAGTTTCCTGTTGGTTTTCCCACCAAATGTGGGGGTGTAAACCAGGGGCTGCCATCTGCTGCTAACAGCAGAGGCTGGGGGTCACATTACAAAGGCGGTTGAAGCTTCCTTCTTGAGCACTGTGCCCACCCAGGATGTGCTTTGCATCTGGTCGCAGAGAGCAGAGGCTCTGGACCCAGGGGTCCAGAAACATGTCTGGTGGTGTCAGGCTGGCTAAAGCCAGTCTGTGACCACAACAGTGTTGGTAGGTTTTCAGTACACATTACAATAAATCCCACACTGGCATCAGTATGAGTTTACTAAGAAGAGTAGTTTGGTACCAAACACTCCTGAGTTCAGAAAAGTCATCATGGTGCTGGGGAACTCGAGTTGTCGAGTTTCCAGCCCATGCACTCTCTATAGCTTCTCTGGCACTTACAATATCGAAGAATGGACTTATATTATGTAGAGGCACATCCGCTCATGCAGATATGCCCACACCTGTGGTATAGTGCACCCTACTTTAGGGATGTAAGGCCTTCCAGAGGGGTGACTTATCTATAACTTAGGCAGCAGTGCTAGTTGGCATGGCACACTGGCAGTGTGCCAGGTCGACTTGTTCATTTATTCTGCACCAGGCCAAGCATGCTGAAGTGGCAGTCTGACTAGCCTAGGTGAGGGGTCCCCCTCTTCAGTTTTAATGCCCTAGGTACCCCAGTACCATTTACTAGGGATGTACTTGAGGCCTGCAGGGCCAATTGTGGAATAGTTTTAGGGAAGAAGCTCTGGCACTGGGGACCTATTTGGAAGGGGCCCTGTGCACTACAATCAAAACCACATCAATTTCCAGGCAAAACGTGGGGGCTAATCATGTCAAAAGATGCACTTTCTCACACACCCTAAGTGGTAAGGGTATGGCCAGATGTGGGTTTCATGATTCTAATGCCACCGGATGCAAGCTAGCCTGGCGGATGAGGGGTGATACCCCGAAACCGGTTCCAGGATGCTTGTATTCCGGTCCAGGGAAGACCTGGCTTGGCATTTCAGGCTAGACTGTTCCCATGGGGAGCAGGGTCAAGACTGATTTGCATATGGCTGGGTCCAAACTGGAATGGTGTGGAGAGCAAAAAAACTATGGATTTAACCCAGATGTGGGGAATGTTTGGTTTGTTCAGCATTCCGTCCATCATCTGGTCTTTTTGCAACTTTCTGAAAGTGGCATTTTCAAACCACTGATTTAAAAACTAACTTCACTAAAAAAATTATTTTTTAATTCTGAGTCCAGAGACACCAAAGTCCAATTTTCAATCAGCTCCCAATTGGAAGATAGCGTGTAAAATGTTACAAGGCAGCTCCAACGCTAACCTATGGGAGAGATGGGCATTGCTGTAGTGAAAAACTAAATTAGCAGTATTTCATTACCAGAACAAAAACTCAATAGTACATATACAACCTTATAAATACATTGTACCCTGCCCCTGGGGATACCTTAGGCCCACGTTAGGGGTGCCCTATATATAATAAAAGGGAAGTTTTAGGCCTGGCCAGGGGGTGCACTTGGCAGGTTGAAAGAGCAATTTAAACTGCACACACAGATTCTATAATAGAAGGTATAAGACAGGTTTGCAGTGCTACTCATGGGTGGCACAATCAGTGCAACAGGCCCAATAGTAGCATTTGACAGTCAGGCCCTGGGCATATCTGGTGCACTGCACTAGGGACCTACTTGTAAATCAAATAAGCCAGTCATGGAGAAACCAAACACAATTACAATTTAGACATGGAGCCCCTTGCACTTTAGCACTGGTCAGCAGTGGTAAAGTGCCCAGAGTCCTCAAGCCAGCAAAAATGAAGTCAAAACAGTTTGGGATTAACCCTGAAAAAAGGACCAGGTCCAACACTTGGGTATATATTTTATGAGTGATCGTAAGGTTTCTCAGGGGAAAAACTGTACACTGTCCTTGCCAAATGTAGAGATGATGTGAGTTACTGGAAACATGTGCCACTCTCCCAGTTATTTGAGCAGCCATGTATAAAATGATAAAGCTCCCCAAAATCCTTTATCCGGTGCAAAACATGCCATTTGATGTACCATAGGATTCTTTTGAAATTCAGAACGAGAGAGAAGACAGCGCAAGTAGATCAATGGGACTATAACGTGTGGTATACAAAGGTGGTATAACACTCCATGACGTGGGAACAAACTACTTGGCTTCACAGATGAGAGTTGTTAATGATGGGTGTTTCACTACCTGGAAGAACTATCAGTTAGACATGAGAAGTATTGGATGGACCCGGTAGGATGCCTGGCTGCCCCATATGGAAAGAGACATAGACAAGGGTGACAAGGGCGGTCAATGTGCACATATGCGTAGTCTTTCAGACTTGGGAAAAGGTGACTAAACATCTTGAATGGCATACTGTTTTAATAAAAGCAACTCCACTCTGGGATACGCCATGATTACTTGACACAGGTAGCATGGCAGGCTTTGGTATAATTAAACTGGGGGATGTATGAGGCAGGGTATTCTGGAGGCATTTCAGGTCCTAAAGGGGAAGTATGGAATGCCACAAAGTGAAGTCTTTAGATACATTAGACTAACACATGCATTGCTGACATACCTGTGGGTAGTCCTGTAGAACAGATCAGTCCTCTGGACTACAGAATGTTGACGCGACCACTGACAAACAAGTAACTTACCTTTGGCAACACATTACCTGGTAGAGACTCTATCTAGCTGCAGATTGATTACCTTTGAATTTCCCAGGCGTCAGGCTGCATCCGGAAACCTTTACTCGTGCAATACCCCTTGCGCGCGTCGTTGGGTGGCTCCATCTAACTGTTATTACATTGCGGTCACCAATATAGACACCATCCAGGCGCGCCAACCTCTGTACTTTTATTTTTTTCCACGTCAGAAGCGCAGAGCCACGAAGTCACTGACATAGTTCTGTGCAAAACTAGGGTCCTAAAAAGGGGAGTAACCCTAGCCATAATAAAACCAGTACGCAAGGTGGGGAGGCATGGATGGGGCTGTAAGGAATCTGCAGCTAGATAGTCTCTACCACATAATGCGTTATCAAAGGTAAGGAACTTGTTCATCTGATAGAGAATTCTAGCTGCAGATTCCTTACTGTTGAATTAGATACCCAAGCCATACCGTCATGACGGTGTGTTGCGGACCAAAACCTTACACTAGGAAGTCCTGCAGGACCGAACGCGCAAAATGCCCATCCCTGCGGACCTCACTGTCCAGGCAATAGTGCTTGGCAAACGTGTGCAAAGATGCCCACATTGCTGCCCGACAGATGTCCAGGACTGGGACACCCGAAGCCAAGGGCATAGTCTCAGCTTTTCCCCTCGTGGAATGGGCCCTTAATCCCTCAGGGGCTGCTCATCAGCCAGGGAATAGCAGACTTTACTTTAGAGAATGACCCAGCGAGAGATGGTCCTTTTCTGCACTGCCCGTCCCTTTGTAAGCTCCCACGTACCCTACAAAGAGTTGGTCATCCACCCGGAATTCTTTTGTGAGGGCAAGGTAGAACGAAAACGCTCTTTTTGGGTCCAGATGGTGAGATGCTCTCTTCCTTAAGGGATGCAGGGGAGCAAAGAAGGTGGGCAGCGTGATGGATTGACCCAGATGGAATGGGGTCACAACCTTTGACAAAAATTAAGCATGGGTACGAACCACTACTTTGTCTGGAAAATACATCATGTAGGGAGGCGTCCAAGGTAGGGCCTACAACTCACTCACCCTCCAGGCAGATGTTATCGCCACCAGAAAGGCTTTCTTGATGGTAAGCAGCCGGAGAGGACAGTTGTACAAAGGCTCGAAGGGACCACACATAAGAAAAGTGAGGACCACTACGGCAAAGCAAAGGGCGTTGGTGGAAACAAGTGAGCCAACCCTTTCAGAAACCTATGTTCAATTGGAGACCTAAAGAGAGAGGGATGGTCTGGCAGCCACAAAAAAGAGGATAAAGCCGAAAGTTAACCCTTGAGAGTACCCAGCGCAGAGCCCTGCTGGGCAAGGCTTAGAATGAATAGAAGAACAGTAGAAAGATGATGGAGCAGATTTCATCTGCAGTCAGGCATTGTTTTATTTTTTGTGCTACAGACAGACTGCATTTAAATTGCCACGCACATTTTGGTGCAAGTTAAAAACATGGCACATGAAAAACATGAAAGTGAGGCCTATTCAGTCTTAAATGCTTGTGCTGAATTAACATGTGTTTTTACAGTGTAGAGAAAAGTGGCCTTTTTAGCTTTGAAGATTAATAGAATGTGTTTTTCTCTTCCCAGCCCATCCCATGCAATCTAAAATTCAACATTTCTGTCATAAAAGACTTTGACTTGTTGCATATTTTGATTAACCTTTTCAGTTAATAACACCTCTTTTTATAATGTGTGTGAATTAACAAATGCACCAAACACTACACAGGGGACTAAATGCTTTTTTGCATGAAAAGCTATCTAAAACACTAATGCATGTTGCTGTGTGCACTATATTAATTGTGTGTGCTTTTAAATTTTACACTAAATGCATGAAAATGCTATGTTGCACATTTCACATTTATTTTGCATGTTGTCATAAATAATAGAAAAGCTGATTTTCACTAATAGCGTGGCTAGGTAAACATTTATAAGGGGTATTAGTATGAGGGAGGGAAACATAATGGGCTGATTTACATGAAATTAATATTATCTTTGTGTTTGTTTTATTTTTGGGGCCTACACAAAACATGGCTGCCTTGAATCCATCAAGGCTATGGCTTGCAATTTAATGAGAAGGGAGCATGCGCAGACTGTGGCAGCTTTCCTCATGACAAGAAGTGAAGGACATCTTCAACTGTACATTCTTGTGATTCTGCCAATGTACCAGTGTTAGTTAATAGTGTCCATCTGACTACGCTGTGGAAGGAAGGAAGGATGAATTAGATTGAAACATTTTTCCTAGTAAATGTTGCAAATGTTTATAAATGTAGTTATTCATGTATGCTTCTTTTGTTAAAACTGGTGAAGTCAGGTTTTTAGAATGAGTCAGGGGAGTGAGAACTCATGCCATCATGACTGACCAATCACGTACAGGTTTTCCTGAAAGATGCTACATGTTTGTGTAGTCTGCCAATAATTAGGGTATAAATACTGTCCTCTCTGGATGGGGGCTGGCGTTCTCAGCTCAGCTGGCTTCTTGCTCATTTTGGCTTAGGCTTTGCTTCATTCTATGGGTTAGGAACGAGATCGTCACGGGTGCAGCCTTGGGCGTCCGAGGAGAGACAGGGGGAGGTTTCTTGCTTCCACGTCATATATTGGCACTTCAGGCCACATTCCTTTGAGGCCTGTGAAGGAGGGGCTGCTTTCCTCTTTAGACACAGACAGACAGAGAGTGCAGTGGATCAGGATAGAATTAGATGCTAAACTTTAAGTTTATGCTTTGACTAATTAATTAGGTCTGGAAAGATTTATTTGTCTTATGCATTTATTTCTCTTAATGGGAGATTTTTGCCAACTATTTAATTATTGATTAGCTTTGCAAGACTATTTTTCTTAGAAACTCTTTAAGAATTTTGACTGATATTTTGCGCCACATTTTCATAACTACATGTAATGCTTATATGCAGACTGTAATGTGTTCTGTATTATTGATATTTTTCCTGTTTTCCAAATTATGTAACCTGATTGATATTTTACTAATGAATAAAGGGTCAGAGAAAAATTAATTTTTGACTAGAAAGTAAAACCTTTTAAAATACTCAACAACTCTCTTTATTGGCTTGGATAATAAATTGCATTTTTGACTGTTCAGGTTTATTTAAAGTCTCCTGAAGGTAATACATGGTGTGAAGGGCCCAACACCTTTTGAGCGGTAAATTAGAGGTAGCATGAGGGTTTTGCATTGAGAATCTACCAGAAGAAATTACCGCTCCATCAGTTTTTGGTAAGCAGAGGATGGTCATTATTGATTAGTTTGGTGATTAATGATTATTGATTTCACCATCAACTACTCAACTAATGGATCAATGACCTTAAGAGGGAAGTAAAATAATTGCCCAAGTTAGATAAATGCCCAAGTCCTGATTCCTGACTCCAATGCTCAGAACCTGAAGACTGGCAAAGCAGTACTGGCAGGTGATGCAAGAAGTGGTGTGAGTATCAATAGGGTTGTGAAATGTTGTTAATATGCTTGCATGTATTTTTGAAGTCTTGAAAATATTACGTTTTTTTATTGTTGGTGAAATTTTGCTCATTTTGAATTGATGGTGTTATTGATTATATTGGTAATTTCATAGGACATACCTTTTTTGGTTATTGATTACATGTTTTAACTCTTCATGTTAAGTTAGTGTCTTGTTCTATGTTG
This sequence comes from Lissotriton helveticus, assembly GCF_964261635.1. Taxonomy (NCBI): domain Eukaryota; kingdom Metazoa; phylum Chordata; class Amphibia; order Caudata; family Salamandridae; genus Lissotriton; species Lissotriton helveticus. Next base: position 374,362,677 of record NC_136070.1, read on the forward strand.
TCTGGAACACGCAGGTAGGCACACCTGTGGAATCCCGGGAAGGAATAGCGGGTGGTAAATGGAAGCCACACTGCACTGAGGTTACTCGTCTGTTGGAATAGCACTGAGAAGCTAGGTAGGGCTGGCAGTGTTAAATTAGGGACTATATTCTGTGTGAGTGATTGATAGCAAAGAGTTCGCTGGTGAAACTTTGGTCTGATATCACCTAGAAAGGGTCACACTAAAGGAGTAGCAGGTTCTTCTGAGCTTGATTGACAGCAAAAGGGTCCGCTGGTGAAACTTTGGCCTAAGATATATCCTGAAGGATAAGTCCAAAGTAGTAGCAGGTTCTTCTGAGCTTGAGTGAAAGGTAAGCGGAAGGGATTTACCTGTAGTGTTTGAAGAGTAAACGGAAAGTCTTACTTTGTGAAGGGTAAGCGGAATGTGTTACTCGCAGTGAATAAATCTATCCTTTATTTAGCACAACAGACAGAGTAGCGAATGTATTTATGTTGTTACTAACAGAGTTATTGATTAAGAGAAATATTTCAGTAAGATTTTGTGGAGGGTCAGTGGTAGGAGTAAAACTGACTGAAATTGAGATTGACAGCTTTGGAGAAAAGAAATTGCATTAAACTATTGCAAAAATGAAAATGTTTGAAGGTTTAAAGAAGCTGTTAGGAGGTAAAGTGAAAAAATTGTTTTTTATTGGTGATGCTCCTGAAGGAACACCTGTGCATTTTATGTCTACCAATTTGGGACAAAATACATGTATGTGGGTTCACCAATGGTGCAAGATTACTGAAAAAGAGGGTGCTTTGAGGTTTCCAAAAGATGGTACTTTTGAATTGCAAATTATTGACAAATTAAGGGAAGTGTTAAGTGAAATAAAGACACCATCTAAAGCTGCACAATTTGAGGCCTTAAGCCTGTGGGAAAAGACAGCAAGAGAGAAAGCAAGTGAGGATAAAAAGGTAAAGCACCAGATACAGGAGAAGGGAATTAATGATGATAAAGAGCTTCAAATAAATAATGATTCAGGGGATGAAATAATGGATGCATTGTTAACTGAGTGTCCACCACTTTATGTGGTTCCCATGAAAAATACTGAAAATAGTGCACCAGTAAGTACTGCAGTGGCTACTTCTTCTGTTGAACAGAGAAAAACACAGATTAAGAAAACTGTGCAAACATTTTATATTGACCCATTACCTGTAGATTCAGTACTGATAGTGATACCTCCTGGTGTTACTGCTTTAAATGTGCCTGATTCAGTTCAAGAATTACAAACTGCAGATGCACAGATAATGCCTAGAAACATTATGACTGTCCCAATTAATATGGTCCCTACTGAAAAGGTTCAAAGAGCTGCAGAATCAGTGATTATGGCAGGGTTTATTTCAGAAACTCAGAATACACAGATTATTGAACAGAAATTACCCCAAGCACTAAAAGGTGAGGGAAAAATGGTATTTACTACATCTGCAGCCCAGGATAAAATAAATATATTTGAAAATGGGATTTCTCATACCGGCTTTGAGGAAGCAGCAGTGATTAAAAATATAGAGAACATGGGAGAACATATTAACACAGGCCCTGAAAAAGAAAACCAGCTTAGTGTTTTAAATTCAGCATTTGAACATGGGGAAAATAACAGTCCTTGCTGTTTAAATCATGAAAATGTGAACCAGTGTCAGGAAAAAGAATTAATTTCCCTGAGTAAGGAAACAGCTGCATGTGCATTAACTACACATAATGGACTGACAGATTTGGCTCAAAAATATGAAACTGATGTTTCAGGAAGTTTTCTATTTCAGAAAGGTTTTAGGGTACACATGGATGATGAAGCAAATGAGAAAATGTGTTCTTCAGGAATGCATTTGCACATTGCAGAAATAAAATATATTTTCAAATGCAATGAGTTTGAGAAATTAGGAGAGAAATGGGCAAGAAAACATGAGAAGAAAAAGAAACCACCAGACTTAGCAAGGAAAATGGATAAGGAAAAGAAGCCACTAGATATAATCGAGAAAAATAATAAGCAGAATGAGGGAGAGGCTTTTGCTTACTCATTGAGAGAAAAGGTGGGAGAAATGTATGTGCATATGCCACAGAATAAAAGTGAACTTGCAGCATTTCTGAACACATTCCCACAATTGAAAGACGGAATTATGCTGTGGTACCCACAAGTTGATGGATTTGATGAAATATTGAAAGAGTTGTGCATTAATTTGGAAATTTTCTTTTATATTGACATGCTGACTAAATTGTGGTTTGAATCTAAAGTTGTTGTGAAAATGCCAGGTGAAGAGACAGTGAAAAGGGTTTGCATGAAAGCACCATCATTTTCTGTTGTTATGGAGGAAAATATAGCAGTGATTTATTTCCTAAAGGGCAGAGTGCCAGCAAAGGATGTTGATTGGGTACAGATTAAAAGAGCACAGGATGGAAGTAAAGGTGTTTTGGTTTGTGAAAATACAGTATTGGGTGTTGTACTGCTGGAAAATGTGTCCTTTTGCCAACTTTATAACAGATTTGAGCATTGGAAGAAGAAAAATAAATGTAAACATGATGCACAAAAACATGGAGAAATGCAGGTGCAAAATATGCCAGTTAAGCAAATGCAAATGTCAGTTCAGAAACAGGTACCTATGGCAGGAATTTTCCAAGCACAGATGGTCCCACAAAATATAGAAAATGCTAAAGTTAATTTAAATAAGGTGTCCAGAGCAAATGTGAATTATTTCCAGAGACAAAAACAGAACCCAGTCCAACAGGTTACTGTGTTTGCAAATGAGAGTTTTAACCCTCACAATTCTGAATTTACCAAATCCATTGTGGAGGCAGTGGAAAGTCCAGATTTAGTTGCAGGAGTTTTAAACAGAGAAATTACAAACACAATATTAGAAAAATGTGCACCTTTGAGGAAAATTGCAAAGTTGTTGTCTGTGACTCAGGCCTAGCAGGAAAACAATTATTTTGCAAATTAAGCAGCACAGATTACTGTACACCAGATAATGTTATTTTTCAGATTCCTGATGAGGATGTACATTTTAAAATGGCCCAACAAGAGACAGTTGTAGCATTGTTTTCAGAAAAGACAGTTGAAAAATTACCTTCTGCTTTGGAAAAAATAATAAACACAGAAATAAGAGAGTTCACAGAGAAGGATGCTATATTAATAAAATGTGCAGAACATGTCTTATTAAAATTTGAACCAGATGACATGTATTCAGGAACAGAATCAGTTGCAGGAATTTTACCAATAAAAGGATTTTTGATGGAATTGATTGGAAGTTTGTGTAACTTTCTGCTTACAGTTTCACAGAAAATAAATGAAAAGAATAGAATAGTGCAGGAGATTAAAAGCATATTTTTTCCATGTTGTCCTGTGGTACCGAATCCAGCCAATATATTTTTTCACATTCCATGTGGTGAAGAATGGCTTATTTTTATTGATTTTTGCCAAGTTCATGTCACAGTGCCATTGCATGAGAATAGTCAGAAGTACTGTCAAAAAGAAGATGAATGTCTGGGACACAAAATTGGAAAGGGAGGTAGAAAGGTGTCACCAGAGAAGGTGGAAATAATTTCCAGGATGAATACACCTCAAATTCAGAAAGAAGTCAGGACATTTTTGGGAATGGTTCGCTACTGTAGAGAGTGGTTACTAAACCTTTCCCTAGTGGCTAAGCCTTTACTGAGGCTGACACACTCAGGTGTGTCTGATCCGCTTCCATTGGACAACAACTGCACAAAAGCATTCCTAGAGTTGAAAGAGAAAAAAATGTCGCGCCCCAGCACTAGGAATGAAAGTTTATTTGAAAGAAAATACACCAATTTGCAGTGAGAGGGAGGGCTGCGCTCTCTCATTGCCTATTGAAAAAGGTGACTGTGTTCAAAGGTCTGTGATGTATTGCCCAATGACCTTTGACCCTAACTTCACAGAAATGTCATCAAATGAATTGGATTATGATGAAACTGAATACGAGTGGTCTAAATATCATGAAAATATGCATAAAGCCAAATTCAGACTTTAAGGATGAATGTCTGAGTCAGCCCAACAATGTCCATTTTGTAGATGGCCCATGTTTGAAAGGTGACACATTAAAAGCAGCACATGCTGTGCTCATTATACATTATGTTGTCAAAGCTTCATGGCTTTCAAATTCGAAATTGATTGCCCTTACCATAACATGCAGTATATCTGCTCAATTAGGAGTCACTGTTGTCATGGGAGAGAGAAATGCTAATTCAGTTGCACAAATTTGTGTTCTGTTAGCATGTACATTCTATGGAGTCTTCACAGTTGAATTAAAAGAGGCTCAAGAAAATGTTTTTGAAGCAGAACAACAGGGTTGTATCACAACTGTTTTTGAGAAAAATGACAACTGCATAGTGGCAAAAGTGTTATTGCAAAGACTGATGCCCAGGTATACCTTGCCAGTTTCTCTGAAATCAGATCATAATGGGGTCTCAAAGATAATGAGTGCAGAACAACAGATTGGACAAGGAATGGATTGTAGCTATCTGCCTGAAGTGTCAAGCATAATAAGGCAACACAATGGCAGCACAGAGTTACCTTTTGCAAAAGACTGTGTTTCAGCAACACTAAAGTGGCTTGAAAATGCATATGCAAATGCACTTGTGGAAAAAACTGAGGAGAACACTAGCCATTGCTGTGTAGGTCTGGTTGATGTACAGTGTGCAGTTTCTCACCAGATTGCAGCTGCTACACAAGATCTGCATAATGGATGGTGCAACGGCTTTGGTCTGAGAGATGCTGTTGTGAAACATCTGAATCTGATCAAAGTGAAAATAAGAGTGAAAGGCCTTGGTTGAAAAAGTGCAAAAGGATTGATGGTGCTTTGTCAGAGTTTCTCAGCACCTAAGTAGTCTAATTTGCATGGAAAAAGTACAAAATACCACACTGTATGAACCATTCTGATGGCAAGCTGATGCCAAAGAGCAAAGAAATGCTGAAACTGTCCTGTTGAATTCTTTTTTATTATTGTAGTTACTTGTTTTAAAGAAGACTAACTGTTCCAAGAAGCTACTTACAGAACTCTGCACTAAAACATTTGAGCTTGGCTATATATGATCTGATTACAGACCAAACTTGTGTTTGCCTTAGAAATAGAAGTAACATTGTTATATGCTCAGCTTTTGCAATAAAAAAAAAAGATATTGTCACTTGTGAAATGAAATATTTGTGATGAATTATAAATCATTTTATTATGATTTGAATCATCAGAAGGGTGGATTGATGGAGCAGATTTCATCTGCAGTCAGGCATTGTTTTATTTTTTGTGCTACAGACAGACTGCATTTAAATTGCCACGCACATTTTGGTGCAAGTTAAAAACATGGCACATGAAAAACATGAAAGTGAGGCCTATTCAGTCTTAAATGCTTGTGCTGAATTAACATGTGTTTTTACAGTGTAGAGAAAAGTGGTCTTTTTAGCTTTGAAGATTAATAGAATGTGTTTTTCTCTTCCCAGCCCATCCCATGCAATCTAAAATTCAACATTTCTGTCTTAAAAGACTTTGACTTGTTGCATATTTTGATTAACCTTTTCAGTTAATAACACCTCTTTTTATAATGTGTGTGAATTAACAAATGCACCAAACACTACACAGGGGACTAAATGCTTTTTTGCATGAAAAGCTATCTAAAACACTAATGCATGTTGCTGTGTGCACTATATTAATTGTGTGTGCTTTTAAATTTTACACTAAATGCATGAAAATGCTATGTTGCACATTTCACATTTATTTAGCATGTTGTCATAAATAATAGAAAAGCTGCTTTTCACTAATAGCGTGACTAGGTAAACATTTATAAGTGGTATTAGTATGAGGGAGGGAAACATAATGGGCTCATTTACATGAAATTAATATTATCTTTGTGTTTGTTTTATTTTTGGGGCCTACACAAAACATGGCTGCCTGTGAATCCATCAAGGCTATGGCTTGCAATTTAATGAGAAGGGAGCATGCGCAGACTGTGGCAGCTTTCCTCATGACAAGAAGTGAAGGACATCTTCAACTGTACATTCTTGTGATTCTGCCAATGTACAAGTGTTAGTTAATAGTGTCCATCTGACTACGCTGTGGAAGGAAGGAAGGATGAATTAGATTGAAACATTTTTCCTAGTAAATGTTGCAAATGTTTATAAATGTAGTTATTCATGTATGCTTCTTTTGTTAAAACTGGTGAAGTCAGGTTTTTAGAATGAGTCAGGGGAGTGAGAACTCATGCCATCATGACTGACCAATCACGTACAGGTTTTCCTGAAAGATACTACATGTTTGTGTAGTCTGCCAATAATTAGGGTATAAATACTGTCCTCTCTGGATGGGGGCTGGCGTTCTCAGCTCAGCTGGCTTCTTGCTCATTTTGGCTTAGGCTTTGCTTCATTCTATGGGTTAGGAACGAGATCGTCACGGGTGCAGCCTTGGGCGTCCGAGGAGAGTCAGGGGGAGGTTTCTTGCTTCCACGTCATATATTGGCACTTCAGGCCACATTCCTTTGAGGCCTGTGAAGGAGGGGCTGCTTTCCTTTTTAGACACAGACAGACAGAGAGTGCAGTGGATCAGGATAGAATTAGATGCTAAACTTTAAGTTTATGCTTTGACTAATTAATTAGGTCTGAAAAGATTTATTTGTCTTATGCATTTATTTCTCTTAATGGGAGATTTTTGCCAACTATTTAATTATTGATTAGCTTTGCACGACTATTTTTCTTAGAAACTCTTTAAGAATTTTGACTGATATTTTGCGCCACATTTTCATAACTACATGTAATGCTTATATGCAGACTTTAATGTGTTCTGTAAATTAATTTTTGACTAGAAAATAAAACCCTTTAAAATACTCAACAACTCTCTTTATTGGCTTGGATAATAAATTGCATTTTTGACTGTTCAGGTTTATTTAAAGTCTCCTGAAGGTAATACATGGTGTGAAGGGCCCAACACCTTTTGAGCGGTAAATTAGAGGTAGCATGAGGGTTTTGCATTGAGAAACTACCAGAAGAAATTACCGCTCCATCAAAGAGAAGCAGACAGAGGGTCAATAGACCTTTCTGTACAGTACAATACACATTTCTGCCAACAGCAGGTATATACTAAGAGTAAGGGTGTCTTAGTGGAGGGCCGCTTGGCCGCCAAAATAACATTACATACTTCAGGATGAAGATCAAAAGCCATCAATTGTCGCCGCTCAATTTCCATGCATAAAGGCAAAGAGTTGACAGGTTCGGTGGAGGAACTTCCTCTGCTGCTGCTGCGACAGAAGATCCTCCCGGAGGGGAAGCCTGATCAGAGGATCGATGTTCATTTTCAGAAGCTCTGGATAACATATTCTCCTCGCCCAGTCTGGAGCCACAAGAATGACTTGGGCCCGGTCGCTCCTGACCTTCTTCAGAACCCTGGGCAGGAGTGGTATGGGCAGAAAAAGATACAGCAGGCCTGAGCTCCACTTGCGACGAAAGGTGTCGCGGAGCCACAGCTGCCTTGGAAACTCCAGCGCGCCGTATTGCTTGCTGACAATGCACATTCTCTTTGGAGGCAAACAGATCTAACCAAGGATATAACCAGTGCTGAAAGAGACCTTGCGTCACCTCTGACTGAAGATACCATTCATGATTCGCTAGGAATCGATGGCTGAGAACGTCCGCCCTGGCGTTTAGAGAACCTTCTAGGAGTTGAACCACCAGGGTTATGCCCTGCTGTTCCAGCCATGTCTTGAGACGCAGGGCCTCTCGACAAAGGGTACACAACCCCACCCTGCTCTGTTTGTAGCAGTATCACTTTGGGGTGGTGTTGTCTGTGAACATCTGCACTAACTTTCCCTTGACAGACGGAAGAAATGCCTTCAATGCCAATCAAATTGCTCGAATCTTCAAAAAAATTGATGTGGAGCCCCTGATTTCCACCTCTCCCAGCTTACCGCTCCATTCCAGAAGTGATGCATCTGTCACAACTGTGAGATCTGGTTGAGGGAGGGAGAGGGGTCTGCCGCTGACCCAATTGTGGTTTGTCAACCACCACTTTAGTTCTTTTGCAGTCCCTTCCGAGATCTGGACCACGTCAGTGAGATTTCCTTGATACTGTGCCCGCTGGAACTTCATGTCCCACTGCAGAGCATGCATACACCACCTGGCATACTTTAACAACAGGATGCAGGAGACCAGGAGCTCAACAGCCTTAGAGTCAGACTCACCGAAATCCAGGATAGAGACTGAAACATCGGAATCATAACCCGAATATCCTGGACTCGCTGCTTAGGAGGATAGGCCCAAAACTGCACTGTGTCCAAAACAGCTCAGGTCAAAGGGAGCATCTGAGGACTCAGGTGTTACTTCGGCAAGTTTATAGAGTACCCCAGCGAATGCAGGAGGTTTGCCATAGTCTGAAGGTGGGAGACAACGCCTGGGGCGAGACGCCTTCAACAGCCAGTCGTCAAGGAAGGGGAAGACTGACACCCCTAACCTGTGCAGATGAGCTGCGACCACCGCCATCATCTTGGTGAACACCCCTGGGGCACTGGTAAGGCCGATGGGGAGCATGGTAAACTACAAGTGCTCCTGGCCTACCTTGAACCACGGGTAATGCCTATGGCCCATGGGGATGTGAAAATACGCATCCTGCAGGTCCAATGCTACCATCCAGTCTTCTTGGTCTACGACAGACAAGACCTGAGCTAGAGTGAGCATCTTAAACTTCTCCTTCTCGAGGAAGAGATTGACGGTCTGAAGATCTAAAATGGATTGCAACCCTTTGTTCTTTTTCAGAATCAGAAAGTAGCGGGAATAACAGCCACTGCCTACTTCTGAATCCGGGACCCTCTCTATAGCTCCCTTGGCCAAGAGAGCTGTAACCTCCTCCAGGAGCAATTGTAATTGATCCTCCACCAGCTGTTCTTGATTTGGCAGAATGGGAAGAGGAAAAGAAAGGGAAGCCAGAGAACAGCCCTCCTGAATGATCTGCAAGACCCTCTTGTGCAATGCTATGGACATCCAGCGGGGAGGTGATGATGGATGTGCCCACCAAGTGGGGTGGTGTGGTCTTGAAGAGTCAGACTAGGAGTGCTTGGAGGCTGCGGCTGCCAAGCAGGGTGGACAATGACTTCTGGCTTCCATTCCTAGGTCAGAGTTAACTGCGCCCACATCCCTGAACGACTTGGGAAGTCTGGTCAGGACGGTGAGTGGGATAGGGCTGATGAGGCTGGAAACCCCTTCCGTTGCCACGAAAGGGCCAAAAGCTAGACTCGCCACGAGGTGTAGAAGAGAGGCCCAATGATCTGCCTGTAGCACGAGAGTCCTTGAACGTCACTAGAGAAGAGTCTGCCCTCTCCCCAAAAAGGCAGGTTCCGTCAAATGGCATGTCTTTCAGATTTACCTAGACATCGCCTGAGAAGCCAGTTGTCCTAAGCCAGGTGTGATGTCTCAAGGCCACTGTTGTTGAAATTGATCTGCCCAGTGAATCAGTTGGGTCAAGGCCACACCTTATTGTGAATTTTGCTGCATCTCTCCAGTCCTTAACTGCCTGAGAGAGCACAGCCCGGGCCTCCTCTGGGACTGGGGTGACGCGTGCTGGCTGAGGAACTTTGGGTCGCCCATAGCTGGGCAATGAAGGTGTGCAATTGTCCTATTCACAGAAGCCCCTGTGCGTGGCTTGGACCACATGTCTAGAAGGATATCAGTTAGTGCCTCATTGAAGGGCAAAAGGGGTTCAGAGGTGCAAACCCAGGCTGAAGCAGATTAGTCCTGACCTGCACAGAGGGCCTAGTCCAAGGACCTCGGTCGCCCTCTAAACCCCCATGGACTAAGATGCCTCCTACTCCATTGCACAGTTGGCAGAGAGAGCATTCCAGTATCTGGAGGAGTATCCAGTCCGTTGGCTTCCCCAAGCTCCCCATACCAGTCCATCTGCTCCACATAGTCATCCCGGTGTTCCAAAGGGTCCATAGACCCCTCCCATTCCTCTCCTGAGCCTAAAACATCTTCAAAGTGTTCAGGTGACAACATAGAACCACTGGGTTCAATCAGCGTTGGAACTGGGGTTGAGTGACGCCGTTCCTACGCCATATCATCATGGATAAGGTTGGGCTGGCAACACCGATGGGGGATACCGGCAGCCCCGAACACTCCGACTTCGGAGGGGCCGGGGGGAGGGGCAGGGGGGTCGTGATGGCACAACCGACGTCGACCCGGATCTGGGATCGGATCCCTGAGGCTCCACCGGCGCTGTGGACAGGGAGCACTTGCTCTTTAGCACCGGTCAGCAGTGGTAATGTGCCCAGAGTCCCAACACCAGCAAAAATAAAATGCAGCACACGGTCAAAAACAGGTGGTCAGAGGCAAAAAAAGACATGGTAAACAACGCCAAAAGATAGCAAGTCTATCACGTATTAATGAAGAAAAACAAATAAAAAAGTTATTATGAAAAAAAGAAGATGTGAGCTTGGAAGAATCCACGAGCAAACAAGGAAGTTAACAAGAAAAAGCATACATATCTTTATATATTCTGCTAAAAATAAAAAAACTGAAAAACTCTCAATCTAGATACACAAATCAATGATATATATAAAGGCTTACTTCTGGCACCTCAAAAGATTGCAATTGTGAGGTAAATTTGGCACATTTTGCTCCATAGGAAGATAACCCTATTAAGAGGCTAGCTAAATGATCCTGTGGAAGTAGTGAGCATGACTTTCACAAGCAGACAAATTACACTAATGAAGAAACCACTGGGATATGCAGACCACATTCAAGGCGAACCTGAAGGAGTAGTTTCTGTCCTGTACCTCCAGTTCTGTAGTAGGGGTATCTCTGTTATAGTCATAATCTAGTGAATAGTCCCGCCCATGTGCGTGGACCCCGGAGCAATCAAAAATAATCTCTTACAGTGTCGAAAAATGCAGACCTGCACAGACACTTAAGAGAGAATTAAAGACAGATAATGCAGCCTATAACACAGGCTACACTGTCCAGTACTTCAACTAAAAATTCCACCAAAAAAAATCCACAACAGCAAAGCCTGTACAGATTTCCCTTGCTTCAGCAGCAAAAACCCTCTGGAATGATAGAGAGGAGGATCTGGACAGACAAGCCCCATAGGCTGCCATTATGTGGCTCAGAACAGGATACTGTGCCTTTAAGAGAACTTTCCAGAACTTCACAGTATCCCAGAATGCACTGCAGGTCCCATTTACTTTCAGTTCTTTTTGAAGGCGTAACACGCCAGACCTGTAGCACTCCTTACATGAATATATCTCTCTCTCTCTCTCTCTCCACCGGGGAGGAGGGTGGGCGCTTATGACTATAACAGAGATACCCCTACTACAGAACTGGAGTTACAGGACAGAAACTACTCCTTCTGTAGTAGGGGATCTCTGTGTATAGTCATAATCTAGTGAATAGAATGGCAAGCCCATCCCCACACCAAAGCGGCGGTGGAGAAACGAGAAACAACACCACTATTGTGCGAACAGATTTCACAGCGAAGCCTGCCCAACCTGAGCGTCTGCTCTGGCATCAGTGTCCAGGCAGTAATGCTTAGCAAAGGTATGGACTGACTTCCAAGTGGCGGCCTTGCAGATCTCTGCAATTGGAACATTACGGAGCAAAGCAGTCGTGGCAGCTTTGCCCCTGGTGGAATGAGCCTTAGGTTTACCCCCTAAGGTCTTATTAGCTTTGTGGTAACACAATTGTATGCAGGACACAATCCACCTCGAGATGGACTGCTTAGAGGTAACAAGACCTGTCCTGACTGATCCATAATTGATAAACAATTGGTCCGACCTACGAATATCTTTGGTTTTATCCAGATAAAATTTCAACACCCTCCTAACATCCAGGGAATGTAAAGACTGTTCCGCTGGAGAGGAAGGATTCTGAAAAAACGTAGGCAAAGTTATAGTCTGGTTGACATGAAAATCAGAAATAACCTTGGGAAGAAACTTAGGGTGAGTACGCATAACAACCTTAGCAGCATGAAATACAGTATAAGGTTCTTGGCAACACAACGCCTGAATCTCACTCACCCTGCGGGCCGATGTAATGGCCACGAGGAACACCGCCTTCCAGGACAGGTGCGGCAACGAAGCCTTATGAATAGGTTCAAAAGGCTCCTTCATCAATCTGGACAGCACCACATTCAATTCCCATGAAGGCGAAGGAAGCCTGACAGGAGGGAATACTTTCTTCAAGCCTTTCAAAAAGTCTTTGATCACAGGGATCTGGAAGAAGGAAGTCTGTGAAGGGCATTTCCTGTAGGCAGTCAATGCAGCCAGATGGACCTTAATGGAATGAACATTAAGGCCAGACTGCACCAGATGTAGAAGGTATGGAAGGATGACATCTTCCTTACACGTCGTTGGGTCATAGTTCTTGGACTTGCACCAGATGCAGAATCTCTTCCACTTGTAAGCATAGGAAGTCCTAGTGGAAGGTCGCTTAGCCTCCTTCAGTATGTCCATGCAATCTTCCGGGAGATTAAGATGGCCATATTGCACTATATCAGGAGCCATGCCGCCAAACTCAAAGACGAGAGGTTGGGGTGCAACATCCGCCCCCCGAACTTCGTGAGAAGGTCCGGCCTGCACGGCAACTTCATGTGAGGAAGGAGAGACCGGTGAAGCAGGTCCGTGAACCACCACTGCCTGGGCCATTCCGGGGCAATCAGTATCATCCGCGCCCTGGACTGGGACAGCTTGATGAGAACCGTCGGAATCAGGGGAATGGGTGGAAAAGAGTACAGAAAGCTGTTCGACCAGTTGATCCATAACGCATTCCCCAGCGTCCCCGGCTGGTAGTACCTGGAGGCGAAGTCTCGGCATTTGCTGTTTTCTGCGGTGGCAAACAGATCTACGTCTGGAGTTCCCCACCTTGCGAAGACTTCTCCTAGTACTTTGTCGTTTATGACCCATTCGTGGTTTTCCTGAATCAGTCTGCTCAGTGTGTCTGCCTGAACATTCTGCACACCTGGCAGATGGGTGGCCGTTATCGTCAGTCCTCGGGCCAGAAGCCAGTGCCAGATCGCCTGCGCCTCCTGCGACAGGGTGCGTGATCTCGAGCCCCCCTGCTTGTTGAGGTAATACATTGTGGTCGTATTGTCCGTCTGTACAAGCAGAGAGTTGGTCTGGAAGGACGGATGAAAGGCCTTCAGCGCCAAGTGAACAGCTCTGAGTTCCAGGAAATTGATGTGGTACGTGGACTCCGTCGGGGACCACGTCCCTTGAATCTGTAAGTCCCCGGAGTGCACTCCCCAGCCCTGGAGAGACGCATCCGTCACGATAGTCTGAGTGGGAATGTCCTTGTGGAAGGGAACCCCTCTGAGGAGATTCTCCGCTGAACACCACCACTTCAGAGACTTAAGAGCATGCAGAGACAGTCGTATCTTGTCGTCCCAAGATCCTCTCCTCTGGTCCCACTGATCCTCCAAGCACTCCTGCAGCGGTCTCATGTGCAGCCGCGCATGTGGCGTCAGGAAGATACAAGAGGCCATCGATCCCAGTAGAGAAGACACCGTCCTCACTGTTGTAGAAGGAGTGGTCAGAAGAGCCTGAGCCTTCCGACGAAGCGATAATCGTCGCTCCTCTGAAGGAGACACGCTTGCTGACCTCGTATCGATGGTGGCCCCCAAGTACTGAATGCACTGGACCGGAGTCGGGACAGACTTGGACATGTTGATGTGCAACCCCAGCTTGTTCAAGAGAACGCACGTCTTCTGGAAGTGCGCTTGAGCTTCCGAGAAGGAGGAGGTCTTGATCAACCAATCGTCCAGGTACGGGTAGATGAACACCTTGTTCTTCCTCAGGTGTGCCGCTACCACTGCCATGCACTTCGAGAAAGTCCTGGGCGAAGACTTCAGCCCGAATGGAAGTACTGTGTACTGGTAGTGATTGGTGCCGACTTGAAATCGCAGGAACTTCCTGTGTTTGTGTGCAATGGGCACATGGAAGTATGCATCCTGTAGGTCTATTGCACACAGCCAGTCTCCCTGTTGCAACTGAGGATAAATCTGATGCAACGAAGCATGCAAAACCTCTCTCTGCGAATCCATTTGTTCGCCTGTCGCAAGTCCAGAATGGGCCTGAACTCGTTCTTGTCCTTCTTGCGGACCAGGAAGAACCGGGAGTACAGACCTCTTCCTCTTTGAGACAGAGGTACGTCTTCTATTGCCCTTTTCCTTAACAGGATATCGGCCTCCGCCTGGAGCTCGCGCAGTTGATACTGCAAACTGACCGGAGGAATCGATGGAGGAGGGCTGATGAACCGAAGACTGTATCCATTTCAAACAATATTCAGCACCCACTTGTCCTGAGTAATTTTTCTCCACTCTGCCAGAAAAAGTTGAACGCTTCCCCCCACCGGAGCGGGTAACGGATGAAGGGGAAGTAACCGCTCAGGGTCGAGACCCGGCCTGGCCTTTGTTAGCTGTAGAGGACTGTTGTCCACCTCTACCCTTCTGGCGCTTTTGGAAGGGTCTCCGGAACTGCTGCTGTTGTTGCTGCTGCTGTCCCGAAGACTGGCCTCGTCCTTCCCCTGTGCACCGAACCGTCTCTGGAACGGGCGGTAGGACTTCTTTTGTTTGGGTTTTCCCAAACCCACAGCCGTCAGGGTCTCCGCCTCCGCCTTCATGCGGGCCATCTCATCATCGGCATGTTTTCCGAACAGTGTTTCTCCGGAAAAGGGCAGATTGGCCACCCGCTGCTGGGCCTTCGGCTTGAGTGACGTGAGCCTGAGCCAAGCATGGCGGCGCTGGTTGATCCCGTGACAGTAACCATGGGCTGCTAACAGCGAAATATCCGCAGCCGCGCTGATGACCTGGTTTGAAACCAGCATCCCTTCCTTAAGTATTTCTAGGAAGTCCTCCTTCTTGTCACGTGGCAGAAGGTCCGTGAACTGTTCCAGGGAGTCCCACAGGGCACGGCTGTACCGCCCCAGCAAAGCCGAGTCGCTGGAGGCTTTCATGGTCGTGGAAGAAGTTCCACAAGCCTTCCGACCAGCTGAATCAATCCATCGGCTTTCCTTATCAGGCGGCACGGTGGAGGACGGGGAGGTAGAGTGTAACTTCCTGGCCGCCGTCACTATAACTGAATCGGGCACTGGGTCCATCCGCAGGAAGGCTGGGTCCGAATCCGGTGCTCTATACTTCTTCAGAAGTCAGGAGGGAGCGGCCTTCACCACCGCAGGCGTAAGAAACAGCTCCTCCGCAGGTTCGACCAGCCCTGGCACCAATGGCAGTAGAGGGCGAGACAGATGCTTCTTGTGAAGTGTCTCGAATATCACGGACGTCGTAGGTGTAGGAGCCTTCACCGTGATGCCCAATTTCGTAGCCCCCCTCAGGAGAACCTCCTGGAACGTGCTGATGTCGTCCACTGGAGACACCCTTGTCCCCGGGGAATCCGACAAGGTCGGCGAATAGGATCGTGTCCTGGAGGAGTCCGTGCGGGACCTGGATCCTCGCCTCCTATGGCGACGCCTAGATCTAGTGGAGGATCTGCGCCGACTCCTAGATCTTCCTCTCCGTCCGGAGCGTGATCTCGACTTCCGAGGCCTCGGACGATCCGCCGGTTCCACCGGAGCGGGCGTCTTAGGTCTGACCGGGGCCTGCGGCTTAGGAGTCCCTTTGGGAGGGGTCGGAAACCTGGGTAAGGAAGCCGACCTCGGAGGAACCGGGGGCGGCCTCTCTGGCACCTGAGGTCGAGGTACAGGTTGCGGAAGCGGAGGCAAAGGAGGAGGGGTAGGAGCCCTCGGAGGGAGACCCCTCGGCAATGGAGGCAGAGGCGTAACTTGCGAAGGCGTATACACCTCGGAATACACCGAGCCCGGTGATCCACCACCAGCCTGGGACGTTGGTGAGCCTCCCATGGCATCAGGCCTCTTCTCCTGCTTCTTCGACGTCGAAGAACGGTGACCAGACGGCGAGCGTCGGCCCCTCGACGTCGAGCATCTCTTCCTCGACGTCGACCGTCGTCCATGTCTCGACGTCGACCGTCGCCCATGCCTCGACGTCGACTTCGTACGCCTCGACGTCAACCTCTCGTGTCTCGACGACGACCTCTGGCGCCTCGACGGCGACCTCTTGCGCCTCGACGGCGACCTCTTGCGCCTTGACAGCGACCTCTTCTGCCTCGACGTCGACCTCGAGCGCCTCGACGGCGACCTCTTCCGCCTTGACGGCGACCTCTTCCTCGACGTCGGACCACTCCTCGACGACGAGGATCCCCTCGACGACGATGTTCTCCTCCTCTTCGCCGACGGCGAACGGCGGTGTGGCTTCGACGGCGAGCGCCGACGCCGGGCCCTTCGACGTCGATCACTCGACGTCAAGACCGACGAGGATGATGACGAAATCGTCACTGGAGACTTCGACGGCGGTCTGTGCACATCCCTCGACGTCGAGCGCCGACGACGCTTCGCCCCAGAGCCCTGGGGGGACGGGGAACAGACCGCAGTCATTCCTCTCGACGTCGTGGTCTCTGCAATCGACCCAGACGGAGAGTGGGCACGTTTGCTGGTCTTCCTGCCCCTGGGGAGCCCCCCAGAGGCCTCAGCATGGGTAGAAGCAGCCCCTCCAGACCCACCTTGTGCCTTCAGCCTTCTTTCCTCGAGTCCCTGAAGCCTGATCTTCTTTCTTTCCTTCAGGGTCCTGCCAGAGAAGCCCTGGCAGATCTCACACTCCTCAGGAACATGGGAAGAGGGAAGGCAGAGGATACACACCTCATGGGAATCCGATTTGGCCTTCTTCCGGGAGCACTCCGGGCATTTGTCAAATAATGCAGGCATATTTGACATAAAAAGGAGCAAAAACCCAAGAGGAACAGCCCTAAAGTACTTAGAAGCACTCAAAACGAATTAATAGTGAAAAATCACCAATAAACCCTTGAAAAGGGAGAGCTCAATGCTCCAGGGTCCTGCTTGCAGGAGCCGGAAAAAAGAACTGAAAGTAAATGGGACCTGCAGTGCATTCTGGGATACTGTGAAGTTCTGGAAAGTTCTCTTAAAGCCACAGTATCCTGTTCTGAGCCACATAATGGCAGCCTATGGGGCTTGTCTGTCCAGATCCTCCTCTCTATCATTCCAGAGGGTTTTTGCTGCTGAAGCAAGGGAAATTTGTACAGGCTTTGCTGTTGTGGATTTTTTTGTTGGAATTTCTAGTTGAAGTACTGGACAGTGTGGCCTGTGTTATAGGCTGCATTATCTGTCTTTAATTCTCTCTTAAGTGTCTGTGCAGGTCTGCATTTTTCGACACTGTAAGAGATTATTTTTGATTGCTCCGGGGTCCACGCACATGGGCGGGACTATTCACTAGATTATGACTATACACAGAGAACCCCTACTAAAGAACCCAGATACGCAATTTAACTATATTGTTAAAGGTCAAATAAAATAAAGAATATTAGTACAGGGGCAACTGTTGCTTAAAAAAGTATTCCACAGCTTTTTACACACACCTGATCCATTGATACATGCTTGCCATGATAGTCAAGTCGTATTGGAACTTCTGAAGTGAATCTGAACTCCCTAGAAGATAAAAGGAAACATAACATTTAAAATGTGCACATTTTGGTGCAACCACAATGGTAATCCGGGCACTTAATTTCCTAACTTCTAATACTTTATAACAACACATTTCTTACCTTTTCTAAAACCTGGCGCCATATTAAGGAAAGTGCCTCAGGGGCACAACAAGCATGTGCGCTCCTTTCTGTCATACAGATAGCGCTAATGCACATATACCACCAGCGCGTTCACCAGAGGGTGTTCCCTCATGTGCATGTGAGTGTGACCCTATGCAAATGAGGGAATCCATTTGCTTCTGTGCTTGCGCTGTATTATAGATGCCAGCGCAGAGGCAAAGAAGCTGTTGGGAGGCACACTAGGCGCACTGTCAGTGCACCCCCTGCTAGCAACCCTCTGGAGGGGGGAAATGTGGTCCTATGGACTCCCCAGACATCCCCTTGCAGGTGAGTGCAGTCATTCACTGCACCCACCTGCAAGGGAATCTCTAATCCCTTTTAAAAGTGCAGGCGAGTTGCCGCCTGCATAGTGAAACACTAAATGGCTGCTTCAAAGGTTGCATTTACAATAACGTATTATGCATTATTTTCACTTTGCATATTGCCTTTTTTTAATTAAAGTTCCATAGCAGCAAAGTATAACAAACAAAAGGACCATAAATAATACAGCCAATATGACTTATATAAAACAACCATCATTATTCCAATTGTAGACCCAAATCCTAACCAATATCCTCAATTTACAGTTAAGCAAAATATATCCCCCATATTGTAATGATAACATAAATTACCCAAACCATATACTCCCTCACGCCCCCCATATCAATAATCCTAATTTCCTGTTCCTAGATCCTTTCATGGCATATAAGGTATATTCCAAATTATAAACATTAAGAAACTTAGCCCGCCACAACTCAAAAGACGGCCCTATTGCTGTAACCACAATGATGCAATTGTCAACCGAGCAACTGCTGTGGCCATAAAAATTAAGTGCAGGTGCTTATATAATGGCTACCGCTCCCCGACCTCCTCCCTTATACCAAGCAACATCATAGATTGAGAAATTTTAATCCCTTCATCAGTTATTTCTGTCAAAAACTTCTCTATAGATTCTATCAGAGGGTCCAATACCTCACATGCAGAAAAAACATGGACAACATCAGCACCATCTTTACCACAGCGAAAACATCTACCCATCATGCTGACTCCCCACTTCATCATTTTTAACGGAGTATGATATAGATTAAATATCATTTTATTATGTTGACTTTCAAGATTTGCTGCACACAAAATCCTTCTTGCCAAAACAATGGATTCTTCAATAAGATTCCGGGGTTCCCCAACCAAGTTCTCCATTTCAAATTATGTTTTTCTATGTCATCCAACCTACCCTCTAGCAATACTTTAGATAGCCCCGATCTTCTCACGATGTCTAATAAATTCTACAATTATAACATTCGTAATGCAAATAGGGTGTTTCGCCAGAAAGTCTCTAATTTGTAAATACTTGAAAAAGTACGTAGAGGGTAGATGGAATTTATCCACCAGCTCAGCAAATGAATAGATTTGCCCACCGTCTTGATATAAATCACCAAGACGGGTAATCCCCCTCCTTCTCCAACCTATAACCACCTGATCTCTAAAAATGGAGGGGAGTACTCCAGCGGAATTAATAGGGGTATACATAGAAGGTCCGGGAATCTCACAGCTCTTCGGTACAGTATTCCACACTTTACACAAGGTGTTCAATACCTTAAAGCGTGTTCTTTTAAAATAGCTACCATACACGCTATTGAAAAGGTAATGCACCATTATAGTCCCTGAACGCTCCGGGCTTTTTGCCCTAGCCTGTTGGACAAATGCAAACACAGTATCAGGGTGGACGGTGAGAGCTGGCAGTGTAGCCACTGCTCGTTCGGGGCGGCTATTCGTACAGAAATGGGGGAGGGAGGTCCCTCACTTAGGCTGTCTTCAATCAACTGCAGATCTCTGAGGAAGCATAGATTTGAGTTATGCGACCTGCTATCAGAAGATAAAATATATTGCATATTCCTTACGGAGACATGGCTTGACACCGACTCGGCGCCTGAAATTTTGGAGGCACTCCCAAAAGGTTATGGGATAAGGAGAGTCGATAGACAGTCTGGGAGGGGAGGGGGCATCGCAATTATATACAAGCATGATATGCGATGCTCGCTCATACCTGCTGATATAGTGGATGGTGAGGCAGGCTTCTTTACGATCAGTACCGCCGCTAACCATGTTGTAAAAGGGCTCTTAGTTTATAGACCTCCGGGTCCTCATTTGAGGTTTATACCTAGCCTTACAGACTATCTTGTCCAACCGGCCATGCGGTATAAAAAATTATTGGTGTTAGGAGATTTAAATTTGCATTATGATGATGCATCTAGCCCAGGGGCACAAGAGCTGCGCCAGGAACTGGAAATACTGCAACTTTCGTTAAGATCTGCACTACCTACCCATAAGTTGGGTCATCTACTTGACCCTATCTTTGCCAATTGGGATGCGCTGGAATTAGAGCCTCCACTTCTGGTGCCATGGTCATATCATTTTCTGATCACATTTAGAATAAAATTGCCCTGGTCTAAAATACAGGAGAAAGGTAAATCTGGGCTGAGAAGAAGGAGATGGGCGGGTTTCTCACAAGGAGACTTTGATCTGGCCTTTTTAAAAAGAGATCTTCCCTTGGGCCACGATGTAAATAGGGTATGTAAAGATCTCGAGAGCCGTATAATTGATGCTTTGGATTGTACCGCACCTTGGACTATCAAAACATCTATCAACAGAGGTAAATCTGCACCTTGGTTTAGTGAAGAGCTGTGTACTGCTAAATCTTTCTGCAAACACCTAGAGAGGCGCTGGAGGAAAAATGTTCAGTCCATCTGGAAGCCGAATATAAACTTAATCTCAAGAGCTACCATCGTCTCATTAGGAGGGCAAAGTCAGCTTATTTTAATGGTAGAATTCAAACAGCGGAGAACTCTAATAAAGAGCTGTTCAAGATCTTTAAAGAAATCTCCTCCTTGGCATCTATCGCAGAGCCTATAGTGAGCTCTGATGAGGCAAGAAATCGAGTGGCTGAGTATTTTGCAGAGAAGGTTGAGAAGATTTGTGCCTCTTTCCCTGCCTCTGCACGTGATGGAATAAGAGGGGGAAAGGAACCCAGGTGTATTTCCACAGTAAAGAACCTGTCTGAATGGATTGTGCCACCCCAGGATGCTCTCAAAAAGATCGCCACTAGCATGAAATCAGGCTCTCCCAGAGACCCAGCCACCCCTAGGCTACTCAGAGGTAGTATTGATATACTCGAGCCTTATATCAGACATCTTGTGGAGCAGTCTTTTAGCTCAGGAGTGGTCCTAGAAATGTGGAAGGAGGCTGTGGTTCTTCCTTTACAGAAGAAGCCTCATATTAGTATAGATCAGCTGGACAATCTGCGCCCCATCTCTCTGCTCCCGTATTTTGCCAAAATGACAGAAAAAGTGGTGAACATCCAACTTACCGCACATATTGCAAGTAGCAACCTTCTCCATCCTCCCAATCTGGCTTTTGTGCTTTTCATTCGACGGAATCGGCCCTGCTCTACTCCACTGAGACCATCCGGAAGTTTGTGGATGAGGGGCAGACAGTGGCCTTAATTCTTCTCGATTTAAGTGCCGCTTTCAACACCGTTGCCCACCACACAGTGTTGCATGATTTAGAGAGCGGGGGTGTAGGTGGAAAAGCACTAAAGTGATTGGAATCTTTTCTACTCTGGCATAGTTTCCAAGTCACTACTCTAGGAGTATCAAGCTGAGACAGGGAGTGCCGCAGGCCTCTATTTTGAGCCCTACATTGTTCAATCTCTGCGTTGCCGTTATGGCTAAGATCTCAGACACTTTGGGATTAATGCCCTGTCCTATGCCGATGACACTCAGCTGGCGGTTTCCCTGACTCAAGCCCGGTCTGATGCCGCCTCCAACTTTGTATCCTGCCTCCAAGAATTGGCCGTTTGGATGGCAAATAATTGCCTAAAATTGAATGGCAGTAAGACGGAGGTATTGGTAATAGGGAAGGCTCCATCAGTATGGTCCTCGGCATGGTGGCCGCAGTCTCTGGGCCCCACACCTACCCCATGTGAGCAAGCTAAGAATTTGGGGATTTGGGTGGACAATAAATTATACTTTTACTACCATACCAGGCGGGTGGCAGGCGGCTGCTTTGGTATCCTAAGGGGACTACGGAAAACCTTAGACACCCTTCCCACGTCATCCAGGAAAATTCTGGTGCATGCGTTGGTAACCTCGCGCCTAGACTATGGCAACCTGCTGTACCTGGGCGCAAATGGTAAATGTTTGCAACGCTTGCAATGCATTCAAAATGCAGCAGCTAGGCTGGTTCTTATGCTCCCGAAAAGAGCCTCTGCCACTGGTGCGCTTGCCTCTCTACACTGGCTCCCCATTAGGGAAAGAGTGAAGTTCAAAGCCATGTGTGTTAGCCATTGGATCCTACAGAGAAAAGGGCCGAGGTACCTGCAGGATTTTCTGACCCCCTATCGTCCGTCTAGACTTCTAAGGTCGAGCGGGAAAGGGAAGGTGTATGTTCCCAAAATCCGGAGAACACGAATGGGCGGCCGCTCATTCTGTTATCTGGCAGCTCAGCTGTGGAACTCGCTCCGTCAGGCACTCCGGCTGGAATGCTTTGAATCTATCTTGCGGAAGAGTCTTAAAACGCATCTGTTCCCTGCTCCCTAACCTGGATCTCTTCTGCTAGTTGACGGTGACTTCTGCTGTTCTGCTCCGTAGCGCGGGGACACACTGGCCTCAGTGTAACCAGGAACTTTATAAATGTAATTATTATTATTATTACTTCTGAGCCTAAAATCATCTGGTAGATTGAGGGTGCTTCGTCTAAGTTACTAATGCCCTCTCCAGTAACTAAAAATCACACATTAACCAAAATACATGAATAATAATACAAAGCAAAATCCGGTATAGACCATCCTCCCCTTTCTCGAGAGAGAGTCATGTATCGAGCCGCTCTACGAGGTCTGCCAGGGGCCCACCTATATCTAGAGCACAGTGATTGTAGATATTGAATTTGTTTATGAGAAACCTCCAGTGGTACTGCCCTGAAAAAGTACATAACCTGAGGTAAAACATTCATTTTCAACACATTTGCTCTGCCTACTAATGACAGGTGAAGATTCTCCCACCTTTCAAATGAGCTTTTCATTTCAGAAATGATATTCCCCCAGTAACCTCAATAATCTCTTGAACAGAGGTGCGGATCTTAATACCCAAATATGTGAATTCCTTAATGCACCCAACGTCCCCATCCATTACATGGTGTGTGCATAGTATTTGGGTTTTTGCAGTATTGAGTTTATACCTAGAGGCTGCCCCATACGTCTGTGCCAGAGATTCTATTTCACATATAGCAAGGCTAGGGTTTGTGGTGACAACTGCTATATCGTCAGAATAGGGTAGCACCGAATAGCGTTCTTATCGTACTATACAGGGCAAGATCTTTCTACTTTGTTCTAACCTAAGAAAAAAAGGATTAATATATAACGCAAATAAAGTGGTGAGCAGGGACATCCTTGTCGTGTACCTCGGGAGATCGCAATAGCCTGAGAATAATGTCCCATTGAACAGATTTTCGCTGTTGGGAGATAATAGAGGGCCTTTAAAGCCCGTATATAGCCTTGTTCAAAGCCCATTTGTTGCTGTCCCCGCCAAAGGAAATTCCATGAACGCCTTTTCGGCATCAAGTAGGATTATACCTAATGAACAAGTTACTTACCTTCGCTAACGATATATCTGTAAGAAACAGTAGTTAGTATTAGATTCCTTACCTTAGAATATCCCCAGGCATCAGTCTGGATCCGGAAACTTTTGCGTAGCAGTACCCCTGCGCGTCGGTAGGCGTCGTCTGCAGGCGTCCCCTGCGGCTCCGCGTCGACGGCGTCGTGCGCCGTGATGACGTCGCTGGAGTATATAGACGCCGCCTCCGCGCGCTGACGTCAGTTCTTTGCACACAGCTTTTCCGCGCCAGAACACGCAGAGCCATGTGAGAACTAACACTGGTGCCATTTGAAACTAGGGCCCTGAAAGGGATGACCTTAACCCTAGGTATCAGTTCGCAGAACGGGGAGGACGGGTGGGGCGGTAAGGAATCTAATACTAACTACTGTTTCTTACAGATATATCGTTACCGAAGGTAAGTAACTTGTTCATCTGAAAGAAACAGGTTAGTATTAGATTCCTTACCTTAGAATAGATACCCCAGCAATACCAACCCCGGTGGTGGGTCTGCGAACCAATACAAACCTACACCAGAAAGTCCTGGAGGACCGAACGGCCAAAGAAGCCATTTCTCCGGACTGGACTGTCCAGGCAGTAGTGCCTCGCAAAGGTGTGCAGCGAGGCCCACGTAGCCGCCTGGCAAATGTCCTGCAAAGGGACTCCCCGGCCCAGGGCAGTAGTAGCCGCCGTGGCCCGAGTGGAATGGGCCCTCAGCCCAACAGGAGGCTCCTTCCGAGCCAAAGAGTAGCATGCTTTGATGCACAGGACGACCCACCGAGAGATGGTTCGTTTCTGTACCGCCCTTCCCTTCTTCTCACCCACGTAGCCAACAAACAGTTGGTCATCCACCCGGAACTGGCGTGTGCGATCCATGTAAAATGAAAGCGCACGTTTTGGGTCCAGACGATGGAGCCGCTCTTCATCCTTTGAAGGATGCGGAGGCGAGAAGAAGGAGGGTAAGGTGATGGACTGCCCGATGTGAAAAGCAGAAACTACCTTGGGCAGGAAAGAAGGCCTAGTCCTAAGAACCACCTTGTCAGGATGGACGGACAAGAAAGGAGGTTTAACAGAAAGAGCCTGGAGCTCACTCACTCTCCTGGCAGAGGTGATGGCAACCAGGAAGGCCGTCTTTAAAGTGAGAAGACGGAGAACACAGGAATGAAGCGGCTCAAAGGGAGCGCACATCAAGAATGTCAGAACGAGGTTCAAGTCCCACTGAGGCATCACGAACGGAACAGGAGGATACATGTGCGTGATGCCTTTCAAGAATCTCAGCACAATAGGGGACTTGAATAAGGATGGCTGATCAGGTAGCCGTAAGAAGGCGGAAAGGGCAGAAAGGTAGCCCTTGATAGTGCCCAGAGCAGAGCCCTGCTGGGCAAGAGAAAGAAGGAAGAGGAGAACCTCGGAAAGAGGGGCAGAAAGGGGATCCACAGCCTTTGCTGTGCACCATGCCACAAATCTTTTCCACCGGCAGGCGTATACCGACTTTGTGGAGGGACGCCTGGCTGCCAGAATCACATCACAGACTTCAGGAGGCAAGTCGAATGGCCTCAACTGTCGCCGCTCAATCTCCACGCATGGAGGTGGAGGCTGGACAGGTTCGGGTGGAGGACCGTCCCCGGCTGCTGCGACAGAAGGTCCTCCTGAAGGGGCAGGCGGATCGAGGGACCGACTGACATGCTGAGTAGCTCGGGATACCAGTATCTTCGAGCCCAGTCCGGAGCCACAAGGATAACTTGGGCCCGGTCGCGCCTGATCTTCTTCAGCACTCTGGGCAGAAGTGGTATAGGCGGAAAGGCGTACAACAGACCGCAGCTCCACTCGCGCCGAAAGGCGTCGCCGAGCGAGTGCCGTCTTGGAAACTCCAACGCGCAGAACTGATGACATTGCGCGTTCTCTTCTGTGGCGAATAGATCTAACCAAGGCTCTCCCCATTGCTGAAAGAGGCCGTTCGCCACGTCCGAGTTCAGACGCCATTCGTGATCCACCGAGCACCGACGGCTGAGTTTGTCCGCCCTGGCGTTCAGAGAACCTGCCAGGTGTTGAACCGTCAGAGTCACGCCCTGACGTTCCAGCCATTGCCAGAGGCGCAGAGCCTCCTGGCAAAGGGTCCACGACCCCACACCGCCCTGTTTGTTGCAGTACCACATGGCGGTGGTGTTGTCCGTGAACACCTGCACTACACTCCCGTTGACAAAGGGGAGGAATGCCTTCAGTGCTAGGCGAATCGCCCGCAGCTCCAACATGTTGATATGGAGCCGGGACTCCGCCGGAGACCAGATGCCTCTGATCTCCGCCTCTCCCAAGTGGCCACCCCAGCCCTGGAGGGACGCGTCCGTCACAACCACGTGCTCCGGTTGGGGAAGGGAGAGGGATCTGCCTCTGACCCAATCGCGGTCCGTAAGCCACCACTGCAACTGTCTCGCAGTGCCCTCCGAGATCAGGACATGGTCGGACAGGTTGCCCTGATGCTGGGCCCACTGAAACTTCAGGTCCCACTGCAGAGCCCGCATCCGCCACCTGGCGTGATGCACCAGAAGGATGCAGGAGGCCATCAGCCCCAGAAGCCGCAGCGTCAACCTGACCGAAATCCGGGACAACGGCTGAAAGATGGGAATCAGAGCCTGAATATCCCGGACCCGCCGTTCCGGAGGATAAACCCGAAACTGCGCCGAGTCGAGAACCGCTCCGATGAAAAGGAGCTTTTGAGAGGGACACAGGTGTGATTTCGGCACATTGATGGAAAACCCCAGCTCGTGCAGGAGGTCTGCCGTCATCTGAAGGTGGTGGACGACTGTTTGGGGCGAGCCCGCCTTCAACAACCAGTCGTCGAGGTAGGGGAAGACTGAAACCCCTAACCGGCGCAGATGAGCTGCGACCACCGCCATCACTTTCGTGAACACCCGTGGGGCGCTGGTAAGGCCGAATGGGAGCACGATAAACTGAAAGTGCTCGTGGCCTACCGTGAACCGCAGGTAACGCCGGTGGGCCGGCAGGACGGGGATGTGAAAATACGCATCCTGCAAGTCCAACGCTACCATCCAGTCTTGTGGGTCTAGAGCAGCCAAGACCTGAGCCAAAGTCAACATCTTGAACTTCTCCTTCCGGAGGAAGCCGTTGACGTCCCGTAGGTCCAAGATAGGACGAAGGCCCCCCTTTTCCTTCTTGGGCACCAGAAAGTAGTGGGAGTAGCAACCACACCCTACTTCTGGCCCAGGAACGCGCTCGATGGCCCCCTTGGCCAAGAGGGCCGTAACTTCCTCCTGCAGAAGTGTCAAGTGGTCCCCCGACACACGGTGGTTCTGCGGTGGCATGGCTGGAGGAGTGGACTCGAAGGGGAGGGAGTAGCCCCTTCGGACGAGCTGCAGCACCCACCTGTCCGATGTAATCGTGCGCCAGTGGGAGTGGTGATGACGAACCCTGCCACCCACTGGCGTCACATGGGCCCGAAAGCTCGGACTAGGAAGATTTGGAGGCTGCAGCGGGGGGAGGTGTGGACTGACCTCGCCGCTGCCCTCTACCGCCACCACGGCGGAAACCACGGCCGCCACCGCGCTGGGGAGCGTTCTGCGGCGCGTGGCTGGCAGCACGCGTGGGACCGCCCCTTCCTTGGCCACGAAAGGGGCGAAATGGACCCTGCTGCTGGCGCTGGGTCGAAAGACCCAAGGACTTGGCCGTGACCCTGGAGTCCTTGAAGCGCTCAAGCGCGTTGTCCGCCTTGTCACCGAACAGGCGACTGCCATCGAAAGGCATGTCCATGAGGGCCGTCTGGACATCCGGCGAGAAGTTGGCGGATCTCAGCCAAGCATGGCGACGAATCGCCACCGTCGTGGACATAGCCCGTCCCAGCGAGTCGGTCGTGTCAAGACCACACCTAATCGAATACCTCGCCGCGTCCCGGCCTTCAACCAAGGCCTGGTTGAGCTTGTCCCGCACCTCCTGCGGGCACTGCGGCAGACACTCCGCAACCGTGTCCCACAGAGAGTGGGTGTAGCGGCCCAAGAGGCATGCGGTATTACAAGACCGCAGTCCAGCACTCAAAGACGAAAAGGCCTTCTTGCCAAATTGGTCATATCGCTTCGATTCCCGATCGGGCGGAGCCGACGGGAATGCGGACTGGGAAGTGGAGGCCTGGATCACCAGACTCTCCGGGGAGGGATGGGTGGAAAGGAAGGCAGGGTCGTCCGAACACGGACGGTGACGCCTGGCAACGTTCCGGTCAACCGGTGCACCGGAAGCGGGCCTGGACCAGGTGCCCAAAAGGACATCCGTCAGGGCCTCATTAAATGGCAGCAGAGGCTCCTGTGGGCACGACTGCGGTTTAAATACTTCGGTGAGGATCTTAGGTTTCACCTTAGCGACGGGGAGCTCAAGGCGCAAAGCCTTGGCAGCCCTCATCAGGACCACCGAATAGGCAGCCCCCGCCTCCGACGCCACAGGGGAAGGCGAGACAAACCCAGGGTTGGGCGACTCGTCCAGACCACTGGCCTCACCTAAGTCACCTACCCAGTCCACGTCATACTGGCAGGCTTGTGACAAAGGGTCCTCAGACCCCTCCCAACCCTCTCCATATTCGTCCTCATCGCCATAGGACGAGTCGACGATGTAAACCGGCTCCTCGGAGCCAATGGGCCCCAACGGCGCCGGACTCGGCGTCGGACGACGCCGGTCCGACTCCGCATCAGGAGTCAGAGAGGGATCGGGGGTGGCGCCGCGCGGCGCCGGGGACCCGACGCCGGCCGGAACCGACGGCGGAGTCACGGCGCCGCGCGGAGGCGGCACCACGGGTTGCCCCAATGGAATCGGCGCCGGGGAGGCCGGAGGACCAGCCGGCGACGACCCTGAAGGGCCCAGCGGCGCCGGGACCGGAGCCGCCGGCGGCGCCGGGGCCGGAGCACTCGGCGGCGTCGGGGCAGGTGCACCCGAACCGCTCGGGCTCCCAGACGGGACCGACGGGCCCGCAGGCGCCGTAGGCCCCGCCGGAGGAGACATCGCCCTCATAGCCATGAGGAACGCCTCAATCTCCTCGCGCGACGCGCCTTCCCCAGGGACCGACGGGTATGGGGCAGACGGCGTCGGCGACCCACGCGGGGCCGCGGGGGTGGGGCCACCCGAACCCCCGGCCGCATCACGCGGGCGTCGGGGGGAGTCGGGGGTACGATGATGACGCCCCGACCTCTTGTGACGCTTACCTGATGAACCGGAGGAATGGTGGCGACTCCCGGAGCGCTCATGGCGGCTCCGCGATCGCTCCCTCGACCGCTCCCTCGACCTCCGACCGGACCGGGACCGCTCACGACGCGGGGCCGACACTCGGAGTTCGAGCAGCTTGCGGGACCGCTCCCGTCTAGCTTTACCTGTCAAGGCCCGGCAGTCGACGCAAGACTCGACGTCGTGGTCCGCGCCCAGACACCGGAGGCAGAGTCGATGGTGGTCGGTGATCGACATCATTCGGTCGCACCCGTCGCAACTCTTAAACCCGGGCATCCTACCGGCACCTTGAAGAAGAGTGAAAGTTAACAAAACTAGGTCAAAAGACCGGAGTACTGCTCTTCGGATCTGCGCTAACTGGCGTGGAAAAAAGAAGAACTGACGTCAGCGCGCGGAGGCGGCGTCTATATACTCCAGCGACGTCATCACGGCGCACGACGCCGACGACGCGGAGCCTCAGGGGACGCCTGCAGACGACGCCTACCGACACGCAGGGGTACTGCTACGCAAAAGTTTCCGGATCCAGACTGACGCCTGGGGATATTCTAAGGTAAGGAATCTAATACTAACCTGTTTCTTTCAGATTCACGGGATTCAACCTGTGCGATATCAAAGAGGGTTATTACTCTGCGCACATGATTTATCGTCCCTCTCCTGGGTATAAAGCCATGCTGTTTTAACAAGACTATAAATGGTATAATTTTTGCCAACCGCGTGGCTACAATTTTCGCATAAATTCTGCCGTCACCATTGAGGAAAGAGATTGGGCGATATGATCCAGGTAGTTCCGATGGTTTTCCATTTTTCTTAAACACACAGATATTGGCTTCGGACCAGGTTCGTGGAATCCCCCCTTTCTGCGCAATTTGATAGACTGTAAGCGTATCATTTTTGATTTCATGAAAAAAGGTTCTGAATACTTCCAAGGGAAGCTTGTCAGGTCCTGCAGCTTGCCCTGCTGCCAATGAGCTAGTGGCCTGCTATTATTCCCAAATTGGTTCCTCCAGTCTTTTGACATCCGTTTGCTCTAGCTGGCCCCCATACAGCAGCTGGCATTCCCATATCAGTTAGAGACGTATCCCCCGTCTGGGTCTCAGTATATAAGTCTGAATAAAAATCATGAAATACTTTAAGAATTTGCTGGGGTTCAGATACAATAACGCCCGCCTTATTTTGAATCCCCTTAATTCTTTGTTCGGACTCCTTGATTCGCAATTTCTGAGCAAGACACCGCCCCGTGGATTCACCATACTCATAGCATTCTTTTCTATATGTCTGATATTGTATGGCTATCTCCTTACACCATTCAAGATTGATTTTGGCTTTACATCTCGCTAAATTATTATCTCCTACAGCTAGAGCAGTGACTAATGCCTCCTTGGCTTTTTTGAGATCATCATAGAGGACCTGCAGTGCCTGTTTTGCCATTTTACATTTTAAAAACCCAAAGGTCCGCGTTTCCTCTCTAAATCCCGCCTTAAATGTATCCCCTACAACCCCCCAGGGCGCTGAGTGTCTATTAATTTGGAAAAATTACTTTATCCGCACCCTCATATGCTCAATACATTTTTCATCTAACAGATACTTCCTGTCAAATGTGAATGTTCGCAGGGCTGCACACCCAGCAATCATCGGGATTTCAACTAACAGGGGTGCATGGTCCGAGGTCACCCTTGGATATTTACTAATTTTCAACCCAGTAAACACTGCTGACGGAGCAAAGCAATAACCAAGCCTAACATGCCGATTATGAGGGTGCGAATAAAATGTAAAACCTGGGTTTTGTCTATGCAATCTGCTCCACACATCCAATAACCCATGATCAGTTAACAATTGAAATAAGGCCTTATTAACCCGGGGTTTCCTGCCCTTATTTTTCCACCCCCATTTTGAAAATCTTGCCTGGCCAAGTTTATATTAAAGTTCCCGCACAGAAATAAAGGGGTGGGCCATGTAGCGAGCTTCCCATTCAAATATTCCAATATTAGGGCTTCGTCCAGATTAGACCCAAAACCTGCACAAAGAGTAAATAGCACCCTCCGTAGCCTGCATTCCACAATAGCCCAACGTCTCAAATTATCCGCCAAGGTGCGTCCAGTAGTTTAAATATAAGTTCTTGCCAATATCGCCACCCCTCTTAACTTGACTGCCTTGAGACTGCTAATACTGTATACCCTAATCCTTCTAAAACCTTGCATTTTACCCATGGAATATGTGTCTCCTGCAGACACACCACATCGGGCTGTACCACCCGTAGGTCTCTGGTGACCCTCTGCCTTTTCTTGTAATTATTTAAGCCACACACATTCAGTGTGCATAATCGGAGGCCTACATTTGCCATATTTTCAAAATTAGCTGACCAGATAACCTAAACAAAAATCTTTTTATTTTTTTGACCATTTCTTTGCTGCTATGAAGCTTCCTTTTTCTTATGCTTTGACCCCTACCACCCCCCACCATGCCCGTTGCACGTTCTTAAGGCCTGAAAATTAAGTTATTGAACAAGTCTTTACATGTTAGATTTGCTTTCCCTATTTCTCTTAGTGATCATTACCTCCTTAGAG
Source organism: Lissotriton helveticus (assembly GCF_964261635.1). Taxonomy (NCBI): domain Eukaryota; kingdom Metazoa; phylum Chordata; class Amphibia; order Caudata; family Salamandridae; genus Lissotriton; species Lissotriton helveticus. The sequence continues at coordinate 374,393,779 of NC_136070.1, forward strand.
AGGTTGGGAATAAGTAAGTCCCCTAAGTTGGCCTAGTGTATAATGTGCTTTTAGGGTTTTTGCAACTGTTCTGTGATTTTAATGCACTTTTCATTGTGCTATGCATGATGATGTTTGTTAAGTGGTTATACCTAAAGATCTGCAGGCATATAATATATTTCTAGTGGTGCTTTGCATGTAGTCACTTTATAAAGGACTGTTAATGTTGTTCTTAAATGATGTATGTAAAAGTCGTGAGGTTTTATACTTTTCTTTTGTTTTGTTTTTTTAACAAGTATTTTGTATCATTGTTTTATTACTGTGTTAGGTTGTGTGGACCTACTTAGGAGTTCTGTATCATAATAAATTAAACTGAAACAGATAGAGACTTCTAGTCGCAGATTCCTTACCATGGAAAAGATATCCAAATAATAGGTCTCTGGGTCTGTGAACAGATTTAGACCAAGAAGTCCTGGAGGGCTGAACGAGCAAAGTGAAGTCACAACGGACCTCACTGTCCAGTCAACAGTACTTGGTAAACGTGTGCAGAAACAGCCATTTGCAGCCTGACAGATGTCCAGGACAGGAACTCCGTGAGCTAAAAGAGTGGTTGTAGCCTTGGCTCTGGTGGGAGGAGCATGCATGTCATTAGGGGGTTGCTTTTTGGCCAGTGTGTAGTAGATTTTAATAAAGAGCACAATCTATCTTGAGATGTCCATTTCTGCTCAGCCTTTATTTTCTTTCCTTCGACGAACCCAATGAAAAATTGATCGGCCACCCAAAACTCTTTGGTACGATCGGTGTACATCGATAACACTCCTTTTGGTCTAAATGGTTTGAATCTCTCCTCCTCTTTGGAAAGGTGAAGCGGAGCAAAGGATGTCGGCTGAGTGATAGTCTGGCCTACCTGAAAAGGTGTCACAACATTCGGCAGAAAAGAGGCATGAGCTCTCAGAAGCAGTTTTATGGGGAAAAAAGTAGTGTAAGGAGGGTGCACTGAAAGTTTATGCAGTTCGCTAACCCTCCTGGCTGATGTAATCATCACTGGAAGGCAGCTTTAATGGTCTGAAGGCATAGAAGGCAGTTGCGCATGGGGTCAAAGGGTGAGCACATCATGAATGTCAAAACTAGGTTAAAGTCCTACTGGGGCTTAATTCAGAGTTTGCCATGGCTAGGTTACGATAGGCACACACACTGAACACTGTATGTATGCAAAGGGCACTGCAACTCCCACAACAATTGGGAAGGCGGGCTCTGACTGCAAATACTTAAGCCCCGCCTCCGCTGTGTTTGGGGCTTGTCACTTTGGTGCTTCCGTAATGAAGGTCCGTGAGGCAGCGGCATCGTGGAGCTGCTGCACTCTTTCGAACTGTGGAATACCCGCGACAGCCTGCTACCGGCAGCCTGCCTTATTTCCCTTCCTGGACATTATTTCTTGAGAACCGCTAATGTTTGGGGTTTCTAGAGTCCCGTGGCAGCAAAAGCCTTGATCACCTGTGACGCCTACCCGCGTCTTGGTGAGTGTGTCCATGACGTGCTTGAAGACATTGAGTAAACGGAACAAACCGTCACAGCGTACCGCGCTTCTCGCGGTTGGTACTAAACACTTTGTGAACCTGGTGTATTTTCGCCGCATTAGGACAGCGCAGCTACTATTTCCTTTTTGAAGCCGTTTGGAGGAAAGCGGCACACATGTTGATTCAGCGCTCCTGTTTGTTACCACTCCCCTGCTGATTCCGCTCAGGAGAGCACGAAGAGCAGGTCATTCACCGCTTCTGTTTATTATTTTATGGTTTTTGGAGCGCTTCTGCTCAGGAGAGCAAAGACGATCAAGACATTCCCCTGATTGGAGAATCCAGACCTACCTCTAGTTCAGGAGCAGTCAAAATAGAAACACTCATTACTGCCAGAGGATTATTTGCGTTAAGATAAGTACCTCTTTTCTTGACTTTGTTCTGTGTTGCTTCCTTGATACAGCCCACATCCTACAACTCCTTCTAGCACCAGACGGGTATTGCTTTTTCTATTTCTTTATTTTTACTTTTGTGCCTTTGTCTGTTGGGAGATGTGCAGCTGCTATAAAAGTAAGTACATGACACATAGAGGAAAATTGTGGTTAAACATGTAGGGGGGGAGTCTAGTGACGTGTGTGTTGTGTCTCACTAACAGGGCAGACGGGGTGGAGCATAGGAGAGAGAGAGGTTTACATCTCCTGAAGACATCCCTATTCTGTGTTACGCAGCGGCAACGTTTTTGTTTAATTTGTCCCTTTTTCCCTTTCCCCTATGGTGGTCATATCTGTGGAGTGTGATACATATATACTCATGGGTATCTCCATATAGGGGAAGGAATTACCTTGCATAATCCATCGTTCCTGCTGTATCCGGCTGTAAGGTTAGTGATTAACCTAACTCTGCCTGACAGAGATTTGGAGGGAACATGTTTTGTAGAGCTTTCAGAAAACAAGTCACCAAAGGTGACAAACAAGGAGGGCTGGTCCTTCAACCACAAGAATGGTGATATAGTTGAAAGATATCCTTTAATTGTGCGCCAAGCAACGTGCAGCTCAGATAACGGGAAAGCAATTTAAAGAACCTCAGACAAAGATGCAGACAGGGGATCAACATGTTTGGTAGCAAAAGAAGCCACAAATTTCTCCCAACAGCAGGCGTATGCATCATCTTGGTTGAGGGATGCCTGGCTGCCAGACTGACATCGCAGACTTCTACAAGGAGTCAAAAACTGTCAACTGCCGGCGCTCCATCTCCATGCATGAAGGCGGAGTGTGCACAAGTTCGGCTGCAGAACCCTGATCTGTTGCTGCAACAGGAGATAATGCTGAGAGGGCAGTCTGATCAGCGGACCAATATTCATGCTCAGCAGTTCAATATACCATACTCTGCGCATAATGTGGAATCACAAGAATGACTTGAACCCGTTTGTTCCTGATCTTCTTAAGAACTATTGGCAGGATTGGTATTAGTGGAAACGCATACAGGAGTTGTGAGGTCCACTCGAGACAAAAAGCATCTCTGAGCGAGAGTTGCCTTGGAAATTCCAGCATTTAGAAGTGATGACATTGCGCATTCTTGGTGGTGGGGAATAGATCTAATCAAGGTTCTCCTGAAGACATCCCTATTCTGTGTTACGCAGCGGCAACGTTTTTGTTTCATTTGTCCCTTTTTCCCTTTCCCCTATGGTGGTCATATCTGTGGAGTGTGATACATATATACTCATGGTTATCTCCATATAGGGAAAGGGATTACCTTGCATCATCCATTGTTCCTGCTGTATCCGTCTGTAAGGTTAGTGATTAACCTAACTCTGTCTGACAGAGTGACAAGCCCACGGTTACTTACATCCCGAACGATGGACACCAACACTGTTCTTACCTCGGTGTTGGAAACATTGACTGCCCTAAGGATGGAGGTAGACGCCTTTAGGGGTGAGAAACTAGAATTACGAAACGGAATGAGTACCATGAGACGTGAAGTTGCGGGGTTGTCTCGCTCTAGTCATACGGGTTCTCGGGGGCTCAGTACATTAAGAACTGGACATTACCCCGGCCCGCATCTCATGATGCAGACACTGGGCAGTCAACTCATACCTTGGGCGGGGGAACAGGACCTTCTACCATACAGGTAATACAGCCCACACAGTTGCCCTTAGCTCCTCCTGAAAGATTCTTTGGGGACCCAAAAAAGTTTGGTATATTTCTGGGGCAGTGTAAGATGCACTTTATGTGCAAACCAGCAGTGTTTCCAACTGATCATGCTAAGACAGCTTTTGTGATGTCTTACCTTGGTGGTAATGCCGCTAATTGGTCTTTTCCTCTCATAGAAAGGGACGACCCAGTTTTGCGTAACTTTGACACCTTTTGTGAGGAAATGCGCAAATTGTTTGATAGGAAGGCCCACCAGCTCTCACTAGATAGAAAATTGATCACACTAAAACAAGGCACCCAAGATCTATTATATTACACTACCACCTTCAATAGGCTCATCGCTGAAACAGACTGGCCTATGGAGAAAAGGACATCTTTGTATTATCAAGGATTAAGAAGTTAGCTAAAAGACGTCTTGGCTCAGGTGGTGTACATGCCAGCCACCTGCGATGAGCTTATTAATCTCACGGTTCAATTGGACAATAGACTCCAAGAAAGAAAAGGAGATAAGCAGCGTCCTGAGTCTAGATATATACCCTTTCACCCAAGAGCTGTAGCTGAGGGACACCCTCCCACTTCTGAGGGAACAGAACCCATGCAAATCAGTGGTATAAGAGGACCATTAAGTTCCGATGAAAGAGAACGTAGGCGGAAACAACGCTTATGTATGCACTGTGGTAAACCTGGGCACTTTATCAAAGACTGCAAGGCGAAACCAAGACCAGCTACAAAGAGCCTAACGGAAACTACAATGTGCCAGTAGTGGACTACCTGCGTGAGGACTCGGAAAACTAATACGCCCAAACAAGTCTCAGATCCCTTGTTTGAGAGGAAGAGGTCTGTCCTGCTGTGGTCAACACAGTCCAAAACACCGTGGCACATATGAATGTTTGTGTCACATTAGAGATACCTGCGGCCGGACTTGTACTAGTGCATGCCCTGTTAGACTCCGGAGCTACCTGTAATTTTATCGATCAAAGCTATGTACAAGAAATAGGTGTGCCCTGTGTAAAGAAGAAAGTCCCAAAATTAGTAAAGGCTGTAGACGGTACGGAACTGACGTCCGGCCCTGTAAGATACAACACCCAGCAAATCCTAATGCAGATGGGCCTGGGGGTGTGAATGGAAAACGGCTTTAAGAACCAAATTTGTCCTGTACGAGAATCAGATCATGCCCTTCGGGCTATGTAATGCCCCTGCCGCATTTCAATTCTTCATGGATGAAGTGTTCAGAGGATTGTTGGATGTGTTGTGTATAGTATATATTGACGACATCCTAGTGTACTCAAGTTCCTTGGAGGAACATATCCCTCATGTATCTGCAGTGCTTGGAAGGCTCCATCAGTACTCATTGTATGCAAAACTAGAGAAGTGTCTTTCATACTCCTGAAGTAGAGTTCTTGGGTTAGGTTATCAGCCCCAATGGCCTTGTATGGATCAGAAGAAAACACAAGTATGACTAGTCCAAGATGGCCGCCTGGTAGGAGCTCTAGTCCAGAGCTCCCAGTGCTGGGGATCCCTTTCATGGAATTATCCCGGATAGCACTCATCTACGTCGAGGAAAACAAGTAACTGGAGTCATAACAAGTAACTGGATGTACCACAAGTAACTGGATTCTAAAAAGTAACCGGATTGATCGAATGTTACCACGTACCTGCAGTTCTGGCGGCTGGACCCCTGCAACTCTCACTGGAGCATCGGCGGAGCCCTGGACGATGGGGGAGAGCCTGCTGTGGATGCTGGCGTGACTGCTTTCCGTGCGACCTGCTTTGATTGCTTGTGAGCGCCTGTAGACTGCCGGCTGGGGCTGCAGCCACTACCGTGCAGCCCGGGGGCAGTGGAGAAGCGCTGCCTGCCACCGCCTGTGAACGCCGGTCGCGGGTTAGCCGGCTGTGGCGCTGCCCGGAACCTTCTAGGGGTCCCTGATCGCCCCTACGGAGGCTGAGATCATCGTTGCCTGGAGCCTGCTGTGGCGCGGCTTGGAGCCAGCTAGGGGTCCCTGACCGCCCCCCCGAAGGCTGAGACCGTCGTTGCCTGGAGCCTGCTGTGGCGCTGCATGGAGCCGTCTAGGGGTCCCTGATCGCCCCTACGGAGGCTGAGACCATCGTTGCCTGAGGAGCCTGCTGTGGCGGGCATGGAGCCGGCTAGGGGTCCCTGACCACCCCCCCGAAGGCTGAGACCGTCCCCCCCGAAGGCTGAGACCGTCGCACGAGAGGACCGAGCGGTTCTGGCAAACAGAGGCATCCAGTACGCCTGTAAGCACCGTCACCGGCAACGGCTGCAGTGGTCGGATCTCTGGCCCGGTCTGCACCGGGAGCTGGATGCGGTCGGAGGTGTGGCGCCGCCGCCCAGGGAGCTGCCGGAGTGGAGCCCTGAGGCAGACGGGATCTCTGGGGGCGACGGACGACTGGAGCTTGCCCCCAGCTGCACCGGGAGCTGGACGCCGCCCAGGGGAGCTGAGGCAGACGGGAAACACACAACATCCCCTTTCGAGGCAGGAGGGGCTGCAGCTCAGTCGCTCTGGCCGCGCTCGACGAAGATTAGCCCTCAACCTGCCAGAAGTCAATGCACACCGCAGCTGTGCATTCCCTGGCTAGACCCTTGATAGCTGCAAAACTCTACTGTCTACATCAACGTACTTGCTGAGCAGATATTACAAAAAGGTATTTACTTCACCCCACTCGATTGTTCACATTGTTAAAGATCCTTTGTTCAAAATGGCTGGGGTCATAAAACTGTAGCAATAAATCCACCCACGAGGCTCCTCAACTTAACTCCTCCACTCAAGACCACCAAAAATAGAGATAAGACTCCCTTCCAGCAAGCTAGGAATTGGGCTTGCTCAAATAGAAAGTGAAACTACCCTTCCCTGATCTCGAAGCAACAACAACAAACAGAGGACTACTGTCTCTATCTCCCCTATTTGGCTGCCATTTTAGACTGGTCTCTCTCTTTGGCGGCCATCATGGACTAGTCATGCTCTCTACCTGACCTTACCATAAGAACAGTTTTTTTTTTTCTAGGCTTATATCAACTACCGCGCACTTTACATAGCTCTGTAACTACACCTTCTTGTGATAGAGTGTCTGCCTTTTACTGCAGTGTTATACTTCTACTTGTACTTTGGATATCTCTTTTTTGTAACCTGCACCCAATTCACTTTTGCACCGATCACTATCCATATATTCTTGCGTATATATATATTACCTACTGGCGGTCGCCAGTAGGTGTATATATAGTTAGGATTTTTTCTCTATGGGTTTTTTGAAAATTCTATGTCTAATAACTTTGGCGTTTGTGGACGGAATTGGCTGAAATTTTCAGGAAAATGGCACGTTTTGTTTCTGAGCAGCCCCTGAAAATTGGGGGGGGGGGTTCGTCCAGGGGGGGGTCGAGAAAAAAGGGGGGTCCCAAAACGTGTTTTTAACATTGAGTTTTCCATAGGGCGGTTGGCCTCACTTTTAGCCCGAACGGCTGAATGGATTTGCACGAAACTTGGCAAAATTGTAGGGACTGGTAGCCCGATGTGCCTTTTGTAGGTCTCAATATATGTGCTACAGTGGATTTTGAGAAATTAACGTTTAAAAAAAGATATATATCTGTAACAGCGGACCGGGCAGCGCTCCAGGACGCGTACTTTTCGCGCAACGGAGCTTTGTGAAGCGAAGCTGATTGGTTCTCCGGCGTCTGTCAACATTCCAAACAGTCCGTAGCGGCCGCCATCTTGTCTCTCGGTAGGATCGAGAGACAAGAGGAGGCCAAAGCGAAGGGGCAAATGACCATAAGGGGGAATAGTAGATCCTCGCTGACCCCCTAGGTTTGATGTGGAGGTTTTAAAAGGGCCCCGCGGGGCAAAAAAAATAAATAATAATAATAATCGAACGGCTGAATGGATTTGCACGAAACTTGGCAAAATTGTAGGGACTGGTAGCCCGATGTGCCTTTGCTAGGTCTCAATATATGTGCTTCAGTGGATTTTGAGAAATTAACGTTCAAAAAAAGATATATATCTGTAACAGCGCACCGCTTCGCGTACTTTTCGCGTTACGGAGCTTTGCGAAGCCAAGCTGATTGGCTCTCCGGTGTCTGTAAACATTCCAAACAGTCCGTAGCGGCCGCCATCTTGTCTCTCGGTAGGATCGAGAGACAAGAGGAGGCCAAAGCGAAGGGGCAAATGACCATAAGGGGGCATAGTAGATCCTCGCTGACCCCCTAGGTTTGATGTGGAGGTTTTAAAAGGGCCCCGCGGGGCAAAAAAAAAAATAATAATAATAATCGAACGGCTGAATGGATTTGCACGAAACTTGGTAAAATATTAGGGACTGGTAGCCCGATGTGCCTTTGCTAGGTCTCAATATATGTGCTTCAGTGCATTTTGAGAAATTAACGTTCAAAAACAAGATATATATCTGTAACAGCGCTCCGCTTCGCGGAGATAAAATTATATCTGTATTACCTAGCTGTTGCTAACACCAGTTAGCGACGGCTAGTAGGAGATAGCGACCATCTTGGGCCCCACTTTGCATGTGAGTGATATTTATCACTAATGACATGCAAAGTGGGCATGCCAAGATGTTAGCGACTGGAAACAGTCGCTAACATCGCTATCTCCTATTATCAACTTTTGGAAATATTCGAGATAAGCGTGAATATCTCCAAAAAGTAACAGCTGCCCTGAGCAGTTCTTAGCCATGTTATCCAATGGGAGGTGGATAACATGGCTAAGAGCATTAGCTCGGTAATGCATGAATATCGCTGAGTTTTCAGCGATATTAATGCATTGCGGTCGTTTTTTATCGTATTTGCGATAAACCTTGATAATAGCAAGGTTTATCTGCGATAATTTCTGACGGTAAAAAAATCTTTGCAATGCATCGTTAGGGATAAATATCGCTTAACTTTGGTAATATGCCCCAACGTCTGTTAACGTTCGATTCGAAGGAAATCAGGAAGTGTTGAAAAACATTGTCTGCACCATCTTGTCTTTTTTCAAATGCCACACTTTTGTCGTGCACGGCAGCCATTTTAGATGCCTTGACCAGACCCACTCTGTGCACGCTGTCGATCCTTAGCATGGCTCCCCACCCTCGCAAGCATCTCACCCAGGCAGTGGTCACCCCCGCTCTCTGTCTTATGCATGGGTAATAAACCTCCCCCCATCTGCGCTGCTCTTCCCTGAGAATCACACCCTGTGCCCGCCCGACACCTCCCTTTCGCCCTATTCACTACCGCACCCTCTGACACTCCTTTTCCTCTGTGTCCGATTGTCCAGGCCGGTCCTAGGCTATCAGCTAGCCCTGCAGATGTAGTTTATGGCCACAGCTGTAAAGAATCACCCCTCTTCAAAGGAGTTATAGTAGATCAAGGCCCACACTCGATGAGATCCGTCACAGCAGAAGCGTTGCTATTATCTGAAAACCATCCTGTATTGTGATTGGGGAGGGGACCGAGCGTGAAGCGGAAGATTCCAGGGATGACTCTTTGTACATCAAAGTTTTTACAATTATGTGTCACATTAAAAATATATAGCACTCCGACAAAGTAGTAAGATTATAAAACTTTAATAATTTATAAATATATACAAGAAAACAAAAATAGTAATAACATATAAACATTTTTAGGGAAAAACAACGAAGTAGCGGTCGGCTGTGCGAATAGTCCCAACGCAGCACAACGTCCAGATTTCCGGCGTGGGGCGTCGCGGGGGGTGGGTCATCAGTAGCAAACTGTTGTGCGAATAGTTCCAAGGCAGCAGAACGCGCCGAAATCTAGATGACACGAAAGTGATGTCTAGTAAGTTGCCACCCAGCAAATAACGGCGTGGGGCGTCGCGGGGGGTGGGTCATCAGTAGCAAACTGTTGTGCGAATAGTTCCAAGGCAGCAGAACGATGGCACCAAGGTGATGTCCAGTAAGTTGCCGCACTGGTTTTGGTATCCTACAATGCTGCTCCGAATAACGGCGTGGGGCGCCCCGGGGGAGGCGGCGTGAACGGGCCTCTCCAGGTGGAGTGTCATCTGTTGTAGTGGGGCGCCCCTTTACCGTTTCAGTTGCCATTCCGTCCGTTTTTGGTCCACTGTGTCAAAAGCCGCAATTCAGCTGAGTTGCGCCCACTCTTGCGGTGCAGCGATAGGCGGCTGTCACAGGACTCTCAAAATGGCGGCAGGCTCTTTCCTTTTTGGGCCTGGTCCACTGAAATGGCCCTGGGACACCTTGGAAATCGGACGCTTGTCTGCTAGGTCTTGGACCCCATTCTCGAAAGCGTCCCCTCCGCCTTGAGAATTCATCAAAAGTTTTGGGGGCCCCGACTCCTGCAGGCTTCTGGTGGGGAGCGGCTGCCATGATTGCTCGCGGAATGACCACGACGGAGCTACGAGATGGTGGTGCTCTCATGCTGACGCCAGTTTAGTCTGAAACATCCAGAAACAAGGTGGGGCTTTCATCGTTTGGGAAAAAAAAAAGTTTTCATCCAATGAAAAGTGTTGTTTTTAGGTCATATGATCAAGCCTTCCATCATTAGGAAACCAAAAGTAAAATGAACCAATGAAAAGTTTTATAAACAAGTCACATGACCTGTTATGCGGCATAGGGTATAAAATGCGGAGAAAATACGTTGGCACGTGAGGCGGCGTCAGTAGCGGACCGATGTGCGAATAGGCCGAAGGCAATACAACGCGCCAAGATCCGGATGGCACCGAGGTGGTGTCCAGCAAGTTGCAGCACTGGTGTGGCCATCCTACAATGCTGAAAGTCGGCGTGGGGCACCCCGTTGGCCTGTGAGTTTGCGTCAGTAGCGGACCGATGTGCGAATAGGCCGAAGGCAGCACAACGCGCCAAGATCCGGATGGCACCGAGGTGGTGTCTAGTAAGTTGCCGCACTGGTGTGGCCATCCAACAATGCTGAAAGTCGGCGTGGGGCGCCCCGTTGGCCTGTGAGATGGCGTCAGTAGCGGACCGATGTGCGAATAGGCCGAAGGCAGCACAACGCGCCAAGATCCGGATGGCACCGAGGTGGTGTCTAGTAAGGTGCACTGGTGTGGCCATCCTACAATGCTGAAAGTCGGCGTGGGGCGCCCCGTTGGCCTGTGAGTTTGCGTCAGTAGCGGACCGATGTGCGAATAGGCCGAAGGCAGCACAACGCGCCAAGATCCGGATGGCACCGAGGTGGTGTCTAGTAAGTTGTCGCACTTCTGTGGCCATCCTACAATGTTGAAAGTCGGCGTGGGGCGCCCCGTTGGCCTGTGAGATGGCGTCAGTAGCGGACCGATGTGCGAATGGGGCCAAAGGCAGCGCAACAATATTTTCTGATTTGAAGACACCACAAGGCGCTGAGATGCCAAGATCCGGATGGCACCGAGGTGGTGTCTAGCAAGTTGTGGCACTGGTGTGGCCATCGTACAATGGTAAAAGTCGGCGTGGGGCGCCCTGTTGGCCTGTGAGATGGTGTCAGTAGCGGACTGATGTGCGAATGGGGCCAAAGGCAGCGCAACAATATTTTCTGACTGACACCACAAGGCGCTGAGATGCCAAGATCCGGATGGCACCGAGGTGATGTCTAAGTTGCGGACTGATGTGCGAATGGGGCCAAAGGCAGCGTAACAATATTTTTTGTATGGAAGATACCACTAGGCGTTGAGATGCCAAGATTCGGATGGCACCGAGGTGATGTCTAGCAAGTTGCTGTACTGGTGTGGTCATCCTACAATGCTGAAACTCGGCGTGGGTCGCCCCATTAGCCTGTGAGATGGCGTCAGTAGCGGACCGATGTGCGAATAGGCCGAAGGCAGCACAACTCGCCAAGATCCGGATGTCACCGTGGTGGTTTCATAGTTGAGAGGCACTTCATCTGCAGTGGGGCGCCGAGATCCGGATGGCACCGAGGTGATGTCTAGCAAGTTGCTGTACTGGTGTGGTCATTCTACAATGCTGAAAGTCGGCGTGGGGCGCCCCATTAGCCTGTGAGATGGCGTCAGTAGCGGACTGATGTGCGAATGGGGCCAAAGGCAGCGCAACAATATTTTCTGAAGAGAAGACACCAAAAGGTGCTGACATTCCAAGATCCGGATGGCACCGAGGTGGTGTCTAGCAAGCTATGCAGTTGAGTTGTGTGCGCACTTGCGGCGAATAGGTCGAAGGCAGCATAACAATGTTTTCTGAATAGAAGACACCACAAGGCGTTGAGATTCGGTTACCACCGAGGTGATGTCTAGCAAGTTGCCGCACTGGTGTGGCCATCCTACAATACTGCTCCGAATAACGGCGTGGGGTGCCCGAAGGGGGGGGGAGCCGGCGTGAATGGGCCTTCCTAGGTGGAGGCTCGTCTGCTGTAGTGGGGCGCCCCTTTACCGTTTCAGTTGCCATTCAGCTGAGTTTCGGCTGCTCTTGATGCTACAGCGACAGGCGGCTGCAAGAGGACTCTCAAAATGGCGGCCTGTTCTTTGGATTTGGGCCTGGTCCACTAAAATGGCCCTGGGACACCTTAGAACTCGGACGCTCGATTTTTTTTTCCTTTCCTGTACATGCAAAAAAAGGTAAATGCCCGGTACGTTAGACGCTTCATCTGCCACGATGAACTCTCCAGAGGAACCGAAAAAAAATATAGTTGTGGTAACTATACCATGCATCGTCATATGGAGAGGTGGCACCAATTAATTATAGTGCTGCATAAAAGAGAGATTTGGAGGAGAACCCCTGACCTGCTAGTACATTCATCAAAGAAGTGGCACTGAGAGCTTCAGAGGCAAGGGAAACGGTCCCAAATATTTAGAAGAACTTTGGAAAGATTAAAATGACATGTTTAGATTGTGGCAAATTAATTTCATGTGGACAGATGAGTGTTACTCTAATAAATACAGCATATGAACATCATCATAGTCGATGGTTGGTAGAGACATTTTGACTATATCCTGGACCTGCCCGTCCTCGCCCAAAATGGCGCCGGAATAAATGGGACTCGTAACTCCTTGTTGTGTACTGGTTGCAGAACCTTGAAATCACGAGATACGTATGCAGTTTGGAAGCACATGGCGGGCGGGGACGAGAATTGATTGAATATTTCGACATCCCTATTGATATTAAGTTCTGATGTGTTATTGATTACTGTACTGTTGAAAGTTCGAATTAACGTCACCCATGGTACTTGCCCGCAAATGTATATCTAGATAATTTTATTGTAACTGGCCCTGTCGTATTTTAATTATAAAATGTACGTCCACCGATTCCGTAACTGTTAGACACCTTAGTTCTTGCAACCTAATGGCCCGCCCGTTACGTTCCTCTACAGTGTAAATGTCTATTCATCATATACGATTACAGTTTGCTCCGTGGCCGGCCCACGTGGTTATAGGCTCGTATTTGTATAATGAAATTTTCACAATAAAGGTTTTTAAAAGAAAACATGGTAGTAGTATATACATTGGTAAAGTTTTTAATAATAGTGACTGTTTTAGAATCATTAAAAGGCAAGTAAAATAAAGCAGACCAATTACATGAAGGGTAAAAGGTATAATACGAAGGAACGCAGTAAAGATAAATGGTCAAGGGCTGTTGTGTTTTCTATTCCTGCAACATAAAGTGATCGATAAGAATCTCATATTCAGGCGTATCGGCGACTAAGACAGCAGGTCGACCCTCTTTTGCTCAACGGCTCCGTCATGGGACGAAGAAACGCTCTTTTTCTCGAAAAAAGAATATATTTTACTTGCAGGACAGTTGTAAAATTTCCGGGAAAGTACATTAGCCTGGAACATTATAACATATATTTAAGAAAAAATAATGTTCGGAAGTAATGAAAAGCGTAATTTTTAGGTCATATGACCAAGCCTTTCATCATTACAATAAGAAAAGTAAAATGAACCAATGAAAAGTTTTATTAACAAGTCACATGACTTGTTATGCTTACGTTACGCGCTGCGCGCCCCGGATGACTTCCGGATGCGCTAACGCGGCGCGTCATATGACGCATTACGCGACAACGCAGGTACAGAATATAGTCAAAATGTCTCCACCAACCAGCGGTCGGAACACAACCCCTTTCAGCAGGCTAAATAGTTCTGTTAAATGACAACAGAAGGGACAGGCAACAAGAACCATCAGTCAAAGAGGGGAGGGCTAGTTCTTCTCTACCGGCTTACATTGGGGCGCTACCGGAACTGATCGAATTGGTAGTCTACAGTGTTTCTGGATGTTTCAGACTGAAGCTGGGGTTAGCATGAGAGCAGCACCATTTCGTAGCTCTGTCGTGGCCATTCCGCAACCAATCATGGCAGCCGCTCTTTATCGTTATTTTGGGCGGGGTGGGTGGCGGAGCCGAGCTGTTTTGCAGCCATCATTGTGTGGAGTTCAGTTCATCTCACTAGTTTTGTATTTGTCATGAGGGGTTGTTCCTAATGTTTCTATTTTAGCGAGGTCAAAAAGAGATCCCATTAGTGGCCTACTGATTTTGCTCGATTCCTTTTCTTTTTTTTTACACGATTTTTCGTTATCTGCAAAGACTAAACAGAGTATTGCGACTCTGTGTTTGTTTGTAAATAGAGAATGAATCAAAGAGAACTAATTCTAAAACAGTAAATACTTGGATAACAATCAATCAAATGGAGAGAGAAGCAGGCACGACGGATTACAACGGGGGCAAAGGCCTGCGTTAACTACCTTTCACTATCTGCAAAGAGAGAGTACTCCTAATAGAAATGAGGGGGGGGGCACCATTCAAAGCAGATCAGTGTGCATAAACACGAAAATGTTTTCACTTACCACGTACTTGACATTCGACAGCTTATGATATTTGCTATTAAAAAAACATTGAAATTCACTGAAAAAACCATAGGTTATAGACCATATATAGTTAGGAATTAGCATTTACAAAACCTTGAAAATTCACTGAAAAAACCATAGGTTATAGACCATATATAGTTAGGAATTAGCATTTAAAAAACCTTATTTAACTCACACAAAACCATTGAAATTCCATATATAGTTAGTTGCACTAACTATATATCGCGCACCCGCAATCCACTGCTGATCATGTCACATATTACATCATTCATGACATGGTCAGTGACATCACTGATGACATCACTGATGACATCTCAAATGACATCACTGATGACATCACTGATGACATCTCAAATGACATCACTGATGACATCACTGATGACATCTCAAATGACATCACTGATGACATCTCATTTGACATTACTGATCACATCACTGATGACATCATTCATGTGATAATACGATGAACCTCTTCAGACTCTAATATAACCTTAGATACACTCAGTGTAAACAGACACTCATAGACTGTCACTCATCCATGGAGTTACTCAGACACTTAGTCAGTCATGCAAAGAATCAATCACACCTCCATTTCCTCAACTATACAGTTATACACACCTTACTTATTCAAACATATACTAAAACATATTTACTCACTTATACAATCCTGGATACAAGTTCACAATGATCCATACAGCCACTCACACATTCACTGGCTCTTATGCACAGTTATTTATATATGTCAACTCTCACATGTACTGTGTTTTACATATGTACTTACTTTGACATGTAGCACTGAGATATCCATTCACTCACCAATACACTCATGCACACAGTCAACCGCCCATACAGCTGTTTCCACATGCACTTTTGAACCCATACATCTAGTCAATCAACTGCTCACACATCTATGCAGAGAGTCATACACCTCCCAGCCACCCAGACACACACTCAGTCTCCCATGCAAATGCTTGGGCAACCAATCAATAACCCATACAGTTAATCATATAGCGAATGATCAACACATGCAGCAGTTTACAGAACAACAGACATAATGATGCACAAATTAAGACAGTTTAGTCACTAACCCATGCACTCAGTGAGACACATTTAATCAGTCACTCATACAGTCAGCCACGCCCCTACTAAATCCTTCATCAAGACACTTATACATCCACTCATTCTTCAATATGTAAGACATATTTTAACTTTACAGAATTATACAGTCACTGGATGTAGTCATCAGTGATGTCATCAGTGATGTCATTTGAGATGTCATCAGTGATGTCATCAGTGATGTCACTGACCATGTCATGAATGATGTAATATGTGACATGATCAGCAGTGGATTGCGGGTGCGCGATATATAGTTAGTGCAACTAACTATATATGGAATTTCAATGGTTTTGTGTGAGTAAAATAAGGTTTTTTAAATGCTAATTCCTAACTATATATGGTCTATAACCTATGGTTTTTTCAGTGAATATATATATATATATACACATATATACTCTTATATTTATAAGTATAACTTTTTGCACCGCTCGCTACCTCATATACTCTTGTGTGTATATATATATATATATATACATGTATACCCTTATACATATGGGTATATATGTGTATACTCTTGTGATAGAATGTCTGCCTTTTATTGCAGTATTATACTTCTAATTGCACTTTGGCTATTTCTTTTTTGTAACCTACACCCAATTCACTTTCTGCACCGATCGCTACCTCATATATTCCTGGATGCTCACTAGTGCCACTTTTGACTCTTTAACTTTTTGTTGGCATCTGTATTTTGTTCCAGTATTGCATCAGTATTATGCTTATATTTGTTTACTGCACATTTGTGTAAGCTGCTCCCATTTCTCTTTATTCCTGTAATGCATTTATTGCTACCTCATATATTGTTGTACATTTCTTTTGTAAACTGCACCCATTTCACTTTTTACTAATGTAAGGCACCGATTGCTACCTCATATATTTTGATCACTCACTAGTGTCATTTTGACCCATGTAATTTATTGTTTGCTTTTACCTCTGCTCTTGTATATCTCTACTGCTCACCATCCCACACCCACCTTTACCGCCATCCCAACATGGATCTCATCGGCAAGCACACATATAAAATAAACTACCCACCCACACTCACCAAGAAAGCCGCTAAACGCTTTAAACACAACTTCCTGAGGTTCCACCCTGAAACCCCCTTTGCCGACACCTACTTCTCACCGGTCAATGGATCCCTGAACACCGATATCATCTTCCACACCACACGCAGAGCTCAATGGAGAAAAGCGTTCCTCACCTTACTCAACGTCTCCACCACCAGGAAATCCGCTCATGGCCTAACACTCTCCATCACACCATCCCAACTCTTCCCAGGCAGAACCACCATTACTATCTACAATAACGGGGTTGTCCTAATTCAATCCACAGACAGGAACCTGGAACTACTCGACAACCTGTTCCCCACTTTCAAAGAGCACCTCTCCAATCCTCGGACCTCCACTCATACCCCACTCCAACTGAACCAGAACACCACACTTCCAACTAGCGTCTCAGAACAACCCACCGCTTCTGACCCTCACAACACGACTCTCTCCCAGCCCACCTCCCCCCCACTTTCCCCACCCCCGCCACTCGCTGCACTCCCCCCACTCATAGCCCCCACTCCCCCCTCGACCTCTCCCCCCCCACTCTCTGCACTCACGCCACTCCTGGCCCCCACTCCTCCCTCAACATCTCCCCCCCACTCTTTGCACTCAAGCTAATCCTGACCGTCACCCCTCCCTCAACATCTTCCCGACCACTCCCTGCACTCCCGCCACTCCTAGCCCTCACTCCTCCCTCAACCGTTCCCCCCCCCCACTCTTTGCACTCCCGCCACTCCTGGCCCCCACTCCTCCCTCAACATCTCCCCCCCACTCTCACTCCCTATTACTACACCCCCGCAACAACCAGCCTCCACACGTCTCGCAATTGCCTCACCCCTCCCTTCATTGATTCCTTGTCCAATAACACCAACACCGTCACTTATCTTCTCACTCCTCCCCCCCCCAACATCGTTGCTACCTACGAGAACTCCAACACACTCACTAACACCCCCAACTCCAAATCCATTTCCAATCACCTCAATAACAACCCCACCCCTTCCCCCCCATGCGCCAGTCGCTCAGACACGTGCTCTCCCTCAGTGCCCCCCCAACTGCACGCTGGACACAATCATGACCACCCCTCCTCCAAGTGAAAGAAGAACTCCACACCCTCAAAGAGTTACTCCTCACGCACCCCAGACACCCCCCTCTCACCACCACTCCTCAACGAAACAACAACCCCCCTCACATCCTACTCACCCCTCACATTGGACCTCTATCCCCTCTCGCAATACCGACAACCGCCCCCAGCGCACTATCAAGACACATCCTACACACCCCTTACATTGGACCTCTATCCCCTCTCGCAATACCTCCAACCGCCCCCAGCGCACTATCAAGACTCTCTCGGACCTCGACATACATACCCTACTCCGCACTTATGTCCCGGAAACCAAAAACGTCTTAGACACCACACACCTGTCCATTCCTACGATTCTTTCCAACCATCTAAGACACCCCACTCATAACAACAGAGGCTCCGTGCCCAATTACCTCACTAAAGTCCCTCTCACTATAAACCCCTCCTCCTCCCCTTGCACCCCCAGACTCAAAATGCACACTTCTCAACTGTAGATCGGCCCAAAAACACTCGTCGGAGGTCGCTGACCTCATCATGTATCTGGACCTTGACCTAGGCATCCTAACTGAAACATGGCTAACTGAATCCTCTACTCCTATCATGGATATCCTTGTCCCCCCCAACTACTGCATCATTAGACTTGACAGGTCCAACAAGACAGGCGGCGGAATCGCATGCATTTACAAGAGCAACCTCTCAATTAATAAAGTCACCGCCCCTTCTCTTACCTCCTGTGAATACTTCTGCCTTGATGTCATCAGTGAAAACAAACCTGTATGCTCACTACACATCATTTACCACCCTCCTGGGGACAACCTCATCTTCACCCAACAACTCATGGACACAATATCAATCAACTCAGGACGGCAAAACACACAAATCTACCTTGGCGATTACAATCTTCACTGGAATGACTGCAGTGACGCAGTGGTTAATAGCCTCAAAAATTTCCTTAACGCTTCTGACCTCACACAAATATGCAACAGCCCGACACATGACAAAGGCTCTATCCTCGACCTTGTCATCTCCAAAGAAGGCACTACTCAACTTGATTCAATCCAACCCTGTGACTGGTCAGACCACCATATTGTCACATTTTTCATCAAGGAAAAAGTTAAACGTATCCCGGTCCAATACTCCATGCCCAAAGTTTGGAAAAGAGACCTGAGGAAACTCAATCCAAACTCTCTACCCCCTAACAGCTGCAATCTCCTACTCCCCCCTACCGACGTTACTGACGTTCAGTACTTAACGGACCACTATCTCAACACCATGGCCTCAATAATCAATGAGGCTGCACCGATGCAACTGAAAAGAGTCTCCACCAAGATCTCCAACCCCTGGTACAACGGGAGTCTCAATGAAGACAGGCGGACTATGCAAATGGCAGAGCGCACCTGGAGATCTGTTCCCTCGGCACTGCACCTAAAAATTCTGAAGAAAAAGAGAAACGCCTACTTCAGGAAAATAAAACGCTCAAAATCAGAATTCTTCAGACTCCAGCTCGACCAAGCAAAAAACCGTCCAAGTAAACTGTTCGAGCTAATCCGATCACAATCTAAGGAACAACCCCCAGCTGCTGACATTATGGGCACTGCTCCTTCCTGTGAAGATTTCTCTGCTTTCTTTAACAAAAAAACGGACAACATAAGGAGCGATCTCCTCATTGACGCAAGCCTTTACTCAAAGCCCCACTGCATAACACCCAATGAACTAAAAAACAATGTACCATGGTCATCCTTTGACACCTATTCTGAAGAAATTGACAGAGTACTCAGCACCCTGAAACCATCCAACCACCTCACTGACCCTCTTCCTGCTAACGCTGTAAAAGACTTCACCCCTTTGCTCCTCCCACTCTGGACTAAAATTATCAATAGCTCACTTCAACAAGGAACCATCCCTGACTCACTCAAAGTTGGACAAGTGACACCTTTACTGAGGAAACCAACAGCCGACCCCACTGATCTAAACAACTACCGTCCGATTACCAACATTCCCACTCTCGCCAAACTGTTGGAAAAATGCGTCCAACTACAACTGACAAAGCACATAGAACAGTCTGATCTCCTCAACCCTCATCAATCAGGCTTCCGAGCTGGGCACAGCACTGAAACCGCTATGACTCACATAATTGACGACGCCCTCCAAATTTTAGATCAAAATGATACCTGCCTCCTCATCCTTCTTGACCTCTCTTCAGCATTCGACACGGTGAAACATGAGAACTTACTCGAACTCTTAAAAACAAGAATGGGTCTCTCTGGGACTGTTCTTCAGTGGTTCACATCCTTTCTACACAACCGGTCTCAAAAATTCAAGAGCAAAAACGTGATGTCCTGTTCAGTACCTGTTACGTTAGGTGTCCCCCAAGGTTCATGCCTATCCCCCACTTTATTCAACTTAGTTATGGAACCACTCACCACCCTGCTACAAGCATCCAATGTACACTTTCACATGTACGCCGATGACACTCAACTATATCTCAAGTTACAATCCCCCAAAGACATTATGCGTCTGAACTCAACTATCAGAAGCACCCAATCTTGGCTGGCCGATAACCACCTCAAACTCAATGTTAGGAAAACTGAGTTCCTCCTGATCTCACCTCCCACGAAAATATCCACCACACAAACATGGCTTAAGCACCTAACAGCACTCAATGTCCAACCGACCATCGTGGATTCAGCAAAATCCTTAGGCATAACACGTGACACCAACCTCAACATGCAGCAGCATATCAGCAGGGCAACTAAGGGGGCGGACTTCCAAATAAATACCTTGAGGAAACTTAAACCCTTCCTCCCAGCCAAAGACTTCCAAACTGCAGTACAAGCACTAGTCATCCCTCGCATAGACTACGGCAGCGTGGCCCTCTGCGGCCTCCCTCTAACTACAACTGCACCCCTCAGAGCTTCACTAAACGCGGCAGCTAGACTCATCACTGGATCTAAAAAACATTTGCATATCTCCCCTGACTTTAAAGCCCTGAACTGGTTGCCTCTTGAAGCCAGAATACAGCTGAAAATTGCCTGCATGACGCACAAGGCTATACACCTGAAATCACCCGGCTACCTCACGCAGAAGTTGACAATTTCCGGCGGGTCCAGAACCACCAGAAGTACAAACAATCTTCTGCTGAAGCCTCGAAGATTCCGGAAGGAAAAAACCTACAAACGCTCCTTCTCAGGAATGGCGCCCAGGATCTGGAACTCATTCCCTCCTGAAACCAGACTCATCTCCTCCACTCTTCTTTTTAAGAAAGAAGTCAAAAGTATCCTCATGGCTAAATATACTTGAACTACTGCGTTTGATTTACTCTGCGTCGATCAGTATTACCGGTCCTATTCCTAGGCACATGTGTTTTACTTGTTTTATTGAGCTACCTAATTGTTCATGCTCCCTCATAGCTGTATTATTTGTGATATTTGTACTATTTACATTGATTTGATGACCTACCTTCCCACTATGCCATGCTACCTCATATCTGTACTATCTGTAATAGTTGTACTATTTACACTAACGTGATGACCTACCTTCCTACTATGCTCCCTTGTTTCCCTACCCTGGCACTTGCCTGTGTAAAGCGCTCTGTTATCTGCAAAGATCTTGTTCGCGCTATATAAAACTTTCAAAATAAACAAGCCATCCTCAAGTGGGAATCCCCATCATGTGTAAAAGCCCTACAGAGCTTCTTGGAGTATGCGAACTTCTAAAGAAGATTCATTAAAAACTTCTCCTACATCATTAACCCTTGACACTCTTGCTTCCGAAAGTTGCTGCCTTCAAGTGGACTGCTTTAGCCGAAAAGGCGTTCCAGAACTTAAAGCTTTGTTTCACCAGCGCTCTGGTGTTGAGACATCCTGACGCCTCACAACCATTCGTACTCGAAACAGATGCCTCTTACTACGCCATAGGAGGAATCCTTTCCCAGCGACACCCAGACACAGGCCAACTTCACCCTATCGCCTTCTTCTCGAAGAAATTGACCAAATGTGAAGTTAATTACAGCATTACAGACAAAGAACTGTTAGCTATCAAGCAAGCCTGCGAGGAGTGGAGACATCATCTATTGGGGGCGAGATACACAGTGGAAATATATACAGATCACAGAAATCTGCTGTTTTTGAAGAGTGTAAGAGCCCTAACTCATCGACAACTAAGGAAGTCGTTGTTTTTTGCGGACTTTGACTTCGTGACTAAGTATCGAACCGGGCTGCAAAACGGAAAGGCTGATGCGCTTTCAAGACCCTGGCCTACTCCTGCTGTCAGTCCCAATTCTGATGACATATCTCCTATCATACTGCAGAAGGCCTACTTCTCTGTGGAGAACTTGACTCTACTCACCACCGAGAAATTTCTGGATGAAGTGAAGAACCAACTTAGGAGCCTTGACAAAGACGCATGGGCCATGGAAGATCCACAACACTGTTCTGTCAAAGATGAGATGCTGTTCCATGATGGAAGATTGTATGTTCCTGAAGGACCATTACAACAACAGGCAGACAAAAAGAGAACACCAGAACCTTCTTAGAAGGTAGGAGATAGAGTGTGGCTTAACACGAAACACCTGAACCTTAGAGGGAACAACAGGTTGCACATAAATTTGTAGGCCCCTATTTCATAGAAAGGAGTGTAATCCTGTTGCTATGAAACTGCAACTTCCCCATGCCTGGAAAATACACCCAGTATTCCATGTATCCCTTTTGAAGCCCTGTATTCAGGGCACCCGTTTACCAGTGAGACCACAAGCTGTGGAAATAGATGGGGAGGAGTACGAGGTACAGAGTATTTTAGATTCCAAATACCTTCGCGGGCGAGATCACTATCTCATTGACTGGAAAGGTTATGGTACGGAGGACCGTTAATGGGAACCAGTGGCTAATCTGCATTGCCCTGGACTCCTGCGGCGTTTCCATTTGTGTTTCCCTGCCAAACCTGGTGGGCCGCCGAGACGTCGGTCAATGAGAGGGGGTACTGTCATGGCTAGGTTACGATAGGCACACACATAGAACACTGTACGTATGCAAAGGGCACTACAACTCCCACAACGCTCGGGAAGGCAGGCTGCGCCTCTGACTGCAAATACTTAAACCCCGCCTTCGCTGTGTGCGGGGCTTGTCACTTTGGTGCTTCCGTAGTGAAGGTCCGTGAGGCAGCGGCATTGTGGAGTTGCTGCACTCTTTTGAACTGTGGAATACCCGCGGCAGCCTGCTACCGGCAGCCTGCCTTCTTTCCCTTCCTGGACATTATTTCTTGAGAACCGCTAATGTTTGGGGCTTCTAGAGTCGCGTGGCAGCAAAAGGCTTGATCAACTGTGTCCCTTGCCTGCCCGTGCTGCCGTTTGTTGTGCTGTTGCAGCTTGCTGAAAATACTCTCTGTGTCTCTTGCAGCCCTCCGCGGACCCGCCCGCCAGTCTCCCGCCGCTCTACCGCTTTTACCACCTGTAGCGGGAGCCGCCGAGTGGAGACCGGCGAGGGGCAGGACTACGTCACCCAGAAGCCCTACTGGGGTCCGCGTGACAAGGAAGCGCCAGGAGGCGCATAAAATCGGCGTCATCACCACTGTATGTGGGTTCCCTTGCCTGCCCGTGCTGCCGTTTGTTGTGCTGTTGCAGCTTGCTGAAAATACTCTCTGTGTCCCTTGCAGCCCTCCGCGGACCCGCCCGCCAGTCTCCGGCTGCTCTACCGCTTTTACCACCTGTAGCGGGAGCCGCCGAGTGGAGACCGGCAAGGGGCAGGACTACGTCACCCAGAAGCCCTACTGGGGTCCGCGTGACAAGGAAGCGCCAGGACACCCGGGCAAAGGGCGGGCCCTCTTAGGCCCTCAGAGGCCTGAGGAGACTGGACTGGGCCAGACCCCCTGGTCGTGGGACTCTATCTAAGTAAGAATGTAAACTCCTTGTACTTTGGTACTATTGCCACTGTCGTCAATGTCTACCATCGCGCTTACATCACCCTCTGCTATTGCCCCTGATAAAGTAGGGGGCTTGTTGAATGGTACCCTCGGCAACTACTTTTCTAAGGTTGCTTTCGAAGGTACTAAAGTCCTATCCTTAGCAGAAAGCCGGGATGACCGCCGTCGTTCTATTGAACGAATCAAGAACAGGGCTTTTTCTGAACCTATTCCTGTTGTTACAATAGCTAATGATTTTTGCGCTGATACTATGGACGCTACATTAATTGGGGACAGTGTGCCTTTATTGCTAAGGGAGTGCTTAGCACCTTCTATTGGTTCAACTCATACTGAATCAGCTACTATCTCTCTTGATTCCTTCAGCATCTCCAATGCACCAAAAGTTATGATCTCACCAACACCTAGGCCAGGGAAGGTAGTAAGAGGAAAGACATCGAGACCCTTGCCATATAAAAATCCATGGCCTTCCGCCAATCAAAAAGAGACGTAAAAGATTGGACCCAACCAAGCCTAAATTAAGTCACTCTGAATTTGGGAAAAAGTCTAAATCTATCAGCACCGGAGCTACGGGAATTATACCTGCTAAGGGAGCTGCAGAGACAGTGTTAGACCCTTCAGCACTCTTATTATCGACTCCACACTTGGTCACTAAGTGCAATACTGAATATGCTCTAAATGTTGAAGGGTCCCCATCAACCCCCACTAGTAATTTACTAGATAGTATAGAACTCATCGTGAGGAGTTATACGTTAGCTATAGTCGAAAGATTAAAAGGAGTAGAGTTAAGACTAGGGAAAATAGAGGCAGATTTGGCCAAACATGGAAACTGTACTAGGGCTTTAGGAAACAAAGGTCCAATAATAGCATCAATCCCTAGCCAAGCATCCACATCTGCGCATATTCCTTCATCAGACGTCGTAGTGGCAACATCTTCCACCACCACTCCTTGTAACAATTCGAAAATAGCCACTCCAGTTGCGACCAAAAATCAGCCTACAAGCACATTACCTGCACCCAAATATCCCTCTATTTCTAAAAGAAATCAGACACAAATATTGTCATCAAGATTAGCTACAACCTCGAATCATATTCCTGATACTCCTGTCAATAATAATCTAGTAAGGGAAGTGGGTAACTCATTAAATGGGCTGCCAAGATTGGAAGTGGAAGAAGCTAGACACACAAGAGGGGTCCAAGGTAGGAGACCACCCACTGAACTCCCGCCTGAAGCCGTACCCTACGTGGTGGTACTCACTGGGGTACCAGAATTGTCTGGAAATAAGCGGGAAGGTTTCTTCCAACTCAAGAACAAAATAATGAACTGGCTATTTTCACACAGACCAATAGCCAGTAATATTAATGGCGAAATAGTCCATGTCCGACGGTTGCCTTGGTTAGGTGGGAGACCAAAGGATATAGGGGGAGATGTGGTTGTGGTGAATTTCAGAGACAAAAATGCGGTCCAATATATTCTGTCCTGGCCACACGGTAATGTGAATAGTTGTATTACACCGCGCCCACTGACTTATTTTTACCCAAGATCCATAGTATTCCCATACCAACCGGTAACTAGCAATGCCCTCTTTGACAATCATTTTTTTAATACGGAGCTTGCTAGAAACCCTGTTCACATGTACCAACCAGCACCAGCCCCTGTTTTATCCGGGTGGAACATCATACCCCCAAGACACAACATAAGTGAATATAGAAGAATGCCTCACTTAATACCATTCACGCCATTGGAAATATCGAATAGGTTTAATGTATTCAGTGGGTTGGACGAATGTGATTGAAGTTTAATGAACAGGGAGGAAGATAGTGGTGGTGCAAATAATTATAATACTGATGGAGCCAAGGAGGAAGAAGGAAGTAGATCCCTGAGGGCAGATGATATTGTTATGGCAACTGGCACTGGGGTTAATTGTAGCCTGTCTTCACCCACACTAGTTGGCAACTGTGGGTCAAATGAGGGGCCCTCTTTGATTACATTAGTTTCATGGAATGTGGCGGGGGTGCGCGCAAAAACATGTGATCCGGATTGGAATAGTTACATGAACACTTTTGACATCTGTATGCTTCAGGAGACATGGGCTACGGACCAGGTCCATAGAGTGGGATATAAAACATATCAAATAGAGGCTGTGCCTTCACCAAGAGGACGAGCCGCAGGAGGCCTACTAATATGGATCAGTGTATCTATTAACATCGGCATAAAAATCCTAAACACCGATTCCCTAGATATACTAGGTCTGGAAATAACTATAGAGGATAAAAGGGTGATTAACCTTATAAATGTGTATAATAGTCCTCATCCATCTCATAAGTTGTCGCCATGTATTGAAAAACTGGAGAGTTTTATGGACACCCAAGAGCCAGATGCAAGTGTAATCTTATGTGGGGACATGAATTGTAATTTTGAGCCGATTATGGGCATGGTCAATCTGTATGAAGATGAGGATGTGGCTAATAGGATACCTCTTCTGATTGATAATGGAACCGTCGCTGGGACTACACTAGCCCTTCAGATCACTAGGTTGCTTACAAGCCATGGTCTGAGGGCTTGTAATGGGCGTATGCCATCTGATAGCCCGAAAGCACCCACCTTCAGGAGGCGAAATTACAAAAGCAATCTAGATTACGTTATCATTTCGTTTGACTTGTGGCCTTATACAATTGATTTAAAAGTCAAGGAGAGATTTGATAGTGACCATTATCCCCTTGAAACAAGTTTTCTCAAAAACTTACTAAAGGGGCAGGGAAATACAGAGGGAGGCGATAGAAATGCACACTTACCAACCCTAGATAACATCATGGTTAGCAACAATCGAAGGGCTGTTAAATGGGCATACATATTGGAAAGAGAGGACCTTCTATCTAATATTTATTGCACTTTAGCAAATACATTTGAATCGTATTGTCCGCTCAGAAGTGAATCTGGGGAATTTATTAAATTACATAAATCTTTTTTTAGCCAATTGTCAGACATTTTAACAAAAAGACCAAAAAAAGGGACTGGTATAGTAAATGCAAAACCAGTCGGGAAACCTTGGTATAACAAGGAATGCCGTGTTGCCAAAACCGCTTTGATCGAGGCAATTAAAAGAAAAAGTCCCGTAGAAATTAAAGACAAAAGGAAACTATATAATACAATATTGGTAAAAGTAAAATCCTCTTGGGACGACGAAATATGGTCTAGCATGTTACAAGCAGCTAAAACTAAGGACCAGAGGCACTTCTGGGAATTAGTGGCTAAGGGGAACAAACGTGAGAAAGGCTCTAGAGAGGTTTTTTTAGACAAGGCCACGTGGGTAAAACATTTCACAAATTTGTATGCAGCTAAAATTAGTGAGGTTGCTTCTTTGGAAGAACCGACTTTCATTCAGCCAGCGAACCCACACCCACTGGTAGTCTTTGACTTACACGAAACTGAGCTGGCAATTGCTTCAGTTAAACAAGGGAAGGCACCTGGACTCGATAAAATTCCAGGTGACCTTTATTTGCATAATACTGATGTTTGGGCACCATATTTAAACCATCTATTCAATACTGTTGCGGCTGGTGACCAAATCCCAGACACTTGGGATGGTGCAGAAATTATTACTATTTTTAAAAAGGGGGATAGAGGCGATCCAGCCAATTATCGCCCCATTAGTCTTTTAGATATAACTCAAAAAATATATGCCAGGCATATATTAAATCGTATAAATACGTGGTTAGAGGAAGAACTAGTTTTATCAAAATATCAGGCGGGGTTTAGGGAAAAAACCGGGACCATAGATCAGGTACTAAGGTTATGCTGCTTGTACTGGAAATATGTTATCATCCGCAAGGGCCACTTGTATGTGACCTTCGTAGATTTACGAGCAGCATTTGACCTAATACCTCGTGACTTGCTCTGGAAGTCCTTGGAAAGGCAGGGACTTCCTGGGGAACTATTAAAACTGGTGATGGTCCTGCACCAGGAGAATTATGATAAGGTCAGGTGGGGCCCAAATGGGGAACTTACAGACCCAATCCCTATAAAAAGGGGAGTACGCCAGGGATGCGTACTGGCACCTACACTCTTTTCCCTTTTTGTTAATGATATTGCGGCTTATATGGAGGATTGTGATAATGATTCGCCTCGATTAGGAGGGGAACGTGTACCGTCCCTCCTTTTCGCGGACGATACGATCCTCATCTCTCAAACTCCTAGGGGCCTTCAGATCTTATTAGATAGGTTCCAGCAATATTGTACCTTAAAAGGGTTAGAAATCAATATAAAAAAAACTAAATATATGGCACTAAACCCGCACAAAAGTTTAAAAAAAAATCTAATGTTAAACGGTCATAAGCTTGACTATGAACAGAGTTTTACATACTTAGGGGTATTATTAGATTCGTCAATGGGATGGAGACCTCAGCTAGAAAAATCAAAAATAGCGTTCAAACAAAATTCTCTTCCAATATTAAAAAGATACAACAAATGTGTGAACAAGGCAGTAACCCCAGCAATAGAGATTTTTAGGTACAAGGTTCAATCAGCTGTTTTGTACGGGGCTGAATTATGGGGACCAGTATGTAGGAAGACCTTCGAAACACTGGAGAACAAGTTTATTAGGGGATTATTAAAAGTTCCCATTAATACCCCATTGGTACCATTATTTTTAGATCTAAACATCAAGCACACTGACCATCATGCAATGTTGAGACCACTATTATTATGGGTTAGATTATGGACAACCCCTGAATTGACTGACTACAAAAGGGGGTTGAAAGAAGTTCTGGACCTAGATAGTGGTAACCAAATTTATTGGTTTAAGCATGTAAGAGCGTGGTTATCCAAACTAAGTCTAACCCACTTTTGGAGTGAGCCGGAGTCCTTAATCATGGCCTCCAAGAAAATCGTTAAGCTGTCCTTCTGGTCATATGTGAGCCACGATTCTGCGTATGTTAGGACACACGGCCCTTTAACCGAAACATTTTTAATGGTTAAAAATGTGGCTTGTTTTGAACCATTTCTTGATGAGGTTCAGCCGCCGTTGGCCAAAACCCTGTACCTAAAATTTAGATACGGAACACTGAGAATTAAGGCAACAGAGAAAAGCTGGGGGAAGACAAATAGTGACTACTGCACTTTATGTTCTAATAATATAAGGGAAGACGTTTTACATATATTGTTTTTTTGTCCTAGTTATGGTAAAGCAAGGAAAAAATGGATAATGCCATTATGTTACATTATTGGCTCTAGATCCCATAAGGAAGCTGGCAGAATTTTAAAAACGGATACCAGCCAAGTAATTGTGTTTGGAACTAGTAGATTTCTTCTGGCTGTAAATTTCATTAGATTAAAAATGTCTCTTCCTTTTTAAGCTGTATACCATGTGGACCTGTTCAAACCACGGTTCATGTTCTTTTGTTTTATTTGTCTTGTAATTTTAAATTCTATGCCTTGGTCGTTATAAACTTTGACTCGATTTAATGATTTCTTAACATTGTATAATGTATTTTAAACTATTTATTCAACCTTGTGATAATTCTAAACCATAACAGATTGTCCTAAAATGATGACGCGTAGTATTGATTACTGGCTTTTTGGTATTGTATAATGTATTCTTATTACTGTATTATTGTATATCTTTTATGTTGCAATGCAACGAAATAAAGATTATTGAACTGTGACGCCTGCCTGCGTCTTGGTGGGTGTTTCCGTGACGCGCTCGAAGACATCGAGTAAACGGAACAAACCCTCACAGCGTACCGCGCTTCTCGCGGTTGGTACTAAACACTTTGTGCACCTGGTGTATTTTCGCCGCATTAGGACAGCGCGGTTACTATTTCCTTTTTTAAGACATTTGGAGGAAAGCGGCACACACGCTGATTCAGCACTCCTGTTTGTTAGCACTCCCCTGCTGATTCCGCTCAGGAGAACATGAAGAGCAGGTCATTCACCGCTTCTGTTTATTATTTTATGGTTTTTGGGGTGCATTCTGCTCAGGAGAGCAAAGTCAACCTAGACATTTCCCTGATTGGAGAATCTAGACCTACTTCCAACTCAGGAGCAGTCACAATAGAAACACTCATTACTGCCAGAGGATTATCTGCGTTAAGATAAGTACCTCTTTTCTTGACTTTGTTCTGTGTTGCTTCCTTGATACAGCACACATCCTACAACTCCTTCTAGCACCAGAAGGGTATTGCTTTTTCTATTTCTTTATTTTTACTTTTGTGCCTTTTTCTGTTGGGAGATGTGCAGCTGCTATAAAAGTAAGTACATGACACAGAGGAAAAGGGTGGTTAAACATGTAGGGGGGAGTCTACTGATGTGTGTGTTGTGTCTCACTTACAGGGCAGACGAGGGGAGCATAGGAGAGAGAGGTTTACATCTCCTGAAGACATCCATATTCTGTGTTACGCAGCGGGAACATTTTTGTTTCATTTGTCCCTTTTTCCCTTTCCCCTATGGTGGTCATATCTGTGGAGTGTGATACATATATACTCATGGGTATCTCCATATAGGGGAAGGGATTACCTTGCATCATCCATCGTTCCTGCTGTATCCGGCTGTAAGGTTAGTGATTAACCTAACTCTGTCTGACAGAGATTTGGAGGGAACATGTTTTGTAGCGCTTTCAGAAAACGAGTCACCAAAGGTGACAAACAAGGAGGGCTGGTCCATCAACCACAAGAACGGTGATATGGTTGAAAGATACTCTTTAATTGTGCGCCAAGCAACGTCCTGCTGCGATAACGGGAAAGCAAATTAAAGAACCTCAGACAAAGATGCAGACAGGGGATCAACATGTTTGGTAGCAAAAGAAGCCACAAATTTCTCCCAACAGCAGGCGAATATATCATCTTGGTTGAGGGATGCCTGGCTGCTAGACTGACATCGCAGACTTCTGCAAGGAGGTCAAAAACTGTCAACTGCCGGCGCTCCATCGCCATGCATGAAGGCGGAGTGTGCACAAGTTCGGCTGCAGAACCCTGCTCTGTTGCTGCAACAGGAGATAATGCTGAGAGGGCAGTCTGATCAGCGGACCAATATTCATGCTCAGCAGTTCAATATACCATACTCTACGCAAAATCTGGAATCACAAGAATGACTTGAACCCGTTTGTTCCTGATCTTCTTAAGAAATATTGGCAGGATTGGTATTAGTGGAAACGCATACAGGAGTTGTGAGGTCGAGACAAAAAGCATCTCTGAGCGAGAGTTGCCTTGGAAATTCCAGCATTTAGAAGTGATGACATTGTGCATTCTTGGTGGTGGGGAAAAGATCTAATCAAGGTTCTCCCTAATCTCTTAAGAGACCTTGCACCTCCTCCACTTGGCATCGACTGCAAGTTTGTCCGCTTTGGTGTTCAGAGAGCCCGTCAGAAGTTGATGTAAATTCGAGTTTCCCCAGAGACCATGTTCCTCTGATTCCCACCTGCCCCAGAAGGCCACCCCATCCCAGGAGTGATGCATCTGTCACTACAGTCATCTCTAGGTGGGGTAGTAGAGGGGTCTGCCGCAGACCCAATTGTGGTTAGTCAGTCACCACTGCAGATCTTATGCAGTTCCCGCCAATATCTGGACCAATTCAGAGAGATTCTCCTAATACAGTACCGACTAATATTCCAGATCCACTGCAGAGCCTACATATGCCAGCACTTGTGTGACCAACAGGATGCAGGAGGGCAAGAGACCCAGCAGCCTCGGAGTCTGTTTCACCGAAATCCAGAATAGAGGCTGAAACATCAGAATCATAGCTTGAATATCCTGGACTGGCCGTTCCGGAGCACAGGCCCGAAACTGCAGTGTCTAGAATAGCTCAGATGAAATTGAGCATATAGAAGGGAGTCAGTTCTGACTTTGGCATATTGATAGTGAACCCCAGCAAATACAGGAGATTTCCATTGTCTGGAGGTGGGAGACAATTGCCTGAGTCTTAACCACCTGCATTCAACAGCCAGTCGTCAAGATAGGAAACGACTGGAACCCCTGATCTCCGCAGATGTGCTGCAACCACCGCCATCACTTTGGTGAACACCCAGGGGGTGCTAGTGAGGCCAAAAGGGAGAGGTAAGGATTCTGCCACTGACCCAATTGCAATCTAGTAGCAAGGACTGCAGATATTTTGCAGTTTCCTCTGAAATTTAGATACAGAATTACAGACTCTCCTGATGTTGTGCACACAGGTACTTGAGGTCCCACTGCAAAGCCCACATGTGCCACTTGGTGTGTTTGCCCAGTAGGATGCAGGACACCAAAAACTCCAAGAACCTCAGAGTCATCCGCACTGAGGTCTAGGACTGAGGGCGAAACATCAGGATCATAGATTTAATGTCATGGACTATCCACTCCAGGGAAATGCAAGGAAACTGTACAATATCCAGAATAGCTCAGATCAACAACATTATCTGTGAAGGAGTCAAGTGTGGCTGTCGTAGGTTGACAGTAAACTCTGAGGCAAGCCTGCAATGAGCAGCCAGTCATTGAAGTAGGGGAAGACTAAGGCATGTGACCTCCGAAGGTGTGCTGTGATTACCGTCATCACTTTCGTGAACACACAAGGGGCACTGATGAGGCAAAAAGGAAGCACTGCAAACTGAAAATGCGCCTTCCCACTATTAACGAAAGGTAGCGCCTGTGAGCCTACAGGACAGGTATACGTAAATAAGCATTGTGCAGGTCCAATGCCAGCATCTGGTCTTTAGGGTCTCAGGCAGACAGGTCCTGGGTTACCATGAGCATCTTAAATTTGTCCTTCAAAAAGAAGGCGTTGAGACAGCGAAGAACTGAAATAGGACAAAGGTCTCTGTCCTTCTTCGGCACAAGGAGGTAGCAGAAGTAACACCCACTTTCTACTTCCAAAGCCAGAACCCTTCCTTTGGCCCCTTTGGACACAAGGGCTTGCACTCCCTACTGCAAGATGGACAGGTGACCCTACGTCGGCCGCCCTGATGGTGATGGAAGGTGCGGGAGGGTAGAAAGAAATGGGAGGACTAGCCCTGCTGGAGGTGTCTGGTGTAGGCAAAATGGAAAACCTCTACAACAGCCATGGAGAGGGAAAATTACTGGTGAAACTATGTTTTGGCAGCAGAAAAGCCCAAAGAACATGCTCTGCCTCTGTTGTCCTTCAACGATTCCAAGTCCAAATCTATTTTTTTGCCAAAAAGGTGAGAGCCATCAAAAGGCATATCAATTAGGGATGCTTGGAAATCTTTATTGAAGGGTCAATTAAGGATGTTTGGACATCCCTGGAAAAGTCCATAGACCTCATGCAGGGGTGGTGCCAAATTGCCACCCTAGGATCCATTGCTTGCCCTAAACAGTCGGTCATATCCAATTCAGAGCGGAGGACACATTTTGCAGTAAGGGGCACCCAAAGGTTATCTGGGACGGCGGGCAAATCCTGTGCCATGATATCCCAAACGGCTTGAGAATACCAGCCCTGAAAACAGCTGGAATTCACTGATCTGAGTTACAGGTTGATGGATGAAAAAATTAGTTTCCCAAATGTTTCTATCCATTTGGTTTCACAATCAGGAGTAGTAGGGAAAGAATTGGAATTAATTTTGCTGCTGGAAATCTGTACCACCAGACTCTCAGGCATTGGGTCACCGGGTGCAGGGCAATGGTGACAAGCAGCATGCGACTTAACCGGCGAACCAGAACAAGGTTCTGACCAAGTGCCCAAAACAGTATTCTTGAGGGCTTCATTATATGGTAACAGTGGCTCAGTGGGAGCCTGGTCAGTCTGCAGTATTTCCTTCAATACATTAGTCTTTACTTCCATGGTCGGTAGTTGTAAATCTAGAACTTCTGCTGCCTGTTTATTAATAGCAGGGAAAGTGGTGTTTTTCTCTGTGGCAGGATGGGGCAGGGGGTAGGAGGCGGAGCAAGGCCTGAAGTGTTCATACCAGTTTTCTTTGCATATTGGGAAACATCGCCTTACCACAATTAAAGTCGAAAATTCTGTGTAAAGCCTGGGCTCTACCAAGAGGAAAGGGCAAAGTGTCGGAATTCGAAGGGTTGCGCAATAGCTGTGAGCCGGTCAGAGCTGGACTCGACATCGGTTGAGATCGTGGTGGATACTGCCTGGAGTTGGATAACACTATGGGCTGTACATCTTCAACGGTATTAATCCACGACATCTGCATGGTGCTGAAGCAAAAGGAACAGGTGGCACGAAGCCAGTGCACAACCCGATGCAGGTCTAAGGGACACACATGGCCAGGAGGGCAAAACCCACCGGCACTAAGTCCAACTGGAGGCCCCTGTGGATCAGTGGGGCCTGAAGGCGAGCCAGAGGGAGCAGGGAAAGTGCCAAATATCCACAGATGGCCTCTCGGAAGGACTCTATTACTGCAACTTCGCCAAATGGACCTGGGAATTCAGAGTAGCCGGGACAAAACTCAGAATTGGCTCCAATGGAGATTGAAAGCAATACCATGAGGCATGTTGATGTCTCTAACCCCCCTCGAGTCTGAGTGGCAGGAAGGGGCTGATTGCTGCTTCAACTTCTTGTGCTTTTTCTTTGACTAACCCAAAGACGAAGAACGTGACAATGATCTATTTCAGGAAGGACTTCAGAAACGAAACCTTCCTTTCAATCAGTTGCGGGATTAGGACTTCTTGTTTTTGGCGATGTAAAAGTTTCCCTCACGGTCCTGTGTGACCTTTGGATTCATTTGGGCACAGTTGTAGCAGGCCTTGGAGTCGTGTCCGACCCAAGGCACCACAAACTTCATAAGGGTCTGACAAAGAAAGTTTTTCTGACAGTTCCTACACGGTTTAGTCAGTGTGCAGGGGTGCCACAAGTGTGGCTCTATTCATCACGTCTGGAGTGGAACGATGTTGGTGCGGCAACCCAAGACGCCAGCAATCTACCACCAAGCAGGAGAAATGCATTAAAGTTTCCAGATCCAGTCTAACGTCTGGGGAATATTTCCAAGGTGAGGAATCTGTAGTTAAAAATATCCATCAGAACCACAATTCCAGCTTGGAGAGCATGTCATTTAACACATCAGTTCAGTTATTATGCTTGTAGACAGGCGTCCTCCATTGGAGGACAAGCAGTGAAACCTTTCCCTTGTCCACTCCGGTAGCCATACCCAAGCAGGAGCTTGAAACAGTAGTAGGTACATTAAGTAGAACAAGTGATTCAACATGTCATCTTTGTGAAAAGTGGTTAAGCTTTCATGTTTAAGTCTAGAGTCCATCATTGTAGGAGAGTAGTGACCCTTGCAGGTCTCAAATGTGGTACCTCTTTCCAAAGGAGAACATTGGCTCACTCAAAATCTGCAACAAGGTAATGATGCTGTGACAATCTCACTGATGTAATAGGAGTGTGTGGATTTAAGTACAAGGGAGGACTGCATTAATCTGATAGTGCAAATGAATGGGGATCCAATGGAGAAGATGAGCTCAATTACGTAGCTGTAGCTAATGTTTTAATGTTGTAGTATCCTGGATGGTGGGGGTAGGGCCTGGCTTCACAGTAAGATGGTTATTCAACTGCTTTCATAATCTATTAATGGTACCTGAACCTGCTGTACCTGGCAACAGAAACCCTACGGTGGGTGGTGGTGGAGCACCTTTAGTTGAATGAGGGCCCTGTGGCTCTGAAAGACTCGATACAGTGAGTCAAAAAAGCATTCCCCAAACAAGATAAGGAACAAGCGTGAAGGTCTGCTGCTTCTAATAGTCAGTGGGATAACACATGTAATTATTGAAAGGTGCCACGTTATCTGCCCAGGCAAGAAGAATACACAAGAAACAAATCAGCTTTTAAAAAGGGGTGATAGTTTGGGCTCCGCTTAGCTAGAAAACTGAAATCGGGACAATACTAAGCAGTTTTTATTCAAACACCGATGGAAAAGCAAGTGGCGGGTTGCTGCTTGCTCTGCACATTGATGGTGCTAATGTGTCGTGTATTCGGTCATTCCAAGTACTATTGGGAATGGGAGAGGGCTTAGAAATACGGAATACCTATATAATCACATGCACAAATATTTCTACGAACCTAAAGAAAACAGGCTGATCATTAAATGAAGCCACTCCTTGGTCAAGGTCATTGGTGTCTCCATGAACTGTACTTGTAGAATGTGCAGTGCCATTCTGGAAGGGCTGCGTCTGTCCTGCAAAAGAGATGACTGGGCGGACTTCCTTCAGGCCACTGAGGTGTTTAGGCACGCTGCAGGTTACGTCGGCGCCAGGCAACTTTTTGACTGAAATTAAAGAAAACAAGTTACTAACCTACTAGAAGTCAATGTGGCGACCTTTAATTGTCATTTCATTATAGCGATTTCACCTTAGTCTAATATGTTACAATACACATTACTCAATCGTGAGTAAGCAAGTTTTATGAAGTGTAACTAGAGGATTGTAATTAGCAGTTTAGACTAGGATTTCCACATTGCTCATTTCAAAACGAGTGCAGTACTTCAAAAATTAAACTTTCAATATACGGAATGCAGTTTTTCAATATGTAAGACAGAAGAAACATTTACTTGACAGCGATTTAAGAACTCTGTAGTATAGTCCTTTTTGTTTACAGACTGGAATGAATCCTTGCGCTTCGTACTAGAGAGGAGTTAAAGAAAAAGAATGAAGAAAAAAAAAGAGGCATCAAGAAAAACGATTAGTTCCTTTTTGATAATTCTAAATTTTTTATTTTGAACAATTTTGCAAATTTGATGGTCATACGTTGCTCCAAAAGGGACCAAGGTGCCTGCTCCATCCAAAAAAAAGCATCCCAGCCCAGCGAGGAATCTGTGACCATGGAGTCTGCCAGGAGCTGAAAGGGCGACCCTTCAGGGAGTTGGAATGGTTCATCTACCAGTGCGGATCTTGGTAAGCCGACTGAAAGATCTGTTCGTGAAGCAAAAGGCTCGGAAGATGTGTTACTGAGGCGAAAGGCTCCCATGCCTTCACAAACAGCACTTGAAGGTTCTCATCTGCAATCTGGTGTGAGGCAGTAACAAGATACATGACGGTATAATGCCTAGCAGGCATGGCACTACATACAGGACCCAAGCTTGCGTCAGACACAGAATCTTCACAATCCTATGAGGAAGGGGGAAGTAGTTTTTAGAGGGCTGTGCCAAGCATCACCCTGATAAAAGTAAACCTCAGGGTGGGAGTAAGGTGTGACTTTCAAGCTTTGACAGATAAACTCAGGGCATGGAGAAACTTGTCAACTGCTGGAGATGTTCAAGCATCTGGGACATTAACGCTCACCAGTTCAAATATGGAAAAACATGGATTCCTGTTCTCTGTAGCGAAACTACCATGAACACTTGCACCTCATAAAGACATGTGGGCCCATTGTCAGTCCAATATGAAGGACTGCAAACTAAACATATAGGGACTCCACTGTGGAAGTCAAGTAGCACCTGTGGGTAGGGAGGGCTGGAATATTAAAATAGGCATCCTGGAGATCCAGAGACACTAACCAAACGCCCAAGTTCAAGGCCTACAGAACCTGATTCAGACAACATGAATAGGTTTAAGAAGGCACAGATCAGCAGGCCTCACTCCTGCTTAGGGACTAGGAAGTAAAATTAATATAATCCTGTGGCCCTCTTTTCCAGAGGTACAATATCAAGCCCATTTTTCCCGGTAAGGTATGAACTTCTGCCTCGAGGATCAAGGTGTGTGTCAGTGAGCATGCTCTGAAGAAAAGTATGTGGTCTAGCAAGGAGCGTAGGATGGGAACGACATTGCCCCAGCACATCGGCTGGATGACCCAGTGGATTACCTAATGGTCAGTCATGATCGCGTCCCAAATGGTACAAATTGGCAGACTCCCCTGTCTCTCAGAAGAAGATGGTGGAAGAGTCAGAGGAGTTTAGAAGCAACGGAGCCCAGGGGATCTGCTGGATCTGCTGTTGCTGAATCCTTCTAGACCCATCTCCACTTCGAAAGGAGTTCTACATTTCCTGGGGTGATTTAAATAGCTGAGAAGGTTGTCGTTTCTGGGACGGTACAGCCCTAGAGTAGCAATCAGACTTCAGATATTGTTGATGGAACTGCTGTGCAGGAGACATCAGGCCCAGGGTTGAGGCCACTGTCTTGCTGTTCTTGAAATCATCCAAGGGAGAAGCGTTTTTCTCTTCAAATAGTCATTATCAGTGAAAGCACTTGACTATAAGCATAGCCTGGGTGTCCCCTGAAGTGAGTGGAATGCAAATAAGCATGTCTATGCAGTATGACGTTAATGCCCACAGACTGGGCTACGGTGTGCACAGATTCAACACTATATTTCAATTCAATTAAAAAATCTTTATTCGTATATAAAAATCCATAAAAGCACAGGTAAAAATACCAGCAAAAATAAATCCATTTATAAAAATGTACAATATCTAAAGTAATAGCAGCATAAAAGCAATAAACAAGTAGGGCTTTTGGTGTGTACCAAATAACAATCAAAATATGTGTGTTATAAAAAGAAGACATAATGTGCAAGGCAGCAACTTCATAAAAGCAATGACCGGGTGTCATGTATATAGGCTTTGCCTTCACACTGTGTTAAGTTAGCATGAGCTTATTAGAAGTTTAAACGCCATTTTGCCTTTTTGCTGCTTCTGCACATGGCACATATTGTTATTAATGCTTTGAGCCTAGTAGAATATTTTGCTTCACACGAGAATAATATGTTTTCCTATTGTATCAGCTTTGGTCGGTAAGCTATGTCTGAACAGTGAGTGCCGAGGCCTTCAAGGTTATTTCAACACAGTGGTTGTTGTGAGGTCTGCTCAGCGCATGTTCTAGACATAACACATATGCAGCTGCGACCAACTCTGGCTTTTGGCGCGTTTAATAATGCACTGCGCAGAGCATGCACACACACTTGATGAATATTCGCATGCAGAGAGCTGGTGGAAGATGATGTGATCCCTTTCCACTAAGATCAGAGGTATGGGGCCGCCCTTCTAAAACCCAAAGATACCTTCTTTAGATATAATATACTAGCAAGGGAGGGTAAGACTGAGATGCTATTTAGCCTTCTTCCCTTTGGCATTTTAACATGCTTTCTCCCTTTGTATTTTATGGACTAGTAACTATGCTGATAACCGTGTTGCTTATAATATGTTTGCTTGTATTAGCTAAGATACTGCGCCTGAGAACACGGCAATAGAAATAAACATTTCAAACTTGCACGTGTCTTTATTTACTCCTCGTTTTGGATTGGTATGTTAGTATAACGAAAGAGCGTTCATGTGTTCCACGTTACCTGAGGTGTTCTAAGTCCATGTTCTGGGTTGTCTAATCATTGGGGGTATGGAAGAACCAATGAGACACTGTTTGCTAGTCTGGTAGGGGATTTTGGACACTGAGGTGAGTTTTGGTACACCCTAATTCACTGAGGTTCATGGTCTCTATGCACAGGTCTGTGTAGGAGCAGAATCCCTGTGACACGGGTGAGAGCTTATAGCCCTTATCAAATAGCAGCATAATGTAGTAAAGTGCAACCAAGTGTATACTGTAAAGAAGAAAAACATGGTATGCAGAACAGCGACTTCTTAAAGAACACTGTCCGGGTGAGAATTTATAACATGTTGAATAGCAGCAGGATGGAATAAAGTGGAATTAAGTATGTACAATACACAGTCTGGAATAGTTCAAAAGGCACATAAATAAGGAACATAAGAGCTATCAAAACAAATACAGATGAAAAATAAATAAATATGCAAAAATTAAACTAAATATTTTAACTAAGCAACGAAAATTAGAAACAATGGGGAACAGCCATCAGGGGGTGCTCGTTGAGAGAGATACGTGAACGAACTGCCACTTTAAAAAACAAACTCACACGGAAAACCAAGTCATCCCCCTTCAGTTTAAGAATTTCCATGTAGGCTGCTCTATAATCGGTGATCGCAGTTACCTTAAAAAAAGGGATCAGAAATTGTATATTTTTTATATAAATTACAAAAGAATAAAAAATGTAGCATTGATTGATTGCTGTGATTTTCACAAGGCCAGGGAATTTGCTCAAGATTAACATTTAACTCTAAGGGGAAGCAAAGCAAATATTTTAGAGTGCCAGCCCTAAGGCGAAAAAGCAAGCTTCTTTCTCAGCGACCTATATTCTTTAAAAGATAGCTGGATGGCAGATATGATGGGGGACAAGTTGCGTCCATCAGGGACATATACCTTGCAACTGAAGATTTCGAGAGCTCTGTTACTTATCTTGTGTTACTATATTGGTCATATAGAACCTCCCGGAGGGATTTTTTTTTCTTATACCCTCCATTACACTTGGATTGAAAAGATACTTCCAAGATTCACGCTGATCAAACTTTTTCTAATAGTGGCGAGCCATGTTATCAGCTATTATATCTCTCGTTAGGGTCGCTGCCGGGTTTTGCCAAATTTTTTGCTGAAATATGGCTGGGTGAGGCCTGATGTAATCTTCAATGTAAAACAATTTTAATTCTTTATGGCAAACAAAATGTGAGGAGGGAATTGGAGCCCCCAGAAGTTTCCGACAGAATCTATTTTCCTCGCCCTGGATACTATTGCATTTTGTAAAACCCCAGACTTCAGCGCTGTATGTTGCAGTGGGAATGCACTGTGTGTTGTAAAATTTGGTTATAGATAAAACCCGCTCTGCTCTTTTTGGTTGCGGAAGGATTGAATTGGTGGCTTTTAAAAACTTACTTCTGCTGTGTGCCACATGATCTGCCCAGGAGCCGTTGGCCGAAAATACTAACCCCAAATATGGAGAAGTGAAAGTGGTTAATAAGTGTTCCGATCCTGAGGTAATTGAGTTGATAAGGTGCTTTTTTGGGCCACAGGCCATTAAGAACGATTTTTAAAAATTGGTACTAAGGAAGCAAAGTGCAGAGCTCAATGGCATACCAAGAATATGCAGAACTTTGAATATGGGGAGAAAGCTGGAACCTTACTGGCGTGGAAAGCCAGAGTTGATCGTACAAAGAACAACATCAATGAATTGATAGTTAACGGCAACGGGGAGACGTCAAGCAGCATCGAAGATATGCAAACCTGTCTACTCTCCCTTTTTTCTGATCTTTATAAAGAGGATCTGGCTCCGTCCCCAAGCTCTATAAAATCATGGCTGGGGACCAAATCCCTGACCTCCCTGTCAGAGGAGAGCAGGAATAACTTAGACGCCCCCTTTACTTTGGAGGAGATAACTGAGCTAAATCAAAAAATATAAGAACAAAAAGGCCACAGGCATGGATTCGCTCCCAAACGAAGTGTACAAAGTTCTAGCAGAGGAACTGATCCCCGTACTGGTTTCCACCTTCAACTCAGTCTATTGTCGCGCTGGCAAGGCCCCTGAGTCTTGGAAGGAGGCCACAATTGTTCTGATTTTAAAACCAGGCAAGGACCCCTTAAAAGCCGACTCATATCGCCCAATCTCTCTGCTCAATGCCGATTATAAGATCTTTATGGGCATTCTAGCTGGGAGATTGGCGAAATTGGTCCCCAAGCTGGTTCACACTGACCAGAAGGGCTTTGTTGCAGGAAGGTACATCCAGGAACAGGCAAAACTGTTAATAGGTAACATCGACCTGGCCATTGAGAGATCTGATCCATTGGCCATAGTTGCCTTGGATGCGGCCAAGGCATTTGACAGAGTCTGTTGGGTGTACCTTTGGGAAGTACTGGAGGTAACGGGATTTGGCCCCATTTTTATCCAAACCCTGAGGAATTGTTATCAGGGAGCCTCTGCTCGGATTCTCCTGAACGGTCTATTGACCTCAAGTTTTAACATCCAGAGGGGGACCCGGCAGGGATGCCTGTGGCACAAGCCATCAGGTTAGATGAATGAATCTACCTCTTTAAGTCCCAACTTTACAGCTGTAATTTAGCTCTGTACCCGGACGACCTAATATTATTCAGAAACGACCCTGAGGTGGTTATTCCCTGTGTGGAGGCGCTTTTGGACGGATTTGTGTCCCTGACAGGTTACTTAGTTAATACATCAAGGACAGAGGTGATGTGCTGGAACCTAGATCAATGGGGGGAGGAGAAGCTAGCACAGAGTTAAGATACTTAGGTATTTACATTGTTAAAGACCTGCAAAAAATCATCCCCCAGATCAACCTTAACAGAACGATCAAAGAAATTTATCGCCTCTTTAGCAGATGGAGGAACCTCCCCTTAACCATCTATGGGAAAGTCAACTTAGTAAAGATGGTCATTCTCCTGAAGCTCTCCTGCCTATTTACTACTATACCCCTGGCCTTTCCACACAAGAATAATAGCAAAGTACAGAGTAAGATTGGGAGTCTTATGTGGGGGGACAAGGGGGTCAGGTTGGCCTGGAAGAAATTGTGACGCAGACTTAATAAAGGGGGGCTGTATCTTCCTGATATCCGTTGGTATGCGGTAGCATTTCAGTTTAAAGCCATTCGGATGTTACTCGTGAAACCAGAAGAGTCAGCCTGGGGAAGATTGTTGGGAGAAATGGCTAGAACGGAAGGAGGTGGAGGTGGCGTGTTTTTTTTATATAAGTTTGAGGCCCCAAAGTACTCAGGGGAGTTCGCCTGAAGGTTCTGAGGGCAGCCCTAGAGATATGGTACAAAGTCAGACTCAATTGGGGGATAGGGTATTGCATTTTTGTAAAACCCCAGACTTCAGCGCTGTATGTTGCAGTGGGAATGCACTGTGTGTTGTAAATTTTGGTTATAGATAAAACCCGCTCTGCTCTTTTTGGTTGCGGGAGGATTAAATTGGTGGCTGTTTCATATGAATTCAAAGTGTCATGTCCTGAGGGATTGGTAATGGTTGGAATAGAGACAGTCTCAACTGCTGTGGGGATAGATGACCATCAATTCAGGCTGTCTAAACCAGACAGGGCAGAAAACCTTTTATGCACCATGTGTTGAAAAGTATCGTAGGTATTTGGCCCCAGGGTCAGTTTATAGAAAAAGCCCAGGGGCAGTGACCAGATAAGAGTTGGGATGGTGGTATTAAACTCCTGTATCATCAATATTGATCTTACCAATGACGGTCGTCGGAAAATAATGACAATACAGTCTCCCTCAATGTTCTTCAATAAGGGTCCAACCCACCCTACCCTACGTAGCATTATGATGTCGCTAATGTTTGCCAACCTAAGCCCTTTATGTTTTACAAGCCAGTTGGTGCTTTTATTTTGCAATTGGTCCCAGGTCTTAGTCTGATTTTTTCTTGGGGAGGTCAGGGGGGTCTCCTGCTAAAACTAAGACATAAGGGCATGCTGCCGGTGGTAGGTTAAGAACTTCTTTACTAGCCTCAGCGATCGCCATACTAGCAGGGTTTTCGATGGTCGCGGTCACACCCTGCGTATTTCACCCTAAAGTGACTTTGTTTACAGAGCTTGCAAGAGCAGCGTGAGCAGCTGGGTGTGTAAGCGGCAATGGATTTAAGTGAAAAGTATTTCTTGACTTTACTGAAAGTGTCACAGGCACTGGTAGAGGGAATGGACGTTAGTGTCGGAGCCTGCAAGTGTTGATTAAGGCTAAGTGCACTAGTGGACTTCAGGTTGGAGACATCCCTTGTTGGACAGTAGATTTAGGGGTGTTGGTATGTGTGCTTAGTCTAATTGTCAATGACTCAAAGTGATCTAAACGTTTACAAAGTGCAGTAAAATTCTTATCTAAAAGGTCTCTAATGCGCTCATATACAGTGTCCACTATAATGTCAATTGAGATGTCGCCAAGTCTATAGCGAGTTGAAGGAACTGCTGTGGTATCAGTCTGAGGATGGATTGAATGATTTGATGCCTCAGCTAATGTTAAGTCGACAGTGGCCTCAGCAGTCTCCACATTCACAGAGGAAGGCGTGCCCTGGATCCGTGAACTCAGGGCAGTACGTTGGTGTTTAACATGAGGGGGCTGTTTCCTGATAGCCAGTTTTCTTTTTCTTTTTGCCCCTGAAATTGCAGGAATTGGGGAGGCATTCATATTTAGTATGCTATCCCTGCTGCAGGCTACCATTGGTACATCTCCATTGCCCTGGTTGCTCTCCTTGTTGCAGCCAGTTCCTAAAATCTGAGAATGGCTGGTG
This sequence comes from Lissotriton helveticus, assembly GCF_964261635.1. NCBI lineage: Eukaryota > Metazoa > Chordata > Amphibia > Caudata > Salamandridae > Lissotriton > Lissotriton helveticus. Next base: position 374,437,352 of record NC_136070.1, read on the forward strand.
GCGCTGAAAAATAAACTCGGTGTCGGGGGGACGGGGGGAGGGAGGGGGCATCACGATCATCTTGAGCCTCCCCAACCAAAGTGGCAGTCTGTGGAGCTGCCAATCCCAAAGACAGGAGCCTCTCGGGTAGCTCAATCTCGGTATCAACAATGTTAAGTGCTCTTTCCAGCATACTATCTATGGAGGTGGTTGGGCGAGAGCTTAATATGCCAATGTGTTTACCCATGGCGTAAATTATTCAGTCAGAGGGGTGGCCCAGCCCGGCCTCAGACGGGCCGAGCCTTGGCCTGGGCTTTGCCCAGGTTCGTCACGCGCTGCGGGAGCCCTACACTGGTTTTAAATGCTCCTCCGGGCGCAGAAGTAGGAGCGTCACTGAAGGCCCCCACTGGCTGCTGGGACACAGAGTCCTGGCCCTTCCCCTCACGGCCTGCGGGCAATGTTGAAAGAGCTCACCATAGTCAGCTACAAAAACACGACCCGGCTAGTATTGGACTGCAGTCATTTTCATTTTTCCTGGTACTCCCTACTACCCAAGTTTTTGCAAAGGGGAACACTCCATTTTACACGCAGTTGTTTGTAAAGGGGGCAGGGGAACAAAACATAAACAATGGATTCAAGACCCCTTTTGCAGCATACACACTGATCATCGTTTGGACCACTATACTGTTGCCATTTGCTGGTAAATTACTTTTCAGGTAAACTTCCATACCTAAACTGAAGGTAGAGTTTCTTAGCTAAGGGAGGAACAATTTTATCAATGGTATTTTCATAGAGCCATTGGTTTGTGATCAGTAAAGGCCACGGATAGGGTGCCCTTACACTGCATAACATTATCAGTTTCAACACTCTCCCAAAAAATTGCTTTCATGCTGGCTTTGCCAATTAAACATAAGCTCTCTGGCGAGATCCAGTATTTATCCAAATTCAACCTTCAAAGTAGTGCCTTAACAGTACAAAGCCACAAAAGGTTTTCCATTCGCACTGTGGGCTCAAAAGGTCTTTAATACCCTCCCGATAGAACTCAAGGGCGGGTGTTGTCCATAACAGATACCAATAGATGAGCATTCTACACTAAATCTTGTAGGTAATGTCCCTGGTTTAACACGCTGCACATATAGGGAAAATACACAGAAAATCCTCATCTAGAAGGGTGGCTCCGGCGTTAGAAATCTTTAATGTGAAGGCCCTAGGGGCAGTTTTATATGGAGTAGAGCTCTGGGGTTGTTCACAAACGTGTGAAGATTTCTAAGACAGATGAACTGCAGAAAGTGGCATACTGTTTTGTTCAGAATTTCTGGTGTAGAGGTTATATCTTAGAATCAGCATTTCTAACTTTCATTTGAATGGAAGAAAGTTCACGAGACCAAGACAAATTGCCCTCAATTCCAGCAGATTAATGCACATACAGATGTCCTGAAAAGATCATGGTCCACTTATAGAGATATCCTCCCAATATGAACCCCACCCAAAAGGGAGGCCAGAACATCGGAGGTCATTAAAGTAAAAAGGCTCCCTCCTGATGAGATTTTCTGCCACTAACCACAACTTCAAGACTTTTCTCAACCAGACAAAAACATGCAGCAACATTAATCCATAAATAGAATGTTACTATATTGAGGACAAACTGGCCTTTGCATCCCCAAAGTCTTCCATACCCAACACTAGTTCGCGTATGACTTGGAATGCAACTTGAATGACAAGGAGGTGGAGAAACCACATCTTTTCTTGACTTCTGGTTGAATCTTTACTCTCCTTTATACGGTATAGGCACATGGGAATACGACATGGGTCCTATTTGCTCCAGAAAATACAGAACTAGAAAACACAATACCCCCAATAACTCAAAGGTTGTATTTGGAGGAACAACTTGCAAACACTGGGGAGTTGGGGATGGACCCCAAGAACGAGATACAGTTCTGATGGGTATCAGAATCTAACAACAACTGGTTATTTCAAAAGCCCATGGTTTGAACACATTAGTTTTGGAGGAAGTATTATCAAGAAGAGGTACTGGCTAAGCCAATTCGTCTGGCTTACACTTGCAGTTGTAACTAACTATGATATTTCTGGTGATGGATTTCATAGTAATTATTATGGCGTGCAATTATGTTATAAGCTAGTGAGATTGCATCTCTTGGCATTGAGCACACTCACAAAGCTTTCATAAGCATTTGGTTGAGCTGCTTCATACCTAATTGCTTGTGAAAAATGGATTTGAGGACAGATAAGTTCTCCCCCAAAGCTTTGAGAAAATACAGTAGAAATAATTCAAAATTTAAACAATGTACAATTAAAGTACGACGACTAAGAGAGGCGCGCTGCACTTTATTCTGCATTTTAATCTATAAACATTTGTTTGCCTACATTGGAGCTTACTTTTAAAATTGTCAGTTCGCCGTATTTTATATTAATTGATTCCCTTGCTTCCCCGGTCCATCACTGACTCGGTCAGCTTGTTGTGGAGAGAAGACTATTAGAGGAGCACCCGGAAGTGACTACGACTTCCGCTGTGCATCCTGCACCAATCAGGGGCCCGGCACCTAAAAGCTGCAGCCACTGTCCCACTCCCTAGCTGACTACGAGTAAGAGAGGCGCGCTGCGCTTTATTCTGCATTTTAATCTATAAACATTTGTTTGCTTACATTGGAGCTTACTTTTAAAATTGTCCGTTCGCCGTATTTTATATTAATTGATTCCCTCGCTTCCCCGGTCCACCACTGACTCGGTCAGCTTGTTGTGGAGGGAAGACTATTAGAGGAGCACCCGGAAGTGACTACGACTTCCGCTGTGCATCCTGCACCAATCAGGGGCCCGGCACCATAAAAGCTGCAGCCACTATCGCACTCCCTAGCTGACTACGAGTAAGAGAGGCGCGCTGCGCTTTATTCTGCATTTTAATCTATGAACATTTGTTTGCCTACATTGGAGCTTACTTTTGAAATTGTCCGTTCGCTGTATTTTATATTAATTGATTCCCTCGCTTCCCTGGTCCACCACTGACTCGGTCAGCTTGTTGTGGAGGGAAGACTATTAGAGGAGCACCCGGAAGTGACTACGACTTCCGCTGTGCATCCTGCACCAATCAGGGGCCCGGCACCATAAAAGCTGCAGCCACTATCGCACTCCCTAGCTGACTACGAGTAAGAGAGGCGCGCTGCGCTTTATTCTGCATTTTAATCTATAAACATTTGTTTGCCTACATTGGAGCTTACTTTTAAAATTGTCCGTTCGCCGTATTTTATATTAATTGATTCCCTCACTTCCCCGGTCCACCACTGACTCGGTCAGCTTGTTGTGGAGGGAAGACTATTAGAGGAGCACCCGGAAGTGACTACGACTTCCGCTGTGCATCCTGCACCAATCAGAAGTTCAAAGAGACTGGCGGGGCGGGAGCGCAGCGGACAAGCGCAGCGGACACGTCCTCAGCACGCCGAAGACTCGCCTAAGACAAGCCCGTTTGCGCCCGTCCGCGCCAGTTCCTCGCCACGAACCCTGCCAGTACCAGGAGCGATATAATATGCTACTCCAGGGAAACACTATTAAATTTCCAGCTCACTAACGATACCTGCAGGAAGGCCTCCTAACACGCAGGAAGGGCTGTTTGAAATGTCCTTGCGGCTTCTCTCTTCCTAAACCCTTGACACTTACGTCCCATGCTGCAGAAGCCCCCCAACCAATTAAAATTGCTCAGCTAGATATAAGGTCCCTACAAAAACACCATCTAGAAGTCCACGATTTAATAACTAACCATGCCTTAGATATTCTATTCCTCACGGAGACTTGGCTGTAAGACGACATGTACTCGGTCGTTAACCTAGCCACACCCATAGGTTACTCTTCCTATACGCTTAATAGACATACTAGGGGTGGAGGAATAGCAATGATTGCTAAGTCTAAATACTCTTGCCTATTTTCGAAACTAGACATTTCAGGCTGTGAATGTGCCAGTTTTAATGCCAAAATAAATCCACAATTTACTTTTTCGGGCATCCTGATATATAGGCCCCCCGGACGAGATAACATCTTCATAAAATCACTTCTTGATACAGTATGCACCTTGGTGACAGGAACCGCAAATTTTAATATTGTAGGAGACCTAAATATTAACTTCGACATTATCAGTGACAAGAAGATAGATACTCTACTGGCGGATTTGGCTGCATTCCAACTCAGCCAGTTAGTCAGAGGCCCCACACACAGTGGAGGGCACCTCCTTGACCCCATTTTTTCCAATCTACCTGCCGCGACTGTAGAATCTCCCGTCCCCATGTCCTGGACAGATCACCGATTGGTGACCATGACATTCCCCACCGGAGAAACACCCAATATTCATAATACACAGCGTGTACTCAAAAGACCTTGGAGAAAGCTTCGCCTCGAAGATCTCCATTCCCTCCTCATAGCCGACCCTCACATAGATAACGTAGATCCGAACTTGGGATATGAAGGCTTCTGTAGCTGGATCAACCAGGCTCTAGACACCCTCATACCGGCCAGATGGACTAGGACACGCTCACGGGAGTCTAGCCCATGGTACAACGAAGACCTTTTCTCCATTAAGAAAGTTTGTAAAACTGCCGAGCGTAAATGGAGGAAAGAATATGACCCAGTACTTAAAGGTATATACGTCCAAGCACAAAAAAATTACCATCGCAATATTTGCAGAACGCGAGCTGCATTTTATGCGAAGGAGATTAGCAGTAGTCAGAACACCTCCAAAACAATTTTCAAAATATTAAAAGAACTTAGTACCAAAAAACTGATTGAAAAGTCTAACCCGTCGCTATGCGAGAATTTAGCCTCCTTCTTCTTGGATAAAATCCAGAAGATTTATAACTCTTTTCCAACAGTACCGTACATCAAAGGACTGGACGTCATGACAACCCCCAAGCTCACAGACATACCTGCGCTTAGTCCAGAGGACTTTTGCAAACTTTGCCATAAAATCAATTCCGGTTCACCTGCAGATCCCCTAAACCCCGCACAATTTAGAGCAGCAGACTGGACGGTACTAGGCCCTCTTTGTGATATCATTAACTTATCCTTCTCCTCTGCCAAGATCCCCTCCAGGTGGAAACAGGCATGGGTCTCCCCAGTTCTAAAAAAACCTACACTAGTCCCCACTCTGCCTGAAAACTTTAGACCTATATCACTGCTTCCATGGCCAGCCAAAGTGGCAGAGTCCCATGTTAATACTATCTTGACTAACTTTCTGGTGACCAATTCCATTCTTGATAAATCTCAACATGGCTTTCGTGCTGGCCACAGCACCGAAACAGCTCTCCTGAGTGTGACAGAGCATCTCCGAGCCATATTAGACTCTGGCGAGACGGCAGCACTGATTTTGTTAGATCTCAGTGCTGCCTTCGAAACGGTATCACACGAAGTGCTGCTGGACAGGCTAGAGGAGGTAGGAATATCGGGACAAGCCCTCAACTGGATTAAAGCATTCCTCTGTGAGAGATCCTTTAGGGTGTCCATCCCCCCATTCCTCTCTAAAGAGCGTCCCATCAGACAGGGTGTCCCCCAGGGATCAGCACTCAGCCCTACCCTATTTAATCTATATGTGCGACCACTGGCTGAGGTAGCCAGGAAAGGGGGGCTGTCGCTGGTATCCTATGCCGACGACACCCAGCTAGTGGTGACCTAAGGGACACGGGCGGTCTGAACGCACATACCTTCAAACAGAGTCTTACCGATAGTACCAGCTGGTTGACATCTAACTTCCTCCAGCTTAACGCTGGGAAGACCGAGGTACTGGTTGTGGTGAAAGAGGCAGCAGCCTGGGGCGACACCTGGTGGCCGGAGTCACTCGGCAAACTGTCTGACCCAAAATCACTTGTGAAAAATCTTGGAGTATGGGTGGATTCCGCCCTTAACTTCACTCATCACACAAAAAAGGTTGCTGCCACTTGCTTCGGGATCCTACGGAACCTTAAGCCAATCCTTAAGTTCTTCGACCCACAGACGCGTCAACTCGTAGTGCAGGCAACTCGGCTGGACTACGCAAGCTCGCTCCTGCTAGGGGTAAACACAGCCGAGAAAGCAAGACTGCAACGTGTTCAAAATGCAGCAGTTAGAGCTTTGACAGGCCTTCCTCGGCATCAATCTGTGGCAAGTGCGTTATCTAAACTCCACTGGCTTCCAGTGGAGAAGAGGATACACTTCAAGACTTTATGCCTTGCATTTAAAATACTGAAAACCGCTGCTCCTCCCATGCTGAGTCCGCTACTAACACCGTATACTCCTCGGCGTACACTACGCTCGGAAGGACAAAACCTTGCAGTTGTCCCTCGTGTCAAGCTATCACGGATGGGTGGCCGCTCCTTCCGATACTTGGCAGCCAAGCTCTGGAATGCCCTACCTCCCCAGATCCGTGGCCTAAAGGACCTTCTGCCTTTTAGGAAAGCGTTAAAAACCCACCTCTTCTGCCAATAAATGTTTATGTTATATGGTGGCAATCTACATCTGCAGTCACCCTCTCTCTATATTAGCGTATGCGCCGGGATGCCCCTTTGCTGGGGTCGCCGAGCGCTATACAAATATAAATAACATAACATAACATAACATAAAGGGCATCGTTTAGTGAATACCTTATCAGAGAAAATGCATGGGGGCATTTTGCAGCAGTTAAAATTTGATTTTTATTTTTCAGTTACCTTTTATGTGTAATGTCATTACTTGAACAAAAGGTGATTTGAGTATATTGTCTTAATTTAGTTTGTTTGTATGCCAATCAGAGCGATAACAATAAGTATTTGAAGGTTGGTTGCCCCATTTAGCTATTTTCAGAGACAGAACTGTACCGCTATTATGCAGCTAATATATTTCTTACATATCTTTTTTCAAAATCTAATGTTTTTGTCAATGTTTTTTTTACATGGCTTAAAGGAACATGATGAGGCCAGAGTTGACAGCGTCGCAGAGTTTTTAAAAAACTGTAAGCTATGTTGCACAGCAGCATGCGCTGGCATGCAACATGTGAAAAAAGAAAGGAAAAAATACCAGCATGGAGAATTTCAGAGGGGGTCAAGCAACATGAGAGAGGAGGGTGGGGCGTGTGGGACAACGGTATGGTGGGGGACAATGGACAGATGGGGGCACCCACTCCCTGACCTCTTGCCCTCTTATACAGTACACAAGCGTGTGATGCACTGATCATTTAAATCCCTGATCGGAGATGGAAGTTCTTCACACTCCAGTTTCCTTATGAAACCTCAGTGGAGACTTACATTTCCAGTGCAGTGTTTTTCTTATTTGCTTGGAGGGGTGTTGAAAGTGTCTACACCAGTGGCGGCTGCCACAGAATGGCACGGGTGAGGCGGGAGGGGGAGATAATAGTTCACTTACCTGGATGCCGGGCTGCCCACTCTCCTCCCTCCTCTTCTATTCTTCTGTTGACGCACGCAGGTTCCCTTAAACCAATCACGATACTATTGTCACCAGCATGACAGCAGCATCATGATTGCACTGAGCGCCCTGGTTCGGCGCTCAGACAGGGAGTGGGAGGCTGTACATGTTCTCTACCCAGGCTGTGCAATTCAGCCAGGTGGAGAACATGCTAAGTGTGCGTGACTGTTTGGCTGGCCCAAGATGACCAGCCAAACCATTCTGTGCACTTAAGTCTGACAGACACTCCTCCCCTGCTGGCTGTCACAGCAGCCCGGCCCGCCCGCCTCGTAAAACTGCCTCAGTAGGGAAAAAAATGATGGTGACATTGTATTACTATCATAGAGCAGTAGGGCGGTGCTCCTCTGCCTTAGCGGAGGAGCTGCAGCTGGTCTATGCTCCAAGTCGTGCATCTTCCACATCTGGTCATCCTTAGATTTCTAGAGTAACCCAAATCTTCTCCAAATATAAAATTAAAAAAATGGTAAAAAAGATTTTCATGATACAGAATTGAGCAATTTCGCTGTTACTGCCTTATGGGGGTGTTGGCTTTTTCATATATTGTAATTATGAGGTAATACGACCATGAGGAAAGGAGGTGAGGATCATCTTCAGTAATACTTTTATGTGTGTATGCATGATATACTTATGTTAAGCACCTCAATCAATCAATCAATCAAGCATTTTTAAAGCGCACTACTCACCTGTGAGGGCCTCAAGGCGCTGAGGGGTGGGGGAGTGCTGCTACTGTTCGAAAAGCCAGGTTTTGAGGAGTCTTCTGAAGGTCAGTAGGTCTTGGGACTGCCGTAGGCGGATGGGGAGGGTGTTCCATGTCTTGGCGGTGAGGTGGGAGAATGATCTGCCACCGGCGGTCACTCTTCGAATCCGGAGGACAGTGGCAAGGGCGTGGTTGGTGGAGCGGAGCTGGTGGGTGGGAGTGTAGAAGCTGAGTCGGCTGTTGAGGTAAGCTGGTCCGGTGTTGTGGAGTGCTTTGTGTGCGTGGGTGAGGAACTTGAAGGTAATCCTCTTGTTGACCGGAAGCCAGTGCAGGTATCTCAGGTGGGGTGTAATGTGGCTGTGGCGAGGGATGTCGAGGATCAGGCGTGCGGAGGTGTTCTGGATGCGTTCGAGCCATTTCAGGAGTTTGGCCGAGGCTCCTGCGTAGAGGGCGTTTCCGTAGTCCAATCTGCTGCTGGCGAGGGCCTGGGTGACCGGCTTTCTTGTTTCGGTGGGGATCCACTTGTAGATCCTGCGGAGCATGCAGAGGGTGTTGAAGCAGGAGGAAGAGACGGCGGTAACCTGCTTCGTCATGGAGGGGGCCGCGTCGAGGATGACCCCTAGGTTGCGTGCGTGGTCTGTGGGTGTTGGAGCTGTTCCTAGTGCGGTCGGCCACCAGGAATCGTCCCAGGCCGAGGGCATGGATCCGAGGATGAGGACCTCCATCTTGTCCGAGTTCAGCTTTAGTCGTCCGTTTCTCATCCATTCGGCGACGGTCTTCATTCCTGCATGGAGGTTGATTTTGGCGGATCTGTGCTAGCTGGCGTGGAAAGAGAAGAACTGATGTCAGCAAGCCGAGGTGGCGCCTATATAGGTGAAGCGGACGTCACTTCCGACGGTGCCATGCAGGGCCGACCAACACCACCTTCCGGCGTGCAAGGGTTTTGCTCAAGCATAAAAGTCTTGCGGATCCAGTTTCATACCTGGGATATTCTAAGGTAAGGAATATGCAGCTAGATGTCTCTACCAGATAATCTCTTACTTAATATCTGGCTCACAGGAGCAAGCATGGGCTACATTCTCACTTGCAGTGCTTAGAGAGGACCCGTTCTTGGCACATCTCTCCTATCAACAGCTATTATGACAAGGAGACCAGAGTCAGGAAGGATTAAAATGGCAGAAGTAAAGGAGAGGTGTGTACTAAGAATCAGCAGCCGAGGGAAGCCTGACAGGGTGAATAATAACGCTGTATTACTGCTCCTTTATACACTACTCATTGGGGGCGAAACAGGGACAGCTTTACTTTCCACAAACACCACTACTGTTGATTTTTCGCTCAATGAGAAGATAAACAAATTAGAGCGGCTTGAAAAGAAATTAGTACGTACCAAACTACACGGCCACCTCTTAACTGGGTACCTCAAGGCTAACGTCATACCAACAGGACTACAGGTCCGCAACGAGCCAGCTATATTTGTGGATAATCCCAAATTTAAGGAGGGCTTTAGTTTTGTGGCAAACAACTGCTCCCGCCACTGGATGGTCCTTGGGGTGGAGACCGCACGGGACCAGGTGGAACAGTTAACTAAGGAAATTGATTAATTGAAGGCGGAAATTGCCAGCCACTCGGCCTTCGCAAGCGCTAAGGATACTCTTGATCGTCTCAATAAAACATTGAAAGACTTTGACGTTGAGACACAAAATAAAAAATTGGAAAAACTTGCGAAAGATATCCAATATTACAACAAGAAAAAAACCTATCCCTACTTGGCAGAGGATTACTTCAAACAAGACAATCAGGGAAGGTTCTTCTACAGAGGGAGAGGCGGCTATAGGGGTGGCCAGCGCGGTGGAAGAAGATACACAAACTTCTCGGACTCCTCATACAGAGGGAGTAGTGATAACGAGACAGCCGGACCCAGTGGCAATTACCAAAACCAAGATCAATGGTACCAACCCCCACAGGACCCTACAACCAGACAACAACAGCCTTTTTTAGAGGACAGCTCATGGAGACCCCCTCGGGGCAGAGGTGGAGGATGGAACAGGCGACCAACCAGAGGCCACAACCCCCAGAACTGGGACGACACCAGACAACAGGGCTACAGCAACAAACAGGTGCGATTCCAGCAGGACAACCACGGAGAGATCAGCACCCGGAGGAAGACCTATCGCTGGTAAATAAAGGAAGTCCTATCATGAACTTGTCCAAACAGACACTATCACAAGACGAAACTAGGGTCTTGAGTAAGGGCCTCTCTTTTGTCCCTACATCATATGGCAATATGTTCAACATCAAAACTGAACTAGCAAATTTTTTTCGTAAGATCCGTCTGAGAAGTTTCTTCCTACACAGACCACCTAGCACCACTAGAGCATTCACGAACCTACGCCCACCATCGACCTTCACACCCAACACTGCCATGATCAATCACCGGATCTTAACCTACGAGAGCATGGTGTTGAAGGATGTACTCACGATGTGTGAGAAAAAACCGTATGTGAAGCACAATATTTCCAAGCAAGAACGTGCAGCCCTTGATGGATTAAAGAACAACAAATCGTTGGTCATTAAGCCAGCAGATAAAGGGGGAGCCATAGTCATTATGGATGTGGATGACTACAAACAAGAGATATATTCACAACTAAGAGATAACACGAGCTATCGGCCGATAGCCAGAAATCCGACCAATGAGATTAGACTCCAGATCCTCGCCATCACAACAAAGGGGAAAGATGATGGCTTTCTAACAGATAAAGAACACCAGTATCTAAATGTTGACCAACCACGCATCCCAACTATATATGTCCTACCCAAGGTCCATAAGAATCCCACCAAACCTCCGGGACGACCAATTATATCAGGATGTGGGTCCCTCCTGGAGCCACTCTGTAAATACATTGATGTCTTCCTGAAACCGCTGGCAGAAGCAACTCCCACCTATCTGCGAGACACCATGCAGATGAATCATCTGGTAGACCAACGACCTTTTGACAAACATAATCAATTGCTAGTCACCATGGACATTGTGTCCCTCTATACAAGCATCCCTCAAGAACCAGCATTGGAGACAATACGAAGAACTCTGGCTTCACGACCCCAACCAGCAGGGGTTCCCACCGAGTTCTTAATTGACTTACTAGAGGTGGCAATGACTAAAAACGTCTTTATTTTTCAGAATAACTTCTTTATACAGAGCAAAGGAGTAGCGATGGGGGCAGCATTTGCCCCGGACCTGGCGATTCTGTATATGAATGAGTACGAACAACTTTGCATTCTCTCCCCCCAGAATCCCTACCTTAACAAAATTTCTGAATATCGCCGCTATATAGATCACGTGTTCATCATATGGACTGGACAACAACAAGAGCTTGAAGCTTTCACTGGATGGCTTAACAGCCAATCAGATGACATTAAGTTCACAAGCAATTGCAGTAATGAATCCATAGATTTTTTAGACATAAGTATCAAGGAACATGAGGGAACCCTTTACACCACTCTATACAGAAAACCGACCGAAAGAAATACGCTCCTCAAGTACTCTAGCCATCACACCCGGGCCCTACGGGACAACTTACCCTTTGGCCAGTTCCTCAGGATTAGGAGGAACTGCACCCTGAAAGAGGACTACTTTCTAGAATCAGACGTTCTAACCTCCCGATTGCTGGAAAGGGGCTACCCGAAAAGACTTGTAAAAAGGGCACGCAAGAGGGCATGGTTCAGTAACAGAGAAACCCTACTTATACCTAAGATCCGTCAACAATCTGAAGACAGAATGATCTGCGTCACCACCTATTGCAGCAAGAGCAACGAGATACGAAAGATTGTCAATAAACATTGGAAAGTGATATCTGACGTAATTGAAATGCCCAACCAACCATTGCACGCTTTTAAGAAAGCGAAGAGTGTGAAGGACTATGTAGTGTGCTCCATGTTGGATAACCCACCGGTTCCCACCATACAAGCAATGTGGAATCTGCCTATCACACTTGGTAACTATAAATGCAGCAACTGCAAAGCCTGTGCATTATGTCTAGAAACCAAGACTGTTACGCATAACAACCGGACTATTACCTTGAAATCATTCACGAATTGCAATAGCCATGGAGTCATCTATGCCATCTTTTGTCCGTGTGGGTCTGTCTATATAGGCCAAACCAAGCAGAAAATCAAGAATCGGGTGCTGCAACATTGCAGCAGAATAAGATGCCAAACAGTAGGAGCCCCGTTGGTAGATCATTTTGTAGCTAAAGCTCACACACCTGAATCTTTAAAATGGGTAATCATTGAAAAGATCACACTAGGGCCACGAGGGGGGAACCTAAACTCTGTTCTGAATATAAGAGAATGTAAATGGATGCAGTCCTTTAACTCTGTCCAGAATGGTCTTAATGAGCAAGAGACTACGTTTGCCCAGATGGCTGTGATTGACCCAGACTGACTCTGAAAGAGTGCCTATACCTTGACTCTGTGATATGTACTGTTATTACCTAAACCCAACAAAGTAGTAACACATATGCTACAGGTGCCTATGTTATATGTATGTGTGTATACGTATTGGCTATTTTGCAAATTTACTAAAAAACCAACCAGCTTGGACTTCCATGTATACTAAAACAATTTTCTGTCCAATGTATTTATATCTCTTTTGCATACCAAATATAATGTAACATTGCTGGAGAAGTATAGAACCATCATGTCACTCCATGTACACTCACATTCTCTGGCATAATGAGAATTGCTAATGACTTCTTTCACATATGATTGTACAGATGCAATAATGAGGAACAACGTGTGGTGAAAGTTCTACGATTTATCTGATAATCTGCATAGTCCGCTCCAAACAACCCTAGTTCGAGTAGACCGGGTTCTTTGCCTCACTCCCTTAGATTATCCTGGATACTCTCCAGTGATTGGCTGTCGGATGACAAGCCTCCGGGAAGTATCGAGCGGCGGCACCGCGCGGTTAGCTCAGACTTCCAGCGGCTGCCGTCAGAGCAAGACGGTCACCACGGTGCAGAATAGGTAAGAGCGGATCACTCCGTAACATGTCAGCCTCGATATTCACATTAAGTCAGTCTTCGATGACATAATTCATGTTGTAATGCCCCGCATACTCTTTGGCATGAATGAATGGGCCAGATGCGAAGAAGTCACTTCATCATGCGTATTGAATACTATTGGGCTCATGACCATGCTCGCCCCGCATTCTTACAAATCGGCCGTGTTTGTTTATATGTGACACAGATGTGGCCGCTATCCTAGGTATAACGTGGGCACCCTAGTCGGTTCCATAAGCTGATATTAGAATGTCCCGCATATATACTTAAGCCTTTTCTAAACCCCAGTGAATGCATATTGGTTGATAAAAACGGACGCACTGCATGTAATTCACTCGCTTTGCCTCCCACTATTACATGCATTTTATTCAAATGGGCTCGTGACCATGCCCGCATTTATCTTTAAAAGTGGCTATTTATTTCGAACACGGATTTGGCCTTTGGCCCCAGTATGATGTGGGCAGGCCAGACCGTATTTTTCCAAGTGTACACATAACTTACCTAAGTCCTAATTACTGTATTTCCCAGATACAACCGGGTCGGTGAATTTAGCCACGCACTTCCATGACCAGCGTGGGACAGATGATGACTCCGAACTATATTGAATAACCTTCTGGAAAGCTATTCCGTCCCAGTAAGTGCCCCCGTTGTACAATTTGACTCGTGCCTTAGGGAGTCAAGGTTCCCCTTGTACATCCCACTATAATAGTGTCCCTTTCTAAATATTTGCAGGCCATCTTCAACCACATAGGAACCAAGGAAGGTCCTATCGATACGGCCATTGATCTGGCCGCATGTAAAGTATGTACTTCCCTTTTTTTCCTTTGAGTCCCAGTGCATAATTATTCTTAAATAATAGATAGACACATTCATTATAATTGTATTATTTGTAGGCGCTCCTGCTTCTTTCGTGTCCTGAGGAAGACCCCACCATGAGGTTCTCAACAACCCTAACCACAGGGGTCGAAACGTAGACATTTAGCCCATGGCATTTTATCTGGGCATAGGAACAATTAATGGATAAATACAGATCCTGTGCCTAAGACCTATATGGAACCACCGATCTAACCCAGACTGTAAAGGCTATATTGAATTTCACTGTGATTGTCTGCAAGTCACAACACCTTTACCCGGTCCCCACCTTTATCCCATCACACCCATCCCCTCTAACTAATCCATTTTCCTGTTCACTTTTGAGCGCGTTGATATACCATAAATGTAAATGACTTTCTGACTGAAAGTACACATTTGCTTTCCTTAATTTGTATTCTTCAATCTCTCTTTAATCTAATGAAGCAATTGATTTGATTTGTTTTGAGTGTTGATTTCTTCGTACCTCATCGTTTAGAGATTGATCCCCAGTATCCCATGATGTGCTTAAATAAAATATGCACTGCACTTATGGACTCTTAACTGTATAATTTTGAAATGTGACGTTGATTGACATTTGTTGTATATGAAAGCAATAGACTCTGGCCATTTTTATATGTACCTGATTGACTGACCCCGGTCAGAGAGTTCTTAGGGTTTACCCCGTTATAACTCATTCCTTTATACACTGCCACAGGCAAAACCAGAAGTGGGCTCATATGGGGAGAAGGGTTCACTGTGATGAAATCAGCAGATGAACAATAACACTATAGGTTTTAACAGTCAGATATATTGGCAGAAATTCTGGCATTAAGAAGAAATAAACAGAGGCTATTAATTGAGCATGCATTAATGAAGTGTGGATTAACAGGAACAAGTGAACAGCCTAGAAGCTTAAACGCTAGAGTGTTAATAGCTAAACCTTAAAAGCAGAAGGGCAACAATTGAGGAAGTCAACAGTATTCTTGTGATTGGCAAGGTATGCACTAATGGTTTGTGTAAGAAAGTTAATTAATAATTGGGATTAATGGTAGTCCGACAAGAAATAAATACACTAACCTGTTAGGTCCAGTCAAGTGTTTCAGTAATTTAAACCTGAGCTCAACCCCTGGTAGCTATTGCAGAGATTACATATGCTTAACTTAGCGAACATATGTACACCATTTGGAAGTACCACAACGGTTTAAAAGTCGAAGACACAACACAATGAAAATACCACTCCAATTTATAACAATATAGAAAAATTTGATAAGCAAAATAACACCAAAATAACAAATAAGTACAACTGAATGTATGAGTTTTTAAAGATTTAAGTGGAAAGAAAGGCAAGAAAAATAAAGCACCCAATGTGGCACCGTAGACTGGGACCAAGCTGCAATTTTTCCACTTTTCTTAAGAAAAACCTTAAAATGTGTCCTAAGTCCCACTGCTTCAATGTGACTGTGTCATCTTTTGAGAAGACAAAACCTTCCTTAGTGAACCACCACTGAAATTATAGCTTCCGCCATGGATCTGAAGGACAGATACCTAAAGCCTGTTGGTCCGGTGATCATAGTGGTGGGGTTTGTTCAGAGGTATGGGGATCTTTGAGTGGGACGAAGTTGAAATCTAAGTCAGCGCTGTGGAACTACTGATACAATATTTTTTCCAGTAGGTCCAGCTGAAGCCCTGGAGGCAACGTTTTTCAAATTTTCTAGCTTCCTTCTGATGACCAAACAACCATGGAGTACACTACTAAGGCCCTCCAGGACCTCAGGAGAAGACTCTTAGAAACGTTCAGGGTGTCAGGCAGAAGCCAACAGCAGGGTCCAGTCGAGGTCCAGTTGCTACTGGTCACCTGGGCACTGGAAAAAGGAGCTTTTTGTGTCTCTGTAGCCACACTGGGAGTCAGCTAACTAACCATAGGAGTCCACTTCTTTGGCTTTGTCCTTGGTACAGGTGGGGGTAGCTCCAGTTCTTCAGGTCCCAAACAACATGTGCATTCTTTCTTCTGTTCTTTCACAGGTCAAACGAATATTTTAAGGATGGGGCTTAGGGGGTGCAACATTTATGGCTGGTATCAGCTAGTAGGTGAGGGTGACAATCTGCACTTCCTAGCCAATCCAATTGGGGGTAACCCTAGGGCAAACCTACTGACTTAAGTAATTCCTTCGGCCCTACTGCAACCCATCTTACAATGCCCCTCACTCTAAACCCCTAACGTTCTGCATATGACAGTACTGCCACACTCTGCCAAGCTCAAACCCAGCCACTAATCTGGTCTCCAGGGAACCCTTCTCATGTTGGCCTATCTGCACTAGAGCTGACCCAACTGGTCCCTTCTCCCACACATGTGAAAGGACATTTGCTGGACCCTGTGTTTAGCAACTGCCCGGATCTAGTGATAGAGCCCCCTATTGTACTCCCATGGACAGACCATCCACTTGTCCCATTAATCTGGTACATCCCTAACATCCCTAAATTGCCTGTTCTTTCTACAGGACTACGGGAAGCCCGAAATTGGCCCAAATTGTCAATAGATAAGTGGGCTTGCGAACTTCAAGCCACTATACCTTCTATTACTATAGATCCAACGGCAGCCAATGACATCTTCAATAACTGGATAACCCAGTCATTGGACACCATTCTCCCAGTGAAAACAACACGGGCTAAAAGATCTAGGATCTCAGCCCCTTGGTACACCCCAGAGCTTAGGGAGATTAAAAGGAAGTGCAGAAGGCTGGAGAGGAAATGGCGTTTGGACTATACAGATCTAGACAAAGCTGTATATAGAAACTCTATTAGGGAATATAAGCAGGAGATTAAGAACGCTCAATCCCTATACTATACAAAAAAGATCACTGATGCTAGGTCCAATTCCAAGGAAATCTATAGAATAGTAAAAAGCCTTACTGCTCTCTCCCAGCCCCCCATAAACAGTGCCAATCTACAAGTCCTATGTAATGAGCTGGCAGACTACTTTTTTAATAAAATAGATCTTATATACTCCGCCTTTCCAAATATCCAACCACATACTCCAGTAGCCAACTCTGGACATGCCAAAAATAGCGTGACAGATAATATGTCACCAGTGCTGGATAACTTTTCATTGCTGCACTTGGACCTATTAGCCACCTTGATGACTCAGGTAAAATCGGGCTCTCCAAGCGATCCTGCCCCTCCGAGTTTCCTAAGGACCGTCAGTCAAACCATCCTTCCGGTCGTATTGAAGGTACTCAATGCCTCTATCTCCACCAGCACAGTTCCATCTAGGTTGAAAGAGGCCAGGGTAAAGGCACTTGCTAAGAAGCCCAATCTGAACATCAATAATTTTAGCAATTACCGTCCAATCTCCCTGCTTCCTTGGGCTAGCAAGTTACTGGAAAAATATATTAACAACCTCCTGACCAACTTCCTGGAGAACAACAGCCTCCTAGACCCCTCGCAGACCGGCTTCCGTCCCAAGCATGGGACGGAGTCGGCCCTGTTGGCAGTCCTGGAGGAAACAAGGGGCATCTTAGATCGGGGAGGATCGGTGGCAGTCATCCTCCTCGATCTGAGTGCCGCTTTTGACACTGTAAACCATACCATCTTATTGCAGCGCCTCCGGGACATTGGGATTCAAGGAGGAGCGTGGGAATGGATCCGTTCATTCCTAACCAATAGAAATTTCCAGGTCTTCGAGGGAACCACCACCTCCACCAGCAGGCCCCTGGAATGTGGTGTCCCGCAGGGTTCCTCACTCAGCCCGACGCTGTTTAATGTCTACATGAGGCCGCTGGCTGGGATCGTCCGCCCATATGGTATTAAGATCGTGACCTATGCGGACGATACACAGCTGGTGGTCTCATTGGCGCGGGCTGAGGACCCTGCGGGCACAGTGGATTTGGTGGGTTGTCTGAGTGAGGTTAGGAGCTGGATGACTCTGTCTTGCCTCAAACTCAATGGGGACAAGACAGAGGTCATGCTGTTGGGCCACTCAGCGCCAACTGCAATCGACCAGATCTGGCCAGCCTGCTTGGGCACTCTCCCAGTCCCCAAGGATGCCATCAAGAGCTTGGGCGTCTGGCTGGATAAGTCCTTGACGCTTGACCATCAGGCTGTTGTACTATCTGCCACCTGTTTTGGCCTCATTAGAATGTTGAGGAGGATTCTTCCTTTGCTACCTTTTGAGGCAAGACAAATTGTGGTTCAAGGACTGATCCTTTCCAGGCTAGATTTTGGAAATGTGCTGTATCTCGGGCCCCAGATTTCACATTAAAGAAGCTGCAGGTGATTCAAAACTGCGCTGCTAGGACCCTGCTTCAAATTCCCCGCAGGACTTCTGTGAAACCTGGACTAGCAACACTGCACTGGCTCCCGGTGAAGGACAGGATCAGTTTTAAATCCCTTTGTGTTGCCCACCAGTCTTTTTGGGAAACTGGTCCAGTGATCAGTCGCCCCCTAATTACCCCTTACCTTCCTTGCAGACAGCTACGGTCAACCAATGCTTTACGTGCTGTTGTGCCAAAGGTAAACAGGTCTAGATCAGGAGGTCGCTCTTTTTCCCTGAATGCGGCTAGGCTTTGGAACAGTCTACAGTTTCAGCTAAGGTCCAATTCGGACCTTACCTCTTTCAGGAAACTGTTGAAAACTTTTTTGTTTAATAAATAGTTGTTTTGTTCTGCTCACTATTTCAGCCGACAACACAGGGTTAGCATTGAGCGCTTGGACGCCCCCGGCAGCTATGTGCGCTTTACAAAACTCATTTTCATTTCATTTCACTTCATTTCATGTGGAGAACCCACTTGGGCTAGAGCTAACCCTAGCCTACCACAATGGTGTGAAAACAAGAGAATAGTACCATCATTGCCTTCATCCTGTCTCCTAAGTCAGGCTTCTGCCCCTAAGTGAGGACCAGATCTGCCTACAAGGCAAGCAACCAATAGACCTGACTGACAGCTTTCAATGTCAGGAACCAGGTACCTAGCCATTCACTGACAGGTGGATCCTCCAATCTGGTGCCTGGAATAAGTCTTACTTATAGCTGTTGGGCTGGCAATGAGTCTTCCACGTGCTTCGAATGTCACTTCGGCCTCGTAGGTTACTCAGAGTGGGGAGCTACAACCTCAGGTTGCAGACATCCTCCTTTCACTCTCAGGTCTGCCATTTCAGGGACTGAGCACGTCCCGGACATTCTAGGATTTCTAGGGTGGTTACACATTCCCCCTCTAGGGTGACACATTTTGTCTGTGTTTTGCACAAGTCTGCCTGGCCCAAATCCTCTGTCACTTTTGACAGTGCAGGCAGCACCTCCAGGCCTGAAATGGCCTCATCAGTGCATGCCTAGGGGCCTCTCTTATTAGTTCAGGTAACCTCTGGTGATAATGAACTGCAGGAAGTAGTAAACTGAGGAAGGATGGAAAAGGGAGGGGGGAATTGCAGCCTTATTTGCGATTTGTCTGTAAATTGAAAGGTGAGCTGAGTTAAGATGATTCTGAAGATTTGGTGTTGAGTGGTGAGAGTTACAGCCCTCAGTGTAGACCAAGGAAAAGATTAGTGGCCTTAACACATGAAGGACCCCTGGGATTTAGGTTGATGATAAGATACCTGAAAGAAAGGTTTGTGAGAGTATAAAGAGTGAGGCATGTAGAAAACTCATACAATTCACCTGGGAATGGTGTAGTTGAAGAGATGAATTACCTGATAGAAGGGACCATTTAAATGGTAGTGAATAGATGAAGAATATCACAGAGGCTTCGGAGGAGATAGTGTCGGCACATTGCCCCACTCAGAATGCCTTTAAAAAGAAAACACCTTTTCAGGTAACAAGGGGGAAAAAATCAAGAATAAAGTTGCTACCACGTTGGTGGTAAAGGAGTAAGGATGTTATGTTATGTGAAATGCGTTTTATATAGCGCAAAATCACCTTCAGGTCTCTAAGCTCTTTTTGAGAGAGTGCCTAGGATCACTGGCTTAAAGACTGATAACACAAGACAGCAAACGGAAGTTCCACTGTGGTTAACATCTCTCTCAATAGGAGTGTTTTGAGTGTTTCCTAAATGTGAGGAGGACCGGTTCTCTACGAAGGTCCTCAGGTAGATTATTCCAGATTTGTGGGAGCAAGACGGACAACGCTCTGCGGTGGCAGAGACAATTTCTTGTAGTGAGGACGTTGACAGAAGAGGAGACAGTTTTCGTAGCTGCCTCAACAGTCCTACGCAGGTTCCCACCACCGTGGTAACCTGGCTAGATATGGACAGCTCAGAGTCCGTTTTTATCCCAAGGCTTTTTACAACCGGGACTGGTACAGGGGCGGTACCCAGTTCCGGTGGCCAAAAGAGGTCACACCAGGGGCTGCTTTTTGAGGGAATGACGAGCAATTCAGTCTTGTCAGGGTTTATTTTCAGAGAATTGGCCGTCATCCAATTCACTGTGAAACTGAGCAGCTTTTGGGCCGTTTTCTGGGCCTGGCTAGAGTTGCTGATCCGGATGAGTAGTTGGGTGTCATCAGCATAGTTGAAGACTCTGCAGTCCATGTGGGTCAGGGTCTCCACCAGAGGTTGCAAGTAGATATTAAAGAGGAGCAGGGATAGTGCGGAGTCATGAGGCATGCCACAGGAAAGAGTGCCCTTAGCCAAAGTATGCTCACCCAACTGAACCATCTGAGTCAGGTCTGATAGAAACGATTCTAGCCATTGATGTGCTAGCCCACTGATGCACAGGTCAAGAAGACGGGACAACAACTTTTTATGGCTGACCATATTGAATGCCGCTGATAGGTCTAATAAGATCAGGACACTTGGTTGTTTGTTGTGAGCCATGGTTCTGAGCTCATTAAGGATGGGAAAGGAGAAAGCAGGAAATTAGTCAACCCAAAGTGCTAGAGAATAAGACGCAGAAACTGAGTGAAGGACAAATCACTACAGAAAGGAGAAAGCATTAACAAGAGGTGGAATGTATTCACGTATGGCATGTGGTTCCACATAATGAAACGGTTACTTACCTTCCGTAACGTATTATCTGGTAGAGAGACAGTCTAACCTCAGATTCCCTTACTTTTGAACTCTCTCGAGACATCAGACTAAATCCGGATATTTTTAAGCAGTCCTTTTGCCTGCCCGGGTAGGACGTCATACGACTCCGTGATGATGTTGACTCCGGGTGTGACGTCAGTGGAGTCATATAAGTTTCCTCTGGCGCACGGATGTCAGTTTCTTCTGTGCAACCTACCACGCCAAAACACAGAGCCACTATAGAAACTGGTTGTGGAAACAGTCTGCCAAAAAGTAAATGTATTTTTTTAAACATAATTTAAAAATGGAAATAAATGGTATGATAATACCCAGACAAAGCTTAAGGAAAGACCCAATGGTGTGACGAAGCAACTGGAAATGAAGGGCATGGCAATAACAAGTCAAGATTTAAGAAGTAAGATTGGTCCGTTGAATCACACAATTACGTGAAACAGTGAACACTGGTATATAAAACCAGCAATGAAAAGGGGTTACCCTCACACTACAGAATGTTTGCAAAGTGGGGAGGATGGGCAGGGCATTAAGGAATCTGCGGCTAGACTGTGTCTCTACCAAATAATATGTTTCTGAAGGTAAGTAACTTGTTCATCTGCTAGAGACATCTAGCTGCAGATTCCTTAACTTTTGAATTAAATACCATAGCTATATGCACTAGGAGGAGGGTCTCCTGGCGAATCCTACAAAATCTCTCAAGGAGAACCAGCTGGTCGAAATCCACCACAGACCAGACATGTGGAGGAATTCTTTGAAAAAGAGCATGGCTCTCTATAAAAACCGTGGTACTGACCACAGCGAATGTAAATAAGAAACAACCCCGCAGGCACAGAAAAACTAAAGCCTCAAGAGGAACAGAATAACAACTTTTCAGAAGACATCTGACAACAGACAGGCAATAGTATTTAACCTCCAAAGGTTATCTGAGTCCTTGAACTAGAAAGGCCAAAGGCAACGCATATGTCAAGCAACACACATTCTCTACATCAGAAAAAAGGGCTTCCAAACCTCATTCCCATTAAAACCAAGATAAAAAAAAACATTTATTGCAAGGTCGGGAAGATCAAACCATGTGTCCAGACGGATTCATGTCATACTCCATTCCTAAAACAAAGAACCTTTTTTTTTAAAACCATAATGGCCACCCGAATAATCACAAAATGCATAGTGTCTGTAGAGATGAAAAAATGGCAATTAAAGAGATATGAAGATGCTATTTATATTAATCAATTATACCTAGATATATATATCCGCATTCCACGCCTACATATAGATCTAAACTTTAAAACAGAATGTAATATCCTTCTTATTACATATAGCAGAATTATATATCTGCATGTGTGAACACATATGCAACATACTTATGCAAACTCTGTATACACACATGGATAAACTGAACTGAAAAACCAGTCCCAAAATACCATACAATATAATATCAAGAAAGATATTGCACCCTTGATGAAACACCTTCGAAGACTTAGCATTTAGATAATGCTGCCCGTCAAAAGTATCCCAACAGGCTTGTACTACCTAAAGTAGACCTACATGAAAAGGAGCCTTTACCAGCAGCAAGCACTTATTACCACACTTGGCCAGGAAAGCCAAGACAAATGAGATAAACCAACCCCCCAAAAAAGAAAACCAGTTGTAGTAACTGTCCACAAGGCATATGAACCAAAATTCAATCTGACCGGACTTGAATATACATATTTAGTTCTATAATAACCCACGAAGCACCAGATCATATGTCACCCTATGATCCCGTAAAAGGGCTGTTAGGTACAGAAAATAAGAAATGCTTGAAAGAGAAATGTCCCCAAAAAGACAGATAACATCGACAGGACAGGAAATGTATGACTATCAGTAGTGCCCACGCCAACGAATATGGAAATATCCAGAATGTTCTTAAAGTGAAGAAGGATCAAAAAACTAACCTTCTCTTTTGAAAAAAAAACAGAAATCTTCTCAGCCATGTAAGACATGGCCGTAAACAGCACTAAGGTAAATGTTCAGCCACTTTATCTCAGATAACCTCAGTAGGAAAGCTCACGGGACAACCATGTTAAAAAAATTGGACATAAGAATAAATAACACCTCCAAAAACGGAGGAAACCAAAACTTTGTGTATTCAAAAGATTACAAATCAGGGACCTCAAATTGCTAAACGTAATGTCTCCAGGAAAAAGGGAGCACACTTCCAAGGAACAAATTCCTATGCGCAGGTATGGAACACCACATATAATAAAGTTGGCCTGACCCCCTCACCGGAAAGCATAACCCAAATATTATCCAACGCAAAAGCTATCCGTGCACCACTTGAATTAAATGAAAAGTGCACTCTGCTAAATTAATAAAAAGGACTGCATTGGACAAACCAGACACTATCATTACCCTGAAGTGGAAATTCTGAGTATACATCAAAAACCAAGTATACACTCAGCATAGAAGGTCTCATAATTGGCATAAGTACAAGCTCTATACAAATTGCTGTAAGTCAACAGCAATGCATACAGCATACCGAACTGCTTCGAAAAAGTACGTTAAAAGGTAAACTCCCTAACCGAAAGACACACCTGCAAATGACCTTTTGAGCATGAATCCTAGTTTCATAGAAAAAAGAAAAAGGAAAAACATACCTTAGACATCCTTTACCACATAAACTGATAAAGACAGTATTAAAACAATAACATCTGCTACTTGCAGGAACACCAATCTGGTGTAATCAAAAAGTGGACATGTCAATGCCCTAACAAGGCTAGCTCGAAAAAATATAACTTCTGTATCACCTATACAGCCCAAGTATATGGACAACTAAAGAACATATAAACAGAGAAAAAGTAATTAAGTCTATCACTTTGCCTATCACTGAAGCGCCTTAATGCCGGTGTAGCTCCACTCACCTCTTTGGAACCCGAGGGAGCTCAAGAGGAAGGCGGAGGGCCAAAGATGAGAGGCAGAGAGTTATAGTACACCCTTCATCTGGGTCATCGATGCCCCGGCTCCTGGAAAGACGGGAAGACACGGGTTAAAGTCTTGTATGGACTCCTCAACCGGCAAGCCAGAGGAGCTGTGAGAAACAGATTCTCCATGGGGCAAAGTCAGAGGTAGCTGTGACTTCAAACGCCAACATTTATCTTTAGGCATCTCTGGAGAGCAACATCCCCGAGACGTCGAGGAGCTTTGGCTACTGGAACGGCTCCATGAACGGACCTCCATTTTGGAAGATGAAGACTGAGGCCGTGAAATCTCCATGGAATGTGACAGATGTGCCGCGAGTAACTTTATATGGCTTTCCTTGAGCGCCGTCGGCTTCGGCCTCTGGCAGGAGTAACAATCCTCAGAATTGTGGTGTTTTCCCAAACACCACTTTCAAACAGAATGTGGATCTGTAGCCGACATTTGTCGAGTACAAAACTCAAAAGGCTTAAAGCCTAAAGAAATGGGAAAAAAGGCACACTGTTCCCAACCGACAAAAACTGTCGAAGTAGGCCAGAAAAAAGGTCTCAGGAACAGTCTATATGGCCTCCCTTGTAACCATTGTCAGGAACCACAGGCTCAACATCGTCTCATACGCCAACACCCAGCTGATCCTCTCCCTCACCAATGAGCCCAACATCACAAGACACAACTTCTAAGAAGGGATGGAAGCCGTCGCCACCTGGATGAAGAACAGCTGCCCCAAACTCAACTCAGAAAAGACCAAAGTCCTCATCCTAGGCTCCACCGCCTCCGCATGGAACGATTCCTGGTGGCCCTCCGCCCTCGGAAATCCCCCTACCATGACGGACCACGCACAAAACGTCAGCATCATACTAGATTCATTGCTCACAATTAATCGCCAGATCAACGCCGTCTCCTCAACCTGCTTCAACAACCCTCATGCTTCGAAAGACCTTCCGATGGATCCGGACTGAATCCAGAAAAACTGTTACGCACGCACTCAGCAGCAGCAGACTGGACTACAGCAACACTCTGCCAGAATCAACAAGAAAATCCTATGCAAACTCCAGACTGTCCAGAATGCTGCAGCCAGACTGATCCTCAACATCCTCTGTCGCAGTCACATTACCCAACACCTCCCTGATCTCCACTGGCTTCCAATCGAAAGGAGAATAACAATCAAATTCCTCACCCACGCATACAAGGCTCTTCACAACACCGGATCCGCATACCTGAACAGCCTCCTCTGCTTCCACGGAGCCAAAAGACACCTCCGATCAGCCCAGCTCTCACTGGCCACCGTCCTACGTATCAGCAAGACTAGAAAGGGAAGAAAGTACTTTTCCTACCCCGCAGCCAAACCGTGGAACACCCTCTCCCCTCCACCTCTGGCAATTTCCCACACTGCCCCAGTTCAGGAAGGACCTCAATACCTGGCTTTTCGGCTGACCCCAGAACTCAACTGAGCCACCAACTCCCCCCCAGTTGCTTGAGACCCTCATGAGTGAGTAGTTGAGCTTTACCAACCCTGATTATTTGATTGACTGACTGCTACTCCAAAACCACGTTGCAGTGCAGAAAAGAAGAAACTGATGTTCACTCGCCGGAAGGAACTTATATAACTCCACTGACGTCACAATCGGAGAAAATGTCATCACAGAATCATAAGGCACCGCCCCCCAATGGGCGGAGTGACTGCTGAAAAATGTCGGATCCAGTCTGACACCTGGGAAAAATTAAAAAGTTAAGGAATCTGCAGCTAGATGTCTCTATCAGATACCCTGAATTAAATAAGAGGACTGTTGCTTTGTGTGGTTGGAAGGGTGGGAGAACCAGGAAGGACATGTGTGTCATGAAAAGGAGGGCAAGAGGAAAGGTTGTTGTTGTGATATGTCTTCAATGAACAGCCAAGCAGGATGTAGAATAAAGTAAGTTTATTCGAAGTGCACAACCTGGCATCCGACCACCTCGACAGTCCAGTGCAACTGCCGAGTGTCGTCAGCCTAACATTCTTTTAGAATCAGCACATGTCAAAGAGAATATAGCAACACTCACGAGATACACACACGAGACACCTTCACGCACACAACACCCACGAGACACATACACGTGCTGTAGTGGCGTGCTTATTGTTAATCGCGCGAGGTGCCACGCGATGCTTCCTAGCATCGCGTGGGGTGCCGCGCGATGCCCAGCATGTTATGTTTGTTATTGTTTAAATGCAATGTCCCCGTGCGGCGTGTACGTTCAGTGGAAGAGCCTTAAAGTCCTTCAGTCACTGTTGGGCTCTTCGCTGTCGGGATGCATCGCGCTGGGGAGGAGTTATTTACGAAATAAACTTCATCTTAAATCTCACCTACTTTCGTGGAATATTGGTCTTGCGACACGCGCACAAAGCACACATCATAACAGTTGTTATAATGCAGATGGATGAACAGGGTATGTTCAGAGGTGCACAGCCAGATTTGACAAGCCATGACATTGAATGTCATTCCACACCCTGTGTGCATGAAGAAGAGGGTATGATAAGGCAACTACCTGTGAGGCTGCATAGACTTATCCTTGAGTAAGATCTGTGTCATTTTCTGCACTGTTTTCCTCTGTTCTTTGGAATTTGATGTTCATTTTGGATTGTGATGTGGTTTTAATTCCTATGCCATAACAAAGGGGACAATGTTTCACAATGGGGGTGTTAGGCTGCAAGTTATATTTTATTTTGTTATGTCTTTGCCCAGTGTACAGAAGGACGATTTGTTATACTGCTGTATTTTAATTCTGTCACCTAATTGTGTAGTGTAAATATAGTAGATGTGTTTTACCTAAAAGGGGCAATGTCACTTGCCCACTGCTCATTTCAGAATATTTATGCATGTAAGCACTGTCATATTATAGAAGGTTACTGGGTTCTGACTTTGGTAGTTGCTGCAGGGCAGGCTTGGTGGCTCCACGGCCTCGCTGTACTGTTACCTGGGACACTGTCCCAAAATATACCCATTTGGTATCAAGACTTGTTACTACAACAATCTACTTTCCTTTAGCTAAAACATGCATTGTGGTGAATTTTAAGCATTAAACATTAAACTTAGCTGACAGAAGTTCACATGGGGAACGAGGATGTGTGCTGGGGTTATAATTAAAAAACATTTGTACGAGTGCGGGGTATCTCAAAGTAAGGAAGGAAATATTGTCACATTTGAACACATGATTGCCATGCAAGATGTAGATAGCATTAGTACAGTCCTGAAGCTGTAGCTCAGTAAGAAGATAAAAGTGTAATCTCTGAAGGGAGAGATTGTTTATTTCCGAGGCTAAATAATGATCACAGACTGGAGATGGTAACACATCCTCCTCATTTTGAATGCAGTGTATTTTCAATGGTTTAAATCATGAGGGACCCTGTCCTGATGCAGTTTAGAGATTATTCAATGCAAAGAAAGACAACCAATAAGGGATGGACAACAGAGAATGTAGATACCAAGAAAATGTTTCATGAAAGCCATTCACAAAAGGATGACAGGATATTGAGAATGGCTCTGCCCAAATGATGGATTCATCTAAATCTATGCCACAATCATAGAGTAGTTGTAATATGCGGTTTGTGATCCTATCTTCACACTCATGGATTACAACCACAGACATATTCTACAGCACCATGTCTGGACCACACTCCGTAAGCCTCACACACGACACCACAACCCAACACTAACAGATCTGATTACTACCAACACCCTTCTCCCATCCATACACTACACATGTAGCCATCATTCACCGATTAGCATGACAATGAGAAATTGTTTTGTGGAAAAACCAGGGCTGCAGGTCCTGAAACAGCATTAAAGATTGGGTACTAGGCAGCAATAATATTACAGAGATATTTGAGTCTATCTGATTAAAACATTTTTTAAGCAAACTGCAGTAAAATTCCACTGTATAATGTAGTGAATATTATGTGTTAAACAATTGTACCTTCTGGGTCTGGAGTCATCAGAACTTCCACCTCGGAAGAAAGGCTACTGAAAAAGTCCTTCAGGAAGAATAAGGCATCCTAAAGTAAAAAACAAAAACAAATGGAAGTCTGTACTGATGAACAAAAACACTGTACACGGAAATACTGCTTCATGTATTAGATGTACGTAGTGATCAGCGACAAATTTATCCTATCGATTTGCTAACATGCCTACTTTGTCATGCTCTCAAACACTGCATATGCCTTGCATTTTCTTGTAAGCACCCATTTCGAGACAACCATTTAAAAACAGCACTGAAATGCAAGAGACAAAGTTTGTGAGGGGCACTGCAGTCTTCCCTTTTCCCCAGGCACCAGAATGATACTCCAGGAACTTTCATCGTAGCTTAGGAGCAAATCAAATGTGTACCTGTAAATTCAGTGAAATCTAGGATTACACTTCCCCCCAAGCATTAAGCTATGAAGGTAGAAAAGACCCTAAAAAAGGAGAACGGGGCAAACAGCCGACCTTCAACTCTTCAGGCATGCTCCTCGTGGTACAGCTGCTTGCTACTAGTTCAAATAATCGCATCTTGTCGCTGTGTGAGGCTAGACAAGAACCTAAATTGCATGTCACAATGGCGTCTATGCAAAACCTTGTGTGACCTCATAATGCCAAATGGAACTTGTGCCACTGTGCTCGCTCAGTTCATAGGGTTGTCCCAGAGCTATGGTTTCCACCATTTAAATGTATACCGTAGAAAACCAACAAGCAAGATGCCGGTGCCATGAGATACTAACGTACTCTAATAGAAATTGTGATGGATGGGCCGATTTAATCTGCCATTTAATTTGATTCTATAATGTTGATACTCATTATACAACCCAGTGGACGCACGAGGCTCAACAGACATTCCCAAGGGTTCTCCTAAAGCATCTTTTTGCATTTTTTCTTAAACATATTTTATCGATCAAACAAGTGCATCAATGCACATCGCATGTCATCAAGTTGAATGAGACTGCATGCATAGGAATACATTTGTGCACTTGCTCAGTAATAAGCTCTTTAAAACTTGCTTTATAAAAACGAAGTCCTTTAGTAGTGTTCCCCTGATCAGCAATGTTAACATGGTACTTGTTCCATGATTCAATACACAGACACGAGTCACATTCTGACACAAAGACCATTGTCTGAGGCCATCTGGATTAGGTCACACTCCTTCCTATCTTTTGTTCATGTCCTTCTGCTGCTACCCTGGGGAAGTCCCCTTCTGCAGAGCTGAGAGAGACCACTTTTTACAGTTATGCATTTCAGTGTGTCCAACTACACAAGTTAGTCCTATCAAATGTCTATAATTTGGGCACAGGTACACCCCCACAGCATCTCTGAATATGAAGGCTAAGGATGCCCAAAAATATGCAGGAAGAAAGCATATGGAATGTTGGAGGCTGTATTAATCTTGCTTGATAAAAGCAGAATATTTTAATTTATTCCCTTAAGTTTTTCTAGAAAACAGGTTTCGCAGGGTTCAGCAGTCACCCTCCACCCATTCAGGAAAAGGATATGGCGTCCGCAGCTGGTCTAAAGTCGGGGTACCAAGTGATGGGTGTGTACGAGGGGGGGAAAGTGGTGAAGCCCTTCTTGGCTGCTATTTGGTCCCATTTGTCGAGAACGGTTTTGTTTGGCCAAGCAAGGTGCCCAATTTATATGTTGGCAGGAAGAGAACTCTGTCGCGGATGTGATGGAGTTCCTTCCCGGCCAACATAGTGGGCCGCCTGTCTAATTTAATTACAGGTGGACCTTAAGTTTGGCCACGGCGGAGGCTACTCTGTCTCCTCTGTGGCCAAACTTATTTGACGGCCCTAAGGAGTAAGAACCATTAGAGAAATGACTATATATCTGCCCACCAAATTTAGATGGGCAGACAGGTAGACATTTTTTTACTGTTCTTTACTGTCAGGAACAATCTGGCGGTAATGGACAGTAACACTATAATACTGCTCATCATGCTCCCCCTGCACATTTTTTATTTATAAAAAAGAAAATCCTGTTTCAGGAATTTTTTTGTAAAAACAAAAAAGAAAAAAATCTGTGCTACAAGGCCACGTCCTGCTGATGCAGCCCCAATGTTGTATAGCATTTTAGGATCCTAGTGTAATTTTCCTGATTCATGCCCTTATATAGGTATAAATCACCTTGTCCTTATATAGGCATAGAAATCATAACCATATTTAGACATAGCCCATGCAGTCCAAATACAGGCATGGATACTTCCACAAGTTCCGAAAAGTCACAACGATTTCTTGGAAAACTCGGCTTCAGCAGTCAGGGACTTCCCCTTGCTTGAATATTGATTTGTCCAAGAACTCATGGAGTTTTCAAAGAACTGCGATTCTTTGATGACGTTATTATGTCCAACTTTACGCCAAACTCGGCACCTTCAAGGTATAAATATTCCCACACTTGCCCTAGCAAATACACAGTGGTTTGGAGCAGTTCGACTATCTACTTGCCCGATGCAGCTCGCTACAGCAAAAGCCGAAGGAAGCCGACCCTCCAGCTGACGCACTGAGAGAGACGCTGTCTTTTCTCTTGCCGAGAAATCCATCTCCAGTGTTTCCAAGCTCCCCTTGCGGGGTGTTGGGAAATCAAGTCCCGAGACAGAGAGATACCAGACCTCCTTCATTCTAAACCAAGGTACGGAGCTGATTAGACCCTAAGAGAAATCTTGGATAGATTCTTGGTAAAGAATACTAAACCTATGCTACACCAGACTTACTTCTTCCCTCGTGCAGACTTAGGTTAGGTACATTGGGATAGGTGTATTTTAGAAGCACCAGTTGAGTACTTTTAGTCTTTGTTATTTATGTATGTATTTTATGGCTTAGAAACCATACCATGCTTTTACAGTATTATTTTATAATACTCTTCTTGCTGTACGTATTATACTTTGCAGCCAGTATTCCGATTGTAGCAGTTAATTTCTTCTGCATGAGAAAGAAGACTGTTCAATAAATACTTTTATTGAAAACGCCCGTCTCTCTATGTCTCTGCACCTCTGGTGAAACGAAGCATGCACAATTGACTGAGTGAAATATCTATCTATTATTTCCACGACTCTGAAAGATACGTTTTATCTTGGGGGAACAAAGTTGTCATGTTTATGCGGTTGTCAGAAACTAATCCCTTCTTGTTTATTCAAGAAAGTTTCTAGTGACCTTTGAGCTAGCTGGCACTCACAATTAAGTTTAATATATTCGATAGAGACCTAGTCGACATAAGTCCTACGTCACATCTATAGGATATATTATTTCAATGCGCAGAGTCTATTGGGATTATAGGCACTACACTACATCGTAGCACAGAGTTAAATGTATTGACAGAAATAGCAATGACAGAGGTTCCTATCCATGTTTTCATAAGTGACCCCCTGCTGGGCGGACAATTATAAATGAGGCGGGTGGACCCTCCGTGATGTGGACGGAGGATATTTACTCTGTCCCCATGGTGGTACGGTGGGCCGCACACCATGACTTAAATCACGCCGTAGGGCCCATAGTGAACTGCAAGATACTGCTCTATCCTTCTTGGGCCTCAAAAAACCTGTGTTTCTCGCTCTCTCTCACCACAAAGAGATATATTGGAGAAGGGCTGTCTAGTAATACTCCAGTAAATGAGGGCATGCCAGACCACCTTTGTCTTAAGGAAGCATAAGAATCTTTTTAGGGATGAAAGGTTCCTACCCTGACCCACGACCCTTACCCCCCCTCCCAGTATAAACAAATGTATTTTAGTCTGAAATTGGGTGATATCCAACAATGATATATGAATTGAGAGCGCCTGGAAGAGAACTCTGGAAAGGATATTCATTTTGATGATATTGATAAAACACAGTCATGACCGGCATGCCTGTGGCCATCTCTGACGGTCCTTCAGAATGTTTTTGCCGATCTCTACCCAAATGGGTTTAGTCCATCTCTCAAAGTGAATTGCAGTAAAACCGAGATCATTCTGTTTGGCAGGGCTGAGGAGTACTGGTCTAGCAGTTGGTGGCCTCAGGCACTGGGTCCCTGTCCGTCCCCTAAACAAGTAGTCTGCAACCTAGGAATAACGATTGACAACAAGTTATCTATGACAAATCATGTCAATCTCATGCTGGGCACTTGTTACGGGATTCTGAGCAAGTTACTTACAATCTTTAAATGGCTAACCATTGAAGCCAGGAAGCCTTTGATCGAGGGCCTAATTGTAAGCTGTATGGATTACGGGAATGCCTCATTAGCCTCCCTAAACGAAGACCTCCTTTCTAAATTGAAAGTTTTGCAAAACACGGCGGCCAGACTGCTCTTGAACCTACCACCAAGATCTCCTTCAGCCCCAAGTCTGAGGTCCCTCCATTGGATACCAGTTAGGAAAAGAGGTCACTTCAAATTCTTCTGCCTAACTCATAAAAGTATATATGGTACTAGACCTGGCTATTTAGCGAAAAGACTTAAAAAATATCAGCCTGACTGAACATTAAGATCTAGTTCAAAATTTCTTCTCACGCCATTTCGCGTCCGTACCACACGTAGTGGGGGCCGATCGTTTTCCTTTCTTGCCCCCCATCACTGGAACAAGCTGCCGCTCCATCTTCTTTCTATGGCGGACCACCAGCATTTCCACAAAGAATTGAAAACATGGTTATTTGACCAATAATAACGCAAATCGGATCTGCCCCCCAGGCTCAGGAATTGCTGCAAGCCCCATGAGACCTACCAGTGACTGTACGCTATATAAGATTCTCTGACTTGACTTGACTAATATTAAGGCCCAGGTATCCAATTGAAGTGGTTGCCCACTGGAGGGGCATAAAAGTTTGGAGGGAATGGAGATCTGCTGAGGGATACTTAAGTTGAGGATGTGGTCTTTTTCCTTGTTAATTTAAAGCCCTATACCTGTCAAAACTCCTCAAGGGCCTCCAGTAGATATGGGAGGGATTTGGAGGGATTAGTCAATGTGTGGGGGACATTGTTTGCGAAAAACTAACTTTATGCATTCGGCTTCCAAATAGGATGCCAGTTATTGTCTGTATTTGTCTCATCCGTATAGCTAGAGATTCCACCTCAAAGGCAAAGAGGAGTAGGGAGAGTGGACACCCCTTCCTACTGCCCTGGGTAGTGTGTTGGGATGAGTCCACTGTCCATTCATCCGTATAACTGCAGAGGGAAATGTATGCTCTGGCAGACTGTTGTTCATCATATTAGGGTGTAAGTAAAGTTTATTTAACACCACTCAGAAAAAAAGCTCAGCTCACTCGATTAAAAGCTTTATCTAAATCAAAACAAAGAATTAGTGGTAGGACATTACGTTTATGAGCTTTTCGACCACGTGAGCAAGGCTTGTAATATTATAATTTCCTAGTCT
This sequence comes from Lissotriton helveticus, assembly GCF_964261635.1. Classification (NCBI taxonomy): domain Eukaryota; kingdom Metazoa; phylum Chordata; class Amphibia; order Caudata; family Salamandridae; genus Lissotriton; species Lissotriton helveticus. The sequence goes on from NC_136070.1 coordinate 374,470,671, forward strand.
ATTACGAGAAAAACCTACTTGATCACAATCAATCATTCCTAGGAGAAGGGGAGCCGGACATCTGCAATATTTTTGTACAGAGTTTCGCATCTGTATTTAGAAGGGCAATCGGGTGAGAAGATTTCAGTTAGATAAGTCTTTGCCCAGTTTGTAAATAAGGAATTTCCCTGCTTCGAACATTGTAGGGGTAAGGCTAGTGATCTGTAAGAAGGGTTATAATATTTATTTTGTAAAGGAGTGGAGACAGTTTCATAGAACTTTAATTTGAGACCATCTGGGCCTGGTCACTTTCCAATGAGTTTCCCTTTGAGTGCTTGTCGTAGTTCAACCGAACCTATAGCAGCTTTAAGCAAGATTATGAGGAGGTATAGGCAGACATTCACATTAGTTCAAGTATTTTTGTATACCCTCTGAGTTCTCAGCTTCTTTACTGTAAAGCGGCTCACTGTTCCCTCTCTCGAACCACTCACTCAGCCTCTCAATTTTAACCAGAGGGCTAAACGTCTCGGGCCGGATACACTAACATTAGGATCAGCAATTTCCTAAATGTTATTATTTACGAATCGCAATCAGAAAATTACTATTACTTATTTAAGTTAGTGATCCCTAGTGGGTTGTAAATCGACCTACCTCATGAATACTAAAGAGATAGGGTCCAGTTTGCGGCACACTAGAAAAGATAGCCATCACAGGGATTGTGGCCTGCTGGGGTCCGCAGACTGCAATGTCTGTGATTGCTTTTAAGTAAAGCCATCTTTTTTAAATGCAGCCCATTTTCTTTAAAAGAAATCGGGATGTGTTTAAAAAAACAACTTGAAATGTTTACGTTTCTTTTTTTAAAATTGGGCAGTGGTCCTTGGGACCACTGGCTGCTTATAAAAAATATTTTGTTTAACATTATCAAAGGGGGTTGGGTGTGACCAGCAAGATGGCCGACTGGGAGCAGTTAAAGCGTAGCTTCCAGCCTGCCAATACAATCCTGAATCATTCTCCCACCTCTCAAAGTCCACGACACACAAAACGGCTCATCCAAGGATGGCAATGAGGCCATTAACGGAGGTTCTGCACGCTTGGCCACCAGTGTATAGCAGGTCATCCCTGCAAGAGGACTGCAGAGCCTCTGAAGCCTCCGACTTCACTGCGATTCGGCATCAGCCATGACTGCAGGTGCAGCTAGCGTCGCACCCTGACTGATCGCCACAGAAGGAAATGTGCAGCCTGGTCACTCCATGGTCGGCTTTGCTGACGGGGAGCCACTGGTGGCGGTGACACCTGTGGACTTCACTGAGGGAAGCAGCGTCACAGTGAACAGGCCTGGGCAGCTGCGTACGTCGGGCAGTGCAGTGCCTGGGGGGGACAGCGACTGCGAGTGCGGTAAACAGTGGGCCACTGCGATGAGCTTCCCCACTGAGGCACTTGTTCTGGGGTCACCATGATATCCGTACGACCCCCATGGAGTGTATCGGGTCCGTCTGGGGCCCTGTGTGCAATTGGCATAATGATGGGTGGGGGAGGCCCCTGTGACCGGCTGCCCCACTGCCCTCCTACCACACAGAGGCACATATCAGCAGAATCACCTGGAGCTGACATAGCCCTGCAGTGCAAAACAGGCTTGTTAGAGCTCCCAAAAGCCCATGGTGCGATGAAGAAGGGGCGCCACAGTGTATATTGCACAGAGGAGGGTGTGCTGGGCTGCATGAGATTTTAACTTAGAGACAGTGCCTGGGGTGCCTTGATCCTCCCCTCCCCCCAGTGGCACACTGGATGGTATTCTAATGGGGACTTGGGATGCTGGCTGCAACTGGGGTGTTGGAGCCCTTCCTCTCCACCCTCCTTCCCCCATACTGGGGACTGAACAACAGAGCCAGCAGGGGGGGCAACACCTGCTTAGGGCCATGAGCCCCCTTACAAGTGGAGAATAAGACCCGGGGTGTGGGGGAAGGGCTAGCCTGCGCAGATTGCTGTCAAACCCCTTGTATGAGCGAATTCGGCCACACGGATTTCCGAGGTCCCCACTGATCACACACTGGGTGGGTTCTACTGGCGGGGGCAGAGAGGAGACAGCACGTGGGCTTCCTTGTTGCCCTGGCCTGGGGTGTGTGCTGCTGGTGTGCCCCAACGGCTGATCGACAATGGGCAAAGACAGGGTGCTACATGGGGCACAACAAACAAAGATTGACCAGTTCACTGTCTCCGGGCCGTGGGTGGGCCCCCCGAGTGAGGTTGGAGGAGTCCTACAGGTGCTACAGGGCCCTACGGGGCCCCAGATCCTGGCAGCGATCGATGGCCCCAGGCAAAAATTGACTCGGTCTCCCTTTATATAAACCTGTTTGGGGGCAGACCTATGTAAAGTCTCAGAAAAATCAACTGCGACAGAGCAATAGGTGAACCAATTGTTGGAGGAGCTGTCGTCCCTTAAAGCCACGGTGGCCACCCTCATGGGACATCCGCAAAGACTGAAAATGAATACTGTAGACGCGGAAGGTAGATCCCCAAGATTCAATCTACGCTTTGTTGGGTTACCCGAAAATGTGGAGGGCGCTATGCCTGAATTATTCCTGGACGAATGACTGAGAGAAAAATTCCTGGAGGCTGTCCTGTCACCGGTCTTTGTGGTGGAAAGGACATATTGGTCCCTAGCACCACCCCCTCTCCAGGAGGGAGAGGGGGGTGACCACCACAAACCATATTAGCAAAGATTCTCAGCTTTTGAGACAGGGACGCCATCCTACAGACGGTTCGATGGCAAGGGAAACCAGCTTTAGACAACCATGTAATACAAATGTTTCCAAACTACACACAGCGAGTCCAGCAACAAAGGAAAACGTTGGGGGGGGGGGTAAAGCAGAAATGAAAAGCTATGGTATATGTTGCTCTATCTGGCAAAGCTAAAGGTGGTGCACATACGGTGTTTATATTTCTTCACAAGGTCGGAAGACGTATGGGACTGGCTGCAGGTCAACGGAGAGGGTCGTACCCCGGGCCAGGGCGGCCCCAGCTTGTCTGCAGAAAGAGTGCTGGAATGGGTCTGCAGGATGAAAAAAGAGAAGCTGAAGAAGGTCCGTGTCGGACACCCAGTGGTAGTCATGATGAAACGCTGAATGTGGAAAGCCGGAGACTGGGACAGGAAAAAACCAGGGCCCTGGTGGAGGCGGTCACCTCTACTACATCGGCTGACAGTGGCTCGGAAGTGGTGGAGGATACGCCGGAAGTTGAGGCCAAGCAACCCTCAAGCTAGTGGACTGTAGACAGTTGTTTGTTGGGAACTTCCTGCTGGCTGGTCTACCGGGATGGGGATGAGTTGCCCCCCTGGAGGATTGCTGGACCTGAGCAGCTGGCGTGAACTGGTACAGTGACGTAGAGGCACGATGGGACTTGATGGGACCATATTTCAGATAACTGTATGTATTCTAATGTGGTGACAGCGAGAATAGAGGCTGCATCATGAGTCTGGCGGGGGGTAGAACAAGTTACTTACCATCAGTGACGCTTTTTGTGATGGATACAGTATCTGCCTATGGATTCCTCACCTTATGAATATCCCCACCGCCAGCATTCCGCTGAAACTTTTCCTAGCTCCCCGCGCTGACGAGGTCGTCACAATACCATGGCTCCGCACGCGGCTTCGCATGACGTCACTGGAGTCACAAGAGGACCACATCGGCGTGATGACATCAGTTCCACCATTTTTTCCGTGCCACCAAGGCAAACGGGCGGACCGACCATAGAGACAATGCATACACAGTGCACAGTATTCACACAAATACACACAGTGTAAAGTGAAATAGGAAACCAAAGAAAGCAAACATTTCCTATAAACCTACATAAAGGCATATAGAGCCAACATAAAATGACAATATGAAATAACCATATTAACCAATACCTCTTTTTAAGGTATAAGAGGGTGGACGATGGGGAAGCGGGTGGGTCAGTGAGGAATCCACAGGCAGATACTGTATCCACCAGAAAAAGAATCACCAAAGGTAAGCAACTTGTTCTTGTGATAGATACATCTGCCTGTGCATTCCTCACATTATGAATAGAATCCCACAGCAGTCCCACTCCCGGAGGAGAGTGTCCACCCTTCTATACCAAAAAGTCTTGCAAAACAGAGTGCACAAAATGGCCATCCATCCTCACTTTGGAATCCAAGCAGTAATGCTTCGTGTGGAGGGAGGCCCAAGTTGCAGCATTACAGATGTCCAACATAGGAACACCCCTGGACAAAACAGAAGTAGATGATTTAGCCCTGGTGGAGTGAGCTCTAATGCCTTCAGGAGGCTCCTTACCAGCCGGAGCGTAACAGATCTTGATGCACAAGATGAACCACCTGGATAAAGTGCGCTTGTGCACCACCTTGCCCTTCATGCGTCCAACGTAGCCCACAACGAGCTGATCAACCTGACAGAAGTCCTTTGTTCTATCCAGATAAAAACTAATCGCCCTCTTAGGGTCCAAACAGTGAAGCCTCTCCTCCTCCTTGGAAGGGTGAGGGGGAGGATAGAAAGTAGGAAGGGTAATGGACTGCCCTAAATGGAAGGGAGTTACCACCTTAGGCAGAAAATCAGCCCTGCTCCTGAGGACCATCCTTTCAGCATGTATGGTCAGAAACGGAGGCTTTGAACTCAAAGCCTGAAGCTCACTCACCCTCCTAGCCGAAGTGATAGCCACAAGAAAGACCATTTTGAATGTCAGCAGTCTTAAAGGAAAACTATAAAAAGGGAGGAGGACCCCACACAGACTTGTAAGGGACTGGGGGGAAAATAATGTACAAAGGAAAAAAGTCCCAATAACAAATGGACAACAAGGGATATGTCCGATTTGAATATTCCTACTTAGGGTGTCTAACTAAAACAGCATGCCAAGTTCTTGGGCGGGAAAGGCAAAGGTACAATATAGTGTTTTAAGATAGTAACCGTATCACTAGAGGGACAGTTGTAGATTTACACAAATTACACACATTACTTTAGGCTATAATAATCATTATTATAGCCTAAGTAATGTTTGTACATTAAAGGAAAACTATGCATAGGTTCAAACATGGAACCCATTAAGAAAGTTAAAAGTAGATTCAAAATCCACTGGGGCATAATACATGGAGTGGGTGAAAACATGTTAGTAATCCCCTTAATAAACCTTAAAACTATTGGAGACTTAAAAAGAGATGGCTGATCAGGCAAACAAAGAAATGCCGATAAAGCTGACAAATATCCTTTAACAGTGGCCACCGCACAACCCTGCTTGGCCAAATGCAGCGAAAAACAAAGAACATCAGAAAGATGAGCTTTTAAAGGATCAATAGACTTCTCTCCACACCATTTAACACATTTTGACCACCTATAGGAGTAGATAGACTTGGTGGAGTGTCGCCTGGCCGATGATATAACATCCACCACGTCAGGGGGGAGAGAGAAAGAATTCAGGTTGCCCCGTTCAATCTCCAGGCATGAAGGTGCAGGCTCTGCAGGTGGGGGTGTAGAATCTGCCCCTGACTGCGAGAGGAGGTCTACCCTGAGAGGGAGATGGAGCAGGTGGTACCACAAAAGGTGAAGGAGGTCTGTCTACCACACCCTTCTTGGCCAATCCGGGGCGATCAATATAACTTGTGCCCGGTCTAGGCGAATCTTCCTCAGAACCCGAGGAATCAAGGGTATGGGCGGAAACGTCTAAAGGAGTTGAGAGCTTCAATTCAACTGAAACGCGTCCCCCAATGCTCCCTGCCTCGGAAACTGGAGACTGCAGAATGACGGGTAGTGAGCGTTCTCGAGAGTGGCAAACAGGTCCACCCAAGGAGATCCCCACGTCTGGAAGATGTGTTGAACTACCTCCTGATGAAGCCTCCACTCGTGATCAGTGGAAAACTGCCGACTGAGACTGTCCGCACGCACATTCAGCACCCCGGCCAGATGACTTGCCATCAAGCAAATCCAATGGTCCTGAGCCCAGGACCAGAGCCGTAACGCCTCTTTGCAGAGACGGTACTACCCTACTCCTCCCTGCTTGTTCACGTACCACATCGCGGCAGTGTTGTCCGTCCCGACTTGAACCGACTGGCTGCAAAGGAATGGGAGAAAGGCCTTGAGCGCCAAACGTATCGCCCTCAATTCCAGAAGATTGATATGAAGCAGTCTCTCCTCTGGAGACCAAAAACCCTTGATCTCCAGATCCCCCAGATGAGCACCCCAACTTAAGGGTAGAGGCATCCGATATTACTGTGGCCACCGATGGAGGAAGGTGAAAGGGCTTTCCTTGAGACAGATTGCCCTCCACGCTCCACCAAGACAGATCTGCTGCAGCTTCTATGGAGATCCTGACTGACTCCCTGAGATCTCCGTTGTGCTGATACACTGCCTGCGGAGGCACCACTGGGGCGCCCTCATGAGCCAGCGTGCATGGTTGACCAACAGAATGCAGGAAGCGAGCAGATGAAGGACCTTCAGAACCGGAACAACCTCTCCATTGTAAAACAAGGGAATAATTTCCTGAATGTCGAGAATCCTTTGCGGAGGTGGGAAAGCTCGAAACACAGTGGTATCCAGTACTGCCCCTATGAACAGGGTGCGCTGTGAGGGCACTAGTTGAGACTTGGGTACATTTATCGAAAAACCCAATTTGTACAACAGCTGAGTTGTTACCTGCAGATGATGAAGCACCTTCCCTGGAGAATCTGCCTTCAGAAGTCAGTCGTCCAGGTAGGGGAAAACCGGAATCCCCGACCTCCTGAGATGCGCAGCCACCACTGCCATCACCTTGGTGAAGACTCGAGGTGCAGTAGTAAGACCAAACGGAAGAACTGCAAACTGGTAGTATTTTGACCCAACTGTAAATCGGAGATACTTCCTTGGCGACTTCAGGATTGGGATGTGAAAATGCGCATCCTGTAAGTCGATGGACACCATCCAGTCCTCTTGCTGCAGCGCCTGAAGAACCTGCGCTAGGGTGAGCATCTTGAACCTCTCCTGCTTGAGAAACAGATTTAAAATTCTGAGGTCCAGGATAGGACGTAACCAGCCATCCTTCTTGGGAATCAGGAAATATTGGGGAGTAGTGTCCCTGACCCCTTTCCTGCTCCGGAACCACCTCTATCGCACCCTTTTGTAACAGTGCAAGAACCTCCTTCTGAAGGAAAAGTAAATGATCCTCTGTGCAGAACCCTTGGCAAGGAGGAGGAAATTCCCTGAAGGGAAAGGCGTACCCATTTTCTACCAGATCTAAAACCAAAAAGTCCGAAGTGATCAATTTCCAATCCTGTAGAAAATGAGTAAGTCGGCCTCCCACGGGACCTACATGATCCAGGATGGCGGATCTAGGGCTGCTTTCCTGCATTACCAGGAGGGGTTGGGGAGGTAGAGGAGGAAGAGGAAGAAGGTTGATGTCCGGCTTCACGAAGGCGACCTCTGCCTGTACCTCTATAGGACTTGTACAAGCGGTTTTGTGGCTACTGCTGCTGCTGTCTGAAACTTCGAAAGGAAGACTTCCCGAAGCCACGGTATTGTTTATAACCATAACCTCTCGCCTGAGTCTACAGACCCAAAGACTTGGCCTTACTGTCGTTAAATCTTTGCAGGGCAGAATCAGCCTTCTCTCCTAAAAGTTTAGACCCATCAAAAGGCAGATCAAGAAGGGTATCAAACAAGGAGGGACACCTACCCTGTAATTACAAAGAGGCCTACGGGAGGTCCAAACAATTTTAAATCACACTCTGAACTGAGCTATTAAAGTTCTGCAGGAAATTCTTACTTCCAACCCTGAGATTGGCAACTCCAGATTCATACAGTGTCTGGAGATTGTCTTACGAGAAAATTACTTTGAGTTTAATAACAACTTTTTCCACCAGGTGGGTGGAGTCAGCATGGGTGCGGCCTGTGCCCCCAGCATCGCGTGCCTTTATATGGGTGCATTTGAGCGAACCCATATTTACAATGAGATGGCCCCCTTCCACGAAAATGTGCGAGCCTGGTCTCGCTTTATCGATGACGTTTTCTTCATCTGGGAAGGGGATTCCACCACTTTGATGGAATATATTGCTTGGCTCAATGCAGCGGATCCCCACCTCAAATTTACCAGTCATTTCAGTAATGACAAAATCGAATTTTTGGACATCTGGGTGGAACATCACAACAATGAAGTCTCGGTGTCCCTATTCACCAAACCCACTGCCCGAAACACCCTCCTCCAATACAGCAGCTACCATCCGCGCTGTCAAAAAGATAGTATTCCCTTCAGTCAATTCCTCCGCATTAGGAGGAATTGTACTGAAATGCGAGACTTTTTGACTCAAGGAGACATCTTGAAAGACAAATTGATGCAACGGGGCTACCCTTACCGACTGGTTAAAGATGCCTTTAAACGAGCTCGCTATTATAACCGAGACTCTATGTTCCTACCCAAGGAGAACGATACCAAGGAAACCATTGTTTGCATCACGAAACACTCTAGCCTGAATAACAAACTGCGGCAAGCCATCAATTCCAGTTGGTTCCTACTTAATTTGAACCAGGAACAAAGTCCCCTACCTAAACCCATCTTCGCATTCAAAAGAAACAGAAACCTAAAAAACCATTTGGTCAAAGGTAAACTGTCTGAGAAGGAGCCCCCCCATCAAACTTCCCTAACTGGATCCAACCCCGTGACTGGCAACCACCGATGTGGTACTTGCCAAGCATGCCCCAATGCTATCACTGGCCCTACTATCGCCACCCCGTCGCACACCATCAGTCTAACCAAAATGACCAACTGCCGTTCTTCTAATCTTGTGTACATTATCATCGGTCCCTGTAATCTCCCCTATATTGGAGAGACAGGAAGGGAGGTCAGACTCCGCATTGGGGAACACAAGTCTAATATTAGGACTGGCAGGATGGGTGCCCCCCTGGTGGAGCATTGGCACTCCAGCGATCACTCAGAAAAAGACCTAAGATTGTCTGTATTAGAAAGAATACAGGCCTCACCCGGGGTGGACCCCACCACCCTAAGGAAAAAAAGAGAAGTTTTTTGGATCTTTTACTTTAACAGCGTCGCCAAGGGACTGAATGAGGAATGCCCCTGGGCAAATGCCCTCACTTAGACACTTGGTTCCATTCGCTCTCTTACCCCCTCGGTCTCGGAATAAACCATATGAGTTTATATCTACGCCCATATTGAATGTGTCTCACCATGGGCTTGATTTAGACCCTTTTAACTGCCCTATACACAGGGCTCTGAGACCCAGGGCCCCTCCCATTTGAATTATTCTAAAACCAGGACCGAGATAAATTCGATCCTTCATGTGGAAACTAGGTCTCCCTAACCCTTTGGATCCCCCTAATGTCCCCCTATTTATTCAACACGTTATTCCATCTATTATTGTTGCATGCCTTCCTGGGTTGTTGTCTCATTATTTTTATTTTCTGAATGCCCCGACCCTAGGCCCCCTCTCCATTGTCACTATACTTATTTTTTATCTGTTATTTTTTATTTTGTGCCCACACAAAAATGGATGCCGCCCGAATAACCCACTTATCCTTTCCGACATGGCCGCGCTGTTGTAGCCTGTCTCAGGATCTCGTTTTCTATGACATCTATCTGCCTCCCGTGACCCCACCCGAAATCTCGCTAGGTCCCGCCTGGTCGTAATCTCGCGAGGTTACGCCTGGATCATTTTCTTGGCGTCCATACAAATAGACCTCCCTGTGCGGTGTTCGTCACCTGCTCAATCCCGAGAGTACTTTTCATACGGCCAGCCGGAGAAGCCACCCATGCCTTCCATTACGGTAAGAAACTCCTCTCCGCTTTACCCGACTTTTGCTTTCCCTCTCCTCGATTATTTATCTGATGTGGAGGGACCATCACAAGCCATGCTTCTTATATGTCCCAGTAATTAAGTATCTTCGGATTAATGTACCTTGATGATACTACTAAAATTCCTAAGAACCCCTGTAAGCAATACTCTATTCTTGTTTGATAGGTGCAAAACCTGAGGACTTGACACCCCCGCTGTAAATACTTAAGGAAACCAACCTCTACCTCCTCGCAACCGCTTAAACCTGGTAGGTTTCCGATACTTGTTCTGGGATCATTTTACCCTGGAGCCCCTTTCTAGTTGGCTCCCCTATTCCTAATTAAGCTATTCATTATTCAGCACTAAATGGGAAACTCGATACTGCTTTTCTAAACTATATCACTTGACCCGTAGGTTCCCAATTAAGCTATTCGTTATCCCGCATTAAATGGGAAACCCGATACTGCCATGTCATTTGAATTATTATTTCAACTAAGCTACTCGTTATTCCGCATTAAATGGGAAACCCGATACTGCCTTTCTAAATTATATCCCGTGATCCATAGGTGGCTACAATTTCGATCGCTCCGGCCCCTGTCATATTAGGAAGCTAGCGTTCCCCAATGTGTTTTTGCCCTACCTGGTAAGTCTGGCATTCTTTTCCCCGGATTATTGAGTGTTTTTGTGTAACTGTGGTTTAGTCAGTCTGATATTATGGGGACAATATGGGGAGAATAGCTCCGGATCTACCATTCTTTGCAAGAGACCGTATTCAGCCCGTCTCTTCTTATTATGATTTATCTATTATGATTGTAGCTACTCCCCTTTGTCACGGCTGAGATCGTTGGCGGTCCCACATATCTACCCTATAAAGGAGCATGATTAGAAATGTTGAAATGATTATCCCCTTTGGCAGGCCCCTACACCTACATCCCCCATATGTAGTAGTCTTGATGAAAAGTCTCTTCGTGTTCTAGGAGTCCACCTGCATTGTTAAACCCCTGACGCCTCAAACCGGTGACCAGAGCCTGAATTGCCTCTCCTTATGGATATCTGATTCCCTGAAACATTTCAGTTTCATCACGGTATGAATGAGTTTTTAAGCTAATATGCCCTATGAATCTAACTCCCTTGGGACAATCCTTTCTACTCACCTATATTTGTTTTGCTTTTGTTAGCTTATCCCTATGGTGAACTGGACCCATAGCTATTTAACTAACAGAGAATTGCTGTCCACCTACCTTCCTTCCAATTTTAAGGTATATATATTTCCCTAAATTGGTTTACTTATCTACAGGAAGGTATGATTGCTTACTTGTGAACTTTGTTAATGTTACCTATCTGTAGTTTCAGTCTAATGTTTGTTTGGGCCTACCTAGTCCTTAGAACTCCTGTATGTCATAGCCATTCTGTGCTATCTTTTAAATACTTCCATATGAATTTTTGGGAAAAAAAGCTCTGAACCACACCCTGGATGTTCTCTAAATATAAGTTGTTTGAAATATGTTGTGCTTAGAGACACTTGAGGATCTCATAACAAACGTTGTTTTTAATATGTCACCCCTACAGAAAAACATCTGCTTCCCTTGTGACCCGCTCTCCCACCACCTCACCTCTGCCCTGATGAAGGTGTAGCCCACACTGGGCTATATACCGAAACGCGCGTCGGCGTCTGTTCCATCCTTGGAACCTACCAAACCATCTGGGACTCTATGTCACCTGTCTCTAATCCATCTTATGCATCTGTGGTCATTGTGTGAAGTGGTATATGATGTGTGAATGAGTATGTTTGTGTGTTGGTGTTAGTGTTGTGGGAGTATGGGTTATGAACAGGAATCAATCCCTTTGTTAAACATTTTATTATTATGTATATATATATATATATATAAATGTCTTTGTTGAATTGTCCATATCACTAAAAAAATAAAATGAAAATGCTAAAAATGAATTTCTAATAAAAATATTTGATAATATCAATTTGTTTGGTTCCTTTGGAGATATCCATCCTCGGTTCAGAGTGTGATTTAAAATTGTTTGGATCTCCCGTAGGCCTCTTTGTAATTACAGGGTAGGTGTCCCTCCTTGTTTGATTCTATTTCCCCGTCTACCTACCCTGGATTGATGTGGGGTCCCCCCTCCTTTTGAAGATCAAGAAGGGTAGCCTGCACATCGGGAGAGAACCGAGAAGACGTCAACCACACATGTCTTCTTGTTACAATGGATGAACGCATCACCCTGGCCACAGAATCCGCCATGTCCAGGCCAGACTGGATGACTTGGCGAGCCGCAGCCTGAGAGTCCGCCAACACCTCACTCAGATATCCCTTATCTTCCTCAGACAATTTAGGAAGAAGCTTTTTGGCAGAGTCCATTAGGGCATGAATGTATCTTCCCAAGAGACAAGTCGCGTTGGTGGATTTCAGTGCCATGCGAGCTGAAGAAAAGACCTTCTTCGCAGACTGTTCCAACTTCATGGAATCCCTGTAAGCCGGAGCCTGCGGAAAAGCCCCTACAGACTGCTTTGAACAAGATGCCTGCACCACCAAGCTCTCAGGAGAGGGGTGAGATGAAAGGAACACCGGATCCCCAGGAGCAGGTCTATATCTTCTGGACACCGACCTTGAAACCGCAGGAGCAGAAAGAGGGTTGCGTCACACATCGACGATTGGCTCAGTCAGTGCATCATTAAAGGGTAAGAGTGGTTCAACCACTGAGGACGGAGAATGAAGCACCTCTGTGAGTAGATTAGGTTTATAGTCAGCCATAGGGAGCTGCAAATCCAAAAGTTCCGCAGCCTTCCTAATCACAGAATGGTACAGTGCAACTCTTTCGAGGAGGAAGCCTTCTGAGAAGCAAAGTCCCACTCTGGAGAAGTATCAGGTCCACTGGCCTCACACAAATCCTCAAACACATCTTCTCTGTTATACACTTCTCCTTCCTCTCTCTCTTCAGCCTGGTACTGTTCCTCCTCCAATAATCTGGGCGTTCTCTCCTCGAGCGCATCTTCGGCTGCGGCGTCGGTGGCGTCGATGGCTCAGGGAGAGGCGCCAAAAATGGATCTACTGTAGTAACCGGTGCCAATCGAATCAGGGAAGCCAGAGACTGCCCATACAGCTTCGAGATACTCGGAGACAGAAAATGCCAGGACGGCGTCGCTGGCATGAACGGCACAAAGGGGGCCTGTGGATGCTGGTGAGTCACACCCAAATTAAATGCCAAAGGACCCATGGGACCCGAAGGTGCACCAGAGGGGTATGAGGCCCTGGTGAACACGCCATACAATGCATTAAAAAAGCGATGGATCCGAACCCGGCGGAGGAAACTGTGGATATTGAGCCGGTTCGAGATCAAAACGAGGCACCTCCGGAGTCGGAGACACTAGAGCCACAGGCGGAGCCGCAGGAGCCGAAGGAACCTCAGCGTCAGCCGGATTCGACACACCCTCTGGAGTCTGTGAGAATCTCGGCGTCGATGACTGCTCTGGAGTCCCCTTATAAGATGGAGAATGGACCGGAGTCACCTGAGGAGACACTGAAGGAGAAGGAGAGATAAAGTATTTTTCTCAACGTCGAGGAGCTGGAGAAGGTGACCTCGACACCACAGTCTTTGACGACCGGAGCCAAAAATCAGGGCTCTTGTTATTCTTATGCTTTCTCTCCGAGTCATGCGACATCTATGACTTGGACTTTGACCTTTTTTTGACCCCTTTTATCTTTTCTTGCCATGGCCATATACAGCTTGGCCTCCCGTTCCTTAAGAGCCTTCAGATTCATCTTCCTACAAGAAGAACAGCCCTCGACGTCATGGTCAGATGACAAACACCAAAGACAGTCTTCATGCGGGTCAGTGATCCACATATAACCTCCGCATTCTTTACAGGGCTTAAAGCACGACTTCCTCGTGGCAGACATGGCAAAGCAGAGAACGATACAATCGAAATAACAAAGTATCCAGTCGAAAGTATTGAGAGTTCCAGAAAAAAACGTTTGCGTCGACAGCGCGGGAAAAAAGGGAACTGACGTCATCACGCCGACGTGGTCCTCTTATGGCTCTAGTGACGTCATGCGGAGCCGCGTGCAGAGCCATGGTATTGTGACAACCTCGTCGGAGTGGGGAGCTAGGAAACATTTACGCAGAATGCTGGCGCAGGGGATAAACATAAGGTGAGGAATCCACAGGCAGATGTATCCATCAGAAAGGTAAGGCAGGCCACGTCAGAGGCCAGCAAACTCAAACATATCTATCTATCTAATCATCCACTTAGACCTTTTCTTTCCTTTGCTTGAGAGTGAGGGGTTTCTTTTCTAATTCTTAGTCCATTGACATTGGAGTAACAGTGGGTTTTCTGGAGCTTTGGAGGATGGCGACAGACCTCTCTAGCATCATTAATGAGTATATATCCAGTTTACATGAGTTCTCGCACTCGCTAGGGACGGCGGGAGGGACGGGGAAGGGTTTCCATATGGGTATTTAGCTGGCTACATCACGTTTTTTGGGGAGGGAGACACACATGGAAGCACCACATCTGTAGCACAGGCGGATGATAACCTGGATACGGCCATATTAGTACCTTGTGACACAAGGTAAACTTCCTTATAACACATGTTACTCCATATTATCCTGGAGTGTCAAAGGGCTAGTTAGCAAGGTGAAACAGGGCCTGGTCACGTGGCACACACAACGTCTAAACCCCGACATAGTCTTACTCCAATAGGTGCATTTGCTGGGGACCCAATGCCACTTCCTAGGTAGGGGGCATATACTACACTAGCACGTGCGTGGTTCACCTCAGGATCTGGAGGTGTGGCCATATTGAGAAAAATAAAACAATCCAGTTGTTACAGATGTGGGTAGACCAGAACGGGAGATATCAAGGGGGCACAGGGTTTAATTTAATTTAATTTAATTTAATTTAATTGTGGGTTTATATAGCGCTAGGAATCGACTCCCGGAGGAGTATCTCCACGCTTCGACCGCTGGGGAACCCGTCCTGGCTCACCCTGAGAGATGGTCCCTGATGGGTATCTCTAAGGTGCGACCAAGCATCCCCGACGGTCTGGGGGGGCCGTTGTGAAGATGAGGCAAGCTGATGCCCAGAGTTGCCGAGTGTGGTTTCTGACTAGAGTAGGCACCGAGGCGAGAATTATCGAGTCCGCTGACCCTGGTCCACGACCCTGCCGCGTCGGGAATCGAACCCTGGTCCCGGGCCGGTCTCTGCTTACGGGTCTGCCGCCTCTAACCAGTGATCCACACTTCTCCACTCACTGGGTCTCTCTGACCTGTGGCCGCAACATCATCTGAGGGACAGGGACTTTTCCTATTTCTCTGGTATGCACAGTGTCTTTCCTAGGTTCGACTATGTCTTCGCTCCTGCAGTGAAGGTGGTCGAGGTGGACAGGCCACACTGCTTGGCACAAGACCTGTCAGATCATTCGCCCCTCTGGATTACAGTGGGATTAAGGTGCCCTCCACATGGTGCAGGCTGGAAACTTAACATATGTGACCTGACGGATGAAGAGGTTGCCCAAATGATACAGATCAACTTGTAATTGTACTCCAAATAAAATATGGGGACCGCAGATTCAGTAATAGTGCTCTGGGAAGCCTATAAGACAGTCCTGAGGGATAGGGCACAGAATGTATTGAGACACAAGAAATATAAAGTAAAGGCAGGGATAGAGGAGATTGAGCGTCAGCTGAAGAACCTTAAGGAGTCCCCTGGGAAACGGACAGATCTGCAAATCCCCCACACATTAGAGATAGTCCAGAGGGAATATCGGTACCTGGAACAGGGAGAGGTTAGAAAGCAGATATTGAGCATTCAACATCACCTTTACAATGCCATGGACAAAGCGGGAAAGGTGCTTGCCTGGCTAAGTAGAAGGGAGGCAGAGACACGCTGGGTGCAGGTGTCACCGATGAGACCGGGGCTCTCCAATCAACAGGCAAGACAATCGTGGAGGTCTTTGCATATTTTATGCCTCGTTTTAATAGGGCCTGACCTCTGGCACACACAAAGCATATAGCAAACTACTGAGACATAGTAAGCATGCAAGTGGTGTCCGTTGAGGGTCGACTGGTGCTAGAAGAGGAAATTACACTTGAAGAGGTCCATGCGGCCATTGCAACACTGAAATCAGGGAAGACGTTGGTAGGAAACGGACTCCCTGCTGAATTCTTCAAGCGATACTCGGGGCTACTGGGTCCATATACGCTTGACCTCTTTAAAGAGGGCCGGGACAAGTGTATACTCCCGCCGGGCTTACAACGCGCTACCATTGCTGTGATAAACAAGAGGGGCAAGCCGGACACCAGCTGTGGCTCTTACTACCCTAGCTGACTAATTTAACATTGAAACGAAGGAGCTGGTCATGATTCTGGACACCAGACTCTTAGCCGTGATAGTCCTGCTTATACACAGAGACCAGTCAGGCTTAATGCCTGGCAGGTCCACTAGACTCAACCTCTGTTGCCTACATAACGGGATGTCGGAGGTTAGCCATAGGGAGGAAGCCCATTATTTTTGTGTTAGATGCTGAAAAGGCATTTGCCGCAATCCATTGGCCCTTCCTTCATCAAACGCAGAGAAAGTTCGGATTGGGCTCTAAATACAGACAATGGATTAAACAACCCTACTAGGTCCCCACTGAGGCAGTGAAGGTGAACAGCATTCTCTCGCCAGCCTACCTGATTGGACAGGGCACCAAACAGGAATGCCCCCTGTCCCCCTTCCTTTTTGCCCTCACCATTGAGCCCTTGGCCACTATGATCCATGCCTGTCCCAACATTCGAGGATTCAAAGTCTCTGATACTGACAGGGATGATGAAAAAGTTGTGCTTTATGCAGATGATATACTGGTCTATTTCACCAAGCCAGCGACTCCAGATATTCAAGACATATGGGGTTCACTCTGGTTACTATATCAACTGGGACAAGTCAGTGCTGTGCCACCTCTATGGCCCATTAGATCCGACCATCCTTCCTCAGTAACTCCAAGTAGCGACTGATAGTTTCCAGTACCTGGGCATTTACATCACTCCTCACAGAGAGACGTATCTATCCAGGTATTTAGGGTGGGTGGTACTGACTTTCCAGGTGGAGGCAGAGAGGTGGCATACGCTACCCTTACCCTGCTGGAAAGGGCAGCCGTCTTTGAAATGATTATACCCCTCAAACTACTCTATGCCCTGTACAACACATACTACCTGATCCCAAAGGCAACATTTGTCTATCGAGAAGGTGACTTGAGAACCCTATTGTGGTGTTGTGGACACCCTAGGATATCGCTTGCGCCTCTTCACTGTAACCCCAATAATGGTGGAATCGCTTTCCCAGACGTTAGGTCCTACTACTGGGTGGCACACATGGTGGCCATAAATGACTAGTAGTTTCCATTGCTGGAACCCTCAACTTACAGTCTTGAATTATCTGTATGGTAGGAAGGGCGCTTGACAGCTGCTGCCAGTGACACAGGTGGCATTGGGGTCTGTCAGTAAGCCAATAGGTGCATAGGCTGTGCAGGAAAGATAACATGGGTAATGCTGGTCTGGGAATGGGCATGAATGAGTGAGCTGGGAAAGCTCAGGGGTTTCGGAGCTTGGCACCTGCCGAGAATCACCCAGATACAAGAACTCCTGGTAAAGGACGGCCTTATGCCTTTCTCATCCCTTCAAACAGATTATTGCATGAACCAAAACCAGTATTTAAAGTACCCACAGCGGAGGCACGCTTCGTGAGCGAAAGGACTGGGGGATTTAGATATACCCGAATATATCCCCAAGAGAGCAGACTGTTACTTGAAGACCTAGAATCAAAGGCTATCTCCCTTACCTACAAGACACGTTCTAACAAAATGCCAGACACACTGGTAAAGCTGAGAGCCAGGTGGGAGGGAGACATGGAGGAGCTGGAGAATGTGGACTGGGAGGTGGCCTTGTTGCACCCAAGAGCGGTGGCCATACAGTCCTGACTGTGCTCGATCAAGCTCAAAATACTGCAGTGAGTTTATTATGATAGGGACTGCCTACATTGCACAGGGAGGTGTGTCTCCGGATTGTGTGCGCTCTGGAGGAGCAAGGGGTAGATTTATCCATATGATATGTGGTTGCCCAGCTATTCAGAAATGGGTTGTGTGTAGTGATGAAGCTCAGACACGTGTTGGGAGAACAAAATCCCTCTCGAACCCAATTGTATTTTACTGGATGTTCCGGGCAGTGTGGACGTCACGAGGGCGCAACTACTCTTTTGTAACCTTGTACTTGTGGTGGCATCACTGGGGTGCGCCTGAGGTCCCCTGACCTTAGGAGAATGGAAGAAGGGGATAGGCCTATATATGGCCACTGACAAGGTCACATATAAGGGGTGCCCACGCAAATTCTTCATGGTTTGGAGGAGCTCGCTAAAGCACTAGCACCTACACCTCCCTAAGGACGCGGCGGAACCCACAACATGACTTACAATTTCAATGTGTACAGTGGTGATGTCCTAGCTATGAATGTATTCCATCCTTCTTGGCGCTACACCTTGTCGCTATGCGATTGACCTGTGTAAACAGATTGATGTGTATTCCTGCCTCCTCTGATGTTTTGTATCTATTTTGGGTTCAGGTTTGCACCCTAATTTGCTGTTTGACGAAATACAAGATTTTTTTTTATTAAACATTCACAATAGGGGAAGGAGTCCCTATGAGGAAGTCTTTCCATTTGTGAATGGATTACCATCAATTTACAATTGGTGGTAATGTATTACTGTTTTGCGATCAGAATTTGGTCCAAAACATTAATACATACCACTGCAATTTGGTGTTTGGGAGGGACACTCTAAACAGTGAACTAAACTTCCAAATACTGAATCGAAATTGGGTCACAGATGCAAATTGTGAATTGATAACTAGTTACCAAATCACAATTTGGTGTGTGTACATTAAAAAAAAAACTTTTTTGCGAATCGGGCCGTTTGTGACCTCAAAAATGCTTTGTACATCTGCCCTTAGTCCTTTGTGATCTAATCTTATGGGCTAGTAAAGTTCGACTTTGTCCCCCTTATCACAGAAGCGCTGGCTTAAAGAGAGCATTACTCGGTCAGCTCGATTACTTCTATGCTTTTTTTTACCCCCTCTCAATTAGGAATGACAGCTTATTAAGTTTAATAAGGAATCCCCAATGTTATCCTATGAGAGGGGTATTCCCCACAGTAATAAACAAGCATTTGCAATGCAATAGATCTCGCATTTAGGTGAGTTTGAGCTATTGGCATTGCAAATGACAATGCCTTTAATTTATGTTTTGGTTTTTAAAACATAAATAAAACGCATTGTCGTTTACAATGACAATAGCTTAAACTTGTGTAAATGCAAGACCTATTGCATTGCAAATGCTTGTTGTTACTGGGGGACAGTTTTGCAGCAGTGCTGCTATATCGCCACCCTGTAACAACAAGGCAAGACCTATTGGATTTGTTAATGCCATTTTGAATGTGCATTTGTTTAAAGCAAAACATGCATCCAAAACCAGGATTGCCTGGGATTACAGTACAGTCTGTTGAAATGACGCTGAAGAGATGCGGTGGAGTTTCTTCCTTATATAAAGGCAGGAATTCCGTCAAGCAGCAAACAGTGTTTTTCTTATGTCCCATTTGTTGCCCTGTGGTAATAAATGTCTGAATATGCGTTTATTGGTAACGTGATATTGGCCCACGTTTATTTTCCCTGACATGGAATAGCTGGTAATATAAGTTCATCTCTAACGTTGTAGGCTGACGTTGGAGCAAATGTTTGCTTTCGCTTGGCAACACTCTGTGTTTGAGACATCATAAAATATGTGGCAGCCTCCTTCTGACCGGCTGCCTCATAGAGGTGCAAATGGATCTCTACTCACAGTGAGTAAAGCGAGGGACCAATCAGTGTCCTGGGTGTGAGTCAACTGAGTCCTATCAGATGCCATGGTGCAACCAATGGTCTCTTAGGGTACAGACAATGAGGCGTGAGGCCTACGTCTCCAGGCTGTGTACACATTAGAACAAACCCTAAAAAGTGAACATCGAATAGCAGAGACACCCAAGGCGAAACTAGAACAGGCCCAAAAAGAAACACATATACAAAATCATTTACTTCAGAAAAGCCTCCAAGGCAGATGTGAGAAATAGCAGATCTGCTAAGAGCCCAGCTGTATGAGGTCATAGTGTTAAGTTTTGTAAATTATCCAACCAACATTTACCATATTCAAACCAGGCCTTCAGAGGCATTCATGAGAACTTGATAGACAAACAACATTTCTCTAGTGGTCATCTAACATACACAAATTCTGTTTTCAGAAAATAGTTAATCCGACCTCCCGAACACAGACCAACTTGGCAAGGGGCAAATCTGTCAAAAAGCCTTAACAAACAATTAGTTTTTTTAAACTCCTTATAACAGTGCCATTAATCCCCTATTAGGAGGCACACCAAAATGTAATATTTTGAACCTGCACTGGAATATGTATGCAGCATTGCTAAGAGAGGTGTCCAGTGCAGCGAGGGAGTCAGAAAGGAACATGCCATGCCACCTGCCATCCGAAGCAGCCCCCAGCTCCCTGCCTTGGAGAGCAGGACAAAGCGCTCCTTAATCACAATTATGACATGGCCGCGTTCATCCCAAATACAGGGCTGCCTTTCAGGCCTTTGTGGCGCAGCTGGGGCCACTGGCTGCTGGTCCCACTACATTCAAGTAAAAAACTGACAGTTTTCACACCAAACAACTCGCAATGTTTTCTGATAATAACCTTCAACTTAACACGATAAACATGCTTAATAGGGCACGCGAATGCAAAGTTTAGCCCAAACAAGGCCGAAAGAGGGCCTGGTGGTTTGCAAATTTAATTGTGAACATCAGCATTCCGGCTAACTGTGACACTGAGCAATGTGTGCTGTCTAGGAGGCAGAGAAAATGCAGCGCTTGCGCTCTGCAAGAAGCGCGTGCAATCACTACTGGGGAAGAGGGGGTGCCGTTAGCCAGTCTGCCATTCGTGTTCTCAAATAACGTATTTCAGGCTGAACGGCTTGCCCCCATTAACCCGTGCGAGGTCAGAGCGGCGCATTCTGTCACCGCGTCGTTCAAGGCAGGGGGACACCTCGTGGGCCGAGCCCAGTCACAAACCCGGCAACTCTTGCAGCACGTATAGCGCTTCTCTGTGCAAACCCCCTGCACTGCACTACAACGTAAGTGTGAACTGGCCGGCAATAACTAGCCTTCCAAGCAAGAACAGAGCCAGTCCACGTGACCTGTGAATGTCGTGCCCCGTGTTCTGGGCCTTCGTCTTATGCCTCTCCAGCCACTGGTGCCCTTACCATTACCCGTTGGGTGTACATGCCATTGGAACGTGCACTCATGTCCGGTGCACCTGCCTTGCTCATTACCCTTCTGTGTGCTAAGTGCGGTCAATAACCTGCCTTCTGTGCATGCAAGTCAATCACTCGCCTCTGCCTGTGTGAGTGTTCTCACCTGCTCTGTCCGTGGTTTCCATGCATCCCTTGGTCTCGTCCGACCTAGTTCCTCTAAACTAGCCCCTGTGCTTTACCCTGTTTTGTCTCTTTCGGTTCCCCGTCCTTTGTACATGTGCTGTCTTTTCTATCCCTGCCTAGTGTACACATGCTGTCCACCTCTGATCAGGTGTTCATGTGCTGCCATGTTCTGTTCCTTCCAGAGCCTGTTCTGTGTACAGACACTGTCCATGCATTCTATGTACATGCATTGCCCACGCTCTGCCTTTTATCGGGTGCATGTTTGCTGCCCCTGTCTTGCATACATGTGCTATGATGCTATCCATGTTTTCTCCATGGCCTCTCCGGTCTACATGAAGATACATGCTCTTTCACTGTCGTCTACACTGGTGCTAATCCATTTTCTGGGTCTGATACATGTATGCATGTGATGTCCGAATTCGCGCCATGCATCGGGCAGGTTAAGTGTACACATGCTGTCCATGTTCCACCTCACCCCTTTGCTTAGTGTGTCTCTGTCCAGCTGACCTGTATACAAGTGCGATCCATGTCCACAACCAGTCAGGTAAATCAGTATCTCATATCAACTATACGTTGCCTTGCCACATACCCTGTCTATGTTCTGCACCTGCCCAGTGTGCATGCCTTGTCCACACTCTGCTCCTGGGTTTTAACGGTCCCCTGTACAGATCACACGCGTGTGCCCTGTCCATAGTCGGGTAGTAAACGTACTCTGTGCACCGGTACCCAGAGCTGCTTAGCCTCAGACATCTCCGAGGCTGCAGAGTGTGTAACATTAACTGGATACACAAGAACACCAAGAAGGCTTAGCGAAGAGGCTTTGAATCATGTCAGCACAAGTGCACTAACCGGCGTCACCACAGAGTTCCCCTGCGCCTCTGCGGAGCGGCGCCTCCGGCACAAGTGCGGCATGCGCTGCGAGGATCAAACTTTGTTGGGGAAGCCGGTCACATGCAGTGAAGTAGATAACCAGTAAGGAGAGAAAGGGTATTTGCCTAAAAAGGCAGGAGAGGGACTCCCTGTCCCCTTAGATATATCAATAAACAACAAAAAGGGAGTTACACCTGGGGGATACACTCAGCCTCAATAGAGGCGAGTCTGTGTGTTAGCCACAATCCAAAAGAAGGACGTCCTTTGTCCTTAAGAAGACCCCTCACTCACCAACCTAGTTGGTGACATGCTTCATCATCGGGGTCCCACCCGGACAGCCGAATGCCATCCAGGTGTGCTGCGACACCTGATTACAGTGGAGCTGGTTTTGTTTTTTATGTGTGAGAGGGAAAAACTAAGTGTTATTAAAAATATCCGGAACTGCCCACTTACGTATTTTATTCTGGGGTGTAGCGGATATGGTTAAAAGAAGGAAGCACCTGTTGCCCAATTAGGAGAGCTGTCGGTGAAAACTAATTGGCGTGTCGGATAAAATGGTCTACATGTTTCTACCTATGTGTCAAATTAACAGGTATTCGTCAGGACCGTGGGGTACTTACGGGACGGTGTGCGCACGCTAAGGCGCACCCTATCCACGTAGGTAACAGTAGGAGAAACAAAATGAATCTCCAAAAAAGGTTTCTTCTTTAGTCTGTTGAAAAAACCTGTGGAAAGAAATAAGGGATAAAGGGTTGTGGATAACGAACATATACATGTATAAAACACAGACATAACACACAATCGGTGAATGGTGATGATCATCAACATACATCATAACCTTGATGTGAGGGACGAGTGAGATGAGTCCCAATAATGCCATATACCACGTGGTGGCACACTCAATGTATCAAAAGATACTGAAATCACTTAGTGTCAGTGCTGTTTGTAGGAAAGGCACTGGACACGTAATGGCGAAGTACTGGGTGTTTGTGTCTCAGGGGCTGAGAAACAGCGAAGTCGTCGTGCAAGTGAAGGCGACTGCGCAGAAAGAAATAAAAGTACATATATACGTGAATTAAAACTGATTCTGGACCTAGCACAACGACCACACGTGGAGCGACGGTGTCTAATAGTGATTAGCATGCATGATTGTGGTGAACAATGGTTCAGGCTGATCCTCTTACTAGGAGCTTTTATATTCAATGCTCCATGAGCCACTCCGGGATCGGCGTTTGTTCTCGTTACGATCTAAGTAGATAATAGCAATACAGAGTGTTGGAAATAATTCCACTCTTGTCATGGGGGTTAGAGGCTACGCCGTAAAGGAACAATCTTACTTGTACGAGGAAAGTGAGGCGCCGTTCGCACCTATACCGTCACCGCGAGTGCTCCGAGGGTTACTGGGCTGCCGGGTCATCGAGGTAAATGTGTGTGTCGTTTCCGGGTTGGGCGTGGTTAGACGGGTAGGACGTGATCGGCGCAGGGCGTGTGAGCGAATGGGTAGCCAATAGGAGGGGGTGCTGAACAGTTAGACGTATCTGCACGTACTACCGTACAGGGAGCTGTCAACAGCGTTAAAGTGATATTGTTTATTTATTTCTGTGGTCTCGTGACAATTGGCTATTTGGACGAGTGCAGATAGAAACCATGCAAGGGTATCGGGAATGTGACTAACATCTTACAAAACGAATGTGCGGGAATAAAATAGCGGGAATAAAATAGCACAAATGCATTGCAGCAAAGGCAAATCTCACAACCATGCAGCAGAATAGAAGGTACACAGGAGATTGCACAGATCCCCCATTGAAAGGGTCAGTTTTTTACTGAATTCCAAGGAATATTATCGTTCAGGCCCCGTTTGTGAGTGGCCAATCTATAAACCCAACGCTGTTCCTTTTCGAAAAGGTTGGTTTCCTTTTCAACTTTTTCAGTAATGGTCCATTTGAAGTCATTGGGGCCATGTTTCATGGACAGAAAATGTTCTGTGAGTTTAGTCATTGTTTTTTGGCAGCGAATAGTGCTGCGGTGCTCACATATGCGTTGTTTGACCTTCCTACTGGTCATGCCCACATATCTAAGGTTGCAAGGGCAAGTAATAAGGTACACCACCTGCGTGCTATTACAATTGGTGTGGGATCTGATGGTCCAGATCTTGCCTTCCTCCAGCTGTAATGTCTTGGTGTTCTCTGTTAGGGGGCAGACACTGCAATTCCCGCATTTGTAGTGACCCAAAACTTTCGGTAGGCCCCATAAATTGAGCACTGTGGGTTCTTCTTCAGCTTGTCTCCTAGGTCTGGTGTTCACCAGACTGTCGCGTATACTCCTTGCCCTTTTGTAGGCAAATAGCGGTTTTTCCCATTTCAGATTGCCAGTGTTAATGATCTTCCAGTGTTTATTGATAGATTTTGACATTAGGTTAGACGCGGAGCAAAAGGTGGTCACACATGTCAGAGGTGTGTCTGTTTTTTCTCTGGTAATGTCTTCCAGAAGTGCTTCTCGCGGCTGGTTCCTCGCACGTTTTTGGCATTTGTTCAGGATGTTGTCTGGGTAGCCCCTTGCTTGGAGTTTGTGGGTTAGGTCTCCTGATTGTTCGCGGTAGTCACTGAGATTACTACAATTCCTCCTGATCCTTAAATACTGACCATAGGGCAGATTCTCTCTCAGTGGTCTGGGATGGAAACTCTCGAATCGTAAAAGATTGTTCTTAGCCGTAGGCTTAAAGTGGGTCTTTGTTTCCAAGTGTCTTCCCTCCTTTGTGATTGTTAGATCGAGAAAGGTCAGAGTGGTGGGGTCTTGTGTGTATGTAAATTTCAGGTTGTTGTCCAGGGTATTGATCCACTTAAAGAAATCTAGCAGCGTTTCTTCTGGCCCTTGCCATATCGTTAGGACATCATCTATATAGCGTTTCCAGAGAAGGATGTGTGACGCAAATGGATTCTGGTTACTTAGGATGAATTGTTCCTCAAAGTGGTACACATAAAGACCTGCCACGCTAGGAGCAAATGTGCTTCCCATTGAGGTCCCACCTATTTGGAGGTACAGGGTACCCTCGAACTCAAAATAGTTATTTTTGAGTGCCAACCTTGCGCATTCAAGAATGAAATTCCTTGGAGTTCTGTAAGTCCAAGTTTCTTTTTCCAATGCTCTTTCTAGTACCTTCAGAGTGTCATCCTGAGGCATGCTCGTATACAGGCTCTCTATGTCGAGACTGACAAGTATAGTGTTCTCGTCAATTGTCAGTTGATTCAGTAATTGTAGGACATTTTTGGTATCCTTCAAGTATGTAGGAGTTTTTTGGACTAGAGGCCTTAAAAATACGTCACAAAATTTTGATAGAGGTTCCAGGACAGATCCTATGCCTGAAACAATGCACATGCAGTGAAGGCCACATTTGCACAGCACTGGAGCACTACTACATTGAGTTCTCGACCTGCTAAACTCGTCACTGAGTCCAGCACAAATGTGGCAATGGTCAGCAATAGGTGCACTAGCTAACTGCCCACTGTGATGCCAAGTGGTGCCCCGCGTGTGCTCAGAGGTGTCTCTTGGTTTGGGTTAGATTTCACCCAGGTGTTTACCCACCTTTAACGGCCCAAGCAGTGCCCCGCCCCCTTCGCCCCGACAGATAGAATGCCCCGGGTCTGCAAAGACCTCCACATCCCTAGTCCAATGGCCCATGCAGATGCTCCGCAGCACTCCTAGACATACTGCCCCGCAAACGCCCATGTACGAGGGCTCGGAGCGGCTCAGCTCGCACCGCAGGCTGCTCCCCTCCCAACCACAGGGCTGTACCGTCCCATCGATCCGCAGCACCAGCTGCTGGTTCTCCTCCATCCTTAGGAGAGCGGCTACGGGGTGCCCGAAAACTTCATGGTACCCACTCTCCGCCCGTGGCGCGGCCGCTCTGTGTTATTTATTATTATTTATGCGTTTTTATATAGCGTGGACTTTACCCGAAGGTGTCAGAGCGCTTCACAATAGGAACAGAACTGATACATGAGAACATTACAAGTGAAGAAATTACAAAAGCAAACGTTACATTACATGAGGCAAAAGTGACAATCGTGAGCAAACAAAATACAAGAGGTAGCAAACGGAACAGCAGGGAGCTCTGGGGACGAGCCAGCGCTGAGGGGCGCTCAGCCAATGGCGCGCTAGCAGGGCGGAGCCCCGGAGGCGGCCGAAGGGTAGGGGCTACGAATCCTGCGCAGCCGCCGTCCTGCCCCGCCCGTGCACCGCAGCCGCCGCTCCCGCAGCAGAAAGTTAGCAGGCTGGAAGTTGTCAGCCTGTCCCTGCTCGGGAGCCCCTTGGCCGCGTTGCCCCTCCCGCCCACCCATCGGGAGTCGAGGACCCGGCGCTCCAGAAATGATTGTCCCCAACAGCAGCGGTAAGGAGCGGCTATCGGAAGCAGGTGAGAGGGAGGCCCCGCGGGGGCCCGTGCAGGAGCGGACTCCCATAGACGCAGACTCCACCCTCCCTCTGCGCGTGTGTGTGTGTGTTTGTGTGTGTGTGTGTGTGTGTGTGTGTGTGTGTGCCTGCGCGCGCGTGCGCGCGTGTGTGTGTGTGTATGTGTGTGCATGCGTGAGTGAGTATGGCTGTTGCGTGCTTGTGTGTGTGTGTGTGTGTGTGTGCATGCATGAGTGTGGCTGTGTGTGTGTGTGTGTGTGTTATTCACTTGCTGGGAATGTGGGATAGGAGATGTGCACGGCGCAGGGCTGTACGTGTGCGCACACGCGTAGAAATCGCAGACGGCCCTGCGCGTGCCCATCCCCTGTCCAACATTCCCAGCAAGTGCATAACAATAGGTCGTTTCGCTGGACAGCAGCGCTTCGCGCTGCTTACACCAGCTCGACTAAAAAACGACTTTGGGAGATTTTCACTACCAGGACATATACAACTTAACAGCACACATCTACCTTTTAGTTACATAGCACCCTGCCCTATGGGCTACATAGGGCCTAACTTAGGGGTGAGTTATATATAAAACAGAAGGTGAGTTTTAGGCTTAGCAATGGGTTTTAAATGCCAAGTCAACATGGCAGTGTAAACTGTACACACATGCTCTGCAATGGCAGTCCTGAGACATGTTTAAGGGCTACTTGAGCACAATCAGTGCTGCAGATCCACAAGGAACAGGGTCAAGGCTGATTTGCATATGGCTGGATCCAAACAGGGGTGGTGTGGTGAGCAAAAGAATGATGGATTAAACCCAGATCATTGTGACCGGGGGTGAATGTTTGCATTGTCCAGCATTCCGCCCACCAATTGTTTCTTTTGCAGATCCACTAGTAGCATTTAATTTAAGGGCCCCGGGCACATGTAGTGCACTTTACTAGTGACTTATAAGCAACTTAAATATGCCAATTGTGGATAGCTCAATAGAACCGTGTTTAGGGGAGAGAGCCATGCACTTTAGCATTGGTTAACAGTGGTAAAGTGCTCAGAGTCCTATGGCTAACAAATACGAATCAGCAAAATATGAGGAAAGTAGGCAAAAGGTTTGGCGGAAGACCACCCGGCTGTCAGGTCTAACAGTTCTAAAAACATAATCAATGTGAGTAAGTGAAGTGGACATGTGAAAAAAATAACATCAGGATGAACATGATGCTAGGCGTCAATCAGCCCCAATTCTGTAATCTCTTTTTTTTTTAAGCCAAGACTTCGACGCTGGTAGCTATTTATATTCATGTCTCTATCTGTGTCTCACGGCAAGTTAAAATCCTCCCCATACTAATATACCCCTTCGGTGTATTGTAGTTCTTGTTTTAGTAAGAATCATATTTATACATCTTGTTAAGTGTTAGTGGGATACAGGTTAAGCATTGTGAGGGTTGATTGTCCCCTTCGAACCTTTAGCTTCAAATAGCAACCCTCTGTATCTCTGACAACTGAAAGAGATGTCTGCCCAATGTGGGGTTTACATAAGATTGCGACTCCTGCTGTCTAGCTAGAATAGCCCATACCCTACCCCGGCAGCCAGCCTCAAACATCAAAAAGGAACAGAAAAAAGATAGAGAACAAAGGTTATAAACAGGTCAACAGAACCTAACCAGAACACCTTATCCATCAATGTAGTGGGGTGGGTTACTTGCCCTACAAGAGGTGCGACCCTTAGTAGAGTAAACAATAGGTAAAATGCTATCACTATTCCTTAATCGCTAATTGCCTTAATGTGAATTTTCTGCAGAATCTAAGCCCCTCTTTCCTCCAGACATATCATACATGGTTTAATGTTTATTCCTTGTAGGCTTTTTTTGTAAAGTGATCTCAATCTCTGTAATTGATCTGTGTACATCCTACTGACACTTGGTTTTCTTTATAAAATAGTGAAAACAAAACAAAATCCACCTTCACCTCTTTCAAACTGTTGTTGCCCTCAAAACTAAAGCAGCCAGCTCTCCAATAGATACTTGCTCAGACGCATACCTCAAATGCCTCTTCTGCCCACTTGCGACATATAAAAAAAACACATGACCAATTCTTCCCTCTGGAGGTGTTTCTGGCCCAACATGCCACCATTACCATCACTGGAAAAGTCCATCTGCTGAGTCTAAGATACTGGCCAGCATCTGACTTCCACTTTCTCAGCAACATCTTGGAAATGGAGGTGACAAGACAACTCGAAAGGTATGTGGGATTAAATCACCTTCACTAACAGTCTGGATTTCTTCCTCAAAGAGTACTGCAACTACTATAGACCACATTAGAGAGGAGTTCTTTCTCTCCATGGATGTATCGATCTGTCTGCTCCCTAGGACAGAGTTGAAAATATAGTAGTGATAGTCAGGCTTGAGTTTTGGGTAGGCATATCCAGATCCCCATTACAATGGGTCCAATTTATTTATTTATTTATTTAGCGATTTATAAAGCGCCTGGTGACCCGGAGGCATCCCCGCGCTAATGATACAAGTGGAGACCAGAGGGGGAAGGGGAGCTTATTTGGGGAAAAGCAGAGTTTTCAGTTTTTTACGGAAGAGGAGGTGGCAGGGTTCCAGTCGCAGGCAGCGGGGGAGTGAGTTCCATCCTGCAGACGCTTTTACTGCGAACCGTCTACCGCCAGTGCGTGCCTTCCTGAATCTCGGGACGGTGGCCAAGCGTTCGTTGTCAGAGCGCAGGAGTCTAGGGGCCTTGTAGGGGGTGACCATGTCTCTCAGGATAGAAGGGCCAAGACCATTGAGGAGTTTGTGGGCAGTGCACATCGCCTTGAATTCTACCCTCAATTAACTCTAGTACTCCTCTGTAATGGTTACGGACAGCTGCGTGACCTCCGCACGCTTTGAAGCGTGATCGCGGCTTCACGGTGTGGAGTCGGGTTGGCAGCCTAGCTTCAGTGATCGGAAGCAGACGCCACCTTAGTCATGGCGCTTCCAGTGTTACGAACATGACAGCTGGCGCTGCCCACTACTCCGGCGCTTTAGATTAACGCCATCGCCAACTTTGGACTCAAGCAACTGGTCAACACCCTCACCCACTACGCCGGCCACACGCTTGATCCCGTCTACTCTTCCAGCAAGTACATCACCTTCAGCCACGCCACCGGACTCCACTGGACCGACCACAGCTGCGTCCACTTCAGCTTCAAAAGATCCATGACCCACCACCACCCGCAACAGGTACCTCACAGGAATTGGAGCAAGATCACCGCAGACCAGCTCACCACCTCCCTCAGCCAGAGCCCACCCGCCAACACAACGGACCCCAACGAAGCAGCCCGCAACTTCACACAGTGGCTGACCGCCTGCGCCGACGACCTCGCGCCACTAAAGAACCCTCCCAGCAGACCCAGAAGCAAGAAGGCATCCTGGTTCACCGACGACCTCAAGGACTCCAAGAAGACCTGCCGCACCCTCGAGAAAGCCTGGCTCCTCGACCGGACCACCGACAACATGACCGCCCTCAAACACGCTACCCGCAAGCACCACCAGCTCATCCGCACCACCAAGAAGAAATCCCTGAAGGAACGACTGGACAACAACGCCCACGACAGCAAAGAGCTCTTCACTATCGTCAAGGAGTTCTCCAACCCCAGCACCGGCACCAACGACATCACTCTGTCACAAGACCTCTGCGACTCCCTCGCCTCGTTCTTCCACCGCAAGATCGCCGACATCCACAACAGCTTTGGCGCCCCACCCACGCACCCAACCGTCGAACCAACACCCCCCACCGCCACCCTTCGCACCTGGACCACGGTGACCACCGAAGACACAGCCCGCACGATGAACACCATCCACTCCGGATCACTGACCGACCCCTGCCCACACCACGTCTTCAACAAGGCCGACTCCACCGTCGCACCCCAACTCCGGAACATCATCAATGCCTCCTTCAACACCGCCACCTTCCCGGAGAGCTGGAAGCACGCCGAGATCAGCGCCCTCCTGAAGAAACCTACAGCGGACCCCACCGATCTCAAAAACTTCCGCCCCATCTCGCTCCTCCCTTTTCCTGCTAAAGTCATCGAGAAGATCGTCAACAGACAGCTGACCGCCTTCCTCGAGACGAACGGATCCCTCGACCCCTCGCAGTCCGGCTTCAGAGCCAACCACAGCACCGGGACCGTCCTCATCGCAGCCACCGACGACATCCGGACCCTGCTCGACAAGGGGGAAACAGTGGCCCTCATCCTCCTGGACCTCTCCGCTGCGTTCGACACAGTCTGCCACCGCACCCTAGTCCAGCGCCTCAGCAACATCGGTATCCAAGAGAAGGCACTGGAGTGGATCATCTCGTTCCTCGCCGGAAGAACACAAAGAGTCCGCCTCCCCCCGTTTCGCTCCGAGGCCACCAAAGTCATCTGCGGCGTCCCGCAAGGATCTTCACTCAGCCCCACCCTCTTCAACATCTACATGAAACCTCTCGCAGCCATCGCACGCCAGCACAACCTCAACATCATCTCTTACGCCGACGACACCCAGCTGATCCTCTCCCTCACCAGAGACCCCGACACCGCCAGAACCTGCCTACACGAAGGGATGAAAGACGTCGCCGAGTGGATGAAGGACAGCCGCCTGAAACTGAACTCGGACAAGACGGAAGTCCTCATCCTGGGATCTTCGCCCTCCGCCTGGGACGACTCCTGGTGGCCCCCAGCCCTGGGCACCGCACCCAAGCCAACCGACCACGCACGCAACCTGGGCTTCATCCTGGACCCCTCCCTCTCGATGACCAGACAAGTCAACGCCGTCTCCTCATCGTGCTTCAACACCCTGCGTATGCTTCGCAAGATCTTCCGCTGGATCCCGACCGAGACCAGGAAGACTGTCACCCAGGCACTCGTCACCAGCCGACTGGACTACGGAAACGCCCTCTACGCCGGAACCACAGCCAAGCTACAGAAAAGACTCCAGCGCATCCAGAACGCCTCCGCCCGACTCATCCTGGATGTCCCCCGACGCAGCCACATCTCCAGCCACCTGAGGAACCTGCACTGGCTCCCCGTCGACAAGAGGATCACGTTCCGGCTCCTCACCCACGCACACAAGTCTCTCCACGACCTGGGCCCCAAGTACCTCAACGACCGCCTGACCTTCTACACGCCCACCCGCCAGCTACGGTCCACCAGCCTCGCCCTCGCAGCCGTACCACGCATCCAATGAGCCACCGCCGGAGGAAGATCCTTCTCTTACCTGGCTGAAAAGACTTGGAACTCCCTCCCCATCCACCTTCGGCTGACCCAGGACCATCTCGCCTTCAGGAAACAACTCAAGACCTGGCTGTTCGAGCAGTAGCATACCCCTCGGCCCAAGCGCCTTGAGACCCTCCCGGGTGAGTAGTGCGCTATACAAATGGCATGATTGATTGATTGATTGATCGCCGCCAGCGGATGGATTGATGAGACTTTGCGCCTTCTGCTGCAGGTAGCGGTTCCTTCTTCTTCGGCACACTTGCCTTGAGGGACTCACGCTGTGCGTTATTTCTTTGGCTGCACTGTTAGAAGAAGCGTAGCTACCCTACCTTGCCTTTCACAAGCCTGCCTTTACGTGCAGACATTCCCCTGGCCTGTAATCCCTGTGAGAAGCCTTGTTTCATTTATTTCACTGACACCACGCACAGGAGTGTGTGTTTCATATGTGTGCTGTCAGGTTCTCTTTATTATTTGCGCAGGAGCGCTGGTTTTTTTATTTTGATTTAGACGCACACGAGCGCTGGCACTTTGTTTGTTGGCTACTATAACACAGGAACATTTCCACATGCACTCCCTGGTGCACTGAAGATTATCTGTTTCCTGGTATATGCGCAGGAGATCTCATTCTTTGCTGTTCCTTGTTGATGTCTTCCTTGGTGTACATACAAGGTAAACCATACTGTCCTCTTTTGATCGAGTAGTCCTGAGACAAGAAGGGAAGGGGTTAGTGTGCTTCAGAGGTAATAGCTGTGCCCCGATTCTTCCATTACAGACCCAGTGTCTTGAGGGATTCCAGGAACATACACTGCTTCAAGTTTTTTCCCTATCTGGCTTCTACCCCCGGTCCCAACTCCATCCTGGTCAGTGTCCACACATGAAACAGGGTAAGGTGGGGAACGGCGGTGGTGGTTCATGTTGCCTCAGCGGGATCGCCTCACAAGTATAAGGTTAGACTTGTGGGACTCTGACATCCTAAAGGACCGTCCCACTCCTGTTGATTGTTGAGCATTTGCGTACACTTCAGCCTATTGTTTTGAGCAGTACCAGGTGACCTGCTAAATGTACTCCAGCGACCACAAATTGTGGCTCCGCCACTAGTGTCCTGCCCAATTCCAGTGTCTGAGTTCATCTTGAGTGGACAGGCAGGAGTTTCAGGCTGATATCTGCAGGGGAGGCGCCGGCAGGCTGCCGTACTGCTTATATACAGCTACCTTGCAGTGGCAGCCTTGCTGGTACAGTAGTCCCTTTCTCAGTCTTCTCTTTGGGGATGGAGGGCTGACTTTTGCAAAGCGCACTCAATACCTCCATAGTGGGTGTCTTCTTTCTCCCAGAGTTCCTTAGTAAGGAACTCTAGGTAAGATAATCTACCTGCTCCAAGATAGCCGTCATCCAGTTATTCCTCATGAAGCATTCCCCAATTCAGGATGGCGAAGTTTGTATTTCCTTGGGTATTTAAGGAGGAGGTTTTTCTTCACTCATGGTGTTGCAACGCTTCTGTTGTAGTGTGTATCGCTACTGTCTTCGGCTGGTTCCAGTTCCTTGCCAATTCCTGACTGTTCCTGTATTCCCTGTCTGATCCTGCCTTCCAGCGGAGACAAACACGTTTGCCTCCCCCCAAACCAACTCAGTGGCAAAGGGAGAACATGTAGCTCCCACACGCTGCTCCAAGAAATCCTCCCACTTTGCTGCATACACAAGTGAGCCAAGCTAACAAGAGTGTTAGTTGTTCTCATTTTGACTACTTTAACATACATTCAGGTGTGATTAAGCACTAAGGAAAGCAATTTTTCAATTGCTCATCAGATTTTGCAAGAGCATATACAGGTGTGTATGCTGAGCTTACTAAACTGCTTGATGTAGAATTGATGTACTTGTTTATTCCAGACAGTTGTATAATTGTGTATGAAATGTTTGTCAATGCAACAAACTCAAAAGACGCCATAAGTTAAGGTTAATGTGCACAGAATGCTTGTCTAACTCCAAAATGTTCATTAAGAGAGTTAAAAAACACGCAACCATGATTGATGGTGCAGAGTTTGAGGTGTCCACTTTTGGTGCCATATTTTTAGATGAGGACAAGGCATTCAAAGAGGGTCATATGGGAATTTCGATGGCCTCTTGTGGAACTTGGCATTGTAAGAATTACTATGATACTACTAAGCAGTGTTCATATCACAGATAATTGAAACAATAGTTCAGAACTGTGGGGCCATGTTTAATAATTTATTAATCATTATTAAGCTTCGCTTTCCAGATGCTGTTCTTGGAGTAAACCATATTTTTAAATTCAGCTACCCAAAGTTCTTTCAACATGTCTGACTGAAGAACTTGGCTATTTTTTAAAGGCTTGGGTCTGATATACCTCTGGCTTTTGTGATTAATATTTTTGCATTAGAATCCCTGTTTAGAAAAGGATTGTTACTTACCCTGTAAGCATCTGTTCAGGGAATGTAGTGCTGTAGATTCACATGCTCTGCTTACTCCTGCCATCTAGTGTTGGGTCCAGAGTTTGTAGATAGGATGAGAGGGAGAGATGGAAAAGCATATGCAAATATCCCTAACCAACTCATCCAAAGCGTGTTGGCACTGGATAACAGGTACAGGTATCAGAAGGTGACGTTTGGGCATTTAGCATTTTCTGCTGTGGCGAAAAAGTCGATCTGAGGGCACCCCCACCATTGAAAGAAGGGAAGGAGGACTTGTGGGTGGAGTTCCCGCTCGTGGGTCTGTTGCTGTATCCTGCTTAGCAGGTCTGAAAAGTCATAAGTGCGCAGGACATATTTCACCAGCAGGTGAATGTTGTGATGAAGAGCCCCATTCCATATGGTTTGAGACGGATGTGATAGTTGTGAAGACCGTGTCCACCCCTGTTTTAGTAGATAATACATTGCTGTTATATTGTCTGTTCAGACTAGGCCAACCTTGAGTGACAAGTGAGGAAAGAAAGCTTTCAATGCTATAAATATTGCCTGAAACTCCAGGTAGTAGATGTGTATAGATTGATGTTTGACATCCCACAGACCTTGTACTGTCAAGTCTTGGAGGTGGGCACTCCAACCCGTGTTTGATCTGTGATGTGAAGAACAGGTTCAAGAAAAGGACGCCCTTTTAACAGATTATTGGTGTTCCACCACTGCAGAGAACAGTGAGTTTGGCAGTCTATCAACACTAGATCTTGTAGGTGACTCTGTGACTGACACCACTGGTGAGCTAGACATTGCTATAGAGGGTGCATGTGTTATCTTGCGTGGGGAACTATGGCAGTACAAGAAGCCACTGTTCTCAGTAGGCGTATAACAGTTCCCATTGTTTGCAAGAACTGGCCTTGATTACCTAATTATCTTGGTATGAAAATCTTTGGATGTTTTGTCTTCGCAGAGATGCTGCGACCACTGCCAAACATTTGGTGAATACCCGAGGTGCAGTAGTTACCCTAAATGGGAGTACTTTGAATTGATAGGGCTTGCCTGCTATAACAAATATGAGGTATTTGCGGTGAGCAGGATGCATTGGTCTGTGAAAGTAGGCATCCTTTAGGTCTAGTGCTGCCAGAAAGCCGCCTTGTTTAAGAAGTGGAATAACATCCGGTAGAGTGACCACATGGAAGTGTTCCGACAGGATGTAGTGGTTGAGAGGTCTGAGATCTAGGATTGGTCTTAAAGACCCGTCCTACTTGGGAATCAGAAAATGTGCAGAATATAACCCCGAGCCTTGTTGTTTAAGTGGGGCAGGTTCTATGGCCCCATTGAGATGAAGGCCCAGGACCTCTTGTTTGAGGAGTGGCAGATGTTTCTGTGACAACTTGTGCGAACGGGATGGAATACATGGTGTGTGGAAATGAGCTCCACACAACAGCCATGTTGAATGATGACTAGTACCCAATTGTCTGTGGTGAGGGAATTCCAGAGTGGGTAGAAGAATTGAAGTCTGCCCTCAACAAGTGTTGTGTGGTCGGGGGAAAGATTGGGTAGTCACTGCTTTGCAGTGGGTGTTGCTGCACGAGAGGAAGCACTCCTGCACCTTTCCTTGTTGATCCCTCCTCAAAAG
Organism: Lissotriton helveticus; assembly: GCF_964261635.1. NCBI lineage: Eukaryota > Metazoa > Chordata > Amphibia > Caudata > Salamandridae > Lissotriton > Lissotriton helveticus. The sequence goes on from NC_136070.1 coordinate 374,506,476, forward strand.
GAATCTCTGAAATAACCTTGTTAGACCTGTCAGCCCTAGGGGGTCTTTCCCTATTTTTTTCGCCCTAGCCTTATTTTTCCCACCTTCTTTTTGTTGGCCTTAGGTCTCCGGGCACCTTCTCATTGCCAATCAATGCTAAGGTGCAGGTGCTCTCTACTTCAAACATGGCTGCCACTGGCCCCTGCTACTGCAGCGTGGTCTTTTTCTAGTAGCACCCTAGTTGCCAGGAGCTGGCTGGGACCCCAAACATTGTTGCAATGCCAGTCTTCCATCGCCTGCCCATAGTTAGAGTGGGGAAGCTCCTGGAACCTTCCAGAATAGAGGCGGAGCCTATTTTTGCCGCCTTAGAGAGTGGTCACCTGACCTGGGCATATATAAGGGAAGGAGGGAAACTTTTTAGTCAGTTGGGGCATCACTGACCTGGGGGACCCACGCAGGAGATTTAGGCGGTAGGGCCTAGTCAGGGGCCTATGCCACTGGGAGTGACAGGGCTTAGGTGCTGCCTTCCAAGTAGAGTGAGGAACCCTGAACTAGCCCACTGACCTGACCCGGCGGGAGGGGAACCCAGGGACCATTTGAAGTGACCTGCTGACCAGCCTTCAACTCACCCCCCCCCCCTTCAAGAAACTGCTATCTACAAAGGGCGCAGGAACCATCAAGCGCCAAGAAGAAGACCCCTTTCTTATGCAACCAGGACTACTGGGGATCAACCAGGTACTGGACTGTGCTGCCCCTGCGCCCCCCTGCCTTCACCTGGACCTGCGCTGTCCTGCCTAAACCCCCCCTGACTGAACTGTCGGAATTGCTGTCCTGCCAAAATCTGCCCTACCTACCCGGCGCTCTCTTACTGGGCCCCTGAGAAGCACTGTACTTGTCCCCCAGGCGCTGTAGCCTGCTGCCCTGATAACTGCTTCCAAGCACTACCTCAGAGCTGTGAGGCCATCCAAGCACTGTGTCATTGGCCCAGAGCGCTAATTCTGCTGAGCGCTGCATTCCTCGGGCCTGCGGAGAGCCCCGAGGCGCTATTCTCGCCAAGCGTCTCCCCGCCTGTCAACGCACAATCTCCTCGAAGCGCTGCTGTCCCTGTGAGCCCCCGCCGAGGAACTCACCGTTGTGGCCCGGCGCCCCGTCAACGAAGGGCCGCTGTCACCCCCGGGGCCTCTGCGCTCCCCCCCATGAGTGTCTGGCTGTTGGTTGCCCTCACCGGCGGCCCCCGGCATCACGAGAGGGCTGCCGCCTCAGGAATTCCTGTCAGGCCACGAGCGCCGGAAGGGCCGCGCTAGGCCTGAAGCTTCCCTGCCTTGCTCACGTGACGGGGGCGTTGGAAGAGACTCCGCCCCCGCCGCGCATCCATTTACCCACAGCTGCAGCGCCCCCGCAGGCCGCACTACCATTGGCGGCGGCGGGCGCGCCTTCCTTGAGGCCGTGTAGGATTGGTCCCCGGGCCCCGGCGCCATCGCGAGGCCCGGCACCGCTTCCTTAGCGACGTGGGGGCTCCCCAGAGATCGCGAGCCCCCCACCTGCCAGCGCAGGCCCCCAAAGGGCCTGGAAATGACCGGCGGACCGCGTGGGGCCTGCCAGAGGGCCAGAGCCCTCCCTGTCGGAAGAGACCATCGCAAGGGGCCGGAGCAGGCCCGAAGACTGAGGTAATACCCCGGGTGGGCTGGTGAAAGGCCCGTGACCGCCCCACCTCCGGGGAAGACTGTGTTTAGGGCCCGAGTGCAGCGAACCTGGGCAAAGGCCGCTAGTGACTGCTGGGCCATGGAAGTAACCCCTGGCTGGGGGAATCAGTACATTACAGGATACTATTAGGCCCTGATCCATAACAAGCTTGTTCGGGCTGGATGCAATGGTTTTATCTGAGGAAGTGTTCCTATCCGATGAGCGGGTGATGGCTGAATAAGGAAATCCTTGTGGCGAGAGTTAAGGCCACCCAGGTTCAATGAAATGTTTATGCCTGCCTGATCTTTTGATGAGATGTCTTTTACTCTTTGTTACCTGATACGGTGTTTGATCCTGAAATTTATGGCAATGCCCAGTTAAAGAAATGTTCTACCTTTATTCATGGCACTATTTACTCCTGCAGCTAGGAAATGTTACTGCTAATGGACTGCATTAAGAGTAATACTTTAGTGATTCTGGGATTGCCTTAATGACTCGACAACCGTGATCCCAATTCTAGATGTGCTGCATTGATGATGAAATGCCCCTTTGCTCCCTTAGTGAAATGTACTGTTGAAATGTTTGTTCCTGCTAAATGAGCTGTTTACTTCTGGCTAATAGCCTGGTTATTCCTGCTAAAGGGGTCTAAGGAAATGTTCACCCTTGCTTGGTGAGAAGAGGAGTGAAATGCCTGCAGTAACTAATGAAATGCACTAATGAGTTCTTGATACCTGGCATATTGATTACCCTGCTTCTATTCTTATATAAAAACGTATTGATTTGAATCAGACGTCACTGGTGTGGTTTAAGTCCTTGCGTGCACTTATTGTCTCAGTGGATGCGCGTGTTGTGTAGTCACTAAACACCTAAGCTTCGGCTGCCTACCTGCACGTGCCAGGCTACCCCCGGGGAACTGGCGACCCCAGTTCTTACAAACCTTTACTGTAGATGGTTTGGGTTTGTTTTTGTTGGAAAGTGGATGTGTCTGTGGAAGTGGATGTGGATGTGTCTGTGGATATTTATATATGCAAATCTAGCAGGAGTTTGTAAAGCTCCCATGGCTTTAGCGGTGCCATTTTAGGTCTCGCCTAGCTATCGCGTAAGCGATGCTCTGCGAGACATTTAGTGGGGCTTTTGAAAGTGCTCCCAAAGTCTGCAGGCGGATCGGCTCCAGTGCATGTGCGCCAGGTGCGCGCACCATTTGTCAGCCTGTGTGATCACTTTCGTGGCCGCTTTGATGTTCTCAGTGAGCCGCACGGCCACTGAGAACATCAAAGCGGCCGCAAAAGTGATCACACACCCTGTACTGGGCCCCCCTCTCTAGCCTGTTGCTTCTTCCTCCCCATCCCCTTTGTTGCGTCCCACGAACCAGACCCGCACCCTCCTTCTCTCTAGCCTGTTGTTCTCCCTCCCACTCCACCCATTGTGTTACTTCTGCCTTCCCAACCCGGCCCTCTCTGTTGCTCACCCGCATTAGTGAATCAATTAGAAAATAAAAACATTGTTTATGCCATTTTGTAGGCTGGCGCATGTGGAATGCGTGCTTACACTATGACGCAACAGTTGAGACATAATGCCTTTTTATAAGTTTATTTAATTTAGCCATATTGTACAGAATAGGAGATGCTATAGAGCATGGCTGAAATCCATTGATAAAGCCAGATACTTTGCCAATGCGTCTTTTCTTTACATGCTGCAATTTGTAGTCCTGGGTTTATAATGGGACAATTAAGGCTCCCACAATGCAAAGAAAATAAAACTGGCCTGAAGAGAAAGTCACACATGGACCTAGGAAACTAGGCAGGGCTGACAATGTAACAAGAATACAGGAATAAATTACTAGGCTGAAAAAAACAGAACTTAAATGTATTAGACGACTGCAACAGGTCTAATGGCTCACGTTAAAATAACCTGAATATTTCCCAACCAGTGACCACAAATTTTACCGGACACAGCTGCAAAAACATTTCCACTTCTCAGAACATCAACAAAGGCAGGCCTGGCCTCCGCTTTTGTGACCTCTCTCTCCTGCTAGCAACGACAGCACATCTTCGGGCAGAATGCAGAGGCATAGCATCCAGGGGCCTTAATAAACACAGTATCAAATGCCTAATGCTTGGATAGATTTCGGGGTATGGGGTGAAGATGGAGTAGTTTCGTACCTGTAACTCCAGTTCTGTAGTAGGGGTATCTCTGTTATAGTCATAATCTTGTGAATAGTCCCGCCTATGTGCGTGGACCCCAGAGCAATCAAAATATTATCTTAAGTTGTCTTATTCTGCAGTCCTGCATAGACACTTAAGAGAAAATCAAAGACAAATAATGCAGCCTAAAACTACAAGGCTACATGGCCAGCACTTCATCTTGAAGTGACAAAGATAGCCAAATAATATGAAATTGTACACATTTTGTAAAGTTTCACACCTACAGAAATGCCCGTTCACAAAAATCCTTTGTCATGATAGAGAGGAAGGGTTGGACAGACAAGCCCCGTAGGCTGCCATTATGTGTCTGGAAAAGGGATAATGTGCCTTTAAGGAACTCTCCAGAGACCCTTGGTATCCCAGGATGCACAGCCAAAGGCCTTTTACTTTCAGTTCTTTTTGAAGGTGTATAAATCCAGGCCTGTAGCATTCAGTACATTATTGTTTCATCCACCGGGGAGGAGGGCAGGCGCTTATGACTATAACAGAGATACCCCTACAACAGAACTGGAGTTACAGGTAAGAAACTACACCTTCTGTAGTAGGGGATCTCTGTGTATAGTCATAATTGTGTGAATAGAATGGCAAGCCCATCCCAACAAACCAAACCAGCGGTGGAGGAAACAGACAAAACCACTACTGTGCAAACAAATTCCTCAACGAAGCCTGCCCAACCTGAGCATCTGCCCTGGCATCAGAATCCATACAGTAGTGTTTAGCAAAGGTATGGACCGACTTCCACGTGGCAGCCCTACATATATCTGCAATGGGAACATTACATAGCAAAGCTGTTGTAGCCACTTTGCCCCTAGTGGAATGAGCCTTAGGCTTACCCCCCTAAGGTCTTGTTAGCCTTTTGGTAACATAATTGGATACAGGACACAATCCACCTAGAGATGGACTGTTTTGAGGTGGCAAGACCAGTCCTAACCGAACCATAATTGACAAACAATTGGTTTGACCTACGAATGTCCTTGGTCTTATGCAAGTAGAACTTCAACACCCTTCTTACATCCAGGGAATGAAGAGACCTCTCCGCCGGAGAAGAAGGATGTTGGAAAAACGTAGGTAAAGTTATCGTCTGATTAACATGGAAATCAGAAATGACTTTAGGAAGGAACTTAGGGTGAGTTCTCATGACAACCTTGGAAGCATGAAAAACAGTAAACGGCTCTTGGCAACACAAAGCCTGGATCTCTCTCACCGATGTTATAGCCACAAGGAAGGCCGCCTTCCAAGATAAATGCTGTAGCGAAGCCTTATGAATAGGCTCAAAAGGCTCCTTCATCAACCTGGACAGCACCACATTCAGCTCCCATGAAGGCGAAGGACGCCTAACGGGAGGAAATACCTTCTTCAATCCTTCCAAAAAATCTTTTATTACAGGAATCTGGAAAAAGGATGTTTGTGAAGGGCATTTCCTAAATGCAGTTAATGCTGCAAGGTAAACCTTAATAGAATGGAAATTAAGGCCAGATTGAGCCAAATGCAAGAGGTATGGAAGGATGACATCTTCCTTGCAGGACGTAGGATCAGCGTTCTTGGATGCGCACTAGATGCAGAACCTTTTCCGCTTGTAGGCATAGGAAGTCCTTGTGGATGATCTTTTAGCCTTCTTAAGTATTTCCATTCAGTTGCCAGGCAAGTTCAAGTGTCCATATTGTACTATCTCAGGAGCCATGCCGCCAAACTCATCGATGAGAGGTTGGGGTGCACCATCTGACCCCAGAACTTCGTTAGAAAGTCAGGCCGACATGGAAGCCACAGGTGGGGTTGGAGAGACGGGTGAACCACCATTGTCGAGGCCACTCCGGAGCAATGAGGATCATTCGCGCTCTGGATTGGGACAGCTTGATGAGTACTGCCGGAATCGGGAATGGGTGGAAAAGCGTACAGAAAGCTGTTCGACCAGCTGATCCATAGCGCATTCCCCAGAGTCCCAGGTTGGTAAAAGCTGAAGACGAAGTCTCTGCATTTTCTGTTTTCGGTGGTGGCGAACAGATCTATTTCTGGAGTGCCCCATCTTTCGAAGATGTTTCCTAGCAACTCGTCATTTAGAACCCACTCGTGGTTTTCCTGGATGAGCCTGCTGAGTGCGTCCGCCTGAGCATTCTGCACACCCGGTATATGGGTAGCCGTTATCGTCAGTCCTCTGGCTAGCAGACAGTGCCAGATCGCCTGCGCTTCCTGGGCCAGTGTGCGCGAACTCGAGCCCCCCTGCTTGTTGAGGTAATACATTGTTGTCGTATTGTCTGTCTGTACAAGCAAGGAGTTGGTCTGGAAGGACGGATGAAAGGCCTTCAGCGCCAAATGAACAGCTCTGAGTTCCAGAAAATTGATGTGGTACGTGGATTCCGCCTGGGACCACGTTCCTTGGATCTGAAGATGGTCCGAATGTGCTCACCAGCCGTGGAGAGAAGCATCCGTGACAATAGTCTGTATGGGAATGTGCTTGTGGAACGGAACTCCCTTGAGGAGGTTCTCCTCTGAACACCACCATCGCAGGGACTGTTGAGCGTGCAGAGACAGTTGGATCCTGTCATCCCAGCTCCCTCGTTGCTGGTCCCATTGATCCTCCAGACATTCCTGCAGCGTTCTCATGTGGAGGCATGCATGAGATGTGAGGAAGATGCAAGAAGCCTTCGACCCCAGAAGAGAAGACACTGTCATCACTGTCGTTGATGGAACGGACATGAGAGCCTGAACCTTCCGAAGGATCGATAAGCGTCGCTCCTCCGAAGGAGACACGCTTGCCCTGAGAGTATTGATGGAGGCTCCCAAGTACTGTAGGCACTGAACAGGAGTCGGGATAGACTTGGACATGTTGATGTGTAAACCCAGCTGGTTCAACAGGACGGCCGTCCTGTTGAAATGCAATTGTGCTTCCTGGAAGGTGGAGGTTTTGCTCAATCAGTCGTCCAGGTACGGGTAGACAAACACCTTGTTCTTTCTCAGGTGCACTGCCACTACTGCCATGCATTTTGAAAAAGTCCTGGGTGCCGACTTCAGACCAAATGGTAGTACGGTGTACTGATAGTGATTGGTGCCGACGAGGAAGCGCAGGAATGTCCGGTGTTTCTGTGCAATGGGCACATGGAAGTACGCATCCTGCAGATCTATCGCGCAAAGCCAGTCTCCCCGCTGCAGCTGAGGATAAATCTTGTGCAAGGATAGCATGCAAAATTTCTCCCTGCGAATCCATTTGTTTGCTTGTCGCAAATCCAGAATGGGCCTGAACTCGTTTTTGTCCTTTTTGCGTACCAGAAAGAACCTGGAGTATAGACCCTTTCCGCTTTGAGACAAAGGGACGTCTTCTATCGCCCTTTTTCTTAACAGGATGTCAGCCTCCGCTTGAAGTTCGCGTAGCTGGTACTGCAAACAAACCGGTGGAATAGCTGGAGGAGGGCTGACAAAACGAAGACTGTATGTCATCCACTGGCGACACCCTCGTAGGAGGAGAGTCCGACAAAGTGGGAGAGTACCTCCTGTCACTGGACGAGTCCGTATATCTGGAGCGTGACCTTTCCCTCCGCCGACTATGACGTGACCTCGTCGAAGATCTACGCTCACTGTGAGAGCGATGCCTCCCTCTTGATCTTGACCTTGGCTTTCTGGGCCTTCCAGGAGCCGGCTGCGGAAACGGAAGCGGCTGAGCCGGAACCAAAGGTTGCGGTTGTGGAGGCCGAGGCAGAGGTGGAGGAGGAGGTGGTGGAAGTGGAGGCGGAGGAAGAGGAGGAGGAGGTGGTGGAGGAGGAAGTCGCGGAAGAGGAGGAGGCGTAGGCGTCCTGGGCCTTGAGGGCGAGTAGGTCCAGGAATATTCAGAATCCGGCGACCTAAGAACTCTCCTTTTCTTACGAGAAGGCCTCGGGGAGGAAGCTCTGGAGGAGGACCTCTGTGAGCGAGAATACCGGCGCCGCCGCGACCGGGGACTCGCAGATGAAAATGATGATGATGAGACTCTACAGAGGCACTTGACACCGTCCTGGGCCTTGACTTCCTCTTCGACGTCGATTTTTCCCTCCTCGATGTCGACCTCTTTGACGTCTCTCTTCTCGACGTTATTCTTCCCGACGTCGTCGAACTCTCCGAAGTCGAGTGTCGTCGCCTTGGCGTCGATCTTTCTCTCCTCGACGTCGATCTTTGTGTCGACGTTGAAGGCGAAAGGCGAACGGCGGCATCGCTTCGACGGTGAGCGCATGCCTCTTCTGGACTCAGCACGACGTTGATGGTGTGTCGACGCCAGTGAAGTCCTCAACGTCAACCTCGTCCAAGATTTCGACGTCCTGCCCCAGAGCACTGGGTCGACGGGGAGCAGATAGTAGTCATACCTCTCGACGCCAAAGTCATTGACGTCGCCCTGGACTGGTGCCTTTTCTGGGCCTTTTCTTGACTGTGGAGCCCCCCCAGAGGCCGATGCACGGGCAGAGGGTGATGACAGAGTCCCTGCATGCCCAGAAGTCCCACCTGGTTCTTGGTGTCTCCTCTGCTCCAGGCCTTGGAGAAGAATCTTCTCCCTGTCACGCAGGGTCCTCCTGGAGAAAAAGTGACAGATATCACAGGAGTCAGGGACATGGGTATAAGGGAGACAGAGTATGCACACTCTGTGGGGCTTAGACTTAGCCTTCTTCCTGCCACACTCAGGGCACTTGTCAAATAAAGCTGGCATTTCGACAATAAAGAGTTGGCAAAACTGGTCAAAAAAGACAGCAACTGGAAGAGGAAGACCCCAGACGTCGAGTGAAAGACTTAAATCACTGGAAAAGCTCAAAAAATGTAAGAAATACCCAAAAAGGTAGAGCTCAATACTCCAGGGTCCTGCTAGCAGGAGTCGGAAAAAAGAACTGAAAGTAAAAGGCCTTTGGCTGTGCATCCTGGGATACCGAGTGTCTCAGGAGAGTTCCTTAAAGGCACGGTATCCCTTTTCCAGACACATAATGGCAGCCTATGGGGTTTGTCTGTCCAACCCTTCCTCTCTATCATGACAAAGGATTTTTGTGAAGGGGAGTTTCTCTAGCTGGTTTACAACACAAAAAGGTGGCAGGTACTATTGCTGCACTAAACAAACAGTATTTTCACCGTTCTTTGATAAGCGTATTAAATATTATCACTTTTGCCCACCTCCTAAGACCAGCCACCAAAAAGGTCTTAACATATAAACCTGTTTAACACAACATTGGAGAGGCAAAACGTGTCTATACAAATATGTGGCCTTAGATGCCATATAAGTCAAAGTAGATGACAGGAGTAATGGTTTTCCAGTCGGTGACGTAATTTTCAAATGCTTTTATTGCGTATCATAAAGTCCACAGCCAAAAACTCCAAACTTGCTGAATCGCGCCATACCATCGCACAATTGAAATTTCTTGTTTTGGAGACCGTCAGCAAAAGAGAAGGAACTGACAATCACAAACTGTTGCTAAAACGAGAACTCGAATGGATTTATCGATTACAGACTCAGAAGCCGCACGGTCTTAACGACCGTATTGAATATAGTTGTTACCTGTAACGTACACCCTTTGTATTTTGATGACTTTTGTTTACATGGTTTACATTGCCGCTCATTGCTCCCACCTACTCATTTCCTCACGTTCATACACCATCACAAGATGGCCACTTCACCCTTCTTACTTTCAGCACCCCTTTCTATGTTTACCTTTTACCTGGCCCACCCACTCCGTTTCACCTGTAGGTTCTTATAGTTCCCTCCCATGAGCACCTCTGATACAGATTCCACAACTGTTGACCAGCGGACTCCGCTACGCTCAAGCACGAAGTAAGTCTCTGACATTTCACCTCAAACGCTCACGCGTGTCAACTATCTTCACTCCAACCTTACGCGGTAATATTCCATTTCACCTTCCTCCGCGCACTACCTTAGTCACACCGATTTACCTTTACCCCCTCACTCATAGACACGGATAATCTCCCATCATTATGTTTTTCAGTCCACCAGCCCCTCACTGTTGCCTTTTTCGTCTTCCTCCGCAGCACTCCGTGACAAAGGGCCCTTCGGCCCGAAATGCATTGGAGAAGAGTTCATGTGCTAGAATAATGAAATAACTTCTACACGATTGATATGCCTTTAATATCAAGTGTTCAAACAAACAAATGATGACCAACATTGAATAAATAATGATACTTCATTGACTTTGTGAAGCACGTTATTGATCACGCCCGGAGTGCCTTATTAGGGGATGTATTTGCAATTGTTGCATACACTACTCATTCTTTGAAAATCTCCTCAGCATGCCTCATCATGCCAGGAAGCATAGGAAAATACTGGGCGTCTTTGTGAGTGGAAGAAAGGGCGTCAAACAGAGAATCCTGTTCTAGGGGTTCCCGATGCAGCTCAACATTATGAAAAGTTGATGTCCTAGCAGAGTGGAGGGATGAGCTGGAATACGTCTGTATCGTTGAGATAATTGGGAACAGTGTCATAGATATCCCAAGGGTAAGGATCCCCTAATGACCCTTCTAAAAATCCACGATCTGAATGTGGTGACCCTTGAGGTGATGCATTGAGTGGGATCACGTGATGGAGATGGTGGTGGAGGAGAGGGAGGTGGGAATGGAGTTGGTGATGAAGGTTGTAGAGGAGGATGACGATGATGATGATGAGTGGGAATGGTGCCATTATCCTGTCTTCTTTTTAGGAAGAGCCTCCTCAAATGTCAAATTCCTTTTTGGTGGAGGAAATGCAAGAATACAACCAGTTCCTTCTTGAACCTGAATCTTTCTCTGACAAATGTCTATTTGTTCCAGAATGGGTTCGACAGGAGAGAGACAGACACCAATGAAATTCTCTAGTCCTTTGGCTCTGAAGGTTTCGGTACTGATGGTTTTGTCTTGGAGCTGTGTTGCTTGCTCAGCACCGAGGTAAATGGTGTCAGTTGCTGGGTCGGTACCGAAGGTTGAGTCGATCCTAAAGCATGTCATAGGTCCAAAGAGGTCGATGCCAAAGGCTTAACCTTAGAATACATTTTCGGTGCTGGGCCAGAGGGCGGGGTTTTTCGGATCTGACCATGGCCCAAAGGCAGGAGTAGTCTGGTGACCTTTGACATTGGAAGTGGTAAATATTTTTACTGGACTTGGATGGAGAAGCAGGAGCTGGGGTCACAGTACTCAAGCGAAGCCCAGATGGGAGTTTGTGCTTCTCTGTATCCAGCTCTAGGTCAGCGCCAGAGCATTCATGGATAGAGAAAGCCTCCTCTTTTTCGGGGGGGTTGACTATTCCTCTGCATTTTCTTAGCTGAAAAGGTCAGGAGTATCATCCCCGCTCTTATAAAACATTTTTAACCAACAGGCCCTTTGACCCCGAAGGAGATTTCTGGACCGGAATGACTTACACACGTCGCAGTTGGCTTCTTTATGGTTGGGGGAAAGGCACAGGTTGCACACGAATTGCTGATCAGTCTGTGGATATTTTGCGTTGCAACACAGGCAGAATCGAAACGGTGTACTTTCTGTTAGAAGTGCGTATTTGATGGAGGTCGTGACAAGCAGGAAGGTAGGCCCGAGACGGACAGCGCCCAGTTGGGAACTGAACAACAAAATTCAAGTGGACCACAGAAGTGGAAAAGCGCAATCGAAGACAATCATCAGAGACCGTAAAGAAACTGAAGAATCACACCAGAGTCAAAATACGGAGCAGAGGCACACATGTCCGAACCCGATGGCGGAGAGAAAACAATCTAGCAAAGGAGCAAATGCCCATGCGCAATATCAGCCAGTGGAGGAGTTAGTCTTTCTTGTGACTCAAAAGACTTCTTCGAAGAAAAACAACTTTCACAACTCCTTCCCCAACACTAGATGGCAGGAGTATGCAGAGCATGTGTACCTACAGCCACACATACCATCACTCTCTTTTTTAGCCCGAGATTATGGATTGGTGTCACTACATTATACATAGAGGGTCTTTGTCCTTTGAAAAGTTATGGAATTACAATGGAGGGGCAGCTCTAAAAAGTCACTCCTGGTCTCTTCTACAACTGTAAGGTGTTGAGGTTAGGCTTCTAAAGTGCTGTATTCACTTCAGGAAAGGCATTTATGAGTTTCAGTGCAGTCCACTTTCAACTGACAGCTGGCTCCACACAAGATGCAACCCTCCTTCTATGTTTTGAGTCCTTGATGCAGGAAATAGGACAGCCAGCTCACCCTTGTCCCAGTCCTGGGTTCCAATATGAGGAAAGGAGTCCTTCAGAATTTACTCCTTAACGTTCTTTTTCCTTCTGGTGATTACATCCAGGTGAAGGGAATGCAGTGGTTTGGTGATATGTTGGGATTTCTATCCATAGCGCTATCAAGTTACTGGAGATATCTGTCTAGTGAATCCTACATAATATTGTTAGATGCACCCACACAATATGTCCTCTAAGGACCCTTGTGCGACACTGTGGGGCGCATCTCTTACTTGCATCAGGCAGGGACTGTTTTGGGTGTCCCCTTTTGCCTCGTTAGCATATTCTTGAGCCATGCTGCGGGGGTCCTCATGTGTCTTCATGGAGGACAGTGGCCAGATGAAGGAAGTTGGGGCACAAAATAGGTCAGGGACTTCATAGTCCTTTTGCCCAATTCATCATTACTGCAGAGCTAGCCCAAACCACAAATCTTTCCTGTGAATTCTAGTTCCCCATGAAGATCATATTTTGGCATCTAAGCCCTGATAAAACATTACTCAGTGAGTTGCAACACTCCAGCATTTTTGTCTAGCTTCCTTGTCTAGCTTCTTTTTTGTATACTTGCTAGCCTATTGTTTGGTTAGCCCTTTTCACTCCTTGTGGTTCCTATGCTGTGTTTGCTGGCAATTTCTGCTGCCTTGGCTTTTTCCTCCTTGACTGTTACCTTTAAGGGCATGTTCCAGCCTATTGTTCTATATCACTAGCTGGCATGGTGGCTTCCACAGGAGATCGTCTAACCTTCAAACCAAGGCTCTTCAGACCAAGAACAACAGCTGTATGCCCAGCTCTTGAAACATTACAATGCCAACATCACCTGCCTAAAATGGACCCAACTCAAACCTTGCAAAATACAATTCAACAACAGTCCGCAGAGTTGGTCTCTGCACCATGATAATTCAATCTTTCGACGGGCTTCGTCAGCCAGGGTACCCTCTGAGTTCTGGCAAGTTCCTGCAGGGGCTCAACATTTTAAAGGGGATCCAAACAAGTTCGAAAAAATGATTGATTCCTTAATGCTCTTTTTGCCATCCAGCCTAACCATTATCTCAAGACAGAATCATGGTGAGATATTTGATTAGTTGTCTACCTGGAATAGCCTTTGCTTGGGCCAATTCTCTGGTGACTGCGCTTGACCTAAGTCTGAATTATTATTCTGTCATCTTGTTGGCATTTTGCCGTATGCTTGAGAGGCTACATTTGGAGAGTTCTGAGGAGGAGGACCTTTGCAAGATAACCCACAGGCCCAGTGGATGTACTGGCCAATGTAACATGTTTCAAACTTTTGACTGCAGAAACAATTTGGATTGAGCAAACCTTGTGAACTATTCCAGAAAAGGTTGCAAGAAAAGAATGAAGTACAGTAAATCCATGTTCCTCATCCCACTTCATTAAATGAAGCAATTGAATCTGTGCTATATATCAAACACTGTGAACAAGAGAACAAACGAAAGGAAAAGTATTCAGCATCAACCCTTTGCCCGCTCTGTAATGGTGCCTGCAACTCAGAGAACTGAAAGCTCGGTTTCCAATCCAGTTTCCGAACAATCAGTATAGATAGGATTTACGAGAGGTCCTTTACCTGAAGAAGAGAGGCAAACACAGATGTTATGATGATTCTGGTTATATTGAGGAGAGAGAGGTCACTTACTTTATCAGTGCCCCATTAGACCAATGAAAAGAGAAACAAATACGTCCATCCTTGGAGAGGTAGGACAGCATGGGTAATGAATCACTTCCTCAGGTAATGCCTTCTGTACCATCAAAAAGTTCTGAAAATGCCCATAAATCTCGGTTACCAATTTCCATTGTAATACAATCCACTTCCATTTGTTTTGGCTTTATCGGACTGTGAAGCCACTGGAATGCTCATTGATAAGGAGTAGGATTTAAAGAACAATTTTCCCAATCAAGCTAAGGTTAAGGTGGACACTGTACAGAGGGTGGGTGGTACCCCTCTAGCATTGGGACCAGTCACTTAGTCTACCAAAATGTTACAGGTTGTGCTGTTTAACTATCATGAACGTTTGGCATTCAACTTAATAGCATCATCGAACCATCCAGTTATCTTTGGCATGCATTGGTTGGTTCTCCAAAACCAATAAGTCAATTGATCCACCAGGAGTCTGTCTCAAATTTTATAATATTGCGTCCAGATTTTTCCATGCACTAGCAGACTGAAGATCAAGGGGAGATAAGTTCTTCTGAGAGGTTTGGGACACTCATAGCCAATTTCTTCTACTGCCCAGACATTATTATGACTATCATGATGTTTTTGAGAAGGTAGAGATTAAGTAATTACCACCTACCTTGATTGTGTTACTGAGCTATTAACTCAGTAGCAGGGTCTGAAATTCCTTTTGTTAGAATGTATTTACTTTTGGAGTCTGAGAACAAAGTATTGCATCAGGATCTTGATGAAGATTTGGAGAGTAGTCTCATTGTTGTTTCTCTCTACCTCACTGGCTGGGGCTCATTTTTTTTGTGCCTTGTAAATCAAACTAATTGAGACCCTGCATTGACTACAGGGGCCAAAATATGGATGCACTAAAGGACCAATATCCTTTACCTTTAATCAAGAATATACTGGAGTCAGAGACATCAGGTGTGATCCAAAATTGTTCTTAGATGGACATAGCATTTGTTGAGCATAAAGACTGGGGACTAGTGAAAAACAGCCTTTCAAACTCCATGGAATGTCCCTTCCATTTTGCAACGCTTTATGGATAACATCTTTTCAGATCTAATGAGCTTATATGTTATAATCTACATAGACAATATCTTTATCTTTTCAAGCTTCTTAGAAAAACACTGCCAAAATCTTTGGGAAGTTCTACAAAGACTAAGGGAATATTTCCTAACCTGTAAGCCTGAAAAAGGCCTATTCAAACAGACAAGTGAAATTCCTTGGGTTTATAATATCACCCAAAGGTTTGTCAATGGATCCAAAAAAGATTCAAGATGTTTTGCATTGAGCGTTTCCTGTTTAGTTAAAGAGACCCAAAATAGTTTACGGTTTGCTAATTTTTATGGGCAGTTTATTCATAACCTATCTCATCAGTCCTACAACATTTACTGGCTACTGAAGAAGGAAAATGTATAGTCTGGAATTCATTTGAATGAACTTGTGGAAATGGACTTCCAAACCTAGAAGAAAACCTTCACCAAGGCCCCGGTACTTAGACAGCCAGACCTGCAAAGAGGTTTTCAGGTGGTGACCAATGGCCCCGAAAGAACTCTAGGGGAAGTGCTACTTTAACGGCTAGAGGATGGTGTCCGATCCATGCTCAGAAGACCACAGGGGCAAGCAGGGGTTTCTGGGCCCAAACGTCGGGGTTGACCCTTTTTTCGTGATATCCTGGAGCCCAACCTACTATGGATGTCGAGCAACTAAGCCAAGTATCCCTACAGCATTTGGCTCTCGGGGCTAGCATGGTCAGAGCAGTACAAGTCTCAATTACAGGGGGTAAGTACGGGCTTAAAACTCAACATGCGTGCAGCAGCAGCAATAAATGAATGTCCAGCCCAATACTTAATTTTGTGTTAAAAGTAGTATTTTTATTTTATTGCTATCTACATATATGAAATTACAACATTCAAAAACAACTACACAGTACACCTGAGGTCTGGTTCTGGTGTTTCTTTAGACTGTTCTACTGGGTCCCACTCCGTCCTCGCTTCTAGCATTAGTGGCTATTCCCCATTTACTATAGGCAGCATCCAGAGTAAGCCCTATTAGTAGTCTGGGTCTCAAGAGTCCACTCTGACTCTATTTTAAAGTCATCAGTGTCCCAGCGCCACACTGCTATCTAGCAGCAAGTTCCCCTGGGGCTGACTGGCCCGAACTTAGTCTGACCCACAACTACTTAGATCGGAGTGACCGGAGTTCCTGAGCACAGCCCTTCCATGGTAACTCAAGCGACGGCAGATCTAGGTGAGTTTGCTGTACGCAGCATGATGTTTTGCACTCAGTAGTCGAAGAGTTGCTCTATGCGCAGAATATTTGTGGTTTGTTTTGCAGGGAACTTCTCGGTTTCATTTCACAATGATGGATGGGGTTGGTGGTGCAAAGATCCTGGTACTAATCCTTTGTTCCAGGCCGATGCACAGGAGCCCACAGCCACCTCACTCCTCCGGCGAGGAGTCTCACCAAGTTATACATCTTGCTGGTCGTACATGAATGATGGGTACACAGAAGCCTTCAGCGACAGCCTCTCTGGACATAAGGGGTTGCGACTCACTACAGCACAAGGGCTATGGCCTTCTCTGAACAGCGGTCTCCTCACAGAGGCCCTCTCCTCACTATGCACAGGGTCGCTGGTTCCTCACTGTTCACGGCCTCCGTCCCGACTGGCACAACGATACACACAGCTTAATTCACGGTGGCCATCCTCTAGAATACGAGGGTGACCGATTTTGTCCTGCACATGGGTAACGACCCAATCTGTGCAGTAGCCCTCTCCTGACATCTTGTAGAGGGAATCCACTCGACACTGACCCCATTGGTCCTTGCTCCCTCCAACGTTCTCATCTTCCTCACATGGTACACTAGTCTTGGCAAGCTGGCAGTCGTAGGTGCTCCAACGCAGGTGGTCTTGTATTCCCTAAGTGATGTACCATCGTACAGCAGGAAGACAAGCAGGGTTTGGCCCCCAGTCATGGCAACAGGCAGGAGTATTGCAGAAGTCTTGCAGACCTTCCCCTCCTCACACAGCCCATCTGGCTGCTTTCCAGGTGACATTTTATGGGTTTTCAAGCTCTGCTTCTTATACACCATTTCCAGACACCAAATGTGATTTAGAGTTTGAGTCTTTGAAGTTTATGTTGAGTGTCTGCATCCTTTTGAAGTGCCCACTTCTCTGTCCTCACTTCCTCTTGAAAGCAGTCTGTCACAGGAAGAATAACCCTAAAGCTGATAACCCCACGACACAGACCATTGGAGCGTGGCTCACACCTGGTTGTCAGCCACAGTGAAATGTGCATCAAAAGGTTAGCCTAGGGCTTCAGTCCCACTCTTTATGATTCCCTTATCAGGCCCCTCTCCTTAATGAGAATAGCCCAGACCCCCCCTTTGAAGAAAAGGGGAGGCAACCTGGCTCTCCCCTCTCTAGTGTGTGCAGGAATACACAAATGTTTCTAGGGGGATTCTTCTACCTTCTCTCCTTATGTTTCATCATGCAGGCCTGTATCTCCCAAACTGGAACCCATGGTCTGCCATGTATTGTATCATTTCCAGACACACATACACTCAGTGCATGCATTAATATACACGCACAGTACTGTACCCTTCAAGATCTGCACCATTCACAGGCAAACATACCTCAAGCACAAGCATTTAACAATCACACACTGAAAAGCACTAAATCCATTTATGTACTGTGGCACTTACACACAATACTTACACCCAGCACAAGCATTCAGCATGCACAAAATGCACAGCACTATATCCTTCATTTATTGTACCACTCACATGTACACATAAACCCAGCACATGCATTCAACATGCATGAACTACACAGTAATGCATTATCCCTGTATTGTACCCCAGGCACACATACTCCAAGCGCAGTTACACAACTCATGTGCTGCACAGCACTCCACACCAAACTGATGTAGGCAAGGTGAGGTAAGCACACAGCAGAGGAACTTTGAATGAGTGAGCCTATAGGCCTCATTCTAGTGACACAGGTTAAAATAGAGCTGTTCACTCATACTGATCGATGCACAATATACTGTCACCACCATGCTCATGCTGATTAACACTTGGTGAAGACAGAAGCCTTCCACCATTATAAGGGTAGTGCGTTGGGCGCCCTTTCCAGTCCAACAAGATCGCAGTCCATGAGGCAGGCCTATGTCATTGTGCACAAGCATGATTTGTGTTTGTCTATCCTCTTCCATGCTTGTGACGGCCGGGAGCCGTCACGTGTCACGGTAGGCGTGTAAGCAGGACGGCCCCTGGCCGTCCGAATCCCCGAACACTAATGAAAATGCCCGCACAGCACGGGAATTTCCCGCACACGGAAGGGCTTATGCCACCGGGTGCACGTTCATTACCATGCGGTGGACTTTTCCATCCCAACAGATGGTAATTTAAAACACCCTGACTTCTACTCAAGAACTTTATCATCCTCTGAACAAACCTATTCTGTTACAGAATGGGAACTGCTGGCTGTGAAGGAAGCCTACGCTGAGTGGAGGCATTTGCTCCAAGGTTCTCTGTGCCCATTGAGAGCAGAAATGATCATCAAAACCTTCAGGTTTTGCAAAAATAACAATTTAAAAACAATCAGCAGGGCTGTTAGGCCTATTTCGTCTCCCAGTTCTACGTTGTGGTTATTTATATCCCTAGTTCCAGAAATGTGTTGGCCAATGCTCACTCTCACCAAGATCTTCCTTTTAAGAAGTGCAGCCACAAACCACGTTGGCACACAACAAATATTTTGTTTTGCCACTTCTTTTTTCAATAACAGCTATCTGTCATTGGGTCAGGAAGATGTTCGGTGAATGTGTAAATTTAAAATTAAAGAACAGACTCAACTCTACTTCCTAAAGGCCCTCTTTGTCCCTATACCAGATATGCAAAGATCTGTCTAAAATGTATATCATGATATAATGGGTGCAGGTCATCTCATCAAGAAGAATAACTTGGATTTAATTCTTTGATCTTGCTGGTGGTGACGGATGTGGACAATGTCTTCTTGTACGATATGTGCCCACTTTAAAGCTTCTTACTCAAGATCTTATGGTCTACTACATACATTACCAATTGCTCCTGAACCATAGCACACCATTTCGATAAACTACACTGTAGACAAGCCAAATCTGAATGTTTTACTTCTATTTCTATGACAGTGAACTTCCTGCACCAACTTCCCATGGCCTTACTGGAAAGTTAAATATGCCATTTGGATGCAGCCAACTGTACCTTATATCCATAAGGGAAAAGCATACACTCTGTAACACTGAATAGCAGAGTCTTAATGGTAGTTAAAACAAATTAGTGGAAAGGCCACCAAAAAGATGTGCTGTCTCACTATATGGTCTCATCTGAATGACATATGTGGTACCTGGGAATTGAATGTTTTTTGGATTGTATCTGTTGGTCCATAGAGGTATAACAACAAAGAGACTTGAGGCACAGATGTATTCCAACTACCCTCAACATGTGAGTAAGCTCAGTCATTCAGGCAACTACACTCACCTCCAGTTAATTAGGTGGACCTGTTTTTACATATCCTTCAGAGATTAGATGTTACTTGAGTATATACATGCACAATGCGTCCAGCAATACTGTGACAAAAAGGCAAATCAAAAATGGTGCAAACCGGACTGCAGGTGAACTAGAATTGCCAAAGTGGTCACTTTTCTTTATATCTTCACAGAGGAAGAGAAAGAGGGAAAGAATGAACGGAAGAGAACAAAGAAATATAAAAGAAAAAGATGGAAAGAATAATAAAAGAGAGGAGGAAAGAAAGCATAAATCAACAATGTCTACAGCACAGCTCTTTGAACTTAATTGCTTTCGTGCTTTTTATGATTTAAATGAGCAGGCCCAAATGAATACAGAAATCAATTTTTATCAAGGAGACATAATTAATCTTGGTGGGGATATTTAAACTTGCTGTGGGATCATTATATTCCTTAATGTAGATGAATGGGAAATGCAAACGTATAAGTCATTCAAATGGGACTCACTATGTTTTTCCACATTTATAGACTTCCTGAACATAAGGATATCAGCATGCGGGCAAACTGCAACCCTACTTCCTAGTCAACTGCGCCAGCCTATTTTATACCACCCATTTGGAGTTTTGATTAAAATTAATCCAAGTTTTTCAGTGGTCCTTCAGTTTGATCTGTAACAGACGCTGGGAGCGGTATATCAAGTACCATACATCATTAGTAGACGGAAGTGCCATGGATCCCTGTATGAGTATATTCATAAGGACATTCATCCTTTTTGAGTCAATATTTGATGTAGGATAGAGGTATGGACAGATATTGGTTTAGGACAAAGGGATCACTGAAAAAGAAAACTGGCTCCATAGGAGATCTCAAATGTTGCAGCACACTCCTAACCTAGTAAGCAAAGGACAGTGTGGTAATTGCAAGGTCTGAGTTTTCAACAAAATGGACAAATGCAAATACTTTTCTTTCAATGTAGAAAATGAAATAGCAAAAAATATGGCTGCCAGCAGAGATGTGCAGAAAACAGTTCAACTTTCCAACTCCAGTCTATAAGTAGCATTGTCTTGGACTTCATAAGATCCTAGTCCTAAGGTATGGTAATTGAGAGGCAGAATGAAGAAAAGCCACCATATATGACCCTCTTGATAGGAAGAATTTCCACTAGTGGTTACTGAACACACGAACATCAGATTAGGTAAAGCTGAATTCTTTCTTGAAGGTACTGTGGAAGATGTTCTCAAACTGCGAATACAGAAATTGTTGATAAACGATTGTGGCGGCAAGGTTCCGCACTATTTGTAATTTATTATGAATTTGTTAAAGCGTTCAAATAGTAGTCAATACAGTAATCATCTCTCAACATTATGATGGTTCAGATAACAGTTTTTTTTGTTTGTTTAAAAAGGCATAATCTAGATAGTTTTACTAGCCCTGGCCCAAAAGACAATTGTGATCTAATGTCATCTGAGAAGAGTCTTGAACTGGAAGGGCATTCAGATGCAACTACGGGAATAATGTAAACTTGAAAAAAAAATATTATACTACAAACCTGGTCAATATTGAGGCGAAGTGGCATTAGAGACACTCGTAAACAACACTCTTGAGGTGATCTGACAGACTCTGGACGCACATGTAAGGCTTTAACTGTGAGCTGCAAAAGAAATTAAACCAGGTTTCCTATGTTCTTAACACATTTCTTCACATTCCATGCTGCATAAATTAAGAGTGTAAGCGCATTGATCTAAAACGCTCAAACGTCAAAAAAGATACGCCATGTTGTGCCTCACCCCCTAACTGAAATGCACAGTTAAAATACACAAATGGCTAAAGAGCAAGCATTTATTCTTCTGTAGGCTTTTATACTGATTTCATGTTATATTGTATACCTCATTGAATTACTTATGGGTTTATAATCATGGATGACATTTTGGATTTCTATAATGTACACAATGAAGTAAAATGGTCTCCAAACGTATCCTTTATCCTGTTGCTGAAACAAGACACATGTCACTCCTACCCCCACCTCTGGAATGTATTTTTGCAGCCTGCCACTAGAAGAAGAGCCTCGTTGGTGTAAAGATTTATTAACATCCATCCTTATTCTTCCCAATTCCATTACAATGTTCTAGTAGATACTCTATCTAACTGTAGATTCATCACCATTAGAATATCCCCAGGGGCCAGACTGATTCTGTTGAATTCTTCCAGCAATGCGTCCATGCTTTTTTGGTTACTTCAGTTTTTACCATCTTGTCTTGCTGTTCTCTCCGGTAAGCAAATAATACTACATTTGTAGATCAGTAGTGCATGTGTGAGCTTGTTTTCCTCTTATGATTAAATGTTGACTTATAATTGTATTGTATTGATTTTGCCATATTAAACTTTCAAAAATTTTATATTCCAGTCCTGAAGAGGATCTTATAATTTTATTTATAATTTAAATATAAAGTTGAAACTTCATTAACATTATTACGCAAATACTTACTGAATTTATTACACAAATATAGCTATGACAACAGATTGAAGATACATAGCCCATCAATATTTTTTGTGCCTTGGTTATTAATGTTCTGTTTATACACTTTTCTTTACTCACTGGTATGGGTATTTGTTTTGTGTAACCACAGGGAACGCTAAGCACTTCCATGCTACCTTATCTTATGTACATATGTGCAAAAAGCTTTTAATCCTAAGAATTAGATTCATATTACAAATCATTTTTATTAAATGTGAGTCTAGTTTTTGTTAATGACAATCACTTGCCATTTGAGTATGTGTCATTTATTATACACTAAAATTAATAATCTTCAAATTAGTTGCTAGTGAACCATTGTTTCTTTCATAAATGTATATACCCAGGTTCTTATTTGGAATATTGGGTTGCTCTTGTCTTACTGATATGCCCTTTTTTAATGCCTCTCCAAAATAGTCTGCAAATGTCTGTCTTTTTTTAACTTTGATTTTGAGGCTAAGAATAGCTGACCTTGCTCTTCGATATTCTTTAAGTATATGAGCACACATGAATCTGCATCACATTTAGAACGTAGGTACAACAGTCTGGGGTGTATGCTGGATAGTCAATGTGTGTAACCTGAATAGTCCTTAAGGCCAGTTAGCTTTGGAGGAGAGGGAGAGCTTTGAATCTGTGGTTTAAAAGGAAAATTGACACCCTTCGATCCCACATCTATGAGGTGCAAGGAAGCAGCAGCTGACATAATCAGCAGTGAGTGGAGTAATTAAAGACTCATTCTGCCAATTTGAATTGTGCTTCTCTGACTCATGGCAGGCACTGCAAATGCACCAGTGGGACCTGATGATGAAGAACTACTAAATTATGCTGGATCCCAGAACACACCGCACCAGGTTGGATCGGACTACTTCAAAAACATCAATAGTGCCTTGAGAGAACTTTTGTGGGATGGAACACCGCCCAGGATTGCCACTCAGAAGCTAACATTAGGGTGGTATGATGGTGAAATCTGTCTCCCAGACATTAAAAAATATTACTGGGCGACTCAACTTGCCGCGATAAATCCGTGTACATACAGCATACAGGGAGACCCCGGATTCCACAAGGATTGATGTCTCCTCCCAGGAGGAGGTTTTGCAGGGGCACTATATACAAATCCAGCTAAGCTGAATCTCACGGAACCCACGGGACACGCAGTCCAAGTGTGGCGGGCAGCTACGAGGAAGCTTGGGCTGGGAGGGTAAGATCATGCAGGTCACACCACTTTGGGGCACTGACATACTAGGCAAATTAAGACATACCCGTGGATTTGATCGTTGGGACTTGATAGGTATTTTGAGGGTGGGAGATTTATGGAAGGGGGTGAGGTGGCGTAATTCCCTTCGCCCAACTGCAACTGGAGTATGAGCTGGCTAACACTGAATATTTCAGATACTTGCAGATCCGACAAGCTTAGCTAGCGGTTATAAAACAGGGAGAGACACTACCAGAATCCTTCCCGCTAGATGATAGGATCATAGTCGGGAATCTCCCAGAAAAAGCCATATCACTAGTATATAAAAAACTAATTAACAATATGAAGGAACCTCTACTCCGACTTCGAATAAAGTGAGACTATAATGTCACTGGGCTGGAAGAAGAGGAGTGGCTTGAGGCTCTGGCCTCTCCTAGAGAAATTGCCATCTCCTCAAGGCTCAGATTAGTGCAATTGAAGATACTCCACAGAAAATACCTAGCAGGACCAATGATGGTAAGAATGGGGTATGACACTGAGGCCGGGTGGTTTAGGAAATGTGGACAGAAGGACACTTTTATAAATATACTCTGGGAGTGTACAACTATCCAGAGATACTGGTCAGCAGTAGCGGGGTGCATGGAAAGAGTAATAGGACGCAAAATCGACTGTAACATTAAATTAACTCTCCTGAATATCTGGGGCCCAGCAGATATGACTACTAAAGAGAGAAAATGGGGGACCCATGTACTTATGGTTGCTAAAAGAAATATAGCAAGAAAATAGAGAGCACAAGAGCCACCAACATTAGACGAGTGAGGGAAAGACATGGACTGGTGTATGGTGACAGAGAGGGCAATATATGAATCCAGAGGGTGTCCCACTAAGTGGACGCACGTCTGGGAATAATGGAATGAATATAGGGGAAGAATTTGTGATCCCCCCACAACCCAGAAGAGGCGATGATTCAAAGGACCTGCCATAGGTGGGTCCAGTGCAAACTGTAAGTAGCTACCATGTATTCGCAGGTTTGTTGTTCACCTTTTGCCAGTATAATACTCCAAATGTACATGATTGTATGATGTCTAGAGTGTCTAATCTTGTCCTTAATAAAAATAAGTTATGATAAAAAAAAAAGTATGTTGGATCCAGACTAAGGAGTTTGAAAGACTCACAATGAGAATATGAGGAATCTGGCCATTAAACAGATCCTTTAAGATGCCATGTTATGTCAAGTATGTTGCCATTTTCTCCTCAAAATCACAATTCTCTGGTCTGCAGTTTCTGTGTAATAGGTCACTTCCATAACTTTATTTGAAGTTCAAAAGGAAAAGTTATCAGTAATTTCAATTTAAAATCTGGTCTTGACATTTATTTTTAGGACAGTTTCTTACCATGTTAGAATGTGCTTTCCTTGGCATTTCCTTGCTACAGTAAAGGTGAAGAAATTTATTCATCTGGGATGTAGCCAGTCTATCTCTAATTTCCAGATCCTGAACAACAAAAACCTGTCGCGATACTGGTTGCTCCATCATGCTCAATTCAGATTCCAATTCGATCTCTGGGTACACTTCATGCTGGAATTTAACCTACCAACAAATAAGAACAACCAAGTACATACCTGGACTTGTTGATACAATTGCAATCAATAAAACACTTTAGGCACCTGATAGCCCTAAATATTTCATACGAATAGAAAAAATATTCAGTATCTATAGTTTCTTTACCAAGTTTTGATCTACTGAAAATGTCCATTGGAATTGGCTACCATAAAAACACTATTTTTTGTTTGTTGTATGTGTACATCAGTGCCCAGTAGAGAAAGCAAAGCCAAAACATATCCTTTTAATGAGCTGATACAAGCAAATAGCATTTGTTCATGCCTGTAATTGTTAGTTCAATAAAGCATGATGTACTGGTTATGGTGATAATCTTAGTTGTAATAATGGTGCTGGTAATGGTGGTCGCTGTAGTCATTGTGGTATTGTAACAGTGGTGGAGGTATTAGTAAAGGTGGTAGTGACGGTAATGGTAAAAGTGTTGAGATTATATTGGTAGTGGTAGCAATCCTGGTGGTTTTGTAATGGTGTAAAAGTGATGGTAATAATATTGGCAACAGTGGTACTGGTGGTACTAGTGATAAAAGTAGTAATGGTGGAGTAGTAATGGTGGTGATGATGGCTGTAATAGTGGAGGTAATGGGGGTGGTAATGGTCAATTGGAAGCACATTGGGACACCATCGGGGCAGATGAGTCACGCTGGAAGTGTACATAGCAAAACAGTAAAAAGCAGGGTGATGTTGAGCAGAAGCACAGTGGAGCAGCATCACATGAGCCACTGGGAGGCAGAGGCCGTGCAATTAAAGCTGCCAGACATGCTGAAAGTGTACACAGTAGCCTGGCAGTAGACTAGCAAACAAGGATGGCAGGGTTGAAGTGAATCTGGGATCCGGTGCAACGTGAATGCCATTTTGAGGGGAGGCTGTCCCGAACAGTGATAAAGAAAAAGCAATTGGGTAGCCAAATAACAGTTAGGCTCATACTTCCTGGCCGACAAAAGCAGAAAACATGTTATAAAACCCTGCTTTCAGTACGCAATGGGATGTATGAGATATATGTGAATATGGGATGACTGAATATATTTTTCACATGTAAATAGTCCATCATATATTGCAATGCGATCACTCAATGGAAGGCAGAATGATAAGGCAACATCATGATTTGAGAGAGGGAAGAGAAGCATGTTCTGTGGATACTTTAAACAACTGATAACAATATGTCATACACATAGCTAAGCTGTCGATGTCGAACCATACCTAAAACTGACGTACATTGATGTTAAATGTATGTTGTAACGCCTTTTTACAAACAATTTTAATAATTCAGTATCTTTCTTTGTTTGAAATCTATCACTTAATTCATGCACATAAGCTTTGCTTGAAATATATTAATGAATTAATTCATGCACACTTTAAAACACAGTACTTGCATTTTCTACATGATCGTAAATGTTCAGAAAGAAGTGGACAATCTATAGACAGGGTGCCCCAATACAGTTCAGTTTCAGTTCAGTTCAATAAACTTTATTTCGATTCACAAAATCGGAATCATAAAAGTATAAACAAATTTAAAAGAAAAATCACACATTACAGATATTTAAAAGGACCATACAGTTATGTTGACATTCATAAACATATTATATTCCCATAGATTGATTTACAATACATTTGGGAAACATGTGAGTTAAAAGGTCACATATATTAAAAAGAGAGAGTTTTAAAAGTGCAGGTGCAATCGATATGGATGCCAATCTACATACTAATCTCATAGGTATAGATCAACAAATATTCCATGAAGATAGTCAATATCGATTTCTAATGGTGAGCGCCACTCTAATAAAATTAAGGACAGCACTACAAATGGCTGGGGTTGATAGTGAGAGTAAATATTCGTATCCCTCTTTGTAATAACGGGATCCAAGGGTTAACAAAACAGGCCTGATAAATCGATTTCTTGGATCTTTGTACAAAGTACAAAAAAGAACAAGATGCACAGTGTTTTGTGAAACTTTGTTATTACAGGAGCAAGGGGGTAGTCTCTCACACCACCCCACTTGCTTTGGGAAGGCAAATAGAAAATGCAGTGTGTTAAGGCGGAACCAGGTCAAGTAAAAACGCCATTGGGTATGCGCGATATATGCAAGGTAAGGCTGCTGCTGCAACCTTCCCCTGTAATATACCACGCTCTCGCTATTCCTCAGCATGCCCAACCTGGTGCGATAGGCCTCCTTAATTATTAACTTTGTCTCACTACCGACATTTTCAACATTCAAGAAGATATGACCCAAGTCTATCTTGCAAAAGGTTTCCCTGACATATAAAATCCATGGGATCTTCGCGAAAAACTCAAGCTTGAGGCAATCTTGTAATATTTCCTTAATGAGTTTCAATTCATCAGAACACCAAACCTTGCTCCAAAGTGGCAAGGGGGAGACATGGATAATGTCACTCACAAATTCAAGACCCACCTCAGTATGGCAGAAGGTGTTTGAGGTACCAGAAGGGACAGATAAAAGGCGCTTTATAAACTTATTTTCCATGATTTGGATTTTGTTGCAGGATTGTATACCCCACACGCCCGCGCCGTATGTTGCAACAGGGATACACTTTGCTTTATATAAAGATTTTAAATCTGCAACCGGCTTCTGGCCCATTTTACTTGAAAAACGAAAGATAGCCTCTACGGATTGGGTAACCTTTTGCACACATGCTGATATTAGAGGATCCAAGCTCAAGGTTTTATTAAATAAATTCCCCAGGTAATTAAAATTATCAACTTTCACAATAATTGAGTCCTTCATCATAAGCCTGCGAGATTTTACCCCTTTTGGGCCGCAGACCATGGTGAAGGACTTTGTGAAATTGACCCTTAGGTCTAATCCTTGCATGAAAGTTTCAAAAGCATTCAAACAGGTTTGCATGCTGTTGGCAGTTAGGGTCATTAGAACCGTGTCATCTGCATAAGATAACATTGGTATCCGTTTACCATTAACCTGAGGAAAGTCTACACAGCTTTCTAACAAAAAAGCTTCCAGGCCATTGGTGTACACCAGGAACAAAAAAGGGGCCAATATACACCCCTGGCGAACGCCTTCTGTCGATGGTATAGACTTTGTCTTTTCCCCGGCAGGGCCAAATCTAATCCTTACTGTTGTGGCAGCATGTAGTCTGCGGAGGAGGGTGACCAACGACTCTTCAAACCCCATAGACTCCATCATTTGCCACAGTTTATTTCTACATACAGTATCAAAGGCACTGGATAAGTCCATGAAGGCCAAGTGGATACAACCACGCTTAGCCCTCATGTACTTACCCATAATTAGTGCCAGATTTAGGCACTGTTCGGTAGTGCCTTTTCCCCGCCTAAACCCATATTGGGAGTCAATAATAATACCAGTTGACTCAGCCCAGGTTTCCAGGCGGGCCAGAATCACTCTACCCATCAGTTTACAATACGCATCTGTGGAAAGGTCGAGGCCCCTACCTTAGCGGGGAAGCATCCTCGCGCAGGGGCCGACTTGTCTAACCCAGATTGCGCCTTGTTCCTTTTCCCCAGGAGTTCTTCTCTCTCTCTTCCCCTGCAGGTACGCCAAGAACCGAAAACGGAATACGGGATACCGGAAGCAGTTCTCCATGACCCCGGAAGCTCCACCCCCAGCACCGACCCGGAAGGTAGAAAAGCCGACGGTCCACAAGGAAGGGGGTTCCAACCAGCGGACTCGTGGCAGGAGGCAGTAAGGAAGGAACCGGAGCTGAGAGCGAGGAGTCGGGGAATCGAGTCGAAGCAGCGGAGGAGGACGCCGACGGCGACGTGTGGTCTGAGGACTGGTGGAGTCCTCAGGAGGTGGCTGGAGAGCGGCCGCAACTCACCAGGGAGTTGCGGCGGGCCACGTGAGTACACCTCATCCTTCTCCGTGTGTCCCTTGTACAGATAGATGTAAATATTGTAGAAAGCTGCACAACCCTGAGCACTGTAGCACTGTATATATAAACGTAGGTCCCTTCCACCCCTTGAGCACACTATTCACCCTTTTTTCTCTCCCCTGTATTGTCGGTCGCTTCCACCTTTCCCGTCCACCCCTCCCTCACTTTCGCCTCTTCCGTACCCCCACATCCCGGTGTCGGTGGTAGTTACGTTACGTCAGGAGAGTAGAAGACTAACGGCTCTGTATTTTCCTCTCGTCCCAAACCTCCGAGGCTCACCGGTGTGTCATACAGGACCTGACGACTACGCCGAGAGCGAGTGATCCCATCGCCCGGACGACCTCAGCCCAGCAGCGGGAAGCAACCCACAGGACATCTCTTTTTCCCTCCGGATACCATCAAAGATCCCAGTGGTCCCATCCCAGAGACTATATCTCCCCTCCTGTACTTTGGCAACAATAAAACCAGCTAACTATAGCGCATTATATCTGGCCTCCCCGCTTGTTATTCCGGCCCGCCGAAGCCCACACCCGACAGCATCTATTAGTGATATTGGTCTGTAGCAACAGGGGTCGCTTTTGTTGCCCTTTTTAAATATCGGGACCACTACCGCCTGTTGCCATGAAGTTGGAATGCGTCCTACCACAACTGCTCTAAACAAAAGTAATAAGAGTGGTGCCCGCACCTCTATATTATGTTTAAAAAGGTCCAGAGGGACTGAGTCCGGTCCTGGGGCCTTTAATGGGGTGCCTTTTCTTAGTGCGGCCTCTACCTCAGAAAGAGTCAGTGAGAGGCTAAGCGTATTCGCTGACTCCAAATTATAGTCACAAATCCCCTCATTGACAGTTGGCAAGGGCGCCCCTTTTGGATTAAAAATGTTCCCATAATGTGCTTCCCAGGTGTCCCCTGGGATATTGACCTGCATGGTATCCTTTTCTTCACAACTTAAGAAAGGGCGGTTTATTACCTCCCAAAAGAGTCGACTGTCCTTTAGTTCTGAGGCTTTGCCTAAATCATCCCATGCCTTTTTCTTTAGATCTAGTTTACGCTTAGTAATAGCATCTCTGTAGATTTTCCTTGCCCTTCTGACCAGCTCCCTATCCCGTGGGACTTGATGTAGTGCCTTTGTTAATCTAGATTGTGCTCTAGAACATTCTGCGTCAAACCATTTGCAGGAATTTCCCTTTTTTCCTCCCACAGTTTTTAGGAGGTAAGAAGCCACATTACCTAGGAGAGCCTCAAAGTTCTTAATTATTACATCTGGCTCATTCGAGGGGGTTAAACAAACATCTAACCTTTGTTTTTTTGTTTTAAAAATCACCACCTCTTGATGACTTGCATCTACCTTATCCCACTTTAGGGTGACCGCTGATTCTGACTAAATTTAATTTGATGGTCAACAGTCTGCGCTCTCTTAAAAACTGAACGCAGACTCAGAATTAAGGGGTTATGGTCACTAGCTGGATTTGCCTCAATCTGAAAATCATTAATAAGATGAATATATTTTCTAGAGACCAAAACAAAATCAATTATGCTCATCTGACCCCACATACCATGAAAAGTAGGGATACTCAGAAATCTTGAAAAGTTAGACATATCCAGGGCACAAAGGTCATTAGTCATTATGATATTATTTAAAGCCTCTCCTTGTTTTGAGCCCCAATACAGAAAACAGAATCATTACACAGAGTCAACTGAGAAGGCAGCCTTGTGTACAAAAAGTAAGGTATTGCCTTTGGTAAGGCTCTTTATGGTTGCTATATGTAGCAGTGTTCCTGTGCACCAGTGGGCAGTGTTGTGTGGCTCCACGGTGGCTCTGTACCACTCCAGAAGCGAATGAGTGAAGTTGCATACAAGCATAACCCTCGCACAATAATTTCATTTTTGTTTCATCAACTTTCTCCTTGTGTGTCCTCAGACACAGAGCGTCAATATTATGTTGGGACACATTCTAACTTCGGACCTTTCCATATGTAAAAGAGACTACTCCACAGAACGGGGAGATAAGAAGGAAATGAGGACTCTGTAGTTAGATAGAGCATCCCCCAGATTGAGTTGTACTGAAGCGAAGAAACTTGTTCTTCTGATGGATACTTCTAACTGCAGACAAGAATAGATACAATGGCAGTACCTCCCAAGGCACTGAGTCAAGGAAGAAGATTCAGATCAAAAGATTTTGCAGAACCAAACGCTCTAAGAGTTGTCCCCAACAGGCCGGACTGCTAAAGCATTAATCATATGCACAAACAACCACCTTGCCACCTGGTAAATGTCTAAAACAGGAACCCCAAGGGCCAACGCCACCATGCTGGCCTTGGTCATAGTGGACTGGGCGCAGGCCAGTGTTTAGCAGAATTTGATTCAGAGGACTACCCACCTTGACAGGCTTGCTCTTCCTTTGCCCCCTGAAAACCAACAATGAGATGATCATCCAAGGAATGGTATTTTGTATGGGTGATGTAAAAGCTCAAAGCACTCTTTGGGTCAAGCAGATAAGAGTCTCATCTTCTCTTTCAAGGGGTGAAGCAGGACAGAAAACACTTTCAGAGTGAATAACTTACCAACGTGGAAAGGAGCAACAACCTTGGATAGAAAGGCTTAGCTAGTTTGCAGTATCATTTTGTCTGCAAAGAAGATGGTGTAGTGTAGACGCACCTAAAGCACCTGCAATTCACTCATGCGACATGCTGAGGTAATTCCAATTAATACAATGTTTTTAGTGACAAGAGACGTATTACGCAGCTGTGCACTGGCGAGAAGGGAGTACACTTAAAGAACATTATGAACAGGCTTGAGTCCCATTATAGCACAACAAATGCCTTAGGGAAACATACAAGTCAAGTCTTTTACAAAACACATGACAGTTGAAGACTTAAACACCGATGGTTGTTCAGGTAAACAAAGCTGTGCAAAGAAATAACATTTCACTGTGCCCACTGCTAAGCCTTGCTAGACAAACAAAAAATACAAGCAACAGAACATCTGAAAGTCAAGCGTGTAAAGGATCAAGGTTTCAGGCCCTACACTAGCCAACAAATTTGCCCCAATGCCCAGTGTAGATATTTTTTTGTGAATGACCATCTGGCCGCAAGGATGACACCAACAACATCGGTCGGCAAGTCTATAGTTTTCAATGGCTGCTGCTTAAACTCCACACATGAAGGTCTAGGTTGTGAACATGCGGATACAAGGCCCTACAATCAGGAGAGCCTCTTGAAGTGGCAGCTTGATCGGAGGGTTAATGCTCAGGAACTCTGGGGATTACACCCTCCTGGCCCAATCCGGTGTGATCAAGATGATTTGCGCTCAGCCCGTCCTGAACTGGAGCAGCTCTGGAAATGCGCTCAGCAATACTTTGTTTCATTCCAGCCGGAAAGGGTCTCCAAGCGAATGTCTTGTGGGAAGGTCTAACACACATAATTGCTAACACTGCACGTTTTTAATGGTGGGAAGTCATCTAGCCAGGGAGAACCCCACTGACAGAAGACACACTGCGTAAACTCGGAATGATGAGGCCCTTGGAATCCACCAGACATCAATTCAGTTTGTACACTTTGGCATTCAGGGACCCCGCTATGGCATTAGCTACCAGGAAGATGCCCTGTTAGTCCAGCCACCTCCTGTCGAAGGATCTAGGACCCTACTTCGCCCTGAATTGTTGCAGGAACACATGGTGGTCGTCTTCTCCATGAGAACCAGCACCAGCCTCCCTTTTAGGAATGGCAGAAAGGATTTTAGGGCCAAACATATTGCCTGAAGCTCCAGAGGATTGATGTGGAGTTAGCCCCTGATCTTCACCTCTCCAGGGTGACCTCTTTCAACCCAGCATTGATGCATCTGAACAATTGTGAACTCTGGATGGGGAAGCGAGAGTGGCATGCAGCAGGTCAGTTAGGCATTTGTAAGACATATTTGCAGATCCTAAGCATACACCAGTGAGATCTGAATGGAACTGGAAAGGCATTGAATGCACCGATTTAGTAGGGTCCCGGTCAGCTTGTAACTTCCCATGAGACAAACGGATTTAATGGATCTGAAGGCTTAAGTGGCCAAAATAAAATTCTCTTTCTGAAGACTCCAATTATTTTTGATTATCTGCCTAGATGACTGGTCAGAGATGATTTAGGATTGACCTTACTGATTGATGCCTGAATTATCAGGCTTTCTGGAGTAGGATGTTTGGGTCAGAAAGTCTACATCACAAGGAGCAAGTCTATGTCGCCTAGCCACGGGGTGACTTACCAGAAGGCAGGCGCATGTCATGGACCAAATCACCATAAGGACATCAGTAAAGGCCTCGTTGAAAAGTAGTAATGGTTCAGATGAAGCCCGTCAGGTTTGAAGAATCTTAGTCACGATTTTATCTTTGTCTCAACAGTGGATAATTGCAAGTCTAGAATTTCAGCTGCCATTTGAACCATCACTACATCAAGGCACTTTCTTCCATTGGTGGTCCAGGTACTGAGTCTAACTCTGTTTCAGGAGTTGTTTATAGCCCTTTAGCATTTCAGACATAATGATTGAGGAAGTAAGGTATCCCCTCATATTATTATTAGTGTCCTGAGGGACATTAGGTATATCTTCCACTAAATCATCCTCAGATCCAAAGAGAGCCTCAAGCTTCTGGTGGTACTGTTGACATGAAAGAGGGTCTTGGATTACAGTCAGGTTGCATAACAACTGGTTGAGCCTTAGTAATTTCGTAATGAGGCTTAGCCTTTGGGTAGGCTGTTTTGGGGACAGAGATGATTGTTGGGACCGGATCTTAAGCTAGTGCTGGGCAGATTCTGTTTCAGTCTCACTACAGAAAGAACCAAGGGGACCCTTGTGTCAATTTCAAGATTTGAAGTCTGTTCAGACCCGGGATTCGTAGCAGGTCTCGAGGTCACATAGCATTGTAGGCAGACTCGGCAGCAGAGTCTGACTGGAGACCCTTGCGGTTCTGCAGTGCTTGAAAGTGCACCAGAGGAAACTGGAATCACACTGAAGGTCTATAGCATAGCTCCTTTGAAAGCCACTATCTGCTCTGGGTGCCATGACAGCCTAAAAAATTCAGGGTGTGCTGGAACCAACAGCAGGACTGTGTCAGATTCACATGATAACAGAAGAGTATTATCTCTATCCTTGGGCCTCTCTGCCATCTTGTTAGACTTCGAGTCGCGGAATGTGGTTAAGTACCGTTTGCTTTCTTGCGCTTATGTCTAGACTTTGACTTACCGGAGGACCTTGGCAGGGAAGTAAACTTATCATGGGAGTGTCCTCAACACTGTAGCAGCGACCAGACCAGGGACTTGACCCGGACCAAAATATGTGTTTTGACTGTGACCTCTTTTTATGTTTATAAACATAGAGCTTTGAGCTTTCCACTTCCGAATTTCCTTAGTGGGGCATAAGGGCACACTTGTCACACCACTTAGAGTCATGACTGCAGCCCAAGCACCACAAACACTTTGTGCGGATCCGTGATTGACATCTGCTACTTGGAATCTCAGCACATACTGAGTCATATTGCTTTCAATAGGGACATAATTCCGAAGCACACTATGAAAAAGTTTGCAAGATGTCAGAAGACTGACATGGATTAGGAGCTCTGTTCCCATCTTTTTCTAAGGGCGTCGAAAGAAAGGATCTGTAACTTCTGGGGCAGTACAGAGCTACTGTGGAGCTACACAATGCCACATGGGAGTGCTGCTACAAAGATTTCCTCCAGTTCCAGTCTGGGGATTTTCTTAAAGCGAGGAACCTGCGGTTAGAAGTATCCATCAGGTCGAGTAGTCAAGAAAGGTTGTGGATGGGTAGGCTATGAAAGAATCTATGACTTGGAGGTGACCCAAACCAGTGGGTCTGGATCTGATATCACAGTCCTGGCGTGTGTAAACAAAAGACCACTGGGCAGGGTGCCTGCAGTAGCATTTTTGTTGTCTAATGGAGGGCAGGGAATGAAAATGTATGGAGTATCAAAATATTCATCCACTGAAAGTGCTTTGGAGTCTGGTCTGGCCTATGGAGCACTACATAAATGTGACTACAAATCAATGAACTATTAATGCAAAGTCATATGGTTAGCCCTTTAGCCCATCGCACAAATTCACATGCTACACTAACCACATAATCTGATTTATGCCAAATGGTTCCTTATCAGTGAACTAATGGGTTTGCACACTACCCCAGGGTGAGCTGTCAATACCATATGCACTACATGGCGCAGGATGGTTATTGTCACTATCCTTGTGTTTTTAAGATGGACTCTAGGATTCACCCCACAAAGTTTTGTTTAAGGAGTGGGACCTTGATCTACCTCTAGTAGCTTCCTCATAGAGGATCATTCCAACATATATTGAACAGCATTACCACTCTGCAAAGAAAAGAGGAGCAGTAGGAGTATAGGGATAAGCGTTTCCACTTAATTTAATAAAGTCTATGAGAAAAAGTCTACTGATTCTAGATTTTTTTACATGTGTCTGCCACAAAATAGTGTTAGATGTGTGATGTTCAGAACTGGCATGTTGGATGCGGTCTATGAGCATATGGCTGAGAAACAAAAATGGTCTTAAGAGACCAAGAAGCTACTGTGTTAGGAAGACACGCTTCTGAATTTTGATTCTTTACTTAACCGGAGTCTTGACAGTTCGGAAACTTGCCAAACTTTTCAGGCAAGTAAAACTCTAAAATGAGGCTGGCACACGACATCACATGTACAGTGAAGCTAGTATATAATCCATGCAAACCAAAAGGAATTCGTAAACATGAATGTACAGCTTGCTTTCCAATCAGGATGTTGTGGGAGTCACTCCATAGTCAAGATTAGCAGTGAAAGACTTCAAAGATGCTGGAACTAGAATTACTAATACAGATTACAGAGGAAACCATGGTATAATACTTTCCAACTTTGGCAGGAAAGATTTAAAGTGTAAAAAACATTTCAGTTTGCCATATTGATTTGTGAAAGCATGGTTTAACTTAAGCTGGAAGAATTAATTGCTGGATGGTACTAACCACTGGGAAAACCTATTAAACCCTGTGAAAAAACCTTTGGATCTATGGACTATATATATATACCTTTAGAGAGAGAGAGAATCCAATATCAAACATAACCAAACACCTTTACAAATATAATACCTGCTGGACAAGCCCCTAGCACTCCATAAGGTGCATATATGTGAAGAGTGGGAGAATTTAGAAAAATTATGAAGTGGGAGTGAACCATACAATCTTGAGACTTCACATAGTCAGTCAGTCAAAAAGGTCTTTATTTCGATTTACATCATAAAAGACATACAATACAAAACAGCACAAACCCTAGTAAAATTTCCCAATAAAATCCATAAATACAGAGCATAGTAAAAACAACAATAAAAAGTTATTAAATGTATATACAAAGACTATGACTGTAGGACACAATAGACATACAGAATTAAAAAATAAATTCATATTGAGAAGCAATCATGCTAACCCGCCATCTACAAGTATACACAAAGTATTAAAAACTCAGGTACCGGATCCGGATTGACCAGGCCCAACTGACAAATTTAGATACACAAATTACAATAAGACTTGAGGTGTTAGATTTCAAAATTCTACTTGCAGCCTGTGCGGATCTAGTGCCCAGCGAGCAGCATGCGGGCCTCAACCATACTCGTCTAGGATGTGAGTACAATGGGCAGCAAAAGAGGAAATGGTCCACTATTTCTACCTCCTCCACACAATAGGGACATTTATCGGAGCCAGAAGGATTCCAAGAGCATGTTAATCCTCCGAGCGGGAGGGAACCTACTCTTAACTGATGGAAAAGTTTACGATCTATTGTTTTTGTTATAATGTCCCAATATTCCTCGTAATGGGGAGTATCCTTAATAACAAGGAATAAGGATGTCATAGAACTTCCCTGTACAGACGCCAGTGTGTGTCAGCCCACAGGGATCCCAGCCCCATATCCATCAGGGAGGCCTTTATTCCTGATAACCAGGGAATCCTGGATGAGCCCCAAAGCCCTTTTACTTCCAAAAGGGCCTCAGCGTACATAGACAATTCCGGTGTCGTCCACAGGCGCCGCCAAAACGCCAGTGGCCTGTACCGAATTACGTCCTCAACGGGGTTACATCCAAGGTCATATAAAAGGGGGATGCGAGGTGTTGAATGGGGTAGCCCTATTGCCGAGCTTAGAAATTTATTCTGTGCGACCTGAAGTTGGGATGTGTCGCTAAAGCCCCACAGTTCATCTCCATACATAATGGCCGGTAGTATTTTAGAACCATACATTTTTAACACGGGGGCCAGTAGTTTAGTTATGGAGTTCCTGTGCTCCTTCAACAGAGCACCGGCAAGTTGGGCATGCTTAAGGGTGAGGAGGTCTATCTGCGGTTTCCAGCTTAGGTTTTCGCTAAAGGTGACTCCTAGATACGTAAAAACAGCTGTCAGATCAAGGATGACCCCACTCATTTTAACCCTAGCTTTGACTGGTCTTCCTTACATTGACTTCCAGCTCATGTCCGCGGCAGAACAGCTCAAAGCGAGACAATGCAAGCTGTAACCCCTGTCTCGTCTTAGAAATTAAGAGCGTATCGTCCGCGAACATGAGCAGTGGGATTTTCTTGCCAGCTAGGGAGGGAGCGTCAGTCGGGTGATTAGAAAAGTAATTCGTAACCCCATTAATAAACAGGGAAAACAGGGTGGGGGCTAACACACATCCTTGTCTGACACCTTTAGAAACCTCAAACCCATCTGTCACCTCCCCAGGTTTGCCCCAACGAACTTTTGCATGCGTGTGTTCGTGCATATTGTTAAGGAAAGCTACCAGCTCTTTGGGCATGCCCATCCCCAATAACACTTCCCACAACTTGATCCTAGGTACAAGATCAAAGCAGACCTGAGGTCCACGAAGGCCGCAAAGAGCATGCCACCACCTAGCAGAACCTCTTTCCAGTATAAGAGCATGACCCTAAATGCTTGGTCTAGGGTACCAATGTTTGACCGAAAACCCGCCTGGAGGGGTGTTAATACATCAAAATCGGCCATTCAATCCTGTATACCCAAAAGAAGACGGGCCACAATCTTTTGTACTGCGTCTATAAGGCTGATAGGACGATAGTTGGCCAGGGCAGAGCGATCGCCCTTCTTGTAGATGGGCAATATCTCAGCCCCAAGCCAAGAATCGGGAACCAAAGCTCCACTAGCAAGGGCATTAGCTAGCATTGTCAGATTTGGGACCCATAGATCTTGCTCATGTTTGAATAATCTGCAGGGATACATTCAGGCCCTGGAGCTTTACCACTTGGAATGCCCTTTAGGATCGCCTTCACCTCACTGGGGGAAAAAAACAGGGATTCCTCACACATGGGGGTCTGCGTCGCTGTTAGAGGACCACACTGCAGTTTGAACTGGTTTTCAAAATGCGAGACCCATGCCTGTGGCTCCACATAGTTTGTGGGAACCATATCTTGTGTGCGGTTACCCCATTTGAGGAGGTGCCAAAATTGCATCATATTCCGCCCCTCACAAGCCTGAAGTAACCCCCTCCAACGGTCCTCGTCCCAATTCTTTTTGGCAGATAATTGGGCTAGTTTATAGGTAGCCCTACATCTTCGAATGTCGTCTGGTAGACTTAATTTAATGGCTATAAGCAGAGCTCTTTGAGCCTGTCTACAGCCATTATCATACGAGGAGCAGGGTCTCAACACTTTGTTTTTAGTGTTGAGGGGTGCCTCCTAACAAAAAAAGATTTGAGTTCAGAAAATAACCCATTATGGATTCCAGGGAAGTTTTCATTAATCTCTGCCTGCGACTCAAAGCTATTTAGTTTAACCACCGTGGTAGTGAGCAGATGCCTTATCATGGACAGAGATCCCTCATTCATTGCAATTTTCGACCAACGTACCCTTCTCCCGTCATTAGTGAGAGTTACCATACCCTGAACAGTGGGGGCAACAACCAAGTCAGTATCAATAAAGCTGTTATCAGTCAGAGATAGGACTAGTGGATTATGGTCACTTTCGGGTCTACACGTGACCACCATGTCGGCAATGACCGACCACATCTCCAGGTTAGCTAATATGTAATCACTACGAGACTCAGATCTACCGTTGTCAAAGGTCACTGCCCCTGCCCTATCTGACTTAGTTCTGCCGTTAACAGCCTGCAAGCCCTTATCTAGACACAGACCCTTCATAAACATAGCCGCATGCGTCCATTTTTTAATGGGCGCCAACTCCAGCTGGGGAATACCCCATGAAGAATCTTCTGCCTCTGTAAGCTTTCCATCGACCAAACCAAGTGGCTCAAAACAGGTGTTGAAGTCCCCGGACACAACCCTATTTATTTTTTTAGAGACAGTACAAAGAAATTCCTCTAATAAAAGGGCTCTTGGAGAACATCTCCCACCTGGAAGCCCCCAAGATATATATTAATGATAATAATATTGAGACCCTTAGTGGAGCTAATCTTTATTGCCATGATGTCCGGACTGTCAAACGGGATCTCCACCACAGAGACTCCCACACATTGACGTACCCATATCGACAGACCACCCACCGGTCTTCCCCTACTACCCTTGGCTGCTGTTTTTGAAAAATTCAGATAGCCAGAGCGGAAGAGAGGGGCAATTGCCCAAGTTTCCTGAAAGCACCAGATACCAGACTCATCAATAAAACTAGCCCAATCCGGAACATGTAGTTTAGTTTCCAAACCCGCAATGTTCCATGAAGAGGACTAGGAGTCACCTCCGGACAACCCCCCGTCTGGCGAGGAACAAGATCCCCCGTAACAGCGATCTTCTTAGACGGAATGGAGGGCTGGAGTGTGAGTCGATCTTGTGGCGGTGTTGTATTACTACTGTTATTTACCCCCAGACTTCGAAACATACTCCCATTAGGCGATAACCTTTGCTGAAACCTATCATCCCCAAGCCAATCGTTATCCTCTAGGGTGGATAGGGGAGCAAATCGATTATAAGTGTAAGAAGGGTAGTTGAAGGGGAGATCCAGTTGATTAGCCCGGGGAGGTTGACACTCCACCCTAAATGTAGGCGAAGGATATCTAGAGGGCATTTCATTCCAGTTACGTGAAAACAGAGGGATACCAGTGGTTGAACGAGGATAGGAATAGCTCAAATCAAGAGTTTGAATTCCACCCTCCCCTCTAGTTTCCATCCCTTCGCAGATTAACCTAACAGCTCTGGGGACTCTGAAATTTACGATTATACAATCCCCTACCAGGTCCTTGCGTCTGCTACCCAACCAGCTCACCCTTCTAACATGTAAAATTTCACCGTTGATATATCCTGGGAGTGGTCTATAGTTGCTGAGCCAAAAGATGACTTTATTTTTCAGTTCCCTGTGATTTTCCTGTTTATCTTGTTGAATCTCTGGTACCCCTGACAATATCACAGTGTAAGGCACTGAGTCAGGTGGTAGGTCAATACAGAGATGTTTCTTCTTCATATCTACAGCAACTCCAACCTCCTTCACTTTAGGGATTAACTCTACAGACACTTTAACAGGGTCTCTCTCCTTCCCGCACTTCTGCCCCTGCGCTTCAGCTCTCTTACTAATGGTATGACCTGTCTTGTAGGCCCCTGAGGCGCCCCTCCTTGAAGGGAAGGTTCAAGCTAGGAAAGACAGCAAGGGCAAACAGTTGACTGTACTTTGGGGTTGTTAGTGCACAATAAAAGTGGTTAATGCTTTCTATGAAAACACTGGAGGCATTGTGCCAGACTATTTGTCTATCAGGGCATGTTTGAAGTTACATGGGTTACAGTGGCCAGGTAAAGATTAATTTTCACCATCAGACTGGACAAGGTTAGATGGGTCGTTAAGCACTTGCCCACTCTGGAGGCTCAGGGAACAGGCAAACTCCCAAGCCATTACATGATAAAGAGTATGGCTCCAAGCTGATGCCTTTCTTGAATATGGTGAGACTTCATCTCTGCCAATTTTCCCTTATGCAAAGTTGAAAGGGTCTTATCAAATTATTACCCAAACCTAAACATGTCATAGTCCAGCTTCATGCTGTCTACTGTCACTAATAAACATCGCAAGACCCTACCTTAGATTTTGCCCCATGATTGTTTCCAGTCATGTATCATCTTGTGCTATCAGACCAGACTGGCCTCCTTCATATTATATAAAAGAAAAATTGTATCAGAAGAGTTTTAACTAATCTCGGTCAAGTCTACCCTGAGGTGTTGCCAGCCACAGCCGCTTTAGACAATCACAAGACGTTCAATTCAGAAGAGTTACCGTTCCTTGCTTGACTATTGAGCAAGAAAGGGGTGATCTCTCCCAGTGGCCAGAATGTAGTAATTTAGGGTGACCCACAACCTTTTCTGCTTTTTAAAGGTACCAGGTAGTTTTGCCTCTAATCCACCCATAGTTTTCTCCTGCACTTGAACTTCCTGTTAGCTTTGTCAATGTTGTCAAGGAGAAACATATGTAAGTTCAGTTACAAAGTAATGATGCAAATATTTTATTGTGCAGTGATATGTTGCTGTTCTTTACATTTTTTAAACCAAATATAGTACCCTCTGTTGGACATCAATATATTCAGTTAATACTCTGGGCAGACTATTAACTAGGAAAACAGGAGTTGCATCCTTTCACATTTCCTTTGAGGTTGTCCCATTCTGGGTACCATGATCATTTTTGTCAGTTATTAAGGTCATACTCCACAAAGATACGTTACAACAAAAGAACCATACAGCCACCCATCATATTCGACAAAATCGACAACTAGCTAAAATTACCAATTGATAGAATGGCCGGAATAGCAATCATATAGATCATTACTTTACTGCTTTGTTTGTTCACATCTATGCCTTCTGTTCCAAATACCTTGCTAGTTCTTGTACTTCTGTATGGTTTCTTCAGCGGTCCCGACTAAGCTTTTGGTATACAGCAAGCTGCAGTGATATCTTCATCTCTCTTCTGCACCTCTGCTTGCTGTCTGCTTTAGCGCTGGGAGACCCTTTTTGGTAGCTGCACGCTCTACAAATCTTTATGATAATAATAATAATAATAATATGGTGGTAAGCAGGCTTGACCTGAATGGAGTAGGATGGTAAGCAGGCATGATCTCGATACAGTATACTGATACTTTCAGTGTCCCGAACACTGAGATGTATTAAATCGACAGAACATATCCAGTGTGCTACCTTCTGCTTGTGTTACTCTCAATCCTCTCTCCCTTTTAGTGTGGGTTTCCTCTTTGTTCTAGAATGTAGTTATGGGACCACATATTTCAGAGAAGTTTGATATAAAGACTATGGATTTGATTCACAAAGATTTTTCTGTTACTTACTCTTGTAGCACTCTAGACATACTATTGAATTCTTAGAGTAATCCAGTGGTACTTCTGGCTTGCCCAGGAAATTCATGAGTAAGCCAAGAGTACGCCAAGAGTATGTAGCACCTAGTCATAAAAATTTTTTTGTGAATAGGACTAGTATCCAGTAAATTTATGCTCACAGAAAATTGATTAGTGTGACTGGCAAAGCCTCATTCTGCCTGCATTCCAAACTAGAGCACTCCTACTCTTTACTTCTGAGTCAATGTTTATCCAGCCAATCACAATGTTGTGGTGATCTGATTCATAGTTGTCTTGTGTATCTCATAAGTGCAATTTGAAAGTAAACAGACTTGTTTATGTATTTTGACCTCTGGGTGGCACTGCAGTATTTACAGCAGACTTCCAAGGACAATCAACAGATGTTTATTACTGGTAAAGACACTGTGCATATACAGTGTCTAGGCTATACAATATTGTTGGTCTGTGAGAAACGGAATGACAGCTTAATGCACCTAGACGTAAGTGAGAGCAGGGTATTAGGGGTGAAATTATGGACGATGACCAGGATGATGCTTGTGCGCTGATCAGGAGGGTTTCAAAGAATTAGTGGTATAAGCTCCTCCAATTTAAAATCATTCATAAATTACAGATACGTTTAGAAAACTATGATAAATAAGTCTAAAAGTGACAAACCGATGTCAACCGGCAACGCTTGGTTTCTCCATATGGAGTGGAAACATCATTAGGTGTAAGATTTGAGGAGTACAGGTTTGTGCCTATTAATGATATATTGCAGGGTTCACAATACCTACTGGTGCTTTCTGTGGGTCGCAATGGTGGACACTTGATGCATGAATACACCTAAATGAATAAGTAAGTGTTCAGCAAAAAATAACCATGCCATCTCGTAAATATTATATTAGACAAATAACATTAGATTTATCTGAGATACACCCCATCCCTGCCCTTGGGTAAGGGAAAGGTAAGTAAAAAGTATACCGTAACAATTGTGCCACTACAAGGCTGGAAACAGTGCCCTCAGGCAGGAGTGGAGCATAGCAAAGGCTCCTGGCAAAGACAGAGGTATTAGATTGTCGAATCCTGGGCCTCAAACAACATTTTCTGCTACTAGATTACAGAGACCCCATCTACTCCTCCTCAGTGGCTGTGAGGAGGTTTAAGATAGCACTGGGACTCAGAGCCAGAGCAGGATCATGTGGGGCTTCAACTATTGACAGATGTGTCTATGAAAGAAAGGAGGCAGCCAACAGAGGAGTGATCATCCATAAGATACCTCAGAGACCCTCAGGGACAGGAATCCGTTGGTAGTACTCCACAATGGGGGCAGAAGAAGTGGAAAGGCCTAAGCAAATGATCCCTAGTGAGTGACAGCTGCTGACCAATGATGGGATTACAAAGCTGTCTCTCTTTTCAGCATACAGAAAAAAATTAAGTTAATATAGCCAAACCACTAAGCGGCCAAAAGGAATTAAACCAAAACACTCCAGAGATAACAAAGATTTCTTTGCCTCATGCCATATGGTGCATTCAACCAGACAGAGCAACAAAAAACAATAAGAGGCGCACTCCACAATGATTGACTTGGCCTCCAGAGAAAAATGACCCCATGAGTTACAAGAAATATTGAAGGACACAGTCAGGAAATTCAACCATAAGGTCTCAGTGATAGACAAGGGTTTTGAAGAACTAAAAGGGGCAGCTGGATTGCATGATGTGCGACTCGTGGGAATAGAACACCACCTAGCAAAGCTGGAGAACTCCATCAGTGGACATATTGTGGCAATTGTGAGACAGGAGAACTTAAAGACCATTTTCAGAGGGGCGTGGCCTGGCATGATGGCCAAGCGGACGTAGAGATCACTTCTCCCGGCTAGCCTGTCCATAATCCCAACAAATCCTGTGCCCTGAAGCTTCGTAACTGTCGGTGGAGGCAAGAGGGAAGAGCACTGTGTGCAGTCCAGAATCCTGGGCCTGACTGTGGCAATTTGAGGGCCAAAAGGACGCACTGTTGGTTCAAAGCACCTGGCGGCAACGAGCAGGGAGGCCATCTTGGGCCTGGCCAGGACCACTGCAGTGCCGAAAGGGAGTGCGTGCACCCCTGAGTGCGGGACCTGTAGGCACGGCCCGCGGAGTGAGCTGGATTGTTGTTGACGTCGAGGCATCGGGAGGTGCCGGAGCGCTGTGTGTGGTCCTGTTAGACGCAATTATGGGAGAAGAAAAGCATCCAAACACCCCTGCATCTAACCCTATAAAGCAGAATGCCACCCTCCGGCAGCCGATACAGTATCTGATTGATCAAGGGAGTGCGGAACCCCAGAACTGGGGGTGAGCCCTCACAGGCCTAATTATTGGCTGCTATACAGGGTTCGTCCTCCATATTGGAACAGAAAATTGAAACGGTATCTGTTGATGTGAACCTGCTTAGGGTT
The DNA here is from genome assembly GCF_964261635.1 of Lissotriton helveticus. Lineage (NCBI taxonomy): Eukaryota > Metazoa > Chordata > Amphibia > Caudata > Salamandridae > Lissotriton > Lissotriton helveticus. Next base: position 374,550,622 of record NC_136070.1, read on the forward strand.
GATTTGCAGAAGGTTGCAGTGAAAGTGACAACTGCTGAGAACAACATTGAGACTACACAGTGAGGTCTCAACACTAAAGTAGCAGATGGCTAAGATGGTGATGATCACTAAGGGGTTGGAGGCCCGCGTGGAGGATGAGGAGGGTTGTTCCTGCCACTATAACCTACAGTTCCTGGGAATTCCAGAGAGAGTGGCGGGCTCGTCAACGGTAAACTTTCTGGAGAGCTGCAGCCAAGTGGGCTGTCTGAACTATTTGTTGTTTAAGGGGGCACACCAGGCATTGGTGCCGGCTTCACTGCCTGGGAGTTCTCTGTGGGCTATTAGAGCCAAAATACCAAATTATAGGGACAGAGACTGCATACTAAGAGCATCAAGGGAACAGGAGATCTGAAGGATTGACAATCATGTCATTGGCACTTTCACGGAGTATACAAGAAAAGTTCAGGAGCAATACAAGTCACTCATTAGTGTCAGAAGTTGCGGGCTATGAACTTAAAGTACATGTTGCTCTACCGCTCCAAGTTGAAGGTCATAGCTAATGGGGATAACACTTTTTTGAGAGACCTTAGGATGTGTGGGACTGGCTGGAGATCTGGGATGGTGCATCGACCAGTGGCCTGGGTGTCCGAGGCCATTTTGGGGGACAGCGTGGCAGTGGTGATTGGAGAGACCATATTAAATAGGGCTTTCCGTGTGGTGGGTCACAAGACTTGCATAGAGTTACTATTCAAGCTGAAGGCACTGTGTAGGTGGCTGCAACAGCTACACTGTGGAGTGAATGGGCAGTGTCCCCGACTGGGGAACTGGCCTCTTCATTGAATGATTTCCAGTCACATTTAACCGATGTTGTGACAGAAACTAACCTACTAACCTTTCTGCTGTGTAATAATCTGATTTCGCATGTTTTGCTTGCAGGTTAAAATATCCAGTGTTCTCTGTGGTGAGCAGGAAGATGGGTGGGATGGTTAAAGGCAATTGTGTTTATCCTCTCTGTTCAGGCCTGATTACTTTGGCGAATGGGCTGCTTTCAGCTTGCTGAGGGGGAACCTATTGCTTTTGAGATGATGTGTTTCAGTTCAATGTGCTGTGATGTTAGGTTTACTGCTGTTCTTCCACTCCAGGACTCGATGTTTAAACCCTGGGGCTCAGTGTTGTGTTGTAGCACACTTCACCGGGAGCTGGGGTGGGGGGAATAGGGGTGCTGTGGATGGTAATTGGGGGGAGTTGGGGTGCTTATCCTGGTTGGATAAATAAGGGATAGTGTCTTGGCCTGGCACAAGGTAGCATGACTGTTCTACTACGTTTGTCCTGGGGTGGTGGGGGTTAGTTCATAATTTTTGGTTTATTTGTAGGTTGCAGTTTTTTAAGCAACATTCTTAGCAAGCTATTGAGGTACAGAGGGGATGGAGTGGCGGGCACTGGGTTATCGCACGGATGGGAGGAAAGATACTGCTGCCTACCTGGAATGTCTGGGGACTGGGAACGTATGTTAAGAGGTACAGAGTCTTCTCCTAGCCTGTCTGCAGGAGACACACCGCAATCGATGGGAAGATTGACAAGGTGGCCAAGAGGCAGAAAGGCCAATTGTTTCATTTTTCTTATGTCAGGACGGTTCTGGTATGTGTGGCCCTGGGGAGCTGTGTTTTACTACATGGTATGCTTGATGGGAGGGCCCTTTCAGTCCTCAATAAAATACACCCAATATTGAGGAGCCTCGGTTTTACTTCAGGCTACACGACGTGATAGCGTCTGACGTGGATGGTCTTTTTATATGATTGGGAGACTTCAATTGTGTCCTGGACAGCAAGTGAGATAGGTGCCCTCCCAGGGCTGATACGCTACATATGACTGACTTGTTACATGAAGTCATGATATGGAGGGTTTGTAGCCCGGTAGAGAGAGTATTTACCCGTCATTCACTTACCCACCATACCTACAGTCAACTGGATAGGATACTGGTGGCTGGGTTCCTGGTGGAGGCCGTTCTGAGGGTGTAGGCTTGGCCCGGTTGTTGTTGGATCATACACCTGTACTTAGTGTGTGATGGACTGGGGGATGTTGGTGCACCAACTCGGAATTTACGCTTTTCGGTGGATGTGCTGGGTGACGCAATGGGAGAGACATATTATCATAGTCCGTGGCAGACTATTCGCAGTTTAATTGGGGTTTCACCAGTACCCGTGCAGTTGAGTGGGATGCCATGAAAGCAGTGATCCATGGGCAGTGTGTGGGACTGACGTATGGGTTTTGCAGGCAGTTACTGTGTGAGTTGTGCGCAGAGGAGGGGGAACTGGCCGACTTGCAGAAGTTAGACCTGACCAATCCTAAGACCCAAAGGGAGGAGTTAAGGGCACGGAGGAGTATAGCGGATAAATGGCGTAGGCTGGATGCATATATGCTTGCACAGCATAGGCATCAGCTGCATCGGGAGGGGGACAAGTTTAGCAGGATGCTCGTTTGGCAGCTCCGGAGGGAGCCTCGCCCCTCTGTGATGCACACGGTATAGCTGGACAGGAGGATTGCGCCCTCCAGAGCAGAGGTTGTGGTGGCCTTTCAGCTGCACCTTGAGGGGTTGTACGGGAGGGCACCTGTAGCTCTGTGGCACAGGTTTTAATCTTTTTCGTCCCGCTGGAGCTGCCCCAACTGGGTGCAGTGGCCACTGAGGAACTGGACACGAAAGTTACATTGTAAGATGTCAGGTCTGTCTAGTGGCTGCTCCAGGAGAACAAGGCACAGGATGGGGGTGGCTCCGGGGAATTTTATTGCGGTTTTACAGCACAGTTGACGCACCCATTATCGGAAGTCTTCCTGGAAGCTAAGGTGAAAAGGGTTCTCCTGCCTAGTATGTGTGAGGTCTTTATGTGCAAGCTGGGGGGGGGGGGGGGGAGGAGGGGGGGGGGCTTCTTGTCCTGCGTTGTACAGGCCTCTTAAGAGAGTAAACACCAATATTAAAATACTCTGTAACCTATTGGTGTGTTGCCTGAGCTCAGTGATGTCGGGCCTGATGCATCTAGCTCAGTGCAAGTTCATCCCTGGCTGTAGTACAATGAGGAATGTATGGCGCACAGGTGCTTAGCACATGTCAAGCTTTAGGTCGAGGGTAGAGTGGAGGACATGGCGTTGGCTTCAATTGATATTGAGAAGGAGTTTGATATGGGGGATTGTGCATACCTTCTGAAGGTTATGAAATCCATGGGGTTTGGGCACATTTTCGAGCAAGGATTTAGTTGCTATACACTGGCCCTGGAGCATGGATTAGGGTGGGCCAGCATAGATCTGTACAATGGGATATTGAATGACCCTACTTTTTGCGTTGGCTGTGGAGTCATTGGCAGTGAAGGCCTGCATGGTGTTGTGTGAATGGGGGATCGAGGTGGGGCACTCACGGCATATTATATCTTTATACGTGGACGATGCACTGTTTTATCTAAGTGAACCTAGTATGTCAGTGGCAGCTTTGCTGGAGCTGCTCCAGGGGTTTGGCGAAGTGTTCGGCCTCCAAATCAATAAACAAATGTCCCTGGTGTTTATGCCAGCGGTGCTAACTAAGGTGCCTAGGGATCGGCTGCAAGATCTGGGGTTGAGATAGGAGATGGAGAAGTTTCATTATCTTGGTATGATGGTAGCGCATATGCGCAATGAACAGCTACAAAACAACACTGAGATGGTTATTGGCTCCCTGTAGGCCTCTGTCCGGCGTTGGTACACTTTGTTGTTATTATTGATGGGTAGAGTTGTGGTTTCCAAAATGGTGTTTTTGACTCTATGCCTGTACTTGATCCAAAATTCCTTGTGTCCTATGCGCGCGGAGGTGTTCCGTCAGTTGAATTTCCTTCTTACCTTGCTTATTTTAGTGGGAAAACGAACTAGAGTAGTGAGGCTGACTGATGAAGGGGTATGAGGACAGGGGTCCCAAATTGGAAATATTATAATTGTGTTTCTCACATGTAGCACACAACAAAATGGATGCATGAGGGAGATAATTGGGAGAAGAATCTTCTTGCGGGGTTTGATGGAGGAGAACGAGCTACCTGTATATCTGATGGCGGCTACTGGGGTGTGCCCGGATGTACCATGTGTGGTGTGACAGACAGCAGTGGTGTGGCACAGGGTGGTGACAGTGGTGATTCAGAGGGCTCCCTTTCATAGAGAACTACTGAAATGGATTTTGGCTCCATTTTACCAGAAGGAAGAAACCATGTCTTTCCAGACTTGGCATGAGTGTGGCTGTGAATTAGTGGGGGATCTGCATCCTACTGAGGTTTTTTGTCATTTGAAGAAGCGTGGGCTTGGTTTGCGCAAGCCCGGGGCATTACCTTCATTATGTTGGTGTGTCTGACACGGTGAGGGGGCTTTGGCCACCATACGCGGCAGCCCCATCAGCCTCGGCTGAGCTAGGGCGATATTGAAGCTGGGGGTTGGGCGTCACCTCATTTCTTTGATTTAAAAGGAGCTGCAGACTGAAAAAATTCAGGGACGACTGATGGTGCAGGATGTTTGGGAGGTAGACCTGGGGGCCCCTATGTCGGATATGGTTGGGCTCGGACATGTGAACTGTTGAAGACACTGTCCAGTAACCCCTGTTCAAATTAATTCACTTTAACTTTATACATCGCACCTATATGATGCCGGTGGGCCTGAACAAAATGAATGCTGAACGTGACTCAACGTGTCCCTCATGTGCAGTGGGGGTGGGCGGGGCAGATTTTATGCATCTGGGGTGGGGTTGTGGTCGGTGAGAGACTTATGGGAGAGGGTACTTAGAAGACTGACCTAGGCCACTACCCTGACTTGTGATATCACGCCACAGCTGTGCCTGCTGGGCGTCTGGTGCTCCCCAAGAAGTGAAAAATGATGATTCGATTCATGCATCGGGCACTTGTGCTGGTGAGAAGGTGAGTCGCCATCACTCGGATGGGGGTTAGGGCTCTATCGGAGGAGCTTTGGAATACAGATGTTTCAGAATGGGCTGTGGCTGAAAAGACGCAAATGCTTGCCAACTGATGACAAACTTCAAGTTGATTTAGCAGCTTGGGGGATGCTATGTCAAATGTTTTTGGATCGGGGGGGTGGAGGACGGCTCCTCGGATAGTGAGGGATGAGCATTGTGGTGATGAGCAAGGTTGGACCGGGAGGAGAACTGGGTATTTATGCTCTGTTCTATTAATCATGACGTTAAAATTGGCTTTTATTTTCTCTATAGTATCTTATTGTTGTAATCTGGCAATTAATATGGGCTCTGTTTAGCCCTGCGGTTTTTCTTTTTTTGATTGTTGTCATATGTTTATAAAATAACAAAGGTTAAAAAAAAAAAGAAAAAGAAAATTTCCAGTATGACCAGACTAGAGAGGGAGGATGAAATGCTAGACAGCACTTGAGGGCCTCACATTTAAAAATCTGGGGGTTCCCCCACACTATAGCGGGAAAATGTCAGAGAAGACGTCGAAAATGATTGCAATCAGAAGTGAAGAGAAAGGAGATGAAGCCTTGCAGGACATCCGTAAAGCAATACTCTTGGAAGATCAGAGGGCCTGAAAGGAAAAATCTGGACAGTAGAATTGTTTTGTTCGAACTGGTATCTTCCCAACAGAAGGAGGTGTACATGTGAGTGGTCTCCAGAAACCGAGGCCTTCTCCACAAATGACATGAAAGATTGATTTTCCCATGCCTTAAGAGAATCACACAACTCAAGAGAATGGGGCTTCAAAATGTTAAATAGGAGTTGCTGACAAAGAATTGTGCTGCATCCCTGAGGAAAAAGGCAAGACTTTGCATATAAGGAGATGGCAAAACTACACCTTTACTGACCCTAAAGCAGAAAAGAAATTTGTGGTAGACATCAAATCAAACCTTAGTCAATGGTAGGAATGGAGGGGAACAGAAAGTTTGAAATAAAAGATTTATTATAAAGAAGAGTGTTGTCTTTGTATTATTCCTGTACCCAAAGAGCAGGCCACTGCATCCACATTTTGCAGCATCCTTTCCATCTCACAGAAGAGAAATAAATAAGTCCCTATTTTTTTCAGGTAAATTAAGCAAATCTAGTACTTCTAAGTGCCAAACGTGGCATTGGACATATACGAGTCAGGCTTACAGTCATAGACACTTAGCGACACAAGTCATCTATTTATTTTATTTTCCTACATGGAGTAGCGGTAGGGAAAATGCTCTGCTAACATTTTAGTTTAAGAAGCTTAAATTTAGCAGAACAAGCCTAAACCATGAGCCTCTCTGGAGCCGGACGGACTGAAAACAAAAGTGGGTCAGATGGTTTCAACATGTGTTCTGGATGTGTGTCTCACTAGAACACGTTTTCAGCTTTACAAGGGTGTCTTGAATGCTATGCATCAGAACATTGATGAAAGGTAAAACTGCCTTACAATTTTTTTTCCAGGTGAAAAAGAGTAAACTCGGCGTGAAGGAAGATCCAGTGTTTTTGCTGCTTTGTTTATTTTGCTGGATAATGTGACTGCTCAGCTTCAGTAACTTGGGAATCTGCCTCTGGAGATGAGTCCAACCTAATAGAATTCTGAAGGTTGAGCAATAATCCCAAATAGGATGGCATCTAAGTCAAGATGTTGTCTGCCTCACTGCCATGGTTTTCAACCATGGGGATCGCAATGAATTATGCTTTTATTGTTAGGCATCTCTTGTAAATGAAGGTATTTAACTAACTTCATTTTAGAATTGTTGGAATCCACTCTGTCTTGCGTTGATGTTGAAGCAGAAAATCTCTTTTCCACAGCTGGCCTGGTCTGGTCCGGACTAAAGCTGTGTATGATGCAAGAAAGTCAGACGATGTCACAAGAGATCCATAGTGATGCCAGAGACCATAAGTCTTTCTTAAAGGTTTTTTATTCGAGCCTCAGAGGCCGCCAAGGAAAGGAAATATGCCATTTTCTTTTGGTGTTAATTGCTGGAAGTACTGGAATGGGTTCCAAGGAGGCAGATTACTCGATGAACCTCTTTTTGCACTTATCTTTTTCTACCGGTTCAAATTTACTTGGCAGCAACACAGAAAAACTATTTTTTACAACAAAGCCATGTTTGGCTAATGTCACAGTAGTTGTGAAACGTTTTACAATTGCGAGGTAAATGACAACTGCAAGCACAGGGATAACCACTGCCATTAATCCAAATGTGCTTTTCTCCGGTATCAACACTGATAAGACAGTGGCTGTAATGAGATGGGGGAAAAAGAGGGACAGAGCGGAGGCAGTAAGAATCGAACACCCACTTTAAGAAAAAGTACCAGTCTATCAGTCCCCATTACAGAGTAGGCATACCCCATCAGATGTGGGATGGAAAACTACCCCCTTCTAAGTTCAGAGAAAGCAGTCCCAATAAGACTGTCACATTCAGTCACATTTCAGTCTCTTCAAGAAAGCTCACCTGTTCAACCTTTAACATTTGATACCACGTACCTTTAGTAATACCAGATATTCCACCTACGATGACAACCTTTTGTGACCAGTTGCTATTTGATAGCCAGAAGCACTTTTTTCCTGCCCAGAGTGGAGGGACTCAAATTCAGAAATAATAGTAGACCATTCTTGCACAGCACCAGCATTTTCTTTTGCAGCTCTAGCAATAGAATCTTGTCCCTCGAGTTGCGGGAGTGCACAACTACCATCACTGTACCACCAGCCTTTGCTCCAGCACTGATGATTTTGGGGAAAACCAGCTCTCAGTCACATATCTACCACATATGCAAATATCCAGCTATCACTTCTCTGACACATTTCAGAAGGTCACCCTGTGGCATATCTGCTTTAATCCCTAGTACTTAAATATGGGCTCCTCTTTCCAGTCTATTTAATATTTCAAACCTGTGCTCCAGTACTGTGAGGGAATCCAATGCGTTTTTCGTAAATGCCTCTAATTCAAGAACCTCATCTACAGCCTTTATCATCGAACCATCTGAAGTCTGCAAGAGGTCGCTATTTCCTCCTGAGCCGCTTCCATTTGCCACACTGTCAGACAGCTCTTCTAGTTTCTGTACTGTGTCCATGCTTGCCTTTTCAATTGTGCCTGTCCTCTCGTGCAAGTCCAACTTCAATTCACAAATGGACTGAAGGAGGGCTCTCTCCCCCAGCAACATCTCCACCTCATCCTGTAGGCTCACTCTTGTGGTGTTCTAAGTTGCTTCGGCAGGCACTGGACATGAAGCGTTGACATAATCTCTCTCCTTCCTCACTGCCATAATGGCTTCCAGTCAGGAGAGCAGCTGCTAGATGAGAGGAGTCTGTCCCTTAGGGTCTCACCCACAAGCCTCGTGGGTTTGAAAATGGGCACCTCCCCCTCCAGCAAAGGCAAAACTTGCAAGCATCTCCAGATGTCATGGGAGCTGGCCCAACCAGCTCCACGGATCTTCAGTGCCTCTACAATGTTTTCCCAATCCCTCACTGTCTCCTGCTTATCCACCACAGTCATAGTTTACTGTAGCACTCAGTTGTTGTCTCCCTCATCACCAGCTATCTTCAATAACATAATCAGATGCACCTTAGGTGCTGCTGACATGCTCAAAGGGGAACAGCAACCTCATGCTGCCACAATCAGAAAGGAAAGTCTGCACTGCAGAGCACCAACACTTTTAGGTGGGAGCCACAAACAGTTTGACCACTAGGGCAAGATTCTCACAGAGGGACTCTCACTTGTTCTCCCATTGCGCTTCCTACCCCAAACCAATTCACCAGAGCTTAGCGGTGACAACAGAAATGAAGAGCAGCGGGTAGATCTGGAACTCATACAGGTGAGGAAATCTTGGAGCTGGGTCGGCCCCGCTCCCTTTACATTTTCTTCACATTGAGAGGAAGAGGAAGACCTCTTGTGGCTCCATTTGGTTTGTGCTCTTTCATATATCAATTGCGTATGGAGTGTTCTGTATTTTTAAGGAGGTTCCTTGACTTTGAGTTTTAAAAAGGACATGGTAGCATAGCTACTCTCTTCCAAATAGCCTTATTGTGCATTTGGTAACACATGTTATATGTGTTGTGAAGTTGTGTCCAGAAACTTAACCAAACACCACATGGACTTCCAGTAATTTGTGTGTCAAAACATCACACAGCATTTTGTGCAGAGCTTCAAGAGTAGATTTTAGTGGAATCATAATTTCCTAAAAAAATATAAGTTTCAAATAGCGAAAGAAATCAAGGGACAGTTCATCTGCTCTAGATCAGTAGAGTCACCTGGGTTGGCCATGTTTATATACGTCAATGGTGGTAACAAGACAGCCAGTAAGTTATATTTTCCTTATTCATATGAGCTCAAATATTTCCAGCACAATGTATGCATGCAATTTTTAGCAGTTTTTTGCCTCCAATGCCAAGCAATATTCATCTTGGCGTTTGAGAGTAACTGGAATATCAGTCTACAGCCACAGAGGATAATTTCTTCCCACTTTTCAAGATTTAGAATAATAACTCCCAGATTATATGGCAAATCCCATGATTTCTTTCATAGACGATAGCACCTCCTTCCAATATGTGGCTAGTATGCAGTGGGACCACTAAATATAATGCAGCACCTCCCTCTTTTCCAGATCCCTCCAGCATCTATCGTTTGTGTTTGTAGAAATAATGTCTAGCCTTTGTGAGTCAAGTACCACTCCATCATTATTTTTAAGGAAGACTCCATATTCTGCATTGATAAATTGCATTTATATATATTTTTGACACCTTTTTCCAGTCTTTCTCCCTTCCCTTCTGGTTTCTCCAAGGGTACGGTTTCAACAGAGTTGACAAGACTCGATAAAGGCTAGATATCCAACACCTGGATGATATTAAGATTTTCACACCTTGTGTCAGTTATTATGAAGCTACCAGCCTAACTTCCATCAGCATCACCCAGTGCCAAATGTGTTGGACCTTTGCGACTCTCCCACCCCAAAACACCTTTACTATGTTTGCTGTTTCCATTGATAAACATGTCAGATGTCATCCTACCTTCCCTTCAGCCCTTTTATGGACTGGAGGACCTTCCTGTGGTGGTACAAAGTCCGGATTATTATGGCTAGGATTGAGAGGAATAGGACTTGTAATCCCTCTGTTTTTTGAGATTCTATCCCATGTCTCCAGTAACATTCTCAAAACCAACTGTAATAAACATGTTGGGGTCTACAGGATCTGATGAGCCACGACATACCACAGGGCCTAGCTCTTGGTGCAGTGTCACATCTTTTCTGGCCACCTGAATGTCCTCCTCTCTTTTGAGACTACCCAGGGCATCTGTCTGTTAGCTTGAAATTTTAAGGAAAGATAGTTTGTTCCGAAATGGTGCCATCCCCTCCTTGTTGCCTTTAGAAGACAGAGTTGGTTAGAAGAAGCAGAACAGACCTACCTTTTCTTTGATATCAAGTGACACTTCTCCTGCCTTAGTATTGTCTTAGCAATGTTGATGCTGGAAGGCTTTGTTCCAAGTTCCACAAATATTCCTGTTGAAAGGTAGCCAGGTCTTTGTTGAGCAGACTAATCAAAAGAATCCTCAAGTGTCCAGCCCTCTAATCATAGATATTTCTTTTAAATCTGCTCTCAAACCTATCTTCTTATGTTTCCCTCTACTTCAATCAGGCCTATTTTGAGGTGCACCTGTACTAAAGTTATTTGCCTCTTTGGCAATAGATTCCAAATAGTCATCCACAGACCCCAAGATTCCCAACCTGTTTATGGATTCCTGCAAGAGGTACCTTCCCACATCCTTTGAGTGTTTCCAGAAGGGGTTGAACTTCCTATAAAATACGAGTATTTACGATTCACACAGGCACGTTTACTGTCTACAGAAGGTTTTTCTGTTTTTCAAGCATGTCTTGACACCATTTTGCTGCAGGCCTTTCCATTTAGGCTGTACTGAGTGCACTGAGGGATTTGTACTCCACGCTCTGCCTTAGCTGTTGGGCCAAGCCCTTTAGAAGATGAGGGACATAGCGCCCCACCATGAGAGTGGGCACAGAGATCTGTCAACCAACCAACCACGCACGCAACCTAGGGGTCATCCTCGACTCCAAGCTCAGCATGACCAACCAAGTCAACGCAGTCTCCTCCTCCTGCTTCCACACCCTCCGCATGCTCCGCAAGATCTACAGATGGATCCCGACGGACACTCGGAAAACCGTCACCCACGCCCTCGTCAGCAGCCGACTCGACTACGGAAATGCCCTCTATGCCGGAGCCCCGTCCAAACTCATCAACAGACTCCAAAGAATCCAGAACGCCTCCGCACGCCTGATCCTCAACGTCCCACGCCGGGACCACATCACCCAGCACCTGAGAGAACTGCACTGGCTCCCCGTCGACAAAAGAATCACATTCAAACTCATGATCCTCGCACACAAGGCACTCCACAATACCGGCCCAGCCTACCTCAACGACAGACTCTCCTTCTATGCCGTCTCGCGCATCCACAAAACCAACTCCGTGGGCAGATCCTTATCCCACCGCGCCGCCAAGTCCTGGAACGCCCTCCCCCTTCGACAGACCGCCAGGTATTCAGAAGACTGCTCAAGACCTGGCTCTTCGACCACTAGCTGCAGCTCCCCCCCCCCCCCTCTCCCCCCCCCCCAGCGCCTTGAGACCCTAGCGGGTAAGCAGTGCGCTTTACAAATTCCCTGATAGATTGATTATTTGTCATGAGTTTGGCGTGCCATGTATATGTCCTCCCTCGAGTCCTACATTGGGCCTGGTTCCAACGTTCTCATATCATAGGATAATTTCCGTGCATATTCCAGATTTCATGAGTTCTCCCAAGGAGACCAGGTGTTCAATGAAGAAACAATGCAGTGTTTGTGTCTGTCCTCCAGTCCCGCACCTATCCTTTGTGGCTGATAGCCGTTTTCACTCCTCTCGCTCTTTTTCCCAGGCTTTGTGCCTTGTGTGTGTTTATTGTGGCCACCCACCTCAACTTATCCCCGGCTGCCAGGTACAGAATGACATGAATCCCTAACTGTACCAGTACCTCAATGAACTTGTTTAATCATATCCATAATGACATCTTGCGGCTTCATGGCAGGTATTGCAGTAGTGCTATGTCGCACTGTTGAGCTGGTACTGCAGAAAGTTTCCAGATCCAGTCTGGAGCGTGGAAAAAAGTTTATAATGTGTCATTTACGGGCAGGAGTATCTATGCAGCACCTAACCAGTTGTCACCAGTTCCTAGATGCAGGAAAAAGTATAGAATACTTATCTGGGCATACATTGTTTGACCTAATAGCCACCGGTTCAAATCCAGGCGAGTCTACTCAGCTTTCTTCCTTCCAAGGCGGATAAAATGAGTATCATTGAGTCATGTAAAAATACACATCTGTTATTCAGCACTAAGGGGAAGTACTTAAACTGTAAAAAAAAAAATGCCCCTCCCCCAAACTTTTGCTCAGGATGCGATTGTCTACCAGGCATTCTAGTTGGGCTCAAAGTTCCCGGAAAAGCAGCCCACTGTCAAACAATGTGGGAGTGAGGCCAGGGAGGCAAACCTTACTTACTTCAGGTTCAGAGAACAGCTGTGGCAATGCAGGCTCAGAGCCCCAGAATGCGGACTCAAGTGCACTGAAGCTAACATGTCATAATAATACACAAATATAATCAAAATGTTCACGCCAAATAATCCATTAATACATTTGTGGAATGTATACTGATAGATTTAAAAAAATTATCATTCGGACCAATAATGGTAGGACAGACACAATAATGCCTCTGCCTTGATGAGGATCACAATACCTTGCTCAGTTGAATTTCCATTAAAAAGTCTTGGTTTCGTCCTCTTCCACCACGTACTGTGCAACGCCCATGTCTTGTTGGTGTATGATTAGGTGAGCTTTGGGGACTACTGTGTGGGCAAAAAGGAAATGTTTATAAGGCATCAAAGAGAATGCAGTCATTCAATAAAGTAATAAACAGGATAGTGAGGATAATTGAACTACGGTTCACCAAACACGTTCACAAACTTTAAAAATCAAGCCTTTAATATTTATGCCAACACATCATAAAACGAAAACAATAAATTACAAATAAATGGTAATGAAAAAATAAATGTGTGGATGTTTTCTACATACTGAGCACATATTAAAGAACAACCCCTTCATCTTTTAGAACAAAAATATGAATTGATTAGACAAACTTCAAGGTATTATGGATTAGTAACTCAGCCCTGACACTCTAACATCTAGACACATCCTATGTATGGTTGGAATGGTACAGGCGCACTCCAGCGTGTAGCAGAAAACCAACCTAAACTGACGTGATGCCCAGGGCTGCAAGAGAGAATGGGGAGATGTAAACCATACCCAGCTACATATCAGACAGGCAGTGAAGTGTATGTGCTGCTACACTCCTGGAATGTAGAACTCTCGGACTACAAAGCAAAAGAGTGTTAGTTAATTAGTAACCTTGCTGGCATATTGGTCAGTCCTAAATAAAGTCATAAAGTACTTTAAGTTAAGGCAACAAAGAGACCGCACCTGTCTGCACCAAAGGGGGAAGGAGCTCTGGAAAACTAAATAACCAGAAAATCAGCTCACCCACTTCTATGCTCACCACCAGTAGTGGAAAGCAGCCACTAAGGAGGAGGAAAAATACAGTCTATACAGTCTTTGGAGAATGCCTCTCACAGTGCTACAACAACAAACTCCCATCCCAAACTAATTCAGTAACTAGAGCTCCAGTATCATAATATATACAGACACATCACCCACATTAACACATTTCCGTGCTCTCACAACACACCAAAACAACAGATACGAAAATGTTCCTCTTTCCAGGGATTTAAGGATAATCCCATTCAACTTTCCGTATTCCGTCCATAAAGGTGAAGGTGAAGTACAGCATGAGACGTGGAACCCCTGAACCAAGCCTCAAATCATTTTGGTGGGCTTGCTACATGCTTTCAAACTACTAAATACAGAAACACTATATATGGCTACCGCACTGTTTTCCTATGTGGATAACTAAGCACACGTCAGGCAGGACAGCAGTTGAAAAAGACTAGGAAAAGAAGACTATGTTAGCGTAATCAGTTTGTAGGTAACTGGGCCATAACTATTTCATCCTTTTCTTCATCCTTGCACTTTCAAAAAAAGTTATAAGATAGCTGACACGTGTGTGCTTCTTAACAAGCACATCTGACTCTGGAAAGGCAATTACATCCGAGTTTTTATGCCAGTCAATATGCCAAAAAAGCCAATTTACAGAGCAAAACAACCTAATGTCCTGGATTAGACAAGTGTAGCCCACCTTCACATTGCAGTAAGTGACTAAGGGTCTGATACAGAGTTTGATGGACAACCGCATTACAAGCACATTAGGATAAAGGGGGTGGCATATTCATGATGGTTGCGATGGAGCATTAGTCTGCCAAACTCTAAATCAGGCCCTTTATTAGAGAGGGAACCCAGTAGAGGATCCACTGGAATTTCCTGCCCAAGGGACTCGAAGCCCCCTGAGTCTCTTCAGAAGACATCCTCTACTGCTTATAGCCTGAGGCTGAAGGGTGTGGAGGTCTCCATGCCTCAGGTCATAGAGATCCTGGACTAGACTGACATCCTGAAAGTGGATGTGGAGGGATTATTAGCAACTAGGTTCTCATACAATTAAATCTCGGAGTTCTTTCTACATGTGTCACACTTCCACTGTGTAAATTTAGGGTGTGTAATCAACCTTCATCTTGAGAGACTGGATACTCCAGGGTTGCAATTGGAGGCTCTTCCTCTCCGGAACTCCACCCCCTTTTTACTGGTTCCCTTTTTTGAGCTACACAGGTGATCTGCTACCCAGGGTAGAGACGTGTAACCTCCTGTGCTACTTGTTTTTCCTGCACTACAGCACCCTGCCTGTTGTGGCCCTGAGGAGGAAGACTTCTTCTGAGGAGGCTTGTAAGCCCCCCACACCCTCCCTCTTGCAGAGTCTCCGAGTCTAAAACTCTGACCTGTTGATGCAACAGCAGATCCTCCCCATCGAGCAGCCTGATTGAAAGACACCAAATTCTGTGACCAATCCGGAGCCACTAGGTTGGCTTGGGTCCGGACTGTCCTCATATTCTTTAGAACTAGAGGCAGGAGAAGTATCAGCGAGAAGGCATACATGAGTCCCGTGTTCCACACCAGATGGAACACTTCTCCTAGCAAGAGGCGCCTAGGGAGCTCAAACACGCAGAACTGCTGGCATTGAGTGGAATAGATTGAGCCAAGGTTCTCCGCATTCGCAAAAGAGACCTTGCGCTACCAACAGGTCCAACTGCCATTCGGCGTTGATGACTTAATTTGTCCGCCCTGGCGTTCAAGAATCCTGCAAAGTGGTTTTCCACCATGAAAATTCCTTGATGGGCCAGCCATTTCCAGAAGCACAGGGTCTCCTTGTACAGGGTCAGTGACCCCACCGTGACCTTTTTGTTGCAAAACCACAAGGCAGTGGTGTTGCCTGTAAGCACCTGTAGCGGAAGAAAGGCTTTCAATACTATCCCGATGGCCATCAGCTCCAGAAGGCTTACATGGAGCCAAGCCAAGACTCTACTAGAGACCAGAGGCCTAAGATCTTTACCTCTCATAGATGCTCTACCCAACCCAGGAGTGACACACCGGTCATCACTGTCATCTCTAGGTGGGGCAGGAAGAGGTGTCTGACACTGACCCAATCACAATCCTGCAGTTACCACTACTGTATTTTTGTCGGATAGAGCCTTGATGTTGATCCCACTGGGCCTTCCAATCCCACTACAGAGCCTGCACATGCCACTTGGCGTGATTGACTAGCAGCCTCAGAGTTGCCCTCACTGAAATCCAGGGAAGAGGTCAAAAGATCAAGATCATAACCTGAATGTCTTGAACTCTCCTTTCTGGGGATAAGGCACAAAACCAAACCATGTTCAGAATGGCTCTAATTAAGATGAGCCTGAGGAGCCCGGTGTGCCTTCAGCACTGTGACAGTGAACACACACAAGGACAGGAGGTTTGCCGTAGTCTAGTGTTGGTTAATGACTGCCTGGGTCAAGCCTGCTTTCAATAGCTAGTCGTCACAGTAGGGAAAGACTGTCAGCCCTGACTTCCAAAGGTGTGCTCCTACCACCACCATCAGGTTTGTGAACACCTGAGGGACACTGGTCAAACTAAAGGGGAGAACCTCAAACTGAAAATGCTGCTATATCATCATTAACTGCTGGTAATGCAGATGAGTCTGCAGGACTGGGTCATGGAAATAGGCATCCAGCAGACCCACTGCCACTTTCCAGTCTCCAAGGTCAAGGGAAGACAAGACCTGGGCAAGGGGCAGCATTCTGAATTTGTCTTTCTGGAGGAAGGTGTTGAAAGAGCACAAATCTAATATAGGATGAAGGCCTCCGTCCTTCTTCGGCACCAGAAAGTAGTGGGAATAACAACCACAAACCACTTTGGGTGCAGGCATTCTCTTGATAGCCCCTTTGGCCAAAAGGTCTTGCTTTTCCTGTTGCAAGACAGACAAGATGGTCCTCTGCAAGTTAATCCAGGGTCGGTGGAAGGTGGGGAGGAGTGTCTACAAAGGGTAAAGTGTCTCCCTTCCGGAAAATATGCAGGACCTACCTGTCCAATGTTATTGTCTGGCAACCTGGCAAGAATCATTGGATTCTTCCTTGAAACCAGGGGTCTGTGCTACATTAAGGGCACGCTAAAAGGGTTTGGTAGGTGTGCCGCAAGGCGCAGTAAACTGACTGGCTCACTGACCCTGACAGTGGGTGCCACAACCTCAGCCGCAAAAATGCTGGGCGCCTTGCTTAGCCTAAAGTGCTTACCGGTATGGGGTACCTCTGCCAAAACCACGTAAGGAACTGTAAGAATCATGCTCCTGGCTAGGTGAGGTTGGTTAAACCAAGAGAGAGTGCTGTGGTACCACTCCAGAGAAGAATCTGCCTTGTCCCCAAAGCGGGGAGTCCTGTCAAAGGGCATTCCATTTGGGACACTGGTCTTGCCCAATAGAATTGGTGGTATATAGGAACAACAAATTGAGAATTTAACCGCGTCGCGACCCTTATAGGTTGAGTGAGGATAGGTTGGAGGTCTTCCAGGACCACCTGGAAGGACTGGAGAGACCGAATTCCAAGGAGCATGTGAATAGCAGACCGGCAGTTTGGCCAAAGGGCCAAACTGGTGGAAGAATATACCCTCCTTCCCAAATGTCTCCACTCTTTTGGAGTATCAGGGGAGTAGTCAGGAAAGTATTTGGGTTTGTCCGACTGGTAGATGCCTGCACCACTAAGCTCCCAGGAAAGGGGTGCTGAGACAAAAATGCAGGGTTGCCCAGGACAAGTCAATAGTGTCTCACAATTTGCGTTTTACTGGGGGCCAAAGTAAGGTTTGGCGTAGGCCTCTAGGAAAATATCAGTGACTGCCGCATTAAAATGTAGCAGGGGCTCAGTAGAGGTTTGCCCCGATTGGAGCACTTTGGTCAGAACATTGGTTTTGACCTCTAAGGTGGGAAAGCTGGAGGTCAAGAGCTTTGGCCGCCCTCCGCATGATCACTGAAAATGAAGCACTCTCTGCAGGCCCTAGGAGTGTGAGAAAGCTAGAATCAGGAGAAGTGACAAGGCCACTGCCCTCTTGGTGGTTATCATACCAATTCTCTTAACTGTAGGGTTGGACTATTTCAACACCTACACCTACATTGGCAGAATCCCTATCAAATCAATTAAGGATTTGTAAAGTGAGTCAAATCACCTGTGAGGGTCTCAAGAATCAGAGCATGGCCTTGCGGAACTCTTGGACCTGCCTCGGTTTAGCAGAAGGCTCCTGATATGTGGGATGTGCCGGGACAAGTTGTAGAATTGGCTCCAAACTCGAGCTACTCGGGAGCGAAATCGAGAGGTATGGTGACGCCCTTACAATTTCTCAAGAGTACAAGAATGGCATAAAGGCGCAGAGTCCTGATTAAATATTTTTATGTTTTTACTTTGACTTACCTGAAGATTTGGAGTATGACGAAGCTTGATCTCAGGATACGACTACCTCTGGACTGGGACAAAGACCAACCTTTGGATTTAGACCGTTCTCAAAGACGAGTCCTCGAGTGCTTGGTGACACCGAATTTTGTCTCATGGTCCAGTATTGGCTTCAGGCTTGACAAGCAGTCACTGAAGGAATTGTGACCGACCCCAGGTACTACAGGCAAACCTGATGAGGGTCTGTCACAGACATTTGCTTGCGACAATCCTTACTGGGTTGAAAGCCTGTAATTTTGGGTGGTACCTTTTCCCCTGAATTCTGTAAATTTGTGGTAAAGAACGTATCAAAGGGACAAGAGGTAGCTCCAGATCCACGTCTGGTTGCACAGAAAATAAAGGAACTGACGTCTGCGCACAAGACTGGCACCTATATAGACTCTGCAAGTGATTTACAGAGCATAACATAATTAGTGCGGAGCCACAAGGCACTACCTACCCGCACGCAGAGGATCTGCTGAAAAAAAACTCAGTATCCAATCTGTCACCTGGGGAAAATTGATAAAGGTGACAAACCTGCATTTAGAAGTTTCTATCAGAAATAGAGTTGCATCATTCTTTAGTTATGACTGAATAATACGAGAAACTATTGCCTACTATGAGAGTAGTGAGGTAAGGTAAGACATGAGATATTTAGGGGTGACTGGAGGCTAGACACATCTAGACAGATCTATCTTTTTTTACTTTTTTCTTAGGCAGTAGCATAACAAATACAACCTTACACCCAGTATAAACAATAACATTAAATTAAAGAATCAAGACATAGATGAAATCGTAAAAAAATCAACTCATTTTTATAGGGGATTACTAATTTCTTCTATCAAAACATTAACATACATACATACATGTATATTAACCCAAACATGATTGGAACTCTTAGAACAGCTGCTTGTGTTACATTGCTTTTTAAATATATAGATATCTATGGCCTCCTAAACTCATAGAGAGACCTCAGGCTGGACATTACTCTTCCAAATGCATGCAGTGTGAAAAAATGCAATCAAAATAGCAACAAAAACAAATGAGTTGAACATGTCTCTGCTACATCCTAGCATCATACATCATCATATATTATAATTAATTCCAAGTCATATTGGACTTTAATGCTAGTAATATTCTAGATTTAAGATAGCACAACTTTCTGATAGGGTATAACCACTGGAGAAGTCACAAACATATGTATCCTGACACCTATTTGGGATAATGTGTATCTTTTTCAGCTCAACTTGGCGGGTATCATATAAAAATAAAAAAAGGTTCACAATAAACTCTGTTGACAACCAGTAAGACCATTTCTTTGCTCATAGAGTTAGTTGGTCCTGTGCTTATTCTAAAAAAGATATGATATTAACCAGCCTGTCTTTGTGGCTCATGGTTCAGCAGGGTAGTACATAACTTGGGGAGACAATTGGGTACCTGATCTTTACCTTTTTTTACTTAGTTCAGCCCTCATCTGTAGGCATTAGAAAATACCTTAGATGGAATATTGACCTTTTCACCTATTGCCTGAAATATTTTACGAACACCAGCAGAAAATAATTGATTAGCAAACTGAATATTGGCCCCAGGGAAATTTTACGCATCTATAAGCCACTTAACAGTGTTATATCCATGGAGTTTTGGTACACAGAAATACTCTAAACCCTGGCGACCGTAACAAGGTAAGGCAGAAGTTAAGGCCTGCTGAGAGAGCATGGAGAACCTCTCCTTCCACAACACACCTTCAGCACCTGAGGTCCATAAGACGTTACTATAACAAGATCATGCATAATTCCCAATGCAAACTACTTCAGGACACAACTAGACAATTCTAAAAACAGACCAAAAAAGCTTTTCAAAATCATCAAACAGAAAGCTAGTTACAGATCGACCCTTCACCTTAAAGATTTGGACCGGATATACAATTCGCCTCTCGACACCAGGAAACCCAGGCCCAATCTAGTCTCCTCCTTATGCATCATAAGAAGTGGTCTTCTCTCTCTGATTTCACAACAAAAAAAACCAATGCTGAATGGATTACCTTCAAACTTCCTGACAAAATTGAGATGCTCAAGATAATAATATTAATTAAACTGAATAACTTCTTCAAAGATCCTCTACCCGCCAAACTCAAAGAGCTTCGATCTTCCATACTCCCACTTTTGTCGAAGATGGTCATTGCTTCTCTATCCCAGGGCACAATTCCTGATTGTCTAATGACAGGTCAGGTTCTCCCAATCCCAAAAAGCCAAATGCTGACTTTTTTAACCTCAACAATTTCCGTCTGATTACGAACTCTATAAAACTAGCAAAACTTCTGAGAAATGTGTACATTTACAACTCTGCAACTAAAGTTTCAGCTCCTCGGCCACTGCAAATCTGCCTTCAGAACAGTTCATAGCACTGAAACAGCTCTGACACACATTTTGGATGACGCTTGAGACTACTTGAATAGAACAAAGCTTGCCTGCTTATACTCCTTGATCTCGCCTCTGCGGTTGATACGGTCAAACATGACAACATGATAACATGACAAACCTTTTGGAGATAAGAATGGGTTTATCTGGTCCCATCCTAAGCTGGTATTTCTCTTTCCTTCATAATAGACCTCAATGAATCAAAGTCAACCAAACCCTATCAGACATTACTCCAGTATTGATTGGGGTACCTTAAGGATCCACACTCTCAGCCATGCTTTTCAACTTGTTCATGGAACCGCTGACCAAAATTCATACACACTGAAATATACTATACAACATGTATGCGGATGACACACAATTATATTTCCTCACCTGAAGATATCGAAACTTTTAACTTCGTCCTTCTGAAAACCCAACAATGGTTAACCCGCAATCACCTTATGTTAAATACGCTCAAGACAGAACTTCTCCTGATCGCCCCCTACATTCTCTCTACTCCCATAGATGAATGGTTCAAACAGCTCACAGAGCTCAATTGCGCACCACATGTTGTTAATTCTACTAGATCTTTAGGCATTACATTGGACAAATACCTCAATATGCAAGATCACATCAGTGCAACTACCAGAGGAGCTAATTACTATTTGAGCACTCTGAGGAAAAATAAACCCTTCTTACCCCCAGATGACTTTTAGTTAGCAGTCCAGTCCCTAGTCATCGTCCGTCTAGACTATGGCTGTGCCACTCTTGCAGGTCTACCCAAAGCCAGCCTGGCTCCGTTAAGGACCTTTCTTAAATCAGCTGTTAGGCTCATCATGGGATCCAGTAAACACGGCCGCATTACACCAGGCCTTAAATATCTCAAATGGCTCCTGTTTGAAGCCAGAATTCAGTTTTAGATAGCCGGAATGACCCATAAGGCTCTTCATTACAACACTCCTATCTACCTGGCCAAAACCCTTAATTATTGGGAGGGAGTCGCTCTCTAAGAAGTTCTAACTCTCTATTGTTGAATGAATGAATGAATGAATGAATGAATGAATGAATGAAAATATTTGTAAAGCGCGCGATGGCCGAACGGCTTCCTGGCGCTGGGAGCTCAAAGAGCCGGGCAGAACGGGCCAGGAGGTTTTAGCTGGGGTAGGCCTGGACAAAAAGGAAAGTTTTGAGCGCTTTACGAAAATGAGAAAAAATAGGAATCGAACGCATAGAAAGAGGAAGGGAGTTCCAGAACCGGGGGGCAAGAACAGAGAAGCGGGTTCCACCAGTGCGGGATTTGCGGAAACGGGGAACAGTGAGAAGGGCAGAAGATGATGAACGGAGAGTGCGGGCAGGGGTATGAAAGGAAATCAGAGAATTGATGAAAGCCGGTCCAGAGTGATCAAGGGCCCGATAAACAAGGCACCCCAGTTTGAACAGGGATCTCTGCAAGATGGGCAACCAGTGAAGGGATTTGAGGACGGGAGTGATATGATGGGATTTAGGCAAGTGAAAGATAAGACGGGCAGCCTGATTCTGGATAGCTTGTAGGCGGCGGGTTTCATAGGCAGGAATGCCAGCGAACAAGCTATTGCCATAATCAAGGCGGGAGGTAATGAGAGCAGAAATAATAATTTTAAGGGAGTCAAGAGAAAAGAAACGAGAGATTTTCCGGATCATCCGGAGGGAAAGAAAACAGGAGGACACCACGGCACTGACCTGGCCATGCATGGACAGGTCCTGTCTGACCTTGATGCCCAGAGTTTTAACGGAGGGAACGGGGGTGGGGGAAGGGCCAAGAATGGGAGGCCAGAAAGCAGAGGACCAGGGGCTGGATGAGCCGCCAATCAGAACAAGCTCAGTCTTATCTGGATTGAGCTTGAGGTGGTTGGCGCTCATCCACCCAGAGATAAAAGTCATAGTGGAGTGAAAAAAGGATAGAGCGTGAGGAGAGGAGGAGAGGTCAAAGACGAGCTGGAGGTCGTCAGCGTAGTTATACACAGAGACCCCCAGCTCAAGAAGGGAAGAGATAAGAGGGTGAATGTAAAGATTGAAGAGAAGGGGAGAAAGGGAGGAACCTTGGGGGACCCCACAGGGCACCGGGAGGGGGGAAGCAGAAAAACCGGGAAGGTGAACAGCTTGAGAACGACCTGTCAGATAGGAGGTGATCCAGGAAAGAACAGTGCCTCGTATGCCCGCTGCGCTGACACGGTCCAAAAGGATATTATGGTCGACCGTGTCAAACGCAGCGGACAAATCGAGGAGGATCAAAGCTTGGGGAGAGTTGACGTCGGCCTTGGCTTTGAGCTCGTCAAGGACGGCTAACACCACGGTTTCGGTCGAATGACCTGAGCGGAAGCCAGCTTGGTGGGATGCCAAAAGTTGGTTCCGTTCAACATAAGCAGAAAGACAAGAAGTAACATAAGATTCAAGAATTTTAGCAAGATAGGGAAGAAGAGAGATAGGTCGGAAATTAGAGGGAAGAGAAGAATCAAGGCCAGGTTTTTTAAGAATAGGAGAAACAATAGCAGATTTAAATGAAGAAGGGACCAATCCGGTGGAAAGAGAAGCATTAAGAAGAGAGAGAGGGGTGTCAGGGCAAAAGGAAAAAAGGGTTTTGAGAATGCGGGCAGGGGCACAGTCAGTGGGGGAGCCAGACTTGATTTTAGTGAGCAGGGCTAGAAAAGCGTCCAAAGTGAGGGGAGGAAAAGAAGAAAAGGAAGATTTAGGCGCAGAGAGGGCAGAGTGAAGAGGAGTAAAAGGAGTGACCAGGATATTAGATTTAATATTAACAATCTTCTCAATAAAGAAGTTGTTAAGGGAAGAGCAAAGGGCCTGAGAGGGAGTGAAGTGAGGGCAAACACGATCGGAGGTGGCCAAGTTCTTGACCAAAGAGAAGATTTCTTTGGATTTGTTAACCGAGAGCGCCACTTGTTCGGAAAAGAATATGGTCTTGGTGATCAGAATGGCCTTCTTATACTCCCTGAGAAGTAGTTTGTATTTGGCCTTGTGGTCAGGGCAGTAGTCACGACGCCAAAGGCGCTCTGAGCGTCTAAGCTCCAATTTGAGAGTCTTAAGCTCCGGGCTAAACCAACGGTGAGCCTCATGAGGGCGAATAGACTTAACTAGCTTATATTGAAGCCACAGAAGTTCAACATAAAACTTATAATCAATCCTTTTCAGGTCTTGCTCCTAGAATATGGAACGCAATACTTCCTGAACTGAGTTCTAATCCTTCAACTACCTCCTTCAAAGAAGAATTAAAAATGTTGTTACTGAATAGATACCTTCAGCAGTAGTCCTGATCACAAGAGGTTGGGACTATCTTGCCTATATATGTTTCTGTATCCTGAATACTTTAAGTCGCCAGTTTTCATTGTATATTTATTTTGTTTTTTGCCAGTTATTTTTTGCTTTTGCTGCTACAACTTATTTGCTATTTGTACAACATTCCGCTAACTGTATTTTTACCTGTTTATTGCCTGTGTTTTTCTATGTTTAACTTGTTTTGCTATTTGAACAGTGCTCTGATACCCGGATGGGTCATGTTCGCGCTATAGAAAACTCCTTAAATAAAATAAAAAATAAAAATATATTTCAGTATGTCCTGCCATACATTACCCAGGTGTCTCAGACTCTTATATCTCATATGTTTAGGGTGTGGTGTGGTGTCTTACAATTGAAATAAATAGTAAGTCAGGTGGCATCTCTAGTTTGGAGTCTATGAAAATTGGATTGGAAGCTTGTTCTTTAATTAATTTAATAAGACTTCTACATAGTGCTGGGCAATGTGGAACTGAAAGTGGGTATAGCCCAAACCCTCCCCTCCCTACCAGGTGGTAACAGTAAAAATCTCATAGGCATTAAAGGTTTCCTATGGGTTCACATGACCCAAAAATAAGGCCCTTTAATTGTTTAAAGAATGAAAGAGGCAGATATTTTGGGAGGAATCATAACAGATAGAATACTTTGGGGAGGAGTATCATTTTAATAATGATAGCCCTCCATACCATCAAGATTGGGAGCCCTTCACTCTTGTTGAGCATCTGGGGGATCTCCCTAAGAACTTGTTTATAATTGTTATAACTGGTGAGTCTAATTCCTACCATATGATATGCTGGCCCATGGTTCCTATACAAATACTCTCTGCCTTGTCCATATTAAGTGCATTTCCTAAGGCATATTGCAAAGGCATGGAAGTCTGCTGTGGGACCTGTTCTGGAGACCTATGTGGGGGATATTACCACTTGGGCTAGGGCCCAGGAGAGGGTTTTGCTTTGGGAAGATGCATGTGGCATGCATAGATGCCCTGTGGCTGGTCTACAAACAGAGGTATTGGAGGGCTGGAAACACCCAGCGGGAGAGATGGAGTCATAACCCAAGGAACAGTATGGGATACTTGATGTTGCTCAGGGCCAGGACATGGGGCTGGGACAAGGAGTGCAATGATGTAGGCTGCTCCCCCGCACCAGAGACATTATGCCTCCACACACTGGTTGTTGTCTCTGCTTGCACAAGCGGCCACCCCTGCTTTCCTCTCCACCCCCCTCGTACCCTGACATGTTTCTGGATATTTATCCAGGCGACTCCCACATGTGTACCCCCTTCCCTGCAGTTACTCCTTACCTATGGAACATGTCCACACTGAGACAGTTTTGCTTTTCATTTCTTATGTTCTTTTCAAATTTCTGCTCCCCTCCTGACCTATTGCCCCCGAACGCCACAGGACGCACCGGTAGGAACACTTCTTACACTCAAACAGGTGCTCTGCTTAGGTTGAGCTGGCGACCGCATTACAGCGCAGGCCTGACCTATGATGCTGGTTAATTTTAATTTGATTATATACTGACAGAATGTCTTGGTCAGTCCATGCAAATTTTTCTCTGACACTTATTCACTGCATCTGTTTTGATTTATGTCTTATATGCACTTTGCTTACTAACTGACTGATGTTGCTCTGTTGCTATCCTGCTTCCGGAATACTTGTTGATTATGGAATTGCCAACAAATACATGTTTTAAAATGAGGTGCATTTCCTGAGAAGATACCAAATCCGGGCACTACTGTTTGGGGAAGATTAGGGATAGCTAATAAACAGTAATCTTCCTATGCCATGATTTTGATTTCCAATCTGAGGAGTCTGATTGGTTTGACAGCCAGATTATTTATCAACATTTTGACAAATGGTTCCATATACATTGCATAGAGACATGGCATCGGTGCCCCCCCCCCCCATCAGGTACCCTTGGTACCTAAAATATCAAAACATTTTTGCAATCCAGCCCATTAACAGATACTTTGAATCACCTTCACAAAAAGAGTTTCGAAGCAAAGTTATTACATATCCCCCCCAAGAAAACTACCATTCCACCTACTTGCAAACATGTTTGGCATCTAGAGCTGTAAGTGCCAAAGGCTGTTGCATAGTTTTGCCCCAATCTATCAAAATTGTTGTTAGATTAGTATGTACAGTAGTGTCTCTCCCTGGTACAAAACCGTGGAGGTCTAACTTTAAGGAACTACACCAATAGATATGTGGATCTGGATAGAAAAAAGTGATTTATCTTCTGTTGCTATTGAACTATATAAATGCTTTTTTAAATAGGAACAAATTAGTTCTTTACTGCCATCTGTTTAACACTCTTGGTAGGATACTTAAGCAAGCTATCAAATACAGAGGTGGATTTCCTGTGGGTGGAGTACAAATCTAATACCAGTATGAGTACCATTTGGAGGGTTTAGACCTGGAGACAAAGAGTACACTACCTACTGCTGAACAAAATGGAAAGAACAGATATGATGTATCAAACATACTTATATTGGAGAAATATAATATTTTCAACCTCAAAGCGCAGATCAATGCTTCCACAAGAATATGTGTGTCCTTTCAAGTACAATAGTTGAGATACCAGTTGGATAAAAAAGTATTTTTAAATATGTATACAGGTACAGCAAAAGTCTGAGTTTCAAAGAACAGAAAAAACTGAAACTAGGGTCGCAACTCCGAAGAAGGAGGGTGTCGCCGCTGGAGCTGTCGCACTGCACCGCATCAGGAGAAGAATCTCGCAACGAGGTCGGAGCGTGTCGCTGTCGCTGTGCCTGCCGTCGCAACTCCGGAGAAGGAGGGTGTCGCCGCTGGAACTGTCGCATTGCACCGCATCGACCAAGAGCACCTCGCATCCCCAAGAAACGGGCCGCCGTCGGAGCTGCTGTCGTCGCATCCTGGATGTCGCCGCTGTAGTTGTTGCATCGAGCAGAAGCTTCACGCATCGTGGAGAAGAGCGTCGCCGCTGGAGCAGTTGCCGTCGCATCGTAAGGGTGTCGCAGCTGCAGTCCACGCATCGAACCGAGAGCTTCTCGCATCCCCGAGAAGCGTGCCGCATCTGGAAGATCTTCACGTCTTTATTTCTTTGTATCTGAACTTTGCCGCATTCCCCATCGCTGCTACATTGCTGGTCGTGGAAGCGCAACGCAACTTAAGGTACATTGACGTAGAGTGTCGCATCTAAGAACTGAACTGAACTAAGCTTAATCTACCATCTTATGTTGTGTTATGTTTTTTATGCACTTCCTTGTCAAATGCACAAGGACGCTCCTTAGCTGGAGTAGCTGTGCGCACAATAAAAACCAATAACATAACATAACATCTTAAAGTAATCATAGTGTGTATTTTTGTCGTTTATGGTCTTGTGGTAACTCTATATAAAGTCTACTTATTTTTATATAAAACCTGTGTGGTGTCCATTCGTAGTGTTGTCACTGGGTTACTGTATGTAGTCACAACTAACTTACAACGCCTCTGAAGTAAAGCCTTGACTGCTCTCGCCACACTACCTAGAGGGTAAGCAGGGGTTATTTTAGGAGTGTAATCCCCCTTGTCCTGACTAGAGGAGAGGGTCCCTACTTGTCACAAGTACCTACCTGTGCCAACTAGAGACCCCGAAATCTAACAGTACACCTATGGTGAAATTCGTGCATTACATTTTAAAGGATTTGCACAGACTGCTCTTATGTACCTCAGTAAAAACTAACCAAGAAATAAAATGTAAACTGCTATGTATAGTAGAAACCACTTGACAGCAGTTTTCATAAGGAAAATACCTCCAAGAAACACTGAGATCTCAGGTCAAAGCCACTACTTTACCACATATTTCTGTGGGAGGGGAACTTAAGCCAACGATAATTAGTTTAAGAGTGAAGGCGTTCGCTTAGAGTTTTATTCACTATGCCTACCTTATTGTGATTATGTAAAGTAATAACATAATGAGAACAACCCAATGTTACATGATAGCACACAACAGTATATGAATGTAATTCACTGTGATTCAATTCATGGCAGCAAATTAATTTCACAATAGCCAACATAAGTCTTATAAATAACTGCCCCAGTCTCAAGGCAAGATCACAGTAAATTTGAACCTGTGTCCAGCATTTTGAAAAATACAGTTCCGTTAGTGCTGAAGTTTGACAAATCATCAGTGGCAAATCTTATAGAACATAATATTTATATGTAATTATGTCTTTGCTGGAGACCAAGACCACTGTACCAGACGTCTACCTAATTCAGCTCCACAGCACATAACGCATGCCCCAAGAATAAAATGGTTACCTCCCCATATCTTCTGTGGAAAGGCAGCCCATTCATGATGATGTGCTACCAATTAACATAAGCCACAATATCAACAAAACAATACATGAATATCTCAAAGTTTTCACCAGGCAAGCCAGAACAATGAAAATAAAAACAAAAACCTCCCATCGTTACCATTTTTAAAAGTGGCAGAGATAATGAGTGTTGTGATGTTTTATATGTGAGAGTATTTTAAATTGAATTCTGTAGGCTACACTTAGCTAAAATAGTGCATAGCATTGTACTGTGAAATGGTGTCTTATTTTCATATCTTAAAGCCAAGCGAATGATGACATTTTGAAGTTGGGTTAATTTTTACGTGGGAACTATATATCCACATCCTGGCAGGGAGTAAATGCATAGAACTTCCAAATAAAAAAATATAGATGTTTTAAATACAGAAACCTGCAAATCCATTTTCATAAAAATCTATTAGGATGACTTTACGCTGAAAGTTTGAAAGAATATTTGTAGATCAATTCTGTTTGGATGCTTTCCTGCAGAAGTACAATAATTCACTTTTGTTTGGACCCCATCACTGTTGGATTCCACAACGATTAAAAATTACTTTTATTTGATTTGGTTTAAATCATAAAAAAGAGCGGGTTAACCGCTAAAAACACATTGACGCTTGTGACTTAAAATTCATGAGTAAAATACACATTAATTAATAACTTCACATTAAAAGCCTTTTTGATCAGTGAAACGGAAGAAACAAAGAAAAACAACAGTGCAATTTGTGCTTTTAGGCTTATGATAATTGTTCTAGTTTGGGGTGACTGTTTCTTATCCTTAAATTGGCTCGAGCTGATTATCTAAGCGTTTTTCAGAGTCAAGTTCCATGTCTTTCTTTTCTAGTGCTTTTGCCGCCAGGCTTAGGAACTTTAATGATTTGCATGCCAATTGCACTGTTGATCCTCCTAAACATTTTATTACTGCGGATCTGCAGGTCCTTATCTGCTCTTTTTTCATTGACGGCCGCAGAAGTTCTTTCCATTTGGAGGATAATACAAAGTAAGTGGAGCACTGATTCATTTCCTTGTCCACAGAGGCGGCAGTCCATTGAAGGCCAGGTGCGTTTCCATATTGGCGTTAGATCTTTAGTCGGATACACTCCCTGTCTCATTAAGATTAGTTGCTGTTTCATTCGGTTTGCAAAGTGTTCCAAAAGATATGATTGGGGCTTTAGCTTTTTATATGTTGGCAGCACCATCCATGCATGTGTTTTCTTGGACAACGTGGCTTTATCCTGTTCTTGGGACCTTTGATTAATTATTTTGTTAACCAATTGTTTAAACTGTGGATAGGCTCTGGGTATAGGATCGTGCACCGCGGATAATCTTGTGTTTTAATGCTTCTTTCGTGCCTCCAGGGTTCGCCCCCCGTCTGGGGCGATGAGTCTATGATCCACTAGTAGCAGTGATACCTAATTGGGTATTCCTGTCCCTCTGGGCACAGATTCGTGCTGAGTGTCCTGCTCTTGATTATTAATTCAAACTTCAAGTGCCGATGACTAAAACATAATGCTTCTTCACAATGATTCGTTATTCCATAATTTCATTTATTTCTCTTGTTTTCCAATGCATTTCGGCAGATATTACTGCCTTCATCAGGGAAATAAATTTCTTCAAAAATCAAAGAATAATAATCAACATCAGTGATTTCATAAAGTTCAATACATATGCTGTTTATACAACGACTTTACTCGTTTCTGTTAGTTTGTTTATACAATGCTAAATTGGTGCCGTGCACTTTGCGAGTTCGTGTGTCTCTATTATCCAAATCTATGTTACCGTTCAAGATTCTACCGGTAACATTCACTAACTATCTCTGGGCGTTTCCTATACTGGGATGTTTCTAAGAATGGCTATGGCGGTTGTTCGCTAGCTGTAGCCGCTATACTGGCAGTTCAACCTCGCTGCACGCGCTGGATTGTTAGTTTGTTTCTTAAACTACAAGGCTCCACGTAGTGTGGGCTTCTACTTTTAGGAAGTTCTTACGCGCTTTCTGTCTGTTGGCTACAGTCTCCGTTGCTCACCTTAGCATCTATGGTGCCCTGTTCTGCGGCCCGACCCGCTGTTTCTCTTCTCTTCCGGTAATCTTACTGGGGGGTTCGCGCGTGCGCACTGATATTGCCTATGTGGTAAATAAATAATTAATTACCAGTACTATTTTTGAATACAGTGAATAAAACAGATAGCTCAATAAATAAGAGACAGGATTCGAGGTATCTTGAGTCTTACAGGCTTTAATCAGGCATAAGGGAAGGGACAGGAACGGGATAGCCTGCACGGAAATAGAAAGGATGGCAGCTGCCAGAGAATGGGTAAGGGGATAAGGGTAACTTTCAGTAACAGTACACAGTATATATACTAAAACAATTACATTACATTCAATACAGTAGGCGTAGCAGTAGGCGTAACTCGTAGCAGTCGCGAAAGATAAGAGTAAAATGGGTGTAACAAGAAGGCGTGTACAGGGCGTATACATAGACATGTGATGTAGACGTCATGGAAGTGTCATAAATGGGGCGGAAACATGGAGGGGGCTACCTGAGCAGCTGGGACCTTTAACCTAGTGGTGCGCGCAAACGGGCAATGACGTGTTACCAGGAAGAACTGGGGCTATGACTTCTACACTAGAAGAGGAGACTAAAGTCTGCAGGGTCAGAACGACTTGTACCTATATCATATCTGGTATCTTGTGTTTGGAATACATGTTGATAGAATCCAAAAGTTATCAGGGCAGAGGCTACTTGACACTAAGACTGGTGCATGCATAATTCTACATGTATTGCGTGTGCTAGGAATATTCTATGAATATTAATACAGTATTTCTCTTACATGGAGACAGGAAGGCTAGACCATAGCTGGAACTATTGATGCGATTCAGTAGCTTAGGAATGCAGAGAAGGAGGGCTGGACTGATAACTAGAAGCATAACATACTCTTGGCAGACTGGGAGGCAGAGCCAGGCCGGGCCGGGCACTGCGCGGCAGAAAGTAAGTGAAGGGTCAGGGATGCAGGTGGGGGCTGCATCGCTCCTCGGAGCGGGTTCAGAAGACTGGAGCTTGAATCTGGTGTCCGGGCCCTTTTGAGGCCTAGAAACGGGGACAATTCGGTGAATTAACGTGCACACTGTAAAACGTGGCAACATAGGCCTAATACTCGTTGCTTTCACGAGGACTGGAAACTGGCATACTAGAGTTGGACACAACTATGATTGCGTCTTTAATCGATCATAGGGGGATACATGCATATCGATCATGCACATATAGCTTAATATGGGGAACACGTAGGCACATGTAACATGGCAAAATTTACTTTTCCACATTCCCTCCTTGTGCCCTACGTTTCCATCAGGAAACATCAATATTCATAATACCATCTATCTGTTCATATAGCATCATTTGCTCGTCTCGAATTGTCTTGGAACGGGACTTAGGACTAGGAATACAGGATGTAGCACACAAGCCGCAAATCGCAGGGCCACATTGTAAACAGAGGCAGCAACTGAATATGATCATTACTGCTATACCTAGGAATGACAATACTTTCCATCCCCAGGCAGATATGATACTCCAGAGCCAACCGGACCATGTCCAGGTGCCTGGATCTTGGTGTAACTGATGGGCAATTTTATGAAGTCTGGTTATAGCTGAATAAACAGACGGCGCGTTATTAGGAATGAAAATGCAGCAACTAGATCCGATGACTCTACAAGCTCCTCCTCTATCGGCCAATATGACGTCAAGAACGAGACGATTTTGGAGCACGACAAAACGCATAGCAGATTGTTCTTCGGTTAAGTTACCTAGAGCGGAAGTAGTCTCATTCACTACTGCTTCAAGGGTTCTGGTTAACCTACGTATTAACTTACTATTCTGGACAGGGCCGATAAAGAAGAAGAAACCTTTATTGAAGTCTTGATATTGTTCTAGAGCAGTTTCAGTTTGATCGACAATTGGGGACTCAGTCTCCCTTCTATGTCTAACGTGTACTAGATGTGTGTTTCTGTGATAATCAGATGGGGCTAGAAAAACTGGTGGCAGTAGGAAGGCAATATAACATGTTCCATCCCAATCAAGGGGCAGACGAACATATGCGGTCTGACCACAAACAAAATAAGAATGACGTGAGGCTTTGAGAATAGATTTCCCACTGTCACTATACTCGACAGTAGTAGTACAATCACTACGTCCTACATGTGCGGAACCATTCTTTCTGACACATAATTCGCCTTTGACTGGTAGTACTGAAATAGCAGGCAATTCTGGGGTAGTATCGGACTGAACATTCAGAACCATGAAATTCGAGGAATAATTACCTAAATCATATACTTCGTTTTCTAG
The DNA here is from genome assembly GCF_964261635.1 of Lissotriton helveticus. Taxonomy (NCBI): domain Eukaryota; kingdom Metazoa; phylum Chordata; class Amphibia; order Caudata; family Salamandridae; genus Lissotriton; species Lissotriton helveticus. The sequence continues at coordinate 374,582,930 of NC_136070.1, forward strand.
ATCTAACCCTGTTCTATGGGAAAGACCTTCCTTGTCTGGGAAACATGTTCTATTCAGAAGGGACATATCAGTTGAGGATGACGTTAACGTGGACCATGCTCCACACGAACCATTATGTGAAAACGGATAAGGAAAAAGTGGCAGAACTCCCTTCGGTGTCTGGAAAGGGGGGAGTCGACCACACACCCAACAATTAGTGGCATTGCTGGTCTGGTGTGAATAGTGCAACATTCGAATGAATGTATTGTTACGCATAGCAAGACGATAGGATAGCTCGTGAGGAGGCAGATCACTAAATGTGTGCTCTACTGTAACATTAGAAAGCATATGTACATGTGAAATTGGAAAACATAAATGTAAAGCATAACTTATGCATGTAACCATAAGACTCAAAAATAACAAAAAGAATAGAACGATAATACATCTTTTAGAGTTTTGACTAACTCTCTCACTGTGTGGGTCTATCTCATACATGTCAGGAACCTGTCTAACCGTTTCACCCGCGAGGGACTTAGACAATTAAACTGGCTGACTTATTTTACTAGACCGGAGTTTATCTTTATACTCCTGCTGCGGAGTTTTCTCTAACAGGGGAAGTTTGAATACAGAGTCTGTTTTTGGGCAGTCCTTAGGAATAAGGCAGTCTTTAATCAATGTCTTTTGTCGCAGTCCATGGAATTTCTTGATATGACTGATGTGGACCCATCCTCGGCGTCCTTCTAGCTTGACTGCGGTCCTTGTAGTTAACAACACCATTTGGGGCTCCTTCCAACGGGGCTCCAGCGGACTTGAACGATCGAAATTGCGCACCAGGACGAATTCTCCCGGAACGACTTCATGCGGTTTCACCTCAGTGTTGTCTGGAAATGCAGCGGCAACCTGTGAACGACAAGAGTGTAGGGCAGACATCAAGGAAGCTAGGTAATCTGTCAGCATATTACTGGAAACATCTGTAATACTACGGGGTCTAGGTGTACCCCACATGTTTGGAGGACGGCCGAATACGACCTCATACGGGGACAGGCCTGATCTGGAATGTGCAACCATTCTCATGTAGAACAGAGCAACTGGCAGGGCAACTAACCAATCTACACCTTTTTCTGTACATACTTTAGCAATGCGGATTTTCAAAGTCTGGTTATGTCTCTCTACGAGACCGGCTGCTTCAGGATGGCGTACACAATGGAACTTCCACTGGTACCCTAACAGAAGGGAAACTTGTTTCATGAGCTCGGATGAGAATGGCTGGCCGTTATCTGAATACACGACCCTAGGCAATCCAAAGCGGGGAAAATACTCACGAACCAACTGCTTGGCAGTGGTCGCAGCTGTGTAATCTGGAACTGGATATGCTTCTGTCCACCTGGACAAAGCGCATACAACTACGAGGACATACTTAAAACCTCGACATCGCTCCATCTGAATATAATCCATTTGGAGGACTTCAAAAGGGTGGTCAGGAGGTTGGAATCCCCCTTGTTCCACCGGGACACTTTTACCTGGATTGAACTGACAACATGTCATACAGGTACGTACTTTCTGCTTGGCTGCTGCTCGTAAATGCTTGTTGAACCAAAGGTTCTGGATACTGTCTAACATAGCTTTTTCTCCTAGATGTGCTGGACTATGTGCGGTATTAATAATGACTTGAACCATAGAGTCGGGGAGAAACCATGTGGCTTTTCCCTTCGTCAACCATCCTTGATCTGTCTGGACCCCTCCTTGTTCGGACCATTTCTTGATTTCTTCGGGAGTAGCATGTAACTGTATGTCTATGACATCTTGTGTAGGGTCCTTAACTGTCATACAAGTAGTCTGATCTGGAGTGAGTGTCTGTGTCGTGTTAACTGGAATGTCTGGAGTCTGAGCTGTAAGCTTGGCTGTTCGATCTGCTAGATCGTTACCTTGAGAAATGATATCAGTGATTTTCGTATGTGCCTTGCACTTCATGATAGCGATAGCTGTCGGTAAATGTATTGCATCTAACAGAGCTTGAATGAGAAGACCATGCTGGATCTTGGTTCCATGAGAAGTCATAAAACCTCGTTCTTGCCAGAGCACTCCGAAGTCGTGTACGACTCCGAATGCATAACGTGAATCTGTATATATGTTAACTTTCAGGTTCTTGGCACGTATGCAGGCTTGGGTCAGAGCGACTAGCTCTGCTGCTTGAGCAGACAGGGTATCAATACGATGTGTTTCTATAACTTCGGTGTCAGTAGTCACTGCATACGCGGCTACTAGTTCTCCTGTACTTGTTCTCATACATGAACCATCCACATAAAGTGTCAGGTCAGGATCAGGTAATGCAATATCTGTCAAGTCTTGTCTTGGCTTTGTCATGGTGTTAACAACTTCCACACAGTCATGTGTGGCAGTATTTGAAGTAACTGACGGTAACAGTGTAGCTGGATTTAGAACGTTGCAGCGTCTGATTTCTATGTGTGGCTGAAACAGTGTCAGTTCATAACCTGTTAAACGTGCAATTGTCAAGTGCTGAGTCTGTGTTCGATTTAAAAGAACTTCCACGGAGTGTGGGACTTGTACTGTCAGGGAATGTCCTAACACTATGGAATCACTGTGTCTGATAGCTAGAGCTGTGGCTGCAACTGACTTGAGGCACGCAGGCAGAGCCTGGGCCACTGGATCTAATGTGCTAGAAAAATAAGCACAGGGCTTGTATTGTCCTGCTTGATCTTGTGTGAGAACAGATAATGCAGTACCATCACGTTCTGTGACAAAAAGTGTAAAAGGCTTACTGTAGTTTGGTGTTGCTAGAACAGGTGCTTGGCATAAAGCTTTCTTTAATTCATTGAAAACAAGTGTATGTTCCTGGGTCCAAGGGAGGACAGTCGATACGGCTGCCTCCTGTGTCGTTAACTGTATCAGTGGTTTGGCTAGATATGCGTACTGAGGAATCCATTGTCTGCAGTAAGAAGTGAGGCCGATAAAAGCTCGTACCTCCTTCTGTGTCTTGGGCTGTGGAAGATGTGCTATTAACTGGATACGGTCTGGTGTCAACTGCCTACCCCTCTTGGACAGTAAGTGTCCCAAGTAGACCACTTGCTGGACACAGAATTGTAATTTGGAAGGGGACACCTTGTGCCCCATCTCGGCCAGAAAATACAGAACCGTAAGTGACGCTCGCTCGCAGTCACATTCAGAACGGGCTGTAATTAACAGATCATCGACATACTGGAGTAGGGCAGTGTCAGTTGGCATGTGAATATTGTCTAGTTGTGTTTTAAGTGCTTGACTGTAAATGCTAGGGCTTTCTGTAAAGCCTTGAGGAGCTCGTGTGAATTTATAGCTTCTTCCATTTAAACAAAAACCAAAAAGGAACTGGCTGTCTGGATGAATAGGGACACTGAAGAATGCGTTCTTGAGATCGATAACTGTGAAGAACGTAGCTTCAGAATCAATGGCTGTCAATAGGGATGAAATATCTGGGACTACTGGGTACTGGGGTATGATACATTTATTAAGTTCTCGGAGATCAATCACTAATCGATATACTGGGGGTGCATTTGGATCAGTACGTTTCAAGACTGGAATGATAGGAGAATTACATACGTTGGAGTCAGTTTCTACAACCACTCCTTGAGCAATAAGTTCGTCAATAATTTTGGATAAGGCTGCTACAGCCTCAGGTGGCAATTTGTACTGTCTGATTCGTGGTAATACTACACCTTGCTTCAGAGTCACACGATGGGGTGTGATATGCATACAACCTACATCAGTTGGACCTTGCGCCCATAAATGCTGTGGTACATTCAATAATCTTGGATCAAAATCACGTAATACATAATGACCTTTGAAGTCTCTCAAAAACAGGCGGACCCCTTCTGGGGAGCAGCAAATTATGGCACCTAATTCTTTCAGTGTCTTAATGCCTAATAAATTTTCTGGACAAGATTTCGTGAGTAACAAATCAGTAGTTCGGGACAATGGACCGACTTCTAGAGTAACTGGTTTCGATATTTCATTAACAATGGGCTTTCCTGAAAATCCAAGGGAAACATTTCTTGAGCCTGAGAGCGGAGCCCCTGGAACCTCGTCATGACTGATGGTAGTCCTACTTGCCCCTGTATCAATCAGAAACTTTCTGTCTTTCCCTAATACTTGACTATGTACATAGGGACCCTCTTGATCTACAGGTATCTCGATGAGAGGCAAGCCTACCTCCCTCTCTAGGCTGTTTCATGAATACGGCTGATAATCTGGATACTCTGTCTGTGCATACTGGTACATCTGCTGTGTAACATGCTGTGTTGCAGCTATAGGCTGCGGTACTGTAACTGTCTGTTGTGCATTCTGCGGTGGCTGGGAAGTCTGTGAAACTTGTTCTTGTCTCGGCGGACGTGGTCTTTCTTTAGTCTTACCAGTAGCTATGTTGTGTTTCAGAACTGCACATTCGTTTATAAAATGACCTGGCTGTTTACAGTAATTGCATGTCCCTTTAACGGGAGCTGCAGGATGACTGGCTTGATTCGGACCCCTCTTCTGACTGTCTTGTGGAACAGACTGTGCAACTAATACTTTCATTTTCGTGTCTTTCATACGTCTCCTTTCGTGTTCCTGCTCTTCCCTGATTCTGTTCTGGTGATACTGGAGCATTTGTAACATTTGTGATGGAGTATTAGCTTGCCAGGTACTTTCGACTTTCAATACTCGATTTTTAACTTGTGGACTTGAATTCTCGACTAGTTTGGTAACAAAAAGATGAGGGTATGACTCACTACTTGTTTTCAGACCACTGTTAATAATAAAACATTTCTCGAATCTAGAATAAAAATCACTAGTATCTTCGTCTTGTTTCTGTTTACAGGCTGAGATGGCATCCCAGTCTTCCTTTTTCGTGGCTAGTAATCTTGGCAAGACTTGTATTAACAGTTCGGGCAAAGCTTTAGCTTTATCCCCAAGACCGGTACCTGGTACTCGTGTATTATCTTCAGCTTCTAGAGCTGTCCAATCTATCTTTTTCTCTCCCACCTCCCATTCTTTTTCTTTGAGTTTTTCATATATGCCCGCAGGCAACAGGACCTTTAACATTTTAATGATATCAGGATACGTGTATTCTCCCATACGGAGCATGTCTTTTAATTCACGGTGGAACCCTGCTGGATCTTTGTCGTGACAGGGAATTAACTTTTTCATTTCCAAGAGTTCTATTTTTGTGATAGGGGTGTAAACAAATACTCGTTCTAGATCACCACCCGTTGTCCTAACTGGGTGTACTTCTCGTAACGGATTCTGTCTATCTATGTAAAATGATTGACTTTCTGGAGGTGAGACGTGAACAAAATGTGGATTCAGAAACGTTCGATATTTGTGGCGCTGTTCTAGAATGATACTAATTAAATCGGTACCTAGACCTCTCCATCTATACTGGAGTAACTCGTTCAATACATCATGTAGTGGACCTGGATCAGAATGCTGTTCCTCATATAGTGTAATGAGGTGTTGGATCATATACATACCTACCAGTCGCTGCTCGGCTGGGGGCAGTTTCAGAAACATTTGTGCCACTATTTCGTCTGGAAAAGTGGTAGAATCAGTAGTCCACCGGACTGCTGATCGGGCTAGTTCTTGTTCATGCATTGTACTAAGCTCACTATAGCCTATTCGTGATTTCAGAATGTGATCGGTAGCTTGGAATACTTGTTCAAGGGAACCTTGTTCTGGTGCTGGAGGAGGGAAAACTTTCTTGTGATCTAGGCGTGAATGTCTGTCGGAAAGTCTAGTTCTACCTACATACGCTATTCTGGAGGGATTCTCGTCGTCTACCTCTTCGGTAGGAGAGTCGTCTTCTTTCTCGGTTACTTGTGCTGCTTCTCGTTTCTCGTGTAACTTTATTATTTCCCTACGAATTTTCTTGTACATACTCTCTATACAATTCTGTGTCTTGTGTCTTCCCTCTGCTATATGGTCACTCCACCTGGTCAGGACTTTCATTTCTTCTTGATCTTTTCCTGGACAATCTCGTTCTCTTATTAAACAGTTAATTAAAAACTTTAAAAGCATAAGCTGGGTCTCGACTTTTCTTTGAATCATGGCGTCGCGAACACTTTCTGGATCCACTCCTGTACGGATAAAACGATATATTCTGTCTAGATGTTCTCTCATATCGGGCAGGGTGTCCAAATAGTCGGTCACCCGTCTTAAACGTAATGAATATATGACCATAGTACCATCGCCTGGAACTGGATCATAACGACATTCGGTAAGTGCTCGCTTGATATCTGTAAATGTATGAACTTTTGGCGTACGCTGTAACGCTAGTTCATGTAGCGTCATACGTCTGTGTTGAGGCGGGGTACCAGGAGGACTTCCCCCCGCGGCTCCTAAACTGGAATCGTCGGTGGGTACTGTACGTGTTGGTAGAGTGACTGATGTAGCTGGAACATGTACTGTATGCTGGGCCGGGGGTGCTGTAACAGATGTTGTAACGGGTGCGGTAACGTGAACTGTACCCACGGCCCTGGTGGCTGGAGGAACAGGAATTACATTATTTACGGGAGCAGGCGGAACAGGATTTGCATATTCTGGGACTGTATCGTCCAAATAGGACGAAAGAAAAATATCAGCTGCGGTCGGTTTGTGACGTAGCTTAATCGGAACTAATGGTGGCGGGAAATTACATGGTGCTTCTGGGGTTGCTTTTGGCAAGCCCTCGGCAAGAAGAGGATACATGCCCCTTATAAGAGCATTTCTCTGTCTGTCTGATTGTTCTGCTCTAACTCGTTCACCTTCTTCTAGAAGTTCCCTTTCTTGGGCTTTTTCTGCGGATTCCCTACTTAATTCTGTTTTTCTGAATTCTTTTTCGGTTCTTTTATGAGATTCTTTACGCCATAACTCGATGGCATCTTTCTGGGACTGTCGGGCTTTCTTTTTCCATAATGCTTCTTCTACTCGCATGATGCACTCGGCATCCCATGTACCTGATACAGGCCATCTATATTTCTCTTCTAGATCCTTGGTATAGTCGACCCATAAATCTAAATACAATATGGCACTTAAGCCATGCTTATGATACATAAAATGACCTGGACTGTCCCTAGGCGGGACAGGAACTGCTTCCTCGAGCAACCCTTTTCGGGTTTTTAACTGACGTAACTTAGAAAATAGAAGCATCCTAGACTTGAATCTGAACACAATACAATACACGATAAACACAATAATGACTAGAAAAACAAATCACTCATACCACGACATGACACATTAAATAACATTTAGAATAACAGTTCGGACAGAAATATTACCTGGTATACTGAAAACAAAGACTTGAATTTCTCGAGAACGGAACTTACTAGAATTACTAGATGCACTGCTAAAACAGTACGAAACATACCGGTCCCCTAAAGAGACACGTCAGGACCCGCATCCACCTAGGTGGACACTTCGGACTGGATCTGTGTACCCAAACCCACTGGACCAGAGACAAATTAATTGACCCTGTCTAGATACTACCCCAGCAACGGTACTCACCGGGCAGCAAGAACGGAAGGCCTCGGACTGGACTGGACTGCTACGACGTCGGACTACGAACTTCGGACTTCAGTTACAGGTGGGCCTCTGGATACCTCGGACCTTGGACTCTCGGCTTGGGCTCTGGTCGGGACTCGCCGCGTTCCTCACCGCCTCGTCTGGATGCTGGACCGCAACCTCCGTCTCCTCCGTGGGCCTGAGGGATACTTGAAGCAGAAATATCTGCACGTGCACGGTATGGTTCCGTCACGGCTGCAGAGGATCAGGGGGCCTGCGTGGCTTCGCCGGCGCGTGGGGAAAGGGCAAGTCCCTATTCGGGCGCCATTATGTGGTAAATAAATAATTAATTACCGGTACTATTTTTGAATACAGTGAATAAAACAGATAGCTCAATAAATAAGAGACAGGATTCGAGGTATCTTGAGTCTTACAGGCTTTAATCAGGCATAAGGGAAGGGACAGGAACGGGATAGCCTGCACGGAAATAGAAAGGATGGCAGCTGCCAGAGAATGGGTAAGGGGATAAGGGTAACTTTCAGTAACAGTACACAGTATATATACTAAAACAATTACATTACATTCAATACAGTAGGCGTAGCAGTAGGCGTAACTCGTAGCAGTCGCGAAAGATAAGAGTAAAATGGGTGTAACAAGAAGGCGTGTACAGGGCGTATACATAGACATGTGATGTAGACGTCATGGAAGTGTCATAAATGGGGCGGAAACATGGAGGGGGCTACCTGAGCAGCTGGGACCTTTAACCTAGTGGTGCGCGCAAACGGGCAATGACGTGTTACCAGGAAGAACTGGGGCTATGACTTCTACACTAGAAGAGGAGACTAAAGTCTGCAGGGTCAGAACGACTTGTACCTATATCATATCTGGTATCTTGTGTTTGGAATACATGTTGATAGAATCCAAAAGTTATCAGGGCAGAGGCTACTTGACACTAAGACTGGTGCATGCATAATTCTACATGTATTGCGTGTGCTAGGAATATTCTATGAATATTAATACAGTATTTCTCTTACATGGAGACAGGAAGGCTAGACCATAGCTGGAACTATTGATGCGATTCAGTAGCTTAGGAATGCAGAGAAGGAGGGCTGGACTGATAACTAGAAGCATAACATACTCTTGGCAGACTGGGAGGCAGAGCCAGGCCGGGCCGGGCACTGCGCGGCAGAAAGTAAGTGAAGGGTCAGGGATGCAGGTGGGGGCTGCATCGCTCCTCGGAGCGGGTTCAGAAGACTGGAGCTTGAATCTGGTGTCCGGGCCCTTTTGAGGCCTAGAAACGGGGACAATTCGGTGAATTAACGTGCACACTGTAAAACGTGGCAACATAGGCCTAATACTCGTTGCTTTCACGAGGACTGGAAACTGGCATACTAGAGTTGGACACAACTATGATTGCGTCTTTAATCGATCATAGGGGGATACATGCATATCGATCATGCACATATAGCTTAATATGGGGAACACGTAGGCACATGTAACATGGCAAAATTTACTTTTCCACACCTCCACGGCTTTTTTGCCTACAATATAACTTTATTGATTGCTGAATGCCTGGGTCGATCTCCCCTCGTGCCCGCTTCCGCTATGTGTCGGTACTGTCTGCAAGCTGTACCCCTTCACGATTATTTCACTATTAAAGCCTTAATTCGAGGGTAATATAGAATGTTTGTACCTATAAATAACAAAGAAATTCAGTTCGTTCATTAAGCCCGCCTGGTTTCAGGCTACCCAGATTATAAATCCAGTAGTTCTCCTGCTTTAATAAGCGCGTTTTGTTACAAGTCTTTATACTAGAACTTATGCAGTTCACCCTGCACGAGGGGAGATCGACCCAGGCATTCAGCAATCAATAAAGTTATATTGTAGGCAAAAAAGCTGTGGAGGCAATATCAGTGCGCACGCGCGAACCCCCCAGTAAGATTACCGGAAGAGAAGAGAAACAGCGGGTCGGGCCGCAGAACAGGGCACCATAGATGCTAAGGTGAGCAACGGAGACTGTAGCCAACAGACAGAAAGCGTGTAAGAACTTCCTAAAAGTAGAAGCCCACACTACGTGGAGCCTTGTAGTTTAAGAAACAAACTAACAATCCAGCGCGTGCAGCGAGGTTGAACTGCCAGTATAGCGGCTACAGCTAGCGAACAACCGCCATAGCCATTCTTAGAAACATCCCAGTATAGGAAACGCCCTGAGATAGTTAGTGAATGTTACCGGTAGAATCTTGAACGGTAACATAGATTTGGATAATAGAGACACACGAACTCGCAAAGTGCACGGCACCAATTTAGCATTGTATAAACAAACTAACAGAAACGAGTAAAGTCGTTGTATAAACAGCATATGTATTGAACTTTATGAAATCACTGATGTTGATTATTATTCTTTGATTTTTGTAGAAATTTATTTCCCTGACGAAGGCAGTAATATCTGCCGAAATGCATTGGAAAACAAGAGAAATAAATGAAATTATGGAATAACGAATCATTGTGAAGAAGCATTATGTTTTAGTCATCGGCACTTGAAGTTTGAATTAATAATCAAGAGCAGGACACTCAGCACGAATCTGTGCCCAGGGGGACAGGAATACCCAATTAGGTATCACTGCTACTAGTGGATCATAAACTGTGGATAGGCCAATATGGTGTGCCATGCTTCCTCTAACTTTAAAGCCTCGATCGACTTCTTTAGGATTGAATAAACAGAATTAGTCGATTTGGATTGTTTTTCGACCTCCAGCCAACAGTAATGTGCCAGAGAGTCGTCCTTTGCTGCCCGCATTCTCCAGTAGTATTTTACCAGCGCTCCTTGTCTTGACATGGTCTGGTTTTTTAGCCCAAATTCAAGTCTAATCCGATCTTGAGAGATGTGGCGTGGAATATTAAACAATTTTTTGAAGAGGCTAGTTTGGGCGATATTCAGAGATGCTGTATCCTTTAAGTTTAAGAGTTCTGAACCATAATGTGCCAGAGAGTCGTCCTTTGCTGCCCGCATTCTCCAGTAGTATTTTACCAGCGCTCCTTGTCTGGTTTTTTAGCCCAAATTCAAGTCTAATCCGATCTTGAGAGATGTGGCGTGGAATATTAAACAATTTTTTTGAAGAGGCTAGTTTGGGCGATATTCAGAGATGCTGTATCCTTTAAGTTTAAGAGTTCTGAACCATATGTAATTGCAGGAAGAAATTTTGATTCCACAACCTTTAGTAAGTGAGTGGTAGAACTATCACTAAGTTTCTTTTGCAAAATTTTAAATGCAAATAATAGCTGTTTGGCTTTTGTTTTTCGCTGTTCTTGGTGTAGTTTGTAGTTAAGATGACAATCCAGAGTAAATCCCAGATACTTGTATGTCCCCTCACGGTCCAAACAGTTGCTGTCAATCGTCCAAATAATTTTTGGTATTTTTTTCTGTGGACTAGAAAAACACATGACCTTTGTTTTTTCGAAGTTTATCTGTAGTTGGTTTAGGTCTGTGTATTCTACTAGTTTATTAATCAGTCGTTGTAGCCCACAATTCTCTCTATTTAGGTCATTACATTGGGAGATCTGCAGCTTTAGAAACATATCGTCACATTAAAATAAATGTGCAGTTTTGGAGTTTCCCTACAAAGAATATTCTTCAACAAATCCGTTTTCAAATGCTAAATTCTGATAACATAGCATTGACACTTTTAAGACCGCAAACTGCTTGGCATAATTACTGTTTTTGTTAAAGAGCTGAAAAATGCGTTGACTCTTCAAAGATAAATGACAATGAGTATGGTCAGGCGGAACAGACAAATAGTAGTAGACAAAGAGTGAAGTGGACTAACTCTTCCTTTACACTTAAAAATGATATCCACCTTGCTCCAATGGCTAACAGACCAACAGCGTAAACACTGTACTGTTGAAAGGTGAAATATACTACTGAAATATACTACATCAACCAGCAGGGTGTGTGCTGAAAACTTTGCAGGATTACAAGTCCCACATGCAAGACCCAGGACATATGGGGGGCCCTCAGATCTTGCCTGGGATGAAGCTGCATGTAGCAGTCAGGCGTCAAAGTCATGAAGGGTGAAAGTTTGTTATGTCCGGCTAGAACCCTACTGCTATCATGTGTTGCAGTGGATATATACCATATTATGCTCACATAGATGTCACTATAAATGATGGCGCTCTTGTATAACTGTGTAATGGACCGCAATACAGAGTATGTACTATACATGTCTCTACTAGGTGGTGGTTGTTTGCTTTTTATGTATGAAAAAAACTGTACAATATATATATTTTTTAAATGAAAGAAAAAATTACCTATAACTTTTAGCTGGGGAACCATGATGAGAATTTCCAAAATCTTTTCCGCCATACAGATGCCACACAAGTGACACTTCCTTTACGACATACCGCACTTCAGGCACAGGGAAGTGCAAGGGGGCTTTGCTTGAATCAGTCTTTCTTCCTCGCAGACTAAAATGGTTGTCTTTAATTATGATTGCATCATCTATCAATTTATTTACAACTGGTTCTTCTTCTTTATCCTGAGAAGAAAAGAAAGTTTATCTTAAACAAACTTGAGAAGAACTGAAAAAATGGATACAGTTGTGTCAGAAACATAGATGCAGTCCTGCAGTAATAAAGGCGCCCTCTTATCAATCTGCCCGTATTTCTGAATTATGTAAACATAATACCTATTTTTACTACACCTGAAGTTTTAGTTTCGGGACAGATGAAACGCTTTGAAGTCAGGCTTAGGCTTAAACCCCCTCTAAATCACATAAGTGTCAGGTCTACATCAGGGAATATTTACCATGTTCCTAATTTCCCAGGCTTATACTTGTGTACCCCTACCTAATCTTGTGTGTGCAGAATGTTCTTTGTTTAATCAACTTTCAGTTCATGGTCGACAGGTTAGCTATAATAGCAGGAATTGAGGTACTGTACCCTAAGGAGCCTATGCTTCCCGCTTACAAAGGTTCTCCGGTAAAAAGCAGCTAACCAAAGGTTGGCCAAGTACAAATAAGAATTGAATATGCTACTTACCAGTATGCATCTGTTCTTGGCATGTAGGGCTGCTGACATTCATATCTATAGCATAGATCGCCGCCTAGTGTTGGGTCCGGATGATTGCACATTGTTGTCCTGGAAGAGTCTTCGAAGTATCACGAGATAGGTGGCTCCTCCCCTGGACTACAGTGCGCATGGGCATCGACTCCATCCCCAGATTGTTTTTAGCCATTGTGGCAAAGATGGAGTGTAATAGTGTAAGCGATGGCCATGCTAAGAGTAAGTGTTAAAAAGTCTGCAGCCGCTACAGGCGCCGGGGAGGAGGGCGGGCGATATGAATGTCAGCAGCCCTACATGCCAAGAACAGATGCATACTGGTAAGTAGCATATTCAGTTCGAGGCATGTGGGCTGCTGAATTCATATCTATAGCATAGAATACATAGCAGTCCCTCCATTAACGGCGGCCGCCTGTGCCAGCTGCAGAAGTCTGAAAAAGCTGCCTGCTGCTTGGAGTGCACATCTACACAGTAATATTTAGTAAATGTGTGTGGTGTAGACCATGTGGCTGCTCTACAAATATCTTCCAAAGGGATATTACCAAGGAAAGCCATAGAGGCCCCCAACTTTCGGGTGGAGTGGGCTCTTGGAGGGACCGTTAAAGTGCGCTTAGCCTTGTGATAGCAAATCTGAATGCACTTGACGATCCACCTGGCTATACCTGCTTTGGAAATGGGGTTGCCTTTGTGCTGGGCTGAGAAGGCAACAAAGAGTTGTTGTGTTTTCCTAAAGTCTTTGCTCCTATCGATGTAGTACATCAAGGCTCGTTTGACATCAAGAGTGTGGAGCATTCTTTCGGCAACTGTTTCTGGGTTTTGAAAGAATGCGGGCAGTTCAATGGTCTGATTGACATGGAACTGCGAAACCACTTTAGGAAGAAATTTAGGGTTAGTGCGCAGCACCACCCTGTTGGAGTGAATTTGAATGAATGGCTCTTGTACAGTGAGCGCCTGTAGCTCACTAACACGTCGCAGAGACGTAATGGCAATGAGAAAAGCCACTTTCCATGTCAAGAACTGAATCTCACATGAATGTAGAGGCTCAAAAGGTGGGCCCATCAACCTGGTGAGGACCACATTGAGGTTCCATACAGGAGCTGGCGGGGTCCTGGGAGGGATGACCCGCTTCAGGCCTTTTAGGAAGGCTTTAATGGCAGGCACTCTGAAGACGGAGAGATGCTGCCTGTTCTGGAGATAAGCCGCTATGGCGGATAAGTGTATCCTGATGGAAGCGTATGCTAGATTGCATTTGTAAAGATGTAACAAATAGCAGATGATGTTGGGAGTGGATGCATCTCTAGCGGGTTGATGTTGTGTGTAGCACAGTAAATGACAAACCGCTTCCATTTTGCTGCATGGCAGGCTCTGGTGGTGGGCTTTCTTGCCTCCCGTATGATATCCATGCATTCGGGAGGCAAGTCAAGGTAGCCAAACTCTAAGACTTCAGGAGCCAGATCGCCAGGTTGAGCTGTTGCGGATCTGGATGCTGAATGTCGCCATGGCTCTGCGTCAAAAGCTTGGGCGTGAGGTGTAGCCTTTGATGCGGTACCACGGAGAGTTCCAGAAACGTGGTGTACCATGGCTGGCGTGCCCACGTTGGAGCAACCAGGATGAGAGTCATCGAGTGTTGCTTTAGCTTTCTTGCCACCAGCGGTATGAGAGGTGCTGGGGGAAAAGCGTACGCAAATCTGCCTGACCAGTTCATCCATATCGCATTGCCGTGCGACTGTGGGTGAGGGAACCTGGCAGCAAAGCTTTGGCATTTTGCGTTTTCCCTTGTGGCGAACAGGTCTATCTGTGGATGACCCCACTTCTGGAAGTACCGGCGGAGTACTGATGGATGTATCTCCCACTCGTGCATCTGGTGGCTGTACCTGCTGAGCAGGTCCGCAATCTGATTGTCCGTGCCTGGGAGGTGTTCCGCCATGAGGAAGATGTTCCTCTGAATGGCCCACTTCCACATGCTCTGAGCCAGATGAGACAACTGTGGAGAGTGCGTACCTCCTTGCTTCTGGATGTAGTACATGGCCGTCATGTTGTCCGTCCGGATCAACACGACCTTGTTGCACAGATGTACTTTGAATGCTTTTAGTGCCATGAAGATTGCCATCAGTTCTAGGTAGTTGATGTGCATCTTCTTTTGCTGTATTGTCCATAGTACCTGCACTGTGTAGTGGAGTACATGAGCTCCCCATCCCTGGAGAGACGCGTCCGCTGTCAGGATGATCTGTGGGACAGGCTCTTGGAACGGTCGGCCCTTGCAAAGGTTGTGTGGATTCCACCAATGCAGAGAGTTGTATGCCCGACCGGTGACCAACACTAGGTCTTTCAACTGTCCCTGAGCCTGATTCCACTGATGCGCTAAGCATTCCTGGAGCGGTCGTATATGTAACCTCGCGTGCGGGACTATGAAAATGCAGGAGGCCATCATGCCTATCAACTGCATGAACACTCTCGCAGGAAGCGAGTGTTGCGGTTGGAACTGTTGGATTAGCGACTGGATGTTGTTGATCCGCGCTGAAGTTGGCTGAGCCGTGGCTGCCAGAGTATTGATTGTTGCACCTAGATATTGCCGCACATGGGCTGGCTAATGGTGGGACTTTGGATAGTTCAGGGAGAGCCCCAGACTGTGAAGAAGGTGAATGGTGTGGGACATGTCGGCGGCGCACTGCTGGGCCGACTTTGCCTGAACCAGCCAGTCGTCCAGATAAGGGTAGACATGGATGTGTTGTCTCCTGAGGTGCGCCGCCACTGTCGCTAGACATTTGGTGAACACTCTGGGGGCCGTGGTCACTCCGAAAAGAAGGACCTTGAATTGATAATGCCGATTTTGAATGGTGAATCTGAGGTATTTTTTGTGTGATGGATGGAGTGGAATGTGGAAGTAAGCATCCTTGAGGTCCAAGGTTGCGAGGAAGTCTCCCTGATTGAGGAGCGGAAGAATCTGCTGCAGCGTTAGCATGTGGAAGTGTTCTGAGAGAATGTACTGGTTTAGGGGCCTGAGGTCCAGAATAGGCCTGAGGGACCCGTCCTTCTTTGGGATTAAGAAGTACAGGGATTACACCCCTGTGCCTTCCTCCTCCACTGGCACAAGCTCTATAGCGCCCTTTTGCAGCATGACGAGAACCTCCTGCTGCAATAAGTGCAAATGCTCTGTGGACATAGGACGGTGTTTTGGTGGTATGTTGGGTGGAGTGGATGTGAGCTCCAAACAATAACCGTACTGGATAAGTTTCCTGACCCACCTGTCTGTGGTGATGGATTTCCAGACTGGCAGGAACTGCTGGAGTCTCCCCCCCGACAGGTGTGGAATGGTCGGGGGCAGTGACAGGGCGTCACTGTTTGTTGGAGGCAGAGGAACGGGAGTTGTTGTTGCCCTTGCCTCTGCCCTTGGCGTTGTTGCCCCGATAACCTCCTCTATTTTGTTTGGGGTAAGAGGATTGCGCCCCACCCTTATTGAATTGTGTTTGCTGGGACATTTGGCCTCTGGAAACACCCCTATTGCCTGAGCGAGGAAAAGTGCTCCCCCGAAACTGTTGGGATTGGAGAGCTCCCATGGACTTGGCAGTCTCGGTATCCTTTTTTATTTTTTCCAAGGTGGTATCCACCTCAGGACCAAATAATCTGTCAGGGTTAACTGCCTGGTTGAGGATGGTAGTTTGGATCTCAGGCTTAAATCCAGAGATTCTGAGCCATGCTTGTCGTCTTAACATCACACTGGTGTTAATTGCCCTGGCTGCAGTATCCGCAACGTCCAGTGCACACTTAATTGAAGCGTTGGAGATGAGCTTCCCTTCCTGGATAAGCATCTCCGCAGCCTCCTTATATTGGTCTGGGAGATGTTGCAACAGGGTCTCTAGTGTGTCGTAGTGTGCCCTGTCGTAGCGTGCCAAGAGCGCCTGCGTGTTAGAGATACGCCAGATATTGGCCGCCTGAGCTGCTACTCTCTTTCCCGATGCTTCTAGCACTTTGGACTCTTTGTCCGGGGGAGGAGCTTCACCAGTGGTTTGCGAATTCGCCCTCTTGCGGGCATTAGAAACGACCAGGGAGTCCAATGGCAACTGGCCCTTGATGTAGGTGGGATCGCCAGGTGCCGGCCGGTATTTTTTTTCAATTCTAGGGTTGACCACCCTTGCCCGTGTGGGCTCTTTGAAAATGTCCGCAGCATGTTTGAGGACCCCTTTCAGCATTGGGAGGGTTTTCACAGTCTTTTCAGCGGTTGAAAAAGTGTCAAAGAGGAAGTCCACCTCCACAGGGTCAGCATGGAGTTCAACGTCGTGGTTCTTAGCCGCCCTTTCAATCAAGGCATTGAATGCCGCAGAATCCTCAGTGGGAGACGTTTTGATATTGTATATCTGAGGTTCGAGGGCGGGTTGCAGATCCCCCTGGTCACCTGTGTCCACCCATGCGTCCTGTTGTGCATCAGGATCTGTGTGGGCCGGGAAGCTGTATTCCTCATGTTGATCCCCAGCATCCTCGGCATCGGAATAAGTGGGCGAGGGCGCTGGCAACTCTTTGAGTCCGAGGAGCCAGTGGTTCGACCAAGACTGGTGAATCAGAAGCAGGCCTTTTGCGCTTCAAAGGAATGGTATACAACTCCAAAGGCGTCGTCGCCGTAATTTTCCGCTTGTAAAGCGTAAGCTTCCCAGTGTCGGCATCGATGAAACGTTCCGACTGTTCCTCCAGTAATGGTGGTCGATGCGTTAAGCCCCCAGCCGGGAGAGTAGGCGTCGACCCCACAGCACTGTGCGTTTTCGCTTGGGGCGCCGCCCGTGGTGCGAAGGCCTTCGGTGCCACCTTCGGCGGCAATGTGAAGAGGAGTGGCGTCGATGACTTGGAGGTGGGGACCGACTGCTTCGGTGCGGAAGGCGTTTTGGGGTCTTCTGCTGAGGCCTTGTCCCTGATACGCTTGAGGGAGTCCGAGACCTGCTTTGTGAAGGAAGCGGACGGCTTCGCCGATACGACAGACGACCTCGGTCCAGCAACGTGGGAAGACTCGAGCGTCGATGACTTGGGCTGGCCGGTCCGAGGCTTGACCGTGTTGGTGTCCTGGGCAACCGCTTTAGGGGCACCAACCTTTGGCTCGATGCCCTTGCCGGTCTTCGGCTCGACGACCTTTGCGGCCCTCG
This sequence comes from Lissotriton helveticus, assembly GCF_964261635.1. Taxonomy (NCBI): domain Eukaryota; kingdom Metazoa; phylum Chordata; class Amphibia; order Caudata; family Salamandridae; genus Lissotriton; species Lissotriton helveticus. Next base: position 374,600,599 of record NC_136070.1, read on the forward strand.
TCTCCGCGCCCTTGCTTGTCTCCGGCTCGACGCCCAACCCGGACTTCGGCTCGACGCCCTTGCTTGACGGAGTCTGGATGGCCTTCTTGGGCTTCTGCTCGACGCCTTTAGTCCGCTTCGGCTGGACGGATTTCACCGACTTTGCCGGGTCGACAGGCTTCTTCGGCTTGGGCTGTCCCGACACCTCGGAAGACGAGGGTGTCGACGGTGGAGCAGAAGGTTTCGGTTTCGAATGCGCCTGAACCACTTTAGGTAGTGCGGACACCGAAGGTTTCACTTTCGGTTTCGTTTTCTGTAATGGCGGCTCCGTCAAAGTGTCCGTAGCCGGGCCGGGAGGCGGGGCCGTGGATTTTGGTAGAAGGTCTTGGGTAAGGCCGATAGGCGATCCCTCGACCTGAGCCTTTGTAAGTGTTCGAACGGGGCATAGCTCGTCCTCTGAGCTATCTTCCATGGCCCCATAGGCCTCATCGTCGTCTCCTACCTCGTCGACGACTTCTTGTATGGGTAGGCCTTCGACATCCACTTGATAGTCGTAGTCGACTTCTTCCGCTGGAGGTGGAATCTGCAGCTGAACGTCGTGTTCGTCTGCTTCCTCGCTGTCGAAGATGTCCACCGGTGCCGGGGCCGACTGCCGGGCCTCCATGCGTGCCACGCGCCGAAGCCGAATCGTTTTCTTTGAACGAAACCTGGAACAAGCCATACAGTTGGCTTCATCGTGGTCCGGCGATAGGCACTTGTTGCACACCGGGTGGACGTCGATGTGTGGGTACTTCGATCCGCACACGGGACACTTCTTGAACGGGCTCTGTTCCATGTCGCGTCGTTGAGGGTCTTGCTACGTCGACTGGGCCTCGAGCTCCAAAGAGCCACGCGACTCCCTGGATGTTGAACTCGGAAGGCGAGTCCGAACAGAACCGGGCACCGAACGCAAACAATACCGACGATAAGAGACAAAAAGGCCTTTTGGCCTCGAGAATATTGTCGATTCCGAACTGAGAGAACGAAAGTACATCCAAACCCAATGGCGGAAAAAAACAATCTGGGGATGGAGTCGATGCCCATGCGCACTGTAGTCCAGGGGAGGAGCCACCTATCTCGTGATACTTCGAAGACTCTTCCAGGACAACAATGTGCAATCATCCGGACCCAACACTAGGCGGCGATCTATGCTATAGATATGAATTCAGCAGCCCACATGCCTCGAACACGTATGTTTTGTCCATGAGGATAAAAACAGGACGGATTCAGTAAGTTAAACTGAGTCCCTTGCAGTGCAAGCCTGCAGGATAAGGTGTGAATTGTCAGGAGTGTCACACCTCTCAATTACTTACTTGAGCATCCACTTGGACCTGTGATAACATATCACTGAAACCTACAACAATGGATATAAACATATCTAAAAAACAATCCACCAGACCACTTTCGAGACAGGAATAAGTTGCGGCTTGCGTGAAGAGAGTCTGGATCTAGATCCATCTAACTTTGCTTTAAAGCGATGGAGAAGGAAATCTAGCAAATAGGTCCAGTCAAACCTAGGCCCGACTCCTTTAACTGAACCTCCACCTTGGAGACCATGTTAATACCTCCTCAAAAGGTACAATATTTTGGAGTACTGTTCAACAATTTAAGCTCCATGTAACCAAATATGCATTCTATAGTCTGCCTGTCAAACGACCCCATGTTTCAAGTTTCTTGTTAATTCCAGTGGAAAATATTGAGACCCAACTTCACAATTCCCGCTGGCTGTTATATCGCGGTGACTTAATGGGGGGGGGTAACAAGTTAAATTCCCGGGAATGGGGAATAACCAGCTAGACCCGAAATTACAGGGTCCTTTAAGGTAGGCTTTTCCAAATTCTGGGCGCTCAGGGCTGATCTTACCATCTACTCTGAGCAGGTGGTAAAAATCTGCAGGGACTGTGCAAGGTTGACAGGTGTTGGTCGGCGGCGGGGAAGGAGTCTGGGGCGTTTGGAGGCTGTTTCCTGTCTTAGGGAACCATTGTATGCTCCATCCATAATACTAAAGTGGGCTGGGATGTGTGTCAGCCACAGCCGCTGCCCCACTCCTAGCCACAGGTTTTCTACTTGTGCACATAGTAAAACAAGTAAACAGAGTTCGGTGTTTCCGGACCTAGGAATTTTGGGTCCAGAAAGACCAACTACTGCGATTCGCCTAGAGTTATATACCAATCCTCGAAAACTGCACAAACATCCTACATCGGAAATGGTAAGTCAATTCGCTGCGTAACACCGTGCTCACCATAACACTCGCCACACCAGACTGTTCTACAACAGAAAACAGAAAATTACTTTGAATATACATCCAAAACAGCTTAACTTTGTAATTAATTGACAAGTATGGCACCCAACAACACGCCGGTGTCACCCTTCAAAAACAAAAAACATTACTATCAATGCAGCAACGTTATTCTACCATATTGGAAGCATATATAGTAAGACTTTATGCATTGTATGATGCAACCTAAGAGTTTACATAATTCATTTATCAGGATGGCAATTTCACTTTCAAATACTGAATACTATAAATAGAGAACAGAACATGCATAAGACTAACATCTTGGAACTCAGCTGTGGTATGATACAAGGTGCATGCTAGACATCAATATCAGTGATTTTATTAGCATTTCATTTCAACATGTTTTGCAACCAGATCAAAATAATATTCTTACAGAAATGACCGTCTTAGGGGCATAGAGAATGCAGAAGTCGTCACTTTCGGAAGGCACATCCATCATGGTTTCGCCAATTAAATGGGGAGTAAAGGGAACACGTGGTGGCGACAGCTCCTGTGAAATATTACCACTTTCGTCCGGAAACAGGAAGAGATCTGAGCATGATGGTTCTTGAATATGACATTTTTCATCTGAAACACCTTCAAAGAAAATATATTTTAAAATGCATAGAACTGTGCTCGTACTCCTATGCCATAACAATTAATATTAAACTGAACAAACTAGTAAGAAAAATGTTAAATGCTCATTATTTTAGGATCAATTTCCCATAAGAGTTTTTGTATTAAATATTAAGTATATTTACTGCTACTTATTTAGTGTAAACTCAACCTCTACAACGTTTTTATTGGAACCTAAAGTTGTTTCATAGACTACAACCTAATGTTCAGGGACGTTTATTTATTTATTATGGGGCATATGTAGGTAGGCGTTTGCGATTCGCAAACACCGGAATTCGCAGAATTCCGGCGTTTGCAAATCGCAAACGGCCTTTTGGTATGTAGGTGGCACTTAGCAAAATAAGGAATCGCAAAAATTGCGATTCCTTATTTTGCTCAAGCATTTAAGGAATCGCAATTTTGCGAACAGAACAAAGGGGGGAGGAGAGCCAAGGGATAGGTAAACAAATAGATACAGAAGGTGGCAAAACAAGCAATCATAATATCAGACTACTATAAGGGATAGGAGCAAAAACGATGCAATAAACTAGAAAAGCAGTCTCATCACCCTGAAGCACAAGTTACTTACCTTCGGTAACGATATATCTGCAAGAAACATTAGGTAGTGTTAGATTCCTTACCTTAGACTATCCCCAGGCGTCAGACTGGATCCAGAAAGTTTTTGTCAGCAGAACCCATGCGCGTCGCTAGGCGTCGTCTGCGGCCCGCGTCCGTCGTCGGTGTCATGATCGCCGGGATGGTGTCCTCGTAGTACTTAGACGCCGCCCTCGCGCGCGGACGTCAGTTCTGTACATAGCTTTCCGTGCCAGTTACGCAGAGCTATGATAGAAACCGACACTGGTGCCATGAAACTAGGGCCCTGAAAGGGATGTCCTTAACCCTAGATATCGGTTCGCAGAATGGCAAGGATGGGTGGGGCTCAGACGTGAGTCCCTTGCTCACTTTGCCACTGGATTCAAGCAAGCCGGGCTGAAGACGGCTGTAATGCCAGAAACCGGTCCTCGGAATCTTGTTTCCGGTCCAGGGAAGGCATGGCTTGGCAGTTCGGGCTGGACTGTTCCCATGAGGCACAGGGTCAGACTGATTTGCATATAGCCATGTCTGAACTGGGGTGGCAGAGTGGGCTAAAGAACGGTGATGGATCAAACCCAGATCTTTTGACTGGGTGTGAGTGTTTGATTGGTTCAGATGCTCCGCCCATCACCACCCCCTTTTGTACCGCCTTGGAAATTCCAACGCGCAGAACTGATGACATTGCACGTTCTCTTCGGTGGCGAATAGATCTAACCAAGGCTCTCTCCACTGCAGAAAGAGAGCTTGCGCCACGTACGAGTTAAGACGCCATTCGTGATCCATCCTGCACTGCGGCTGAGTTTGTCCGCCCTGGCGTTCAGGGAACCTGCCAGGTGTTGAACCACCAGGGTGACGCCCTGGTGTTCCAGCCATGTCCAGAGGCGCAGAGCCTCCTGACAGAGGGTCCATGACCCCACCCCGCCCTGTTTGTTGCAGTACCACATGACGGTGGTGTTGTCCGTGAACACCTTCACTACACTTCCCCGAACAGAGTGAAGGAATGCCTTCAGTGCAAGACGGATCGCCCGCAGCTCCAGAAGGTTGATATGTAGCCACGACTCCGCCGGAGACCAGAGACCTCTGACCTCCCTCTCTCCCATGTGGCCCCCCCAATCCCAGGAGGGACGCATCTGTAACCACTGCATGCTCCGGTTGGGGAAGGGAGAGAGAGATCGCGGTTCGTGAGCCACCACTGCAACTGACTCGCAGTGCCCTCTGAGATCAGGATGTGGTCGGACATGTTGCCCTGATCCTGTGCCCACTGAAACTTCAGGTCCCACTGCAGAGCCCGCATCCGCCACCTGGCGTGATGCACCAGCAGGATGCAGGAGGCCTTCAGCCCCAGGAGCTGCAGCGTCAACCTGACCGAGACCCGGGATAAAGACTGAAAGATCGGAATCAGAGCCTGAATATCTCGAACCCGCTGTTCGGGGGATAAACCCGAAACTGCGCTGAGTCCAGAACTGCTCTGATGAAAAAGAGCTTCTGAGAGGGGCACAGGTGTGACTTCTGCACGATGATGGAGAACCCCAGCGAGTGTAGGAGGTTGGCCGTAGTCTGGAGGTGGGAGACGACTGTCTGGGGCGAGCCCGCCTTCAACAACCAATCATTGAGATAGGGGAAGACTGAAAGCCCTAATCTGTGCAGATGAGTTGCGACCACCGCCATCACTTTCATGAACACCCGTGGGGCGCTGGTAAGGCCGAAGGGGAGCACAGTAAACTGAAAGTGCTCGTGGCCTACCGTGAACCGCAGGTAACGCCGGTGGGCCGGCAGCACGGGGATGTGGAAATACGCGTCCTGCAAGTCCAACACTACCATCCAGTCTTCTGGGTCCAGGGCAGCTAGGACCTGAGCCAAAGTCAGCATCTTCAACTTCTCCTTCCGGAGGAAGCCGTTGATGCTCCGTAGGTCCAAGATAGGGCATAGGCCTCCTTTGCCCTTTTTGGGTACCAGAAAGTAGTGGGAATAGCAACCACGTCCTATTTCTGGCCCAGGAACGCGCTCGATGGCCCACTTGGCCAAGAGGGCCATAACGTCCTCCGGCAGCAGTTGCAAGTGATCCCCCGACATGCGGTGGTACTGAGGTGGCATGGCTGGAGGGGTCGCCTCGAAGGGAAGGGTGTACCCCCTTCGGACGATTTGCAGAACCCACCTGTCCGACGTGATGGTACGCCAGTGGGGGAGGTAATGGCGGACCCTGTCCCCTACTGGTGACGAATGGGCCTGAAATGCCGGACTAGGAAGGCTTAGAGGCGGATGCTGCAGGGGTGGGTGTGGACTGACCCTGCCGGTGTCCCCCGGTACCGCTACGGCGGTAACCACGTCTGCAACCGTGTTGAGCCTGAGTCTGCAGTCTGTGGCTGACTGGACGTGGTAGTTTGGTCTGCTCTGTTCCCATGATGCACTGGGCCAGGGACAGACTAATTTGCATATAGCCAGGTTCTGAGCTGGGATGGGGCAGTGAGATAAATAACGGTGATGGATCAAGCCCTGATCTTTGGACTGGGTAAGAGTGGTCTGCTTAATTCAGACACTCTGTTCATCACCACCCCCTTTTCTGAATCGTTTTTGGCCACTATAGGTGTGGCAGGGTATACTCAGACATGAGTCCCTTTCTCACTGCTCCATCAGGATTCAAGCAAGCCGGGCCGAAGAGGCTGAAATGCCAGAAACCGGTCCCCGGTAGCTTGTCTCCTTTCTGGTGAAGAATTGGCTTGGTAGTTTGGTCTGCTCTGTTCCCATGATGCACTGGGCCAGGGACAGACTAATTTGCATATAGCCAGGTTCTGAGCTGGGATGGGGCAGTGAGATAAATAACGGTGATGGATCAAGCCCTGATCTTTGGACTGGGTAAGAGTGGTCTGCTTAATTCAGACACTCTGTTCATCACCACCCCCTTTTCTGAATCGTTTTTGGCCACTATAGGTGTGGCAGGGTATACTCAGACATGAGTCCCTTTCTCACTGCTCCATCAGGATTCAAGCAAGCCGGGCCGAAGAGGCTGAAATGCCAGAAACCGGTCCCCGGTAGCTTGTCTCCTTTCTGGTGAAGAATTGGCTTGGTAGTTTGGTCTGCTCTGTTCCCATGATGCACTGGGCCAGGGACAGACTAATTTGCATATAGCCAGGTTCTGAGCTGGGATGGGGCAGTGAGATAAATAACGGTGATGGATCAAGCCCTGATCTTTGGACTGGGTAAGAGTGGTCTGCTTAATTCAGACACTCTGTTCATCACCACCCCCTTTTCTGAATCGTTTTTGGCCACTATAGGTGTGGCAGGGTATACTCAGACATGAGTCCCTTTCTCACTGCTCCATCAGGATTCAAGCAAGCCGGGCCGAAGAGGCTGAAATGCCAGAAACCGGTCCCCGGTAGCTTGTCTCCTTTCTGGTGAAGAATTGGCTTGGTAGTTTGGTCTGCTCTGTTCCCATGATGCACTGGGCCAGGGACAGACTAATTTGCATATAGCCAGGTTCTGAGCTGGGATGGGGCAGTGAGATAAATAACGGTGATGGATCAAGCCCTGATCTTTGGACTGGGTAAGAGTGGTCTGCTTAATTCAGACACTCTGTTCATCACCACCCCCTTTTCTGAATCGTTTTTGGCCACTATAGGTGTGGCAGGGTATACTCAGACATGAGTCCCTTTCTCACTGCTCCATCAGGATTCAAGCAAGCCGGGCCGAAGAGGCTGAAATGCCAGAAACCGGTCCCCGGTAGCTTGTCTCCTTTCTGGTGAAGAATTGGCTTGGTAGTTTGGTCTGCTCTGTTCCCATGATGCACTGGGCCAGGGACAGACTAATTTGCATATAGCCAGGTTCTGAGCTGGGATGGGGCAGTGAGATAAATAACGGTGATGGATCAAGCCCTGATCTTTGGACTGGGTAAGAGTGGTCTGCTTAATTCAGACACTCTGTTCATCACCACCCCCTTTTCTGAATCGTTTTTGGCCACTATAGGTGTGGCAGGGTATACTCAGACATGAGTCCCTTTCTCACTGCTCCATCAGGATTCAAGCAAGCCGGGCCGAAGAGGCTGAAATGCCAGAAACCGGTCCCCGGTAGCTTGTCTCCTTTCTGGTGAAGAATTGGCTTGGTAGTTTGGTCTGCTCTGTTCCCATGATGCACTGGGCCAGGGACAGACTAATTTGCATATAGCCAGGTTCTGAGCTGGGATGGGGCAGTGAGATAAATAACGGTGATGGATCAAGCCCTGATCTTTGGACTGGGTAAGAGTGGTCTGCTTAATTCAGACACTCTGTTCATCACCACCCCCTTTTCTGAATCGTTTTTGGCCACTATAGGTGTGGCAGGGTATACTCAGACATGAGTCCCTTTCTCACTGCTCCATCAGGATTCAAGCAAGCCGGGCCGAAGAGGCTGAAATGCCAGAAACCGGTCCCCGGTAGCTTGTCTCCTTTCTGGTGAAGAATTGGCTTGGTAGTTTGGTCTGCTCTGTTCCCATGATGCACTGGGCCAGGGACAGACTAATTTGCATATAGCCAGGTTCTGAGCTGGGATGGGGCAGTGAGATAAATAACGGTGATGGATCAAGCCCTGATCTTTGGACTGGGTAAGAGTGGTCTGCTTAATTCAGACACTCTGTTCATCACCACCCCCTTTTCTGAATCGTGACTGGACGTGTGGGGGCGCCCCTTCATTGGCCACGAAAGGAGCGAAAAGCCGAAGTTTGCTGCCATTGGCCTAGGCCCAAGTACTTGGCCGTAGCCCTTGAGTCCTTGAAACGCTCCAGCGCACTATCAGCCTTGTCGCCAAAGAGGAGACGGCCATCGAAGGGCATGTCCATGGGGTGGCTTGGACATCGCCTGAAAAGTTGGCGGACCTCAGCCACTGTCGTTGCAATCGCCCTACCCAGCGAGTCCGTTGTGTCGAGTCCACACCGTATGGAATAGCGTGCTGCATCCCGCCCTTCCGCAAGGGCTTGGACGAGCTTGCCCGGGCCTCTTCCGGGCACTGGGGCAGCACTTCCGCAACCCTATCCCACAGAGAGTGGGTGTTACGGCCCAAAAGGCAGGCGGTGTTGACAGACCGCAACCCCAAACTCAAGGAGGAGAACAGTTTTTTCCCAAACTGATCGTACATTTTGGATTCCCGATCCAGAGGAGCGGTCGGGAATGCGGGTTGGGAGGTTGAGGCCTGGATCAACAGGCTCTCGGGGGTGGGGTGAACGGACAGGAAACTAGGGTTGCCCGGATCCGGGCGGTGGCGTCGGGCCACGTTCCGATCCACAGGGAGGCCTGTGGAGGGCATGGACCAGGTGCCCAACAGGACGTCGGTGAGGGCTTCGTTGAACGGAAGTAGAGGCTCCGAGGAGCTTGCCTGCGGTTTGAGCACCTCAGTGAGGATGTTAGTCCTCACGGCCCCGACAGGGAGCTCAAGAGCCAAGGCCTTGGCCGCCCTGTTCAACACCACACTGTAAGCAGCCCCTTCCTCCGCAGCCACGGAGGGAGGAGAGACCAATCCAGTGCTGGGCGAAGTGTCCAGACCACTGGCCTCCCCTAGCTCGTCTGCCCAGACCTGGCTCAACTGGCACTGCAGTGCCAGAGGGTCCTCAGATCCCTCCCAGTCCCCCTCGTCATCCATCTCCTGATAGTCAGGGAAAAATGATGGAGCCGGGTCGTAGGTGAATTACTCACCGCGCCGGTCAGACGCCAGACCCGAACCGGGGCTGGGACTGGGGACGACGGCGTCCAGGACGGCGTCATGGGCGACACCCTCGGGGTCGGCGCCAGCGGGGAGTCATGAGGTCGACCAGAGACGACCCGGATCCGGGCCCAGATCCTGAGGGGTTCTGCGGCGTCGGGACCAAACTCGAGACGGCGGCGGGGCCGAAGTACCCGACGGCGCTGAGGCCGAAGCAGCCGGCCCGCTAGGACTCCCAGACGGACCCGCGGGCCCGAAGGCGCCTCGTCAGGGTCCGACAGAGGGAAGTGAGTCCTCATGGCCACGAGGAAGTCACGTATCTCGTCTGGCGTCGCGTGCAGCCCAGGGACCGGCGGGTGTGGAGCTGGACGCGGCGTTTGCGGCTCCGTTGGAGCTGCGTGGGCGGTGTCGCCCGAACCCCCGGCCGCGTCACGCGAGCGTCGGGTGGAGTCAGAAGAGCGATGACGCCTCTTGGACTTCTTTTTCGAGTGCCTCAACTTACCTGAGGACTTGGAGCCCGATGAGTGGTGTTGACTCGTCGAGCGACCGGTCCCTCGACTTCCTCCTCGACCGGGACCTCGAGTGGCGCGGAGTCGTCTGCCGGAGCTCGAGTCGCTTATGGGACCGCTCCCATCTAGCCTTCGAGGTCAAGGCCCGGCAGTCGGGGCATGACTTGTCATCGTGGTCGGCCCCGAGACAATAAAGGAACCGACGGTGGGGGTCGGTCACCGACATCAAGCGGTGACAGTCCTCGCAAGGCTTAAACCCAGGTATCCCTATCGGCACCGCGAGTCGAAGGTCGACTCGAGAAGTGATCAAAAGTGATCCAAAAAGTTGGTCAAAAATTTACTGGAGTACTGCTCTTCCCGGATCTGCGCTTGCTGGTGCGGAAAAAAGAAGAACTGACATCAGCACACGAAGGCGACGTCTAAGTACTCTGATGACGTCATCCCGGCGATCACAATGCCGATGACGAAAGAGGAGCCGCAGACGACGCCTAGCGGCGCGCAGGGGTACTGCTGACGAAAACTTTCCGGATCCAGTCTGACGCTGGGGATATTCTAAGTTAAGGAATCTAACACCAACGTGTTTCTTTCAGATAGATTGTTCAGAAGTGCAGGGTGGGTAACATAAGGGGAGGCAGCCAAGGAATCGTGCAGTGACGGTAGGTAAAGTCAGGTTGAGGGGGTGATTGTAGCGTGAGCTTTTAGGAAAGAAATTTGCCCATTAGGAAAGTTTTGGTCTCCTTTTTGAAGTGAGCCAGAGATGGTATTTTTCTAATGGCGGGTGGGAGTGAGTTCCATATTCTTGGGGAGGTCCCAGAGAAAGCCCGATTATATGTTCTTTTTTTCTTGAAGCGTGCAGGTTGGAGCAAAAGGGCTCTGGCGGACCGGGAGTTTCTGGTTCCTCCGGATAACACACGTTTCTGTGCGAGAAAAGCAGGGGAACAGGAATAGAGAGCGTTGTGGGTGATGCAAGCCAGCTTGAGTTGGATTCTGGCCTCAAGAGGAAGAAGCCAGTTTAGAGCTTTAAGGTGGGGCAAGATGTGGTCAAACTTCTTAGAGCCAGTAAGAGGTCTGGCGGCGGCGTTGAGGCAGGCTTTCAAGGGTGCCAGAGAGATCTTGGGTAGGCTTGCGAGGGTGGAGCAACCATATTCTAGTCTAGAGGTGACTAAGGCCTGGATTGCCGATTTTAGATCACGGGGTCGAGCAAAGGTTTCAGGCGTCGTAGGTAGTTCCGGTGAAATCTGGCGGGTTTGGCCATCGCGTTGATATGGCCCTGCATGTTCAGGTTGCTGTCTAAAGTAATTCCCAGGGATTTAGCAAAGTCCACAAAGTTGGGAGAGCAGTTTAGCGCTGTGATAGCCTTGGTCCAAACTTGAATGTCTGTATTGGAGTTGGGTAGAGAGATTAAGAGGAACTCTGTTTTTTTGGCATTGAGTTTAAGCTGGTTAGATGGGAGCCAGTGAACAGTTAGTTTCAAGGCCTCATTCAGAGAACGGATATCCTCTGGAGAAGAGATATTGATATAGAGCTGTGTGTCGTCGGCATACATGTGGTAGGAGATATTGGCAGTGCGCAGCACCTCTGAGAGCGGTTCGAGGTAAAGATTGAAGAGGGTAGGGGATAAGGTTGATCCTTGGGGAACTCCAACTGTGATCGGAGAGGAAGCAGATAGGTTGCCGTTGATCAGGACTCTCGGAGAGCGGTTCTGGAGGAAGGATCGTAACTAGGCCAGAACTGTGCCATCCAGGCCCATCCTAACTTTGAGGCGATTCAGGAGAATTTCGTGGTTAACCGAGGCAAAAGCCAAGGATAGGTCAAGGAGGATCAAGAGACAGGTTTTGCCTTGGTCAAGGGCTTGAAGGGCATCATCAACAATTTGAAGGAGTGTGGTTTATGTGCTGCGCCCACGTCTGAAACCAGATTGCAAGTCATCTAGAAGGTGGAAGTTGGAGATGTGTTGGCTCAGCTGTTGCTGTACACATTTTTCCAGCACTTTAGCTAGGAGAAGAATGTAGAGATAGGTCTGGAATTGTCAGCAAAGGCAGGATTTAAAGAGGGTTTTTTTAGAATGGGGACTACCTTTGAGAGAGTCAGGAATCGATACCTGTAGGGGAGAGGAGTTGATTATAGTTGTCCAAGAAGAGATGATAGCCTGAGAAGCAGAGGCAACGCAGTTTATGGGGAGAGGGTCGTTGAAGTGATTGTTGGGGCTTAAGGAGGAAAGAATTTTTGAGATCGAGTGTTCATCATCGACTTTGAAGTTGGACCATAACGCTTGGTTTTTGGGGGAGGTTTCGGAGGGCAGCCCTGAGTGGGGAGGAAGAACCAGAGGGGTTTGGGAATAGGTAGCAGACATGAGATCCTTTCTTAGGGCAGAGATTTTATCACAGAAGAAGGAGGAGAATTGCTCGCATGGGATTGTAGAAATAGGGGTTTCTTTGGAAGATTTAGCAAGTTTGTTTGCTTGGTGTTTGATCAACTCGAATAATTTGCGAGGTCTATTCTTAGCGTTATACAGTTCAGCTCTGAAGAATTCTTTTTTAGAGTTGATGATTTTTTTGTTATAGGCGTTTCTGGCCTGACGGAGAAGTTTAAGATGGTCTGCGGAAGGGTGCTTTTTCCAGTTCCGCTCTGTTTGTCGTAGGGACCTCCTCTCATTGTTAAGGGATCCGTTGAACCATGGGTTCCTGTCTTTGATCTGTTACATTACATTACAGTGATCCCACTTGGGCATTCCAGTAAAAACTTCTTTCAATCCTACCCTAAAGAATAAGCAAATATCTTTCTAGAGAATTTTGGTACACTCAAAGTCTAATGTATGTATGTATGTATGTATGTATGTATGTATGTATGTATGTATGTATATATATGGTATGTCTATAACACAAATCTAGCCAAAAGGCACGGGACCGCTGAACATTGTCAAAGACAAGCACAAGATAAACAAGCAAGAGGAGAGGAAAATAGGTTGTGGATGGTTTATGCAATGTGATGTAGAATTCTTTACAGAGGCGAGTTCTAAACTGAGCAGGGTTAGGGCGGTACTGATGGATACGGGGACGTGGTTCTAGATCCTGGGTGCATAGATTGAAAAGGCCTGCTGCCTTGTTTTTTTCACCTTTTTTACACTTTATAGTCTGCAAACTGATGTTGTCCTGGCTGGGGCCTTTTGGTCCTTGGTAGATCTAACAATAAAAAGATATATTCTTCTCCTTCAACAAGGCTTGAGAGTTAGAGTGTGGTGACCACAAAGAATGGGAATGGGTTTTTGTACCCTTAGTTTGAGTAGGGCCAACCAAAGGGCTCCAATGAGATGGATTTTACTCTGGCTTCTCGGCGGTCCTGGGCGGGCACCCTTTTCCCAAACGTTATGGGGTTCCTTTTTCACTGAGGCTGCCATTTAATGGAACAGTGAATGGGAATTTCTCAACTCTGCCCTCCAATGCTTTTCAAATAGGGACTTCAATATGGGTGGTCTTGAAACCCAAGATAAACAGCATTGGAAACTGTGAGGCCATGATTAAGGCTTTCACATGCAAGGTGCTACAGGCTCCCTGAGGTTACTCTTAGCCCGTGGTACAGACGCCTCAGGCAAAATTCCACTATCAATGTCTGCAGATCCTTTCTCGTCAGGGCAGGCTCTATTAGTGAAACCTTTATTTGTGCCTTCACTCTTTCAGACTTCCTCATGTCAGGTACTCTGTCACGGATCATGAAGAGGATGCAGGCACCCTGGATTAGACATTGATTTTGATGGCCAAATATTTTTATGGCATCCTGAATGACATGTTGGTTTGGTTTAAATTAAAAGTAGGGACTAAGTCTTCTTAGGGGACTGGGGACTGGCGACTGGCAGATATCATTAAGATGTACATATACGGTCTGAGCTTTTGTAAAAGTCTACAACTCTTTTGTGATATGGATCATTTGGTGATTTCATTTCTTATCTCCTCAATGATTTCTGATGAGGGCCAACAAACCTCTCTTCTTCTGCCAAGTTTGGCCATTTGACACAAACACTGAGGTGTGCCACCAGTATACTAAACGAATATGGTTGTGTCAAAGGGCAGGGAGAGGTTGTCCCATGTGCTCATCTTCAGACTGAGATTGGCCTTTTCAGGCTTTCACCAAGGTATTGGCTGCAGTAGCCCGCCATTTATAACAGTAAAGCATTGATCATGTACCCTCATGTCAATGATTAGTTGGTAAGAGAGCCTTCTTCCTCAGATGAATTAGATTCCAATCATTGGGTTATACCCATGCTTTAAATGCAACTGACCATGCAAAAATCCTATCAAACCATTAGTGAGAAGACTGCAATCACTTAAGTAGTGTTGGACTCCTCGCTTGAAATGTCCTTCTCCTCTCCAAAGTGAGTTGATCCCTCTATAAATGCTCTACCATGGTTTAACAGTTTCTGATCACTTTAGGTCTCCAGGACTGATAGCGATGTGGGTAGGTCTCAAACTGGGGTCCATCTAGTAGCCCCCTGGAAAAGAGTATCAGAATGTCTCTGGAGTGCTGCATTCCTCATGAAGTCCTGAATGACCTCCTTTGGTGGATGGAGAAGACCAATCTCTTGACAGACCATTCAGAAGGGTCATAAAGGACCAAAATAACGAGGTAGGCATAATGTTTGCAACCTGACCTTCGGCCCTTGCCAATTTTCCTGGGACTGACAAGGATCCTCTTTGGCTTAGTTGAAAACACAGTCGTAAGCAGAAACGATACAGCTCACTTCCCAAATATAACTGCCGGGGTATGGTTATTTCACATGATGCTTTTAGTTCTACACATCTGCCAGTGGCACTCCAATTCTGACTAAAAAAGTTACAGCACTAACCCCAGACCACACCAATCATCTGCCACACCAGATCCAAGCTAGTCCATAGTCATGGGTATCTTTTAATGTAGAACATATTAGGAGGAACTTCAGCTCAATTCCCAGTGGTGCTAGTTCGGGTGAAGAGATTGCCTAGAACTTAATCACTTATGCAACAAGACGCCAAGGAACAAGGTTAAGCTCAAATCACTATCACCATTTACTCCTACTCATGTAGGTTGGGAACACCTGTGGGCCATTTAACAGGGCACAACGTCCAATCCCATCACAATGGGTAGAATGCTCATTAAATGCAATTTACGGTCTTGAAGGCTTTCTAGCTTTCTCAGAAGGAGAAAGGAGTCATGCTCTTCTCAGACACTCTGACAACCCTATGCACATCAGAACTAAATTTGGCACCACATAATTTATAGGGAATGAAGTGTTTCAGTAGTACTAGGTCCAGAGATTTCGGTATTGCGAATTGTGAGCTTCGGCGTGGCATGTGGTAAATCTATGGCTGAGTTTCTTAAAATTACGCACCTCCTCTGGTTGTCCGTCCAGTTAATTAAAGAAAATAGAGTATGTTGTTGCTAGTCCTTTACCAACTATTTCCAATCAGCCACTGTAATAGGGTACAAATCTAGACTCCGCTTTAAAAAAAGGCCATTACTAAAGCACTTGTAATGAAGTCTGGTTTAGACCCTTAAGAGCACCCCAACTATAGGCAAGCGTTTCGGTTCCTATTACTGCAAACAGAAAAGCACATAACGGACAAGTTACTTACCTTTGGTAATGCCTTATCTGGTATAGGGATAATCTAGCCGCACATTCTTTACCACACAATTTCCCAGGCGTCAGGCCAGATACGGATTTTGGCATCAGGTGTCTCAGCGTGACTGCTGTGGCGGCGTGCAGGTTGAAAGTGACATCTGAGTCACCTATATAGGCGCCACCTCAGCGCGCTGATGTTGTGTACTTTTCACGACTTTCCACACCAGGAGTATGGAGCCATGAAGTGCACTGATAGTGGTGTGTTTAGAACAACTAGGACCCTCATCAGTCCAGACCCTAAAAACCTTTCCACAGCGCGGGGAGGACAGATATGTAGGCAATGAATCTGCGGCTAGATTATATATCTACCAGATAAGATGATACCGAAGGTAAGTAACTTGTCCATCTGATAGAGACATATAGCCTCAGATTCCTTACCTTAGAATAGATACCCCAGCAATACCATCCCCGGAGGAGGGACTGCGGACAAGTTTAGACCAGGTAGTCCTGCATGACGCAGCTGCCAAAAAGGCCATCCCTGAGGACTTGGATGTCCAGGCAGTAGTGCTTAATGAACGCGTGCAGTGATGCCCACGTTGCAACGCTATGGTAGCAGCCTAAGCTTTGGTGGAATGAGCTCTTAAGCCTTCAGGCTTAAGAGCTCAACTTTTCTTTGATCCAAAGTACACCACGAAGGGTTGGTCGTCTACACAGAACTCTTTAGTGCGGTCCAGGTAGAACAACAATGCTCTTTTCGGGTCTAGATGGTAGAGTAGCTCCTCCTCTTTAGAGCATAGAAAGTGGGCAAGGAGACTGATTGCCCCACGTGGATTGGTGTTACTACTTTCGTTAAGAAAGAGGCCCTAGCACGAAGCACCAACTTATCAGGGAAGATGGTGAGGTAAGGATGCTTGGATGATAGAGCCTGCAATTTGCTCACTTTCCTGGCAGACGTTATTGACACTAAAAAGACTGTTTTAATTAAAAGCAGCCAGAGGGGGCAGTTGTGAAGAGGTTCAAAAGGAGTACACATCAAGAAGGTGAGGACCAAATAAAGTCCCCACTGAGGCATAATGAATGAGGAAGGTGGGAACATCTGTACAAGCAACTTAAAAAATCTGTTTACAATAGGGGATTTAAATAAAGAGGGTTCATCTGGTAGCCTCAAGAAGGCAGACAATGCCGAAAGGTACATTTAAGAGTGCCCAGAGTAGAGCCCTGCTGGGCAAGCATAAAAAAAGGGCCAGATGTACGACCAATTTTAGCATGCGCCAACGGGTTAGCGACCCGCTAGCGAATGCTAAAATTGGTATGGCCATGTACTAACACAATTTTGCGCGTCGCAAATGGATTGCGACTCGCAAAAAAGTGTTTAAAGACTCACTATTTGGAAGGGGAGTTCCCTTCCAAATAGCGATTCTCTAACCCATGTACGCAGGTTTTGCAATTGCAAAACAGTCGCAAATTACCACCCTCTTCAAGAGGGTGGTAATGGAGTCATAAATGGGAAGGGGTCCCCGTGGGACTCCTTCCCCTTTGTGACAGGCTCTGAAAATATTTTTTAAGGGTAGGCAGTGATCCCAGGGACCACTACCTGCCCTTAAAAAATTAAACGAAAACGTTTCTTTATTTAATTTTTTTTTAAATGCATCTTGTGCTGCATTAAAAAAACATTGCTTTATTTAAAAGGAGTCCCAGACAATGTGGTCTGTTGAGCCCAGGAGGCCACCATCCCTGGGAGGGCCTCCATTCCCAATGGGCTTGGAAATTGCGAGAGGCTCATTAATATTCATGAGCCTCGTAGCTTGCGACCCCATTGGGAATCGCAAACAGTGTTAAACACACTGTTGTATATGCAAAATATCGCCTCGCAAATTGCGAGTCGCAAACGTCTTGCAATTTGTGAGGCGCCATGTTGCGCGTCATACGTCTGGCCCAAAGAGAACTACTTGAGAGAGGGAAGCAGCGAGAGGATCAATAGACCGTTCTGTGCAATATTTTACAAATGTGTACCACTGGCTGGCGTACACAGTCTTGGTAGAGGGACACCTGCCTGTCGAAATCTCATCACAGACTTCGGGATGGAGATCGAATGCTGTCAACTGCTGCTGATCAATCTCCACACAAGAAGGCGTAGAGTGGACAGGTTCGAGGGAGGACCCTCCCCTGTTGCTGTGACAGCAGATCCACAGGGGCAGCCTGATCAGAGGATCAATGATATCAGCGTCTCCATGCCCAGTCCGGAGTCAAAGCAATGACTTGGACCGAGTCGCTCCTGATCTTCTTGAGCACTCTGGACAAGAGTGGTATTGGCAGAAAGCCACACAGGAGGCCAGCGCTCCAGTGGAGATGAAAAGCATTGAGTAGTGAGAAACTGCAGAGCACAATACTGCTGAAATTGCGCATTCTCTGCAGAGGCGAACAGATCTAGCCAAGGCTCTCCCCACTTCTGAAAAAAACCTTGCGCCACCTCCGGGTAGAGGTGCTATTCATGATTCACTAGGTATCGAAGGCTGAGTTTGTCCACCTTTTTGTTCAGGGAACCTGCCATGTGCTGAACAACCAGGGATATGCCCTGCTGCTCCAGCCATATCCAGAGACACAGGGCCTCTTGACAAAGGGTCCAGGACCCCAGTTCATTGCAGTACTACATGGTGGTGGTGTTGTCTATGAACACCTGAACCAGCTTTCCTTTTATCGAAGGAAGAACAAGTTGGTGTGGAGTCCTCTGATCTTCAACTTTTCAAGATGGCTGCCCCATCCCAGGAGTGACACAACTGTTAATACTATGTGATCTGGCTGGGGAAGGTAGAGGGTCTGCCTCTGACCCAATCACGGTTGGTCAGCCACCACTGCATTTGCTGTGCAGTTCCCTCCGTGAGCTAGACCATGTCAGAGAGATTCCCCATATGCTGCGCACACTGGAACTTCAGATTCTATTACAGAGCCTGCATGTGCCATGAGGCTCAGCAGCCTCACAGTCAGTCCCACCAAAATCCAGTACAAGGGCTGAACTATCGGTCTCGTAGCCTGATTATCCTTGACTTGCTGCTCGGGAGGATAGGCCCCAAACTGCACTGTTTCCAGAACAACTGCGATGAAAGGGAGCGTCTGAGACGGAATCTGGTGTGACTTCGGCACATTGATGGTGAACCCCATTAAAAGCAGGTGATTCAACGTAGTCTGGAGGTGGGACGAGCTCGCCTTTGGCAGCCATTTGTCGAGATAGGGGAAGACTAGCACCCCTCAGCTGCGCACCCAAGGGGCGCTGGTACGGTCAAAACGGGAGTGCTGTGAACTGAAAGTGCTCATGGCCTACCATAAACCGCAGGTAGTGCCATTGGGCAGGCAGGACGAGAATGTGAAAATAGGCGCCCTGCAAGTCCAATGTTACCAGCCAGTCTACGGAATCTAGGGCAGACAAAACTTGAGCCAGAGTGCGCATTTTGAACTTTTCCTTTTTGAGGAAGTAGCTGAGGGCTCACAGATCTAGAATAGGATGAAGGCCCTTGTCCTTTTCGGGACCAGAAAGTAGTGGGAATAGCAACCACAGCCTACTTCTGGCACCGGAATCCTCTCTATAGCCCCCTTGGCCAAGAGAGTCCTGACGTCCTCCTGAATCAAGTTCAGTTGGTCCTTTGTAAGCTGGTCGTAAGCTGGAGGCATGGAGTGAAGGGTAGTCTTGAAGGGGAGGGAGTAGCCCTTTCAGACTATCTGAAGAAGACACTAGTCCGATGTGATATTTTGCCAGTGGTGGTGATGGCTGATCCCGCCACCAACTGACCACCCATGGTCATGATGGGCCAGACTAGGAAGGTTTAGAGGCTGCAGGGGAGGGGTGGACGGCCTCGACCTTTGGCCGCCTGACCTACGAGGTTGAAAGGAGCTTCGCCCCCAGCCGGGGTGGTGATGTTGAAATTGAGCTACAGTATGGCTGGGATACGGCTGGCATGGCTAAACGCATCTTCCATGGCCATGAAAGGGGCATAAACCAGACGGGGACGGATGGTCACCAAAAAGCCCAATGACTTGACCGTAGCCCACAAGTCCTTAAAGCGCTCCGGAGTCATGTCTGCCTGGTCTCCGAATAGAAGGGTGCCATCAAAGGGCATGTCCATAAGGGAAGACTGGACATTACCAGAAAAGTCAGAAGTTCTCAGCCAGGAGTGGCATTGAATAGCCACTCTTGATGACGTTGCTCTGCCCAGCGAGTCGGTGATGTCAAGTCTACGAATGGTGAACTTTGCCACATCTTTTCTGTCTGATACCGCTTGGGAGAGAATGGGCCGGGCCTCCTCCGGGAAAGGCTGGCGGAAGAAAAAAACCTCTTGCCCCAACTATCCAGCCTCTTGGATTTCCTGTCCAGTGGAGCGGAAGGAAAAGCACCTTGTCAGGTAGAGGCTTGGACCACCAAGCTCTCAGGGTAGGGTGGTTGGTGAGGAATTTTGGGTCGCCCGTGCAAGGTGATTGTAGCATGGCACTTGTCCTCTTCACAGGGGCCCTGTGCTTTGGCAGGTTCCCAGAAGGATATCAGTCAAGACCTTGCTGAAAGGCAGGAGGGGTTCTGAGAAGGAGACACCTGGCTGCAGGACCTCTGTCAAAATGTGCGTCTTGACTTCCACCGAAAGGAGCTGACGGTCTAGGACCTCGGCTGCTCTTCTCACCACCATAGTATGTGAAGCTCTCTCCTCAGTAGCCACAGTAAGGGGTAAATGCAAGCCAGAACCTGGGGAGGTATCCAGTTCACTGGCCTTACCCAATTCCTCATACCAGTCCATTTTGTGCTCAGGCTGGTCTTGTAAAGCATCCAATGACCCATCCTAATCTTACTCCATTCCTAGCCCCTCAAAATAAGGCTGAGGAACCAACCTAGGACCCAAGGGTGTCGTCGACACTGGAATTGGCATTGGCATTGGTAGGCACCGATCCAGCTTTAGGTCGTCACGGATAAGAACGGGGCTGGTGCTGCTGGGGTGTGTGTGCAGTGTCCGAGTCTCTGCATGGGTGCCGGCGAAGGCTGTAGGGGCACGACAACCACCGGTCCGGATCCACCACCAGATCCATTGGGGGCATCGGCGCCTGAGCCGCTGGCACGGAACCCGATGGAGTCTCCCGGGCCCAAAGTCGCACCAGGAGGGCAAGTCGCCCAAATATAAGGCTCATGGCGTCATAGAATTCTTTAAGCTGGGCAGGGGTCGCTCCGGCTCCTGGAAAGGTAGGGAAGCGTGGAGCTGCCCAGGAGGCAGGTTCCGCAGAACGAGGCCTAGAGCGTCGAGATTCCTCCATCACATTGGCCGATGAATAGGGAAAAGTTAAAGCACGCTTTGACTTCTTGTGTTTCTTATGCCTCTTACCTGATCGACCCAACAACTACAAGCAGGAGGATGAGGAATTAGGACTCCTGGAGCGGTGCCCAGACATTTCCCTCGATCTGGACTAACGGTGTGGAGCCAAACTGCGGGCCACAAGCAGCTGTAGGAACCGCTTCCTCAAAGACTTCGGAACCATGGTCTACACACCAAGAATCATCAACAAAATGTTGAAAAAGGCCTGTCAAAAAGTGAGAGACGATAGCTACAGATTCCCTACCCTCCACATCTTTTAATCTGCTGTACACAGGGTTCAACTTGGTGTTCCACAGGGCTCCTCTTTAAGCTAGTTTTTAAAACATTTATCTTAGACAAAAGGCTAACTAAATAAGATCATTGGATTTTTCCTTATACACTTATTCTGCTAACACTCAGACAGTGTGGAGCATAGGTGCTTCAGAGGTTGTAATGATGAAACAGGCTAAAATGCTGCAGCAGTATTTTTTTTAGCTGAAATAAAAAATAACTAGAGGATTTGGTGATTGAAGGAAATTCTCATATTTCTGCGTGGCATTTGCCCTACCCCCTGCCATTGAGTGGCCTATCCCTCTGCAACGGGGCAAGGCGGAGCGACAACGTGGGGTGGTGGACTCCCGGCAATGACCCCGTACTACCTCCTTCATTACAGACAGACACCTGGTACACCGAACAGGACGACCTCGAAGATGAAGAACACAGCGCCTTTAATTGGGAATACAAGGAGGAGGAAGCCCCGCCTTCGTTGAACGTCAGGGACGCCGGATTGGATAAACACCAGGAAGTGATGTACGTGGCGTGTGACATCACCCAGGAGGAGAAGGCGAGGAGGGTTGTCGGAGAGCGGAGGAGAGAACAACCGAGCCACGAAGAAGTGCAGCGAGAAGAAGGAGAAGCGACCCACGGAGAGCCAGGAGGCCAACGACCCCGTGAGCCGCCGTGCCACTCTCCCGGGGGAGGAGCGTGGCTATCCCAGGTACGGGAGCGTATGGCAGCTTGGGTGGGCAAGCGAGTGTGAATAGTGTACAAAGGCCCGTGTTTGACCCCCTCGTCTCCCCCTCCTCTCGTTTCCTTATCCCCGCGTATATTCCTCACTGTCTGTCCAGACCCCTCACTCTTCACCCTGCATAGCTGTACAGATATTCACCGGTGACCCCCTCCAGCCACTGCACATGGTCCCAAGGGCATACCCCAGTAGACGGTAACACTAACGGCTCCCTCTCTGTTGGTTTTCCTTGCATGGGTCCCCGGAGCTCAGAGATTCGTCAGCCCGACCAGACCTGAGAGAGTGCAGTCACCGGAGACGTCAGACCTGACCCGTCCAACACCCGAACGCCACAACAGATCCCTGCCAATTTGCAAAGGAGAGACTCACGCTCAGAACCAGGAAGACTTTGATGTTACCCCAGAGACGTCTAATTCCAATAAAGCCTTCTTTACCCTCTCGACCCGGTATTCCTCTCGTTCCTGTCCCGCAGCCTGGTATAGTGGACATCCCAGAACCCCAAGCCCAGGTTACAGTGGTGTCAGAAGTGGGATCTACTCCCTCAGAACTCGACCCAAAAATGGAACAAGTCATCCAGACATTGATAGAAGGCCAACAGAAATTGGAATGGGCCGTCAACCAACAAATAAGCACCGCGGACGCAGACAGAGCGCTCTTCCGCAGCACCATGACGCAGCAAATGGATAATCTACACAAAGTGGTGCAGTCGCCAGGGGCCCCCGTGGCGCTAGATAGAAGGCCCACAGGACCCCAGCCATCTGGTGTGGCCCTACAAAAGTACGTCGTAGGAGAAGATCCAGACGCCTTCCTTGTCAATTTTGAAAGAGCAGCCCGCGCCTGTGGTTGGCCGGAGGAGAAATGGCCCTTCTTCCTAGCGCCCTTGTTAACGGGCGAAGCCCAGACAGCATACCAGGTTGCGAACCATGCGGGCACATCCACGTACAACGAGATCAAGGGGGTGATCCTGGACCACCTGGGAATGGATGCAGAGGCATACCGCCTCAGGTTTCGGAAGGAGAAAGGAGTCCAGGGGGAAAACCCGAAAACCCTGTATTTGCGACTCAAAATGGCAGCTGAAAAGTGGCTGAGACCAGACATAAGGAATAAAGAAGACGTGATGACGAGCATAGTCCTTGAACAGTTCATGGAGGCGCTCCCCTATGGTACTCAACGGTGGCTGAGACAACATCCTGGACTGACGGCTTCTCAGGCGATTGAGATGGCGTCCAACTATACGAGGGCAGCACCGAGATCCTTCCCGTGGGACACCGATAAACCCACAAAGACTCCAACCCCTCTTGACAAGAAAGAAAAAAAGAAGGCTGTCTATGAACTCCCGAAGCCCCGGCCTTTCCGCCCGGATGTGACCCCGTTGAAAGGACCCCAGTGTTTCGAATGCGGGGAGTGGGGCCATACAGCACGGTTATGCCCCCGGAAAAAAAACAGTGAGGAGCCCATGGAAGTCGGATATATACCAAAAGCCGTGATGTACTCCGCAGAAATGGGACCTTCTTATTACGTAAGGGTGCGGGTGAACCACGTCATGGTGAAAGCCCTCCTCGATTCAGGGTGTAGACAATCAGTTATAAGGGAAAGACTACTAGAACCCTCTCAGATAGGGAAAGAAGGGGAAGTACACATACGGTGTGTTCACGGGGACGTCAAGACCTATCCCGTTGCACGTATCACTATTCACCCCATAGGGAGGGAACCATGCACTGTAAGAGTAGGGGTACTAGGGTCCCTGCCCGAAGAATTGATTCTGGGGGTTGACAATCCGCAGTTCCTGGCCCTGTTCAAAAGAGAGCTAGAGAAACATCCAGCCGGGGCATACTTGTCCGCCGAACCGTGGGTTCTAGACAAGGGACTCCGATTTGCTCAAGCGAACGACCCTACCCTCTTGAATGCGTGGGAAGCCGCCCATCTGGCAATAACAACAGACAGCAGGATAAGATACCCCAGGTTTAGCATAGTGAATGACCTGCTATACCGCGAAGGAAAGGAGGGAGACCAGAGGCAACTGGTGGTACCAAAAGATTTCAGAGAACAGATACTGTTCTACGCCCATACCCACCTGACAGCAGGGCACAGCGGGGCCGAAAAGACCACCCAAAACATCCTACGGTTGTTTTTCTGGCCTGGCATATATAAAGAGACGGAGGCATATTGTCAACACTGTGAGGTGTGTCAGCGGAAAAACCTGACTAAACCCCCATCAGTCCCATTACAGCCCCTGCCCATTATCGGCAATCCATGGGAACGTGTGGGGATGGACCTCATCGGGCCCTTACCACGCACCTCCCGAGGACATACCTATGCCCTAGTGGTGGTGGACTATTCCACCAGATTTCCCGAGGCGTTTCCGTTAAACTCCCCAACCACCAAGAACATAGCTGAGAAGCTGGTTGAATTATTTTCACGAGTAGGGTTTCCCCGGGAAATCCTAACGGATCAAGGGACGCCCTTTGTGTCTCGGATGATGAGGGAGGTTTGTAAGACTCTGGATCTCCATCACATCCGCACTTCAGCATATCACCCCCAAACAGACGGGCTGGTGGAAAGATACAACAGGACACTCAAGAACACCCTAAAAAAACTGTTGAGTGCCGAAAACAAAGACTGGGACAAAATGCTCCCGTTAGCCCTTTATGTGGTAAGGGCACAGGTCCAGAGCAGCCTCGGTTATTCGCCCTTCGAACTCCTGTATGGCCGACAACCGCGGTCCCTTCTAGAGATAACCAGAGAGACATGGGAAAGAGAGGAGGCTACTGAGCAACGGTCTCTGCTGGAGTACACCCAGCAGTTAAGGTCTCGTTTGGGCAAGTTGCGTGATCTGGCCCATTCGAACCTACAGTCGGCCCAACACCACCAAAAGAGTAACTACGATAAAGGGAAACGATGGAGAACTCTGAACAGTGGGGACTGGGCTTTGGTACTGCTCCCGTCTACTACGCAAAAATTCAGGAGTGAGTGGAAGGGTCCGTACCAAGTGCTTGAGAAGTTCGGCAACACCACTTATAGGTTGCTTATGTCACCCAATCGCAAGCAGACCTTCCATATAAACCAACTGAAAAAGTGGTTAGGACCAGCACCCAGAACGACTAATCTGGTGCTACCAGAAAGCAGCACCGAGTCAACCCTGGGCTCCCTACCCATCAACCCAGAGCTCATAGACTCGGAAAAACAGGAGTTGCTTGACGAACTCCGCCGGTATTCGCATCTGTTTTCGGATACACCAGGGTGCACCCACCTAGCAGAACATGAGATACAAACAGACGAAGGGCGAATGGTAAAACAAAGAGCGTATCGCATACCTGCCGCAAAAAGGGCGGATGTACGTCAAGAAGTAGCAAGCATGTTGAAACTAGGGGTCATCCGACCATCAAAGAGCAGCTGGTCATCCCCCATTGTTATGGTCCCCAAACCGGATGGGTCCACCCGGTTTTGTATGGACTTCAGGGCACTGAACGCCATTTCCACGTTCGATGCGTTTCCCATACCCCGGGTGGACGAATTAATTGAACGAATAGGGGAGGCCAAATACATAACGACTCTGGACCTGACGAAAGGTTATTGGCAGGTACCCCTGAGGGAGGAGGACCGCCACAAAACCGCATTTGCCACAGAGGACGGTCTGTTTGAATTCAATGTCCTTCCGTTCGGCCTCCACGGGGCACCTGCCACGTTCCAAAGACTCATGAATACAGTGTTGGCACCCCATAGGAGATACAGTTCGGTATACCTAGACGACATCGTCATCTTCAGTCACACCTGGAAAGAGCACCTAGACCACTTAACGAACGTACTGGCATCTCTGGGTGATGCCAGGTTGCATGTCAATGCAAAGAAATCAAGAGCGGCTTACTCCAAGGTTAAATACCTCGGGTTCATGTTGGGAGACGGGGTGATTGCACCCCAGGAGGAGAAAATCAAAGCAATCACTGAGACACCTTTTCCTTCCACTAAAAGGGAGCTCAGGGCGTTCCTGGGCCTTATGGGCTACTATCGTCGGTTCATTAAAAACTTCGCCGAGATAGCAAACCCCCTGACCAATCTCCTGCAGAAAAACGTGAGAAATGCCCTACCGCGTCCTCCCTCCGATGAAGCCAGGAAGGCCTTCCTTCTACTGAAGAAAGCCATAACCACCAGCCCAGTGCTTCTGCCCCCTGACTTCGGAAAACCCTTTTCCCTTGCGACAGACGCTTCCGAGTCAGGTATCGGTGCAGTACTTTCCCAGGTGGGGGATGACAACGCCGAGCACCCCATATTGTACATTAGCCGGAAACTACATCCACGGGAGCAAAAGTATCCCACCGTGGAAAAGGAGTGCCTTGCTATTCGGTGGGCTGTAGACAAGTTAAGATACTACCTGGAGGGGAGGGCGTTCACTCTCTACTCCGATCACGCCCCTTTACAGTGGATGCACAGGAACAGGACACAGAATGCCCGCGTCCTGCGATGGTTTTTGTTTCTTCAACCCTTTGCGTTTACGGTGGTGCACCGCAAGGGGAGGGACAATGGGAATGCTGATTTCCTTTCTCGCATGCCCCTTCTCCCCAATCGGGAGAATCCAGGGGGGGAGGAATGTAACGGGGCAAGGCGGAGCGACAACGTGGGGTGGTGGACTCCCGGCAATGACCCCGTACTACCTCCTTCATTACAGACAGACACCTGGTACACCGAACAGGACGACCTCGAAGATGAAGAACACGGCGCCTTTAATTGGGAATACAAGGAGGAGGAAGCCCCGCCTTCGTTGAACGTCAGGGACGCCGGATTGGATAAACACCAGGAAGTGATGTACGTGGCGTGTGACATCACCCAGGAGGAGAAGGCGAGGAGGGTTGTCGGAGAGCGGAGGAGAGAACAACCGAGCCACGAAGAAGTGCAGCGAGAAGAAGGAGAAGCGACCCACGGAGAGCCAGGAGGCCAACGACCCGTGAGCCGCCGTGCCACTCTCTCGGGGGAGGAGCATGGCTATCCCAGGTACGGGAGCGTATGGCAGTTTGGGTGGGCAAGCGAGTGTGAATAGTGTACAAAGCCCCGTGTTTGACCCCCTCGTCTCCCCCTCCTCTCGTTTCCTTATCCCCGCGTATATTCCTCACTGTCTGTCCAGACCCCTCACTCTTCACCCTGCATAGCTGTACAGATATTCACCGGTGACCCCCTCCAGCCACTGCACATGGTCCCAAGGGCATACCCCAGTAGACGGTAACACTAACGGCTCCCTCTCTGTTGGTTTTCCTTGCATGGGTCCCCGGAGCTCAGAGATTCGTCAGCCCGACCAGACCTGAGAGAGTGCAGTCACCGGAGACGTCAGACCTGACCCGTCCAACACCCGAACGCCACAACGGATCCCTGCCAATTTGCAAAGGAGAGACTCACGCTCAGAACCAGGAAGACTTTGATGTTACCCCAGAGACGTCTAATTCCAATAAAGCCTTCTTTACCCTCTCGACCCGGTATTCCTCTCGTTCCTGTCCCGCAGCCTGGTATAGTGGACATCCCAGAACCCCAAGCCCAGGTTACACCCTCTTACCTTGAATTCCATTTTGATTCCAATCTCTCCTGATCATCGCAAGTAAACAGAGGAGCAAGTACAGGTTTTGTTTTACAGTCTGTATGTAATAAGGATGCTTCTGCCAATCTTACTGGATGTAAGTGAAAAAAACATCACCAATATCAGGATTTTGCACAAGTTAGACTGCAGTTACTCATTCTGCCTGGGGAGACACAAATATTTGCTCTCTTTATGTCAGGTGCCACAGAAAGCGGCGGCTCAATTTTTAGCAAGATTCATGATTAGAACGACATCTTATTTTTGTGTTTACATCGCTATATTTTACACGTTGCTAAGTGAGCTGTAACTAACCAGCCTGGGGTTGTTTATGTTCCTGCTCAGAGGGGGCCTGGCAGTTCAGGCTGGACTGTTCTTTCAAGAGCAAGGCTAAGGCTAATTTGCATATGGCTGGTTCCCGTCTGAGGTGGCATTGTTCGCATAAAATGACAGACTGAATTGCAGCCCTGAGTAATAACCACTGGCTGGAAATAAATCAAGGAATCCACCAATCAATTGTGACGTTTCCTTCTTTACAGCCATGGCATAATGTGTTTGCTCAGGTATAACAAGCCCTTCTGCTGGCAAAAAATCCCCTTCTTGAGTGGTGTATAACTCTTTGGGATGTTGCAAATCTGCCAAAACTACATGTAGAGTATGCTGGAGGCAAAGAGATCATCTGCATTCACTAATATCATTCTTATCGTCTACAGATCAGATGCATGAGGAAACCGAATGTCATCCGATTCAGAAACAAACACATTTTCAAACCTAGGAAAGATCTCATGTGAAGCTATTTTAAAAATCTTGGTGTATTTGCTTCACGCTGCCTATCTAATCCCGCTGCACCTCCATTGTGCTGGGCATCGGCCTGAGGCTTCCTGTCTCCGCTGCAACCACCGCAAGCCAATTTATATCACATGGTATGGCTTTGCTCCGCAATCACGCGCTACTGGGAATCAGTGACAGGGGAGCTTACTGAGGTTCTGGGCTGGGAGGTCCCCCTTGTCTCAATGAATGTGCTCTTGGGTATCACCAAGGGGATGGATGGCTCCAGAGCTGAAAAACTCTTTCTCAACACAGCATTGATGGTGGCTAAAAGGGACATTGCGGCCAACTGGCTGGACTCGGCTGCTCCCACTATGGCACGTTGGCGCAGGGGGGGTGGACTAGTGCGCTGCACAGGAACGGCCCCTGTATGAGGCCAGAGGATGCCCAAAGACGTTTCGCAGAATGTGGGGCAAATGGGTCGGGTGATAGAGGACTGATACTTTCACTGAACAATCGAGAACTGGGTGCGTGTAATGATGTCTTCTCCTTGCTTGTGGACTCCTGTATGCTGGTGTACTATTATCTCATTTTGCTTTGCACCGCTAACTGTATTCACTGCTGGTGTTGTTCTCTCTTGTTGATCTCTCATAAAATCAATAAAATTGGTTATAAAAAAAAAATCTTGGTAAACAAATCCTTAAACAATGCTCTGCTATGGCCTCAGCACTATACATAATTTTGCATGTCACAAATTCTGTTTGTAGCATTGTGCCTCTGTCACTAAAATAAATCCAAACAGTTACTTCAAAATTAAATTTGCAGCAGAAGTTACAACCAGCACTGCAATGGCAGAAGCATCTGGCTTTGAAGGAACCAGAGTTGACACTGACTTGGCATCAACCTAGTAGGCCAAAAAACATTCAACATTGGTTGTTGAAAGTCCTATATTTAATTAGCATATGCTGCTACAATGGAAGAGATAACCTAAGGTATTAGATGAAGGTAAGAACCTGGAGTGAAGAAGCTAATTATGTATCCTTAAAGTTGTTGTGCAGGAGGAGGACCTTCCTGTATGAATGAATGAATAACTTTATTGTTTGGTTACTCAAAACCATTACATTAAAACAAACGTATAAAAAGGATTACAAAAGTTAAAACAGGAAATGTGTTAGCAAAATAGTCTATGCATCTACGGAGTCTCTATTCATTTAAGCCCTGAGTGGCCATCAACTTGGACCGTGTCTCTTGAATGAACTTGCCAAATTAGGCCATGTCTTTTACTGTGGACAGTGTATATAATTCATGGACCTCCTCCTTTGCGGTGCGGGTCCCCGCTTGTCTTAAGATGGACCTAAGATAAAGACTGCGTGCTGCGCGCAGGTCCGGACAGCAGAGTAGCAGATAAGCTTGGGACTCACGTTTGTAATTGCAAAGCCTGCATTCCAATACACCCAGTTCTGCCCGTTCAACGGCATATAGTTCTTTAAGGGGCAGAGGGTGTAGTCTGTAGGCTAGAATCTTATGGAGAGCTGTGCGGCCCACGGCCTGCAGGACCTTCCTGTACTGTCTCTGAGGTGAAGGCAGATCCTTGATTTAGTAACCATTGACGAATAAACCTCAACCTGCTCCATACCAAAGCAATGAAAAGTTTAGTCTTCCTCTCACAGATCATTTTAGTATTCCTGAGGCCACATTTGTGACAAGTTGTTTCTACTTCTTAGACACCAAGGGCAATTGGTGAACGGTTCAGGTCAAAATCAGTATGACACAACCTTTATGGCTTAAAGCCTGATGATTTTGAAAAAAAAACATCCCAAAAATACTTGGTGGCTCCAGAGCACTGTGGCTGTTGAAGTACATTAACGAATGAACTAATATCACCATGGAGCCTTTACACAGAACTATTGCTTCACTTCGGCGGCTGTTCAGAGACGACATCGTTGATGTCAGAAAGCACCATCTGGCACCATCAACTCAATATAGTAAGATTCTGTGCAGACACAGTGTGGCTTTTGTAAAAGTGGTTCAGATTAAAGGCAGTAGAAGGATACAGTATGCATTAGAAGTATGTGTTCAGTAAAGAGGTTGTAATGAGACAAATGCATATGGTGTTTAAACTAAAACTTAACCTAAGTGCAGATGTACCACGAAAACTAAGGCTCTTATTACCATTAAGAAGATGATTCATAGGACAAGCAGCTTGATGACCATCCATCTCCTCCATAGCATCACTCATTAGATCCCGCAAAATCTGTTGCTCTGCTTCTGCGAGCACTGCACCTTGAGAAGAGGATTTATGATTTGGCACTGACTGCAAAAATAAAGTTCACATTAAAAAAACTTGATTTGATTTTATATGGACAGTTTTTGTTTAATATCAACAAAAGATGTACCATTTATATGGTACATCTTGGAGGGTAGGCATGTTTGTAAGTAGAAAATATATCTGTACTGTCATTTACTTACAATTACAACACTAACCCCACAGTTATGCATTCGACATTCACAATCATTTACGGATCAATCAAAAATATGTCTCACAAACTTCATGAGTGGAATATTTCAAGACCGCATAAAAAAGGAAGTTAGTCAACAGTAACAATGCATCCCATCAGAGTATTGATCACATATTTACATGCGTTGTAACATTTCTAATAATCAGAATGAGCCCTCGGAAAGTTAATGACTGGGTAGTTGTATATAAAATCATATGTACTATAATGTTTGGGGTTTAGTATTTTACTTAGGGCAGAAATGGATTTAAAAGAAAATGTGTAAGTAATTTTCAAAGCAGAGAATGAGCATTTAGGACCTGATTGAGAATTGGGCAGCAACAGGAAATCTTCTGATTTGTGGAGAAAGTGCTAATTCTGGAGGACAACCAGTTGGCAATATTTCCTCCAAAAGACTATCCAAATGATGGCAGAAATGACCCATGAACATCATAGTCCAAATGTGGCACTTACTTCACAAATCAGTCATTTGCTTTACCATCCAGCTGTTATCAGGCCCACAACCATGGGTTGATTACAAAGAACGGTTATCAGAGTGAATGGTGAGGCAATACATTGCCAATGTTACATACAGCTATTACCGATACAAATATACAGAACATTCTGTATAATTGACTAAGTTCATTTCATAGTACGACAACTAAGTAAACTGATGGAGAAGATGAAAAATAGGTAGTGTGAGGAAGTTTGAAAAAGGTCTACAATACTTTTTACTACATTGGTCAACCTGAGAGCTACCTGGCTCAACCTGCAAACTCCCTGGTTTAAGTATACTCATGAGAAGGAGTTTGGACATACATTCACTTCAAGGCCGAACATCAAAAAGGATAGAGCGATGAATGTGACCACAGGCATGGAAGTGCTAGGCAGCAAGGAGGATTAAAAACTACTGTTCGAAATCAGGGCTTTCCTAAGCTACAGAAAAGATTTATATATAAATGATGAACTAATAAGATAGTATTAGACCGTAGAAATAACTCATGGAATAGGTCAAACCGGAGACCATCAGACAGTCAAAGCATCTTCTTTCTTAACAAGAGAGTTTATAATTCTATGAATATACTTAGATGTCCTCTGGTACAACACTGTTATCTTATGTGACTTTGTAGAGCGTGGCTAATTACCTGTGAGGGTATCCAGACGCTGAGTAGGGCAGGCCTAAAGAGGGAGGAGGAGATCATGCGGGTTTCGTCTGGAAGAGCCATGTCTTGAGGTTCCTTCGGAATTACAGGAGGAAGGGGTATATTCTGAGGTATTTCGGGAAGTCGTTCCATCTCTTGGCTGCGAGGTATTAGAAAAAGCATCCTCCGTTTCTGATCTTCTTGATGCGAGGGAGATGTGCTCTTTCCTGGGATGCAGATCGAAGGTGTCTGGTGGGTTGGTAGAAGTTAAAGTGGTGGTTGAAGAAAGCTGGACCGGTGCTGTCGAGAGCTTTCTTGGTGTGGGTAAGTAGCTTGTACTTACATTTTTCCTGGATGGGAGCCAGTGGAGATTGAGGAGATTGTGGAGAGATGTGTTTATTTAACCGGATGTTCAGGATGAGTCTAGCAGCAGCACTATGGGTGGTTTGGAGTCGGCATAGGACATGGGCTGCGATTCCTATATAGAGGGTGCTTCTTTAATCAAGTCTATTTGTGATAAGAGCCTGGGTGACCGTTCATGTGGTGTTCAGTGGGATCCACTTGAAAATCTTGTGCAGCATTCGCAGGATGTGGAAGCATGATGAGGATACGGCGTTGATCTGTCTGCTCTTAGAGAGGCTGGTGTCCAGGATGATCCCAAGGTCCTCTGCATGTTCTGCAGGGGTCGGAGGGGGACAATTTCAGAGGGCGACTAAGAGGCGTCCCAAGTGGAGTGGTTGTTGCCACAGATAGCACTTCGGTTCTGTCTCTGTTGAGCTGAAAGGAGTTGTTTTTCATCTGTCAGTGACATTTCTCAGTTTTGGGTTACACGTGTTAGACCCTCTGCCGGATGGTTTAATCAGGATATGCCATTATCGAAGAAGTCCTGCAAATGCCTAGAGCATTTATGGTGAAAATATTATAGTGTTGATAGTAAAGCCAACTATAATGTGGCACTTAAACAACATCATAGGCAAATACGCAGCAATCGCAGACAATATTATGTGCAGAAGATTGAGTCTTCTACTAACTCCTCGAGAGAACTTTTTTCAATTTTCAATTCCATGTCATCTTTGCATCGCGTTTCTGCTCGTAATACTCCTTTTTCTAAGATCTGCAATGTGATGGCTAGATTCTTTGCTGATAAAGTGGCAAAAATGTATGACTCCTCTTCGCAGGATGTCAGAGACATCCGATGCCCGGAAGCTTGGTTTGAGGTTTCATCATCTGGGGACAGCCTAGCTAGTTTTATTGTTCTTTCTCTGCATGAACTTAGGATGCTTTTTACCAAAGTCAAATCTGGGTGACCGATGGACTCCCCTCCACCCAAAATTTTGGTTTTGGGAATGGAATCTATTCTATCTCATTTGCGCAATTTGATTGGCAGGTCACTTATGAGGGGTCAATTATCTCTGTGGTGGAAGCATGCTACTGTTGTGCTCTTCTTAAAAAACCTTTAGACCCAAGGCTGCCTGAAAACTTTAGACCAATCTTGCTGCTGCCCTTTTTTACGAAGGTGACTGAAAAGCATGTGAACATGCAACTAACAAATTTAATAGAGACCAATAATCTGTTACACCTGACCCAGTCAGGCTTTCGGGCACACCACTCTACAGAGTCAGCTTTATTGTTAGCTTTGGAATCTCTTAGACTCTGTGCAGACATTGGACAGGCAGCAGCATTAATAATGTTGGATGTCAGCACAGCATTTGACACGGTGTCTTATGGCATTCTTTTAGCGTGGCTAAGGAACCGCAGTGTCAGGGGTATGGCTCTGAGGTGGTTGACCTCCTTCCTCCAAGACTGCACCTTCCAGGTAGCCCAAGGGCCCTTTTCCACTGAAACACAGCCTCTGCTAAAGGGAGTGCCTCAGGGCTCCATGTTGAGCTCTACTTTATTTAATCTATACATGCGACCCTGGCAGAGATCATCGAACAACACAATGTTACCATTCCATCTTATCCTGATGATACGCCACTTATTGTCACTTTGTACCAGGAAGTGGAAGATGCGGATGCCCAATTTAGTTTGGCGAAGCTGGCAGAATGGATGAGGAGCTGCCTTAGGCTTAATGCTAAAAAAACTGAGTTCCTCATTGTTGGTAAAGCTTCCTCTGTCTGGTTTTCCGCCTGGTGGCCTGGTGCTTTGGACCCGTTCTAGTCCCTAAGTTAAAGATAAAGAACATAGGAGTTTGGTTTGACCCTAAACTGACTTTTGATAGTCAGATAGCTTGTGTTGCAGGCAATTGTTTCAGCACCTTAAAAATTCTGGGGATGATTATGGATATTCTGCCTCTGGCCGCCAGGAAAACCCTAGGCCAGGCATTGGTGACATCCTACCTAGACTTTTGCAATATCCTTTAGATTGGGGCCTCGCGGGGTAGATTGCAAAAGTTGCAGAGAGTACAAAACAAGGCTGCATGTTTATTGTTAAATCTACCCAGACGTGCGCCTTCTGGTCCAGCTCTTGCCAAATTGCACTGGCTTCCTCTAAGTAAGAGAATCTCTTTTAAACCTATGTGCCTATGCCATAAAATCCTCAACAGCAGGGGCCCTCGGTACCTGTTTCCCATGGTGACACCTTATTATCCCAGCCGCAGTCTCAGGTCATCTAAGGCTAAGCTGGCTGTGGTCCCATCAGTGAAAAAATCCTGGATGGGTGGCTGCTCTTTTGGTTTTTGAGCTGCAAAGGTGTGGAACACCATACTTCTCCATCTTAGAATGGAGTCTTTGGAAACAGATTTCAGTAAGATGCTCAACATTTGGTTATTTCAGCTGCTCTAGGTGATCGGTTGAGATTGAACTCAGTATTGTCTGGAGTTGGTTTTCTTTAGCTATGGTCTGTATTCTTCTTTGTTAGTTCAGTTTGGTAGTAGACTGGCAGGACAATCCTAGCACGGGGACACTCCATCTGGTGTAACCAAGAGCTTTATAAATCAAATTATTAATATTATTGCTTTGGCGATGCTGGTTGAATCAGTAAGTGAGAGGATGAGCTGTGTGTCATTGGCGTAGGACACTATGTTGATGCTGTGGGTTCTGACGATGTCAGTGAGAGGCGTCATGTAGACATTAAAGAGTGATGGGTTGACCGACGATCCTTGAAGGACTCCGCAGATGAGTTTCTTGGGTTCTGAGGTGACGGGTGGAATTCTAACTCATTGAGTTCTGTCCGTGAGGAAGGAGTAAATCCACTTGAAGGCCAATCTGCAGGTACTCACATGCCGAAGCTTTCTGATGAGTGACTAGTGGGAGACAGTACTGAACGCTGCAGAGAGGTCGAGGAGGATGAGTGCAGTTGTTTCTTCTCGATCAAGGATGCTTCTGATGTAATCGGTGGCCGCAATGAGGGCTGTCTCTGTGCTGTGGTTGGTGCGAAAGCCTGATTGAGAGATGTCTAGGTATTGATGGAGTTCTAGGTGGTCCTTGAGTTGGATATTGTTGGCTTTCTAAATAAGCTAAGGTAGAAAAGACAGGAGCAAGCTAGGTCTGTAGGTGCTGGGGGTGTTGGGAAGCGCTGTTGGTTTACTCAATAGGGCACTGACTTTTGCATTTTTCCAGCAAGACAGGAAGGTGGCGGTGCTTATGGAAGTGTTGATGATAGCGGTGAGCGCAGTGGAGATGATGGTTCTTCCAAGGTTGTATATGAAGAGGGGCATGGGCCTGAGGGGGCTCCTAAGTGGATGGTATTCATCAGGGAGGGGGTTTCTTCATTCAAGAGGGGGTTTCAGTTGCTTTGCAGTTTTTTTGCGTTGCATAGTTGCTGTTGGTAGAATTTAAGGGCACTTTGTATGTGCATCTTGAAGGTGATGTTTTTGTCAAGTCTCCATTTTCTTTCAAGTAGTTTGCAGTGACACCTAGTCTCCCTGAGGTCGTCATGTACCAATTGGGTCTTCATTTTTTTGTAGGTCTTATTTCTGGTGGGAGCGTTGTGGCTGGTGCAGTCGGCGAGACATTTAGTGTCACCATTGAGGTTCCTGGTATGGTTAGGTGGGTGTTCCTGTAGGGTTTTCTTTGGATTTTTTGCCCCAGTATTTTGTTGGTGCTTTGAGTTTTTCTGGTGGGGTGGCTTGGTGGGCTGGCATCTTGAAATGTATGATGTACTGGTCAGACCATGTCAGCGGGGTCATGTTAGTGATCTTGTTGGAGGAGAAAATAGGGTGGAGGTTAGGGCCTGATGTGCGGGTTGGTCCACTGATGACCTGGGTGAGCCTGAAGTTGTGGAGGATGTTGAGGAGGGCCATAGACTTAGAGTCTGTAGTGCCTTCCAGGTGGAAATTGAGGTCCCAAACAAGGATGTAGTTGGTTTATTTGATGGAGAGGGGAGCGATGAAGTCTGCAATGTGGTTGCAGAATTCTGCTTGGGTCCCGGGGGATGGTAGGTAAGGTTTCCATTAATGGTGGCATTGTTGTCCGTTTGCATTTTGTAGTGGAGGTGTTCCAGGAAGTTGCTGTCCGAGTCAGTGGAGGTGGTGCAGTCAATCGTGTTTTTGTAAATGATCACACGTCCTCCACCTGGTTTGTGGGTTTGGTCCTGGTGTATGATTTTGTAGGTTGGCGAGTTGGCTGTGGCGATGTCCAGGTTGGAGAATGAGTTGAGGCAGTTTCGGTCAGGAGGAGAAGGTCGTTGTGGTACTTTTGAGAAGGTCCCAAATTTTGGTGGAGTGTTTCCTGAGGGATCGGACGCTGTGGAGCATGGCAAACACTTGGTGCGGGTGGTGGTGTGCGTCGGTTGTTTGGAGGTGAGGGTGTAGACGCCTGTGGTGTCACAGGTGAAATTACAATGGGTGCAGGAAAAAAGGTCCAAAGTGCTGCTGGGGGATGTGTGCCAGCAGCGTATTTGCCTGTGTGTATTTAAGAGGTCTTGGAGGATGTCGAGGAGGAGTGTGTGTGTTCATTGGCTCTGGTGGCAGCTGTGGTTGTGGTGTTGCATTGGATGGTAATAGGGCCAGGGTTTCTGGTGATGTCCAGGTGCAGATGGTTTTGCTGCTGCCTGCATTAAGTAGGTTGCGGGGTGGGTAGGATTCGGTTGCCGGGAAGAACGGTGAGCAGGAAAAACCCGGGCAGCGACAGTGTCATTTGGTCAAAAGGAAGCAACTGGATCAGGTAGGAACAAGCAGGAACTGGAGGCCACTGGAAAGCTAGATGCCCAGGTGTCTACTGATGCAGCCTCGCAGCGGCCTGCAGTAAGTAGCTACTGAGGGAGACGGGGGTTCTGTTGGCAGTTAGAATGGTAAGCGGTATAAACCTAGGCAAGAAAACCCAGGCAGCGGCAGTGTAACTTGGTCAAAAGGCAGCAACTGGATCAGGCTGTAACAAGCAGGAACTGGAGGCCACTACCGACTGGTAAGCTAGATGCCCAGATGCCTACTGATGAGGTTGTGCTGCGGCCTGCATTAAGTTGTCCCTGGGGTCAGAGGGGCTTCTGTTGGGAGGAAGAACAGGAAGCGGGAAAAAAACAGGGGGAAACCCCAGGCAGTGGGAAAAACTCGTGCGGGAAAACCCGGGCAGCGGCAGTGTCACTTGGTCAAGAGGCGGCAACTGGATCACGCTGGAACAAGCAGGAACTGGAGGCCACTGGCAAGTGGCAAGCTAGGTCCCCAGATGCTTACTGATGCAGGTGAGCTACGGCTAGCATTAAGTAGATCCTGTGGTGGGAGGGGCTTCTGTGGTCAGGAAGAACAGGGAGCAGGAAAAACCTGACTGGGAAAACCAGGGCAGCGGCGGTGTCACTTGGTCAAAAGGTAGCAAATAGATCAGGTTGGAACAAGCAGGAAAAGGAGGCCACTGGCAAGTGGCAAGCTAGGTGGCCTGGTTATTAAGGGTAGAAGGGTATTAATGGTAGAATTTGCTGGTGCCGCTATCAGTCAGTCCGGTTCATTCTGCAAGCCTGAGAACTATTGGCCAGAGATGGGTTTACATTTGCGAGTAATGAAAATATTATAGGCATGTGTTATGGCGGATACCACCTTGTGGGGTAATTTTATGATGAAATCTGGAATAGTTGTTTCTGTTTGAAAATAGAACTTATTATATCAGACTAAGTATTTCTATTGCACCTAATTTGTGGAAATGGCGAAACTTAAATTAACAATATTTATTAATTCTCAATATGGACATGTGGGCTTCTTTGAAAGTAGGCAATGATAATTCAGCTTGACATTAATTAGGAAGATGGGTTTTGAGGGTTGAGTTGAAGGCAGATATGGAGAATTCAATTTGAAGAACATTACAGTGTAGAATGTTAGAAGTTTGATGTACTTGAAGTTGGACGGCACAGAGTTCGGCATACGTCAGGGCATTTAATTCTGTGTGAAATAGGGAGGTAAGCTACAATGTATTGACTTGAATACAAAAATGACACGCTTGAAGTGTGTCCTATGTTTTGGGGGAAGTGAACCAAACTGGTGCAGGTAGTTGGAGGTATGAGAGCATACTGGGCAATGTATGAGTGCACCTGAAACAAAGCTGATAGCTTATTAGAGGGAGGAGAAGTTACACTGCAGGGACTGATTCAAAGGCTCTGGCACTAATTAAGTTGGCAAATGACAAGGATGCTGATTAGGGATTTGGACAACTGCGAAAGAAAATGTGTATTAATATTCTGAATATTTAAGGCCAGATGTAGGTGGCCAATTACCGGTCGGTAACGGACGAATTCGGACGTTACCGACCGGTAATTGGAATTTGAGATGTAGGTCACTCAATTTTACAGAATCGGTAAATTTACCGATCGGTAAATTTACCGATTCTGTAAAATACCGAGTCGGTATTTTTACCGAATCTGTAAAATTGAGATGTAGGTGGGACTCTTCTGAGTCCCACAAGCCTTACCGAATCGGTATTTTACCATCAAATCCTATTTGATGGTAAAATACCGATTCCGGTGTGCATGCACATGTGTTTATGCACACCTGTGCCATATGACAGGCAGACCTGCCCTTAGGGCAGGTATGCCTGCCACATGGCACCCCAACCCGTTTTGGGGGTGCTAGAGGGTGTCAAAGTGACACCCCCTGCACCCTTGTGAAATTCGGTATTTACCGATTCGGTAATTACCGATTCGGTAATGCCCATTCAATCCTATGGGCTTCAAAGCCCATAGGAATGAATGGGCATTACCGGTCGGTATTTACCGAATCGGTAAATACCGAATTTTACCGATTCGGTAAATGCACATCTGGATTTACCTACATCTCGGTACTTCTATTTTACCACTTCTTAAATACCGAATCGGTATGATTCGGTATTTAAGAGGTGGTAAAATAAAATTACCTACATCTGGCAATTAGTGTTTACAAGTTGCAGCAGGTTATGTGATGATAGTCCTAAACTTCACATTGAATTAGACTTGTACAAAATGTTTCATAGCAGATGGAAAGGATAAAACGATGTTGGGAGATTGCGACAAGGCATTTGTGAAGTAAATAATTACTGCCTTAGGGCTTCATTATGAGCGGACTGTAAGTCTCAAAGGGGCCAGTGACATGGGATAGCCACCCCATCTTGCTTACAAGTCATGCAATAGCTTGATGGAGCAGCTAACTTCTAGTAGATACAGCAGTTTCTTCAGGAAGGCTGTGTAAATCTCTCTCAGTTGAATTCAGTTGCATTTTCTTGTCCTTTGTACTTTGTAAGACTCCATGACTTTGATTACCAGTTTGGTGGTAAAAAACAGCATTTACCAATTTCGCAAGGGTCTGTGTCCCGCAGAATCTGCATTTACCAAATTTGTGAAAGACCAGACTGTGCTCTTCGTCACATGAGGTACACAGAACACACAATATAGAATATATGCACAAAGCATCCGATAGTGCCAGAAGCTCCTGGAGTGAGAAAATGAATCACCAGAGAATAGATATAGCATCAGCATGACATCCCCAACGCATATCAACATCCCCTTCCTGTGTGGGAGTGTGCAGGAAGTCATTTTGAGTGGCCAAAGTACCTTAAAACAAGACAACCATAATCTATTGCCATCCTATGACGTCACTCAGTTTTCACAAACCGAAACCGCCAAACACTTCCATCCTGGACACCAGTAGAGTAAGGAAGTAAATTCATGGAATCTGAGCTGGAGGTCCTAGCCAAGGATATGGTATTTTGGCTCATGTGTCACCTCATTCTTAGGACCTTTAAAATAATATAACTAACAAAATCTATGCCATATACACATGATGTTGAGAAAGTCAAAACAGTTCCAAACCTTGAAATGCTAGATGTGTAAGCGATTTGCCAGGCACACGCACACAGGCATGGCAACTGGTGGTGGTTCTCCACCTCAGCTATAACTAAAGCTAAGGGCAGAAAAAATGGTGACTATCCTCAACATGTCTGGAGTGGAAGACATTAATGAAGGTCTCAACGTCGGCGGAATCCCATGTAAAATACATAAGAGTTTACGATGGAAGTACATGGGATTTGTTAAAACAACCGACTTCGCTGAGAATTGTCATTATTGTCAAGAGTGAGTGACCAATGTAATTTACTACACATATTCACACTGATCCATGTTTGTGCTGCCATAGTGCCTAACGACTCTCTAATGGTACTGCTGACATATACTGAGACTGGACTGCAACAATCATATCACAATGTAATCTTGATGATGCAAGATTGATGTGTCTGCTGCTCACCAAACAACCAAGTATGTTCCCTCTGTGGCACACACGTTTGCTTTGGTGGCAATTGCTGTGTGGGTATCCATTGGAAACTGTATATGCTGCTCACTCTGCCATTCACACGGTCGAATATTTAGTTGCAGGTTGGCTGAGAAATGCCATGCACTGATCCTACTATCCATTGTGTGGTGCCTGCTGCTCAGAACTCAAGCACTGCTACCATTTTCTGAAAAGGGAAATAGAAGTGGATCCCTGTGATCGCCTCCAAGGTATCTGTAATGATGCAAATAGGTTTTGTATTGTACCCATTTCAAGCCTCTATGTCCTCAGAATCTCAGGCTGACTTATTTTTAGGGGTTCCAGCCTGTCAATCATGGCTCTCATTCTGCATTGCTGCCATACTGCCTTATTATTTATTTATTATTATTATTTGTGTATTTTATAAAGCGCACAGCGACCCCAACGGGTCATCCCGGCGCTAAAAAAGGCTCTGACAACATGAGGAATCAGGAGGGAAACCAAACTAGGAAGAAAAGAGAAGGGTTTTCAGGGATTTACGAAATACGGGTTCTGTTTGGGAGGAGCGAAGAGCTAGGGGAAGCTGGTTCCAGTGCTGAGAGGCGCAAACCGCAAAGGTTTTTCCACCTGCACGGGAACGTTTAAATCGGGGGGTTTCCAGCAATAATAGGGCGTTGGAGCGTAGTAGCCTGGATTTGACGTAAGGGCGCAGGGTGGTCTTCAGATGGGCTGACCCAGTGCCTTTAGATGCACGAAAGGCCAGCGTCATTGCCTTGAAGACACACCTTTTCACAATAGGTAGCCAGTGAAGTTTACGGAGATGTGGAGAGATGTGGTGTCTGGTGGGGATTCTCTCCACGAGCCGAGCAGCGGCATTTTGGACAGTCTGTAGTTTGTGACACAGGCCAGCTGTGATACCAAGGTAAAGGGCATTGGCATAATCAAGATGGGAAATGATTAGTGCCTGGATCACAGTCTTACGGCAGTCCTCCGGCAGATAGTTTATAAGCCGTTTGATTGTTCTAATTTTAGCGAAGCAAGAGGCTGCTACGGTCTGTACCTGGGTGTTGAAGCTGAGATTATTATCCCAGCGTACTCCTAGATTTCTCACAGAGTCTTTGGGCGTGGGGGCTTGGCACACGTCTAGGGGCCACCACAGACTGGAGTCAAAGGGAGAAGGAGATTTAAAAACAGGATCTCCGTTTTGCCTGCGTTGAGACGGAGGGAATTGGCGTCCATCCAGTTAGAAATGTCTCTAAGGCAGGATTTCAATGGCTCGAAGGCAGAGGCAGAAGGGGTATCAAACGTGAAAAGTAGCTGAATGTCATCAGCATAGGATATGGACTTAATCCCAGTCTGAGCAATCAGCTTAGCCAAGGGGGTAAAATAAACATTAAACAAAAGCGGACTAAGGGAGGAACCCTGTGGGACTCCCCATCTGAGCGGTCTTGCAGTGGAAGTGAAGGGAGGGGTGAAAACTTGTTGTGTACCGTCGGACAGATAGGAAGCCAACCACCTCAGGACAGTGCCCCCCATTCCTAAGTCCTCCAGCCTTCTCAGCAAGATCTTATGAGAGACGGTGTCAAATGCTGCTGAAAGATCCAGCAGCACTAACACCACATGCCTTGCTGCATCCTTTGAGCTCGTGGCCTGGTTTCCATCCTCAACCTGCATAGTTTATGGTAGCAAAACGTGGATCATTCACAGCATGATATTATGGTCTAGCACTGCTGAATCTATGGTGGTGTATTGCACAGTGGAAATATGAGTTGTTGGAATCAACTTGAGAGTGCTTCACCTGTGCATGCCTGCTTATGTAGGTATAGCTCTTTGGTTAGGTGCATGCACTGTTTGTTTGTGCATTTTTCGGCTGTTTGTTTTTGTACTGTTTTTCAGTTTTTCTTCATTCCCTAGATATGTAGGATCTTTTACACCTGCTTTTGTCTGGAGGTATTTTAAGGTGGTATTTTACCATGGATGTTAAGAATCTCTCATACTTGTAAGTGGGTTGTATCTGCCATGTTATTTTTTGCATGTGGGTAGCACATGTGATTGATGGCGTAAGTGGACCATACACCTGGAGTATTTAGTACATGCAATACATATTGCATGCAGTTTTTTACTAAGGGAGCAGAAAGGTAAGTAAATTAATGTGCTGTTCACCCTGGCATGATGTAATTAAAACTACCCTCATAATCAAGGCCTATATGATGATGCTGATCATGGGTCTGGAATGTTTTACCAGGACACCTCACTTGCTGAAAGCAGGAGAATTTTCTGAATGAATCTTTGTCCGAAAATGAGCACGGTGGGTGAAGGAATGTTAACAAACGGGAACATATGAAGAAACCATGATTCCCATATGTTATTACCCATTGCAGATGTAAATCTCGTAATGGTCTGGTACAGGTGTGGAAATCCTGACTGAAATTGTTAATATTACATTTAGGATTACTGTGGCTTGTTTAACGGGCCAATGATAACGAGGATCTTAAAGGAGCAAAACAGTGTGCATGCAAGGAGGCTTTCAATGTTGGATGGCTGTGGTGCAGACGTAGACTATAGTGACAGGTATAGGGATGGAAGATCATTTGCACAGAGATAAAAGATAAAACAGCTAGCAGAACATCAGAATGAACCTTGGAGGAAGCACAGTAAACTGGGAGAGGTGGGAGTGTGGAGAGCACCTTGAAACTAAGCAGAAGTCAAATAGGTGGGTGAAGAACAAGTCAATTGCTAGTATAGCGACGAGCATGAAAGAGAAGTGACTATGCCAAGTACAGATCATAATGCTGGATGCCTGTCGCAGGGAAGCCATTGTGGAGTGAAATGGATATTCTATTTACTAGGGTTTTGAATATACCTTCCTAACAAAGTTCAAAAACGTACTTTGGACCTATTCCCAATGGGCCATAAAGCTAGACCCCATTATCTGGATCAGAGATTCTCAAAGCATGGAGTGTATATTCTTATTCTTGAACACGCTCACCAAAGACGCACAATGGGCAAAGTGTGGTGTACATAACAAAAAACATTACACAAAACAGGTAAGGTACACTCGCTAGTGAGGTCAAATTACACATTACACCATATCTAGAAATATTACGGCGAGGCTTGCCCCTTTCCCCTGTATAAAACAAAACAAAAACAAAGAAGGCACTTAAAATAGGGCTTCTAGGAAAATACAACTCAAGCTCAGCTGAACACTCCCAAGTCCCAGCCCCCTCAGGTCAGAGCCTGACTCACAACTACTCTGCTCTTTAAAGGAAAATTCCTCCCATGTAAACATGTGTTGCTTCGATTCAATGGCATTATATCTTTTGCAGTTCAAAAAGTTGGAGTTAATTCTGTCAGATGA
Organism: Lissotriton helveticus; assembly: GCF_964261635.1. NCBI lineage: Eukaryota > Metazoa > Chordata > Amphibia > Caudata > Salamandridae > Lissotriton > Lissotriton helveticus. Next base: position 374,644,179 of record NC_136070.1, read on the forward strand.
TAGATCAGCGGGGACTAGATCTTATCAAATTGCTTGCTAAACTGTAGGAGGCCGCGAGATAGCTTTCAGCTCGTTTCCATCTATTAATACTTTACTACGTCAAACACATTAATTAACAGCAGGCTCTGATTTGTGCCCACCATGTTGCGTCACTCGCAAGTCTAGGAATATAATCCCATCAAATATGGCTGGGTCATCTAGCACCCAATAAGAGAGGGAAGTTCAGCCTATTAGTAAATATGCTGGTTAAGATCTTAACACAGAGTTTTTGCATTGTCGGTGTCATCGTTTTTTCTTGAGAAAATGAGCTGAACAGTGTGGCCAATAGTCCAATAAGGTCAACAGCAAATGTTTTCAATCAATCAATCAGCATTTGTAATGCGCAGCACTGTTACCCCTAGTGATATCTGGGGGCTGTGGATGTGACGTCTCCATCGAAGAGCCTGGTCTTGAGTTTTTCTTCCTGAAGTCTGCCAGGGAGGGAGCTGTTTCAAGATGGAGGGGTAGGCCGTTGCAATGATGTAGGAGAAGGAGTGGCCCGCTCTGATGGATGCGGGGTGTGTGCGTAAGGGCTAGTGAGGAGGAGCTCAGGTGTCTTGCGGGTAGGTGGAAGCACCTCGTTCGTTGCTATAGGCTGGTCCTTGATCCTGAAGAGCTTTGTAGGCGTATGTGAGAACTTGACTGTAACCCCATTGGGCCAAGCACTTGGTTGGGTTGCATTTCCCACATGGGTAATGCGAAGCCTGCCAGCATTTTATGTGGTCTTCCTCCAGACATCTTTGCTTTCTCCCCTTCTGTTTGCTGAAATGTGTGTTTGTTGGCTTAAGAACTCTGTGCACTTTACTAATGCTAACCAGTGCTAAAGATAAATTGCCTTTGCTCACTCCTTAAAACATGGTAAAATTAGCATACACCCAGTTGCCACATTTAATTTCCTTAGAGGGCCCCAGTAAATTAAATGATACTAATGGGCCTGTCGCACTTATTGTGCCAATCACTTAAGTAGCCCTTCAAAACATGTCTCAGGCCTGTCACTGCAGCTTGTGTGCAGTTTTAAACTGCCATTTCAACCTGGCACAATACACTTTTTACCAGGCCTAAACCTTCTTTTTTAATACATATAAGTCGCCCTAGGGTAGGCCCTAAACAGACATTGTGGAGGGTGCATTGTATTTAAAAGATTGGGCATGTACCGTTAAGTTTTACATGCCCTGGTGTTGAAAAACGCTTACAGATGTTTTTCACTACTGTAAGGCCTCTGTCCCACTTCAAAGTGAGTCCCAGTTATAAATATTGGACCCTCAGACTAACTCTCCAGTATACTCCTGGACCTGTGGATACTAAAGAAAAAGTATTGCCCTGCTACGAGGCGTGCCCTGCTCTTTGAGAAGGAAGACTGGACCTTCCTTCATCCCAGGCAGAGTGACTTCAAGGCACAGGCGGTAAGCCACATGTTTTGAGCTACAGGGCCACAACAAGATCCAGAGGCCTCCCTGAAACTGCTCATCTGACCGGCTGCATTGAACCTGCCTGAGCCCTGCTGGCCTCTTCTGAAGTGAGTTCCTGACCCCCAAGATGTGCTTTCCCAAGTCTCCTCGAAACTTGGCTGGCATAAGTTGACCTCCCCCTGTGAACATAAGGAGAAATCCTGAAGTTCTGGCTCTTCACGACCGGGCTAGTTCGCGCTGAGATCTTGCCGCCCGAAACAACCACCAACATTAAGCTCGGGCAGACCCAGCTTTTCGCACTAAAGCCACAGCCAGCGACAACCAGCAACATGAGATTTGCAGTCAACAGCTCGTGGTGACCACCAATGCTAAGCTCCAGCAACAACCCACCACAACACCTACAGGCTTTTCATACTACAGCAATGATTATCTGCGAAGTACAGCGGCGACCATACGCGTTGCTCTCCCTGCTCATCGCCGCCTCCTTCACTGCGAACTGGACTCTTTGTGCTGGACTTTGAAAAGGTAACTTTTTCAGTGGGACTAACTTGGCCCCTGTATCTGGCCTGCACTCCAACACAGTCAACCTGAATTTGTGACTTTTCCCTGGTCTAGCACAACCAAGGATGTGGCAATTTGTGCTTTTGGGAGCTATACTTACCTGAATCTTTGAAATTGCATATCTATGGTTCTACTGATTGTATTTTCTTCATGCTTTGGTCTTATTTTATTTATTAAATGTTACTCTATGGGTTTTAATTTGTGTGGGAGTTTTCTTGGGCTGTGTTTTCACTTTATTACCGCTGGTGTGCTGCATGAATACTTTACACACTGCCTCTAAACTAAGCCTGGCTGCTTTTGTGCCAAGCTACTAGAGAACTAACCACAGGTTAATTAAGAGACTTTTGTGGTTAACCCTAACAAGAATTGTGGTTATTACTTGAGAAGGGTTTCCACCCCCCATCAATAACCCAATTTCACACAGTTCTCTTGTCTCTATGGCTTGCCTAGCCTATTTTGACATTCCAGGGGAGTGCTGATATTGATAGCAAGATAAGGACCTCTACACTTGCTCAATCACCACCCAGTTTCTGGCAATAGTATAAACAAGGAAACAAGTCGTTATTGGCATTCTGAACCCCTGGTAAGCCTCATTCAGGGTTTTTCATCTGATCTATAAATGTAATGGTCCATTGAGCATGTAGTCTTATAACTAGGAGCCTATATGCTTTGCTGTTCATTTCATAAAAGTATTGCTAGTTTTAGAAGACTCATTTCAGCCTTATTTGTTCCGAGTACCTCAAGTTAGCTTTTCAGAGCCGCTATCTTTCTATTCCCCATATGATGTGGTCTCAGTTGTGTTCCTTCTATACATCTGCAAGTTCTGAGGAAAGTTGAGCCTCCAGCAACTTTCTCCATCTGTTCGTCCTATCTTTCATTGCTACTTCCAACCCTCTCAGTGTGGTCCTGAACTCATCCCATTATATTTCTATGAATGTAATTATGAAATTTCCATATCTTTGGGTTAGCCTGCACCTGGCCTACTCACCATTCAATTACTACATGTGCATGGCCAAATAAAGAAATGTTTTAAATGTGGGCTCGATTAAGCCAATGTAGGAAAGATTTTGACATGAATATATAATTAATTATGATATAGTATGTGAGATGGTGTCCCCTGTTCCTGCTCCTGTTCGCGCTCGCAATAGAGCCGCTGGAGGAGGCAGTACGCACCCAGCTGATAGATGGGGTACCCCTGGGAGACACTACCCACCAGGTGTCGCTCTATGCGGATGACCTCCTCATCTATCTTAGGGATATTGACTGCGTCCCTGCTCAACTAACTCGACTGCTTGGAGATTTTGCTGCACTTTCTGGACTGAAAGTAAACGCGGGTAAATCTTGCCTCTATCCCTTCAAAGAGGGGCTCTGCGATCCAGGACTCGCTGTAGGTGACACCCTGGTGCGATGGGCGCCCAATACCTTTCGCTACCTGGGAATCCAAATCTATTGTCAATCGCAAAATTTATATGATGGGAATCTCGGTAGAGCAGTGACATCTATCAAATCACAGATGCGCTTCTGGAGCACGCTGCCATTGGCCGTGACAGGCAGGATAGCACTTGCCAAAATGGTGGCCCTCCACCGTCTCCTATACTACTTTACGAACTTACCCATGTATGTCCCTGCCTCCTTCTTCACTACCTTTGAGAGACAACTCAGGGATTTCATCTGGGGTAATGCTAGTTACAGGATGACACTGAAAAAGCTGTACCTGCCCACGAATCAAGGTGGACTGGCAGCCCCCTGTCTTGAACATTACTACCTAGCCTCTCAACTGCACTGGATAGCGCGGAAGCCCTCCGATCGCAACTGCGCAGATACAGCAGCAACACAACCACCTTACCACCTGGAACATATAGTCCGGTTGTTTCACCCTGGAGCACGACCTCGTGGAGGATGTGGGGCTGTCGGCTGGGCAGTTCCTCACCCGCCGCACGTTGGTGGCCTCACTCACGGCAAAATGGGGGTTTGTCACGGCAGAGCCGCAAATACACCTCACCATTCAATATCCGCATGTCATGGGCCGAGGCAGACACCCGATGCGCTGGTTTACGACCCCACTGAACTCACGCGGCACTTAGCCTTGTCAATCTCCGCCACAAGTGAGAAGAAGACCTAGGTAGGCAGTTTACGGATAAGGAATGGGATGGAGTACTTGAGAGCCCCACACGTATCACCAGAAACATAAGTTTCAGACAGATACAACTATACATCATCCACAGAGCATACCTCACACCCGCGAAAATTTATCAATACTTCAGCCACGAAGACAGCGTGCCCGCGATGCAGGATAGTAGGGGCCGATCTCTTACACATGTTTTGGTCCTGCCCTAGGCTGGGGGAATACTGGAGAGGTGTGGCTGCTCTGCTACACAAGAGAACCAACAGAGATCTACCCTTCACTTGGCCCACATACATATTGCACAAGTTCTGTAGAACCTCTAGCACGAAGGTAACGTCCAGATTTATGGGGATGATAGTGGCCAAGCGCCTGGTCAGTAAGAGATGGAAAGAGTAGGACCCACCGCACATACAGGCTTGGCATCACTCCATGCTGGCATGGGCCAAAGAGGAGAGACTCGCTATTAAGGGCGAGGAGACGCTGGGATTGCGTAAGTTTCCCATCGCTTCATACTGGGATACAATCTACATCACACTGCAACAGAACCCGGGCACGCTGACCACGGACCTCACAGGTATGCCAGCCCTAGACAGCGGTTAATCCCGTGGGTGACCATAACGTATGTGCCGCACCGGTCTCGTTTTAGTGGACACAAACTGCCTGCGACACACAGCTGACACACACTCTAGGCATGGGGTAATAGTCAGTCGCTGTCTAACACGAGAGCTATGAGTCTTGTCATACGGCTGAGGGAAAATAAAGGGAGGGGGCTACGGGATATATGTTTGCTTGTTTACACTGTACACTCTTCTTTTCATTACTTTTATTCTATCTTTGAATGCACAGTCCACAGTTTCTCTTAACAATAGTGGATCTTTTATTGACACCTCCTCACAGCTGAACGTCAGTATATTACTGGTTTTACGGGACAGTACCCGCATGTATGTGCGACATCAGACATTTGTTAGCATTTGTACCCTAGAAGATACTTAATGTGTAGACAGTGATGTGATTACTCTGCCTTCTTACTCGTCTCCTTCCTCTGTCCTTTACATTCCGCCTATCCTCTAACATAGGCCACATATGTACCTGTCAACCGCATACCTGATCACATTCTGTACAATTGCTAACGTGAGCAGTTATCATGATCTATGACACTACTGTACCCTATGTGATGAATATGATGTCCAATAATGCCTGCCGTCTCATGTAACCCTAGCTGTACTAATAACAAAATCCAATAAAACAAATTAAAAAATAAAAATAAAATAAATGGATAATATAGTATGTGAGATTAGAAGAAAAAATCCTTCTCCTGTAGGTGAAGAAGCGCCATGCAACCGTCGGCAAAGTCAATATTTCGGAAATCACAATCACTTGGGCATCAGCTTTGCCTTGTATGTTGAGTGACTAATTGTTCAACTCCATATCCCATACTATATTAAGATCTCCCACTGTAATAATTGGTTTCTCAGCTCCCCTCACAAAATCTTCCAATGACTTGTATTTAAACTTGTCTTGCAATGTGTACAGACTTATACATCAATGAAAGTTAACTTGTTCTTCGGCTGCTCCAGGGTGACAGAAAGGAACCTCCCAGCAAAGTCCCTCCTTACTTCGCCCACTGCAGCTCTTAAGATTGTATCTGCATAAAACTGCAATTCTTACTGACTCCAAGAATTGGACTGGGTATGATCTGTGCCTCTTCCTGAACTGGTATACTCTCTTGTGTTGCACACAATTATACCTGGAATTTTTGCTCTGAATTGGCTCCATATTTTTGGCATTTTTTGCGGGTGGTCAGACCCCTCATGTTAAGGGATAGAAGCTTAAATATTACGTTATTCTAATTTTGCAATTAGTAGCATTAATTTCTATAAGCATATATTTGCTGTCATAGAATGTACCCAGCAAAACAATTACCAGAGTATAACATTAGCGCAGATCAGGTGGACCCCCACGCCAATTATGGGGTATGGCGCCTCTGGTGGGTCCTTTTAAATGTGGTCATCTAGTGTTTGTAATGACACTTTTAAAACTAAGGTTTTTCAACATATGAAGGTGCAATTTTCCCTCTCCTGTTATACAAACTGTAACTTCCGAAATGTGTTCTACACCGTTTGGTGACTGTGTGGTAAAATCTATATTGGAATGACCACCCAATGAATTTGGTGCAGGATTCTTCAACCTAGGTGCAGAATATACCATGGGATCACCAATGCTCCTTTGGTTGAGCACTATAAACAGACCACACTACGCAGCACGAGAAATAGCAAGCAACTGAACAAGTATTGAAGAATACCAAAGTGGATAGATTGCCATGAATCTGCTGTTACAGGTCTCAATGTCAATGACGGAACGATACAGATGGTTTCCATCTATAGGTATTGATAATGTGGGTTCCACTGATAATGATATTGACTTCCTTTTTTTTTAAATTTTATTTTTTTTATACGGCCAGGCTACCCTGTCGAATACCTTCTCGGCATCCAACAGGGTAATGCCGATTTCAGTCTTTGTCACTTGAGCCCAATCCATTAAGGCAATAACCCGCCTGATATGGTCAGAGTATCCCAATTGGGGATAAAACCATGCTGCCAATGTGAAACTATTAATGGTATTACATCTGAATTACGGGATGCTAAAAATTTCGATAAGATCTTGCTATCAGCATTGATCAATGAGATCGGCCTGAAGAAGGATGGAAGAAGGGGAGGTTTATCCTTTTTAACAAAAGCCATAATAGTCGAATGCCGCCAGGATGCCGGTGCTTTCCTTTTTTGTGCTTCCAAAGATGTTAAAAAAGCAAATCTTGTTTTAAAACATGTCGGAAAATTCTAACGGGATGCCATCCGGGCCCATGGCCTTGCCTGCCTTAAGAGAGAGAATGGCTGTCTCTAATTCATCCCATGTAATTTCTGAATCAAGTGCCGCCGCTTGTGCAGTCGTTAGTTTAGAAATATTACCAGGGCCGCAAAAATTTAAGATAGATTCAGGTGAATAGGATGAGATTTCTTCAGAATACAGTTTGCTATAATATAGACGAAAGACCTCTAAAATGCCTTCTGGATGTTGATGGATTTGTCCCGTCTCATCCTGGATCTCATTGACCGAGTTAAGTACTTCCTTTTGCCTAATTTTTTTTGCAAGGATCCGGCCTGACATTTCCCCAACTTCATATACTTGCGAGCGAAAAATTGCCACCTGTTCAGCTAGCCTCATGGCGAAGGTCTCATAGAGCCTAGATTTGTGTATTGCAAGGCTAGATTTAATATGCTCAGTATCTTGTGAAGAATTAATGGCTATGGCTAATTTGGTTTCCCACTCCTGCACTGCCTTATAATGGGTGGCAAGTTTATCCCGCAAATTCTTTTATTTGTTAATCGAGAAAGATAGCGTCTCCCCGCGTACCGCAGCCTTAAAAGCGTCCCATACCGTTTGGATTGAAGCAGATCCTTGGTTGAATTCAAAAAATTCCTTTATCCAATTACCCATATATTAAATATATTGAGGGTCTGCCAGCAGCTTGCGCTCAAATGTCCATGAGGTCAAATTAGGTATGGTACCTATCTCTGTCTTTATCTCTATCAATATAGGATTGTGATCCGATATTATTCTAGGGAAAACCTCGTACCTAATGTTAGAGATAAGTCTAGAGGTGACAAAAAAATAGTCCAAGCGTACAACTTTCTGATGAGGGCTGAAAAGAAAGTATAACCCAATGAAGTAGAATGTTTTGCATGACCAACGTCGCACAGCCCAAATTCTATTACTAGACCTCTTAATGCTTTATAAATCTTTTTCTTTAGCCCACCATAGGTTAAATCAGTCCGAATATCGAAATCTCCTTCAAGATGAATATTGAAATCCCCACATAACAATAAAGGAGCAGGCCAGCCAGCTAATTCTATACTAAGACAATTTATAATGTCTGGGTCGTCTGAATTTGGGCCATAAATCGAACAGATAGTCCAGACTTTGCTCTCTATCGTAATCTCCAAAACAACCCATCTCCCATATTGATCAACTTTGATGCGTTTACAGCACCCCAGACCTCTTTTCATCAAAATTGCCACCCCCCTTGTAGTGGTACCTTGGCGAGTGCATCCCAGTACTTGCATGCCTAGATCATTAAGCCAGCGCCTATCATTCCATGTCAAGTGTGTCTCCTGTAAACAAAGTAAATCTAACCTTATGGTCTGAATTATTTGTGAACATATACCTCTTTTTTTCTTATTGTTCAAGCCGCAGACATTCCATGAACAAATTCTCAATTTACCCATTTGAAATTTATAATTGGTTGATACGCATTAGATCTAACAATACACATCTTAGTGAAGTAACCCGAGTAATCCCTGCCTCAAAAAGAAATGTAAAACTGAACACTTCAAATGCAGTGTCTGTAAATAAACAAAGAATTCTGTAATTGCTTGCCCCCCCACCGTGCCACCCCCACCTCCCTCTAGTGCCCACCCTCCCGCCTACCTACACACCCCAAACCCCACCCATAGCGGGCAAAGGGACTGCAAAGTCCCCAAAAGTGATGGTCTGAGCAGCATAGTGCATCTCGCTGTTCGCCTCGCATCTATATACAAAAAACCTAGACAATTCTGAAAGATAATAATTCTGAATAATAATAACTCCAATCTAGGAGAGTGCATACTACACTCGTGTAAAAGACTACATTAAATACAAAAATAGATCAGAAAGAGAGAAGAATCAAGGAAATCATTATATAGAAGCTTTGCAGCACTCTCCAAAGTTAGAAAGTAAGTTCTCTCCTTATGTATTATTTTCAGCTTTGCGGGGGTTGAGAAGAAAGGCTTGAGCTCCCTTAGCTTGAAAGGATGGAGTAAGTTGCCTAAACGGCCAGCGTTGTTGAACTGTAGCATGGCAGTAATCCGGACGGACAAAGAATTCCACTCCTTTTCCCTTTCGTTTTCAATCCGGTCTAGCCAGGTCATATAGTGCTTCTCGAGCCAGAAAGTTATTCAAACATATTAGTATAGCTCTTGGCCTAAGATTGGAGGCGGACTTAGCGTTCTTTTTGACTTGAAAGGGAAATATATGTGCTCTTTGGAGCTCCAGATCCCACTGCCACTGGGATAACTCCGGAAAGGCTTCTGAGAAAAGCTCAATGACAAACTGCCTAACATTGGACCCCTCGCTTCCTTCAGGAATACCCAGGATCCGTAAGTTATTGCGTCTAGACCAATTTTCTAGGTCGACCAGCTTCCAGTTAACGTTCTCCTTTAGAGATTCCAGAGAGGAGATCTGTGATTTTTGCTGTGTCATCACGTCTTCAATTGCTGAAATCCGTCCCCCTGCCTCAAGTACTCTGGCTGAAGTTTCGTTACAAGTTTTAATTACTCGTCTCAGGTTATTTTGAAATTTACGTACAGCACCTTGCGTACGTAAGTTCTCTAATTTCGTTTCCTCTCGGTGTTGTAGCATGACCTGATAGAGCATGTCTAAAGTAATCTCAGGAATTTAAGGCGTTTGGGGTTGGTCCCCTAAGATAGCTCCCGTGGTAGTAACAGAATTGGTGTTTAATATTGGAGACCCCTGATTTCCAGCAGCCTCTGGGTCTAAAGGGCAGCAATAACCGGAGCTTTGCGGACAGTACTTTCCTCAGCTCCCCACTCAATTCTAATAGGAGGTGATAGTTCAATATCTTCATCCTCTTCAGTGAGTGAATTCTGTCCCTCAAGCGCAGAACAGTTTGTGCTAGTGACGCTCAGGTCGTCTCTCCATTCGCCTTCCAGGCTCTCTAGTTCCAGTGCATTAGAAAGGTCAGACATTGATTAGAAGTTACCTGCTGAATCGATTGACTCAGTGTCTCCAGAAGGGTCAGGCATCTCCTGAGAATGAGTAGCTGCTATTACACCGGATGGGTTACTTTGAATATTTACCAAATCAGCATTAACAGGTATGCACTGTCCTACAATACCACTAGTCTCAGGGGAAGATAAAGCATTAACCTGTGGAATAACATGAGCTCCTAAGTCAGACGCAGGTAGAGAGTTTATATCCTTAACCGTTTCCAGGTTTTTAATACTGCCAGTACCAGCCATAGCGCCTTTAAAAGGAGAGCTCTGCAAAGATTTCGGCCATACAACAATATCCTGTACGTCATTTATTATATTTGGATTCTTTTTCTTGAACATACCAGGAATTTTTGGAATAGCTCCGGTCCCACAAGTCCCATCATGCACCTACCTTGTAGCTGGGGCTTGCAGTCCGGCCTCTGGAATCTCATGAGCAGCACCCCCAGCACCCCGGGGGTCTTCGAGTATCTCATTCTGCTCCGTATTTACAGATATCGTAGCCGTAGCTGCTGCAGCTGCTCGAGTTTTTGGCTTTGTGGTTTTCGATGTCAGCAAAGAATTCGGATTCCGATTCTTAGGAGCCATTATGCGGCCGCGTCTCCGACCTCTCCTCACCACCAACGTAAACCCTTGATCCAGGTTAGCCAGCGATGACTTGCTCAATGACTCGCTCCAGCAGGGAGCCCAGTTCCGCCCCACCAGCCGATCTGAAACAACGGCTGCAGAACGCCAGACCGCGAAGAGCAACCGGCGGTAATTGCAGTTTAAATCCTGCCGCATGCCCAGGTAAGACAGGCACAGAACTGTCAGGAGGGCAATATATCAAAGTTCAATCAGATCCGGTGAACAGGTCCAAAGACGTGAGGCGACATTTCAGCGAGTTTGCACAATCAGCAGCTCACTCGGATGCGGAGCGCATCCGCCATCTTGCCCATTGACTTCCTGTTCTTTGTTTTTGTCCCACTTGGTGTATTTGGCTATATTCAAATTTGGGTCTCCCACTGTATTTGTTTCGTATTGGCAAGTCTGCCTTTTAACATGGTCATATCTCTGTATCATTGACTTGTTTTATACTCATCATATTATTGTGCCAATTAAATGTTTTTACTTATCTTTATTTTTCACTGTTCATTTGTTCTCTATGTCTCCCAAATTGCACTGTATCCTTAGTTGGTGCCTGGCTTTACACAGACTACTTGCTGTCTGCACTGTCATGAGGGGGCCTTTTGTTTGACTTAGGACTGTTCAGTGGTGCCACTCCTTAACCGCATGTTGTCCATATTAAATGCTTATTTTATTTTCCCTCCATTATTGTGGATTAAATGCATGAGCTTTTGGGGATTTGTTCTTCGATCACTCGTCGGTCTCCTTCAATTTATGCCCACTGGAATGTGTTGTGTTAAAACAGTTTATTCATTTTTGTGGCTGACAGTTTACTTACTTTTCTGCTCCGATTTTGTTTATCTGCAGTCTTGCATTTTGGTAATTTCGAACTCTCTATTGCCTCATGAGTAGTGTACGATGTTTCTCACTTCTCCCTGCTCCACGTGACATTAGACACACTCTTATATTTGAAGGCCCCTCCCACAACATGGGACTTTGTGGTTATAGGTTTCAGTTCCCGTGTGCAGCTTGTAATTCAAGGGATGTAGGGGTTTCCTACCTGCCCACCATCTTGAGGCTAATGACCATTTAAGGGGCTCCCTGAGCAGCATTTTCTCTGGCTGACTTTGAGCAACCCATGGCGAAGCAGTGTGCGCAACGAAATTTGTTTTTATTTATTTATATGTTCACTTACCTGTATTTGGCCGTATTCCGTAGTTTACTACCCCCCCACCAAGACCCTCCCCCGCCCCACATCACTGCCTGGCAGCACTACCACCACCAACTGCTACTGCACTGAAGTATACAAAAAAGTTTCCCATGAGGAGCAGGGTCGGTACTGATCTGCATAATGTGGGCCTTTGTCTACAATTGCATGGTTGGCGAAGATGTGGGCTGAGTCATTGCCAGTGGCTGAGATTAATGAAGCGTTCCATCGATCACCTTGTTGTTGTTGCAGTTGATGCCCTAAACGTGACGGGTATATCCAGGCAAGGGTTCCATGCTCAGTCTGCAATAAGACTCAAGGTACACCTAACTGATGAACCCCAAGCAGGATGAAAGTGGTCTGGCGTTGCTTGTGGTCCCTTCTGGAGGGGTTCTCACCTGGCAGTTCAGGACAGACTGCTCTATGAGTTAATGGCTGAGATTAATTAAAGTATTTAATCCATCACCTTGTTAAGGTTGTAATAAGGAAGAACACAGGCAAGCTGTCAATCACATTTTCAGATATTTAATCAGCAAATAATAAACAGGTTTTTTTACAGGGGTATACAAACCATGACCCAGAACAAAATAGCATTCATCAGCAAGGGAGACTTAAAAATGTTTACCTTGCTACCCTTCTTGGGTACTTCAGGCGTATGCTCCGTTCTAGTGGGTGGATGCAAATCACCATAATTGGCAATATACTGAATTAGATTCATGAGTGCTGCACAAGAATCAGAGCAAGTTCGGATATGAATCACGTCGCTTGAACAGTGGAGCTCAAACCGTGGTTTTGTCTACAAATAAAGCAAAGACTTGTTAAAACGGACTGTAAGAGAATGTTTTGGTGGTTACTGCAGGGCAAAAAAATTGGAATTGCTACATTTCAAAATATGAATTTATAGGTGTATTAATACATTGAGATCAACACATTGGGTGATCAACTTGACATACCAAGTACAAGTTGCAGTACAAAAACCAAGTTGTTATCTTGCAGATATGCAATTTTTTGCTGCCAGCTTTCAGGGCCACAGAGGTCCCTTTCCCAAGCCGTTATGGAACTAAAACACGCCCTTAGAACTATTTGATTACATATTATCAAAAGTGAAAGAAAAAGACAAGTACATCCACCAGACAGTAGAGATAAAGTGAGGTTTATTTCAAGGTAATGCCCCATCCACCAGGAGGTGACGACGAGATGGGACTCAGACACTAAATATTCTACTATGGCCAATAACCTTCACCGAAGATTCCATCCACTTATATGGCAAGAGACAGCCAATGCCACTCACCTCCCTCCTATAACAACAACTCATCTTTACAAATATGTCCAGAAAAAACTGTCAGTGTACATCTAAAATAGAAACAAACAGGCAAAATGTGGGACAAAGATCGAGAAAGATGTTTTCCAAAGATGGCCAAGATCTCTGATCAAGTCACATATTCATTCAGATACAATGGTTTCCATAACATTAGGGACACCCCTCTTCTGACATCTACACCCTCCTCTTCTTCAACAATATTGTGTGCACATCTGTCTCACATCTCCACCACATCACTATCCTATTCAAATTCCAAATGCAGTGATCCTCAGTCTTAAATATGTTATCAAATACATATTTTGATCATGCCTAGCTTTCCCTTTTCTAACATTAGGCATCTTAACGTTCACCAGTATCCTACACTCCATAGGGTCACTTTCACAACTTTCCTTTTATCAAGCCATTCTTTTCTCCATCCCATCAGCTTTTCCTCTAGTTCTCTCGCCACCATCCACCTGCTGTAGTATAATCATTCTTTCTCTTTGTTAACCAGGTGTGACTGACCATGGTATTTACATTTCTATTCTTAAACAATTAAAAAGGGGATCACTCAGTCACAGAATTGGGAGCATTTCTGCTGTAGTCACTTCAATTACTCCTCCTCACTACGCCACTGGATTCTTTCAACACCTTCGTAAACCTTTCTAGCATGCCATTTAAATCAGGGTGATAAGGAAAACACCTCTTCTGCTTTATACCAGGCACTAACAAAAATGTTTCCTTTTCGGTGGAAGCTAGATGTACACTGTTAGCCATTACAATACTGTCCAGAAAACCTTCCCTGTCAATAATTTCACTCAAAAAATGCATAACCATCTTTGTCTAAACTTTGTGTACAATCTTGCATATGGGCCATCTCAAAGAACAATTCTGAAAGTACTATCATATACCCAGACTCTTTGCCACACTATAAAGAATCCATTATATCAAGCTCAATCTCCTCCCAAGGTAACATAGTCAACTCTCTTACTTTGATAGTCTGCACTCTCACCAAAAGGCCTTTGACATTCCATTTCTACTCAAAGTAATGAAGAATGATCCTTTCTACCTCATTGTCTAGAACCGGCCACCCATAATCCTTTCCTTACTATTAACAACTCCTAGATAACTCAGATTTGCAATGCAATTTCTATCGATTTCAGACTTAGACACAAACGAGGTGTCAGGTATGTACCACTGTAGAGCATGCCATCATGTATGGATAGCTCATCTCTGACCCACCATAAATTGTCTTCTTCAGTGCACTCTTTCATCTCACACCAACCTTGTTCAATGTTCTTCTTTACGTTCTTTGCCACTCATCCTCCTTCACAACTCTGCGATTAAGCAAATTTCATGTCATCCTCTAATTAATCTCCATCAACAGACCCACTATTACCAACTACACCATTATCAATTTCCTGAGCAACTACAAGCCATGGCAAACAATGCTCTACTTTGTTCACAACAACTTGTATATACTCCATTTCAAATTCAAATTCTTGTAATGACATCACCATCTGTAACAGCAAGTTTAAACAGCATGAATGCATTTGAACTTTTTACTGAACATTTTCTTTAAAGGTTTGTGATCGGTTCTTACTGTAAGGTTACATCCCCACAAGAACATTTTCATCCTTGTGAAGTCCCAAAACACTGTAATTACCTACCTCTTAATAGCTGAAAAATTCAAGTCAGCTTTCTTCAACCTCACAGCGCATAAGCTGGTTGTGCTCACCTCAGTAATAAGGGTGCATTTCAAGGGTCATACCTATGTAGGCATGGGGCATATAGTAGCCCGTTTTTTTACAACACAGAACTCTGTTTGACATGTCTCAACTAATTTCTACAGCTTTCTTCCATGACTCCCTTAATTTGGTGTCATACTGGCAATGTTTAGTATGAATTTTCCATAAAATGTCACCATATCCTGGAACGTTGCAACTTTTCTCTTTCGTTGTAGGTCCTGGGCATCTCGTCAACTGCCTTAAATAGATTGTCTTTGGGCCATATTCCATCATCAGTAAAAGCTTGTGACAGAAATAATTGATGTCACTTACAAAATTTACCTTTTGCCACTTAAGGAAAAGGAAGAGTAATCTAGGCTGGGTGGACATCTTAAGGCTGGGACGCGACCTAACAAAGAGAGTGGGTAGTGCTGATATTGCTCCAGCTTGGTGCATACGCTCTTCAACAGCTCTCGATAGTTGAGAGTATTCATACGCTCGGACACAGGTGGACCCCCAAATATGCAATGGGCTCGGCTGCCCAGCCAATCGTGTAGGATTGTTTAAAAATTTCCACTGTAGAAAGGGGAACTGAGATGTTGAGACCCTGGGATTTATGAATGTTCATGTGAAACCCTGACACGTGCCCAAATTCCTCCAGCTCTTTTAGGAAGTGGGGTAAGCTCTTGTGGGGGTCGTCAAGCATGACTAGTATGTCATCTGCATACAGGTTGATTTGGTGTTCCTCCCCGCCAAGAGGAACTCCCTTGATCCCGAGATGATCTCTCACTCGCTGCATGAAGGGTTCAATGTAGAGAGCGAAAAGGAGGGGTGAGAGAGGGCTGCACTGGCAGGTGCCCCGATGTATTTGGAAACTCTCAGAACTATGCGTGTTCACCCGTACCGTGGCCACTGGGGACCTATAGCCGCTTGGGACCCAGAATTGAAACCTTTCCCCTAGCCCAAAGAGCGCCAGTGTTGCTTCCAGGAAGGGCCAATGAACCCGGTCGAACACTTTCTCAGCGTCAACCAAGAGTAACATGCTAGACCCCTCCCTTCAATGAGCTTTATCAATGGTGTGTCACATTGTTTCCTCAGGACAAACCCAACTTGGTCTGGACCTATCAATCCCTGCATTAAGGGATTGAGACAAGCCGGCAGGATTCCTGTGAACAACTTTGCTTCCGTTTTCAAGAGTGAGATAGGGTGGTAATTGGTGCAAAAGTGTCTGTCCTTCCCAGGTTTGCAATGACGACAATGGCCGCTTCTTGCATCGAAGGCGGGAGGATGGCCGCATGATCAATATCATTGAAGAGCCAGGTGAGAACTGGGCCTAAGTCTGAGCAGAAGGTTTTGTAGAACCCCGAAGAGAAGCCATCTGGACACAGGGATTTCAAGATTTTTTGCTTAAAGATAGAGGAGATGACCTTCTCTATTCGGATTGGATCATCTAGGGAGGCCGCTTGGGCCTCAGTCAGGCGGGTTCGTTTCAGCTGTGCGAAGACAGCGTGAGGGGCCTCTGAGGGGGAAACCTGCTCTGAGTGCAGGGCTGCATAAAATTCTCACCCTCTCGGACTCGGATAGCATCTGACTTGTAGCGACGAGCCTATTGAGATATAACCTTGACCTCTCAGTCTGTGTTTCCTTCTGTCAGGTCTCCCGCAAGGCTCTCCAGCACTGCCTTTTTGTCTTGGGCCTCCATGGCTGGGTCTGGCCTGGCAAGACCTCAGCTCTGGGATCTCCTTCTCCATCAGGATCGTCGATTGGGCCCGGTTCCTAATCTCGCTGTGTTCCCAGGTGACCCCTCTGGCAGTTCAATCTGGATAACGTCGCATGCCGCTTTGATGCAGCGGAGTTGGTGGGAATTCTCTTTCCAGTTAAAGATCAGTCGGAATGGGTAACCCCATGAATAAGAGGTATTGTGCTCTCGGAGGTAGGCAGTTACTGGGCGAAACTCTCTCCGCTTCTGCAACGTAATCGCAGAGAGGTCCTGTAAGAGTTGAAGTGGATGGCCGCGAAAGTGTATCTGGTTGGCATCTCTGGCCCTAGGAAGAATGCGTTCTTTCAGAGGGAAGCTATGAACACATGCCAAGATGTCCGGAGGGGGCAGATTTGCTGCTTTGGGCAGGTCCACCCAGTGAACTATGTCTAATCTAATGTCGGAGGCCTGCGTGTCCCCCAAGATCTGTGCAAAGAGCTCTGCAAAGTATTCCTCTACATTCCCTGCCTCTGCGGTCATCTGGACTTCCTAATTCTGATACTGTTGCACTTTAATCTGTTTTTGAGATCCTCGGCGTGGGCCTGAAGATCTATCTATTGATCTGTGAGGTCAATCAGTACCTGTCTGAGCTGCTCAATTTATTCATCCTTGGTGATCTCATATTTTTCTAGGGCGTCCACCCTGTCCCCTAAACACAAGATCTCTTTCCGTACCCTCTGCAGGTCTTGCACCAGGTCTCTCTTAATCAACTGTAAGCCCGCACTTAGGGGCGAGAACAAGGTCTCTATGTATGTACTGGTGACCAGTGCATCTCCCCCTCATCATCTCCCTAGGGAGGAGGGCCAATGGCGGCGGTCCACCAATTTGTGGGGGGGAGGTGTGACATGATTTTTGACAAACCTATCCTTTAGGGAGTGATGTTTCTTGGCCCGGGGCACTGCTGTAGCCTCTCCTGTAGTGGGGGAGGGGGTTCTGCTGTTGCAGCAATGCTGTCGCATGTGGATGAGCACCACTGCTCGCTCCTCTGTGTTCAGAAGGGGGAACGCCGCCCCCAGGCAGCAGTGTGGACATTCCAGTGGGGAATGTTTCAGCCCCAGGAGGTCGACAGGCAAGTCTGATTAGGCAGGACCAGGATGCAGAACGCCCTGTGGTCACGGCTATGCAGGAGGATATTCCTTCATCGAATCCTAGGAGAAGAGATCAGGCCTCCTTCTCCCCAGGGGGGGAGGGGCGAAGGCTTACGTGCCCTAAGGATTGCGCCTCGGCTAAGTACTTACACCATCCAGCCTGCCCTCCTGCTGTTGCTTACCACTCAGTGAGTACTGGTACGCCTGAGAGGTGCTGGGGCCCAACTGTCTCTGGGCAAAAGCGCGCCTGCCACTTGAAGTCTTCCTCAGCTCCTCGGCCTGCGAGCCAATCTGTAGCAGTCAACAACTGTGCCGTGGCTCACCTCGCACTCTCATGGTGGGCACCTTCTTGTGCGCTCCCCTGTCGGGTGCTGGGTGCTGAGAGGGTGGGCGATGCTCTGCGGGTGCTCCCAATACCCGCTATGCTCCTCGGGCCTACCGCTCGCCAAGGGAAGAGGCCCTCGCCCTCTCTGCTGCCTGGTCTCACTGCCTTTCGGCCTGGTGTGCAACGGTTTCGTGGTCGGTTTCTGAGGCCCGAATGGCTTCAGGTTGGCCCTAAGGCTTTAGCGCACCACTGTGCCATCCGTGAGTGTGACATATCTGCGTCTGGTGGTATCGATGCTGTGGCTATGAGGGCCTCCCCACCGCTGGGTGCCCCACCTGTCGTCCACGCTTGCCATTGGGGCCCTCTATCTGCTTCCATTCGTCGTTGGATGGGGCCGGAGAGCTAGCGCCGCCTACGACAGCCCTTCTCAGAGTCAGGCGCTCCCCCCGCCCGCTGTTTGCCGGCGTCGAGTCTGCTCGCCTCCTGAGGCTTCCGGGGTTGGGCGCTCGCTTTCAGGGTGAAGACTGGCCCTTGTGGCTCTCTCTGCAGACCGGGTGCCGCCTGCGAGGTCCGAGTGCTGCTTTGGACTTTGAAGCTTCAAGTACCCCCACCAGGAGTCATAGGTACAAAGGATTCACGGATATTTGGCCAAGGCCGGAGCGGAGGGACCGTAGTGTCCCCTGTAGTCACAGTTTATGAAGCTTAGATTTGTATGCAATATTCTGGACCCTGAAACAACCTTTAAAAAACTCCCAAACTGAAGACACTGAGGCGCTATCAGAATGAATCTACAAAAATTCTGTAAATAAGACCCTCATTTCAGTTTTACAGACCTGGTCTAGAAGAGGAGTCTAATCAAACTGATAACTTAAGGAGGAAACAGATCTAACATTAGCCTGAACTACAAGCATAACTATGCAGTGTTCCAAGAATCAACTGGCCAGAACTCTATACCAGAACTCTTTCTAATTAATACTTGAGATATTTAAAAAAAAAGATATTTGACGCTGAATGAAATTGTTTTGAAAAGCAAGTATACTGTTGTAAGGTAGGATTATCAAAACACCAAGGATGAATAAAAGCATAACCAATGTTCATTCTCTGAATAATGGCAGTGGTGCCATGTAGTTAGGCCCGAGTGGGAACTAACCATTTTGCATGCTCATGGTTTTAAGTTGCCTTCTTTCTAAAACACAATGACATTTGACACACATTTAATTCCGTGCCTGTGCAGGATAATATTCTCTGAAACAGGATTACTTACATTTCCACTTTGTCCACATACTATCACAATACCTTGAACATTCTGTACAAGGGCTAAGTTCACTAAGCAAAATGTTGTTATTGTCAGTTCGGTGACAGAGCTATCACAATAGAATCAACAATATTGTCCTGAATGGGGCTTTGGCATGGCAACGTATGTGACGTTTATTATATAAACAGCATCACTTCTTTGTTTAGTTAGAGGAGCATTTTGCTGACACTGAGAGGTCATCCCATGCCGGAATTCCAGCCCAGCTGATTATCGTCTACCTCTTGCGAGAGATGCTGCCCAGCTCTCCACCAAGATGGGCAGCCTGATGACACTTACCCATAAGTATTGGGGAGTTAGATCACCACCCTACAGGGATCTGGCAAAATCACCCACCCTAGACAAACTAGGTTAGGTAGCACTAGGTAGGAGTACAATATACTATAGTACTTATATGCCAGCTTGTATTCACTGTTATAGTACAATGTTGAACTGTATCTTCTTCTCCAATCTCATCATGCCAATTGCGATATTCTGTATCCTTCTATTGATCATTGGAGCACACGTATTTTACTCAAGAATCACTATGCTTCAATAAGTATTGAATCTGTAGGTTGTGTATTTCTTTGGGTAAAGCATAAGTAACCAAACAAAAACTTTCTAGATCTGTTATCACAATTTCCATGTGGATTCAGGGTTCTCGTGTGGTGAGGCTGCACAAGCATTTGTTACCTTGTCAGGTTAGGGGTACAGATGGTGCACTGTGAGGTAGTAGGACTTGGGCCAACATATCCCGAGGATGTGAGTGGAATCTGTGTCATTTATGTTTTCCAACAAATGCACAGTTTTACTTGGGAAAGTATAAGCCGTACAGAAGTGGTTTGGGGTTTTGTTTGTCTGTTTCCTACGTGCAATGAATCAAGTGTTAAACTTTGAATGAAATTCAAATCCTCATTCATCACAAGATTAGGAAACTGTTACAATTAAGTTGTCTAGTCATCAATAGGTCCATTTTAGTTCATTCTATTATTCAACTGGCCTTCTAGAAAAGCCAAGCCCTAAATCCATCTTCCTAGTTGATCATGTTAAACATCCTTTATTTCCCACTTTAAAAGATAAGAGATATAGAGATATGTATCAAACAGTTTTACCCATTCTGTGTCTATGGGAAAATGTGTTCATACATCTGGCCCATAGATAGGTACTTCTCTTACAGCAGTTCCAGAAGACATAAAAATGTATAAGAGGACGACCCAGGTACTAAATTATTGGGCTCATTTGATTTTAAATGTGTTTCCTAGAAAGAAATGATACTCTAATTAAAAGCTAGAAAAAAAATGATACTCTAATTAAAAGCTTCCAACGATTGCAAAATAGAAGCATATTTATGCTTTATTGAAAAACCACTGACATTACACAACATTACTTTAATAAACCCTATTGTCTATGAGTAACATTACTATAGCTAAAGCTTAGACTTTTTAAGAACGCTACTAATATCAAACTGATCGCAGTCTTGAAACAACCTTTTTCCCCTGCAAAAATATTTTTTTTTGTTTTAAAAACAGGTGCTCCACCCTCCTAGATACTCAATAGACCCCATTCATCACACCTCACGCCAACTATGTGAATAGGCCTACTACATCCCTTCAGTGACCTCTCTCGCCTGTTCCATGAGTGGCAAAAGACAGGTAATTCCTCGTTCGTGCCCTGATACCACACCCAACCACCAAATACTGGGTGTGCTGACATTGCACTCAGGCTTCCACCTCCACCGTTAGAACTACCGCCCACCAGCACCTTGACCTTTCAGCAGTGTTGAAATTCAAAAAGCCTATAAATTCTGGCCAATATTATCTCACTTAGACATAACATACTAAAACACTTCCTCAATCTTACATTTCTGCTGTAAGTCTTTTAGAAAATTGCACGCATCTGAAGCTGAAACAAACATCTGAGAGTGTCCCTTATATAGAAGATGTAATTATGATTGTTGAAAGAGAGTTGCTTGGGCCACAACCCCGTTGAACTGTTCCAGTATTCCCTCATACTCTTTTCTCCAAGAGCCGATGATACGGTCATATAAGAAAAAAACTACGATTTAAGTTTTCATTTGCCTCACAAGTTTTCAGTAGAATGACATTAGAGAGAATCTGTTCTCCAGTTCAGTAATCTGCATAATTGGCCAAAATCATATGTGGATATTTAGCATGGGGCACGTGCACTGGTTTGGTATACTGTGTGCCACTATTATGGACAAATCTGCTTTAAAATCCAATAGAATATGTGTTTTTATTTAGTCCGTAAGGAGCTGGGTCACCCCCTCAGAGTTCTCTTTACCTTCAGGTACTCCTAGAAAAAGTACACTTGATCCCCGAGAATCATTCTCTAACTCCTCAAGTTTATTATTTAGGGAAGAGATAACTTGTTTCGTTATTGCCAGTACATTCTGTTGAAGACTTGAACTATTCTCAGTATCAGATACCCGCTGTTTTAACTGATCAAAGCATGTCGAAAACTGTCTACTATCTTATTGAGATGGCCATGTAATGAAGAAATAGCTTGTGTTGTTTTCAGATCTCTATTTTTACGTAGAATAGTTTCTAAAGCTTGGCTGGAAGCACATGGAGACAACTGCTGCCATGGAAAATCTTGATCGACACATCCTACACTACCAATGTCATGGAGAGTCTCTGTGGAGAGACAGCACTGGGCCAATACATTTGTAGAAACAGTGTTGTTAGCAATTGTATAGTGGGGGTCATCAATGTTCTGACTTGAGCAGCCACTGGTGGTGGAATAATGCTTGGTATCTCAGGATTGATTTGATGTGTGGCACTCACATCTCTTGTTGAAAATTGAAGAAAGAATAGCTCTGACGACTAATACATCCTTCCCTTCAAAATTTGAGTCTATTTTTCTCTTGAATATACTTTGCTTGAGACCTTGGTTACAATATTCTCTTTGGACTCATCTATCGTCAATGAAGCACATTTTCTCTTTGTTTTTTAACACTTACCTCGGTAGCACCCACACCTTTCTATCTAGAATAGTTTTTACCTGGCTTTTATCCAAAGACAATGTTTTTTTGCTAGTGGCCTTCTTTCGTAGAGATTGCCCCTGGAGTTCATAATGTTTCTTAATGGACCCCTTAATATTAGGCTTAGATTTGCTGGGACAGTGCCGAAAAGCATAACACACCCTACCAGGAAGGTGTACCCATGATTAAGGGAGATTGCAGGTACTCTCTTCGAGAGCAACACTCATTTCAGGGGATGACCATCAACCTCCCCACCTCCCCCCCGTCCCCACCAAGTCCCTTCTACTGGATAAAAGTACTGAGTTTAAAATGCAATCAGGATAAGGGCATCGCCTGATCCATGAGTCGTGTTACTCACCACTTCTCCTTTGTTAACCTCTAAGAAAGGGCTGCAGAACATGCCGTCAGAAAGCTTCTTTATGAGCCAACATGGCCCTTGTCTTAAATTGCGTCTTTCACCTTCTCCTTATCTGGTCCCCATTCCAACATCTTAGTGGTGTTAAACCACACAAAAGAACACCAAGAGACCAGAGGTAGGTACATTTGTCCAAATAGGGACCCTTGCTTCTAGTCAGAGTAAGGGGGATACACACTTTAGATAACCCTCACTGCCCACCCCCTGGGTGCTTGCCACGAGCAGACCGTCTCAACAAGTCCAAAAGGACAAAACTCCAACATACATGAAATGAGAATATGACTTTAAAAAGGTTTCAAACAACTTGGTCCATAGAATACTATGGATGTGTAATTTCTCACAAAGTACCTGTAGATGCGTCTAAATTCACAAGGCCAAACAGCTGCAGAGATGGGAAGCATTGAAAACAAAGAGATGCATCAATTCCTGAGACCTTGGAGAGATGATGCAACAGTTCTGCAGCACTCAGGAGAAGTGAATTGTCAAAAATCCGGTCTGTAGGGGGAAGTGATGTGTCGACTCCAAGACTGATTCTGGTCCGTGGGTGATACATAGGGAAAACGTGACGCACAGGTGCAATGTGTGGAAATTCGAGATGTGTCTGCGACCGATGCAGCGGCATCAAGTGGTGCTGCTTCGGTTTCTTAATCCGCAATCCCTTAATGTGTCAGTTCTTGCAGTCGCGACAAGCGCTGCGTCGGTTCTGCAGTGGTGCAGCGATGCGTGGAGATTCTTCTCACACGGCGGTGCTGCATCAGAAAAATAGCAGTACAGAAGGGGGTGGTGATGGACGGAGCATCTGAACCAATCAAAAACACTCACACCCAGTCAACAGATCTGGGTTTGATCCATCACCGTTCTTTAGCCCACTCTGCCACCCCAGTTCAGACATGGCCATATGCAAATCAGTCTGACCCTGTGCCTCATGGAAACAGTCCAGCCCGAACTGCCAAGCATGCCTTCCCTGGACCGGACTCATGCTTCCTAGGACCGGTTTCTGGCATTACAGCCGTCTTCAGCCAGGCTTCCTACCGCTTTTGAACGCCATAAGTGTGGCAGGGTATGCTCAGACGTGAGTCCCTTGCTCACTTTGCCACTGGATTCAAGCAAGCTGGGCTGAAGACGGCTGGAATGCCAGAAACCGGTCCTCGGAAGCTTGTTTCCGGTCCAGGGAAGGCATGGCTTGGCAGTTCGGGCTGGACTGTTCCCATGAGGCACAGGGTCAGACTGATTTGCATATAGCCATGTCTGAACTGGGGTGGCAGAGTGGGCTAAAGAACGGTGATGGATCAAACCCAGATCTTTTGACTGGGTGTGAGTGTTTGATTGGTTCTGATGCTCCGTCCATTACCACCCCCTTTTGTATTGCATCAGAAAAATAGCCACAAGAAGAGTGCTGCATCAATTTCTTCAGTTCTTCTTTTCTTCCAGCTCCCAGCAGCAGGCCAACTACTGGAATAGGCACATCCTGGCAGGTCAGAACTCTCAGCAACAGAGTTCAGGGGAGCTGGGGGTGAAGTCTGTGTGTCTCTGAGACTTCACAACAGGAGGCCACCAGACACCCGCCCTTGGACATCATCTTCAAGCAGGGTAAAAGCAAAGTTCCAGTCTTTGTCTTCTCCTTGGCAGAAACAGCAACTGCAGGCCAACTCCACACAGCAAAGGGGCAGTACTCCTCCTCACAGCTCTTCTCCTTGGCAAATGTTCCTCTTGAGTCCAGAAGTAATCTAAAGTTCTAGGGTTTAAGGTCAACTACTTATACCCCATTTTGTCTTTGTTCTCTTTGTGCAAGGGTCTCTGAGCCCAGTCCAAACCAGTTCTGTCCTCACTGGCAAAGTATGACCACAGGGGGTGGAGACAGGACATGTCACATACACCAGTACATGTACTACCTTTCATTTACACTGCACCCTACCTAGAGGGGTACCATGGGCCTACAATAGTGGTGCTTTACATGTAAGAAAAGGGAAGGTTAGGGCCTGGCAAGTGGGTGCCATTGCCAGGTCGACATGGCAGTTAATCTGTGCACAGACACTGCAGTGGTAGGTCTGAGATACCTTTTCAGGGCTACTCATGTGGGTGGCGCAATCAGTGCTGCAGGCCCACTAGTAGCATTTGATTTACAGGCACTGGCACACTCAGTGCACTTTACCAGGAGCTTACCAGTAAATCAAATATGCCAATCAGGGAGAAACGATTGTAAACACAATTTACACAGGGAACACTTGCACTTTGACACTGATCAGCAGTAGCAAGGTACCCAAAGCATCTAAGCCAGCAAAAACTAAAAAAGTCAAGGGAAACCAGGCTAAGGATGCCAATTCTAACATGAACTAACAATGGAGCATGATGGGAGCTCCGCTCTCCTACATGGTTATTCAAATACAATTAACAAGACAGAAAATGCAACTAGCCATTATCAACATGTCATATCGTTAAAATTACCTTGGAAGATCTCAATAACTGGCAAACAAGTGTACTCACAATCAATATTAGGATAGTATTTATTTGAATCATTTTGCTATTATATTCAAAACTCACCCTTTCTCCATCTGCACCTGGTTTCACTGCAGTAATTGTCAGTTCCAAAAGTCCCATATCCATAAGTCGGACATAATCTTAAAGTGAAAATACTTTCAATAAGATATAAGCAACTTTAAATCATTCAAACAGATTTTACATTTCAATTAAGTAACACATGTATTTCAAATAAAAAACAAGTGTCAACACACACTATTATGGTATAGTCTTGCAATGGCTACCTATGTTAGAAGACTTTCCTTTGTGCCAAGAACACTTGGTAAAAAGAGTATGCTACAAGTCATAACATTGCTAAATGTTCAGACAACTTTGATTATTTAAGAAAGGCCACTGAATTATTCCCTGTGCAACACCATTACCTTATACAATGTATAAGGTACCAAATCATCTAAGTAATGTTGCATGTATCACCACTTTCTTGTCTGATCCACAGGAGTTCCACACAACATGTAGATTTTAAAAGTCGTGTTTGGTGAGAAAACAAAGACATATTGTTTTAACGTTTGGGATACCTAAGTGCAACTTTAAACTCACACCTGTGATACATTTAAATTTTTCCATGTTTGAAGCCTTGCTGGATTCACAGAATCTATCACCAGAAACACGGTCCTAGACAATGCCAGTTCCTCTAATGCCTGGTTCAGGGGAACTACGGATCCTTGCAGACCATTGCTGAGGTCTCAATGATTCCTTAGGTTGTATTTTTCCACATTCAAAAAGAGCTTGCCTTTCTTGCACAGATCACTGCACTCCTGGGGATAGGAGAGCGCTTCAGCAATGTAGAGTATTTAGTTTTTTTCCTGTGCTTTTCTTTTTGGGGGATTCAAAACGTTTTACTCCTTTGCAATGGATTCTGGAAAGGAAAAACAGGAGAGGGGAAATCCAGAGAAACATGGCGAGGAGAGAAATGAAGAACGGATGATGTTCAGAGTGAACCGCCACTATAATCCATTTTTCTCTAATCCACCATTTTGTTTTCCACCTATTGTCTTTCAAGTGTATCAAAAAAGTCTCCAAAAAAAGTTGTGCACTTTATGCTGAGCAGAGGCAGCAAGGTAAATACTACTTCAGAACATCTTCTATGCACAAATACCTTAATTCTTGGCATGAAAAGCAGTTCAATGCCAAAAAGAGGATGAGAGATGCCAAAGAGGTAAATACATCTTTAGCGATCCAACACTCCTTGAGAGGCTGAGTGAAGATGTCCACCAGGAGGAACATCAAAAAAGTGATCCATTCTTTCTAACTATGGGTTTGAATTGCTTGATGTACCACAAGGTCATCTCTAGTACAGAGCAAAGTGGAAAAGCCTGCCAAAACCAACTGCTGCTCCAGCAGAAGATGTGTAAAAAGTATTTTTATGCCAATTCGATAGCTCTGTTGAGCTGCTATTTTAGTTTTCTCCCCAAAAACCACAACAAAAGGTGTTTCAGAACTAAAAACAACAAATATACATGATGTTTGGTTGTTTTTTATGTGAGTGAGTGAAAGTGATGGACAGGATGCAAGATGGGTGAAGAAAACAGTGAGTGAAAGAGAGTGGATATGCAGAGAGGGTTAGCATCAGGGCTTGACCTCAAGCCAGACCAAAAAGCCAACGTGCTGTGAGTGGCCTTGCTCAACCCCCACTGTGGCAGCCAACGTCCACTGAGGACGGACATGTGATGAGGGGGTTGGCAATTAGGTGCCGGCCGGTAGGTCTTTCAACTAAATCACCACAGTTAGCCAACCCCTGTTACACACAGACTTTTGGGTGGGCTAAGCACTGGCTGGTTGAAAGCTGTCGGCCATGCATAGCAGGGGGTGGCCACAAGACCTGGCCTTTGTCCAGTCCCTGTAACCAACCTGTCACAGGCAGCCAACAGATTATTTGGCTGCACATTCTCTATGCCCATCTGTCATGCACAGTCAACCTTGCTGCTCTTAGCATTCTGCTGTATGCAGCATAGGTTGACAACAGGCAGCCAACTCTTGTTAACAGCAGCTGAACATGGCTTTTAGCAGTGTGCAGTGGAGGCAGACCACTAGGCATGCACCAACCTGCCATGGGAAGTTTGTACTACACTACTTCACTTCTAGCCAAAACCGTCATTATCACTTGGAGTCCGAAGTACCTTTGATGCTACCACTGAGCTGGCTTTCATGTAACGGTACAAAAGGGGGTGGTGATGGACTGAGCATCTGAATCAATCAAACACTCACACCCAGTCAAAAGATCTGGGTTTAATCCATCACCGTTCTTTAGCCCACTCTGCCACCCCAGTTCAGACATGGCTATATGCAAATAAGTCTGACCCTGTGCCTCATGGGAACAGTCCAGCCCGAACTGCCAAGCCATGCCTTCCCTGGACCGGAAACAAGCTTCCGAGGACCGGTTTCTGGCATTACAGCCGTCTTCAGCCCGGCTTGCTTGAATCCAGTGGCAAAGTGAGCAAGGGACTCACGTCTGAGCATACCCTGCCACACTTGTGGCGGCCAAAAGCGGTACAGAAGGGGGTGGTGATGGACGGAGCATCTCACTCCTTGAACGAGCCCGCTTGAGGAATTCACTCCTAGAACATTCTACATAAGCATTTCTCTTCGGGTCTTAAAAAATATCCAACGTAAACATGCAGAAATGTGTATATAGAATCCTTGCTTCTCTGTTCTCAGCTCATTCTCGGCGGTAAGTGGTATATATGATGACCATTCAGAACGTACGCCACATTCTGCTTCTGCGATATAAAGTGCTCCGGCGTCCACTCGATGTAGTCGGCGCTATACAACATTCCCAACTAATGGATTGAACGGTGGCTGCGCAGGGGGGCACGAGTATCGGCTTAGGGCATGCACCCTCCGCCACAGAGGGTCTAGGGGTGCAGAATCTGCAGGGGTCTCCATCTCAGGTGGTAAAGAGTGTGTGAAAACAACCTGCCTAGAGAGGCACAAGGGGCTGGCGGGCATTGTAAGGAAACGGCTGGGGTATCTTACATGTGGGCAGTCCCCGGGGCCCTCACGCGCAGCCCCCGGGGGTCCTCATGGGCAGCCCCCGGGGGTCCACACGCGCAATCTAAGTGTTTGGGCGATCGGTGCCCGGCCATGTGACCCATAATATTGTGCTGTGTCTGCTAAACCAGTCCTAGGGTTCCGTTCGATGCCACACAGTACTAGGGTTCCGACTGAGCCAGGGGGCCATGCCAGGGTTGGACTGGGAATAAAGTAATAGGCCTGGGCTCCCTAAGAAAAAAACTTGCCTTCTGCTGGGGCGGGACTACGTCCCCCAGCATTCCTACACTTCCTGTTTACCCTCAGTGGTGGGGAGGAGGGGCCACGTCGCAAAAACGTGCTTGAAAGCTCTTTAAGCTTTCCGTGGCAGGGACGCTCCTGGGACAAAGGCGGGTCGGTCTTTCGCTTGACGAAGAGATGGCTATAAAAATAAACCAGGAGTCTGGGAAGAAAAGCAGAGGGGGCTCGAGGCACATTGCCGGTGCCTGCACCCGCCACCTACCAATCCGTGCAGCCGCCACCACCGCGGGACGAGAGGAGCCCAAGAGACCTGGTGAGTGGGGTCGGGGGGGCTGTGTGTGTGCGCGTGACCCATTGACTGGGGTGGGAGAGGGGTGGGAGGGGGTGGTGCGTGTGTGTGTGTGTGCATGTGCGTGTGTGTGCTGTGTCTGTGCGCTGACTTTCTGGGAATCTGAGGTAGGGGATGTGCACGGCGCCGGCCTGGACGTGTGCGTCCCCATACACCAATCGGCGTGCATGCCCGAACCTTGTAGATACCCAGGAGACGGGCAACTATAGTTGTTGAGCTGAACAATGCTTCGCATTGTACTCCAGCTCAACCTAAAAACTACAACTGGTGCAAAACCAGGCCGCCAGATTAATCTACAACCAGCAGAGATGGCAGCATGTCACCCCTCTTTTGAAAAAGCTGCATTGGCTCCCGATAGTCAAACGCAGTGCATTCAAGTTGGGATGCCTCATTTTCAAAGCGCTCCATTGCAACTTCCCAGTGTTTGTTTCCACTCAGGTTCAGAGACACCCCCACGCGGGACCTTAGGTCTTCCCATCTAAACCTCTTAGCCACCCCATCCTTTAAACGTAAAAATTGGGGGGGGGGGACTAAGATTTGCAGCCCTGGCGCCTCAATTTTGGAACTTTCTTCCTAAGCACATTACATCTATAACATCATACCCTCAATTCAGGAAACTCTTGAAACCCTGGCTCTTTCACCAGGTGTATGAATGAATCTCTTAGCGGTAGAACTCCATTGACCCCAGCGCCATGAAACCATGTGGTGTAGGCACACGAGTAATTTTAACATAAAATAACATAAGATAGGAAAAATTAGACAATGATACAGTAAAAACGGCTTCACAGAATTCCACCAAATTTGACAGAAAGCTGGATCTTAACTCAAAAATCATGCTCTTTGTGATTGGGTGTAATTCTTTTCAGTCGTTTTAGAGAAATTATGGTGAGAAATGTCTAGATATCTTTTGCTGCGGGAGTCCAGCAACCCAAAATCTGATCAATGATGTCATTTGAGATGTCAACTGTAATGTCATCAATGACGTTATTGAACATGTCATAAGTGATTTAATATGCAAGGTCATAAGGAGTGCACGTCACGGGCGCATGTTATAATTATCTCAGTAATCTATATAGCCAGCCAAAGTACCCACTAAATAAATAATACTTAAGGGTACTGAAGACTGTTTTCACTTTTCTTTTCTCTGGCATTTAGAGACTTTCCCTCTAAAACAACACAAAGAAGCCTTCCTCCCAAAATCTTGGTTGAGCTGTCTTGAGTCCATGTGAGTGCAAGAAGTGTGTGAATGCCCGATGATGAAGCGCACCACGATTGTGCGAGTAAGGGCCTTGCAATTCCCAGTGGTATCTCTGCCTCAAATCAATATTGATAGATAAGAAACTCATTTCGTCTTTACTCTGTGTTTAGTTTATTCACCAATAGAAAGTAATAGTACATTAAGGCTGTTACTTTTTAGGAAAATACAAACGTAACTGCTACAAGTATATTAAATGCACTGAGGTACTTGGGGCTAACTTTTTTAGATGTGCAGCCTGCTACAGTCCCCTAAAATATAACTGAGCTACAAAAATCAAGTGGTCTTACAACTCCCAACAGTATTGACTAGTTTAGTATCCATGCAAACAATAGCTTCTAAAACTACACTGAATGGCATCTCGCCTCACATTTTTTTTTTTAAATTGAATATGTTTTTCTTACCACGATTCAGGTTCACTGCGACAGCATTACATTTGTCTGATAAATAGAGGGCTGCCTCATCCAAGATAATTCTGTAAATACAAAATGTATATTCGATGTCAAAATTTGAAAAGGGTTGTTGAATGACAGTGATACATTCCATTAATATTAGCATAGAATAGTAAATTAAATTAAATACAATATCACATTTTACCGTAATGCAAACGATTAGCACAAATTAAAAACAACACAATATTGATTAGAAAACAACCAACCAACAGGATAAAAGCACAGCGATCATAAACTATAAGTTCTACTCATAACACTGCACATCAAGTTGACGTCAATTGACCTACCATGATTTTTAAACGCAATCTGTATGAAGGATATGTTTAATGAAATGAAATGCAGCAAACAAGGAACTCTTGGTTGTAGCATAAAGAGAAATGTAAATGTTTTTCAATAGTATATTACTTTGTATAATGAGCTGCATATCAAATTGATGGTATGCCTGAAAATGACTAATAATGCTGCTGTCAGATAGGTTATACTCGAAGACGTGCACACAGTGGTCTACCTTATACCGTCAATCATTATTACAGTCTTCTAGTGAAATCACTAGTAGGCCTGAAGTGACAGCCCAAGATGTAATTTGGAACTGCTGGCAGTGGGGCACTCACATTCAAATATTAAATGTTGAATCCACCAACACTTTTATATTCAGCTTTCTTTCAATGTTTCACTCAAAACCCCCTCATAAATCACAGGTAGTTTACAGATGGTCCTATCTTTTAACCATTTCACCATCCGTCATCATGGCTGATTCTCCCCAGAACACGAAAGAGAAAACCTTTGGCTAAAACTAGGAGGCTTTGGTTATTTAAAAAGATGAATATTGACCACACTCGTCTTTATTTCATTACACTGCTATATGCCACCTCTTCCATGGGAATCAGTAATGATTACACAGGGAGAGCTGTGAAGAAATATGTCAACTTAAGTGTTGGTTTTATTACTCAATCAATCGTAAGTATTCATATGACACTTTCTGCCCTAAAACATCCAAGCACGTCAAAATAGCACAGAGTATTTAAGATACATGAGTTTCAGCGTCCTTCTGAAAGGGTATAGGTTGGTCCTGTGATGCAGACCCTCTACTAAGGTATTATATATTGCATATGGCTGTTAATTTATGGAATACAAGCTTTCTACTAGAGTTTAGCCTTCACTTTAAATGTTATTTTGTTTGAAGAGCATTTAGCCTCTGCAACCTACCTCAATCACCTTAGGAAAACATTTTTGAAGCTTTTCAATCAAAGAATCTGCAGCTGTTCTGTATACTGCTTTATGCCCCAGGGTGAGGATTTCAGTCTGATTATTTTCCTGAAGAGGCAGACAGTACAGTTGTTGCAAAGCTGGAGAGTCAGGAAATATTTGAGGAAAGACTATGATGGCGCCTGCTGCACTGTTTATGAGAGCATGAGGTTTTTCTCAGTTTGGAGTTGCCAATATAGAATATTACAATAATCTAGCTTCGCTCCAACTACTGCCCTGGCTATTGTTGCTGTAAGGTTTTCCTGCAATATGGGTTTAATGATTTTAATTAATATTAAAGTGGTAGCTAGGGGATGCCATCACTTCATTTATTTGACCATCTAGAAATATTTTATTATCATTACGTTTTCCTGTTTATATGTCTATTTAGTTTATTTCAGTGTTTTCCCATGTTTTCAACATTTTTTTTAATCAATTCCTTAAACTGAAATGGGTTTTTCCTTAATCCATGCATTCAAATTCTGGTGTTTACCAGTTTGAACTGAAAAGCAAATATTCAAATATCAGTTATAATCGGTTTGAACTGAAAACCGGAACCTATAATCATCACATATCACTACAAGGGCTTGATCCTGTCATTTAGAATTACTTAACTATCATTCACCTTAAATCTGGGTAGTTAGGCTTATTATTTCATCAGGAGTTTGGATTAATGACAAGCTACTTTGCCCTTCAACATAATGCAGCAAAAATAGTGTTAATATCGGTGAATGCGATATCAGTGTATGCCATAAGATGTATACAAATAACAATATCAATACCAATAAATATGATGTCAATGTGTGCAATAATATATGTATGCATAACAATATCAATACTGGTAAATAAGATGTCGATGTACGCCATAAAAAATGTACACATAATAATGAGAATGTTGGTAAACGCAACATCAATGACTGTCATGTTATATGTACACGCAATAATGAACTCGTATAATTGCTGTTGAATTCACCCGAGATGACCTCCCTATCAAACCCAAAGTCAGAGCTACTTGGTCAGGCAGGCCCAGAGAACCAAACCCAAGCCTACTGATTGATAGGTCACAGGTGGGGCTACACTTAGCCTGATGACAAACGCGTGAACAGGGAAAAACCAGTTCAATCCCACAGATAGGCAGCTACACCACAAAGGTCTGAGTAGATGGGCCCCAATAAAACACGATTGGCCAAAGGGGCACGTATTCCAAAAATACAACAAAGTCAGATGCCACATGCTGTTGGGAACACTCAGCCAATCAGAACACAGCATGCACACTACACACATTGATCGTGCGCTCCCCATGCCGGATATCTGGACACACACACCTGCCCACAATGAGTCTCCACAAAGTCAAGAGCCACCTGTGTCCCCTTATATGAAGGTTGAATTTATGTTTCATGACTAGGCCGGATGTATGTGCTCTCCAAGAATGTGTAATTGGTTTATTGTACTTCAAGAACGGTATATAATGCTGGCTAAAACATTCGTACATCAATAAAGTCTTCTGACACAACTCTGTTGCTGCTCTCCCGGCCGCTGCATTTAATTAAACCAGCGTGTTCCTGTTTTGCCAAACACCTCTAGTCTTTTCATTTTTTGAAGGTAAATTCATATCCAAGGAACAATAGTTTAAATCTACTCATTCTTGTATTCCCCCAAATACCGCCTACACTCCTAAACTATACTTTTCTGGTACTTTAGATGCATTCTACATGGGTACCATTGGCATAGTTTAAATATCAAACTTTTGATGCCAGAAGCAGGCTTTATGTAGATAGTAAATAATAAATAATAAAGGGAAAATAATGTAAGGGATAGGCATGAACTTCAAAGGCGCCTCTATCAGGAGACTCCCGAAAGCGCTCTAGCTTGCCTAATACTCAGAAAAGAAAAACAATATTGCTCGGCCACCTCAAATAGTTTACAAACAAGATCAAAGAAAATCTATGGCACTGCTGGTGTTAAGTGCTACTGAAGAGACTTGACAATTAATGAAATGATGAAAGATAATCAGCAGCATATACAATGGCCAGGCCTCTTGTAATTGCTAGAGCTTGTTTGCACTAACAGATAAGTAGGAGAGAGATTTAAAAACAACATAAAAATACTGGAAGTAAGCACAACTTGCCAGCATATTGATATGACATTCAAAGGTTTTATCAGACAGTTACATAACCACTACCTGGCAAGCAGTGCCCTATGTTATGTTTTTAAAAAATGTTTCCCCATTAAGAAGTAGATAAATTGATGACTCCGTGCAACTCAAGAATACGGTCCTTTATTGTCTTCACAAGAGTTTAGGGGCTCTTTTATTACTTTTGATGATGTCTTTTTGACACAGACACTTGTCCTGGATTGATCAATGACGTAAAAATTGTGAAGGTCACTGTATCATTGCTCATTTTAAAAAGTAAACCCTATTAAGTAGCCTGCTTTCCAATGAGCTTTTGGGTGGGTACCTGGACTCAATAATTTGTGCTGTTCTCTAGGTCATTTCTATGAAGCGCATACATGCCTCAATATCCATGTTGTACCTTAAACTAACCAGAATCATTGTACTGAAACCTAAATTTTGACCCCAAACATATTTCTGCCCTTAACTGCTCTGGACAGTAATGACAGACTCTTATATGATAATGCTAGCATTTCGGATCTCTTACAAAATAATATGTTATCTAGGAGTCAGTAAAAATCTGTTGTAATGTCCTCTGTCATATCAAATTCCCATATGGCTTAAGTACCGATCATACCTGATAAGAACATAAGAATAATTTCTTGGAATTTACAAGGTACAGTGTCTAAAATGAAAAACAGAACCGCACGCAAGCAGAATAGCAAACTTAGTTTAAAGTTTAAACTAAGTATTAAAGTACTTGCGAGTCGCTCCACTCAGGCAATCATTCAATCGGTGCGGAAGGGGGGGTGGGGCAGGGCTGGCTGCGGCAGCAAGGAGGGTGACTGACAGTAGCGCTTACTAAAGCACAGCTGCAATAGTGCGCATGCTCGATTTTGTTCAAAGCCTACACAAATGTAAACTAAGAAAGAAAGTTCATCCTACATGTCAGCCCAAATATTGTGTGGGGCGATAAGTAGAATAATACTCATAAATGAGTTTTCAGTAGCAAATCTCAACCTTCACTCATAAGCTGTCATTGGCTTTAAATCTTCCTTCCTCCAAACTGCAGATCACTCTCCTTGTTTATCCTAAATGAGATACAGTCCTAGAATGTGCATCCTATTCCAGTTTTCCACTTTTAAATAATAAAAATCACAGCTGCATTTGCTGTTGAATAATAAGAGAACCAACATCTCCATAGGACTACTATCAATCTTTCTGTGACTGGTGGACTCTCTCTAGTGTAAGATAGCATATTTTGAAAGTTACTACAATAAGCAAGTCAGGAGATAGATGAAATCTAGCTAAAGTTAAAAACCAGGTGAGATGCAGAAGGCAAAACCCTATAAGGAGACAGACTAAATGCACATCTCATGATCTAAAAAAACCATAAACAGCAGACCGACTCCACATGTTCCAACTAGTAAAATATAACATTGTTATGCAGCGAGAAAAAGTATGACTGCCATTTGCATCAGTAGCAAGGAGTGCTGTCTGGTACGTCAGGCTAAAAAAACACAAAATGAAAGTATGGTCTTCCCAAGCAGCCCATTTAGAGAGGGTGTTATTCAGAGGTTGGAATAAGCTAGATATTCACTAAAAAAATGTGGGGATATCCTATGTAGACATTATGACCATGTTTAAACTTCTGCATGCGACAAACTCTAAATAATCTCCAGAGTACTCAACTTCAGGGATAGTTTCATAATAGCACCCACCACAAGAAGTAGCTGCATGCGTTTGCACTGCTTTAACTGGATGACCATATAGAATGTGTTAGGAAACCCACTGGTGTCAAGGGCTTTCTGGACATCAACATCTAAGTGAAAGTGGTTTTAATATTATGTAACTCTAATTATTTAGCCCTAAGAGAAACTTTAGAATGGCATATACTCTTGGGTTTATCAGATTGCACCTTTTTCAGTTTTTTGTAAGCCCTTTAGTGGTAGAGGGAGTACGCCAAACCGCTGAGCACAGCGCTATAAAATATACAAACCTCTTCCGCAGTGTGTGGCACTTGCTTGCTTTTGGACTTTCCTTGGTGTGCCTGTGTCCGAGACTATACAGACCAGAGTCCTTTGGAGGTGAAAGTAGAAGGAGAAAGGGGGCCACTCCACTGATCACAGCACTACAAAGAGATACAATTGCTTCCACAGTGCAGGACTCTCACTGGTTTTTGGACTTTCAATGGTTTTGCCTATGCTTGGGACTACACAGACAAGAATCCTTTGGAGGAAGGAGACCACTCGCCTTATCACAGAGATACAACTAGCTCTATCCTCTCCCACCATGCCAGTATTTGTTAAGATAAAACGACATTCCTCGCTAGTGAATAATTTTCTAGCTAAAGTTGTTTAATCAAAGAATAGCTACACTGAACAGCACTTAAGCGCGACTCTTAATGACCCCCTTGCCATCAATCCATCCAAAAATGTTCTAGTTGTGCATGTGCTACTTCATAGCAAGAACAATACTGGCTCTGATGTTAGACATGGTTCACATGAGAACAATCTGGTGTCTGATGTTAGTCCCGCCCTAAATCTCAGAATAAACCTATGCATGGACCACAGCCTCATGGGACGAGGGAGGCTTCTTCATTTATTACAATTTTTTATCTATTTTTGTCGAATCATTTGGAGATAAATTGGTTGGAAAAACAAACATTTTTAGATGTAGCTCTTAACCCCTTCCATGCTGGGCCGATTCTGCTCCTGTGCTGCAGATTTCAGAACAGGGTGCGGTCATGACGAACCCCAGCCGTCATCAGCACACGAGCACTGTAGTGCATGACGGCTGGGGGCCGTCATCAGCATGGAAGGGGTTAAGCCAATTAAAAGTAGCCTATTGTTCATTGAATCTCATATATCCGCAAATAATAGGAGCATTATTTTTTTGAGATGTTTCAACAATGACTGTCACAGATGTATAAACTCCTTAGAACATCTCAAAATCTACCCAGTTTTGCCAGACAGAACCCATAAATGATCCGCAACCCTGAATGAGTGACTGTCATTTCCCCTACCTGGCAAGCAGTGCCCTATGTTATGTTTTTAAAAAATGTTTCCCCATTAAGAAGTAGATAAATTGATGACTCCGTGCAACTCAAGAATACGGTCCTTTATTGTCTTCACAAGAGTTTAGGGGCTCTTTTATTACTTTTGATGATGTCTTTTTGACACAGACACTTGTCCTGGATTGATCAATGACGTAAAAATTGTGAAGGTCACTGTATCATTGCTCATTTTAAAAAGTAAACCCTATTAAGTAGCCTGCTTTCCAATGAGCTTTTGGGTGGGTACCTGGACTCAATAATTTGTGCTGTTCTCTAGGTCATTTCTATGAAGCGCATACATGCCTCAATATCCATGTTGTACCTTAAACTAACCAGAATCATTGTACTGAAACCTAAATTTTGACCCCAAACATATTTCTGCCCTTAACTGCTCTGGACAGTAATGACAGACTCTTATATGATAATGCTAGCATTTCGGATCTCTTACAAAATAATATGTTATCTAGGAGTCAGTAAAAATCTGTTGTAATGTCCTCTGTCATATCAAATTCCCATATGGCTTAAGTACCGATCATACCTGATAAGAACATAAGAATAATTTCTTGGAATTTACAAGGTACAGTGTCTAAAATGAAAAACAGAACCGCACGCAAGCAGAATAGCAAACTTAGTTTAAAGTTTAAACTAAGTATTAAAGTACTTGCGAGTCGCTCCACTCAGGCAATCATTCAATCGGTGCGGAAGGGGGGGTGGGGCAGGGCTGGCTGCGGCAGCAAGGAGGGTGACTGACAGTAGCGCTTACTAAAGCACAGCTGCAATAGTGCGCATGCTCGATTTTGTTCAAAGCCTACACAAATGTAAACTAAGAAAGAAAGTTC
Organism: Lissotriton helveticus; assembly: GCF_964261635.1. NCBI lineage: Eukaryota > Metazoa > Chordata > Amphibia > Caudata > Salamandridae > Lissotriton > Lissotriton helveticus. Next base: position 374,681,931 of record NC_136070.1, read on the forward strand.
ATCCTACATGTCAGCCCAAATATTGTGTGGGGCGATAAGTAGAATAATACTCATAAATGAGTTTTCAGTAGCAAATCTCAACCTTCACTCATAAGCTGTCATTGGCTTTAAATCTTCCTTCCTCCAAACTGCAGATCACTCTCCTTGTTTATCCTAAATGAGATACAGTCCTAGAATGTGCATCCTATTCCAGTTTTCCACTTTTAAATAATAAAAATCACAGCTGCATTTGCTGTTGAATAATAAGAGAACCAACATCTCCATAGGACTACTATCAATCTTTCTGTGACTGGTGGACTCTCTCTAGTGTAAGATAGCATATTTTGAAAGTTACTACAATAAGCAAGTCAGGAGATAGATGAAATCTAGCTAAAGTTAAAAACCAGGTGAGATGCAGAAGGCAAAACCCTATAAGGAGACAGACTAAATGCACATCTCATGATCTAAAAAAACCATAAACAGCAGACCGACTCCACATGTTCCAACTAGTAAAATATAACATTGTTATGCAGCGAGAAAAAGTATGACTGCCATTTGCATCAGTAGCAAGGAGTGCTGTCTGGTACGTCAGGCTAAAAAAACACAAAATGAAAGTATGGTCTTCCCAAGCAGCCCATTTAGAGAGGGTGTTATTCAGAGGTTGGAATAAGCTAGATATTCACTAAAAAAATGTGGGGATATCCTATGTAGACATTATGACCATGTTTAAACTTCTGCATGCGACAAACTCTAAATAATCTCCAGAGTACTCAACTTCAGGGATAGTTTCATAATAGCACCCACCACAAGAAGTAGCTGCATGCGTTTGCACTGCTTTAACTGGATGACCATATAGAATGTGTTAGGAAACCCACTGGTGTCAAGGGCTTTCTGGACATCAACATCTAAGTGAAAGTGGTTTTAATATTATGTAACTCTAATTATTTAGCCCTAAGAGAAACTTTAGAATGGCATATACTCTTGGGTTTATCAGATTGCACCTTTTTCAGTTTTTTGTAAGCCCTTTAGTGGTAGAGGGAGTACGCCAAACCGCTGAGCACAGCGCTATAAAATATACAAACCTCTTCCGCAGTGTGTGGCACTTGCTTGCTTTTGGACTTTCCTTGGTGTGCCTGTGTCCGAGACTATACAGACCAGAGTCCTTTGGAGGTGAAAGTAGAAGGAGAAAGGGGGCCACTCCACTGATCACAGCACTACAAAGAGATACAATTGCTTCCACAGTGCAGGACTCTCACTGGTTTTTGGACTTTCAATGGTTTTGCCTATGCTTGGGACTACACAGACAAGAATCCTTTGGAGGAAGGAGACCACTCGCCTTATCACAGAGATACAACTAGCTCTATCCTCTCCCACCATGCCAGTATTTGTTAAGATAAAACGACATTCCTCGCTAGTGAATAATTTTCTAGCTAAAGTTGTTTAATCAAAGAATAGCTACACTGAACAGCACTTAAGCGCGACTCTTAATGACCCCCTTGCCATCAATCCATCCAAAAATGTTCTAGTTGTGCATGTGCTACTTCATAGCAAGAACAATACTGGCTCTGATGTTAGACATGGTTCACATGAGAACAATCTGGTGTCTGATGTTAGTCCCGCCCTAAATCTCAGAATAAACCTATGCATGGACCACAGCCTCATGGGACGAGGGAGGCTTCTTCATTTATTACAATTTTTTATCTATTTTTGTCGAATCATTTGGAGATAAATTGGTTGGAAAAACAAACATTTTTAGATGTAGCTCTTAACCCCTTCCATGCTGGGCCGATTCTGCTCCTGTGCTGCAGATTTCAGAACAGGGTGCGGTCATGACGAACCCCAGCCGTCATCAGCACACGAGCACTGTAGTGCATGACGGCTGGGGGCCGTCATCAGCATGGAAGGGGTTAAGCCAATTAAAAGTAGCCTATTGTTCATTGAATCTCATATATCCGCAAATAATAGGAGCATTATTTTTTTGAGATGTTTCAACAATGACTGTCACAGATGTATAAACTCCTTAGAACATCTCAAAATCTACCCAGTTTTGCCAGACAGAACCCATAAATGATCCGCAACCCTGAATGAGTGACTGTCATTTCCCCTACCTGGCAAGCAGTGCCCTATGTTATGTTTTTAAAAAATGTTTCCCCATTAAGAAGTAGATAAATTGATGACTCCGTGCAACTCAAGAATACGGTCCTTTATTGTCTTCACAAGAGTTTAGGGGCTCTTTTATTACTTTTGATGATGTCTTTTTGACACAGACACTTGTCCTGGATTGATCAATGACGTAAAAATTGTGAAGGTCACTGTATCATTGCTCATTTTAAAAAGTAAACCCTATTAAGTAGCCTGCTTTCCAATGAGCTTTTGGGTGGGTACCTGGACTCAATAATTTGTGCTGTTCTCTAGGTCATTTCTATGAAGCGCATACATGCCTCAATATCCATGTTGTACCTTAAACTAACCAGAATCATTGTACTGAAACCTAAATTTTGACCCCAAACATATTTCTGCCCTTAACTGCTCTGGACAGTAATGACAGACTCTTATATGATAATGCTAGCATTTCGGATCTCTTACAAAATAATATGTTATCTAGGAGTCAGTAAAAATCTGTTGTAATGTCCTCTGTCATATCAAATTCCCATATGGCTTAAGTACCGATCATACCTGATAAGAACATAAGAATAATTTCTTGGAATTTACAAGGTACAGTGTCTAAAATGAAAAACAGAACCGCACGCAAGCAGAATAGCAAACTTAGTTTAAAGTTTAAACTAAGTATTAAAGTACTTGCGAGTCGCTCCACTCAGGCAATCATTCAATCGGTGCGGAAGGGGGGGTGGGGCAGGGCTGGCTGCGGCAGCAAGGAGGGTGACTGACAGTAGCGCTTACTAAAGCACAGCTGCAATAGTGCGCATGCTCGATTTTGGGCTTGTCATTGTTATGACCAGCCCGAACATGCGCACTACAGCCAACTCCTAAGGACCAGGAGAGCGAGGGGGGAGTCGGGACCTGAGAGGCCGAGGGTTGCTTCATGCAGCAACCCCCGGTCTCCAATGGGCGTGGCGTCTCCGTGCCCTAGCCAATCCTGGCGCCAGCATCGGCTGCCTAACACACCGCACAGCCTGTGGGGCCAGGGCTGTTCAGAAGGTGTGGGACCGGCCCAGGACAGGGCAGAACAGAAGGCGCCAAGCAGCCCCCAACATGGGACCCCGGCCCAGGCCAGGAACAGAGGCGGCGCAGACCAGGTAAGTTGTGTTTTTTTATAGTAAACTCCCCCGTGTGACCCCCACCCGACAAGACCCCCTCCGCCCCCTTGTATTACGAGCCGTGACTGCTCTTGAGATGTGATCTGGGAGGAGGTTTCCTCTCCTTACCAGGTGTTTTCAGTTTGTCTCCTGCTGGGTGAACTACAGCACGTGTGGAAAGGAGAGGTTAGACTCTGGTCCTGTAGACTGTGATAACTTGATTATTCTATGTCGTGGTGACTATGCGATAGTTGATATTGCGTTTCTCAAGGCCTTTGTGCATGACTTATCAAACCATGCTTCATCACTTTGGATTTATTTTTGGTGATAGAATTATTTTGGGGAAAATGATAAAGCTGCGTTTTATTACTGGCTCAGATTATATCTTAAGGCAAACGAGAGGTCCATACTACTAGTACGATAGGTTGTTCCACAATCTGTTTAAAAAGTACAACGTGAAGATTTTGCGAAAGTAAAAACTCTGCGCGTCTCACAGAGAGCTCGTTCTTCTCTGAGCATCAATGACAATAAGCGCCCTCTTCAAATCAAACCCCTTGACCACTGCGTTCATTCAACCCCGTACCCCTCAGTGCCTCATTCAACTGAGACGCACAATCATCAGCTCATTATTCACTGAGAAATTGACACAATTAGGCTCCGAAATCCATATAAAAATGCAAAGGAACCTCCTCGGTGTGACATGTTCTCTTGCCTCCCATTTCCATCCCAAACTTGGATCCCGTTGCAGAAATGAGGCTGCAGGCACACAGGAGTAGAGAACGCTCACAGAGCAAGATTTACATCCCTCCACTCTAATGGAGCGGCTCAAAATTTATAGCAGCAGAATAAAGTATTCAGACCATTACGACGATAAAATCAGCAGAAATGCTTCATTATGTGCAGATTTAATTCTCTGTACAATCCAAGGCTTGGGCTTAGGAACTTCAACGCTTGGTTTTGTTGCAGGCAATAAGGCATAGCAGTGAAAGTGCAGCACACCTGCTTTTGGTTGCACGTTCAGGCACACACAGAAAACAGTGCTTAGTTTGTAAAATAAGAATAAGGGCCAGGGCATACGGTATTTCACGGGAGAGCCCTGCAGCTTGCACCACATGCTGCCCCTACCACCGCTGCCCATGCCAGTGTCACAATGACTGCTGACATCACACTCCAACAGGTGTGACAATTTGGACTATTACAGGTCGCCAAAGCTCTAGGGGGTGGCCTGGATGAGCTGGTATTATTTTAAGAATCATGCATATTGAATATGTAAGCACTCTCCTGGGGTGCTCTGCTCAACAATAGACATGGCCACCATGTGGTGTAGGGTGATCAACTGGCATGGGTGCAAATTCAGAATGGTGGGTCTGAAAATTCAAAAGGTCAAAATTCAGGATAGAAGGTCAAAATTCAGGACACAAATTTGGGACAAAAGGTACGTTTTACAGACACATCAGAGAAGGATGAGCAATAGTATGAATAAGTAAATTGACAACCAACGTAAGTAAATTGACAACCAACATAAGTACAAGCCAAAAAAAATTTATATTAGGTTGAGGCAATCGTGCACTTCAAGGTTTTTCAGTATGCGTGCAGCTTTGAGCAACTGTGCAGGTCTTTTTCTGGTATCTCATATGATCATATTGCCTTTTCAAACCGTTTGCTAAGCAAAGCATAGAGGAATTGGTTAAAGTCTGAATTGAAGAGTTAGCCAATTTGCAGGATATTTGTGCTTGTTGTTGCACAGTGGTAAGTGCTATTGTTAAGCACATGTTCTGTTCAATGTATTCAGGTGGACTGCAGCGGGTGGCATATGTTTGTCAGTAGTGCAGTTATGAGCACAGTGACAGCCAGCTAAGCAGCACAACTGGACTCCGAAGGGTGTATGAACGCTGTTCTGTCTTATGGGATCTTTTAGTAGTGAATGTTTGTTGGCATCAGTGCAGTAAGATTCATTGCTGTTTTATGATATCAGTTTGGGTTTCTTGCACGTTCAAAGGCATCTACACATGGCAAGCATAGCCAGACGGGCAAGCAGGGAACAAACATAACTTTAGGGGCTGTAAGGCAGATGGTAAAATTAGCAGAATCCTGGCAACATTTTAAAGACGGGCACGCTGCCTGCTGCTTTGAATTATACAAAATAAACAGGTTAATAATAGTAACAGTAATCAACTTCGTTGAGATTAGCAGAAAGCATACCAGTCTTCAAAGCCCCAGATTTCTGCTGCTGCTATTAGGCTGGAAGAGTCCATTTTGAGGAGGGTTCGCATCTCAAAATCGCTGATGCTCCTGAAGGTTTTTGGAGGTGGTCTATCTCCAGACAGGTGAGTCGGGATCTTCTGTATCCCATGTTCTCATTAAATGTCTTTACAGTTTCACTGCTATTGCTGTATACGAAACCAACTCATTTATTAGCAGGATGTGATTTCAGGGACACTGAAAAACTCAGGAACAAGTGTTGAGAAAGTTGGAAGTTTGGCACTTGTGGTGTACATAGCGCACAGCTGCCACTGGTGGGGCCTTACAGCACTCTTGCCGTATGAATTTTCTTTTATGAATGCCTAGAAGAACTGAATTTTTAGTCCATTTATTACAGAAATAGTGCAGAACTTGCACCAAAAAGATCCCTATTTGGAAAAAAAGTTCTTCAGGGCGGGGAGAACCCCCCCGAAACCACCTTATTGCCGTCGGGCGCATTCGCTTGCATACATTGATTCCTTCTGATACGCCCCACCGGTTCCAAATTCCACGAGCCACCCCTGGAATTTCATTATGGGACACATCCACAAATGGCGCTAAAGCTGACCTAAAAAGATTACACATTTTTGTGAGACTAGAGATGTAAGCTTTTACTTCGAGCTACTTAATCACCTTCCTATTATTCCCAATAAACAGAGAGTATAGAGTATAGTGATCACTTTGACATCTTGAAAAGATCTTCAAATTCACTTATTCCACAATCTTATATCTAGCAGAATCTAATCAATCCTACTTTTGGAATGCCTTCTGGAAAAGATAAAAACTCTTTCCTTATCTGATTTTGAACGACCATTAGAGGCACGCAACATGTAAGAAATAGTTAGTGAGGCTATTTGCATGGCTGCTACAGCCCACTTAGATAAACGAATTGCATCTAGAATGGGGATACCTAATGCCTCATCCTCTTGCTCAGTAACTGAAATAATCCAATTAATTGGCTGAAAAGTGTTATTAAAATCTCCTGCTAGAATAAGGTAAGGGATGCCCTTGATAGAACAAAGATGTTCCTCCAGAATTAAGAAATTAGAGACTCACTATTCTTAGATGTAGATCTGTTACATATGCTGTATAAATGTATTAAATGCCCTTTCATTGTCCTAATGGTCAGCCACAGAATTTCTAGAGAAACGATGGACACTTCTTTAACTGCATGAGTAACTGAGACACTGACCACCAAAAACGGCCCTACGACGAGTGGTCCATTAGCTGAAGGACGAGCATTAACATAAAAGGTTCTGTACCATGGTCTGTGGATCAGCCCAATCACCCACGCCTCCTAAAAACAAAAAAAGTGAAAAGAATCAATCCAAGCTTGGTATACCAGTTTACCGCAAATCCTGGCTATGTTCCACGGCAAAACTGTTATTTGCTTAGGAGAAATCACAGTCACAGGGCACCCTGAACTACTTATGTCCACCCTCCAGTCCCGTAATACTGAACTAGATCAGGGAGCCTTGACATGACACCACAGAGGGCATTCCCTGTTCCAGACCCAATATCTGGTGCAAGAGCATCCGGACATCCCTTCCAGTAGTGGAGTGGGCTTAGTAAACTGGCAGAGTCATCGTGGAGAGACTTTTTTTTTTTAAACAACCTTCATTGGCTTTTGGTAAGTAACACAGGACAGCATCATTTGCATAATGTTTCAGTATATCCAGTATCCAGGTATCCAGATAGAACAGTGCACTGTATCTGTATGTGGTATCATTAAAGACAGTATATACATTGAGGAAGGTATTATTTCTAGGCGCGCCATCATATAATAACTGCAATGTTTATCCCATAAGTATTAGAATATTTAAACTCCCTCCCCTTCCCCCGCTACTGACGACAGACATATAGTAGAGCTTCTGTAGTAAAAGGAGGATTCTATAATTGATCACTACATTCTTCAATACGATCATAAACGGAGTCCCTCACATTGCCCAGGCACAGGGAATCGATCCTGCATTATCATGTCCTTGGCTGTGCTATTTTTGTACACCTGATAATCTGAGACGTATACCAACAATAACATCACTGAAGCTTTGAATGATTCCAACAAAAAATCCCAGTCCATGGCTATTGGCCTCTTCCGTAACCAACTGTATTCCTCCTGGCAGATCGCCACACTCTCTGTCCTTCCCCATCTGGGCACCTTCTCCCTCCATGACACAACAGTGTGGGGGGACTTGCTGACTTCAATCTCCTAGTAATGAGTCGTTTTACCAGAAGGGGCGACAGATTTGTATATCACGCTTGTACCTCATAGCTTTTGGGATGAGGATATAGTCCTAGAAGACAGCTTTCATGCCGTTCGCAAGGCAGTGCCTCCTACTACATCCCCGAGTGTATTACTGATCTTTGCCCAAAAGAATGAATGGGACAGACAGTTCCATAGCATTAGCGGTAGAGTAGCATCCTGTTTAGGTCACCTGGGGCATGCTACAGAGACAGCGATACACATTGCAGGTAGCCTGTTTGGTGTAAGGTAGGCTTGATGGACAAATGAGTATTGTATGAATTTGAATCAAGAATTTCTGGAGATTTTTTGGGAAACGCAAGAATGGAGTTCCATTCTTTGTCCTGAAATTCCCTGCCCATGTCTAGTTCCCAATGGGTCCACCAGCGTGCCAGAGAGATCGATAAATGCGCATGAAGGCCTTGATAGAGCCACCTTATCAAATGCATTCCAGTGCCCATGAGGTAGAGTGAATGCATAAATGGTTCTGCTCCGGGGCCCAGTGAAGTTTAATATATTTACTGATGTGTGTGTGTAGGATGAACAATGAATCAGATAATCCATACTCGTTCACAAAATCTGCATGGTTCAAGAGTGTCCCATCTCGAAACAGTGCCCCCACTGTCGTTACCCCGGCCAGTCCCTATGTATGTAGTCGTCGCTGTGTCAGGGTTCTGGCTTTGGTAGGGAGTCCCAATAATGGTATATTGGGGGCATAAGGGACCATTTGTGCAGTGTAATCCACGGCCATTTTCCAATTTGTGAGAGATACTTTTAACAGTAAAGGGATCTCTGAGGTGGGCTCGTACCCCAGGGCAGATCAATCTATGTAGAGTGCCCTCAGCGAGCATTTGAGGTGTGTAGGCTATCTCTTGCAGATTACGGCCCATAAGCCAGTAGGAAAGTCACTGCAACTGGCCAGCCACACAATAAGCTCTGAGATCTGGCGCTCCCATTCCCTCATTCTCCGGTGGTAGATGTAGCTTTGCTAGGCTTATACGTCTCGGCCACTTCCCTATATTAGATCCGTCAGAATGGTGTTAATTGCAATAAAATATCATGTAGGGACAACCACCAGCAGGTTAACAAAGAAATAAAGTAGGCACGGGAGCATCGCCATTTTGGAAATAGCGAGGCGTCCGGTCACGGAAAGTGGCAGTGAAGTCCAGAAGGATACCTGAGAATGCAGTGCAGTTATCGCTTTTTGCAGATTCCCTTCCAGTAGGTCTCGTGTATCTCTGTATATCTGTACCTTCAGGTAATTAAATGTGGTGGTTGCCACTCCTAGCACTTTGTCACCAAATGGGACTGTTAAGGCTAGGGTGTTAGCCACAAACAAAAATGCATGGGATATGTACACGTTTACAGTCAGTACAGATATGGAGTCAAAGAGCACGAACGTTTGTGCCAATCATGGAGAGACAATTTACTTGGGCTTTCAGGTACATGCATCAAGGTAGGATTTTGTGAGTCCTTAATTGCGATTATTAAGGAATCGCAATTAAGGACTCACAAAAGCCTATGCATGTAGGAATCGCTATAAAAATAGTGATTCCTAAACATTCCTTAATAGTGGCTCGCAGATTACGAGTCGCAATTAAGGAATGGCTCCCAATTCATTCCTATAGGCCCATAGGAATGAATGGGAAATTACATGTGCAATTTGCGAGTACCAATAGGCAATTTCAAGGGTGCAAGGGTGTCAAAAGGACACCCTGTTGCACCCCTGAAATTGTGATGTGCCCCCATGTTGCGCACACACATGCCCCCAAGGGCATGTGTTGTGCAACATGAAACTTTGAAAAATGCACTTTAGTGCATTTTTCAAAGTTTTTCCAAATTACCGACCAGTTTAATTGCTCTGTAATTTGCGGCCCCAACTAGCAAAATCGCTATATTAACGTGGTTCTTGCATTGCATTTAAGGAATCGCAAATTGCGATTCCTTAAATGTAATTGCAATTTAGGAAATCGCAAAAAATTGCGATTACCTAAATTGCGCGTCCCCAACACTTTGATGCATCGCAAAAGACCATTTTGTGATTGCAAACGGCTGATTTTTGAGAATCGCACCGTTTGAGCTTGCAAAAACCTTTGCTGCATGTGCCCCTTTTTCGTTTTACAGACCAAAGATGCAGTACTACATCTTGCAAAAAGAACTGGCCAAAAAATGCATCTGTAAAGTCAGTGCTGGTGCTGGTATCTGGGCTTATGCTGATGGTAGGGGCCCGCAGGTGGTTGAAAAAACCTTCTACAAAAAGTTACTGTGGCTTGTGTAGTGAACCCCTACTTTTCTATGTCATAATGAGTTAGAACTTACATATCTGGAAGACTATCTATGATCAGCTTCTTTCTAACTCTAGATCTTGGCCTGGTGCAATCAGCAACTGAATTAAAGTGAAAAAATAACAAGGATTATTCGAAGGATGATAGTTCTCTTAAAATTCAATAGTTCAATTATGTAAGAAAATAATGTTTTAACCTAGGAAGAACAAAAATGGTTGCACATGCCTTAACCCTACAATCTAAGATTAACCCTGAGCCAAAAATGATCTATAATTACTCTTTAATCTGGATACAGAATGTCAAGAACCTATTAACCCATCAGTAAGTTCACACCTGTTATAAGAACACAGGAATTTTGGGAGCTCCACAGAAGACAATTAAATGGCTCAGGGCTACTAATGGCTGGTATACACCTTCTGCTCCAACATTCCAATGTTTGCCTTTCTACTTCTTCCTTTTTAATGTAGAACATTTTACCCTCAGTTTACTAACAGCCTTATAGTCCTTCTGCCTCTGGCTATACCAGTTGTTAAAGGCCCTCACACTTCCTCCTCATGGGGCTGTAACTCGGAGTCAGGGCCTTTAACAACTATTAGAACATTGGAATGTTGGTAGCTCCATTGAAAACAATGGAGTGCTCCGGGCTTATAATGACTGGTATAAGCCCGGAGCTCCAACATTCCAATGTTTCTTTGTTCACAGCTCTGGCTGTGAACAAAGGCTTCAGGGAGCCTGAGGGGATTCCAATCCCCTCACGCTCCCATATGGCTTTTTTTTTTGTTAGAACATTCTGCCTTTTAGTGGCAGAATGTTCTAATAGCCTTATAGCCCTTCGTAGCTGGGCTATACCGGCTATTAAAGTCCCTCTCCTTTGTTAAAGGCCCTCGCCGACACAGGAGAGGGCCTTTAATAGCTGGTATAGCCCTCTATGGTGGGCTATAAGGCTATAGTATAGAAAGAGTCAGTCGGCTATAATGTTATATTAAATACTAGACTGGGAACTGAACCCTACTTGTCTTTCATCTCTGCCCCATCTATGCCCCATGATTGATGGTTAAAAACCATATTCATGCTGGTCTTTTTACACTTATTTCTTACAATTTCCTACAGGTTGGACCAAATTGATATCAATCATGGCCCCTATGATCATTTATCTGTTCGAACACGAATGCACTTTCTATTTTTATGATCTTTTTATAAATATATTTGTGTGAACTATTTAGTTCCACAGATGGAATCAGGTGGCTTTCAAGATGTAAAGGACAATTACTGGCTCAGGACTTATCTTAGATTGTAGGGTTTAGGGATGTGTAACCATTTTTGGTCTTCCCAGGTCGAAACATTGTTTTCTTATATAATGGAACTATTGAATTTTAAGAGTACTATCAGGCTTCAAATATCCTTGTTATTTTTTCACCTTAATTCAATTGCTGATTATATATATGTATTCACAAATATTATATTTTATTCATGCAATTCAAATAGGAAGTTGAAAAACATGATTCACAAAGGGTCAGTATCTGAGGTGAAATCAAACACAGACCTAAATAACAGGGACGGGTGCCAGTTTCATGTCTCCTAGCCCATTTGCGTTCCACAGCAATATAGTAAATACATCTTTTCCAACTGTCCTCTTTACCTTGTATGTCTCTTTTAGTCATTCTTGGACCTGCTTCGTTGGCCTCTACCTACACTTTCATCTGTTATCTAGTTTGCCACAGTGTGTGTCTCCTATTTATTTTGAGTCTCTTTTTTGCTAGGTTGGTGTTTCCCCTATACGAACTAAAGCTACCAAATGTTTCCCCCACCCCACCCTCTCAATCAGTGGACCCTCAACTATTTACCCAATAACAATGGAAGCATCTTCATTTCACCCCATGTTTAGACTGAACTGTGCCTTATGTGTATAGGTCTCCTTTGTAACCACCCCACCCTTCTCTCAGATTAACTTTGTGTTAAGTGTGATCTTGTCTCAGCGAGGTTCTATACCCAGTAGAGCTAATTTCAATTCTCCACAATTATTTGGGCACATTCTCATCAGCCTATCCCTGCATAGTCTTTCTCTTTGTCTATTTCTGTTAGCATGGCCTCAGCCTATTCTCTTCTACCTTTCTCTTTCATAGTTCCTGTCTTTGTCTTGCCGCTTCTCGCTGGATCTGGCTTGATACTCTTTCAGTGTCATCTCTTTCACCAGCCTTGCCCTACTCTCTCTGTTCAGGTTGCTTCTTTCTGTTACCACTGCTTCCACTGGTGTCTTAATGGAGTAAGATCTTGATACGTAAAGCACTTTTAGTTTTGCCTGAAGTAGGGCAGATATTGTATTTGCACTTCACCAAAAGTCTTCCATCGTTTCAGTACCTTCCTTGTGTAATTAGGGAAAACATTATTTCAGCCAATTCATTAGTCATTTTTATTATTCTCTTTCTGGAGATTTTGGAACAGCATCTCAGTCTCTGCAGTTGAGCAGTTTGACTATAATAGGTCATTAGGGGGCTTCAAGTGGTGGCAGTGGCCCCAGGGCTTACTAGGCTTGTTACATTTTTTCTTTTTTTTTTTTTAAACAGTAGGATTGCGGACTGATCGAGTAGCACGTACCAGAAGTACAATTTTTAGTTTTAGCGACATTAAACCATAAAAACTGAAATCAACATCACAAAAAAAGTAAAAAGAAAACACTGCAAAAGGAAAATCATATCAAAGAGATTGCAAGACCAATAGAGCCAGCCAGTAAGCACTGTATCCTAGAACACAATGAGAAACGTTTGCAGAACAGGGATAATAAATGCCACTCAAACCACGCAAACATTGAGAGGGGGCCATTAAAGTGCAATCGCAAGCTTGCACACAAAGGCAATGAAATTACAGAGAAGTGCATCCTGGCATACCGCAACTGAGCACAGCACAAATTTGGTCGATGGCGGTGACGTGTCAATTGTTACATCTATTAATGTTCGGTTAAAGAGTATTGTCTGAATACAAGAGTTGAAATAAATGACTGTGTACCATCCTTCAACATGCATTCGACTGCTTGGCGTGTCGGGTGAGCGGGAGGAACGAGCTACTAGGCTCGTTACATGACCAAGCATTGTGACAATTCTTCTATCAACACTATAGTCTTCACCCAATTATTTAGGAATAATGCGAGTTGTTTGCCAGCCACTCCTTCTGATAGGCTCTCTATTTTCATATTACTTCTTGTAGCCCTGCTTTGAGTATCTTCTGTTTTTTTAAAGGGTTTTGGAGGGCACTATCAGTTGATTAAACTTCTTTTCCGATCTCGCACTGTGTCATCTCTCGGCCCAGCAAGCCTTACCTTTATTCTGCATGTTGTGCAGAGGTAGGAAAAAAGTTTTCAAAAGTTTCCAGAATTTTTCCTGTAGCCCAAGTCACCACAGAATCATGCTTCAAATCCCCAAGGACATTCCGGGTGGCACCTATATTCTGAGTTCCAGGCAAAGGACACCAGCAATGTCCAGTCCATGTTTCAGTTGTCACTGGTCAGCTGGAAATGGTAGGGAGTCCACTTTTTGTCCTGGGTGAAGTGGGAGCAGGTCAATTCCTTCAGCACTTTCCACATGTCACAGGCAGTACGCCTAATCCTATTATGCTCTTCTACAGGTACAGAAAGTGTTCTCAGGATGGATGGGTGGCAGTCTGGATTTGTAGGATTCACCAGCCTATGGGTAGGGGAGACTCCTGGGCACACCCTAACTAATGGAGTGAAAGTTCCCAGGGGCAACCCTACCCATTTTTTCAGTAGTTGATGTTTGCCTTACTGCACACAATCCCACAGGTCCCTTTCACTCTTACAATCCCAGATGGGGAAACCCTTCTACCCTTGTGCAGTGCCTGTATTGGCACCCAGAAGTGTGGCCAGGGTCATGGGCAGTCCACTCCTATGTGATCACTCAAAATCGGGGCATCTTTCTTCCCACTGTATTTGGTGCCAGTCTGCCTGTGGGGGGAAGCTGAGGCCTTTCGAGATGATACCTAACATTTACTTAAGACCCCAACTGGTCTTCAAGCCAGGGGAAGAAAACACCTCGCCGCTCCCAAGCCACTGTGTCTCTGATTGCAGTATTCACACCTCTTTCTAGGCCAAGCACTAGCTGGGCTGTTGCTGGAGGGGCAATACAAATTTCCAATAGTTTCGAATGGATTTTTATTAAGTGTATGAATGAGTCTTAGAATGGAGTCTGGAACTAGTACAAGTCAAAGATTATAGAAGAAAGTGTATAATTATGCCTTGACATTTCCTAAGTAGCAGCTACAGGCTGACGAGTGCGGAAGTTATTTTGGGCCTAGTGGCTGGGGTTTATATGTCATTTATAATAGCGCACATGTTTCACTCTTACAATATTGTACACCATACCTTGTAGGCAGCAAGGTGCTAATATGGGTGACTTGTTTCATATTTAGAATAAGGTTTTTCCTACCTGTTAAACGGATGATTTTGTTAGGCCTGGGCATCAGGGTTAAAGCTGCTGTCAGGCTACACAGAGTAGACGTGACCCATGTTTTTAACACCACTGTAATAGAAAGGCACAATAGGTGCTGCAGATCACAAATGGCATTCAACTTCCCATACTATTCGAACATTTTTGCAACATATGCTCAGAGGGATTTTTAGAAAAGTTAAATGTGCCAATCAGTTTTAAGGCAATTTTTACATCGTTTAGGTGTCAGACCACATATGCCTGGCGCAGGATAGAAGTGTCCAAGTGGTGAATCCCTAAAAAAAGGAAAAACTGGGATTGACAACACAAAAAAGGGGTCATTTTGCAACATTAGTGTAGATCTAAATGCTCCATCTCAATCACCCAATTAGCCAAGAGCATTAAGAAGGTGCCCGTTTCTAGAGAAGGGTAAACATAAGATAACTGCAAATAGAGGTTCAAGAGGAACAAGTAGCAATGTTAGTTAAAATAGTGCTCCTCAAAACTATCAGCAGGCTCAAATGGCTGTTACACAGGTGCAATTGGCTTAGTTGAATGCTGAGGGAAGTAGGTTAGATTCTGTTGGACACCCCACACTCATTGCATGCCACTGGGGCCACAATTAAGTCATGGATGTGAAAAAAGAAAAAAACAGGGGCCCTGAACAAGAGGACACAAAACAAAACTGGCAACATTTGGAAGAGGTTTTCAACTGACAGACTAAAGAAGACTGATGCACCCAGGCGAAACCCAGTACTTGTGCTTCTAGGGTGTTGTAACTTGTTCATCCTGGTGATGGAGCTCACACGAATTGTGGGAGTGGAGTTTAAAACAAGGGTATCTCAAACCACTCAACACTGGCTTTATGCTTCTCAAACTCTAGCATGAGAAGGTGACAGAAGCATTCAGAGAAGTTAGATACTTTGAGGAAAATGAAGGGACAGTGGACTTGTCAGCCACCCTTTAGGAGGGAGCAAGTGGTGATCTGCAGGAAGGCTGTTGCTCAAGTACACTATAAACCTACACAAAGTTGGGAAAAACTGAGAAATAGGACAACTGATCAAAAGAGTGAGGGATATTTGCCCTCGAATGGATCCACTGGCTCAGAGGCAGCCAGATTGCATATGGGCAGAGTATATAGGAACAGGGCAGAATGAAGCAAAATGAAATGGGTGATAAGGCCTGTAAATCTCAAGCTTAGGTATGTAGACTCACGGAGGGACTGCACTGGGTCGAAAAACTGAGATATGAGGAAAGTGCGGAGGTAAGAGACAACAAAGAAATTCTCCAGATATTCACCAAATGCTTTAAAGATGTATACAATGATACTAAGGAGTAGAACAATACTAAAGACCAGAGATTTCTCCAATGAATAAAACTCCAGCGATTGACAGTGAACCTTACAGAAATGTTAGGTAGCCTATTAGAAGAGGAGAGCGAAGCCATCAGTCAAATGGCCTAACAGGAAAACTACTTAGGCGTTTCCCTGCGTACCCGTTCGATAGAGAGACATGCAAGCTATCTAAAGGCGTCTGGTGAAGCCACAAAAGTGGTGGTACATAATGAAAGAAAACCTATAAATTAATGCTCCTCCTAGCACCGAATATTTTAACACAGTCATGATGAGCACGATATACCAGACCAAACGGGAATTCATCCCGAAATGATCCACCAGACTGAACCCAAAGAAGGCAGAAAACTGGATTGATGAATGGGAGAAGACAGAAGGAACCAGAGTTATCCTATCCATTGATAACAAAAAAGATTCTGAGTGCATCACAAGGAACTCTCTCTTCCAGGTGCTAGAGAGATTCGGAATAACCAGAGTATATGCATACCAAGTGGCAGATGTAAAAGTACACAGGTTATTCTCACATACTTTCAGACTGAAAAAACGGAACTAGAGGGGGCTGCCTTCTGTCACTCTTCTTCTTCACCCAGGTGGTGGAACCCCTGACCCGCTGGATGAGGCAAAAAGTAGGTGGATTCAGATGGCAATCCAGCCAAGAAGACAAAATATCATGCTTGGGACGATATTCAGCTCAACGTGGAACATCAGAGTCACATAAAACTGACTTTGATGGGCATATTTGAAGAGTTTCGAGCAGGCTCAGGATATAAAATTAACTGGCAGAAATCTACATTGTTCAGGACCCACACATGGACGGGTGAGGAAGTTGATGACAGCCCGACTGAGGAACTAGGAAGAAGAATTCAGATACATGAGAAATAAGAAAGTACATTGTTGTTAGCAAGGAATCCAAGACAAACATGACAAAAAATAGAAGCGAGTCACTAGTGGACACCACTGCTGCCGTTACTGGAAAGGATAGTAGTCTTCAAAATGATATCCATATATCTAACTCAAAACACCACTTTCTAGCTTTTGGAAACCTTTAAGGGTGAACTATGTTAGGTGCTGTGGGAAAGGGGGCACAGGGAGTCCTAGAATTGTGGTGTCAGCTCTGTACAGAATAGTTCAGCAATAGCCTACCAAACATTCAGCATTAGTACTGGGCCTCACAACTAGGGGTAGCTAATGTCTGGACCTTTCTGGACCAAGGGGAATGGATTGGCAAGATGGACAGACAGAAAAAACATTTGTGTACTACCTACATAATGGGATAAATTTGGGAAACCTATTGCAGGCTACGAAAATAGTCATAAAGGTGTGGATAATGACCACAATGGCCTTAGCAGGAAGTATAATTGGAACCTGGAAACCCCCACTACGGAAAACGGATATGGCAGATGACATAAAAAGGTTAAATTATTTAAGTACTTCCTCTTTGGCACACATCCTGGGAATGGAGGAATAAAAGACTTTAAACAACTCCTGAAAAAATACAAACAGCATGAGATTTAGGCCTGCACTGCTCTTTCACCACGTATACTTTTACATTGTTTTCTAATGGTGTCTGTTGTAACAAATTTCTTCATGTTTCATTTCCTCTATAACGTTCCTCCCTCTAGTTGATATTTCAATTACTAGTTCTAACCCTGGGCCTGTACTTGGCACTAGGTGATATGTATTGCCTTGTGCATCTACTACTTGTGTTGATGTCCTAATTAGGAACATCCCTCCTGCCTATGTACTAATCCTCCAACAACATGCTAAAATCAATTTAATAGCAAAATATATCAACAATAATGCCACAACAACTGGCAACGAAGCTCTAAACAGTCCCAACATCCAGGATGGCAGTAAAGAAAAGCACCAACTGAGCCAATTATCTGGGGCACCTCCTACCATTTTCTTCTGTAGATTATGCAAAGTTTGTATAGCCTCTGGCATAGTTTCCTGGGACATAAGTAAAGTAAGCAGTTCCTATCTTGGCGCATACCCCTTCTTCCATGGCTGTCATATGGTCAAGTACATAACGGTGCTGCATTATCATCATTCTCACAGCACGCAGCTCTTCCTTTATGGCATTAAATCCATCTTTTGTCGTTTTGATGTACTTCAACACTTCCCATTGAGTTATCTGCAGCCACGGAGCTGTTGCATTACCCTTAACAAACTGCAGATTGCTTGCAAAGAACAACTGTGCATCATTAAATAACCAATACTCTTGAAGTAAATCACTCCAGTTCTTTTCCATCGATGATGATGTACCAAAGTTGTAGGATGGCTCATGGGGTATTCATGAAGTGTTGACAGATTTATTCCAGGAATTACCAAAACAGGGGAGTGCAAGGTGACCAACAAGCATAGGTCACTTCAGTTCTGTGACAGCTGAACATACAGTAATTCTCCACACTGCCAATAATACAACTGATATTTCTGCCTACATTAATGGTGGTGTTTCCTCTGAAACACAAAAGAATAGAAGTTAATCTCATTACTGTCTGAGGACTTACTGAACTATCTATCCAGGTGTAATGTGCAACATCATCATCCCATATACGTGCACACCTTTTTACTGCATCCTGACTAATATCAATACCATTCCATAAAGACATAACCCTACAGGATAATTAAATCTCAGAATGCCATTGATCATTGGCATAAACTGATCCGGTAACTCTAAAACCTGGCCTATGAACACAATCCGGGGGGGTAAAGGATTTACGAAATAACTATTGCATTAGGTGGGCGGGCATGTTACTCCTAAAACCCCTAAACCTAGGACCATTTGTATCCATTCTGAAGTGATAGGTATACCTGCTCTCTTCATTCGTGCTATGTCAATCCTTAATATCCTGTCTATTTGTAAGGATATACCAAACCTCCGCTAAAGAGTCATAATTTGTGGTTTGAATAAAACCTGAACTACTCTAACAATGTTTGGCTGCATTTTGGCCTTAATCCAATACAGGTAGAGATGCAAACGACATAGAGCTGTTCTTGGAGGTACTTCTTTGTTTGAACGTAGACTATCTGTTCCTGTAGCATGAGGAATTAAGGTTCAAATGAAACATAATTCATTAGCACTTTCTGCACCTATGTCTGACATATGTTGATACCAAATAATATCTAATAATGTGGTATGGATATTATGGGACACATGAGTAGAGAGTTCTCTTCACATGTGTGTGATGCAACTAGTAGAGCTAGAATATATATTATTATAAAAGAGCAATAGTGGAATTAATAGTGTTAAGAGACAAAAAAGGAAAAAGAAAACCAGAAAAAACAGAAAAACATAACTTTCGTTCTGTTGATTAAAAAATTGTCCAAAAGCAGAGGTGGAGAGGGGTATTTTTACAATTACAATCTTCTTCCCCCCTCTTGTTCCATTTATTTCACTGGTGGCTTTTAAATTGATGCTAGTTTTATCAGACCGTTTGACAAGTGTATACAAGGTTTCCTGCCATCTATATTGAGAGCAGTGGGGGTTACCAACTTCATTGTGAGAGGTCCTTCGAACTTAGGCTCTCTCCATTTACGAACAAAGATCTTTATAAATACTTTTTCGCCTTTCTGCACAACTGGAAGGTCGACCTCGGCGGTGGCGCGCCCCTCCTTCCCTTTGGTTACCTGTTTAGAAATTAACTTTGCAACTTCAGTTAATTCAATGCATTTTGTCATTCAAGATATCAGCTGTGCTTTCTCCCTGTACCTTATTTAAAGTGTCAGGTATTTGCAAGTTCATGGGTTTCCCTGTCACTACCTGATGGAGTGTCAAATGATGATCAGAACCAGGTGTGTTCCTGAGGGAAAAGAGTGGTAATGGTAAGCAAAACAACCACTTTTTTTTTAAACTCTTTTTTATTAAACAGTGCTCAACATACAGTAGGCACACTGTAGATATTGCAGCAATCTGTAGGTATACTTGTTGATTAGCACAAACAATATCATCATTAAGACATACTTGTACATTTGGAATGCACTTCGTATGCAATGTGGTGCTTAGCTTGCTGATTTTATTATTCAGCAGGCCATTAAGGCGTTCAACGATGCCATTGCTCTGTCGATGATACGCAGAAGATAGCTTATGTTTTATCCCTAGCACTGTTATAATATGTGTGAAGATTGCCTTAACTAAGTGTGCTCCATTGTCAGACCTTACCCCTTTAGAATTCCCCAGCGGGGAATAACTTCACAAATCAGAAAAGTAGCAGCTGACTTAGCATGGTCCTGCCTCAACCCATCGAGAAAAAAGATAAACTACAACTATAAGATACTGATGGTTGTTGTTGCACCTATCTAGCATGTCCACAAGTCAATATGGAGAGCTTTAAAAGGACCTTGTGGTTGTGGAATGGTAGAATGTATCCCCTTCAATGTGGGATTTGGAGAGAATTGTTGACGAATAGTATGATTATGAAGGTACATGGTAAGTATATCATGTAAGTTAGTAGCAAACCGGGGGCGCTAGGTGGCGCACTGGTGGAATGGCCGCCATGTTGTGAGGCTCCCACAGTCCGGCACAAAATCCGGCATTTATCCTGAGTAACTGGCAATGTTCCTTAAATTGCGCATGATCCAGTTGTGGCCGAGGAGGAGCTGAGGGGAACGATGTGTGATATAGCCCCCTACTGAGACGGTGAGTCGAAATCGGGTGGCAGCTGGGGATTGACGGCCAGAAGGCATAACCGCTGTGGAGCGCTGAGGAGGCTGCGGACACTAAGCGAGACCCGGGACTTTGCGCTCTCCCAAAGGCCACGCCCTCATCTCTGCCTGCGCTGCGGGGACGAGACAAGCGGTGAGTGCAGCGCAAACCCGCATAGCCCCGTGCTTACATCGGCGAAGCGCACACGCCTCCAGGCCCCTGAGGGACAAACTACTTGCTGCCACTCGGCTGCAGGGGACATTGGTGAACCGCGATCCTTGAGGCCTCTGCAAAACGGCGGCGGCCATGTTGCGCCGTGAATAATAATAAGCGGATGAGCGCCTGTAGCCTCAGCAGGAATAACTGAACTGGCAGACTCCTCTATGATACCTCCTGCGCTCTGCACTGAATTGGGGCGATGACACGATTTGGAGGAATACTATTGACTGTGGCTATGAATATTGCCTGGGCTAACTGTGATATTGCTGAGAGAAAAGCGTGTGTGTGCCCCTGGGAAAAGGCTGTGTTGGCTCTGTTCTTCACGCTTCTTGACTGATGCTGACTGCGAACACACAGGTCTACCAGTGACATATTGGGGAGACGAGGCTAGAGTGGAAGCTGTGAGGGGCATCGTACTGTGCTGTTTTATAGTGCTGCTGTGATACCTGCACGGCACTCACGAGAAGTGACGTAGTACGGCTGCCGCTGTTGACTTGCTGTTGGTGGTTGGTACAATATAGGGCCCTATCTGGGCGCAACGCGTCAAATCATGGGCAAGCCAGATGTCTGCCTGCCGAGGCTTACGTTTGAGTCCAAGAAGGCCCCCAAGCCAGGACCTGTGGTACAAGATGGCGGCGACCAAGAGGCGATGAGTGGCAGCTCACGGCAGCCAGCTGCGTATATGCAGACAATACTCGCTGAAATGCGACAAGGCTTTGCCACAATTGTGGATAAAGTAGACACACTGACTAGCCGCATCGACACCATTGCTGGCAGACTCGATACACACGATACTAGGCTGAAAGAGGCTGAACAGCGTGTCTCTGATACAGAGGATGCAACGGTCCAATTGCGCAGTGCTGTTACCCAAATGGAAAACCTGATGCGCGTTATTGATGCTAAGAATGAGGACATTGAAGCCCGCAGCCAGCGTAATAACGTACGCATACTGGGAATACCAGAGAGTACAAATACTGGCAGGATGGAGCAGTATGTCGAACGTCTTCTCAAGGCAGTCACCGAAGACGGAGTGCTTTCCCCTCAATTTATAGTAGAGAGGGCATATCGTTCTCTAGGCCCAAGGCCCCAGCCTGGTACCACCTCTAGGCCCATTATTGCCCGTCTCCTTAATTATCGCGATAGAGATGCTATCCTGAAACTGGCCAGAGAGAAGAAGCAGCTTTCTTTCGAAGGGGCGTCGTTCACAGTCTTCCCAGATTTCACCATGAAAGTGCAAGAGGAGAGAAAGAAATTCAATGGGGTCAAACAGAAACTCAGACAGGTGCAAGTGGACTAAGCACTCCTATATCCGGCGAGGTTTCGCATAACCCATCAAGGGAGGCAGACCATTCATACAAGCCCGCAATCAGTGGAGAAGTTCCTGAAAAAATTGCACCAGCGCAACCAGCGGGGAGAGCATCCAGAGGCAGAAGAAGCGGCGCCACTCTCAGACGTTGAATGACTTCCTGGACCACGACTGGTTTGAAAGAGGAATTCTTTCTGGAGGGAGGTAGCTTATAACACAAACACAAGGGATACTGTAGGTCTTTAGTAAGCTCAATATTGTATGTCAATTGTAAAAGGGAGCATGCATGGACTAGTGTCTGATCAAAATGAGGAAGAATAAGAGAAAGTGTGAGAACAAGACATAAATACTCCCATCAGCCCACCACTTGGCGGAATCTCATCATCTGGGATTTTTTGTAAACAGACTGGTATCCGTTAGGTCTCTCACCTGGTGATATTGTGAGGAGACCTACCAACAGATCCTCCAGTGACAAAGAACATATATGAATAACATGGCTAGATGGGAGAAGTTGCAGTGAAAAAACGGTGAAAAGAAAAGTGAGATAAAATGACTTAATGTGATGCCAAGACAAACTACTTTATTAGGGGTGGGTCATCACAAGGGTAATATTAAAAGCAACAGTATAAGGATAGTGTTAATATCACTATCAATCAGATGGAGCTGGTCGACATGTTTCAGCCTAACAAGGCTTTCTTCAGGACCTATGATTTGAAATACTACTGCAACAGACACTATACAAGTTAACAATCACTTGATAGAAAGACCACAATTCTTGCGGATGCCTACCATGTACCTTATAGTAGGTCAGTAGATTCTCATCTGTATTAGAAATATAAAACAGACACAGGACATACATGCAAACATTATACAAGAGCAGCATTGTATATAGTATTCAGCACATATATTGGCTTCAAATCTTAAGTGGAAAGAACAGTGAAAAAGAACTCACCCAAAAGTTTTATGGGGGAGGGCCTCACCTCGCCTGGCGCTCGCTCAGGTCTAAAAGAGGCCCTGCTCTGAGGAAATAGAGAAAAAGGTAACAACATACCCATTTTTCAAATGACTCTTTTGAAAATAACACATCAATGATTAAAATAAAAGATTAAACAATCCAAGTTGGTTATTTAGATTCCCTTAAACTACCTATTCATAAACAAAAAGAAGTGGACAAGAGAGGTGCTTCACAGGTCAGGAAGACTGACTAATGACACTTAACTAGAAAGGGAACACCAAAAAGTATGCTAATGGAATAAAAGAGTGGACCACCCTCTCCTTGGGACCTGGAAAGCAGTCCAAATTGATGGGTTCCCAAAAGATAAAGCCAGCGTAAAATATAGAATCACTGCAGCGAGATCAAAAGCTTTTGAAGAGGAGAAACGTGCAACCCACCTGTCCGTCGGTACCTCGGGCTTTAACTGAGCCGAGGGGGAGGTACCGAGGTCAGTGGAGACGGTGTTTATAAAGCCCATAGGCTGACCACAGTGGAAACTACTCAAACCGGCTGTTGATTGGACAAGAAAGAATAGACCAGCCGAGTATGTTTCCACAATGTGGTAGCGTTAAACACAGATCATTGTAAGTTGTATGTTGCAATTTGGTAAATGCAATCTGCATAGTGTAAAAAAACGCGAAGGAATGCTGGAAATCACGGCTCAAATGTTCTGTAAAAAGCCGGAATAGATCAACGTTAGAAGAGGGCTTCTAATAATCCTCGAGAGGTTTTATTGGCTCCACCATTTGAGAAGCCACCTTTGGAGAAACTAACTTTTGTGACCACCTTTAACACAGCTTCGACACAGGTGCAAAAAATAGTGCGCAAGAACTGGCGCATTCTTAACACCGCAGGCACAAGGATTCCACCACCGCTTTTCGCTTTCAAGCGGAGCAAAAACTTACGTGATGAACTTGTTCACACGAGACCCCGGGGCATGATCTCTAACACTGTTACTCCATTATGGAACCTCCCGCCAGTACAAGGGCACTTTCGTGTGGCACTTGTTCTGTGTGTCCACAGACGGAAAAAACCATGACAATCGACATAGGCACTCAACGTCCATGGATACTAAAGTGCCACACAAATTGTAACAGCGAAAAAGTTATATATCTGATTACCTGTCCCTGCTCCCTTCGCTATGTAGGGATGACATTCAGAAAAGTTAAACTCAGAATACAAGAACACATGAGCAACATCAGACGCAATAGACAAGCAACGCGTCTCACGAATCATTTCCTCATAAAAAAACACAAAGCTGAGGAAATGAAGTGGGTAGTTCTGGAACAGCCTTTCATCCCCAAACACGTTAAAGACATCTCCCGATATCTTTTCATTAGGGAACAGAAGTGGATTTTCAAGCTTCATTGTGATACCAATGGGTTAAATGATGACATCCCATGAATACAGATCTAGATTCTGATCCTCTGATCAAGGTCTATATAGAGTTGGGGCTTTGATTCTCTGACCTTTTGACTTTGTTCGCCATTCAAGAGTGCCTTTCCATCTACACAGCTTTGCCAGGGTTCTGTACAACATGCAGTGTTTTCCAGTACTGTGATAGGTCTCATGACGGACCTATCGGGTGTGCCGTAAATACTTGGCTTACATTGGGCTCTTTGCATCATTTCCTGTTATGTGACTATGCCGGTGTTCATGTTTAAAACAGCGTTCCGCAGAGCAGGCTGCTTTGCGATCTTCCAACGCTCCTCATCCGGTTCTATAAAATTGCAACTGGTCTTTCAAAAATAACCTGCCCAGTTCTGTGGGTTTGTGGAGTTATACGAACAGGCATGTGCCTGTATCAACATCGCACCGAGTAGGGTCTGGTTGGTGGCTGTCAGACCAATCAACTACTTGATTACAGCCTCTTAACCGTCCGGTGGTTGCCTTTCAATACGGCAGGGACGCCTGGAACGACGGCATTTCCACTGCCGATAAAGGCAATACAGGATTGGTTCTAGCGGGGGCCAATCAGATCGCTTGTACGGCCATCTGAGCCAATTGGCTCCTCGGACTCCACACACGTACACGTTGATCTATTCCGGCTTTTTACAGAACATTTGAGGCGTGATTTCCAGCATTCCTTCGCGTTTTTTTACACTATGCAGATTGCATTTACCAAATTGCAACATACAACTTACAATGATCTGTGTTTAACGCTACCACATTGTGGAAACATACTCGGCTGGACTATTCTTTCTTGTCCAATCAACAGCCGGTTTGAGTAGTTTCCACTGTGGTCAGCCTATGGGCTTTATAAACACCGTCTCCACTGACCTCGGTACCTCCCCCTCGGCTCAGTTAAAGCCCGAGGTACCGACGGACAGGTTGGTTGCACGTTTCTCCTCTTCAAAAGCTTTTGATCTAGCTGCAGTGATTCTATATTTTACGCTGGCTGTATCTTTTGGGAACCCATCAATTTGGACTGCTTTCCAGGTCCCAAGGAGAGGGTGGTCCACTCTCTTATTCCATTAGCATACTTTTTGGTGTTCCCTTTCTAGTTAAGTGTCATTTGTCAGTCTTCCTGACCTGTGAAGCACCTCTCTTGTCCACTTCTTTTTGTTTATGAATAGGTAGTTTGAGGAAATCTAAATAACCAACTTGGATTATTTAATCTTTTATTTTAATCATTGATGTGTTATTTTCAAAAGAGTCATTTGAAAAATGGGTATGTTGTTACCTTTTCTCTACTTCCTCAGAGCGGGGCCTCTTTTAGACCTGAGCGAGCGCCAGGAGAGGTGAGGCCCTCCCCCATAAAACTTTTGGGTGAGTTCTTTTTCACGGTTCTTTCCACTTAAGATTTGAAGCCAATATATGTGCTGTATACTATATACAATGCTGCTCTTGTATAATGTTTGCATGCATGTCCTGTGTCTGTTTTATATTTCTAATACAGGTGAGAATCTACTGACCTACTATAAGGTACATGGTAGGCATCCACAAGAATTGTGGTCTTTCTATCAAGTGATTGTTAACTTGTATAGTGTCTGTTGCAGTAGTATTTCAAATCATAGGTCCTGAAGAAAGCCTTGTTAGGCTGAAACATGTCGACCAGCTCCATCTGATTGATAGTGATATTTGTTTTAACACTATCCTTATACTGTTGCTTTTAATATTACCCTTGTGATGACCCACCCCTAATAAAGTAGTTTGTCTTGGCATCACATTAGGTAATTTTATCTCACTTTTCTTTTCACCGTTTTTTCACTGCAACTTCTCCCATCTAGCCATGTTATTCATATATGTTCTTTGTCACTGGAGAATCTGTTGGTAGGTCTCCTCACAATATCACCAGGTGAGAAACCTAACGGATACCAGTCTGTTTACAAAAAATCCCAGATGACGAGATTCCGCCAAGTGGTGGGCTGATGGGAGTATTTATGTCTTGTTCTCACACTTTCTCTTATTCTTCCTCATTTTGATCAGACACTAGTCCATGCATGCTCCCTTTTACAATTGACATACAATATTGAGTTTACTAAAGACCTACAGTATCCCTTGTGTTTGTGTTATAGTTGGATTGGGGGATAGGATACTGAATATGTCTCTAAACTTGTTTCCCCTATAGACCCTCTTTTACAGGTGTTTTTTGTCGGGAGGTAGCTTATCCCTATTCGACTTCTCTGGGTGCGTTGGTAGGCTAGGTGATCCTACACAGGTATCCTGGGACCAAGCACTGGTTTACTGTCATTTCCCATATTTGCCCGCTTTGACACATTAGAGTTAGGCAGGACAGTGGTTAAGATCTTCTTTCCGGACACCCCTGTCTTTTTTCTCTGGAGGCTGGTGTCTCACTGGCCACTGGGTTGAAGATAGGGACATAGTGTGCCACCTGGGATACAGTGCCCGCATGGGAGAACCCCTTTTGCAAATTGCATTGTTGTTTTGTGGGCAGGGAGGGGGGTGGGATGTGAAACTGCTGGCATGTTTGGGATGTTTCAGTAGGTGGGGGTGGGAGGGGATGGGGCTACTTATGTGCCAGACTATTGAAAATGTTTGTTGTGTGAGACTGAAGTGTGCATATCTACTGGTAACATAAGTTGCTGATCAAGGCAAGAACATAGAATGGTGTTGCTCCCTATTATCCCACTTACTTGCTCTCTGTGGGAAGATATGGCAAACCCTGGACTAGATTCAAAGATACGTATCCTGTCATGGAATGTCAGGGGGCTCGGAGATGCTAGGAAGAATAGGCACATACTGGCATATGCGGATAGGCATCAGATACAGGTCTTGTTATTGCAGGAGACGCACCTACATCCTCATACTCGCACCACGTTTGCAGGTAGGTGGGCCACGGTCCGCCTCTTCTCTTCCTACTCCTCATATGCAAGGGGAACAGCAATACTGATTAAAAAAGATGTCCCATTTGCACCCCTTGGGCAATGCCTTGACACCTCTGGGAGATACATCATACTATGGGGCAGACTGGGGGATGAAACCGTCACCATAGTCAACTGTTATGGCCCAAATGTGGACACACCAGAATTCTACACTACAATATGGGGTAAGATACTGGATGCAGGTTCCTCACACGTTGTCTGGGGGGGGCGGACTTTAATGTGACTTTGGACCCTGCATTGGATAGGGCTGACGGGAAAGCTCAATACAATGTGAAGGCAAGGGAAGCTTTACCGGGCATCATAGATGAAGGTGGGTTGGTGGATGGCTAGAGATACTTACATCCTGGACGTC
The DNA here is from genome assembly GCF_964261635.1 of Lissotriton helveticus. Taxonomy (NCBI): domain Eukaryota; kingdom Metazoa; phylum Chordata; class Amphibia; order Caudata; family Salamandridae; genus Lissotriton; species Lissotriton helveticus. The sequence goes on from NC_136070.1 coordinate 374,709,584, forward strand.
GTGAAGGCACGCACTTCACGTCATACTCGGGCACCTGGGCACGCCTAGATTACTGTCTGATGTCAGGAGGGCTGATTGCTGGGCTAGTGAATGCAACACACCTGGCCCGCACCTACTCCGATCACTGCCCGGTATTGGTCACACTTCAAATGCCGGGATATGATAAACCACTACGGACGTGGCGACTCCAGCCCACAGCTCTGTTAGATACCGTCTTCAGAGAAGAAATTAGGCAGGAAATTGAGGATTTCTTCCCACGTAATAAAGACTCAGTAGACAGCGTGGGAGGCTTTCAAGGTCACGATTAGAGGTAGCTGCATAGCCAAGGGGTGTGGGGTCCTGAAGGATATTCGTAGAACACTGAGCAGACTGGAGGATGAACTAAGGCACCTGGAGCGTACCATGCAGCAACAGGGCGGAGGGCAAACACAGAGTGACTTCAGAGGGAAATTATCAGAATATGAGCAAGAAGCTGGGCGCGAGGCCAAGTTTCGAAGTCGCTGCTGGGTAGCGCGCAAATACAGGGAGGGAGAAAGACCTGGTAAAGCCCTTTCTACTATTGCGCGTCATCAGCGAGGCACCACGAATATCTTAGAAGTCGCAGGCCCCCAGGGAGAGAAATGTAGAAATAGTGTTGAGATCCTTAACACGTTTACTCAGCATTATAAGCAACTACACACCACCCGTAGCCCGGGCGTTGTAGATCTCGACGACTTTGTGGGAGAGTTAGCTTTATGCTGGCTGAGTGATGTTCACAGGCAGTTCTTAGATGCCCCTCTCGAGCTGGATGAAATACGAGAGGCCATAATGTCTCTACAGAATGGTAAGGCACCGGGGTTGGATGGACTACCGGCCAAATTTTATAAATGCTATATAGACATAATGGCCCCGGTGCTGCGGGAAGTGTTCGAAGAGTCGCTGGAGGTAGGGATACTTCCCCCATCCATGAGAGAGGTCGTGATCACTTCCTTATTAAAACCCGGCAAAGACTCTGGGGCTTGTGATTCCTATCGCCCTCTATCATTGATGAATTGCGATGCCAAAATATTGGCCAAGGTGCTGGCGACCAGATTGTCACTATTGACGACCAAGGTCATCCTCCCTGATGAGTCAGGTTTCGTTCCTGGAAGGGCCACCACCCACAACCTATGCACTCTTTTCTCTTTAATCCAGACGATTGCCCCGGAGCTGCCAGTCGCAGCGGTGTTCCTTGATGCCTCTAAGGCTTTTGATTCGTTAGAGTGGAGCTTCCTATTCGCAGTGCTGCAAAAAATGGGTTTCCCGTCCGTCTATTTAGATTGGTTACGATTGCTATACAACCAGCCCACTGCTAAAGTCCTTATCAATGGTCACCTTTCTCCGTTCTTATCCCTCACTAGGGGCACTCGCCAGGGGTGTCCGTTATCCCCACTATTATTTGCAATTGCGGTGGAACCTCTGGCCTGCAGAATCCGCCAGGTACACCGTGAGAGTGCCTTTCGGTGCTTTCAGCGCCAGATATCAATTTCGCTATACGCGGATGATATTACACTTTTTGTTAAAGACCCACAGCAGAACCTGAACGCTCTGTTGCGTGAATTCTTGGTATTTGGGAGGCTGTCTGGGATTACCATTAACTGGGGAAAGTCCCTGTTCTTCCCGCTTACGATGGCTGTAACGGAATTCCAACTGGACTTCCCTTTGGAGTGGTGCCACACGGACCTTAGATACCTGGGGATCCAGATCTCCAGAGATAAAGAGGAAACCTTGAGAATAAACTATGGTACGGCAGTAACGAAGCTTGAGGCCGCTGTCACTCGCTGGATATCGTTGCCCCTCTCGATAGCGGGCAGAGCTTCGCTAGTCAAAATGGTGATACTGCCTCGTTTTTTGTACCTTTTTCTTAATATCCCGTACCACCCGGGTGCTTTTTCCTTTAAGTCGCTGAGATCGGAGCTGATTCGACTGGTCTGGGGTGGGAAACAGCCGCGTCTGAAATGGGAGGTCATGGCACAGCCTTATGATAGGGGCGGCTTTGACATACCGGATTTTGAGATATACTATCTGAGTGCCTAGGCCCACTACGCCTACCACTGAATGGTTCCCACGCCGTTCATGCCCCAAATAGCTGCAGAGGACTGGATTGCCCGACCCTATCCCCTAAATGGAATATTACAAGGTACTGCTAAACTATTGGAGACAGTAAAGGAATTATCTTCCCTTGGTCAACCTTATACAAACAGAATACCCCAGACTAGGTACCTGAGCCAACTCAATCATAGATTCACTAACTAATACACTTAAGCAGCTATAGTATAAATCATTATTTATTATAAAAAGATTTTTGTACAAATACAATCACTTAAAAACAATTTAAACCGAAGAAAATGTCTTTAAAAACTCATAAAATGAGACATACACTCTGTGATACACATCAATTAAAAAAACATACAATATAATCAATTGGTATTTAACATTTTTGAGACTGAAAGATAAGAAAAGAAAGAAGACAGACATACGAAAGACATGAACTTTTTCAATAGATCTTGCACGTTTCTAGAGTTTCAAATGTACACAATCCTGAGAAACTGTGATTGTTTTTCTACAGGCTAGGTCTTTACTCCCTTATTCGTGCAGTAGAGCGTCGACGCGTTTCGATGGTTTTATTGTTCTATTACCATCTTTATCAAGACTATAATGGTATGTCTCTCTTATTTGTTTGGCACTGGTTGGTTGCCCGTAGTCTATATTTCCCTTTTACATATTACAGGGTCTCATAGATTTTCGGATTGGATGGTCGTTTTTTCTTCCTGATCATCAAATCTTCTTTCTCTTTCTTATTTCGGTGAAGTTTGGGAATTTTACCTCTCACGCCCTCTTGATTTAAAAATGAATTTGTAGTTTCTTCAATTTTGAGATGGGTAAAACTCTGTTGACTTATTCGATTTTCTATTTAAAAGCAGTCAGGATATTCTCACTTTGATGCCAGTATCCCTCTTTGTGGCAGTGTTAAAACTTCTATTATCCTCAGGGGCGGGTACCTTTTATGTTCCCTCTGCATGTATCAGTGCAGAGCCGGACCCTCGTCTCCCGCGCCCCTCGAATTCCTCCGCTTAACGGCGATTCTCGAAATTAACGTCTGTCACCAGGAACAAGGAGCTATTGGAGACACCTCCCACAACAGTTTCATGTACGATAGACGCCTGGAAGCGCATCACTCATATCCTGCGTGCCCCAATGACGTACGCCTCCCGTATGCCTCTCACATATCATCCAAGACTGGACCTGCTTCTAGAACATGTGCAAGCGCCTGCAAATTCACATATGGGGGACCTGTTTATAGGCAGGGTGTTTCAGTCTAAGGAACTCTTCTTTACAGGTACCGAATCTACACCACTTGACATGTTCTATTATATGCGGCTGCGACAGGGTATGCGGGACACTCTACCGAATTTTTCCCAAGAACCAGAGACCCTAGCTCCGCTGAACGTCATGTTACACTCTACTGACGGCACCCACCTGGTGTCGTTACTATACAATAGCATTAGGACGCAGCGCCCAGCTGTGAGTTGCTCAGCCAGACAGCGATGGCACAATAACATGGGTGAGACTATCACAGATGAACAATGGCGCTATTGCTGTGAACGAACGCTTGAAGTTTCCTCTAGTTGTAGATTCAAGATCATCCACTATAAATTCTTGCAGAGAGTTTATTACACGCCAGAAAGGAAATTTAGGTTCCAACTAGCAGAAGATGACAGGTGTGAGAGATGCCGTTCCCCTGGTGCGGGCTTCTATCACCTGGCTTGGAAATGTCCAGCGGTGGCCCAATACTGGACGCAGATCCACACAGCGCTGGTGGCAATGATAGGCGTCGCATTTGAAAAAGAGCCATTGATCATGTTGCTGGGGTACACGCTACAGACTTCTAAGAGCACTAGGCAGTTTCTTAACATAGCTCTGCTGTTAGCAAAAAGAAGGTTAGCCAGTAGATGGAGTCGTGGGAGGGCCCCTAAGTTTAAGGAATGGCTCCGAGACATCACTTATTGTCAGGAACAACATGCTATCTATGCAGAACTGCAACCTGTCAAATCCAGGCCTACAGACATTTGGGGCCCACTGCAGGTTTACCTTTTAGGTGATACAGTGAATGACTCGGACACACCTGATAGGGGAAATCCTGATGCTCGAGGGGAGTGAGGTTACCACTTGCTATACTGTTATTGACAATTGGTGCGAGAACTGTGTATATCCCAACACTATGAAACAAGACAACTGTTGATGTTATAATGTATATGATCATGAATGCTGGTTTCCCCTGTTCTTACTCGGACCCTCTGATGTAATGGATATTTGCATTATACTGTCTTGCCTACCAAAAATAAAGTTAAAATTTTTTTTTTTTTAAAGTTAGGAGCAAACCAATCTTGTTGTATTTGCATAGACAAATGATCTCTTAAGATGTGGGCTGGTAAATGCAACTGATCAAGAGTTATCATAAGTAAAGCCTGGGCATCACTGGTTTACCTGTATATGCCTATAAATTTGATCGACCCCTGACTGGGAGCCTCCTCTAGCCTCCCTAAACTGTTTGTCATAGGGTGGAGCAGCGTCCTACAACTCTTGCAGATGTGAACGCGCAGTTTCAGCATAATGAGGGGTGACATTATCTGTGGCAATGTCAATCGACGAAGCAATCTGGGCCACCAAAACAGGGACATGCTGTGAATCTGATGACACTGGCAGTGGTGCGAGTCTAGCTGCATCTTTAGCTGCCCAGTTTAATGATGCATTTCCCGGTGACACAAAATGCTGTTGATTTGTATGTGCTGCATATTTTACAACTGCCACTGCCTGTGGTAACACAAGTGCCTCTATTAAAGCCTCTAAAAGATTCCTATGCATAACAGGGCTTCTGTCTGATCTAAGGAAACCTATCCTGCTCCTCATAATGCTGGAAAGTACAGTGGTAGTCACATAAGCTGAATCTGAATAGATCAAGATGATATTTCCTGCTCCTTTCGTAAGAGCCGCTATCAACTCTGCTGCTTGTGCAGAAAAATATGCTGGTAGTGTTAACTGGTCCACTATGTGGAGTGTGTCTGAATCAATCAATCAGGGGTATTGTAAGTGGGCTACTCACCCGTGGGGGTGTTCCGCAGATCTGTTTAGCCGAAGAGCCAGGTCTTGAGGGTCTTTCTGAAGGTGTTCAGGGAGAGGGCGTGTCTGATGTCTGCCGGTATCTCGTTTCAAGTCTTGGATAAAATGTGAGAGAATGATCCTCCGCCTGCTCTGGATCTGTGGATGCGCGGGGTTTCGGCCAGTGCAAGATTGGAAGATCGAAGGTTTCTTTTGGGTACATGGAAGTTGATTCTATCGTTGGGGTATTTGGGTCTGTTGTTGTGTAGGCATTTGTAGGTGAGTGAGGATTTTGAAGGTGACTCTTTCCTCCATGGGAAGCCAGTGGAGTCTCCGTAGGTGTTGGCTGATGTGTTCGTGCCGGGGACACCGAGGACGAGCCTGGTGTGGTGTTTTGTATTGTCTGGAGTTTGCGGAGTAGGGACTTTCTGATGCCGGCGTAGAGTGCGTTTCCATAGTCCAGTCTGCTGGTAATGAGTGCGTGTGTGACTGTCCTCCTTGACTCAGGGGGGATCCATATAAAGGTCTTGCGGAGGATGCAGAGGGTGTTGAAGCAGCTGGAAGTGACGGGGTTGACCTGTTGGTTCATGGTGAGTGATGAGTCGAGTACGATGCCAAGGCTTTTGGCGTGGTCTGAGGGGGTAGGTGGGTTTCCGATGAGCTGGGTGTCGCCAGCGTAGAATACGATGTTGAGGCAGTGTTGTCAGACGATGGCTGCGAGGGGGGCCATGTAGATGTTGAAGAGGGTTGGGCTCAGTGAAGACCCCTGTGGGACTCTGCAGGTGATTTTCGTGGGATTGGAGAAGAAGGTTGGCAGTCAGATTTTTTGGCTTTTTCCGGTGAGGAATGATCGGATGCAGTCCAGGGCTGTTCCTTGTATGTCGGCATTGTGTAGTCTGGCGACTAGTGTGCAGTGGGAGATGGTGTTGAAGGCCGCTTATAGGTCGAGTAGGATGAGGGCTGCAGAGTGGCCTTGGTCCAGGAGGGTGCGGATCTCTGTGGCGGCGAGTAGGGCGGTCTCGGTGCTGTGGTTACTTCGGAATCCGGATTTGGACAGGTCAGTGATGGCGTTCTCTTTGATGAATCGTGTCAGTTCCCTGTTGACTGTTTTCTCTGAGACTTTGGCTGCGAAGGGGAGGAGCGAGATGGGCCGGTAGTTCCTGAGGTGTGTGGGGGGTCAGCTGTGGGCTTCTTAAGCAGGGGCCTGACTTCTGCGCACTTCCAGTAGTCTGGGAAGGAGCTTGTTGATGGTGCGTTGTAGTAAGGGTGCAATGGTGGCTCCAACCCTGTGGTAGATGTGAGGGGGCAGAGGTCGGTGAGGGCCCCCGACTGGATGCCTTTCATGGTCAATGCGGTGTCTCCGGTCGTGACTGGTGTCTAGTTGGAGATGGTGGGCTGGCTGGTGTCTCTGGGGGGCGGGGTGCCGGCTGAGGCGTCAGGTGGATATTCAACGAAGTTGTCCTACAGGTTTTTGAACTTGAGGTGGAAGTAGGTTTCAAGCTTGTCGCAGAGGTCTTGGGATGGGGTGATGTCTGTGGCTTTGCTGCTTGGATTGCTGAATTCCTGAATGACACTGAAGAGTTCCTTCGAGTTGGTGAGGATTTTGTTGTGGATGAAGTTCCTCTGGTGGTTCTGATTTGGTTGTGCTAGTCCGTCATGGCGTCCTTGTAGGTGGAGTCATTTTCGGTTGTCTTGGTGTTTTTTCCAGTTCTTCTCTAGGCGTCTGCAGGTGGGCCTGGCTTCTTGGAGATCGGTGGTGAACTAGGCAGCTTTCCTGGGGCGCTGTTTGTCGGGGTTTGCTTAGCGTGCAAGCTCGTTTGCGCAGTTGGAGATCCAAGTGTGGAGGCCTCTGGCAGCGATGTTTGCGTCGGATGCCCAGGTGTGGCTGTCTTGGGTGAGGGTGGAATTAAGTTGCTCATCGGTAACCTTGCTCCAGTTCCTTCGTTGTAGGCGTGGGGCTGGTTTGGGTGCCTTGGGATTGTCGACGGTGAAGTGTATGTAGTGGTGGTCGGTCCATGGCAGTTGTGTTGTGTGGCTGAAGTGAACGCTGTTTCCTGCAGCGAAGATGGGGTTGAGGGTGGGCCCTGCTCTGTGGGTCAGGGTGGTGATGAGTTGTTTAAGTCCGATGTTGGCGAGGTTGTCATGAAGGATAGTGGAGTTAGGGTCGCTGGGGTTGTTGAGGTGGAAGTTTAGGTCTCCAATGAGTATGTAATTCATTCAGGCAATGGCATGGGTTGCAATGAAGTCGGTGATGGCGGTGGGGAAGGGTGTGCAGGGGCCGGGGGATCTGTAGACTAGTGTTCCTCAGAGTGTGGCGTTGGAGCTGGTCTGGATCTGGAACTGCAAGTGTTCGGTGGAGGGGAAGGTTTTGCTGGAGGTGGTGACGCGAAGGGTGCTCTTGTGGGAGATGATGAGACCCCTTCCTGGGTGGTTGGGGCGGTCCTTCCTCTGGATCTTGTATCCTTCCAGGATGGTGCTGTTGATGTCGGGGCGGAGGAGGCATTGATCCAGCTCTCCGTGAAGAAGGCGATGTCGGGCGAGAGAGAGAGTGGAGTAGGTTCCAGATTTCCATGGCGAGTTTGTGTACAGAGCGCACGTTGAGGAGGATGCACCTTAGGGTGTCGCCACTGCTGGCGTTGGCGGTGTTGGAGGCCGGGGTGGTGGGGAAGGTCTGGCGGCAGTGGAGGCAGGAGAACTGGCCGTGGGTCGTCTTCGGCGAAGCCTGTTAACAGTCTTTGAGTCTTCAGGGGTAGAGTGCGAGAAGGGTAGTAGTGTTGTAGCGAAGGATGGTCGGAGATCCAGGGTTCCTGGCGCTGGCCGCGGTCAGCTTACCATTAAGTAGGGAAGGGAGGTGCACGTGGGAGGCGGGGACAGTCAGGGGAGGGGCGGCAGAGGCAGGAAACGGCGGGAAAGGACGGGCCTAGGAAGAAAAAAAATAAGCGCCACACCAACAGTACAATCAAACACAGGGCACAAGAAAGCGAAATGCAGCAATATGGGCACAAGAAAGCGAAATACAACAAGATGGGCAACAATATTTTGTCATCAAATGCTCCTTCCTTATGCCAGGGATACCTGTGCTTCTGAGCCTTAACCCGCTCTCTATAATAATTTTACAACTTATTTTGGTCACCTGGAAAGATTTTTTGCATGTGCTCTAAGGGAGTCTCCATAGTCCCTCCGTATTTTTAACAATGTTTGCAATTCAACTTGTATCTAGTCCTCAAAAACAATCTGTCAATTTGTCTTCTCAGTCATCTACTACTCATTATACATTACAATAACATTATGCAACAACATTATAAAAGAAAATCACTTTGAGGCCACATTTCTATTTAATATTTACACACACATTCACCATCAACAGTTAAAACATGAACACTCCAACTACTTCTAAATGTTAATCACCATTGTTTTGACTATAAATGATAAAGGCAGTTGGCAGCAACTGGCAACTTCCCTCCACACTTAAGAGAGGATAACCCTCAAACCATGTGTCTTATAGACTATGTAATGACTTCAGACAGTAGGTCCAGGATGGTAATTCGAGTGTTCAGATTGTATTTGGAGGTAACGTTTACTGACATCAGCCTTTCAGACGTCCCTCTATGTCAAATATTGGAACACATATTGGAAACCCAACTTTGAATCACTCGCACTGAGCACTTCCAACTTTATATTGGAAAAAGATTCTACCAACTATGCAGCACCTTAACTTAATGTTGTGCAACACATGTACACAAACTTGCATGCAATAATCTTAAATCCTTATATTTACATTACATCTGGGTTTACCATTGCCAGAGAGACAAGTCACATAACATACATAACATGGAATAAAGTTAGTGTTGTCTTCACCTTAAAGACAGCAATCACTGGGTCCTACCCTCCGCCATGAATAGGCAGAGTTTTAGAGCACACGGTATCTGCTTACCTCATCAAGCTGCGTAATGATCTATGCAGCAAGAGTAGGGTGGTATTCCGCTGGCCACTTCCCTCCGCGCTCAAGAGAGAATAGCCCTCAAACCATGCACCTCATAGATCATGTAAGGACTTCTGGACATTAGGTCCAGGATAGTAATTAGAGTGTTCAGATCGTATTTAGAGGTAAACGAAATCAGCCTTTTAATCGTCCCTCTATGTCAAATATTGTAACACATATTAGAAACCCAACTTCGAATCACCCACATTAACTACTTCCAACTTTATATTGGTAAAACACTCTACCGACTATGCAGCGCCTTTACTTAATATTGTGCAACACATGTAATGTAATGTAAAAAATTATTGTAGAGCGCAACTAACACCGGACGATTTCTTGGCGCTGGGGGGAGAGGCACAACAGGAAAGGACAAAGTGCCTATGTGTAAATACAGCGGAAGAGGTGAGTTTTGAGCAGAGACCTAAAGTGAGGGTAGGAGAGAGAGAGTCTGAGTTCTAATGGAAGTGAGTTCCAAAATGAGGAAGCCAGGAAGGAAAATCTGAGACCTCCATGTTTTTTGCGCTTAAACCTAGGAGTCTGAAGAAGCGCATGGTTAGAGGATCGGAGGTGCCTGGAGGGGACATAAGGATATAAAAGAGAGGAGATAAAAGAAGGGCCGATGCCAGCCAGAGAGTTATAGGTCAGGCAACCTAGTTTGAACTTGCAGCGCTCCGATACAGGGAGCCAGTGGAGGTCTTTAAGCAGAGGGCGGACGTGGTGATGTTTGGGTTGGTGATAGATCAGGCGGTCTGCCTGATTCTGTACCAACTGTAATCTTTTAATTTGATATTGTGGGATGCCTGCATATAGGGCGTTGGCATAGTCAATCCGAGAGATGACTAATGCCAGCAGTGCCAAAGTGAGGGCTTCGATGGTCAGAAAATGGGCTATTTTCCGGAGCATCCTTAGCTGGAAAAAACAGGGAGAAACAGTGGCACTGACCTGATGCTTCATTGAAAGATCATGGGAAATATAAACTCCCAGACTTTTCACCTTGTCCGCGGGGCAAGGAGAGGGGCCAAGGGAAAGGGGCCAAAAGGAGGAGTTCCAAGGATTGGATGGGCCTCCGACAAGAACAAGCTCCGTCTTGTCGGGGTTAAGTTTAAGGTGGTGAGCACTCATCCAATTACTGATATGGCAGAGGGTGCACTGAAAGTCCTGAACCGCTGCGTCCGAGGGGTTGAGATTGAAAACAAGCTGAATGTCATCTGCATAGTTAAATGCAGTGACATTCCTTCCCTGGAGGGAGCGGATCAGGGGGGCAAGGTACAAGTTAAATAAAAGTGGTGACAGGGACGAACCCTGCGGGACACCGCAGGTAAGCTTCATCCTATCCGCCGAAAATAGAGAAAGTCGGACAGATTGGTGGCGGTTAGTCAAGAATGAGCGTACCCAATTAAGGGTAGTCCCACTAATGCCCGCCTCCTTGACACGGTCGACTAAGATAGTATGGTCGACCGTGTCAAAGGCCGCCGACAGATCCAGGAGGATCAGGGCTTGACTGGTGTTGGAGTCGTCGCCTCTACGGAGTTCCTCCATGACAGAGAGGATAACCGCCTCCGTAGAATGGGCAGGTCTAAACCCTGCTTGCTGAGGGTCTAGGAAGTTGGACTCTTCAATGAAAGAACTGAGGACTCTGGTTACATGTGATTCGAGTATCTTGCTTAGAAAAGGAAGAAGAGAAATGGGGCGGAAGTTACCCATGACCGCCGGGTCGGCGTTGGTTTTTTTTACTATAGGAACCACCTCAGCGTTCTTAAACTGGCCGGGGACCTCGCCGAGTAGGAGGGAGTTGTTCAGGAGGGCCAGAGGAGGGGCAGGGCATGCCGAAAAGGCAGCACGGAGGATCACAGGAGGGCAACAATCCGTGGGGGAGCCAGATGAGACTTTGTTGAGCAAAGAAAGAAAGTCTCCTTCCAGTATAGGGGGGAGCTGGGTCAGGGAGTGGGGGTTGAGAAAGGGGGTAGTCTCTGTGGGTGAGATCATGGGCGGCCCAAAGGGGATGCTGTTTTTAATTTTGCTAATTTTATCTGTGAAAAATTGATTGAGGGAGTCACATAATGCCTGAGATGGAAGGGGTTTGATGGTCACCCTGTCCGGGTTTGAAAGCTCCTCCACAATGGCAAAAATTTCTTTAGATTTTTGCGCAGAGTTAAGAATTTTTGTGGAGAAGTAGGCAGTTTTGGCAGCTGAAATTGCCTGTTTGTATTCTCCAGTTAGTTTTAATAATTGTAATTTTTCCGAGGAGTCGTAGTATCTACGCCAGCGGCGCTCGGCTTGGCGGAGTCCCAGTTTTAAGGATTTAAGGCTGTCGGAAAACCATTGGTGTGCGTCATGAGGACATTTAGATCTAACTAGCTTAAAGGGGGCGACCTTGTCGCTGGCAGATTACAGCCATTTGACAAGTGCTGTTTCCTGGGAGTCGATGGAGCCGGGACTAGGCAAAATCGAAGATGTTAGAGAGGTGAGAAATAGATCAAGGTCTGCTTTGTTCCAGTTGCGGGCCACGAGGCCAGGGCCTCGGATACGGGGGGGCAGTGGGGGGACCAGGAGACGAAAGGAGATTAAAGAATGGTCCGACCAGTGGCAAGGTGAGATCACCAGGGACTTAATTTCAAGGTTATAGGTCCAAACCTGATCTAAGATGTGGCCCTTAAGATGAGTGGCCATATGGATGTGTTGAAGGCCATTGAGTCCACTTAAAAGGTCTGTGAAAGCCAGGGAGTGAGAGCTTTCGTGTATGTCTGACGGCCAATAGTTGAAGTCTCCCAGGACCAAAAGTTTGGAGTTGTTAATTGTGAGCTGGGAGAGTAGGTCGCCGAAGAGCAAGGGGAAATTAGGCATAGGTTGGGGAGGGCGGTACACCAGGACACAAGTGAGGGAAGATACCGAGGATTTGAGTCTAATTCCCAGGCAGTCAACCTGGGGAATAGTGAGTAGGGAAAGGGCAGTGAACCTAAGGGGGAGTTTGATAATGGCGGCTACGCCACCACCGGATTTCCCAGCTGGCCGGTTGGCTTGGAGTATATAATACCCAGGTGGGATAGCTGCAAGGATATCAGGGGTGGAGTCCTCAGTCAGCCAGGTCTCCGTTAGAAGTAGAATATCGGGTCGGTCTAAGTCCAGAAGGTGGCATATATCAGATTGGTGGCTGACTAGCGACCTGGTGTTGAGGTATGTAATTGCTAATTCCATATCGGCAGATACTTGAACAGACAGGGGTTTAGAACGAAGGGAGAAGGTTGTGTGCTCGGGGATGAGGGAAGACGAGAGAAATCGAATCTCTGGAAAAGAGCTGCGAGCTTGAAAGATGCCTAATTGATGTAATCTTGAGTAAGTGGAAGATTCCAGCGGCCAGGATGTGTGTAGAGCGGTCAAGTCCCTAGGGGCAAAAGATGTAAATTGGGCAGAATGACAGGCCCCAGGCCCCAACCGGCCGCGGACGGGCGCAGACGGGCTTGCCTTAGGCGCGCCTTCGGCGCGCAATCGTCGCGCCCGCTGCGCTCGTCCGCTGCGCTTCCGGTAGGGACACATACTATATGCAGGTGAGGAGAGGAATGGGAAGGGGCGTGGCCAACGCAGGTGGGCGTATCCTGCTCAACGCGGGACTGGCGCGGGAATGGCGGCAAAAATAACAACAAACACCTCACCCGCTACAGCGATGAATCCGCTGTGCGGGGGTGTCTATGGGCGAAGGATATTAGGTGCGCCAAGGGTAGGTAGGTAAACAAGTTAAAAACACAAAGATTGACAATTTTTAAATTTTGCAAGAAATAGTCGCTCCCGGCTGTGCCTCAGGAGAAGTGAGTGGGCTATCTTACATGCGTTAACCTTATATCTCTTATATTTACATTACATCTGTGTTTACCATTGCCAGAGAGACAAGTCATAAAATATATACAAAACATGGAACAAAGTCTGCATTGTCCTTACCTTAAAGAGGGTAATCGCTTGGTCCTATCCACTCGGGAGGATAGGCAGAGCTTTACAGAATATGGTGTCTGCTTACATCATCAAAGATGCGCAATGATCTATGCAGAGGGCGGTTGGGTGGTTTTCCGGTGGTAGCAATTTGTTGAGGGCTAAGAGGGCTCCCATGCAGGCTCGCCAAATGCCGCAGGGAAACTTAAATAAAGAAAAAAGGGCCTCTCTTTGGCAAGGCAAACACAGCTTTATACTGTCGCGACAGGGAGAGTAGCAATCTCCACACAGGCAAACAGCTGGTCTCAATCTGCTGCTTCACAGGCAGCCACTTTTTACTTAGTCAAACAATGCTGCTTACAAAAAGTCAAATAATGAATGTAAATGTAATGTAATGAAATAACCCATTTTTATAGCGCAAACTGTCACTCCGGGGAGCATCATGGCACTAAGCTATTGTAAATTCTTTAACCGCATGCGCGCTAGCGGTTTTCCCGCTGCGTGCTGCGATTTCAAAAAACCCGCGTTACGTGACAAGGTCAGCTTGTCATCCGCGTAGCGCAGGTTACGCCCATGACGAGCTGACCTCGTCATGAGCGTAGAAGGGGTTAATAGTTACATATTGGTTAAAAGAACATTTCATCACCTGTGACCTTAACCTCTTAACCTAATCCTTACACATCCTTTATTGCAGCTCTAACAATGCTTAACAAACAAACTATTCTCTACTCTTAAATGTATGTGTATGTGTGTGTCTGCATTATCATTCTGCTTCCAAAACCTCTGATCAGATTTGGTGTGCTCTTGGTCAAATAAATCGCCTGCTCTCATTGTTTAAACATGTTTTCAATTTGCTGAGAACACAGAATATGTGCCTGTGTGCTAAGATCATAAGTTCCTTCATTCATAGGAACACAAATTTAAGACCTCGCAGCTCAAGAACTCTATTTTCAAGTGAATCTTCACCTCTCTGGCATCAGCGCAAGATTTAGGCTTGAATTTCTCTTTCAACACATATACGTTTATATAGTTTTCTACTGTTGTCTGCTGTAGCAGCATTTCTTCATGTTTCATTTCCTCTATAACACTGGGAAAAGATGAAATTTCGCAAATGTCGAAAACTCTTACCAATAACACCGCAGACAGTTGGCAGAAAGATTTGGGAGAATGAGTATAAAGACTGGGAAGAAGCACTGAGGCACCCAGGAGAAGTAGGAATTTATTTAAATTTTAAAATGATCACGCGCCAAATTTACATTGAACGTATTTTCATAGACATCAACTCCAAAAGATCAGTCTGTCCCTCAAAAGCACCAGCCTCAAAAGTAAAACACAGGAGGGTACACTCAAATGCAGCCTTTGGGAACGCAGGCTGATACAAAACTACAGGAAAAGAAATGTCTGAGGTGATAGGCAAAGAGATCCAATTGGCACCTAAACATACCAAACTAGGGGTTACAGTAGAGGAGGACCCACCAAGATACCAGAAAATGTGCTGGGGGTATGAGTCTCTTCTGGCAAAGCAAGAAATGATGAGACACTAGGGGAACCAAGTCACCCCTCACACTGGAGCAATGGAGGATTGGAATTGACATGTGCTTTAAGGGAAAAACAAAATGATATATGAAGTGAGACGATGCCCAATAACTTCCACATTATATTGGGCCCTTTGAGGGCATACCTGGGGAGTTAGAAGAAGAATTGCTGGGGAGATAAAGGCCAACAAGTCTATTGAGGGAACCCCTCCAAGACTACAGGCAAAAGGGAAATAAGTGACCGTGGGAGGTGGTAAGGCATGAAGGATTAAACAAGTGCCAAAAAGTATTCAAACTCTTAAAGAAAAATTATTATGTCTTGTATAAAAAAAGGGTCCAGGGCCACTGGATCTACATGAATATTAAATAAAGAGCAAAAATGCCTGTAACAAATGTAATTAATGTTATGTTATTTTGTGAAAAATGCAAACATAAAAAAAGGCTATTTATATCAGGGTTCAAAAAGACATCAAAGACATCTCGGAATGCTTTCTTATTTCTCTCTACACCAGTTTACATTTTCCAAGAACACACAGTTAATGAAATATGTTTACAAATACCGGAGAGTCGATGCCAGCTTATCCAAGGCAACGCTTCTGGAGATACTGAACGTTTCCACAGTCAGAAGAGCCCTGGTTGGCAAATGCAGAGGTCTAGACACAAACAAAAAGAAAAAATGTCAATCCATATTAATCACATATTATATATTTTAATTTATTCACAGTGTATGCTATATCTACCTCCAATGGCTGTCCATACAGCAAGAGGTCAGAGTGAATTGACTGAAAAGCTGAATGGGATGACTCTAATCTCAGCTCTTTGTATTTGAGGAAATTATCTTTCAATCTGCCCCTTTGCCAAAACTCAGCTATGTAAGGTATCACACATTTCTACTGGCTTTAGGGGGCCTGTGATTAATAGATGAGCTTTTTTACTGCGGCTCTGTACAAGGAACCATGAGTGAGAAGATGTTCAGCGGCCCACTCAAACGGAGGTCAACACAGATCCTAAGGTAATTATATTAAAGTAAAGTATGAGATAAGATTACATACCTGCAGTTATTTAAATTTTGTATTTTTTGCTGCCATGTAAGATCATACTTTGTAGGTCTTATTGCAACAAGCATGCGTATTTTAGTTTGAACTGCACACAGCTCTCCTAAATTAATATCAAGCCAGGAGGGTGAGGAGGACAAATGCATTTACAACTTTTTAATTAAAACATAAAATGTAATTTTGACAAATGAATAAAGAAAAGATGTTCAGTGGAGGCAATACAAATATTCAGAGTTACTAACAGTGACCACAGCTAGCACAGATGCATTCACCTAGAGAAAGCTGTGGCAACTATACAGGCTGAATCATATCCTTTACTCAAACAGACATATTTTAATCAACTCAACTATGTTTGCTGTGCAATTAAAGACCACGTGATTTATTGCTCAAAGGAAATAGTATCTTGTTTATGTCTATGTGACTGCAAACGTGGAGAATATGTAAACCGTGATGAAATATGGCTCTTTAGGGTGACAAAGGCTGAATGAACAACCGAAAAGCGTCCTTGTGGCACACACTATTTTTCAATTAAATGAAATATTTTCAAGATCGGAGTGTAGACTTTCTCTTTACTGAAGAGAAATTGTGATTTAAGTTAAAAAGAGCGTAGTGGTATCGCCGCCTTGTCTGTACCGCCAGAAATTTGGAAGCTCGCCAGCAAATCACAAACCCAGGATTGTATGTAACAGTTGGTGAGCCTCCGAGCATCACATCGGATAACTGGAGGAGGAAAAAGAAGAATGCAGCAGTATGCTCGATGCTGGGAAACATAAGGGCTACCCTTTGCGGGGACTGATGCTCTGAGGTAAGCCCTAACACTCTTGAATATTGAGGCTGCTCGGAGCCGGGCACTGCTGAAGGCTATTAGCTGAGCAATGAGATCGAGAGACTTGGTAACTGACAATACCCCTTGATTTTGATTTACAGAGTGCTGGCAGCCATTTGTGGATTATTTGAGACAAACGTTAAATAGAAAGTGTTTTGGGAGACAAGAGTGTACGTTTTTGAAATGCAGAGACTGCACAATTAACTGAAGGTGATAAGGAATTTGAATAGCACTCTTAAAGGAGCCACAAGTTAATGTACATCATGTGACTGTCTCGAGAACTAAGGGCGCCGGAATTCTGAAATTAAGTCATTCATTTCCTCTACTGCACTTTAAACTGCAAGAACTAATGCTGAGATTTTACATGGTTTTTAATAAGGACAGTCTCATAGAGGAAAATGTTGAGCATAAGTCCTTGAACATGGACAGTTTGGATCGATGCGGCCTGAGACTGATTAATTAATCAGTATGAATGGGCCCAGGGGCTCTACCAGTTTGTTGAATTGGCAAAGGACACTCACAATCTCTGAGCCAGTGAGTCAACTGGGATTTTAGAGACCATGTAATGCAGTGATTAATTTAGATTCGGAGAGAGAAACGAGAAGGGTAAAGACTAACTGAAGTTGTTCTGCTGAAATTGAACTTTTCTTTTTTTTTTTTTTATCTGAGAGCACTGAGCCGAAATGGCATGTTGGAACAACAATAACCAATAGACTAGACATCATTCTCTCTGAATTAGTATATAAATAAGACCCACATAAATTGCGCATTGACCCCACCAGGTAGGTCGCTCCCCCTCCGCACAGCACCGCCTGTGTGTCCCTGACCCTGCTGCTGAGGAAGTTCAAGCAGACCCTCCAGGATTTCGCGATTTGCTGCGAAATCGGCACTTTTGTAAAAATGCCGCAATTTTTACAAAAGTGCCCGCATTGTTACAAAAGCCGCTATATCCTGGGGGGTCTGGTAAGTAAATGTGGCAAAAACTATCTGTTGTATTGTCCGTTAGCACATTTAACCTTTCTTATTCCTCAGTCCACTGAACACTGCATCACTAGATTTTACTCCCTCTCACCAAACAGTGTATAGGATGTCATGGTTACAATCCACGATCCAAAAAATCACGGACAATCAATTTATGGCTGCCTGTGACCTCTGCTACACCACCACTGACCTTATTGATGGCATCACTACTTTGAATGCAGTTGTGAAAGTGTAGTAGTACTGTCTGCTTGTAGGTATCCATGTCAGAATACATAGAGATTAGAGGCTGCCGCATTGCACACACTAGTTAGACAAATTCCTTTGTCTAACAATTGCTGATATCACACTGCATTGTAACTTTAAACATGCATATGTCCTCACAATTGATAAATGTAAAAGTAGGTATATTTGTACTTGTCAATAATTTGTATAGACAAGCATTTGTTGTTTCAGCGATGCATGTCATTGATGAAAGAAATGGCAAAGCTATATAACACCGGACCGATTAACGAGGTGGGGTGCAAATGTAAATTCGGATCAAATCAGATGCCTTAAGTGTAGATGCCAATCGGCTGCTATCTTACACATGCTGTATACTGGTCCAGCTTTAAATGTATATTGGGAGGTAGTGGCACGGAGAGCCTCGGCAGGGTTAGGATAAGAGCAAACAGTTTCTCCTGGGAAGAAACCTCCCTTCCTTGCTTTGATGGGGCCAGTGGCCAGGAAACGGCTGTCACTCCCGGGCCTGTGGCGCATTCTTGGAGTGGCCATGTCCATGTCCTGGTGTCTTTGCTTCCGTCGGACTCTCGCTTTTCTTAAGGGGGTTCCTGTCATGTCTGAGCACTTGTGTGCGGAGGCGCCAGACGCGCGCTGGGTGAGGCGCCGCTCGTGGGACCCCTCGCGGCGCATGAGAAGCACGTGCTGGTCCGATAAATGAAGGAGAGGCACACGCTGGTACGGCCTGCACGCGGCCATTCACTACTTCTTTGTTGAGCCAAACCTACCTCCGGGATCGGCCAACAGTAATGAACAGCTCGGTCAGAGCATGGGGAGGCCCCTGCACTGCTGCACCTAAGGCCCCGCTCATACCAGATATAAGTATGAACAGACAGCCCATGAACTACGAATCAATTATTGAACATGTCATCAAAGCGGTAAGGCCCTAATTATTAGTGGCCTGTTAAATTCCGGGAATGTGTGGTAATTCCTGCTTTTGCAGCAGGCACTGCACCTTTCACAATTTTCTCCAGTTACATTTTGGCAGGTCAAACTTTCCAATTTATAGCAGGTCTGTGATGATGTTTTCCTATGTTCATGTATGTACCTTTAACTTGCTGGAACTTCCTCTCCTATGTGTTCTGATCTCGTGGAGATCCTGGAATGCATAGAAGTTCCAGCAGTCAGTTGAAGATTTCTCCTGTGGCTGAGGTTTTAATAAAAGCCTGCTCCTTTATTAATTCTGTTCCTGATTCCTCATTTCTGGCTGAATACACTACATTAATTGGCGACGATCGGGTGAACCCAGGACATCACCTCAACACAGACAAAAGGAAGAAATAGAGAACGACTCTCCTGCTCCTCCAGCGGCTGTATGCAAATGTAAGGAAGCGGAGTCTTCCCAGCGGCGGTTTAAAAAAGAAAACATGCGGTGAGGAGTTTGGTGGGCGGAATATGCTGGGAAATGTGCTGAACAGCGCGTAAAATAAATATAGAAACACTCAAGTTTAATTAACGTTTATCTCTCGAGCCGTGCCTCGAGGAGAGAAGAGACACGTAAATCTCTCGCGCTGTGTCTCGAGAAGAGAAGAGGCGTACAAACAACTGACGTATTATTCCTGACGTCTGTTTCTCATGCTGAATTTTGAGCCGCGTGAACATCTGAGACAGACGCGTGAACAGATGACAAAGTTCTGCGCGTAAGAAATAGAAGGTTTCAAACATTCGTTTGCATAACAAAGGAAAGACACGCTGCGCTCCACAAATAGAACAGAAGTTCAACGCCAAAATCTATATTACATCATAAAGCAGATTAGAAAGCTTAAGTTTTACAAATAGAACAGAAGATGAACGCTGCACTCTAAATTACATCACAAAGCAGAGAAGTAAGAATACTTGTTACAAGAAGTAAAAGATTGTGATGTCAGACTTCTGAGTAGAAATAAGAAAAAAAGGGTCATTGTGAAATAAAAGGAACTTACTGAGTTAATATATATATATTCTAAAAAAAACAACAAAAAAAACAAAGAAAGAATATTTAAATAAATTGAAATTTAGAAGAATCTCTATAAAAAAAAAAATGCAAAATGTTACTCAACCTGCTTTCTTTTTGAATACCCCAGGAGAACCAAATATAAAATGGAAAAAATGGAAGAAAATTTTTGCGGACTATGCAAGGGTATGTGGAACTAATTTAAGTGCGGAAAGAAAACTTGCTCTTCTTCTTCATTGCTTGGGGGGGGAAGGTCAAGACGTCTTAGAACATCTTCCTGATTTATCTGCTGGAGAACAACGTAATTTGAATGAATATGAAATTGCAATTGCACAACTTGACAAACATTATCTCCCGAGAGTCAGCACTATTATGGAACGTTATCATTTTGGACTAAGAGAACAAAAAAAGGATGAGACTGTGGAAGAATATGTTTCTTCATTGAGAAAGTTGGCATCTTCATGTAATTTTGGACTGACTCTAGATGAATGAATTAGAGATCAGTTTGTACTTAGGTGTGCACATGATGAGATCAGAAAGGAACTATGGTTGAAAGATGAACCACCTCTTGAGGAAGTATTGGCTATAGCGAAACAAGTGGAACATATGACAAAGTGTGTTGAAGAGTTGAAGAAAGAAAAAGAAAAAATATCTTTAAGTGAAAAAAAAGAAGAAACGAAGATTGACGAAGTTGTTTGTCAAGTGAAAAAAAAATGAGAAAAATGAGTTGCAAGGTAGTATAAAGGATAACATAGGATTAAATTCTACAAGTCAGAACTTATATACAGGACAAAATAAGTCAAGTCAAAAACCACTTTATTCGATTTAGTTAAAAATCATAAAAGCATACTACAACAATTAAAAGACAAATCGGATACATGTTAAAATTTTCATACAATACAATATGTAAAAACAGTAAAAGGGTCAGATTAAAAAGAGAAATCATCATGTGCAAAAAAGCGAAATATAACACATTTATCACAGTCCCCAATGTGTGATTCATAGTTTCCTCTAGAAGGGTCAGATTAAAAAAGAGATCATCATGTGCAAAAAAGCGAAATATACCACATTCATCACAGTCCCCAATGTTTGACTCATAATTTCCTCTTTCTGATCCGAACAGCAGCAACAAGGTAATTTGCCACACTGAACATCACCAAGGGCGTTTCAAGCATTTGCAAAAACAAAAAAGCTGGTTTCGCTTGCATGAAAGCTTTCTCTTTCAACAAAGGTACCAAATACTTCTGCCTTGGAACGTTATAAAAGGGGCAGAACAACATAAGGTGCATGTTATCTTGGATGGAAAAATTATCGCATTTGCATACAGGTGCGTCCTCAGGCTTAAACCAACCCTGTCTGTCACAGAGTACCAAATAAATCTGGTTAAATCGGAACTTAACCAGGAGCCACCTGTGAAACGGGATATTAACTAGGGCAAGATACGGTTGGATGGCTGTGCAGGTAATTGTCATATAATGTGCTCTAACCGTAGGTTTTGTTAACTGGAGTTGCTCTCTCTCCAAGATCTTAAGCTTGTAAAAGTGTTCCTTGACCCAAGCTAAATCTGCTTTTTTCAGATCCAACGGAGAGGAGAAGATCTCCGGGCGTCCAAGTTCTACTGAGCACTTATTAATATATGACAGCCAAGCAATGTCTTTATGTTTATCAAGTTTTAAACAATCCATCAGAATTTTGTGGTTAAGACCTAGGTTGTTATTGATCCAGACCCTAATCCACAAAAGAATGGGTGCCATAGAAAGGATATCAGTAATGTACCCTACTCCAAGCTCCTGGTGGACAGAAAAAGTGGCTGTCGACAGAGGGAGTCCTAACACAGAACAAAAAAACTTATTAACCTCTGTTTGAATGGTTTAAGTTTTTACATAGCCCCATAGTCCAGCTCCGTACCTAGCTATAGCCAATGATTTCGCCCTGTACAAAGCTAATAATGCACCACTTGGCTTCCCTCCAAGTCTCCTTGAGAAGCTCAAGATGGCGTTAACAGAGCTCCTCACTGCTTTGGTTTTTGCTGTTATCTGAGGAGACCAACTGCCCTTGCTGTCAAAAATTATGCCGAGGTAGGTGAAAACTTTAACATTAGTAATCACTTCCCCCTTACAATGAAAAGGTTTAGTATTATATTTAGCAGCCCCAAAAACCATAACGTGGGATTTAGAGTTATTAACCACAAGGTCGAGAGAAGACATAAAATCACTAAATGTATCTAAGAGTCTCTGGAGGCCAAGATGTGTCCTAGCTATTAAGGCGGCATCATCCGCGTACAGGAGCACTGGAATGTAGGTGTCTCCTGCACGCGGTGTGTCCACAGAAGCAGCCAAAAGGTTATTTTCCAGAGAATTTATATACAAAGTGAACAGCATAGGGGCGAGGATGCAGCCTTGCCGCACACCCCTGCCTGATTTAAACCAAGCTGTACGATGTCCCTCTTGATCCATTCTGATGGAAGCCTTCAAATCCTTGTGCAGTTCAGCTAAAAAGTAAACCAGAGGGGGATCCAATCCCATTTTTAACAGTAAACAGAGCGAAGCTGTGGGCCATGCTAAGTCAAATGCTGTGGATAGATCCATGTAGGCAACAAAAATGTCCCCCTTTTTTGCCTTTGTATACTTAGAGATTATCATATGCAAGTTTAGGCATTGGTCCTCTGTCCCTCTTCCTGTCCGAAAACCATACTGGGCGTTGGACAAAATATCATTTTCTAATGTTCAATTATTAATTTTAGCCAACAGTACTTTACCCAGGATCTTCATAGAAGAATCCAACAAGGAAATAGGGCGATAGCATTTGGGGTCACTTCTTAGTCCTTTTTTAAAAATTGGGACAATGATTGAACATGTCCAGGTATTAGGGAAACCCCCTACAAGTACATGATTAAACACATTCCTTAATATCGTAGCCCACATATCCGGATTTGATTTATAAAAATCTAGAGGAACCCCATCGGGTCCCGGGGCTTTACTCTTGGCAGAACCAATTATCGCGGTCTTAACTTCAATTTCATTAAAATCTAGATTGGGTTGCATGTCAGAATAACAGGGTATATGGAATGTTTCATAGGCTTGATTGCTCCCATAGATAGCTGAGAAATGATTAAGCCACTCTAATTCTGGTATATTTGCCTCAAGGTCTAAATTACATGATTGGGCAAATAAAGGGTTATTTATTATAGACCAGAATTTAGAACTGTGTTTAAGGGTGGTTGAATCCATTAAAGCGTCCCAGGCTTCTTCTTTTACGGCTTTTTTACGTGTTTTTACCGCCTCAGCATATTTTTTCCTTAGCTGCGCTACCACTAGCTTATTTCTGGGGGAATGTTTGAGCGCTGCCATCAAAGCAGAGTGAGCTTTCGAACAAGCATGGTCGAACCAACCAGAGACTGGGGCAGGTCCCCTCTTTGGGCTAAGTGTAAGCTCTTCTTCCACCTTAGAGCAGATAGCCTCAAAGGCGGCGACTATCTCTTTACCCCCCCTTTCAGGGTCTCTACAAATCTGAAGTTCCACCATCATGTCTTGTTCGATAAGATTTAAAAAGTCCTTTGGGCAAACTTTACACCATTTTAATCGCCTCCCTTGGTCTTTGCTCTTAACATTCTTCACAGAAGTGACCATCAAAGCTCCTTTGAGCAGTCCAAGCGACCCATCCAGAGTTAAACACACCGGGTTGTGGTCACTAAATCCACTTTCAATAGCATTATAAAAATGAACATAATGGAGGAGTCCTGGGGATAAAAAAATGTAATCAATAATAGATTCGCTACCCCTCGCATTATATGTGGCCACACGATCATTCGAATCAGAAAAGCCCGGTTCATATAGATCATTTGCAGATAATAGATGTTCCATAGCTGATCCCTTCAGATTATGCTCAAAGTGGGGGGGAGTCGTAAGGTCAGGCCCATTAAAGTCTTTGATCTGACAGTGCAAACAACAGGACAAAATAACAAATTTGCCTGTTTTAGATGTGGACAAATAGGTCATTTGGCGAATTCACCAATTTGTCCAGCATTGAGAATTGTATGCAACTCGTGTGGGAGGAAAGGTCATTATGCAAAATTGTGTAGAACGAAAGTATTTAGGCCTGAAATGACAAAGAAGAGATGGAGTCAGTGTCAGCCACAAATTAGAACCATTACTTTTGAGATAAAATGTGAAGTGGCTGATCATCCAACACATTTGGTAAAAGTGGAAAATGTTATGATTAACTTTAAATTTGATTCATGTTCACGCATAACATTGAATGATGAAGAATTGTTTAATGCACATTTTGTTGGGAAAGTAAAAATGATGAGATCTGACTTGAGACCACTTGGGTATGGAGATAAACCAATTAAGATGCTTGGTTGTTTTATGGCTGAGATAGAACTTGGGAATAGAATAATCGTGGGTAAGATTTATGTTGCAAAGAAGGGCGATACATTACTAGGCTGGGTGCATCAGGGTCAACTTGGTGTGACTTTGAATCCGAATGCTAATCCCCAAGTACAAATTCAACAAGTAGATATAAATGAAATGAAAGATGGAGAAGTAGATTTGGGTGAAGATTTGGCAAGTAAATTCCCAAATGTGTTCAGGGAAAGTTTGGGTTGCTTGAAAGGATATAAACATCACATTAGATTGAGAGAGAATGCTGTACCGATAGTAGCGAAGGTAAGAAGAATACCTTTAATGGAGCAAGAGAAGGTGAAAGAAGAAATTGATAAGTTGTTGAAGAATGGTGTGATTGAGCAGGTAGAGGCCACTAAATGGTTGGCTCCCGTAGTTGTTGTTAAGAAACCAACTGGTGAGATTAGGCTTTGCATTGATCTCAGATCCTTAAATAAAGAAGTGGTAGTTGACAGATTTCCACTTCCGAATATTGATGAGATGGTGAGTACATTAGAGGGAGCTAAGTTTTTCACCACTTTGGATCTCGCTTCGGCGTATCATCAAGTAGTGTTAGATGAATCTTCTCAGGATTTAACAGCGTTTGTCACTCCCATGAGCACTTATAGGTATAAGAGAATGTCTTTTGGCCTTGTGTCTGCCGCTTCGGTGTTTCAAAGAATAATGGCAAGGATTCTGAAGGGGTTATCTGGAGTGAGATGTTATCAGGATGATTTACTGATTTATGGAAACAGTATAAAAGAACATTATGGTCGTGTCTGTGCAGTTCTCAAGCGTTTGGAGGATGCGGGAATGACACTTAAAAAAAACCAAGTGTAAGTTTGGTGTAAAAGAAGTAAATTACTTGGGTCATAGAATAACTAGTCAAGGTATTTTTCCAAAAAAAAGAGTTAGTGGACACCATTAACAAGGTAAAGGAGCCAGTGAACAAGGAGGAATTAATTTCCTTTCTTGGCATGGTAGAGTTTTATGGTAAATTCATTTGTAATTTTACAGATAAAACTCAGTCTTTGAGAAGATTGACATCAAGAAATGTTGAGTATGAATGGACAGATGAGTGTAAAAAGGAATTTAATGGCATTAAGTGTGAGTTGAACAAAGCACCCTCACTTCAGGCTTTTGTACCAGGTTTACCTACAATTTTATTTACAGATGCGAGTGGAAAAGGACTTGGTGCTGTTCTAGTACAGAGAAGAAATGGAAAAGAGAACTTGATTTGTTGTTCATCAAGGTGTTTAAGAGGCTCAGAATTGAATTATTCTGTTATAGAAAAGGAGTCTCTTGCCATCTATTGGGCTTTGAGGAAGTTGAAGAATTTAATTTGGGGGACGAAAATACTTATATTTTCGGATCATAAACCTTTGAAAGAGATTTTTGATAAAAGAGGGTTGGATGCAATTTCGTCTAGGATTAGGAAATGGATTGTTTCTTTACAAGAGTTTGATTTTTCTGTTGATTATATTCCAGGTGTGTCAAACAAATCAGCTGATTGTCTGTCGAGAATGGTAGGTAAGGAAAATGTTGATGAGGATGATGATTGTGGTGTTTGTGATGATTCTATAAGTGGTTGTGAGATTACAGAAGGGGCAATTGAAGAGAAAGAATGGAGAGATGAGTTAGAGAAGGATGAAGAGATTAAAAAGGTGATGCTTTCCCTAAGTAGTAACTCACGGTTAGAAAAACCTTGGATCTTAGTTTCGGATGAACTTTCAACTAATTCTGGATTCTTAACCCGTGGTACTAAGATGGTGCCACCTTTGGGAATTAGAAATAAATTATTGTCTCATGCACATTCAGGACATCTTGGAATTGTTAAAACAAAAGAGATTTTACGAATGCAGTTTTGGTGGCCTGGCATGGATCTAGAGATTGAGAGGCTGGTGAGAGATTGTCCAGAGTGCTGTGCTAGCGATAAGATATTAAAAACGAAGCAAATGGGGGCGGAGCCGGGCCAGCGGCCAAGATGGTCGCACGAGTGCCCGGCTCCGCCGGCTCTCCTCTCCCGCCGCCTGTTTTCCCGTCAGCCCCGCACAACTTTGGAGCTTTCGTGTGTCGGAGGGGGTGCCGAGTGGATGAGTTCGCCTCCGAGCGCTCTCCGTGCCTCGGGAGCGGAGTTACGGCTATTTGTGTTCCTGGCCTGTGAGCGACTTCCAGCCGGGCCCTGGCATGATTGCGCCGCCGCCAGCGAGATCCACAACGTCGGATGCAGAGCTTCAGAAGGAACCGCCCCACAATTGAACAGGTCAGCCCGCCCCTGTAGACTTGGCTCCAGCGCTACCCATGCACCGGGAGGACAGAACGTACGCTGCTTTTCGCGCCGGTTTGGTGTCCCCCCCCCCCTCTCCTTAATGGACTTCTTCGACCCCTACTTGTTGCTGGCTGCTTGGATGGCGTGCTGCCTGGCCTGCAAGGGGCTGCCTACTCCACATTTTCGCTGCGTGGGGCTGGCTCCGGCGCGGCACCACCAATGCGCCCTTTCGGATCGTGGGGGTTCGATCATGTTTATTCACATGCTGTGGGGCACAGACACTACTATGTAGTGCGTGGGACTGCCGACTCCCTCTCCCCCTTTTATCGGGCTTGGGGCGGGCGGCCATGACACTTGCTTTGGCGGCACTGGGATTTGAAGTCCCCCCGACGAGTGGTGATTTGATCGGTTGAGCCCACAGTATGTGTTGGAAGTGCACGCGGTGAAGGCTGGGGAGTAGAGTGGACGTCCCCCGTGCGCTGACAGGGAGGAGCTGGAATTGCATTACTGCGGGGGGCGCCGGACAGCACCAGAACGGAGAGACGCATCGTCG
Organism: Lissotriton helveticus; assembly: GCF_964261635.1. NCBI lineage: Eukaryota > Metazoa > Chordata > Amphibia > Caudata > Salamandridae > Lissotriton > Lissotriton helveticus. The sequence goes on from NC_136070.1 coordinate 374,736,415, forward strand.
CGGGCATTTTGAGTACGAGACTTTGCCCGTGCAGCCTTTGCTCGGACCTTTATTGCATATGTTTGGTGTTGGGACCCTGCTCCGTTTTTTCTTGGCGACGTGGGAGAATGTTTGCGCTAGTATCACTTCTTGTGTGCTCTTCATTGACTGCCTACTTGACACTTGTTCATAAGCCTACGTTGGATGCTCGGAGAGTCCGCTGATCTCATTTGCAACATTATCCTTTTATTTGTTTATCCTGATGTCGAGCTTTGCAACCACGAAATGGCCGTCCTGATTTTCCTATCTACTGTGCTTGGAAAGAAGACGCAAAATGGCGGCGGTGCCCCTGACGGTGCGGCTTCTTGTAACATTGCAGGACATTCTGTTCCTTTTACGTTGGCGTGCCCGCTCACTGTGCTGATTCACTTGTGTTTTCTCGCTTGTAACTTTGTGCCATGTTTCTATTCTGGCCGGCAAATTGTATGTACAACAATGACACTTGGCTCCCTTTTTCCCTGGCATGGAGAGTTTTGCATATTGCCTGATTAGCTTGCGGGGGTGAGCTGTATAACTGACTTTGTCCCTGCTTATGGTTTTTGTATTTCATTATTCGTCACACTATTATTGCAGGGGTGCGGGACCCGGGGGGGGGGGGGTCGGGTTCCTTGTTAGGGGCCCCCCTAGCTTCTTTTCCCCTTCTGTGGGGTTTTCGATCATTTTCTTCTCTTTTTCCCTTTATTTCGTGTTGGATATTGTCTTTCTCTTTCCTCTTGCCTCTTTCTTTCTATATTTCGGGTTTAGACTTTGGGCGACAGGCACGCTGCTAGGGGGGTGGGCCGTGGCCATATGCAGTGGTGCAGGGTGGGGGGATGGGGGTGGGGTATTGTTTTTGATTCCTTTTAGTTCCATGGCCTCTTTCATGTTGTTATTTTTGCTTTTCTTTCCCTTTCTCTTCCCTCTTTTTTTCTTTTTTGTGGGTCGGATTCTAGGCACGTCATTGTGCGTTTCTCTAGTTCAGTACAGGGGTCTCTGTTCTACTGCTTAATTACGTGGCGGGCGGGTATTGTCTGGGCAGGGGTCTGACCTGTTTGTCGTCTATCCTGATTGTACGTTTTGCTATGCATACCCTGCCTATGATGGTCCTGCCGTAAATATCCTGTCTCGAGTGTAACCCTAGTGTTAGCGATGTTTAATGATGTGATATCCGATCCTGCTTTTCTTCTTTTTAAAACAACAAAACGAAACCTTTCTGATCCTGTGACCATGTTCCATTCGGCTCTCCTGAGTTGCGCATCGATACTGTGAGGTGTACTATTGCTTTGATCCTGATTTACATTGTTTGACTGTATTACCTCTGTGCCCTTGCTTCACCGTGCCGTCTGCCGGACTTTGACTGTAACTGTGAAATGTCAATAAAGGTTTTTAAAAAAAAAAACAAAAAAAAACGAAGCAAATGCCAATGGTGAAGAGATTACTACCAAAACATCCTTGGGATGAATTGGCTATAGATATAATTGGTCCTCTATCAGGTGTAAGTGATACACCTTATCTTTTTGTGTTGATGGATTTGTATTCTAGGTGGATTGAGGTGTGTGTTGTCAGAGAGATTACTTCGGAAGAGGTGATCAAGTTTCTGGATACTCTTTTTAAGAAAGAGAGTTTTCCAAATAGTCTTCTTTCAGATAATGGGCCACAATTTTGTTCAAGAGTCTTTGAGAATTACATGAAGAGGTGTGGTGTGGTACATAAGAGATGTTCACTGTATCATCCCGAAACAAATGGTGCAGTTGAGAGAGTCAATAAAACTCTGAAAGAAGCAATTCAGTTAGCTAGGTCATCTGGCTTAAATTGGAAGACTATCCTTCAAGAAAGAATTAATGCTTACCGTTTTGCACCTCATCCAACAACTGGAAGATCACCGTTTGAATTGTTTAAAGGGAGAGCTCCCAACACTTGGTTGTGTCCTGGGTGGATGGAGCTCAACAAAGGTTTGGTTGATAATGGGATTGGTGAGTGGCGTTGGAAAGAAGAAAGAAAACTAGATGAAAGGAAGGAGTATTATGATAAAAGAAAATGTGTGAGTGTACAGAAGATTTTTGTGGGTGATCTTGTTCGGATAAAAGCTCCAGTTGGTTGCAGATCCTGGTCGAAGTATACTGATGTGAGAGCTGTGGTGAAAGTTTTTAGGAATGCCATTAAAACTGAGGATGGAAGAATATGGAATAGGAGTAGAGTGGTTGTGGTTAGGTCAAAGTTTCCTGCACAAGATTTGTCCTGTGAAAGTGAAGGATTACATCGTCCAACCTTCAATTTATCTTCATCTTCTCTCAGGAGTCAAAGAGTACGTAGACCTCCTGTTTATTTGAGGGACTATTCATTATAAGTCTTCTTCTATGTCTCCTATTCATATGAAGCTCTATTTATTACGTTCTTCTTTCTCTACATGTTTCTTTTGTTAGAATGTGTTATTTCATGCCTTTCCTTGGGAGGGAGATGTGTGATGATGTTTTCCTATGTTCATGTATGTACCTTTAACTTGCTGGAACTTCCTCTCCTATGTGTTCTGATCTCGTGGAGATCCTGGAATGCATAGAAGTTCCAGCAGTCAGTTGAAGATTTCTCCTGTGGCTGAGGTTTTAATAAAAGCCTGCTCCTTTATTAATTCTGTTCCTGATTCCTCATTTCTGGCTGAATACACTACATTTTGGCAGGTCAAACTTTCCAAACTTTAGCAGGTCGTGGAGGGTATCATCAGTAAAGCCTGGGACATGAGGATTTTGGTGTAGTAAGCCGCAAAACCGAATTGTTATGCCCCATTTTGAAGGCAAAACGTATACCAGGTAATAATTATCGCACACGATTAACCCTAGACAACTTGGGGGCATATGTATGAAGCCCATTTTCAATAAATCAATCAATCAATCAATCATATCATTTATAAAGCGCACTACTTACCCGTGAGGGTCTCAAGGCGGTGAGGGCGGCTGCTAATTCTCGAAGAGCCAGGTCTTGAGGAGTCTTCTGAAGGGCAGCAGGTCTTGGGTCTGCCATAGGTGTGTGGGGAGGGTGTTTCAGGTCTTAGCAGCGAGGTGGGAGAACGATCTGCTGCCAGAGGTCGCTCTTCGGATGCGGGGGACTATGGCGAGGGCAAGGTCAGCAGAGCGGAGCTGGTGGGTGGGGGTGTAGAAGCTGAGTCGTCTGTTGAGGTACGTTGACCCGGTGTTGTGGAGTGCCTTGTGTGCGTGGGTGAGGAGCTTGAAGGTTATCCTCTTGTTGACGGGGAGCCAGTGCAGGTCTCTCAGGTGGGGTGTGATGTGGCTTCGGCGAAGTATGTCGAGGATCAGGCGTGCCGAGGCGTTCTGGATGTGTTGAAGCCGTCTCAGGAGTTTGGCCGTGGCTCCTGCGTAGAGGGCGTTTCCGTAGTCCAACCTGCTGCGGACGAGGGCCTGGGTGACCGTTCTTCTCGTTTCGGTGGGGATCCACTTGTAGATCCTGCGGAGCATGCGGAGGGTGTTGAAACATGAGGAAGAGACGGCGTTGACCTACTTAGTCATGGAGAGGGTGGAGTCGAGGATGACCCCCAGGTTGCGTGCGTGGTCGGTGGGTGTTCTCGATGACCTTCACCGGGAACGGGAGAAGGGAGATGGGCCGGAAGTTCTTGAGGTCCTTGGGGTCTGCCTTGGGTTTCTTGAGTAAGGCGTTGATCTCGGCGTGCTTCCAGCTCTCCGGGAAGGTTGCTGTCTTGAAGGAGATGTTGATGACTTTCCGGAGATGGGGTGTGATGGCTGTGCTGGCTTTCTTGAAGATGTGGTATGGGCATGGGTCTGACGGAGATCCGGAGTGGATGGTGTTCATGATCGTGATGGTGTCGTCGTCGTTGATGTTGGTCCAGGAGAGTATGCGGTTGGTGCTGGTGGTGGTCGTGGGGGAAGAGGGCTCAGTGTTTGTTGGGGCAGTCGTGGCGTTGAAGCTGTTGTGGATGTCTGCAATCTTGCGGGCAGTCTTTTGCTTTTCGAGGGAAACAAGGTGTCTACATTGTAAATAAACCAAATATAAATAGCTTCATGTTGTTAAATAACTAAAAAAACTAAGATATCTGTGTTTGATGTAGGACAAATGGCCAAATAAAATGCCGCAAAATTGTCACTAAATTTCCATATTTGTGCCGCTAAATTTCCATTTTTGTGCCGCTAAATTTGCTAATCCATGCCGCTATATTCTGGGAGGTCTGGTTCAAGGCCCTCCACCCCCACAGGCTACCACCTGTGCCTCATCCCTAATGGCCAATGGTAGGGCGTAGGTATTTGTTCATCTTCCGCTTTATTGCTTTTATTGCATTACCTGTATTTTCATTGTTGTGTCTGTGACTGCTGTTGTCTATCTTCCCCCGCTGCCTGTATGTGGTCAGTGCCCCTTTTCCTTCCCTCTGTTCCCCTAGCTGTCTCCGTGCTCCATCTGCCCGGTCTTTCCTTCTGTTCCCCTCGCTTCCCCTGTGTCTCTGCCCGGTTTACCCTTCTATTCCCCTCGCTGCCCCCGTGCCTCTCTGCCCGTTCTGCCTTCTGTTCTTAGCTGCCCCAGTATTTCTGTGATCTGTATTTTGCCTCTGTGCCACTCGTTTTTCCGGTATTTCTGTGCCCTTTTGCCTTCTGTGCTACTCGTTTTTCCTTCGTTTTTGTGCCCTTTTTTCCTTCTGTTCCACTCGTTTTTTGTGCCCGTCTGCCTTCTGTGCCACTTGTTTTTCCCCTCGTTTTTGTGCCTCTTTTGCCTTGTTCCATTCGTTTTTTGTGCCCTTCTGCCCTCTGTTCCACTCGTTTTCTGTGCCCTTCTGCCCTCTGTGCCTCTCGTTTTTCACTTGTTTTTGTGCCCCTTTTGCCTTCTGTTCCACTCGTTTTTGTGCCCTTCTGCCCTCTGTTCCACTTGTTTTTTGTGCCCTTCTGCCCTCTGTGCCACTCGTTTTTCCCTCGTTTCTGTGCCCCTTTTGCTTTCCTTTCCACTCGTTTTTTGTCCCCTTTTGCCTTCTGTGCCACTCGCTTTTCCCACGATTTTGTGCCCCTTTTTCCTTCTGTTACCTTCGTTGTCCCTCAACCACTCGCCGCTGCGTCCCCTGTGGCCCCGCCCCCCTGATGGCCCACTGCCCATTCGCTGCCCCCGCCTCCTGCCTCCCAGCTGCTCCTCCCTCCCACCTCTCCATATATGTCAGCCGCTGTGCGGCCGCACCCAGTGCCAGAACCCCTGGCACCCGCACCCGCCACCACGACCGCCGCTACTACGACGCCAGCACTCTGCACGCTCTCAACTCTGGACGCAGCCACACCTGCTTCAAGGCTGCCCCGAAACGCGCACACGGCCCCTTCACCTGCCGGAACTGCAGCTACACCAGCCTGAGAGCCGACAAACCACCCGCCAAGAAAGACCCCAACCACCTCCGATGCATACTACTGAACACCCGCTCTGCACGTAAGCATGCCGTCAAGCTCTGGGGCCTGCTCGACACAACATCCCCTGACATCGCCTTCCTGACAGAGACCTGGTTTAACGACTCCTCCGCACCTGACATCGCCATAGCCATCCCAGGCGGCTAGAAGATCACCCGCAGATACCGCACCAACGGAGTCAGAGAAGGAAACGCCATCGTCCACAAGAACAGCATCAGGGTCTCGACTAGCACCGGCGACGCACTCAGCACCGCCGAACACATGCATTTCCAGATCCACACAGACCCTAACTCCAACCTCAGAGGCACCCTTGTCTACCGCCCCCCCCGGACACCGCCCCCAGTTCTGCGACTCCATCGCCGACTTGATCAGCAGGCACACCCTGACCTCCGCCGACTACATCCTCCTCAGAAACCTAAACTTTCACCTTGAGAACAACAATGACAACAACTCCACAACCCTGATCGATAACCTCGCCAACCTCGGACTGAAGCAAGTCGTCACAACGCCCACCAACTTCGCCGGCCACACGCTCGATCCAGTCTTCTCCTCAAGCCCGCACGTCTCCGTCAACCACACCACCGAACTCCCCTGGACAGACCACTGCTGCATCCACTTCGCCTTGCAGAAGCCCGACATACACCACCACACCCAACAGATCCCCCGCCGCTGCTGGAGCAAAATCACCGAAGACCAACTAAATGCAAACCTCACTCTCAACCCACCACCGAACCCTCCAACACCGACGACGCTACTCACTGCCTCAGACGCTGGATCAAGGACTGCGCCAACACCCTCGCCCCGCTGAAGAAACCCCCCCACAGAGACACCAGCAAGAGGGCGAGCTGGTTCACTCCAGAACTCCTAGCTTCCAACCAAGCCTGCCGGAAACTAATAAAGAAATGGCACAGTGAACAAACTCCGGACAGCCACGCAGCACACAAGGACGCCATCCGCAACCACCACCACCTCATCAGGGCAGCCAAGAGGCCCTCCTTCAAAGACCGCCTCGACAACAATGCACACAATAGCAAGGAGCTCTTCAACATCGTGAAGGAACTCTCCAAACCCAGCTCCAACACCAACGATATCCCGCCGTCGCATGCCCTGTGTGACTCCCTCGCCACCTTCTTCCACCGCAAGATAGCAGACATCCACAACAGACCCAACAAACAGCAACACAACAGACCCTTTGCACACCATCGACCACGTCCCCCTGCTAGCCTGGGCCAGCGAGAGCATCGATGACACCATCAAGACCTTGCGCAAAATCCACTGCGGCTCTCCGTCAGACCCATTTCCGCACCACGTCTTCAACAGAGCAAGCAGCTCCATCGCACCCCACCTGCGCAACGTCATCAATCTCTCCCTCGAGACCGTGACCTTCCCAGAGATCTGGAAACACGCCGAGATCAACGCCCTACTCAAAAAACCTAAGGCAGACCCAAGAGCCCTCAAGAACTTCCGGCCCATCTCTCTGCTCCCCTTCCTGGCCAGGGTCATCTAGAAAACCGTCAAAAGACAGCTAACCCGATACCTCGAAGAAAACAGAATCCTGGACCCTTCCCAGTCAGGGTTCCGCAGCAACCAAAGCACTGAGACTGCCCTCATCGCCGCCACCGATGACATCAGGACCCTGCTGGACAACAGCGAGACCGCAGCACTGATCCTCCTAGACCTCTCCGCCGCCTTCGACATCGTCTGCCACCGTACACTACGCGCACGCCTCCACGTCGCAGGGATTTGAGACAAGGCTCTGGATTGGACCACCTCCTTCCTCTCCGGGAGAACCCAGAGCATCCGCCTCCCCATTCCAAAGCCTCTGAGATCATCTGCGGCGTATCCCAGGGATCCTCCCTCAGCCTGACGCTGTTCAACATTTACATGGCCCCACTTGCACACGTAGCCCGACAGCACGACATCAACATAATCTCCTACGCCGACGACACTCAGCTGATCCTCTCCCTCACCAAGGACCCCATCACCGCCAAAGCCAACCTCCACGAAGGAATGAAGGCCGTCGCCGACTGGTTGAAGATCAGACGTCTGAAGCTGAACTCGGACAAGACGGAGGTCCACATCCTCGGCTGCAACCCTTCCGCCTGGGACGACTCCTCGTGGCCAACGGCACTGGGGGCAGCCCCGATACCCATCGACCGTGCACGCAACTTGGGAATCATCCTCGACTCAACGCTCTCAATGACCAAGCAAGTCAACGCCGTCTCCTCCTCCTGCTTTAACACCCTCCGCATGCTCCGCAAGATCTACAGATGGATCCCGACAGATACAAGAAAGACAGTCACCCAGACCCTCGTCAGCAGCAGACTCGACTACGGAAACGAGAGGACGTGGGAGCGCCGACCAAGCTCATCAAACTACTACAACGCATCTAAAACGCCTCAGCACGACTGATCCTCGACGTACCACGCAATGGCCACATCACCCCCCACCTGAGAAACCTGCACTGGCTCCCCGTCAACAAGAGGATATCCTTCAAGCTCCTCACCCACACACACAAGGCACTCCACAAGACCGGCCTAGCCTACCTCAACAGATGGCTCTCCTTCTACATCCCCAACCGCCAGCTACACTCCGCCGACCTCTCCCTCACCACCGTCCCGCGCATCGCAAGAACAACCACCGGTGGGAGAACCTTCTCCCACCTCGCCCCCAAGACATGGAACACCCTCCCACTGAGCCTACGACAGACCCAATACCTGCTGACCTTCAGGAGGATACTCAAGACCTGGCTGTTCGATCAGTAGCCCCCCCCCCAGCGCCTTGAGACCCTCTCGGGTATGTAGTGCGCTTTACAAATGATTGATTGATTGATTGATTGAATATGTGCTGAGCAATTGCCTTTCTGGCCGTATGCAGATTGATCTATGGAAATACTTGCAGACCTTCTGACACCGTACATGCCTTCTCGCCTCCTGCGCTCCTTCAATTAATTCCTAGAGGTCATTCCGCGGGTTAAGAAAGCTAGAGCAGGAGGACGTTCATTTCGTGCTTTAGCTCCTAAACTTTGGAATTCTCTTCCAATGAACATTAGAAGCATTTACAATCATATAGCCTTTCACAAGGCTATAAAAACCTATCTATTCGCTAATTAATAGGCTGTGGTGGTGCCTCGGTCGGTCTTCCTTTTGCTGTCGGTGCTTAGCGCTGGGACGGCCCTTTGCTGGGGCAGCCACGAGCTATACAAATTTTATAACATAACATAAGATCTTCATTTCCCACAATGCCTGTTAATGGATTATGAGTATTAACTGACAAATTAGAAAAGAGCTCACCCACTGTCAACAAGACAGAGAGCCGAAATGCATTGGTGGAGTTTGAGGAGATGCGGATGATTCTTGTCAATAATTAATTGGAAATGATAGCCTCCGAGGAGTGTAGGGTCATCTTTTTGTGGACAGACAGACAGACACAAGGACAATTTTTTTTAAAGGTACCATATGGTAAGGACTACAAATATACAAGAAAGAGAAAAATACTTTCCAAAGTGAAATTAATGGGTTTAGGATCAGTGATAAATGTAAAACATAAAAAAATACGATTTAGACTAGGGACTTTACCGCTCTTTTCCTTTTCAAATAAATGTAAATCTGAAGGATGCACTGCCCGTAATTACAAGGAAGAGACAGAGCTACATGTCTTCTTCTTCTGCCCCGCTTACACACAGTCTCGGCAGAGCTGGCTTATTCAACTATGCAGGAACCTAGGCTTTGTACATTGTGCTGCGGCACTCAGAGTCCTAAAGTATGACACTCATGCCCCCATTGTTTTCATCGTATCTCGCTTTTTAAACTCAATGTGGCATGCATGGCGGACCTTTTTAAACCAGTAACCCCGATTGTCATTTATATTCATTCCATTCTTTTTATCTTGGTATTACTCCCTTAATTCTAACTGTTCTATTGGTAACGTTTTTTTGGAACTATGCCTTTTTAACTCATGATTGTATTGCATTTTAACATCTGATCAGGACTAGGTCCTAGGAAAACTTAAAATGCACTTTACCATGGCCAATAGGATTTTAATTGTACAGTTTTTTTTATTGTCACTTGAATTAACTGTATGGCTATGTACAATTTTATGACTCAATTGTTTTTATGACTATGTACTTTTATGGTTCTTGTGACCGAAATAAAGTTATTGAATGGAAAATACAATTGAAAATCTTCATTAAATCTAACTAGGAGGATGATACAAACAAAATATCTGAATTGTAAAACCCCATACACTATACATGCCTCAATGTACACTTTTAATATGGTTTGCAGTGGAAGCAGTAAATAATCGGTATAATGGAGTGTTGTGGAGGGGAGCAGAGTGGAGGGGTGTAGAGTGGAGGGGCGTAGAGTGTAGTGGTGTAGAGTTTAGTGATTTTGAGTATAGTAGAGTTGAGTGGAAGGACATGGAGTGGAGTACAGTGGTGTGGAGTAGAGCGGTCTGGACTAAAGTGGTGTGGTGGGGAGTAGAATGGCGTGGAGTAGAGTTGAGTGGCACAGAGTGGTATGGCGTATGGTGCCTGAAAGTGGAGGGGTATAGAGTGCCATAGAGTGGAGTAGAGTGTTGTAGTGTGGAGAGAGGTGGAGAGTGGAGTGTGAATGGTGTGGTAGCGCACTGACATTACAGTAAACACATTTTTTATTGAAATGACCATTACATTAGCATAGGCATACAGTTTTACTGATGAAATTATATAGGTTACCAACGATAATATAGCATCACCTAGTGTATTGATTTGTTTTTATAGTATTCAACTATTTGTTTCAACAACACTTCAGAAGTACAAAAAATCTGCTTCCTTTATTTTACTTTCCTAATTCTGATATATTCAAAAAATGTTTTCAGAGTTGATTTACAGACATTTAAATTTAGTGTGTGCTAGAAAAAAAGCCTTTCCTTTCACATCCCCAGATTGTCACAGATATCCTCTCATTTTGTAGTCAGAGAAAAAGGTGAATACCAAGCTCCCTCAGAAGACAGAACATGACATTTGACCTCTATTTTTAAATGTGTACAGAAAAAGTGACAAGATAAGAACAAAATGTAAAGGCCTGGCTACAGAAAGTGAGCACTTGTGGAAGAATACAGTAAACAGGCTATGCTCCACGGGATGGACAAAGACATGCTGGACAGCCTAAAACATAATGCCAGTAAATATAAAGCAAGCACATGTGAATTACAAATCACAAACACAATGGTAAGCAACCGGCGGAATGCATTCCTAAGAAAGCTTTCAAAATGTCCTCAAGAAGTAATTTTGCAACAAGACATCTGTGCTGTCTGGTAGACTTTGACCTAAAAATGAAGTTACTAATTCATACAATGAATTCTATTTGTTTGCTACAAAAATGTAGCTTATTGGAGATACAGACAATGCACTTTCTATTAGTGAAACTAAACATGCAGAAACGTAGGCCAAAGGACTGCACACAATATTCACAAGAAAAAAGGCACCTTGAGATTTCTAAGCCAAACACGTCAATCTACCCCTGGCAAGCAAAGGTATGTGTTCTGGCAACATCTTTCAGCATATTCAACATTGTGTAATGAACCAAACGTTATTCTCACAGAAATTCAGAGCAATTTTGAAAATAGGCTAGTTTTGTAGTTGGCCATCCACACCACTGAAACATTCATTCCGAACTCCCCCCCCCCCCCCCCCCCCCCCAAAAAAAACAATTTCATAACCTACTGTGATCGATAAGCTACAAAAGGTTATGATATTGTTACTTGGAGGCTGAACCGCTGCAAGGAAATGATAAAAGACATTTACGTGGCTAGCAAAATATTTGTTATTGCATTTCTCATAACACAAAGACATAGTTCATAATTACTGAAAACATCATTATGTCTGAATAAGATTATTTACCGGTAGTCAAGAGCACAACTCCATAGGTGGATGTGAAAGGTAGTGATGGAGGTTGGAGGGTTGTAACCCAAAACAGGCTCATCAGAAATGTTTAAAAAGGACAAAATCTAAAAATGCAAAAAGATGCAAGATGTAAAAACTTTAAAACAATAGGATTGACATTTTGCAAATAAAAAAAAAGTAAGCATTAAATATCTGTTGCCAGAAAATGTTAAGGTTACAAGAATTAGCAAAGAGGTTCCCACAATTGCATTAAACGTAAAACATAAACTAGACCTGTTCATGCCAACTTAGATCTGATGGTAATACTCTGTGTTGTAGAGTTGCTCCTCTGAGTCCCACAGCAACGAGAAATTCCTGGGGATAAAAATACACAGTTTACAAACTTAACAATAGTGAGATAAATGTTTTTATGTAGGTGTCCTTCACATATTTGGTGTTATGCTATCTAAGTGCTAACAGCCAAACAAACCTGAGACTCTTTAGAACAACACTCTTACGATTCTAAATTTGTGCATCTAAAAATAGGAAATCACTGCTTTATACTTGAGCAATTGGGTACAATGACAAAGTTCCTTACTTATGAAACCAGTTTATCATCAAGTGATCTTCATTAGATTAATAAACTGTGTGCATCTGCCGGTCTGGAGATTTGAACACTTTTTAATTTTGGAGAAATACATTTCTCTAACTATGGCTTGTAAAGGCAACATTTCTTTTTTTTTTTTTTATCTTCTAGTAAAACGGTACAAATAAAAAAAAATAGTTTAAAAGCAAATGGAGTATCATTAACTACCAAACAATATTTCTTTTCTCCTTTGTAAAAGAACAAAAAGCATACAGAAAAGAAACTATTTCCCATAGCCATACATTTACATATAAATGAAACATCGCACTATCACTTCACTGCAGCCAAGTAGCTCTACATTCCCAGGATGCAGCACAGTGGCAGCAGTTTGTTTTGACAGCCTAGTGAAGGAAGCAGGATGACACACAAATCCTGCTGTAACTCTGAAGGATACATTGTATGGAAGGTGGGATTGGTTCTGGATTTATTTAAGGAACTCGAAATAAAAAACTGGTGTTACAGGTAAGTAATATCCTCCATCTGGGATCTTAGTTAATATAGACAAATATTACAAAAGAATAGCACACAACGTCATCCCTTACCAAAGGAGGAGGGAAAATCACAAGGAATAAAAGTAAGAAAATAAATTAGGAAGGCAAGGCTACTTGGACCATGTATGCATTAAGGACAACTTTAGTTTCTCGGAGAGTCAGTTCTGGAGAGGAAAGATAGAAAAACACATGTACAGCTACCTAATGGACCCATTTTGACTGCTATTCTACAACTTACACTCTTTAGGCACTGTATCAAGGCTTTGGGGTTCCACACTTGCACAATTCAAATGTGTTCTGCCACATACATTAATCTTTTGACCTAATAGTAATGCATGGCAACAACTAAATGTACTCCTATGAGCCACCGCCTGCCAGGTACACAGCACTTGCAGACAGCTTTATGGATTATCAATATCCCTTTGGGAATGTTAACTGTTGTTTGGTAGCACATTTCAATACACCGTAAAAGACAATAGAGAATAGATTAAGAAAAATACAGGAAAACACAAAAGGGAGTGGATGCAACTTCACGGAGGAAAAACCCTCCTTTCATTCTTGAGAAAAGTTGCACTTAGCTTACCAGACATTAGGGCTTACATGTTAGCAACTCGTTTAAACTAAGTGAAATGCATCAAGAGGGGCAATTGTCTCAACAGAGAAGTAAACTACAGACATAACTAATACGAAATGTAACTGGTTGCGACTGTCATGTTATGCTCAGCTGCAAATGTGTATGGTCTAGTGAGATTTCAGGTTAAAGCCTTTGGTGAACCACCCATCAAGGTGTGCGCGCTTGGCCATACCATCCTATTCAATCTGCACCTGAAATGCAGGGCTGTTGTCCATCACTGTACACATAAAGTCTTTACCACAAACCGAGGAAAAATAACCAGTGGAACAATAAGGCGATTCTTAGTGTGTTCCCAAAACCACTACACACAGCCTTCAGCTGTTCACATTTGCCACTGAACAGCCCTAAGGCTCCCAAACTCTCTGCACACTGCCTTCGACAACACACCGCTGCTAATGGGTGCAGGTTCTGCATTCCAGCAATGTCCTGCCCACAGTACATTTGAACCCCCAGCGTGAACAGGTTCTGGCAATGCACAATGACATTGAGTTCAGGACTTAGCCTTTTAACATGTCCGTCAACACCTAAACTCAACAGCGTCCAACCTTCTGTTCTGCGCAGTGACCATTAAATACATGGCGTGACCCCACCTATTTTCTGCAGCCAGTCCTCAAACCACTGACTCCTCATGCCCGACCCCACTGCACAACTTTTGGCAAGTGGTCATTGCTTTTTCTGAAGCATGGCAAAAGTGTTTCTTCACCAAACTCCATTGTGTACAACCTTCAGCCATGTGCAGCAGTCACAGGGTTCATAGCTTGGCCTTAGGCTACGTCTGATGTCCAGTCCTACTGACCATCAACAAAGCGTCATCAGTTAATATTTGAAGTGGAATGTGAACCAAATGATGAGGTTGCAGTAATCAGGTGGTACTGTCACTCATGCTCAGTTGATTTGAATGCAATGTTTTCAAGCAATAAATCTAAAAAATTTCTTACTGGAATCTTTACTTATTATCATTTGGGAAAATTCTGCATTTTCAGCTGAGCAGTCACTGAGGAAGATATCTTGTACTACACTAGGAAGGAGGAAGTAAAAAGGTTTTGCTGATGATCTACTTTTGATTCTGCAGTGCATTCAACTGTTTGAGTTATTTCACGGGTTAGGGGAGCATGCATGCCTGTTCCTCTCCACACCATGATACAAGAGTAAAATCTAACAAAAGAAAAACCCAGTAATGTGTTAGCATAGATTCCAATACTCTACCCCCAGAACATTGAATTGAGACCACTCCAAGAAAGAAGACACCCCAGAGAATAGCATTCGGCAACAACAACAAAAAATGTTTTAAAATAAGATTACGAATAAACCCAACTAAGGAGGGTATGCCATCTTGGATTCAGCAGTGGCCTAACACCAATTGTAGACTCTGTGGGTGGCCACGTGAATCTTTATTGCATATAGTAGGTGTGTCCCCCAAATTGCTTAAAATACAGTGCATATTTTTAAAAACCCCTATTTATGAAGATTGGGGTCATATCGGCTTGCCAGGCCCTTTTCTTTGTTTATCAGGCGAGTCGATTCTGCTACTATGTCAATTGATAAAGTTTTTAGATGCTGACAAAAAATGTTTGGTATCGACTGTTCAAGATGCACCCTAATCAAATCCCATGGCTCCAAGAGAAATCTTGAATGCATTTTTTTCTGCTATTTGCACCCTACGGCCTCTTGTGGCATTGAGTGTCTATGCTGCTAGGGTAAACAATTAGAAACGTAAATAATGAAGTTGTTTGCAATGGAAAATATTGATGCACTTTTATAGCCTGTTTGCACAACGAAATTACTGTTTACCACACGTTTGCACTATAATACGTAATGATCCGGCCCATGTCCGAATAGATTTTATAGTTGATTTGTATAATGATTGATAAACGTAATGATTGATAAAGTTAATCAGTTTTATTGCATGAATATAAATGCATTTATAAATTGTCAAGAATATGTTTGTCACTGTTTCTAAAGCGATGCTCACACATAGTATTATTGTTATGGTATGGCCTATAATTACATGTGATAATATTTTTATATACTGTACGATTACTAAGATGTTTTAATATCAATGATTTTTTTAAATCAAGCAATAAAGAGAACAAAAAAACCTCTAGCATGTACAAATCGGTTATGGTGGGCCTAGAGAGGAGCAATGAGATGAAAGGACAAAAATATATCTTATCTCCAGGAAAGGAACGTATCTTGAGAATTAAAGCAAGCACTGAAATATTGACTGAAGCTTAGGTGGCTGTGTGAGACAAAGAATAGACGTTTTCTCCACGGCTACATACTATTCGTGTATGTGTGACTGGGATTTCCTCATCTAGGACAAAGTGTATCTGACCCCTATATTATGGAGTAATACGCACAGTACGATGCAGCAACACAGAGTGTTAGTCTGACACATTCATAAGGAGACTCATGCAATTGCACTTTGTACTTATTGTGTGTCTACTTATTGTGTGTCCACTTATTGCTCCCCACCATTGCCACCCCAATGCTGCATACTTTAGAGGTGATTTATTTTCTTAACTTCGATCTGTGGTTGTTCAAGCTCTCTACTTTTGTTTTGACCTTTGCTGGAGAAGACGTTTTGTCTCTGTATCTTACTATATGATGCTGCTAGAAACATTTATAAATATACTTCACTAATCTCTATAGTAATGCTTAACGCAATAATGTTTTGTAGAGAAGAAATGGCCTGAACTCTACAGAGTTCAAAACGAACTGGGGGTACAACTGCCCCTGTGCTCAATGGCAGCAAGTGTAGAGCACCATGGTAGTCTTAAAGCAACAATGTATCTTCCCTTCTTGTGAGGTTGCGGCATTTTTTCCTCTTTTAAACAAGATACTATCAAAACGATTTTAGCACTACTGCTATACATTTCTAGTATTTAAAAAAAAAACATATTTAGCTTTCATTTGATTAAAATATGAAAAATAAAGAAAAAAAGAAAAGTTTCCCTTTTGGTAATGGTATCACATATACAACAGTCACATCACTTCTGTTCATTCATTTCAAATACTCTTCTTAAACCTAACAAAGATTGTGAAACACTTACAAGGAAAATGTACACTAAAAAATGTATCAAAACAGGCTGTTTATTATAATATAATTTAAAAAACATTCATAAGAATGTACAAGTATATATAAAAAAACAATCAATAAAAACACAAGTGCAATTCATACAACTTCACAGAAGAAAAATAGAGACAATAAATGTTGTCTTGTTAATGTTAATTTAGATTGATTTGGTACAACGACGGACTGAGTTTCTTGTTTCCTATAGCCCCAATGTTGTTGACCACTCCAAATTTAACAATTACTATGGCGTCGACGCGTTTCGGGGATCTTAAATTTTTACAACCCCCTTTATCAGGACAATTTATATATGCTTCTCCTTATAATTGATGTTACCTAATGCAGAGTGAAAATAAAACAAAACATTCTTTTACCTATCTAGCATAAAAAAATTAAGACACTATTCGGATATCAGCATTATTACATTCAATTCAAGCCTGGCTGCTGCAGTCACATCCTACTAGTATTCCAATGGACATTTCTGATAGCGCGTATTACATCATTATTTCAAACACTGGAAACATTAAAAAAACATATACAGGTAAAAAAGGTTCACTCCCTCAACCCTATATCTATAAACAATACAGTTCATTATACTAACTATCAACTTGTCCCATTATTCTTTGTAAGTGTTTCACTTATATGCCACTAATAAAACCCACACTCTCTCATGCTAACAACCACATTTATTATGCCTTATATTTTTTAGTGTACATTTTCCTTGGAAGTGTTTCACAATCTTTGTTAGGTTTAAGAAGAGTATTTGAGATGAATGAACAGAAGTGATGTGACTGTTGTATATGTGATACCATTACCAAAAGGGAAACTTTTCTTTTTTACTTTTCAGTATTTGGGTGTTCCATTCCCTTTGTGGTTTAAATAAAGCCCCTCTCTTTGATTTGGATAAAATATGAAGAATACAATTTTTCTTTTGAGAAAAACTGTGGTTTTATTGTTGGAAAGATACAAATTACTCTGTTAAAGAAAAGTGTTTCAGAATCCCAAATATTCGTGGGCATATTCTAATGTTTATAAACTTTAATTAAGAATCCATGCTGAATAAAATTGCATTTTTCAACCCGTGAAAATGTTGTAGTGACGGTAAAGAGGTTACAAAAAATACATTATCATATAAATGTTTAATAATTATTAAATCTATACACGATAGCTGTCCTAAGCATTGTTGGAATTTTTTGTCTGTTCCTGTAAGAAAGGGGCTTGTGAATGTTCATGTAGAAATATTGCATTGAGGGTGCTGCAATTATGGGATGTTGAACCTTTTTAAACCACTGATACTCAATTTGGAAAGGTGGGAACACATTACCACACATCTCAGCCCCACAAATCTCATCACTCTTTCTACGATGTAACCCTTCAGCAAGTCAGATCGCCACTTGTGTCACTGTAATCTGCTCCACGGACTTACAGTGGAGTGGAAGTCAATTTTAAGTTCCAATTACACAATGTGTAACGGGGCAAAGGGCTGAGCTAACCCTACAGAAACGGAATACCTTTGTGCCTTAACCATGAATTTGAGATAAAAAACACGCAGTCAATCAACAGTCAGTATATTCAAAACATACTTATGTGTCTTGGGGTGCTTAAAACACTACAGATACATTCCTTAGAGTACAATAAAACCATAGGCTGCACATGAAACACCCAAATACTGCAATCCAAGCTAAGCCCATTATGGATGGTATGTTGCTCTGTTCACAATAACATTGTTGGCATTGATTTCAATAGCTATGCATAAATTCAAAATAGTATGAAATAGATTTACTTGAGGTGGTGTATTTTACTATTTACATACAGGCTGCAGTTTGCCACTGACTGCTAGCAGTGAATGCAAGTTAAGCATTCTTAGCAAAGCAAGGATCTGCCTGGCTGTCACCTCCCCAACCCTACACCACAGCATGGCTACTAGTGGAACGGGCCATACTAAACAACCTCAGCCCCCTGGAGCTCCTGACAGTGAATGAAAGCACACAAGCCTCCAGCCCTATTTTCAAGAATACGAAAAATGCCCTGCTAAAAATCGACAATAAAATGGAGAATAGGGTTAAGAACTCGAAATGGGAATCCCTCTGGGCCAACAGTAAGTTCCAATACAACGGTCAGTGTCTTCACATCGAAGCATGGATGGAGAAAGGCATCTCACACCCAGCTCAGCTGGAGGAGAATGGCCAACCCCATACTTTTGAAACACTAAGAGGTAGACACAACCTCCTGACAATCGAGTTCTACAACTTTCTTAAAATCAAGACGGCCCTATCCAAAGCCAAATTCTCGCCAGACACCCCCTCAATCATGCAATACATAGGGAATATCAATAAAATAGGCCATCAGGTTTCACACCTCTATAAACTTCTCCGCCAAATGCCACCAAACACAATGACAAAACAACTAACTACTGGGTAAAGCAGACCGAGATCACACTCACCGAACAGGAGCTAGCACTCCTTTGGTCTTTGCCATCACGTAACAAGATTACGCCAGCATTATCACAAACAAAATTCTGGCTCCTCCACAAGACCTTCTGGACCCCCACCCGGTTAGCCTCACTAGGACTCAGAGATGACAACCTGTGCTGGAACTGCACCAAGGAGGAAGGGGATCTAGCGCACCTTATATACTACTGAACCATACTCAAAAAATTCTGGGAGAAAATATTTGACTTCATAAAAAATGCGCTGGGGTGTACACTAACCCCGGTTTTTTTCTCCCTCACCACAGCTTTCATAAGAGCAAATCTCCCTACACAACAAGACAGAGA
Source organism: Lissotriton helveticus (assembly GCF_964261635.1). Lineage (NCBI taxonomy): Eukaryota > Metazoa > Chordata > Amphibia > Caudata > Salamandridae > Lissotriton > Lissotriton helveticus. The sequence continues at coordinate 374,755,318 of NC_136070.1, forward strand.
CCTCCTAGACCTACTTCTGACCGCAGCCGTCAAACTGGTCCTGGCCAACTGGAAGGACACAGCTAAGACATCATATAGATGCTGGCTTAACTGGGTGACATGCCTCAGAGGCGCAGATAGCACTGCCCTGCAAAACTCACCCTGGAAACCACCATCTAGGGGGATGTGGAAGTCACTGGATATTTTCCTTGAATCATATGACCCACCCTGAACTCACCGGGGCTCCCATACGCGTAGCAGCAACCCCACATACTGACACCATCCCAGACTAGGCTCAGAGTGAAGCATCACTTCTTGTACCTTATCTCTCTCTTCTATTCTCTTCCTACACTATCCTAACTCTAATTTACCCCTGATGGACAATACAGAGGGCTCCAGATGGACAAGCTCAAGAAAGCACCATGTAATGTTTGTAGCAACAACTAAGTTTCCATGTAATGCTTGCAAAGCCATGTAACGTCAACCTGGAACTTTTCATGACAAAGCAAATGTACCTGTTTTGTGAAATAATAATAAAATATATTGAAATAAAAAAAAGAAAATAAACACACAGAAATGCACACCTTTGTATTGTTTTCAGCTTTATCTGACTGAATCTTCACTGCAGCAGAGAGCATACTTAAGGTTTCTACTGCAACACCATTGGATGGAATCCGGTTACTGACACCATCTTCTTCAGAGGAATAAATTGTTGGTTCTAACCAATGTGGACGTGCCATTGTGGGCAGCTGAACATCATTCAGTAGAACAACCCCATCCACCATACCTGCAATGACATGGAAAAAACAGTCGCAATTTTTCCTGAGATCAGCTGACAAACACATTTTAAAAGAAAAGTTAGATTACAAAAAAATTTCATCGACGACTAGCTTGATTCACAATTAACTGTAAATGACCCAAAATAAATGCAGAATTCCTATAAATGGGATTTAAGCAGATATGTATGTAATTAGAAACAAACATGTTTGGGGCACTTAATGATTAGAGGCAACATACAAATAATGCAATCTGGATTTGGTGGACTAAAAATAGGGCCACAACACAAGTCATGCAGTAATTGTAGTGCAGTAGTGTATACAAACTTTATTGTTTGATTAATTAAAATCATTCCAATATAAATCGAGTGACTTAAATAAATACATTCAATAGAAGTGATAAAACGTCCTAGCCAGGTGGGGAGCGAGAGATGTTCAGTGTCCAGGTCAGCTGGCTAAGATATTGGAGTCCTTCTTGGTGCAGTGGGCAAGGGGCTATTTAGTAGAAACATGAGATGGATTGTCATTTTCCCTCCTGGGGCCCGAGTAGGGAAATTGCTTTGTGCAAGAAGGAGGACTTGTGCAATGGTTGTTTTACTCAGTGGGAAGACCTCATTTGCTTTAATCCAGGACTGTGGTTGGTGTGACTTGGAGGTAACTTCAAATAGTTCATAAGGCCCGAGTAGGGAAAGTGCTTTGTGCAAGAAGGAGGACTTGTGCAAATGGTTGTTTTACTCAGTGGGAAGGCCTAGTTTGGCTTAATCCAGGACTGTGGTTGGTATGACTTGGAGGTAGCTTCAACCTCGTCCCCATGAGGAGCAGATGTTCAAGGCTGGCAAGTTTCTTCTGGCTGGAAGAATGACTTAATAATACATTTTATTATTGGTAAATTAAAAACCTTACAATATAAAAACATGCATCGAGATCATAAAATAATGAGTCTTTTTTTTTTTGGAGTAACATTTTGATTGAAACTCTACTTAGTTTCTTAACTGGTGTTGTAAGTGTCGCGAACCAAGTTTGAATCAGCAATTTGTTGATAGCCAACAAGGCGTTGGTGTATCTAGTAATAAGGTTTCCCTCGGCTCTAACAGGACAGGGGTGGCAGCCCTGATAACTTCCAACTGGCTTAGTGCTTTGGTTACTAGTTTTGTTAGCCCAATGTTCAGCTTTATGTAATCCGGGTTGAAGGCTGCTATTATGGCTTGGCGGCAAGATCAAATTCCCAGTCTTATCCATTCTTCTCGCAATAATAAGCGTCTAGAGGTGAGCATTGTTGGACATAAGCAGACTATGTGTTCCAACCCTTCGGTGTGGTAACCACACAGCCTGCACTGGATGTTGCTGTCTTTCCGGCGCCATTCTGGAAGATTTTTCAAAAAGGGCCATTCACCCAACCTCAGTGCCAGGAACTTTCGTTTCAGGTAAAGTGCCATGGTAGTTGATAGGTGAGGGGGTCCTACTCCTGGGTTGAAGTTAGTAATTACTGCCCAGGCGTGTTTCCTTTTTGACAGCGTTGCCCTGTCTGAATGAAAGGACCACAACCTAGTACTCTTCTTGATGGCTAGCTTTAATGCAGACTGGGGGGGGGGGGGTTGTTCCCCAAAAATCCTTAATTCCAAGTAACTGTAAGCTGTGCTCCAAGTGGAGCCGATATTTTTGGCTGGCATAACTTTTCTGGATTTCTTGCCAGAGTCTGGCCTCCAGTGAATCTTCCCGGGCTTGACGCAATCTATTGCACAACTTTATGAACGCCCCAGCTTCTATGCCATGGTGATCAAGTAAGCCAAATTCCAGGCGGATTTGTGCCGGTGATGCTGAGATTGGAAGATGAAATGCACGTTTAAAGATTTTAATTGTCAGTTTATTTAGAAGGGTGTTTGTAGTTCCCTTCATGATCTCTAGGCCATATGTCAGGGAGTTAGATGTTTTTGCCTTTTTCACTTTTAGCAATGGGATAAAGCTGGGACCTAAAAGTTTTTTTGACAATTTTGTTGCTGCAGCCTCTAGAGCCAGAGCTTTGGTTCTCAACGCTTCTTCTTGCCTAGCAAATGAGCTTCTGGAATCAAACAATATTCCCAGGTACTTATAGTTAGGTGTTGGATCAATTTTTACGTTGTCGAAGTACCACCCTCCACGCGACTTCTTAGGTTTCCCAAAGGTGATTGTTTTTGTTTTTGATAGATTTAACTCTAAAATGTTGTTTTCGGTGTAGGGGAGCAATTCATCAAGTAGCCTCTGTAAGCCCACCTTCGTGTGGCTGAGCAGCACCAGGTCATCGGCGTATAGAAGGTTACTGATTCGTACTCCATCTAATTGAGGGGGATGACAATTAACGGCGTCAAGGATTGGTGAAAGGTCCGATATGAACAGGTTAAAAAGGAGTGGGGCCAGAACGCAGCCTTGTTTTACTCCACTGCTGGTCTCGATCTTCCTGGAAACGTGGGAGCCTTCATCAAACTTGATTTTTATCCACGTTTTGGATGGAGTTGAACTATAGCTAGTAACAAGGACTGAGGTACTCCCCAGCTTTTTAGTTTTTGCCACAGTATGTCCCGAGGCACGTGGTCAAAGGCTGCTTTGAAGTCCACAAAGCAACAGTGCAGTTGAATTTGTTGCACAGTAGCTTTCTCTATTAGGACAGATAATGACAGTAGGTTGGTTGTTGTTCTGGATTTATCCACGAAACCGGTTTGATTGAAGGGGAGGCATTTTGTTTTGTTGGCCCATGTCAGGAGATATTCCAATAGAATACTGGCATAGTATTTAGACTCCACGTCAAGGAGGGCTATCATTCGATAGTTACTAGGGTTATTTCTCTTACCGTTCTTGTAAATGGGATGGATGATTGCACCTCTCCAGGAATCGGGAACATCATAGTTTGATCGGCATTCCAAAAACAGGGGGGTCAAGTGCTCTGACCAGAATTCGGCTTCTGTTTTGAACAGTGCCTGGGGAGACCATTTGGACCTGGCACGCCGTCAGCCCTGGCTTTCTTTATAGAGCACAGGATCATGTGCTTTATTCCTTCGGGTCTCATTGTTAGGTTTTCAGTAAGAGAATTGGTGGTATTCCTACCTGTGTGGACGGGCTCTTCAAGTATGCTAATGGGTAAGGGGCTTGGCTGCAGGCGTATTTGATTAACAGACTCCAACGAAAATATTGTTGCGTTATTTATGCTTGGCGAAGTAGAACAATTATCTTTGTGATGAATGATCTTAAAATGAGAAGATAAAAAGTAAATCCATTCGTCTGCATTGATGTTTGCGTTGCCGTGACCAGTTCCGCATCGCTGGCTCCTGTTCACCAGGGACCAAAATTGCTTTGAGTTTGAATTCCTGCTTTCATGGAAGAGCTTCAACCAAAATTGATCGGAGGCTTCTCGTTTTTCCCTGCGTATGGCGAACTTGAGGGCTGCTTGAGCTTGCTTATAATTGAGAAATTTTGTTTTATTGTCTGGGCTCTTCCTTGATTGCCGAAGGGCTCGATTTCTGCAACGCTTTAGTTTTTTTGTTGCTGGTGAAATAAGTGCTTGAAATTTTTGCTGCTCTGTTTTCCTCTTTGCGGGCACTGCATCTAACAATTGTTTGGTAAAATTTGCCCAGATACTAATAAATGTGGAATCAATGTCTGGTTGTTGAATTAGCAGTGCTCTACTTTTTTCCATCAGAAATGGGGCCATGCTGGCTGACCATTTCAATCATTTTAAATTCTCTGTATAGGTGCCTCCGTGGGTATAAACTAACTCCTGGTGACGCTGGGCTTTCGTAAGTATTGTTATTATTTGAGGCCGGTGGTCGCTATCACCTTGTGGTGCTGTAGTTCTAGACTCGGTATTACCTAAACCAGGGGTATCAATTTCAGTGGCACAAAGGTAGGCACTGCTCACAACTGATTAGCTGAGCATCTTCTTGGGTATGTGCGCATGTGCTTAAAGTGGGACTGTTCACGTCATTGCATAAGGACAGTGAAGGAGGGAACTGCATCAAAGGACAACCCCGGATGCAGGCGTAGATCCTACTGTTTGAGGTGTGCTGGTGGGGGGAGGAGCTTTCTTACATGAGACTGTCAACAAAGGATGGGCCCCTCTTCAAACCCAAGGGCAGGACCGGTCAGCTCTAGGCTGATCCTAAACCACCAAAAGACACATTCACCAGGAACCCTATCCCTGCAGCTATTATTTTATTTCTTGCAGCTATTATTTTATTTAGCCATCTTTTTGCTAAAGTGGTAGTGAAATCAATGAATACGACACAGGTAGCAAGTAATGTTTAGGAATTCAAGTTCAAAATCTTGACAGAAGGTCTGGTCTTCAGAAGTTTGTGAACATCAGCCTCAAAGCCAAGAGGCAAAGGAAGTGAGTACCAAAGAAAGGAGTCTTCAAAGTGCAGAGAATTCCTACGCTCCCTCAACAATTTAATTTCTCAAACTGACAATGCAGTGGTGACAGAAGTAATTGAGTGACGCAGGTCAGGTCATCACTAGACTTATCAATCTGTAAGCGAAATTGCTATAACTGGATCCCACATCTTTAGGGGAAAAGACCAAACTCCTTCATGCAATGTCAGTAAGTAGAGGCAATCTTCAGGAAGTTGAAATTCGTATATCCAAACACGGTTTCCCCTAATGTAGGTCCTTCCCACAAGCTCATTTTGACACAATGTCCAGTGCTTTTCACTCTTTGGATGAAATATAAAGTTAAACCTTAGGAGCCTTCATGGGAAGGCTGAGGCTCCACTGCCCAGTTGGCCGATAAACATCGTGATAAACATCATGGTGAAAGAGTCCTCCAAATGAGAGGGATGTTAGAGCCAGAGAAAATTAACTACCCTTGTTGGTGCTGCTGTCCAGCTATCACAGCAATTGCACTTGTTCTTCCTACTTTTCAAATGATGTTTATTTGAAACTTAAGCAAGCGAGATGGCTCTTATGTGCTGCCTGTGTGTTTATCTTTAACACATTTGTAGAGTTGGTTCCTGGGGCATTCAATTCAAGTGAATACATTAGTTAAATGATTATATATTCAAATAAATAATGGCGTTATAGGTTTAGACTACAAGGCAACACTCACCTTGCCATCCAGACTCAGGTGACTTGTGGCTACCTGTTGTACACATTAGTGAAATTCATGTTTCCTAGTGATCACCACTAGGCAAGAGAGTGAACAAAAGCACCTTGTGGAAATATTTGTAATACAAGATAATTTGAGTGGTAGGTGCACCCAACTTTTTATTGTGGGGCAGTGGTAATGTAGCTTGTGCCGTGGATTATTATTACAGTCTTATATAGCGCGTAGTTACCCTGGAGCATCCCAGCGCTTGCATTTAATATTATTAATAATGTTAAAAAAAGGCAGTGAGCAGACAGCCAGTGTATATTTCCACAGGGGGGCTGAGGTCATCTCATGCTTTCTACTAGTGGATAATCTGACGAAGCCACTGCAAGCACGCTAGGAGATATTAGAGTACGCAGTGGAGGAGCTGATAATTAATTCAATAACAACCAGGCAGTAGAAGTAGATTAATTATATTCTAGTTTAGATGAGCTGGCACCATCCAAAAACTATAACAGTTCCTACACAATGGAAACAGAGAGGGCTTAAAGTATGCGCCGACATTTTTCAAAATATTTAGACTGAAACCAAGAACTCCAAAAAATGTAATAAATGTTTACCTTGATGGTACAGACTGAGGCTGGTGGCATGAAGACAAATGTAGTGCTTGTCTACAAAGCCATCATATTTGGCAACACTGAATAATGAGCCACCGTTAAATTCCAACCAGAATTCACCATGCTTGCCTTCCAATACACTTCCATCATCCAGCTAAAGATAAAAAGATGAAGGTTATTGCATGTTTACATCGAGGCTCAGTATAGTGAGTGGCTGGTGCTTTCACGTCAAAAACAAACCGTGAAAATGTGCTTACCGTAGATAACATTTTTATGAAAGACATTTACCTTCCCATAGATTATTCATTTCGAAATATGCTCAGTTGTTTTACTAAATCCAAAAAACAATCAATACTATCAGATGGGATGCAGTAAGCACAGGAGCAAACTCCCTCCTCTAAGTGGTGTGGGTAACATTGTCAGATATGACTCAACAACTCCATAAAGATGCCACTCGCCCAGGTAGTCAGCATGCACAATTTCCATGCACTCAAGTAGCAATGTAAGAGAATGAGACAGAATAAAATCTTGAGGAGCAAAACCTGTTACACTAGGACCACCATATGCTCAGATGATGTACGTAGGAAGGAGAATAAGTCTCCTACATAGATATATAGTACCAACCTAAAAAAAACACACTTCTGATGGTTAATAGTTTATTCCTATCACAGATAACGACCCACAGATTCTTTATGTCAAAGAAAAATCACAATAGGGAGCATCCAAATGGAGGAGTATCAACACTCCCTACCATTTAACGTTCTGAAATAATATATGTCCAAATCAAGCTCCTTTCAGCGAATCAGAGTCACTGCAGAAATGCTAAAAGAAAGTGTGCACAGGAGACCGCATGTAGCTTCCCAACAAGTGTCCAGTATGCAAACCCTCATACGAGAGCCAATGTGGCAGACCTTCCTCTAGAATAGTGGGCATAGATGAGCCTTTGCTGTGCACAATGCCACAAATGTGTTCCATCTACAGGAGCATACCGTTGTAGTGGTGGGACGCCTGGCTGCCAAGATAACATGAAGACTTCGGGCCGGAAGGTCAGACGTTATCAACTGCCACCACTCAATCTCCATGCAAGGAAGTGGAGACTGGACAGGTTCGGGTGAAGAACCGTCCCCAGCTGCTGTGACAGAAGAGCCTCCCGAAGGTGCAGTCTAATCGGAGGATCGATGGCCATGCTCAGAAGGTCGGGTAACGAGACTCTTCGTGTCCAGTCCAGAGCTACAAGAATGACTTGAGCCCGGTCGCGCTTGATCTTCTCGAGCACTCTGGGCAGAAGTGGTGCAGGCGGAAAGGTGTACAGGAGGCCAAAGCTCCCCCCCCCCAACAAAAAGCATCGCAGAGCAAGAGCCGCCTTGGAAACTCCAACGCACAAAACTGCTGACATTGCGCATTCTTTTCAGAGGCGAACAGAACTAACCAAGGCTACCCCCACCGTTGAGAGACCTTATGCCACCTCTGCATGGAGCCGCCATTCGTGATCGACTAGGCACCGATGGCTGAGTTTGTCCACCCTGGCATTCAGGGAGCCCGACAGATGTTGAAGCACCAGGGTGATGTTCTGATGTTCCAGCCATGTCCAGAGGCGGAGACCTTTTTGACAAAGAGCCCACGACCCCACCCCACCCTGTTTGTTGAAGTACCACATGACGGTGGTGTTGTCGGTGAACACCTGCACCACTGTCCCCCTGAGAGAGGGAAGGAATGCTTTCAGCGCCAGTCTGATCCCCTCGAGCTCCAAAAGGTTGATATGGAGGCCAGACTCCACTCTCCCAGGTGGCCACCCCATCACAGAAGTGACACATCTGTCACCACTGTTAGATCGGGTTGGGGAAGGGAGAGGGATCTGTCTCTGACCCAATCTTGGTGCGCAGTTCAATCTGAGATCTGGACGTAGTCAGAAAGATTCCCCTGATGCCCTACCCACTGGAATTTCAGGTCCCACTGCAGAGCCTGCATATGCCATCTGGCATGATCCACCAGCAGGATGCAGGAGTCCATGAGGCCCAGGAGCCTCAGAGTAATTCTCACCGAAATCCAGGATAGAGGCTGAAACATCGCAATCATAGCCCTAATACCCCGGACTCGCGGCTCATGAGGATAGGCCCGAAATTGCCCGTTGTCCAAAACCACTCCAATGAAAGGGAGTGTCTGAGAGGGAGTCAGGTGTGACTTCGGCATGTTGATAATGAACCCCAGCGAATGCAGAAGGTCCGCTGCAGTCTGGAGGTGGGAGATGACAGCCTGGGGCGAGCCTGCCTTCAACAGCCATTTGTCGAGATAGGAGAGATTGGAACCCCTGATCTGTGCAGATGAGTTGCAACCCCCACCATCACCTTTGTGAACATCCGAGGAGCACTGGTAAGGCCAAAGGGGAGCACGGTGAACTGCAAGTGCTCGTGGCCCACCATGAACCGAAGGGAACGTCTGTGGGCCGGCAGGATGGGTACATGAAAATAGGTGCCCTGCAAGTCCAACGCCACCAGCCAGTCTCCTAGATTGGGTGCAGACAGAATTAGGGCCAGTGTGAGATGAGGGCCTGGAGGTTTAAGATAGGACGCAGGCCTTTGTCCGTCTTGGGAACCAGAAAGAAGCGGGAATAACAGCCACAATCTACTTCTGGCACAGGGACCCTCTCTTTAGCTCCCTTGGCTAAGAGAGCCAATACTTCCTGGCAGAGAAGTGCCAAATTATACTCTATCATGCGATCGTAAGAAGGTGGAATGGAGGGAGGGGTAGTCTCAAAGGAGAGGGAGTAGCCCTTTCAGACTATTTGCAGAACCCACCCGTCCGACATGATGGATTGCCAGTGGAGGAGATGATGGGCGGATCCTGCCTCCAACTGGCAGTTGATGGGCCTGAAACTCCGGACTAGGAAGGTTTGGAGGCGGTGGCAGGGGTGAAAAGGGTGGACTGGCCCGCTCGCCGGCTCCCTGACCCACGAAAATGCTGTGTCCCGCATCGGCGGCCACGTAGGGGCTGGACAGTTTGCATGACTCTGTGGCTGGGCAGGATGTGGTGGAAGCCACTTCCGGAGCCACCAAAGGGTTAAAAGTCAGATTGATGTGGACGCGAGGTAGCCGCGAGGCCCAAGGATTTGGCCGTAGCTCGAGAATCCTTGAATCACTCAAGTGCTCAGTCTGCCTTGTCACCAAAAAGGCAAGTGCCATCAGAGGGCATGTCCATCAGGAAGACTGGACATCCCCTGAGAAGCCAGAAGTCCACAACCAAACGCAGCATCTAACAGCTACTGGAGTGGCAATCGTTCTGCCCAGTGAGTCGGTGGTATCCAGTCGGTGGTATCCAATTGCATGGTGAATTTGGCTGCGTCTCTCCTGTCTGCAACTGCTTGAGAGAGAATGGCCCGGGCATCCTCTGTGTACTGAGGTAGGACGTCTGCAGCCGTATCCCAGATTGTATGGGAGTATCGGCCCAGGAGGCATGTTGTATTCACCGACTGCAATGCCAAGCTGGAGGAAGAGAACAGCTTCTTAGATTCCCTACCTGGGGGATCAGAAGGGAATGTGCCTTTTGATGAAGAGGCTTGGACTACCAAGCTCTCAAGAGAGTGGTGTTGGGTCAGGAACGCTGGGTCTCCCAGAGGAGGACAGTGGTGGCGGGCAATCGTCCTTTCCACGGGAGCCCCTGTGCTGGGCTTGGACCAAGTGCCCAGAAGGACGTCCGTGAGGGATTTAATGAATGGCAAACTGGGTTCAGAAGAGGAAATCGCAGGCTTAAGAACCTCTGTCAGGATGGCTGCCCTCCTCACCACCACAAAATAGGAAGCACCCTCCTCCGTAGCCACAGTAGGGGGAGAAAGCAAGCCAGTGTCAGGGGAAGTTTCCAAACCACTGGCATCACCCAGGTCCATTCGCCAGTCTGGCTCCACAAGCTGGTCAGTTGAAGGGTCCAGCGGCCCCTTCCAGTCCACTTCCTCACCTTCTGGTCCAAAAGGAACAGCAGGAATGAATACAGGAACGAAAGTCCATTCCGGCATCGGAATCGACGTCGGTCTGGCTCTGTGTCCACTATGGGGATGGGGTCGGCGCCGACCGGGGGCACGGTCGACGACGTCATTGTCGGGATCGATATCGGGGAAGGTCGAGTGAGATCAACCAGGCCTGGATACACAGGGACCCTCTGGAGCCGGCGATGCTGAAGTCCCAGAGCCCCCGACCGACTCCGTAGGCTTGAAGGCACGCCGGCGGAGCCAGACTGCCTAAATATGAGGTACAAGGCCTTTCAGAACTGCTGGATCTGGGCAGCAGATGCTCCGGCTCCCGAAAAGGGAGGGAGCTGCGAAGCCATCTCAGAAATAGGCTCCGGATACAGAGCCTTCGAGCGACCACACTCAGGATCCCGCGTTGCGTCGGCCGACTAATGTGGAGAAGTCAAAGAATGCCTGTGCTTCTTTGAAGACTTCTTGTGCTTTCCTGACTTACCCGAACATCTCCCCGATTATTTCTAGTGCGAGGAGTGTGGGCTACGCGACCGTTCTCGAGATCTTCCCCTCAAAGGAGAACAGGAGCGACGCGGAGCCGTGTGCCGGGCCTCCAGCAGCTTGAAGCCTGTCCTTCGCTGGGACATCCTCTAAGCACCAGGAGTCTACAACTCGAATAAGACGTCAACAAAAAGTTGAAAAAGGTTAGCCAAAAAGTGGCTATGGGTAGCTCTCTCTGGATCTGACGTCAGCGCACATGTGTGGCGTCTACATAGGTCCCGCTACGTCATCCCGGTGCCCACAATGCCAACAAAGGATGCAGAACAGACCGACGCCACCTAACGATGTGCAGGGGTACTGCTGAAGAAAAAATCTCCAGATCCAAACTGATGCCTGGGGGAAGTTGTACGGTAAGGACTCTACAACTCACAGTCTCTATTAGATAAAAGCAACACTGCTGTCTTCCAACTTATATCTCTACCTCCAAATAGCTATTTGTAAACCTTAAATCAAACAACTTAAGGACTATGCCAAAAGGCATTGTATATCACATTTGGAGGTAGTTTTAACTGAATTTCATTTCTTACTCCACAAACTAAGGCATCTCTGGCTACTGATCTCCCTTCACATACAGAATGGCATTCCAAAATTAGCTATCTCTGCCTCCTTGCCTTCAAAAGAACCTTGAGAAGCATAGCATAACCCTTTATTTTTCCCAGTTCTGTTGGAATGCATCCACCACTGGAAACTCCAAAACCGGTAGCCAACTGAAATAACTTAGTATCTGATAAATTAACTTGATCTCAAATATAACCAACTTCAGAATTCTTTAACCACTTGCGCGCTGCGCCGATTTTCACCCTGTGCGGGCGATTTAGAGAGTGGGTGGGATTCGAACGGCCCCCGGCCGTCCTCCGCACATGCCCACTGTGACGTATGACAGCCGGGGGCCGTCCGAAGCACCGAAGGGATTAAAAATATTCAATTCAACTTCCAGTTACTGATGTCCATCAAATAGCTCGTATATCAATCTACCACAATGTTGTTTAGGCCATGTAAATACTACACTGTCAGAGAAAAGTGTGTCCTTTGCAAAAATACCATAAGTCATTTGACAAATCCGTCAATTGCTTTACCTTGCTTACCCTTAAACATTATCCACCTGTAAAAGAACTATTTAAATACTCAGTTTTTCTCGGAAAATCCTCAAACCAGCAAACTTGCTTACAAATCCGAGCAATTTATTTGAAGAACCCTCTTCCCAACTTCCTCATGTCTCCTGATGATCCAGATGAGCATACTACACCATGTTGCTCTCAACCATGTCTAAACCCCAACTTGGTGTAGTTCCAAATATTGTGCACCCATTCCAGGATCTAAATTCTCCAGGCTCACCCTTTTAACACCTAGCAGACTTCCATAATAATAATAATAATAATAATAATTCTTTATTGTTTGATTACTTAAAATCTTACAATATAACCAATACATATACTATAATTTAAAAACCACTAAAACAAGTTACTATAAAATACGTCACTAACTACTAAACCAGTTATATTCGATTTCACAGTATTTTAAAATGATTTCATAACGTTTTCACAATCTTAATCTCCTAGTTTTACTTTTACTCTCAATAAGAACTTTACGAAGGCAGAATTCATACTTAGGTCATTAGAATGCAGACACCTTAACAGAGCTTGCCTACATGTCCTTATTCCACGCATATTAAAAGATGATTTAAGTATAGTTTTTCTTTCGATCTGAAGTCCAGGACAAATACATAGCAAATGGATGATATTCTCCCCACCAGTTTTACACAGTCTGCATAGTGTAGCCCCCTCCGTTTTCATCCAAGGGGGAAGATGACTAAGTCCCGGGAGTACACCAAATCTTGCTTTGATGAAAATTTGCTTATTTTTTCCTGACCAAGGGATTCCCAAATACACTTGTACCTGCTTTTTTGTGAACCCCTTTATTATTGGCCAAGCATGTTTCCTTTTTGCCAATATCTCTTTATCTTGTACGAGCGACAGTTGATTTGTTGTTCGGTTAATTACCTTTTTGAATGATGCCTTGTTTATTGTGTTGTTCCAAATTGGCATAACAGCAAGCTCTTACAGCGGCATATTAAGATAATTCCAGGCTGGTGATTTTGTATTGTTATTTATTTCTTGCCATAATAACTGAGACAGCTGGTTATCATGGCCATTTTTTATCCTATTCCATGTATTAATAAATTGGCCCTTTCTTGCATAGTGCTGGTTATTAAGACCGAACTCCAATCATATTTGTGCTGGTGATGCATTATTTGGAAGATAAAAAAGGGATTTGTAAGTTTTTGAAAGTGCATTATTTATTATTGCAGAATCTTTCCCGATTAATGCCTCGCTACCGTTTGTAAGAGTGGGAAGGAGTTTTGCCGCTATAACCTTTAAAAGGGGACGATAGGTGAGATTTCCGAGTGATTTCTGCAGAATCCTGAATGCTGCCGTCAATGCGTTCGTCTTCCTTTGTATGTTCAATTTTTGTGGGCGGTAGTTTCCCTTTTCATCGTATATTACACCCAAGTACATGTATGCTTCCACTTGTTCGAGTTGGGTGTTCTCCATATACCACTTATATTTATGTTTTAAGCTTACATTTTTAGTGACAACCATAGTTTTAGTCTTTGTTTCATTTATCACCATTCCATTTTCTTTTGAGTATATGACTATTCGGTTTATTAGACGTTGTAATCCCACTTTAGTTTGGCTTAAAAGGATGGCATTGTCTGCATATAGCAGATTAGAAATTTGTTTGGAAGCTAGTTTCTAAAATTTGTTTGGAAGCTAGAGTGCGCATTTGTTTCATATAGGAACTCCGTTAAATCTGCTAGAAACAAATTAAAAAGTAGGGGGGCCAATACACAGGCTTGAGGCCTACTGTTGTTGGTATTAACTTTGTTAGTGTATGGCCATCCCCCATCCTCACTCTGACCCATGTTTTGCTGTACAGATGTTGAATCAGTTTTAGCAATTGAACTGGAATATTTTTTTGCTGGAGTTTCTTCCATAGGAGGTTTCTTTGGACACAATCAAAAGCAGATCTAAAATCTACAAAACATAAATACAACGGTTGTTTAGCTCTAATTGATTTGTCGATCAATAGTGATAATACTAAGATGTTTGTTGTTGTTCCGAGTCCTTTAATAAAGCCGGTCTGATTCAGAGGCAATACCTTATTTTCCAATGCCCATTCTTTAAGGTTGGTAAGCAAGATCCCTGCAAACAATTTAGCGTCTGTATCTTGTAAGGTGATGAGCCTATAATTTTCAGGGAGTGCCCAGTTTCCTTTTTTATAGATGGGCGAAATAAAAGACCCTCTCCATAATTCATGAATTACACCTGTCCGTACTATATCTTTGAAAATTTTTACAAGGTATTGTGACCATAAATCCGGGTTTTCTTTATAGAGGACAAACGGAATTCCATTTGGTCCTGGCGCCCCATCTTTTTGTTTCTTGATTAATTTCATTAGTTGAGTTTTTGATATATCAATTTGACCATCAATGTCATACTCTGGTCTATTTCTTATGGGCTGGGTTTCCTCCTTTATTTTAATTTTTTCTTTTAGATCAAAATGTAGCTGTTTTTCAAGGAATCTAAACCATTCTTGCTCCGATAATGTCGATGACACTACCAATTTGTTTGGTCGCACTAAGCCATTTATGGTTTTCCAGAATTCCCTTGAGTTTGTTTGGTTGCTTGCAAACAATAGTTTTGACCAGAAAACTTGTTTAGCTTGGTTTCTTTCATTCCATATCAGTTTCCTTAAGTTTTGATTTAAGTTTTTAATTTACTTATTGTTTCGTCGTTATCCGGTAGGTTTGTAACTTGTCTTCTTAATTTATTACGTGTCTTTTCAATTTTGTTATTGTATATGGAAGATTTATATATAGCTTCATTTCCTCGGCTTGCTTAGGTTGATTCTTCTTAATTACTTGCAAGGGGACTTGGGGGTTTAACCAACTTACATGTAAAGTTTACCCCATTGTTCAATTGGTGACACCAATCTTGTATCGTTAAAACAATCTTAAATGAGTTTCTGGACCTGTTCATTCATCTCATCTTTGTTATGTACAGTCCAAATAAGTTTCTTGTAATTGATCGTTCCTGTCTGACCTTGCATTGATAGGTATGGTTGATGTTTATTACTCCTAAAAAGTTTGTAGTGATTATCTGCTGACTATGGTCTCTGTCTGAAACCTTCCTCAGTTGATATGAGGTGATTTTACAAAAAATGTTAAGTGAGGCAATCGTATAGTCAATCCTTGTCTTTGCATTATGAGAATGGAACGTATATGCTGGCGTTGCGTCTGAGATGAATTGTCATGTATTCCTATCGGTTCTGAATCGATCCCCCTATTCCTGACCCTATTCTAGTTAAACAAACCAACAAGTTAACTAGCAGTCAGCCCATGAGGCAGAAAACCCCCATGATGCAGATACCGTTATCTGACGCAGTCACACTACGGCACAGGAACGTGTTATCTGATTAGGTCATAACGCTTGCGATCTAATTAGACAAGCGATATTCCTCCAGCCCCTGATAAGGCATACGGAGTTCTCATAACAAATCAAACCTATGACAACCTGGGCAAAACCCTGCGGCCATTGTTTTGATTTCATCGAGAACTTTAGTAAAAGAATGTGCTAACGAGCAAGTCGTATGACATCTTTATTAAAGTATCTATGTCCATCCTTACATCAATCTCGGCACCTTAAAGGTATAAATATTACCGATCTTGCCATATGCAAACACACGCGTGGTGACGAGACGGAGCAGCCATCCTTGCCGAAGCCGAGAGCAGAGCAGACCCCGCTGGCAGCAGCCCCGCCTTTCTGACGCGCTGAGAGACGCGCTGCTTTCTCCTGCCGAGAATCCAGCACCGGCGTTTCCGGGTAGCCCTCGCAGGCAGCCTGGAATATCGAGACCAGAGAGAGATACCATTCCTCATTCATCCTAACTTCCAGGTACAGAACTGAATAACCCCTCACAGAGAATTCTTTAGTTATTCACTTGGCAAAAACAAACTTAACTTAAACTGTAACTTTCTATTCCCGCCCACGTATTAGACTTAGGTCAGGTACACGGGGTAGGCGTATCTAGAAACACCAGTTGAGTACGTTTAGTCAAATGTATATGTGTATGTAATATATTTTATTCATTTTAAAACATCTTATGGCTTAGAAACCATATCAATGTTTTTACAGTATTACTTTATACTATTGCTTTTAATGTATGCACTTTACTTAACTATAAGTATCGCAATAATATCGATCCATTTCTCTTGTACGAGAAAAGAGACTGATCAATAAATAACACCTTTTTATTGAACACGCCCGTCTCTTCCTTTTCTCTACATTCTGATGAGACTAAGAATGCACGTACTGACTGAGTAAAATAAATTGCCTTTTGTTCACACGACTCTCGAGATTGACTCTTGATTAGGGGAGAGCAAAGTTGTCATGTTCTATGGTTGTCAGAAACTAAATCCCTTCTTGTCTAATCAGGGAAGTTAAGTCCTCCTTGAACATTCGAGAAAGTTTCTAGCGAACTCTGAGCTACGCTGGCAAACCCAAAACTTTAAGTCTAGTATCGACAGTAGTAGACCTAGTTAACGTCTGGCCTAGGCCTTTACTGCTGTAGGTATTATTCCAATGCGCAGAGCCTATTGGGAAGATAGGAACTACACTACATGGCGCCCAACGCGTTTGGAAAGGGCGATAAAACTAACGTAAGACATTTAGAGTAACTCAGTCGTGCTTTCTCAATCAGACCCCTTTTCCCAAATACTCCAAAGACGTCTGGAGTGGGTGAAAGGTTATATCCGCCAGACCTCGCAGGAGGGAACTCCTATGTATGGTTCTTGGTATAGTCAACGTTGAAGGATAAACAGTTCCAAAATATTGTGCATCTAATCTTTGTTCCATAAGAAACCTGATCTGCAAACAAAAGACATAAGTTTCCTGTCGGTAAAATGGCAGAGATTGATGATGAAAGAGAGGCAGTTAGATTAGCAACTGAACTCGCAGATGCTGATGCTACCATGCAAGCAGCAGACGCGGATATAATACTCATTCCGGTCATCAAAAGGAGATCTATAACCCTGAAACTTATAGAAAATGGACTGACACCTAGAGGTGGCACAGTCATATTCGTAATTGAGGCACACGAATATCGGCAGACAGAGGTATATTATTCATGGATACATTTTCCAGCAGCAAATGCTGTAACAAAGTACTTCCACTATTACAAAATAGAGGAACCTCCTAATGAGTACACTCCTTTCGAGGAGGTGGAAGTACCACTCAAATTCCAAGAGCATTTGCTCTTATTTGATGGCGCCCTAAAACATAACAATCACATCACCAGGCTCGGTCCTTTAGGTAGACCAGGAGCAACGTGGCCGGTCTTAGCCGGATACACACCACACCCAGACATCGAAGGGATGTCTACAGGAGAGCTGTTAATACAGCTAAAACAATTACTAAAAATTCATAGACAATTAGTCCAATATGTAATGCGGACTTCAACAATTCAGCCAGCGATTAAACTTCCACAGCTGACCCCTCACCAGGGGAACACAAATAAAATTACACCACAGAACATCCAATCCTGCCTAGGTAAAGTACCGGCTAAACGGGAACAAATACCATTCTGGTTGGCACAGAAAATTACCCAAATAGAGGCGGTGTTTCCTGACACCACCCCGCTAGAAAAACACAGGATTCTGACTATCTGTCTTCCAATGGGAATCGCACCACACATAGAGGACTGTGACACTTGGGGTACAGTCTTTGCTTCCATCTACACAAAAACGCACGGTGTTCCATCCATTTCGGTGATACCAGATGTGCTAAAACAAATTCAAGACGAATACGGTCCAGAACCTGCTTTAACTCTTGGTATGAAATTACTGAAAGACTTCAAGCAGGTCTCGGCTATATTATTAGCCAATATAAAAGGTGAAGCAGCAAACGTGGTGATCCGCCAGAGGTTAAAAGAGACAGATATAGCAGACCAACCAGCTGAAATTGCCAGAATCATAGAAAAATCCTATGAGGAACTAGGTAGAGATAGTTTAGGTGGAATACCAGTAAAACCGCAACTGACTGAAAGTCCAGAAAAAATATTTTTTAATAACAATTCACCAAAAAAGAACTGGGATGGAAACAAACAATCCAATCCTAAAGAAAAGAAATTCCAGTCCAGAGGAAGGTCTCCTAGGCGAAGAGAAAAATCTCCAAACCGAAGACAAAGGTCACCGCAGAGTGACCCCTCTGGGAATAGATATAACCTTAGAAATAGGGATAATATTAAAAAACCTGATAGATATCAAGACATTGATACACGTCCCTCTCAATCTTTTCAGAATTCCTCGCAGAAATCGGAAAGAAGAGGACGATCAGAACAAAGAGAAGAGCACGCCAAGTCCAAAGACAAGGAACCTGCTCAGCTAAAAAAGAAATTACAATTTCCAAAAAAGAAGGTAGCCAGTATCAAGGTAGTTAACAATGCCGAGAATACTGAGGACACAACTGAAAAACGGAGAGTGGGCTCAGACAATGCTAGACAGTGCAGCAGAAGTGAGCATAGCTCGCAAAGTCCTTATGAATCATCTGGAGACAGTGGACACGAATGAATATCTTCAAGTGGAAACTGCAGACACCAGGGTTAGCAAACCTCACAAGATATACGAGATAACATTACGTATAGAGGGAGATAAGACTAGGAAAATAAGGGGACTATTTTGGGATAACCTCTCCAAGGGTTATGACATCCTTCTAGCTGAAAAAGACTGGCCACCAGAGTTTGTCAGGGAGTGCCCTCATGGCGAAGAAGTAATTATGCCTGCCTTCTCAAATCAAATTCCAATTCATAAAAAATACACACTTGCTAGAAAGTGGGCAGTGGCTCTAGCACCTGCTTTATATAAAAATCATGTAGGATGGGATGAGGATTCTCCTCCTCACAAAATCCAGTTAAAATCACAACCTACTGCACAAAGGCAGTACCCAATTAAGCAAGAAGCTAAAAAACAGGTAAATGAAATACTAGATCAGCTAGAATACCAGGGGGTGATTGAAACTTGCACCTCACAAATGAACAATCCTTTGTTTCCGGTCTCCAAACCAGACAATTCATATCGTCTAGTTTTGGATTACCGACACCTTAACACATGTTGCAAAACTTTTGCAGTGCAAAACTCACACAGTGCTGCACTAATGAATAACATAGTGCGCAAAAAATACAAAACAACCTTGGACATCTCCAATGGATTCTTTTGTCAAAACATAGCACCAGAGAGCAGATATTTAACTGCATTCTCAGTAAATGGCACTCAAAAACAATTCTGTCGGTTAGCCCAGGGGTACAAGAACAGTCCGGGGGTATTCTCAGCAAGAGTAACAGAATTACTACAACTATATGATGATGAAGCATTATCTTATGTCGATGACATTTACTTAACAGATGATGACTTGGAGACTCACTTGAAAAGAGTGAACACCATAATACTTGGGTTCGCTGCAGAGGGTTACAAATTCAACTTTAAAAAATCCAGAATTGCCCATCTAAAAGTCCTATACGAAGGATATGAATTATCAAGTATAGCCTGGTTGACAATTTTTTGGAAAAAAAAAAAGGAATTAAAAAATCTAGAATATGAAAAAACATATCCTCTGCCAATCGACATTCTGCCTTTACGACATTACGCCTGTGTAATCTATACAGACGGACATGCTCAACCCTCCGTTTGGGGAGAACAAGCATACAACCCCACATGTGAGATTACAAAAGAAGTGTGGCGCGGAGGTAAACTAAAACCTCTATTAACAAAGACACACTCAGTAGAAAGTAATTCAGAACAACAAACTGAAATAATAGCATTGAAAATGGCGCTAGATAATGCGGATCGCGAATTCCCGACACTTATAGTGTCAGATTCGTATTACTGTGTCAAATCATATAACAGTGATTTGCAGACATGGATTCAAAACGGTTACAAAGATGACACAGATGCACCAATAAAGCAGAAACTGCTCTGGGAACAAATAGCTCTTTTACAAAAAGAACTACCAAAGACTCACGTGACTCACTCACTGAGTCATCAGCGTGATGGCGTTCACGTTGTAGGGAATTCATTGGCTGAAACAGCCGCAGCGGCAGCCACTAAATCGGCTCCCGTAGTTCGAAAAAAGCGTACATTAAAATACATTGACGGTGAAACAGTGCTGGCGGTGAAAACGTCATCAAAAGGCGACTGCTCAGCGTTACCGATCAACTATCCACTCAATTATACATACATAATCGATGCAAACTCTGTCCCTTTTGCTCGAATCCCTGGAGTGGGGGATAGAGTGATTCCAAACATGGACAGGAGAAACTTGTTAATCGCAGACGCACACATGGGCGAGGGTCTCAGACACCTTAAATTAAAAGATTCTCTGGAAGAATTACAATCAAGGTACTGGTGGCCAGGCATGAGCCTGCGTCACACCATGTTTGTAAAACGCTGCCCAAACTGCAATAGAGATCGCAGTGGGGAGAGAAACAGTTTGATACCTCGTCGTATTACGGCAGATAATATTACCAGTAAAAAGAATGGCTTGCGATTAACATATACAGGCTAGTTTCCACTTATAATGTAGATCACCAGCACTCGGCTGACGTCCGGACTGTTATACAAAGATTTGCGAGTCTAAATGGCATATTAGCTAAGAGCATGCTACGTTCGACCATTGTTTTCACTCAAGCCCACCAGCCTGGGGGGAAACATGGCCGAATGAGCACAGTCCAGCGGGAATCTTCTCACTTCCTTCCTGAGGGTACGGGATGGTGTAAAGAAAAAACCAAGGCATAAAGCAATCTATAGCGGAAAGGATATTAGGTTCGGGAGCTGGGTGGGTCAAACATCTAATAAGTGTCCAACGTAGTCTCAATAACTTGCCAAGAAATTCTCTGAAGGGATTCAGTGCGTACGAATTATTATTTGGAACTAGGATGATGATCTCTGACATTGATAGTCAGACTTCAGTGGTGAAAGAAAAAACCTTTGATATCAAAGACCGTTTGGCTATTTTGCAGGACTTAAACAAAACAAGAAAAGACCTGAGCAACATAAAGTTGAAACAACAGCCAACAACCACTGAAGAACCACCACCTGTCCCAGCAAGACCTGTCTGGATTCCAAAAGTCGGGGATCTAGTCAGGGAAAAGATCGCTGTAAAGAAGGAATTTGGGCCTTCTTACAGAAAAGCAGTTCCTGTCTTGTCTGTCAACGGGACAAGATCAGTTGTACTACCGCCACTTGCTGGTAAAAAGGAGAACCGAGTTGTATCAATCGACCTGGTAAAACCACAACATGTGGCCGATAACAAACAGTAGGCCAAGTGGACTCCCAATAAGTAGCAGAACACCAAGGTTTGCTACCAGTACAGAGGTCCTAACGAAGAGGCTCATCACATTCGAAACGCCTACAGAAGAACAACAAGGACTATGCAACAATGCAATAGAACTCAGACCTCTGAAAACCCAAATAAAAACATTTAGCAGAGACACACCTATCTATAATGAAGTACCGAACGAAAATGCAAGAAACAAAAATCCTGAACCAATTGGAACAATTGACAGAACTGCATCCGGCTACTTCATAAACTTCGATGATTCCTCTGAAAGCCTCAGTGAATCAAAGACACAGCCATCATCAAAATCCTTTAAAGACAAAGCTAAGGAACTTTTGAAACAACTGAAAGAAACATATCTGATTTCTCCATGGATTGAATTTTGGGTGGGTTTTGGTGCATTTATCCTCATACTTTGGCTCATCATGGTACTTACTTTGGGACGCTTCATTGAGGGAAAATATGCTAAAATGGACACAGCAAGTCAGAAAATCAACTTGATCCTCAAACCACACACATCTTCACACGTCGAGAAAAGAGAACTTTCTTCAGCCAACTTCACAGCCAATCCGATACCTGGTGGGGTAGCCTGGGACAACACTGACTATGAAATTTATGGTCCGGTCGAGATCCTGAAATATCCACACCAAATTAAGATCTCATTGAGTGACTTTGCAAAACCAAACTCATTTGCTGATGATTGGGACTTCGAAAGCATTAATATTATGATGTCTGACTTAGTAATGTCTGCTAAATTTACCAAACATGATTATTTGCAGGGTTCTACAAATTATGACAGTATGTATTGCTATAACCACTATGGTAACCACTTTTTACATAGATCTGCACAACCTAGAAATGTTTTAAATTATAATCAATGGGAACATTGTGCAACACCTCCAAAAGGGAGCTCAAGAACCGTTTACGACAAATATTCATATTTTTCAGGTTTTAACACAAGTAATGCTGAAACATTTTATTTTAAATTGTCAAACAAGACAGGAACCAAAACCATGATAACCAACACAAAATTGTTATATTCAGACTCATTTTTTGAACAAATGAATACTTTTGGATTTGATTATTGGGACAAAAATGTTGAATTGAAAAGTGTTTGGGGCACAAAAGAATGGCAAGTACAGGGTATAGATTAGAGCCTGCATGATCCCAGAACAAATGATATTTTTAAATGACACTGTTCAACAGACCACCTGTCTTGGCTTAGCCAAAATCAAAGATTTAAATAAACCGTCTATTCCAAAACCAACAATGTTTAGCAATAACTCTGATACAGATGAAGAGATAGACGTAAACCATATATTAAACCAAAACAGAACACATCCTGATTGGAAACAGTGGTTGATCTGGCCCACAGATACTAATAACTGTCAAGACAGATTCCTGAACAAAACACAGGGTTTCAAAATGAACAGGCCAGACCCTAGATATCCTCAAAGACATCACCCAGGGATAATAACCACCTACAGTGTGGGCAAATTATGCCTTCAATGGCTACAAACTTCCACACTGGCAGAAATTAAGCAACACCTAACTTTACTTACTGATGGTGCTGACTTGCGTGATTTCACTTTGGGACCACGCAAACAGCGTCAAAAGCGTTTCATAGCAGCCTCTGTATATGCAGCATACAATAAGGCCTGGAAGGTTACTCAAATTGAAACAGCAGAGAGAATACGGGAAATTGACCGTATTAATTTGGAAAAATCACTTTCTGTAGTGGACAATGGGTTAATGACTCTGTCCTCCAGAATTTTTTCTTTGGACAGCATTGTGTCGTCAGCAATCGATATATTATCGCAAGACTTACTGTTATTACAACACGGTCAGTCACAATTGCGTTCTATTGTACAGCTTGGCTGGACGTTACAAAATCTGCGTTCAGGCTATGTGCCTTGGCGTTTAATCAACACAACGTCACTATTCCAAATCTTTAACCTTACTGATAGACAAATCAGTATGGCGCAAAAGGGTGCTGATTATACAATCTTGAGCATTGAAAAACTAGAAAGATTACCAATGACAATGTCAGAACGACCTGTCAGTGAATGGATAATACACGGAATCATAAATATTCCAATCTCAACCTTCAGGTTTCAATACTGCCAAAAATATATACAGGCTGGCATGTACGAGAAATTGGGAAAGGGGTACCTTAAAACAACGTGGAACCTGCCCTATTCACATGCATGTGTCAGTAATAAAGGACAGAAAGTGTTTCTTAGTGGCAACAATTGTGCGATGTCACTGAGTGGCACACTTCTGTGTAACGGAATTAGTTTGCATGGAGCCTGTGAAGGGAATTCATACAACCTTTCATGTCACCAGCAAGGCGCACCTGCAACTGAAATAGAACCATTCTTTCAAAGACTCTATAATGGGAGTTACATTCTTATTGTAGACCGCAGATGTTGTAGTCTTATGCCCGGGACTCCTTATCTAGTTACTACGACTGCGAAGGTCAAGTGCTGTGGACGCACATTGTTCCCCAGCTCCTTCCCAGACAGGGAGGCAAGGGCATGGCCCGATTTGAAAATTACTTCTATTCGAATAGATACTTTAAGCAGAATGAAAACAGTCCTTCTTCAGACGCCTACCAGGCTCTCGTCATCAAAAGAAACGTATGATCTACAAGTCGCAAGGACGACTGCAGAGATACATACATTATTATCAACTAATTCCCCCGTACATTTCGCGGAAATCCTGAATGAAATCTTAAATATTTCTGATACCAATGGGGTCTCAAAGGTATTTAAGACAGTATTTTCGATGGCATTAACACCATTCAAAGCCATACTGGGTATTTTTCCAGATTTCGTCCATTCGATTTTTGGCGGACTTCCCCTGATCCTGGGACTAATTGCAGGAATCCTATTCTTAGTCCTTATTTTTCGTTATGGCAACCCATGTCACAGACAAAACTCTTGCGACAAGGGAAGAAACAATCCTAGCCATTGGATACCGGGACCGGATATCAAAAATCCTGGGACTCTCCCGGCTTAGAGACCTGAACATGACTTGGTTTCTATCATTTCGACCAATGTGGCAAAGATGTGTTTTACCTGTATTGAGGTGCCTGCTATGCGGAGAAGAATGCGTGTTAGACACCTGTCTGACGCTACAATCGGATGCGCCGATGGATGCAGAAACATTGTTGAGCCCGATCAAGGTTCATGCTTTGTGCTGCCCTCAAAGGCTACCAATCCTGATGACGGCATTCGTGGAAGCTTCACCACTACGATTGATGGGTAGTGAAGTTCAAGATGAAAGCAGCATCGAACAGGTACGACCTTCTGTCAGTAATGCAAATCAGAATGTCAATGGAGACAATCATGCGCAAGAATGCATGATTACACCTATTTCCGAGTTAGTGGAACTTTCCCAGGAAGCTGTTGACTGTTTTTTCGAAAGCCTAAATGATATGATGTTCTCACCCGAACAGAAATAGAGACTTTTGAGCAAGCTCGCACACGGCTTTCCCTGAATTCGGCCTTCAACTTTAAAAATAAAGTCACATGAACATTTTCGCTCCAGTTCACGGACAGCAGTTTTTTCAGCAGCCCCAAATATTTTTGCATATTTTTCGGGACACTATCTTCTGCTTAAAGTAAGAACTATTCTTAGAGAACTAAGGTTTCTAAATTTTAGATAGCTTATAGACATTAGCTGCCCGCTGGCATGTTCATAAAGATATTTTATTCTGTGATGGAATGGTCTCGAAACCTTTTTCTGTCAGAAACCATTTCATGTGTAATTCTCATATACCAAATAAGCAATTATGTATACAAATGCGATTACTTTGGCATTTTTCTACAGCTTGAGTGCATACCATATATATATGTCTGCAATTTTTTTCAGTATATTTGAAAATTTCAAAATGCATTTATGTATTTTGGGGTGGTAAGGTATACACACTACTCTATAGTATGTTGTACTATGTTATACTATGCCTAGATTAGTAAATATGTCCATAGTTAGCGTGGAGTGGGTGTCATGTATTCCTATCGGTTCTGAATCGATCCCCCTATTCCTGACCCTATTCTAGTTAAACAAACCAACAAGTTAACTAGCAGTCAGCCCATGAGGCAGAAAACCCCCATGATGCAGATACCGTTATCTGACGCAGTCACACTACGGCACAGGAACGTTTTATCTGATTAGGTCATAACGCTTGCGATCTAATTAGACAAGCGATATTCCTCCAGCCCCTGATAAGGCATACGGAGTTCTCATAACAAATCAAACCTATGACAACCTGGGCAAAACCCTGCGGCCATTGTTTTGATTTCATCGAGAACTTTAGTAAAAGAATGTGCTAACGAGCAAGTCGTATGACATCTTTATTGACGTATCTATGTCCATCCTTACGTCAATCTCGGCACCTTAAAGGTATAAATATTACCGATCTTGCCATATGCAAACACACGCGTGGTGACGAGACGGAGCAGCCATCCTTGCCGAAGCCGAGAGCAGAGCAGACCCCGCTGGCAGCAGCCCCGCCTTTCTGACGCGCTGAGAGACGCGCTGCTTTCTCCTGCCGAGAATCCAGCACCGGCGTTTCCGGGTAGCCCTCGCAGGCAGCCTGGAATATCGAGACCAGAGAGAGATACCATTCCTCATTCATCCTAACTTCCAGGTACAGAACTGAATAACCCCTCACAGAGAATTCTTTAGTTATTCACTTGGCAAAAACAAACTTAACTTAAACTGTAACTTTCTATTCCCGCCCACGTATTAGACTTAGGTCAGGTACACGGGGTAGGCGTATCTAGAAACACCAGTTGAGTACGTTTAGTCAAATGTATATGTGTATGTAATATATTTTATTCATTTTAAAACATCTTATGGCTTAGAAACCATATCAATGTTTTTACAGTATTACTTTATACTATTGCTTTTAATGTATGCACTTTACTTAACTATAAGTATCGCAATAATATCGATCCATTTCTCTTGTACGAGAAAAGAGACTGATCAATAAATAACACCTTTTTATTGAACACGCCCGTCTCTTCCTTTTCTCTACATTCTGATGAGACTAAGAATGCACGTACTGACTGAGTAAAATAAATTGCCTTTTGTTCACACGACTCTCGAGATTGACTCTTGATTAGGGGAGAGCAAAGTTGTCATGTTCTATGGTTGTCAGAAACTAAATCCCTTCTTGTCTAATCAGGGAAGTTAAGTCCTCCTTGAACATTCGAGAAAGTTTCTAGCGAACTCTGAGCTACGCTGGCAAACCCAAAACTTTAAGTCTAGTATCGACCGTAGTAGACCTAGTTAACATCTGGCCTAGGCCTTTACTGCTGTAGGTATTATTCCAATGCGCAGAGCCTATTGGGAAGATAGGAACTACACTACAGAATCATCCATTTAGAATTCGTAAGCCCATCGCTTCTATGTCTTTTATAAATTGTGTTCCAATTTTATTTCGTGGGTGATTTGTCTCATTTCCTAGGTCCTGGTGAGGGGTAGCCCATTGGTAATCTTGAGACTGCGTAATGTCGTCTCTAATAAAAGGTACTAATAGATTTAAGTTAAAATCCCCAGTCAAAATTAAGTCTGCTAATGGGTCAATCAACATTTGTTCCAACACAAAACTATTAAGGGTGGCACACATTGTTTCTCTGCTACTTTGTGTTTGGTGTATATATACATTAATCAAAATTAAGGTCTTTGGTTTTTTATCATTATTTGTTTTATATTCCAACTTGACTATTAGGATGTTACGACTAATTGTGTCCAATTGCACGTGGCCAACTAATAGGTCAATAGATATAAATGTTGCTAGCCCCCCGCTCGGACGGCCATATTTATGAATTTTATTCGCAGGTTCGAAATAACCTTTGTACCCCTGTAATATAATTGAGTTGGTTTCCCATGTTTCCTGTAGAAGTATGATTTGACATGTTTTAGGGATAGAGTTTGTGTGTGCATTGTTAATCTTACTTCCTACTCCGTTTATGTTCCATGAACACATCCTAAATTTTTCGGAATCTTTTTCGTTCTTTGTTGGAATAGTGACTGTATTCCGTCATGGGTCCTTATTGCCGTGTAGTGCCAGAGCAATCACTTTTTCATTTATTCCAGCTGGTTTTTCAATTTTTCTTTGTACTGGTGTTACCTCTACATTATGGGCAGATCCACCAAGGGCATTTTTTAATACGGTGCAACTTTGCATGTTATACTTTACCTTCTGTGCCTGACCTTCATCAATAATAAGTGGTGTTGGATACACCTTTGGTGTAGGCTTACTAATCACTATACCCCAGCTGTTAAATATTTGCCGTTTGTTTATAACTTGATCTGCTATTAACACAGAATTTAAAGTAATCAATGTTGATGCCCGAGAACCATCATTATTAGTTATAAAACCTATGGAGTCGATGTCTTTACTCAACACTTTAGCTAGAGACGGGATTGATTTAAATAGGCGAAGAATGTTCCCTCTAATTAGTATGTCTAAGTTGCCTCTCGAGTCAAATTCTGGTTTAAAAATCAGCTGCACCTTTTCATTCAATAGGTGTTCTTCATACCTGTCTGTTTCCCTATTTTGTATAGCCTTATATGTAACTCGCTTCCCCCCTCACTTTTTTCAATAACCAGTTGATCCCAGTCTGAGAACCGTCTTTTCATTTCTGCTTGTTCTAATATAGTTCTTCTGCCCTCAGCAATTGGAGAGAAACTCTTTTGATTTTCTACTTTTTCACACAATGTGTGGAGTTTGTTGTTCGCTTGTTTTTAAACTTGCCTTAATAGGTATGTTATCGTCCCATACCTGTGGTCTATGTACGGTCGGGAAGATATCAATTTTTTCCTCCTCATTTTCTGGAATCCTGTTTTTTAAGTTCAAGTGGAATAGATATAATCTTTGGTATCGCGGACTCTTCTGGTTGTTTACTTTATATGTACACTGGCACATGGTCTATGTTGGACCTATTTTCAGTTGACTTCGTTTTCCTCTGGTTGTTCCCTACCTTAGCTGCCTTAGTAGCTGTATTCTTTTGTAAGATTGATGGTTCCGTCGTTAGCTCTTTTTCAAATATAGCAAAATATTTGTTATTGCTGTTCATTGTTATGGGTGAACTCTTTTCTTTTGAGTCCTTTTCTTCTTTACTTAATGCTTCATTCCATAGTTTGTTTCCATGAGTCTCCATGGATGTTGACAATTCTTCAACTGATTGTTTTACTACAGAATTTAGTTGTTTTACCTTTTTTCTTGCTTTACGTAATTTTTTTCTCTGACGTTTTGACAGGGTAAATGGGGAGGTGTCTAGATCTTTAACTTCTCGATCCACCATTAGGTTTTCCATTGGACCAGTCCCTGTTTCTTCCTGGTCCCATCTTTGCTGTTTTACCAGTGTTATTCTTTCTTGCTCTATTTGTTGCATTATCTGCAATTTTTTAGGGGTTATTTGTTCCGGACCATCAATCTTTTCCCAGCAGCTGGCATGTTTCTTATCAGTATTCATATCAAAATTGGTCTTTTCCTTTGTCTTTTTATTATCAAGTTGTCTTTCTTTTCGTAGGTTCTTTTTAGCATCTTCAATTATGGTATACAAAACCTCTGGTATTGTTGATAGTTTGTCTATGATAGTGCCAAAATAAGTACAGATTGCACTTGTGCACCTATCACTTTGATCTCTCACTATCAAACCATTCAGCTGGGCAAGTTTTTGATCGATCTCCGCAACTGCATTTTCCATAACTTTCAGAAGATCTATTTGTATATCCATTTTGTTTGATTCATACGTTAGTGCTTCTAACGTTAAAGATGAGGTTTGATAGAAAATATCCCAGATCGTCCCATTGTCTTGGTTTTCTGTTATTTGTATCTTTTGTTCAGTTAACTGGTCGTCACCACTATGTGTATTATCTTTATGTGATATCTTTGAGTATATGATATCTTTGGGTGGCTTCTTCTCGTTTTCTATCATTAGTACATTGAGTTTATCTCTCTCCATATGTTTCCTGATGTTGTGCTCATTTATTCCTGTTCTGCTATCTTGCATTAATTATTTCCTTTGTTTTTCAATGGGCAATTGAGTTGGGTATGCCTTCATGGCCTCATTGTGTATTTTCGGATTGGACCCTCCATTTAGTTTGGTACTTAAAACTTCCCCCAAGTTTAGTATGTCCTGCTTTGCGCCTTCAAGGTCCTCTTTTTCTTTAGTAGTAATCTCCGAGCTACAATTTTGGTAAACCAGCTGGCTAGGTATGGTGTTATCAGTAGTTGTCAGTGTTCTTTTCCGAATTTCTACCTTTACTTCTATAGGTAACATGGGCCTTGAAGACAGCTTTCTTTAATTTATTCTGCTCTTATATATGTTGTCGTTAAGTATAATGGACACGTCCATTTCCTTTTGAGTTTCCTTTTGATTTTCATTGGAAGGTGATATTATGCTTAGTATTTCATGGTCAGTAAGTTGGAATTCATTGTCAACCACTTGATCTATCTTATTTTGTGAATAGCACTTCCTGCTGAGTAATTTGTATGCCTTGTATACTTAATCTTTCATTACTGATAGGTTTGATTGGGGTTTGTAATTTAATTGTTTCTGCTTCTATTTGCATTGTCATTAAGGCTCCAGATGGATCTTTCATGAAATCAAATGTATCTGGTATTTTTACGGATTTTTGTATTAACTTTGTACGTCTTGTCGATGGACCTGTCGCCCTCTCTTTACCTGAGTGCATAGTTCTCCCTTTACTCCTTGATATTAGAAGCTGCTGGTCGCCTTTCCTGTTCTTGTACCGTGCCCTTTAACAGTAATTCGAGGCTTCTCCTATAGCAGCCACTCCAAGATTCCCTTAGCAAAGGGAAGTGGGGTAATCCAACTGTTATGAATGAATAGTCCACAGAGTGGTAGTTTATCCCAACCAGATCTCAGGCTGTGCACACTCCATGCTAAACTTTACCAACTTCACCAGTACCAACCCCACAATAGCAGGGAGGGGAATGTACAGGCGAATGGGTGAATGAGCGAGCGAGCTAGCAATCACCGGTGTCTGCCACCTCACGCTCTAGCTCAGACTCAATCCCTGTTTTCAGTATACCGTACCTGTCTCCGTGCCCCCTCTTCCTTCTCCTTGTTATTTTTTTCTTCTATTGTTGGTGTTTACACCCCCCCCAATGTCTCCAAGGCAAGTCAGTGTATGGTCTACAATGCAGCTCACAACTCACCAGTGATTTTGCAGGGTGTAAGGGCTTTGTAGTTTTCACAATCTTTAGCAAAGACCACCGCTCCCACACCCTCTGCTCTCTGCTGCTATCGAGGGTCTCACCACTCCCTCTTTCCCTACCGCGGCCGCCGGAGCCGGCAGCTGCTCCTTTGGTTATTTCCCACTACTCGGGGGCTCAGTTCAGCTCACGGCGCTCCCCTTTTGTGGCATCGGTTTAGGCTCCCACTCCAGTCCAATCCAGGCAGCTCAAGCAAGTGCTCCAGCAACCACTCCTCTGCACGTCTCCCCCAGACCCACCTTGACCAGCCGACCCGCTGGAAAAAGATGGGGTACCAGCCGCCAACCAGGGCTCAATCAGTTCTCACGCTGGAAGTGTTCCGGAGGCACCCCAGCTCCTCGGCGGCTCAATGTGGCCGGCGCTTCTCTTCGGGTCTCAGCTTTCCTCCGGTTTCAATTTCGGTGAGGCTGCAGGCCAAACACCACGCGCCGGACACCTCACCGTGCCGCACGCCGCGGAGGGGGGGCTGGGAAGGCACCTCTCCCACCGCTGCACCTACGGCAGTGGCAGAACAACCGGGTTCCGTGAAGTGGAGCTGGGAACCGGGAGACCGCAAGCCACAAGCCGTCGCAGATCCGCAGCTCCGCAGCTCAACGCCAATACCCACAGCAGTATTGGGTTTCCGCAAAACGTGAACTGGACTCAGTCCCCAAACCTCTCGATGTAGGATAAGCTCGTCGACTTCCAATGATAATACCACCTTGTCACAATACCAAGTCAAGTCAAATGATCTTTATTCAGATAAGGATATCCATAAAAGCACAGTTCATCACCACCAAAATGAAATACAAAAATACATTAAGTATTAACATATATATATACACACATACCTTCCAATACAAGTTACACTGTTAAAACTTTAAAAAGTTGGATGGGCCTATAAAAACTAAAAACATTGGTAACACAGTGCAAAATAACGCTTTAGATCAGTTATATGATATGTTACAGATAAAGTGCAAAAGTGAACAACAAATCAAACAATACCAGCAGCATTGATACCATTGTGCAAAATGGCATTGAAATGAATTGTACAAAGTCGCATATATAAACACATATCTTCCAATACGAATTTAATTATTACAACTTCAAAATGTTGGATGGGCCTATAAAAACTAGCAGCATTATTAACAAAGTGCAAGATGACGCTTTAGATCAATTATACAATATATTGCAAATGAAGTGCAAAAATGAGCCATGAATCAAACGATACCAGCAGCATTAATATCATTGTGCAAAATGGCATTTAGGTCAGTTGTGCAAAGTCAGCAATATATTGACAGAATAAAATGCAATAATACGCAAACCGTAATCAGGATACAAATGTAAATGAGCTAAGCCCCCCTTTATTTTAACCCTGTCAGTGCTAGCTACATCGTCAACATGTTGATTATAGATGGTATTAATAATTGTCATAAAGCGAGGATGGGAAGGGAATTGCTCTGGATGATATTACAGGGTTCATAAGGTGTTAAAATTCATTCACTCATGGAAGCGCCCAAACGTACCGCAGCTAGTAAAAACGTGCTTACGCGGAGGATCAGATCATCATGATAGCCCATGCCTTGAAATAAGGGATTAGGTACTGTTTTGTATATTTTATATAATATTTACTAAAGAATAAAAAATGTAGCGTTGTTTGCTTGCTACCAAAACCGCATGGGAAGTTCATCTGATCAAGATTATTATTATATCCTATCAGAAAGCAGAGTGAATATTTTATACTGCCATCCCTAAGGCGGTAAAGTAAGCTCCTTTTCCATCTTCCTATGCTTTTTCTAAGGTATTGCTGTGGCATGTAATTTTGGGTGCTTATTGTTTCCAATAGCGGCATGTATCCAATTATCGATGTTTTGTGGTGTTCGATAGTCTGTCTTTCTTTGAGATAGTGGTTATACAATGCCCCTCTGACAGATTTAATATTTATGCCTTCTGCTGTTGACGGGCAGGAAAATATGTGCTCCAGCTTTATACTGGCTAAACTATCTTTTACTGCCATAAGCCATGGTATGCTACCACCTTTGTCACATTTGAGACAATTAATAATTATTTCTCTAGTTAAGGTGGCAGCAGGATTCTGCCATAGTTTTATCCAAAATAAAGCTGGGCGAGACCTAATGAAATCCTCCACATAATATAAATTAAATTCCTTGTGGCATATGTAAGTTGGGGAGGAGATTTGAGCCCCAAGAATTTTTCTACAGAACCTATTCTCCTCAACTTGGATTCCTCTGCAGTTCACATACCCCCAAACTTCGGCGCCATAAGTGGCTGTTGGTATACATTGTGATTTGTATATCTGAATCAGCAGTACAACCACCTCAGCTTGTTTTGGTTGCCTGAGGCTGATGATGGAATTCACTGCTTTGGAGAGTTTGGTTCTGCCATGGGCCACATGGGCTTGCCAAGAGCCAGAGTCCGCAAAGCCTAGGCCCAGGTATGGGGAAGTGCTTGAGCATGCTAATGATTCGCTGCCCAATTTTATAGACTTGATGCAATGCTTTTTTGGCCCAGAAGTCATTATATAAGATTTTTTTTAATTCGTAAGAAGGACCAGATTGGCCATAAAAGATACAAAACCGGTAACTAAAGTGCGTAGTGCATTGGGTGTGCGGCCCATAAGGACCGCATCATCGGCGTAGAGAAGCACGGGGAACAATTTGCCATTGATTTTGGGTACATCACTGGTCAGTTTAGACAGGGAGTTATGCAATTCATTTATATAAAGAATAAAAAGTAGAGGGGCCAGAACGCAGCCTTGTCTGACCCGTCTGCCAATAGTGATGTCCCCAGAAACCTCCCCGTCTTGCATATCCTCACCTGTGACTTGAAGTCCCTGTGCAAATACGCCAAAAAATAAACCAAAGCCTCATCCAACCCGTATTTTAAAAGGATCTCCCATAGGCTCGATCTATTAATAAAATCAAAGGCTGAGGTTAAATCCATGAATCCCAGATATAGTGGAGTTTTTGGGCAATCGTATATTTGCCCAAAATAAGGTTCAAGTTCAAACACTGTTCCACAGTGCCAACGTTACTTCTAAATCCCACCTGACAGTAATTTAAAATTTGGTTGTCTTCAGCCCAACTCCTAATCTTATTAAAGACAACCCTGCCCAAGATCTTTAAGGTGTTATACATCAAAGAAATTGGGCGGTAATAGCTCGGGTTAGATCTGTCGCCCTTTTTAAAAATGGGCACAATAATACTGGTCGACCCTGAATTTGCGATAGCTGCATTAGTTAAGTTGTTAAAAACATTGCATAGGAGGGGAGCCCAGACCTCAGGTTTATGTTTTATAAGGTCGATAGATAACCCATCCGGGCCTGGGGCTTTATTCCCTGAACTTTGATTTATGGCATCCTCAACTTCAGAAATTGTTATAGCTAACTGTGCCACTGGGAAACATGTATGATTGCTAAAAACCGTTGTGGGAGCAGTATAAATTCTAGCAAAGTGCTCTTCCCAAAGTTCCCTAGGTATATTACAGCTTATGGGTGATAGCCGAGTCCATAGACCTCATTTCTTTAACTACACTCCAGAATCCAGTTACATCTTTAAGTAGCGCAGCACAAGCAAGATTTTCCCAACGTTCTGTCAACATTTCTTCAGAACGGGATTTGGTTGCTTTCTTGTAACAAGCTCTTAGTGATCTGACTAGAGTTAAATCCCTGGGTGTGGCCGCTAATGCTACACGCAGGTCTCTATTGGCCCGCGAGCAAGTACCGTTGAACCATCTAGGGTTTTTGCTTGGGTTAGTGGCGGGTTTAGAGATTATGTGTTTAATACCGGCACACAGACCGCTAAAAGCATCAACGATCTCACTGCCCGTGGAGCTGCTCGATAAGCACATATCTACCAATAAAGGATGCGATTTTATCATGCGTTCAAGCAGGGCCTTGTTATCTATACCCTTCCAGATTACTCTAAATTGGTTGGTGGATGCCACCAGATGTTTTGCCCCTATTTCTTTTCGAGAAAGGAATTTAGAGGAAAGTCTAATAGTTATTGTAATTGGATTATGGTCACCTTGACTAGTGCATAAAACCTCAGCCTTAACTAAAAAATATGCCAGTGCAGATGATATAAAAACATAATCTATGGTAGATGAACATCCACGACCTCTATAGGTAGGCAAATGACCTTTATTCGAGTCAACACCAGCCTTTTCCATTGTATTGATTAGATTACGGGAGGATAAATAATTACAAATTTCCTCACCCCTTTTACATGTATTGATCCTTACCGGCACGGGGGTGGGGTTGTCAATATCTCTGTGTAACCGTGCGTAAAAATCCCCACCTAGACAGAGACCATCTAATTTACCATACCTCTGTACATTTTGTAGTCCATCAATAAATTCAAACAAATTAATAAAATTTCTATTTGGTAGTGATGTAAAATCATTATAATAAAAATGTTATTAAACATATTGAAGCCCCCCGTGTGTAGATAGTGGCTTGAAAATTCTCGTTATTTGTCGCCACGGGTTTTATGCTACCCCCAGCTGAGATCTTTATCCATGTTGATAGACCCCCGCGCGGACGTCCCATCTTAGGGCTAGGTACAATGCTATTATAGCACGCAAATCCTTCAAGGAACAATTCATTTGTACACCATGTCTCTTGGAACATCAGGATATCGTATTCACTAACCAAATCAACCCACTCCATGGAGTTTAATTTGGAACTCAGTCCTGCGATGTTCCAGCTTAACACATTCAAGTTGGGGTCTAAACCTCTAGGTTCTACAACAATTGGACATTCAACTAGGGATTCCACTAATTCTGGTATAGTGGACAATGTTTGACTTGATAGTCAGTCCTTGCTTTCTAGACCAGACAGGGCTGTAAACCGATTTTGTGTAGTAAATATTTGGGTTGGAAGATTACGTGACCATGTGGGAGGTTTGTAGAAAAAACCTAAGGGCAATGGGTGTATATGGTTTGGAGCAGTGTTAATATGGGTTTGTGCTCGTAATAGCCATTTCACCAAGGGTGGACGTCTAAAATTCACGACTATGCAGTCACCTGAGATGTTCTTTTCTGAAGGTCCCACCCACCCTACTTGACGGACCATTAGAATTTCGTTAGCATTCGTCGTCCCTAGACCCTTGTTCTTCGTTAGCCAATCAATGCATTTTTTCTTAAGTTGTTCCCAAGATTCAGATTGGTCTTTTTTAAGTGGGGGGGCCTCGGCTAGAATCACAACATAAGGACATGCTTCCAGGGGTAAATTAAGAACGTCCTTGGATGGACTATTATCCAAAATATTAGATATAGAAATATTGTTTTGGGCAATGGCTGGAATTATGGGAACGACTCACAAATGTGCAGGAGTGGCTAGTGCTGGGTTTTGTGGCAAGTTATTGCAAGTGGACCTGTTACCAGGTGCCAGATTCACCATGGGGTTCGTGCTACCAGTTGGTTTGGGACAGACGTCGTTCTTAGAGTTGCCACACATAGCACATGCAGTATTAACAGCAGGGGATATACAAGCATTGGCCTCATTGATTAAGCTATGAGCTGCAGCCTACGTTGGTTTAAAACACTGATCCCCTCTAATTTTACCGACAATAGTGACTACTTGTTTTTGCGTATCTAGTTTCTTAACCAAATTTTCCATTCTGTCAAGGCGTTAAGCATTAAATTGTTTGTCCATCAAAGTTTTTAAACGCCCATGAACAGAGTCCACTATAATGTCAATGAGAGTATTATCCAATCTTCCGCTTGTGCCTTGTGTGATTGTATGTTCAGTTTGGTTATAATTGGAATTAGCTGCAGCATCTGATATTGTCAAATCTACAGTAGGCTCATTTATTTGCTCAGTTGGGCTGACTGTTACGGCAGTGGCACCACGATTCCACATGCTCAGAGAGGTGGGTTGGGTTTTTTGGCGAACTGGCTGTTTCCTCTTACTAGTAGTGTTTTTAGATGCGCCCCTCTTCCTTTTTCCCCCCGGTGTTTTGATGGACGGTGCTACATTTCCAATGGTAATATCGGCTTGAGTCCGTGAATGTAAGTCTGAAATGTCCTCATCTCCGTTACTAGCCCCAGAACCCTCAGGCAAGATGTCGCGCTGACAAGGGGTGGCGATTACAACATTAGGTGATAATGGGAGGGGGGCAGGTAGGTTGTCCTGTCCTGTTCTCTCAAGCAGATATGATTGAGGCACGGAATGACTTATGGAGAGTCTCCTTTTGGTTTGCTCAATCTCTGTTGTAACCAAGGTGATGGCCTCTACAAACATGCTTTCAATGGTGATTTCAATGGTGGTGGCTGAGGAGGTTTTTAAACCCGGTTCACTGTACGTTTCCCCATATTACTTGATATCAGTCACTCACCTTAGGCTAGCGTTTAGAGGGGTGGCCCAGCCGGTCTCCTCTGGCCCCTAATGGCCTAAGACGGTCCCGCCCTTGTCCCGGGCTTGTCCCGAGCTTCTCCCGGCACCGCCCGCGACGTGGGAGCTCAGCCTGCCTTTTGAGCACCTCCGGGCACGAAATTGGGCGTGTGCACCACGTCAGGACGCAGGGAGTCCTGGTGCCTGTAGTCTCTCCCTCTCAGTGGCCGCGCAGATGTCAGGAGCAGCGCTGGCGGGGGAGACCAACAGGCGATGTCACCAAGTGCCAGGTGGGTTTAATCGGAATAAAATGCCCCCGCAGTGATGGTTGTTGCTTCAGTAGAGCCCCCGCACCACCGAAGCTCAGCCTGCCTTTTGAGCGCCTCTGGGCGCGGAAGTGGGCGTGTGCACCGCGTTAGGACGCAGGGAGTCTTGGTGCCTGTAGTCTCTCCCTCTTAGCTGCCGTGCAGATGTCAGGAGCAGCGGCGGCGGGGGAGACCAACAGGCGATGTCACCGAGTGCCAGGTGGGTTTAATTTAATCAGAATGAAATGCCCCCGCAGTGATGGTTGTTGCTTCAGTAGAGCCCCCGCTCCACCGAAGCTCAGCCTGCCTTTTGAGCGCCTCCGGGCACGGAAGTGGGTGTGTGCACCGCGTCAGGACGCAGGGAGTCCTGGTGCCTGTAGTCTCTCCCTCTCAGCGGCCGCGCGGATCTCAGGAGCGGCGGGGGAGACCAACAGGCGATGTCACCGAGTGCCAGGTGGGTTTAATCGGAATGAAATGCCCGAGCAGTGATGGTTGTTGCTTCAGTAGAGCCCCCGGTCCACCGAAGCTCAGCCTGCCTTTTAAGCGCCTCCGGGCGCGGAAGTGGGCATGTGCACCGCGTCTGGACGCAGGGAATCCTGGTGCCTGTAGTCTCTCCCTCTCAGTGGCCGCGCAGATGTCAGGAGCAGCGGCGGCGATGTCACCGAGTCCCAGGTGAGTTTAATCGGAATGAAATGCCCCCGCAGTGATGGTTTCCTTAAATCATCTCCCTTCAGCCTGTGACAGTGACAGCTTGTGAACATTCAAATAGGTAGGGCGTAAATGCCTACACTGGATGGTCCCAAGTGACCATAGTGAGATAGCCCAAAGTCCCTGAGGTGAGTTTGGGTGTTCTCGCCTTCCCTAAGAAATTTCTTGCAAACTACTCACTGCACTTATGCAATTTTCCCAGATTATCTTACACCCAAAGGTTTAACAAGTTGATCTGAGGTGGAACTATTGAAATATACTAAAAGCTCAAACTATGTACTTAACTGGCTTTGTCAACAAGAAAATAATACTAACAGAGGTAATTCAATTGCTAGGAGAGGACAATGCCAGTATTACATCCTTTTGATACGCCTGTGCTGCAACAATAGTGACTGATTGATTTTTGACAGTGCACAAAGAGAAGAGACAGAGAACATTGATCCAGAACATGCCTTGTGCAGATAAACCATAAGGTTTCCTTAATTTACAAAATACAGAAGCACACTGTCATAGTAAGGCCATATTGGGCCCTAATAAAAGCAGGAAAATGTGGCTTCCAGTCCCAGATTGGCAGTGAAAACAGCCACCAACTGAGGTGAAGAGGGCCACTCACACTACAGGGCTCCAGCGCAACTGCACCTGATGCACTATTGATAGCTACACTCCTGATGTAAAAGGAGAGCGCTGAAATGTAATCTCAAATGCTAGCAGTTCCACTATTTCATAGTTTTGTCTTTGCATTCCAGTTTGTGTGGTGGTAATTTCACAATAAAATAAATAGGATTATCACAAAAGCAGAAAACAACCAGTCACATGAAATAGGGAAACCTGAAAGCTTTGTAAATGCTGCAGTCAGATTCTTTCACCAATTTAGCACACTGTTTTTTTACAGGTCTTTTATTATACAGTCCGGATTATTTAACTAGTTTTACAAATAGGTTTAACAATTTCAGGCTCCCATCCTCACCATCCACTGATCCCAAGACCTCCCACCCTACAGGCTTTCATATTGCACACGCTCATGCATATAACCATACATATAATTCTAGGCATGCATACAATGACAGTCATGCTTACATACATGCAAAGGACCCAGCACGCAGACAAACACACATACTCGTACAAAGCAACCTTTTCCAATTGTGTAACTCTGGCAAGCAGCTATCCAGAGCCAGGTCCAGGAGCTTTTACCTAATCAGAACCCAGGATAGTGTTAGTGGTAAACTCCTTATCTCTATTACCACTTCTGAGAGGGTAAAAGGGCACGTGACTGACAAACCCTGAAGCTCCATCTGACATGCTGTACTAAGTGACGCTACTGCAGCATGTCAGATATGTATTGTGACTATGTGAGACTGGACTGCAACAGCCCCAACTGACACATACGCAATACAACTAGTTGAGCCCTCTTCTGCTGCCAAGTGGACATTACAGGAGATATATGCAAGCAAACGATGTGAGATCATTTGTTTTCATGTATGTAGCACATGAAGCAAGTAACTGTAGAGGGAGGCAGTGAGCTGACTACCTTGTGCCCCCTATGGAGGAGCTGCTATTGGCCTCTGAAGTGCTCTTTAATGCAAAGGTCCGTGAAAAATAGGCTGAATTCCTGATGTTATAAGCCATGTTATTTGGGCCAAAGCCCTCAAGGTTAACATGCCTCTGTCTAGTGACTGACAAATACACTTCTTTAGCAATCTTACCCTCCTTTCTAGTCATTTCAAGCTTCCCAACGCATTCAAATTAAAAGCCAAGAACTCAACCTCCCAGCCAGGTGTCATCAATGATTTGTCTAAACTGATCATGAAACTGGGATCCTTCAAAAAGTCCTTATCATCCAAAAATGATTGAACAACTCCCTGTAACTGTAAGACATTATCAAAATGGAGTCCATATAAATAACCTATTTAACCGTTCTCTCTTTCAAGAATGCCATCACTGGCTGAAGCACCTTCGTGGAACATCAACATGACAACGTGAGGCCAAGCACTAAACAAACAAACTGGTGCAACTGACCTCTTCATTAGAATTGAAGGTAAACTTGAATCCCCTTTACAATAGTAATTGTGTAGTAATCCTTCAGATCTAATTTCACGGAGCAGTCTCTTTCCTGCAAAATGTCCCTGAAAAGGTAGACCTCTTCTAATCCCGATGTTTCTGTATACAAGATATCTGTTTAAGCTCAGTAAGTATATAAGTGGTCGCCACCCCTCGTCTTTCTTCTTCACTAAGAAAATTGTACTCACATAAAACTTTCCTTCTTTGTGTACTGCACTAATGGCACTCTTTAACTACGTTTCTCTAACCTCTAAAGGTACCTACTCTATTGGCTCCTTTTATTGAGTAGGATTTCATAAGAACTCTGGTTGTAATTTGCACCCTTGCAAAGTCTCTAAAGCCTATGAGTTATTCGCAATTTTTCACAGTTCTTGCAGAAAATCATTATGCTACCCTCCATCTTTCCATGGAAAGAACCAATAACAGACCCCATATCCACTTTGTGATCTGCTGGACATCCATCCTTTTCTTTTGTTTTTGCCCTACTGTCACCTTAGAGGGAAAAATCATGTGCTATTTGAAGCCCTCGCTATAAGTGTCTGCCCTGATTCTGATAATAAGCCTCTGTAATCCTCAGCCGATAGAAAGTTTCTTGTGTTCCAGCCCTTCCAAAAAACACCTCCTTCAGGTAAGATTCTCATCTAGCTTTTCTTCATCTAAAGCAGTAAAAGTATACACATGCTCATTGAAACTCTTAACAAGACCTTCTTCAAAGAGAATATTCTTCACTTCAAAACTTGTTACTTTGTTTGTGTTATCTCCCAGCTTGGTGCCTATTTCCAGCAAAATTGCCTTACGCCTCTCCTTTTCTTGAATCTCTTCCTAACTTAAACAGAAATGTTATTAATTCTGGAACTACATTGGGAGTTGTACAAACCTTTTCATCTATCACCGGTCTTGAGCATTCAGACTTCATCACTCATCAGCTTTCTTCTCTGGATATTATTGTTATACTCTTTTTAGTATATTCCAGAAAATTATCCATCTCTCACATCTTGGTACTATGTGGATGTCTTATTCTATTGGGGTTAAACATCCCCTCAACTTTAGCATCCATCAAAATACCTTTTTTGCTAATCTTTGACCTCATCTTTAAACCCATCCGCTGTACATCCATCACTGTGTAGGTCTAAACTTACTCATCAAGATCTGCACTCAACCCTTCTCCCCATGAAGATGAGCAAACTCCATCTCTTCCAAAGAATAAACCTATTATCCTTTTGTGTCGCTCAGTACATCTCCCTCATGTGTTCCACTACAGACACCTTTATTTAAATTAATGAGCAAAACATCTTCTCCTTCTCTTTATATATGTGTAGCTGCTTCTTTTTCACATTCTACCAAGTGCTTTCTGTTCCTTAGGGAATTTGTATTTGCCTTTTAATTGCCTTATCTCTTCTTCTGACTTGTTCTACGATTCTTCCTCTTTAATTACTCTTTCTTTCCTCTTAGATGATACCTTCTGAACCCCCCTGCTCAAAGAATCTCATTATTTAACTGCTGATAATAAACTCTCCATTGTCAGCCATATTTCCTAACATGAACAAAAAGCTGGTACAAACAATAAAAAACAGCTGATTAAGTCACCACAGCTGCAATGCTCAGCTGTTGTTAGCCTGTCAACTATTGTTAACGTCAGTACGATGTCATGCACGCAACACTCACAATTAACACAAATCCTATCTAAACATGGCGTCACAACCTACCTAGACCTCTAGCAGAGGATCTCTCTCTCTCTCTCTCTCTCTCTCTATCTATCTATAGATAGAGAGAGATCTCTGCTAGAGGGCGAGGTAGGTTGTGACACGATGTTTTGATAGGGTTAGTGTCAATTGTGAGCACTGCGTGTATGTGTATATATATATATATATATATATATATATATATATATATATAATGCAAGCAGATTGCAGCTCTCCATTGTTAACCACCCAAGCAGCAGCCGCACTCCCAAGCCTCACGTACACAAAGACATTCTCCCTCACATCTGATGAGTTAAACAGAAAGGCGCTATTTAAACTAATGCTAAATGTCTCATTTATCCACTGTTAGCACTATATATGTTCCCATATTTGTAATAGGTTATGCCAGAACTCCTCTATTTAATTGTAATCATTTAAAACAACTCCACACATGCCAAAACGTGCTTAACGGTTAAAAACTACCCATTTTACTAATAAAGCACTCCCATAAATTGGAAACACCGCTAATCCTACTAGTTCTAAACTTCCATGAACACTAAAAGATTACATATAGACATGCAAAACATATACTCTGCTCTTAAAAATCCATAGCTTTGTCTACTTTATTAAAGGTAATTAAAAAAGGGAATACTTATCTTACTAAGGAGAAGCATACAAAAGAAGAGTAATGCTAGAGGGTCAATATTATATGGCCTGAAAGAGACATTATATTTCAAGCGTTTCTATTCTTTGATTGTGATGTTCCATATAGGAGAGCTGGAGTGGCATTAAAAGAGATTAATTAATTATGCTTATCTCTGACCAGGCTATACAATTCTAGGCAGCTGAGAAGTTTGCATGTGGAAGGCTCCTCAGCTGAATTACTTGTATCTAGCTGGCTGGATGTTCAGTCATTCAGGGAAGGTAAGTTAAACTGTTTGGTCAGCTTGTGAAGATGACAAACCTTGGTGAAGGAGTCTTGTGCCATTCCAAGAAATGTCCCATATGAGTTGG
This sequence comes from Lissotriton helveticus, assembly GCF_964261635.1. NCBI lineage: Eukaryota > Metazoa > Chordata > Amphibia > Caudata > Salamandridae > Lissotriton > Lissotriton helveticus. Next base: position 374,798,001 of record NC_136070.1, read on the forward strand.
GATGATACTTTTATCATTAGAGAGTTCAAGGCTTACACAGTAGAGTGATGCAATTGAACACAGCAATCAACACATGATGCAGGGCACATGGTTTTATGCACTTTGGAGTTGTGCTGATAGTCCCGTGCAGATACCACAGCAGATGTCCAGATGTGAGAATAGGACTGTGAGGAGACATGAATCCTGTGAGGATCGAGGTTATAAAATGAGAACCACTCATTTGTTTAAGGGGGAACAACTATGACGGATAATGTATTCACTAGTTGTTTTAACTTCTGCCCACATTAGCCACAGATTTCACACTTTCAGTACAGGTAACCGAAGAACAGCAGCCAACTGAATGAACAAAAACAGCATCCACAGAGACCAATGGCAGAATCTCTGGTTTGGGTTCATACACCACAGGTAAAACTGGAGTGTCCATCTGTGACAAGCAAGTCTGCCTTGCTCTCTCTTCCTGTGCTCTTTGTGCAATCTTGGTATAGCTAAGTATCATTCTAGGACATGTGATGGCAAACGTGGCATTGATGAGACAAGAGAAGCCACATATATGTTGAAGAGGCTCCATCATTATGCTGATGCTTGTAGGACTCGGAAATAGTGAAGACTTCAGAGATGAGAGCCAAATTTGGCCAGGTAGAGCCCTTTCTCAAGAAATCACAAGTAGCCATTTAGGTGAGAAACATGTTGAGCTCAAAAGTGTAACAGGCCGCAGGAGGTATAAATCGGACCTTCAACTCTAGATTAAAGGATTTATGCAAAGGTATACCTGAAATTACTGGATTGTGGATGAGAGGAGCAACTGAGTCTTGACCTTCATCATGCAAGGAAGGGCAGAGATCTGAAATTGGTTAGCATGTCTGGATCTATGCCTAGTTTTCTTCAGAGTGGCGTTATTACGGTTGAAAAGTTTCCAATGAGGTTGAGGTATTCATGAATAACATGACAAGTAAGATTCTGTCAATTCGTTGCATGAGCTTACCTTTCAGCTCTGGGAGAATTTTTTCTACCCCATTTTGGTTCTGAGAAATGTCTCAGAGCGATAATTCTGGAAACCATTTTATGGCTTTGGAGCTGCAACTTTGGCAGTTGCTTTAGCCAATTTGAACTTGTAGGGTATTCAAGAGGCCAATAATTTCAGTGCGGCATGAAATCCCTTTTCTTCATTGTGGCCTTTGTGTTGCAAGAGGGCAACTGCTTTATCTTCTGAGACCCTGCCAAATGGTCTATTGACTACTTTATAGCATTTTCAGTACGTCTTCCAGATGTTTTTCCTGAAAAGTCTCTATTTTATGGTGATTTAGACCAAGAAGTGTGGGGAAAGGTCCTGAATTGGCAGCTGTACATTTTCCTTATGACTGGAGTAATATTTTTACAAAATGACAAGTCAATGTTTTAAGATAAAAAAGAGCAAAATTAAAAAAATTCAGAGGTGCACTGAAAGGTTTGTACAAATGCAATATCGGAAGTGCATAGAAACGGCACGCCCTAGCAACCCAGTTTCATAGCACATTAGAAAGACAAATGTACACTCACCTTTACATCTGTGCACAAGGACATAAAGCCATGATTTACATGCAGAAGAACTGAAAGAAAACTTTGGGCATGCTTATTCTGAGCCTCCATTTTCTTCTTTCTACGGGATCGATAGTTTGGATCAAGTGTGGAACCAAACTGGAATGATTCTTCTTCAGATCCACTCTCCTCGTCTGTAAAGAAACAAGGTGCATGCAGGTTAAACTACAATGGCCTTAAAACAAAAAGAGCATTGATGCTATTACCCATCTTTTACATCCCCATCATAAAGGACCATGTCTTTTAAGAATAATTCAAAACAAGGTGAGCAATCACTCTGAAACAGTGATAAACCTAAAAGATTACTCAGTCTGCTCCAAACGAGAGACAGAAGACAGACAGTCTTAATTAACTGTAAAAAAAAGACAACAAAGTTAAAGGGGAAGTCTTGGTGACAGATTTGGAAAGATAGTTCACACTGGAACACATAGATTAGTAGAAAAAAGGGAAAAAGAGAGCAATAGAGAATGAATGAAAACAAGAATATGTTTGTGTCTCTGAGGTTTCTGCTTGGTGTGCTATATCATACCCCTATCAGGTGGCGCTCTTATACGTGTTGATCTGGGTGGCGCCAACCTGTCCAGCAATGAGTATACTTGTCAGTACATATGCACTATGTACTACAGATATAATCTTGATTGTGTAATCAGATCAGTCACAGTGCCTCCATCCTGATTTTAGTTTAGAAATCCATCAATCATGTAGCCACCTAAACAAATAATCGTGTATGAAACTGAGTAGACAGCACTGGAAACTTTATTCACAAACCTCTGTAGTAGCAAGGCAAATATAACTGAGAAAAAATTGCAGTTAAGTGCAACCCATTAATACACGGAATGCGAAAACTAGAGCATTGTATCTCATCATCTTAGCTCCAGTGGAGCACATTCATGCAAGTGAGATAACCTGCTGCCTTTTGTGTTGTGGGAAAGATCATTTCTTCCCTCCATTGTGATATAAGCTCAGAAATACTCTACACCTACTCTTGGGTGGTAGCTCAATACTAGGTGAGGTGGCAAATCTGTTCTACTAGCAGATGCAAGGTTGATTCCCCATGTTCCTTTTAGTTTCACTTAAACGTTGCTCAGCATTTAACATAAATAATGCTGGATACATTTACATATGACCTGCTCCAACGGCTGTATGCCAATGTCTATGGGGAAAAAGACAGTGTTTCACCTGATATGAACTAAGGTCCCTATCAGGTGTCCAGTAACTAGCCTATGAAGTTGGTAGCCCTTAGTGGAGAATCGCTGCCTGTAACCCAGTTGGCAGAACCAGCAAATTCTTGACGCCTTCTGTATCTCAAAAGGAATAACAAGGGCAGCTGCTTGACTCTGGGATTATCTAGAAACCTGCCACCAGTGGCTAAACAAGAGCTTTGGTCATCTTAGATCCAAAGATATTCTGAAGTGTCTCTATCCCTCCCACAAAGGAAGATGTCAGTTTTTTGCCAAACATGTCAGGTTGGACTGGGTTGGCAATGAAGAGCTGTCCTGGTGTCAGCATCTATGAGTGCTGGTACTCCACCTTTGGAGACTAGGTGCCCTACATACTGGAAAGTTACATTCACTGTTGGGATGAAAATGCCCCCTGCATTGTGTACAGGTGTGTTCCCCTGCTCTGAGTGCTCCACTGTATGTTATGTTACACTTTCTTATATGTGTATATAAACAAACAATGGTTCGACAACTGTCCAACAAGATCCCATCAAAAAAGTGAGAGCGTTTAGTAAATTCACGCTAGGGAGCTAAATGCATAGGGAATTTATACAATATTCATTTATTTGTAATTTTAGTATTTCGTAGAAAAAAGTTTCAGGTGCTCACATAAGTGACAGTGTGCAGGACGTGACATAAGTGACCAAAGTGAAACAAGACATCACATAACAACAAGGTAGGTCCACATAAATATATACAATAAAACAGGGGAAATTTTCTTGTATGAGTCGACGACGTTTCGATCTATATGAATCTAGATCATCATCAGGACGGGAAGGAGCTTCCTGAAATCAGAGTTTTTTCTGACTTGTAATCATGTTACGTAAGGTACTTCATGAATATTTATATTAACTGCCGGAATTTTTGCACCAATCAATTGAAGACTGCCCTGTTTTTTCACTGTATTCGTACGGGAGCAGCTCGATTTCTCAGTTGTAACTTGCTTGTTCAAGTGGAAATCTAAAGCTGTAGCGGGGTGTGTATCACTTACAACGCAACTTTTACGTCGCAATGCTGTTACAACGCAGCTATTACAACGCAGGATCCATTACATCGGATGCCATTACAACGCATGGCATTACATAGCAGATGGTATTACAACGCATACCATTACATCGTAAGTATTGGTAAGTATATAATTTTTATTTATTTTATTTAATATTATATAATTGATTTAATTATTATTCATTATAAATATAAATAAATAAAAATATTTATTTATGTTTTTAAATATTATAAATTAAATTTATTAATTTAAGTAATTTTTTAAATAAGTATGATTATAGGAGTATATGTTTTGGGGTACTGAGGTATATGTTTTGGGGTGTTTGGTTATTTTTAGGTTTTAGGGCAGGGTTTGGGTTTTGGGGTACAGGGGTGTTTTTAGGTTTCAGGGTAGGGTTTGGGTTTTGGGGTACAGGGGTGTTTTTAGGTTTCAGGGTAGGGTTTGGGTTTTGGGGTACAGGGGTGTTTTAGGTTTCAGGGTAGGGTTTGGGTTTTGGGGTACAGGGGTGTTTTTAGGTTTCAGGGTAGGGTTTGGGTTTTGGGGTACAGGGGTGTTTTTAGGTTTCAGGGTAGGGTTTGGGTTTTGGGGTACAGGGGTGTTTTTAGGTTTCAGGGTAGGGTGTGGGTTTTGGGGTACAAGGGTGTTTTTAGGTTTCAGGGTAGGGTTTGAGTTTTGGGGTACAGGGGTGTTTTTAGGTGTCAGGGTAGGGTTTGGGTTTTGGGGTACAGGGGTGTTTTTAGGTTTCAGGGTAGGGTTTGGGTTTTGGGGTACAGGGGTGTTTTTAGGTTTCAGGGTAGGGTTTGGGTTTTGGGGTACAGGGGTGTTTTAGGTTTCAGGGTAGGGTTTGGGTTTTGGGGTACAGGGGTGTTTTTAGGTTTCAGGGTAGGGTTTGGGTTTTGGGGTACAGGGGTGTTTTTAGGTTTCAGGGTAGGGTTTGGGTTTTGGGGTACAGGGGTGTTTTTAGGTTTCAGGGCAGGGTTTGGGTTTTGGGGTACAGGGGTGTTTTTAGGTTAAATTAAATTAATTATATTATATTAATTACATTTCTTAATTAAAATAATTAAATTAAATACATTATTTTAAATAATTTAATTTAATTACAATCAAAAATATATTTAAATTACATTAATTTAATTATATTAATTAAATAAAATTAATTACAATTTTTATTAAAATTAATTTAAATAAATAGATTTAAATTTATTAAATAAAATTAATTACTATTTTAAAATGTATTTTAATTAAATTTATTAAATTAAATTAATTAAATTAACTTAATTACACTTTTTTTTAAAAAGGTATACTTACCTATACTTACGATGTAATGCCATGCGTTGTAATAGCATCTGCTATGTAATGCCATGCGTTGTAATGGCATCCGATGTAATGGATCCTGCGTTGTAAAAATTCCGATGTAACGGAATGCGTTGTTATAAACCGCGTTGTAGTGACACCAATCCCTGTAGCGGAGCCATAGTCCTCCGAGTACTAATCTCCCTTGGTGGGGGCAGCGCTTGGGGGTCTCAATCCAGAGGCGTATCGCGTCCGATGTACGCGACGCCGGGATGTTTATATACACTTGTTAACCCCAGGTTCAATTTATGGGGTACCCTTGTTCTTAGAACTACACTTTCTTATATAGCGCGCAGCTGCCCCAGCAAAGGGGCGTCCCGGCGCTTAATCAGAGGAGAGGAGGCATGCGCAGCCAATATAAAAGAACATTACACAACCGGCTACTGACAAAATAGGTGAGTCTTGATGGCCTTTCTAAAAGCCAAAAGGTCATTTAAACTCCGGATCTGCAATGGTAAGGCGTTCCAGAGTTTTGCAGCCAGATAGCGGAAAGAACGCCCTCCCATCCGAGCTAACTTTACTCGAGGAATCACAGCCAGACACTGTCCCACCGATCTAAGAGCTCTACGGGGGGAGTACCTTGTCATCAAGGGGCAGAGCATAGGGGGTGAGTCCATTTTCAGAATTTTAAAAGCAAGACACAACGTCTTGAAATGGACTCTCTTATCAATAGGAAGCCAGTGTAGCTTTGAGAGCGTGTTAGTCACTGATTTGAACCGGGGAAGTCCAGTCAAGGCACGTGCCGCTGCGTTCTGGACGCGTTGTAAACGAACCTTCTCCGTCTGGTTAGCTCCCAGAAACAGAGAGCTTGCGTAATCCAATCGTGAAAGGATTGTAGACTGCACCACAAGCTGACGCGTAGGAGGGTCAAAAATTTTTAGTATTGGCCTCAAATTCCGCAAGATTCCAAAACACGTGGCTGCAACTTTCTTTGTGTGGGCAACAAAACTTAATGAGGAGTCAAACCAGACTTCTAGGTTTTTAACTTCGTTTTTAGGTTCTGGAGGGTTGCCAAGAATGTCTGGCCACCATTCCTCACCCCATGCTTCAGCATTTTTGCCGACTACCAGCACCTCCGTCTTGTCAGCATTAAGCTGAAGATAATTAGCCGTCATCCATGCTGTAACTGCAGTAAGGCCCTGCTTAAAGTTGTGCGCTTTTGCCCCAGCTTCGCATCTGTTATCCTGATTTGTGATGTTGGTCATAGCGTCACACTGATCTAGTGTGTGGCCAAAGACCTTTGCCTATCCCTTGAGATGAGTGAGGTTCTGGTCCTGTCCTGTCCTGTGACCTAGAGGGGTGCACCACGAATGCCCTCATTGTACAGACCATGAACTACTGTCCCAGCCATGGCTTTGGCACATAGAGCAGTGGTAGCAGTGCACAACAGTGTTTTATGAATCCAGAGTTTGTTTTATCTGTGTCAATGGAGCGGAGGCCTACTGGCCCACTTATGTAACGTTTTGCTTCTATGTGCTTACACTAGAGCTAACATCCCAATTGTGTGTGCGTGTTCTGTGTATGTGGCCTGCCTTCTATATGTGTGCATGACCCAGAAGAACGGAGGCCTGAAAGATCCATTCTGAATCCCCAAACTTCAATTGAATCACAAGATGGAGGTGATGTTGTTTTCCAAGACAGTAGAAGTATATTTCTCACATTCCTGAAGGTGGAAGAAGGATACCCAGACCCTGATGTGAGGGAAAGGTGAAAAGGCTCTTTTAGAAAATCAATTAGCTTTTTACAGAGCAAGGAGCGGCCACCCTGAGGCACATCATTTAGCAGATGGTGGGGGTTAGGTATGAGGCCCAGCTTTTGATCATAGCTTACAGCACAGCTTTCCAAACTTTTCATGCTGGGGACACACTTTTTGGAGATGCATCATTTTGGGACACAGTAAGGCAGTGTAGCGAGCCCGAAACACCTAAGGGGAGTTCGGGGGCTCGCGCTCTCTCTCTCTCTCTCTCTCTCTCTCTCCCTCCCTCTGCCGGTCTCTCTCCCTCCCTCTGCCGGTCTCCCTCCCTCTGCCGGTCTCTCTCACTCCCTCTGCCGGTCTCTCTCCCTCCCTCTGCCGGTCTCTCTCCATCCCTCTGCCGGTCTCTCTCCCTCCCTCTGCCTGTTTCTCTCCCTCCCTCTGCCTGTTTCTCTCCCTCCCTCTGCCTGTCTCTCTCCCTCCCTCTGCCTGTCTCTCTCCCTCCCTCTGTCTGTCTCTCTCCCTCCCGCTGCCTGTCTCTCTCCCTCCCGCTGCCTGTCTCTCTCCCTCCCGCTGCCTGTCTCTCTCCCTCCCTCTGCCTGTCTCTCTCCCTCCCTCTGCCTTTCTCTCTCCCTCCCTCTGCCTGTCTGTCTCTCCCTCTGCCTGTCTCTCTCCCTCTGCCTGTCTCTCTCCCTCTGCCTGTCTCTCTCTCTCTCTCCCTCCCTCTGCCTGTCTCTCTCTCTCCCTCTGCCTGCCTGTCTCTCTCTCTCTCCCTCCCTCCCTCTGTCTGTCTCTCTCTCTCTCTCCCGCCCTCTGCCTGTGTCTCTCTCTCTCTCTCTCCCTCCCTCTGCCTGTGACTCTCTCTCTCCCTCCCTCTGCCTGTCTGTCTCTCTCTCTCCCTCCCTCCCACTGCCTGTCTGTCTCTCTCTCTCCCTCCCTCTGCCTGTCTGTCTCTCTCTCTCCCTCCCTCTGCCTGTCTGTCTCTCTCTCTCTCCCTCCCTCTGCCTGTCTGTCTTCCTCCCTCCCTCTGCCTGTCTCCCCGTCTCCCTCCCTCTGTCACCTCAACCCAGCTTACAGGGCACACACACAGCCGCACCCGAGTACTTCGCAGGTCTTTAAAAGACAATCTACTTCTTAATGGGGCTTTGCTGTGAATCGCCGGCCCCCATAGAGCAGAGTGTCTCGGAGTTCGCGCTGCTGCGTCAGACTCCGAGACACTCTTTCAAAGGAATGCCTCTTAATTAGCAATAAGTGCCCTTAATACCGGTGGTGTCATCCCGCGACACACCCACCACTTGCAGGTGACACAGAACTGTGTCGGGACACACAGTTTGGAAAGCTCTGGCTTACAGTGTGGCTGATGACAGACAGGTGCGGAAAAATGACACCTCTGTGTGCCCCAATTGTAGGTACGCAAGCAAGATGAGCCTTACAGACAGTAAGGACAACTTCTAAGCCCTCTGATGGGCACCTTGGTGCGTAAGATCAATAAAGTTTTGGACTAAAAAGTTGAACGTAAACTTATGGTAAGTTTATTTCAGCAATCCTTGTACATAATAGTAGTCATTTGATCACGAATTCAAAACATCATCGTCATATTATGGTCATATGATCCAATGAATATAAGTGTTTGCGTTTCTTTTAAAGTTATACATTCAAAGCTGTCCCCGATGCATTTCGTGCTGAGATGCACTTCTTCAGGGGGAATCTGAAAGGTAAAAGGAAACCACATGTAGGGCGCTGATACAGGAGTCCTAGACACACAATGTGTACAACGAAACTAAACAATGGTGAGTAAAGGCGATGCCAAAGTATATTTTAGGCGAGAGGGTGAAAAAACAGTGTGGTTTCATCCGTGGTTAATGGAAAAAGAGCGTGACTAAAGGCCGTTTCAAACGTGAAAGTAACATGCCTGTGTGTTAAAAGATAGTGTCCAAGTTAAGCATTAAACAGCCAAAAAGTAAACCACCAAAGGAATCGAAAAATAAGAATATATAGATTAATCGGCAGAAACACTGTGCAAAATTAAAGTATCTCAAAGTAGAGCACCCGAAATATCAACGTGTGGGATTGTAAAAGCAACGGTGCGTTGGGCATAGGATGCTGCTTTACCGAACTAAGAACGTGAAAAAGCAAAGCTCTTACCGAATATACAAAAGGTTAGACCCATTCCGCAAAGTAATCCAAGTGAGTACCGAGCTCAAATTCGAGAACCCGGAAGACGCCACGCATGCGCGTTGGATGGAGTTAAGAGCGCATGGAGACGAAACAGTGAAAACAGACTTAGCTCGCAACGCGAGTGAAAAGAAAAGAAAAGAAACGAAGGTCTACAATTCAGCAATAAATTAGGGGTGAATATAAGGATCAAATAATAATATAAATCAATAAATTAGCAAACTAAGTGAAGCACAAAGGAGAGGCCTGTGCAGAAGAGAGTGAAATAATAAAGGTACAGGAAACGGTGTAGGTAAAAGAGTGACATGTATCAGAGACAGTACACAGATGAATATAATGAGAAAAACAGGATGATGCAAAGAACAGAGGGAGGGTCACAGAAAAAAATTAATTACTAACACATCCTGGTGTATGCAAGACAAATATACATAAAAGGCAAATGTACATAAAGGTTATCAATCAAATGAGCATGTCAATTTGCAAATAGAACGAATACAATATCGGAATAATATATGTTTAAAGGTAACAACTGTATTCCAATCTGTCATTGAGTCCTTTTGGGTGCATCGCTAGAAGACGGTGTATCCAATATAATTCACGACGTAGCAGATTTTTATTATTGTCTATGTGGGAATGTTTGTCCACTACTTCCAAAACAAGGAAGCGAATTTGGCTCGGATTGTGTCCATGTTGCACAAAATGGGCTGCTACACAAGATTTGAGGTTTTTAGTACGTATGTTGCTACGGTGCTCCGTCAATCTTATTTTGATTTTCCTTTCAGTTTTACCTACATAAGGTAGGCCACACGGGCATTTCAGCATGTATATGACGTTAGTCGAGTCACAGGTGGCATTGACTTTCAGATGAATAGGCGTCCCTTGGGTAGGGTGTGATAGACAATTTCCTGAAATGATACTACTGCAATGGCCACAATTGTGGCATGGTATAGTGCCTTTGTAGGTTGTTTGTTTTTGAGTTGGAAATTGCTTAAGCATGGACGCAATATTTTTAGAGCGTTGGTGTGCAAAAATTGGAGGTTGGTCAAATATCTTGTTAAAGTCCGTTTCAAGTTGTAGCATTTGCCAGTGCCTGCGAATGGATTGTTTGATCTTTGAGGATTGTGTCGAATATTTTGAGACAAATACAACTCGGGTGTCTGATTCTGTAAGTTGTTCTCTGGGTTTTAATAGCTCTTGTCTGGATTTATTCAAGACTCTGGTTCTGGCTGTTTCTGTAACTTCCTCTGGGTATCCCCGTTGTTTGAATTTAGTAATAATGGTGGAACTGTTATGATCAAAATTTTCAGGAGTAGATGCAATTCTTTTGGCCCGCAAAAGTTGCGAGTATGGCAGGTGTCGTTTTAAGCTGGGTTGGTGGAAACTCTTGTAATGCAAGTAGTTATTCCGGTCGGTGGCTTTTGTATAGATTGAAGTGACAAATTGGTTGTTGGTTAATGTGATTTGTACATCCAGAAAAGATATGGATTTTGAATCAAAACTGTAAGTAAATTGAATACGATCATCTACATGATTGAGATAATTGATGGCTTGGTGAAGTTGGTTCTCATTGCCTGTCCACACTAGAAAAATGTCATCAATATAACGGTAATAGGCATGTATGTGTGGTTGCCACAATTGGTGACTCAATATGTATTTGGTCTCAAACGAGTACATGAATAGGTTAGCATATGCAGGAGCCGCACAGTTGCCCATGGCGACTCCTGATAACTGTTGGTAGAATTTGCCAGTTGATGCTTTAAAATAGCTGTGATGCAAAGTATACTGCATGAGTTCCATGATGAAAACTTGTAAGTCCATAGGTTTTTCACTATGTACCAAGGCAGTTTCTAATGCTTCCAATCCCAAATTGTGAGGTATCGACGTATATAAAGAGTTAACATCAATAGTACATAAGATCACAGGTTGATTGGGTTGTATATTGATGTTTTGAAGCTTAATTAGAAAGTCTGTGGTATCCTGTATGTAAGTAGACATGTTTGTCACAGATTTTTGCAAATGTTTATCGATATACTTGCCGGTTGGTTCGTGGATGGAATCACATGTGCTCACTATCGGTCTGAAAGGTGGCTTGGTGGTATGCTTATGAATTTTGGGTACAAGGTAAATGTATGGTATCTGAGGGTAATCTTTGACTAGAAATCTTTTGTCTTTTTCGGTGATGGTTCCAGATAAGACAGCTTTAGTGACGATGGTAATCAGAACCTGCTTGTATTCATAGGTAGGATCAGTATCCAGAAGCAAATATAGATCAGGATTATTCAGATGTTTGTCTAAATGAAGATTGTAGTAGCTGGTGTCTAAGGCTACTAGTGCTCCTCCTTTGTCTGCCTTGCAAATTTTTATGTTGCTGTTAGAAGAGAGTTGTCTTAGTGCTTGAAATTCGTTAGTTGGTAAATTGGAACGGTGTTTGGAGGACGTTTTAAAGATAGTGTGAATGTCTTGTTGTACAGCTATTTCAAATGTGTCCAACACTTTGTGACTCGTAGGTGGGATAAAGGAACTCTTTGGTCTTAATCCCATTAGGGTACTTTGGTCTTGAGTAGTTTGTGGCGGACATACATTAGTGAAGAAATGTCTTAAACGCAAAGTTCTCATGAACTTGTAAAAAGAGATGGTAGTGTCAAGTTCATTAGTGTGATACGTTGGTACGAAATTCATGCCTTTTTGGAGAGCTTGTTGTTGAATATTAGTTAATGGGATTTGTGAAATATTTATTACTAAATTCTGTGACTCCTGGTGGATTTCGCCGGTGGTAAATCGGTGGGTCCTGCGGGACCTCCTGGGTCTGTGATTGGTGCTTGGCCCTCTTCTAAAAAAGAAGAGGGTGTACCATCTGTACGATTTCTTGAGTCACTTGGTAAACTGGAAGTTGACGGCTGGTCTGGTCTTGTGCGGTCAGGTGCACTGGTCCTTGATCTTGGTTGACCTCTGGTAGGTCCTGTTCTTGACGTGTCCTCGGATGATGAGGTGTCTCCTTCAGTTGATCTGTTGGTTTGTGACACCAGCTACTACAATCTTCATTTAGACAAACATCTGAATAATCCTGATCTATATTTGCTTCTGGATACTGATCCTACCTATGAATACAAGCAGGTTCTGATTACCATCGTCACTAAAGCTGTCTTATCTGGAACCATCACCGAAAAAGACAAAAGATTTCTAGTCAAAGATTACCCTCAGATACCATACATTTACCTTGTACCCAAAATTCATAAGCATACCACCAAGCCACCTTTCAGACCGATAGTGAGCACATGTGATTCCATCCACGAACCAACCGGCAAGTATATCGATAAACATTTGCAAAAATCTGTGACAAACATGTCTACTTACATACAGGATACCACAGACTTTCTAATTAAGCTTCAAAACATCAATATACAACCCAATCAACCTGTGATCTTATGTACTATTGATGTTAACTCTTTATATACGTCGATACCTCACAATTTGGGATTGGAAGCATTAGAAACTGCCTTGGTACATAGTGAAAAACCTATGGACTTACAAGTTTTCATCATGGAACTCATGCAGTATACTTTGCATCACAGCTATTTTAAAGCATCAACTGGCAAATTCTACCAACAGTTATCAGGAGTCGCCATGGGCAACTGTGCGGCTCCTGCATATGCTAACCTATTCATGTACTCGTTTGAGACCAAATACATATTGAGTCACCAATTGTGGCAACCACACATACATGCCTATTACCGTTATATTGATGACATTTTTCTAGTGTGGACAGGCAATGAGAACCAACTTCACCAAGCCATCAATTATCTCAATCATGTAGATGATCGTATTCAATTTACTTACAGTTTTGATTCAAAATCCATATCTTTTCTGGATGTACAAATCACATTAACCAACAACCAATTTGTCACTTCAATCTATACAAAAGCCACCGACCGGAATAACTACTTGCATTACAAGAGTTTCCACCAACCCAGCTTAAAACGACACCTGCCATACTCGCAACTTTTGCGGGCCAAAAGAATTGCATCTACTCCTGAAAATTTTGATCATAACAGTTCCACCATTATTACTAAATTCAAACAACGGGGATACCCAGAGGAAGTTACAGAAACAGCCAGAACCAGAGTCTTGAATAAATCCAGACAAGAGCTATTAAAACCCAGAGAACAACTTACAGAATCAGACACCCGAGTTGTATTTGTCTCAAAATATTCGACACAATCCTCAAAGATCAAACAATCCATTCGCAGGCACTGGCAAATGCTTCAACTTGAAACGGACTTTAACAAGATATTTGACCAACCTCCAATTTTTGCACACCAACGCTCTAAAAATATTGCGTCCATGCTTAAGCAATTTCCAACTCAAAAACAAACAACCTACAAAGGCACTATACCATGCCACAATTGTGGCCATTGCAGTAGTATCATTTCAGGAAATTGTCTATCACACCCTACCCAAGGGACGCCTATTCATCTGAAAGTCAATGCCACCTGTGACTCGACTAACGTCATATACATGCTGAAATGCCCGTGTGGCCTACCTTATGTAGGTAAAACTGAAAGGAAAATCAAAATAAGATTGACGGAGCACCGTAGCAACATACGTACTAAAAACCTCAAATCTTGTGTAGCAGCCCATTTTGTGCAACATGGACACAATCCGAGCCAAATTCGCTTCCTTGTTTTGGAAGTAGTGGACAAACATTCCCACATAGACAATAATAAAAATCTGCTACGTCGTGAATTATATTGGATACACCGTCTTCTAGCGATGCACCCAAAAGGACTCAATGACAGATTGGAATACAGTTGTTACCTTTAAACATATATTATTCCGATATTGTATTCGTTCTATTTGCAAATTGACATGCTCATTTGATTGATAACCTTTATGTACATTTGCCTTTTATGTATATTTGTCTTGCATACACCAGGATGTGTTAGTAATTAATTTTTTTCTGTGACCCTCCCTCTGTTCTTTGCATCATCCTGTTTTTCTCATTATATTCATCTGTGTACTGTCTCTGATACATGTCACTCTTTTACCTACACCGTTTCCTGTACCTTTATTATTTCACTCTCTTCTGCACAGGCCTCTCCTTTGTGCTTCACTTAGTTTGCTAATTTATTGATTTATATTATTATTTGATCCTTATATTCACCCCTAATTTATTGCTGAATTGTAGACCTTCGTTTCTTTTCTTTTCTTTTCACTCGCGTTGCGAGCTAAGTCTGTTTTCACTGTTTCGTCTCCATGCGCTCTTAACTCCATCCAACGCGCATGCGTGGCGTCTTCCGGGTTCTCGAATTTGAGCTCGGTACTCACTTGGATTACTTTGCGGAATGGGTCTAACCTTTTGTATATTCGGTAAGAGCTTTGCTTTTTCACGTTCTTAGTTCGGTAAAGCAGCATCCTATGCCCAACGCACCGTTGCTTTTACAATCCCACACGTTGATATTTCGGGTGCTCTACTTTGAGATACTTTAATTTTGCACAGTGTTTCTGCCGATTAATCTATATATTCTTATTTTTCGATTCCTTTGGTGGTTTACTTTTTGGCTGTTTAATGCTTAACTTGGACACTATCTTTTAACACACAGGCATGTTACTTTCACGTTTGAAACGGCCTTTAGTCACGCTCTTTTTCCATTAACCACGGATGAAACCACACTGTTTTTTCACCCTCTCGCCTAAAATATACTTTGGCATCGCCTTTACTCACCATTGTTTAGTTTCGTTGTACACATTGTGTGTCTAGGACTCCTGTATCAGCGCCCTACATGTGGTTTCCTTTTACCTTTCAGATTCCCCCTGAAGAAGTGCATCTCAGCACGAAATGCATCGGGGACAGCTTTGAATGTATAACTTTAAAAGAAACGCAAACACTTATATTCATTGGATCATATGACCATAATATGACGATGATGTTTTGAATTCGTGATCAAATGACTACTATTATGTACAAGGATTGCTGAAATAAACTTACCATAAGTTTACGTTCAACTTTTTAGTCCAAAACTTTATTGATCTTACGCACCAAGGTGCCCATCAGAGTGCTTAGAAGTTGTCCTTACTGTCTGTAAGGCTCATCTTGCTTTCATATTCGTACACCTTCTGGACCAGGAAGGTGATTTTCTAAGCACCTATAAACCAGATTACTGATCTCACTTAGTGTATACACCAGTTTACCCTGGAGTGCAGCGGTTCTTCACATAGTATTTATTCCAATTGTAGGTACCCCAGATTACAGGCTATCCCGTTGTGGGAGGCATTACTCTACATAAAAGATGTGTCCATAAGAGCAGTCTGGAAAGCACAGTTGAAATGAGAACCACCCAAAACCAGATCCTAAAGTCAGTGATTCTACATCTCTTGTCTGCTTCTTTAAGGCCCAGGATCAGGCAAGCATGGCTGCACTGAGTTCCTGCTGAACCAGCCGTTAAAGGTCCAGCACTTCCCCGAGAAGCTGTCCCTGACCACCAGATTAATAACCTCATCATCAACACATTCGCTGAGAAGGCAGGGATGAACTGCTAACTTCTGCTAAACTTGGAAGAAGAAGTGCAGGTTAACAGAGGACGAGATGGACGTCCTCCCAAGAGGACTGCCCGGTTACAGACTGAGAAACTCATTGGCTGAGAAATTGTGAACTGATAGACTGCGCATTAACAAGAGTACTGTGGTAATTTGCACTTAACCTAAACACACTGGAGAGTGATCTGAGAAGGGAAACTCCTGACTATAAGGGAGGAATGGGGCCAATAGTAGAAAGTGGCACCTTGCTACTCCAGTGCTAGGACACTACATTTTATTGAGTGATTCTCATATACGTAATACTTAGTACTAGTGTGAATTCAAGTATTTTTCTTCTAGACAGAGTCATGTGTTGAAAAGTTGTACTCGGCCCAATTGTGCAGTCATACTAGGCCATACCCTGGTACATCAGAGACAAACAAGCTCCGTGATTGGGGCCCAGTAGCCCCAGCTTGCCCGCTAATTTCCCAAAAGGTGTCTGAGATTTACCCACACATGCCAGCACATATATGTTCATGCAACAGCAGCACCGGTCATTCATCCTATGATCTGATACATTTCCACCACTTGCATTGTCTTTTTCTCCTGGAAATGTTGAGCCTCTCCCTGAGGGCTCCAAGACACTGAACCAAAGACAACTAACTGCCTTAGGACCCCAAGCAAAGGCTTCACACAGTACAAATACAAGTCAACAGAACTGCAATGACACTATGGGTTTACAGAAGTTCAAATACGTATTATTAACATCTTCAAAATCTGCATTACAATCCCGATTAGGGTCCTCTGCTCCGGACCGTGCTGGTATGCAATATAAAGCATGCAGCGTTGTAAGAAAAACAATTCCATCCCCGCACCTCGTACCGATGTTCTCCAACTAAAACTCTCCCTCCTCCCCACCATCTATCAATTTTCATCGCTCATCGACCTCACCTCAAACCTGTTAAGTCTGTGTTTCCCACCCTGCACGGGCAGGGTGGGAAACAGAGTTCTTTGTAGTTTTTGCTAAAAAAGGTAAGTAGAAAGCTCCATTGTTTGGTAAATTCCCTTCCTATTCCTCATGCTATAGAAGCTAGTTTCTCCATAGGGTCCACCACAACCTTTCAAGCCACTTCTGCTCCGACGGGGAGCCACTCTGCCCCTACAGTCCTAAGATAGTTTGTTTTGCTCCTAATCAGTCAGTACAGTGGGACTATGTCTGGAATGGGTGACCCAACAGGACCAAATCCGGGCAGTGGGCTAGGGCGCAGACAGTGATAGCCTCCACTCACACCAGGACCATCGTCCAGAAGGAGCTCAATACTGGACATGACCATAGAATGTGTGGCAGTGTTCCTCAGAAGCTCAAATAAGATTCATATATTAAAACTGCTGTGCATTTATAATGACAACAATCATTAATTGAGTCCAGTCATTATTAAACATGGCTCTATCACGTTACTAATTTGATCTAGGCGTCCCTTCCCCAGACCACTAACGAGGCCCAGGAGAGAAGCATATCCCTACGGTGCCTTACATCTTATTTTGTTTTACTTTTAGGACAAGGGGACAGAGTCCCTGTGTTATAAGGTGATGGCCACAAGGTTGCGATCAAACAATTACAACTCGTGGTTGAGCTCGCAGATCCATTGAGGATTTTCCAAGGTGTGAAAAATACATACATGTTTAGGCTTAATTTCTCAAAAACTACCGCATGGATTAACACAAAATCACAAAAAGCAGACTTTCTGTATCAAGATCTAGCTTTCTGCCAAATGTTGTGTAATTCCATTCAGCCGATTTTGAAGTATCACTGCTCAAACAAAAGACTTTTGGGAGGGACCCTAGCTGTCTAAGCTCCCGTTAAAATCATCAAGCTGAAACTCTCCAAGAAGAAGCTGAGGTGGGTGAAACTTTTTTCTGGGCCGTTTCATGATAATTCATCAAAGAGTTCCTCAATTATTAGCAAACCAAAAAATAAAATGGAAACGTGGTCCTAACTAGAACTACCTTGGTGCGACTGGGAATTTTAAGCACCCCGGCGGGGCCAGGGGCCAGGGATCAATGTATTATTAATTGTAGAGTAGTGGTGGATTTTTGAAAATAATGTTTTTTAGAGAGTTCTGTGGATCCACCGCAACGCTTAGCGCGACACCCATAGAGGCTCAAAGCGGTGCAGAGGATCCACCGTGATGCTTAGCACAACACCCCTGAAATACTGTGGCGAATCCACAAAGCATGTTTTTTTTTTTACAAGGTTGGGTTGGATAAAAGGCAAGACCACAGGCCAGGTCAGGCCCCGTGCCCAACCCCACACCCTACATGGCCAAAAGTTATGTGCAGCAGAGGGTTGAGCACCTTTGGGGTGTTGGGATCAGGGCCTGGCACAGGCTACGTCCTGCAGTCAACCAGACACTGCATATGGCGAAGGGCATTTTAATTTACGTTAAAAAAACACAGAAATTCACTGGGAAAAAAACACAAATGTTAAAGTGATTGTATAGTAGCCTACTTTATAATAAAAAAAAACCTTAGAAATTCATTGAAAATAACAAAAATGCAAGGGATGTTATAGTTAACTGCAAACAGAATGTTTTAAACTAATAAAACCACTGAAATTGACCAGTTATAGTTATCTCAACTATAACTCGTGCCCTTAAGTAACTATGACTCTCGCTCTGGCCATGCTTCGCCTCGCTCTACCCACGCATATTACATCACTCATGACCATTCCAAGAACTTCATTGATAACATACCTAATGACATCTGAAATTACATAATTGATAACACTGTGCATGACAAGGATGAAAATTATAGTTACTCTAGGGCATCAGTTATAGTTAGTTGAGACGAATAAGTTACTTACCTTCAGTAATGCTTTTTCTGGTAGATACAGTATCTGCCTGTGGATTCCTCACCTTGTGAATATCCCCTTGCGTCAGCAAGATTAGGAAATTCTTTTGTAGCTTCGCGCCGACGTGGACGACGTCACAGAGGCACGGCATCGCGCGCGACTCCGATGACATCACCGAAACCATAATAGGCCCACGCTGGCGTGATGACGTCAGTTCCGTCATTTTTTCGGTGCCTTTGAGGCACACGGACGGACCGACCGACAATAGTAGATATATACACAGTATACAATAGTCAAGATAACACGCACAGTGTAAGGACAATGCAGTAATTCAAGAACAATAACATATATACAATAAAACATAGCCATTATCTAAGGTATAGAAGAGTGGACAACGGGGAGGCGGGTGGGCATGTGAGGAATCCACAGGCAGATACTGTATCTACCAGAAAAAGCGTTACCGAAGGTAAGTAACTTGTTCTTCTGATAGATACATCTGCCAGTGGATTCCTCACCTTGTCCCCACTCCCGGAGGAGGGTGTCCACTCTCCTATACCAGAAAATCTTGAAGGACAGAGCGCGCAAAATGTCCGTCCCTCCTCATCTCGCTATCCAAGCAGTAATGCTTTGCAAAAGTGTGGAGGGAGGCCCATGTCGCTGCTCTACAAATGTCCTCTACAGGAACACCTCTAGACAAAGCAGATGTTGATGACTTTGCTCTAGTAGAATGAGCCCTTATACCCTCTGGAGGTTCCTTACCAGCCAGGGCGTAGCAGATCTTGATGCATAGAATGATCCATCTTGAGAGTGTGCGCTTGTGCACAGCTCGTCCTTTCTTGCAGCCAGCAAATCCCACAAAGAGCTGGTCATCCACTCGATAGTCTTTAGTTCTATCAAGGTAAAAGCTCACTGCCCTCTTAGGGTCCAGACGGTGAAGACGCTCCTCCTCCTTAGAAGGGTGAGGGGGAGGATAGAAGGTAGATAGGGTAATGGACTGTCCTAAATGGAAAGGAGTAACCAGCTTAGGCAGAAAAGCATCCCTGGTCCTAAGACCCATTCGTTCAGCATGAATGGTCAAGAACGGGGACTTTGAACTAAGAGCTTGAAGCTCACTTACCCTCCTTGCCGAGGTAATTGCGACAAGAAAACCAGTCTTAAAAGACAAAAGTCTCAAAGGACACCTGTGTAGGGGTTCAAACGGAGAACCCATTAAATATGTAAGAACCAGGTTCAAGTCCCATTGAGGCACAATAAAGGGAGTAGGAGGAAACTTATTTGTTAAACCCTTTAAAAATCTCAATACAATAGGAGATTTAAACAAAGATGGTTAATCCGGTAAACAGATAAAAGCCGATAAAGCTGATAGATATCCTTTTATCGTAGCTACAGCAAAACCTTGCTGCGCCAATGAAAGCGAAAAATGACGTATTTCTGACAACCGAGCTCTCAAAGGATCAACAGAATTCTCTCCACACCAGGATACAAATTTAGACCACCTATACGAATGAATGGACTTGGTGGAGTCACGCCTAGCTGATAAAATTACATCCACCACATCAGGTGGGAGAGAAAAGGAATTCAGGTTGCCCCGTTCATTCTCCAGGCATGAAGGTGTAAGGTCTGGAGGTGGGGGTGTAGAACCTGCCCCTCCATCTGAGAGAGGAGGTCTGCCCTGAGAGGGAGACGGAGCGGCGGGCACGAGGAGAGGTGGAGAAGATCTGTGTACCACACCCTTCTTGGCCAATCCGGGGCGATCAATATTACTTGGGCCCGGTCTTGGCGAATCTTCCTCAGAACCCGAGGAATCAAGGGTATGGGAGGAAATGCGTAAAGGAGTTGCGAGTCCCAACTCAACTGAAACGCGTCCGCCAAGGCTCCCTGCATCGGATACTGGAGACTGCAGAATGACAGGCAGTGAGCATTCTCGTGAGTGGCGAACAGGTCCACTCGAGGAGTTCCCCACGTCCGAAAGACATGACAAACTACCTCTGGATGAAGCCTCCACTCGTGGTTGGCGGAGAACTGCCGACTGAGACTGTCTACGCGCACGTTCTCCGGCCAGATGATTTGCCGTCAGACAAATCTGATGGTCCTGAACCCAGGACCAGAGACGCAGAGCCTCTCTGCAAAGACACTGCGACCCTACTCATCCCTGTTTGTTGACATACCACATCGCGGTGGTGTTGTCCGTCAGGACCTGAACCGACCGCCCGCGAAGGGAAGGGAGGAAGGCCTTGAGCGCCAGACGTATCGCCCGCAATTCCAGAAGGTTGATATGAAGCAACCTTTCCTCTGGAGACCAAAGACCCTTGACCTCCAGATCCCCTAGAAGAGCACCCCAGCCTCGAGTGGATGCATCCGATATCACTGTGGCCACAGCTGGAGGCAGTTGAAAGGGCTTTCCTTGAGACAGGTTGCCTTCCACTCCCCACCAAGTCAGATCCGCTGCAGCATCTCTGGAGATCCTCACAGACTCCCTGAGATCTCCGTTGTGTTGATACCACTGCCTGCGGAGGCACCACTGGAGCGCCCTCATGTGCCTGCGTGCATGGTTGACCAACAGAATGCAGGAAGCCATCAGACCGAGCAGGCGAAGGACCTTCAGGACTGGAACGACCACTCCATTGAAAAATAAAGGAATGTCGCGAATCCTTTGAGGAGGAGGGAATGCACGACACACAGTTGTGTCCAGTACCGCACCTATGAACAGGTTGCGCTGGGAGGGCACCAGGTGAGATTTGGGTACATTTATCTAAAAACTCAACCTGTGTAACAACTGAGTGGTCTCTTGCAGATGATGGAGCACTATCTCTGGAGACTCTGCTTTGATCAGCCAGTCGTCCAGATAAGGGAATACCGGAATCCCTGAACTTCTGAGATGTGCAGCCACCACAGCCATCACCTTGGTGAAGACTCGAGGCGTAGTAGTAAGACCAAACGGAAGGACCGCAAACTGGTAGTGTTGCAACCCCACCGTAAAACGGAGATACTTCGCGTGCGAATTCAGGATTGGGATGTGAAAATACGCATCCTGCAAGTCGATCGACACCATCCAGTCTTCTTCCAGCCGCGCTTGAAGAACCTGTGCAAGGATGAGCATCTTGAACTTCTCCTGCTTCAGGTAAAGGTTCAAGATCCTGAGATGCAGGATTGGACGAAGCCTGCCATCCTTCTTGGGGATCAGGAAATACCGGGAGTAGCACCCCTGACCCCTTTCCTGCTCTGGAACCACCTCTATTGCACCCTTTTTTAACAGTACCTGTACCTCTTCCTGAAGGAGCAATAGATGGTCCTCTGAGCAAAATCCCTGGCAAGGAGGGTAATTGGGAGGGAATCCCCGAAAGGGAAGAGCATACCCATTCTCTACGAGATTGAGAACCCAAAGATCTGATGTAACCAATTCACAATCCCGTAGAAAATAAGTAAGCCAACCCCCTACAGGACCCACATGATCCGGAATGGCGGATCTAGGGCAGCTTTGCTGTTGTAGGTGGGGGGTGGGTATTAGAGGAGGAAGTAGAGGAGGAGGAGGCTTGACGTCCACGTGGATGACCCCTTTGTCTACCCCTGTAGGACTTGTACAAAGGATTTTGTTGTTGTTGCTGCTGTTGGTTCTGCTTATAGGAATGAAAAGTAGACCTTCCAAAACCCTTGTACTTCTTGGTGAAAGAGCCTCTAGTCTGCAGACCCAAAGATCTTGCTGTCGCCCTACTATCTTTAAACCTTTCCAAGGCAGCATCAGCTTTCTTCCCGAAAAGGCCTGTGCCATCAAAAGGCAAATCCATCAGAGCAGCCTGAACATCAGTTGAAAACTCGGAGGTCTTTAACCAAGCAGCTCTTCTAGTGGCAATCGAAGACCCCATGATCCTAGCCACTGAGTCCGCCGTGTCCATACCACTTTGTATGACCTGACGAGCTGCAGCCTGTGTGTCAGATACCACTTCACTAAAGCTCTTCCTATCCTCCTCAGGATGCTTAGATGTTAACTGCTTCACTGTGTCCATCAAAGCATGAACATATCTGCCTAGCAGACAAGTAGCATTTGTAGATTTAAGGGCCATACTACTTGACGAAAACACCTTTTTCGCATTTTGATCTTGCTTTTTAGAGTCTTTATCTCCAGGAACCTGGGGAGAAGCACCTGCCAATTTCTTTGAACAAGCAGCCTGGCAGAGCCTGGCCTCTCTGGCAGAGGATGAATAGACAAGAATTCAGGATCTCCAGGTGCCACCCTATAGCGTCTTGCAACTGATTTTGACACCGCAGGGGCAGTAAGAAGCCTCTGCCAGACTTCCAATATAGGTTCAGTTAGAGCCTCAGTAAATGGTAGAGTTGGCTCAACCACAGAGGACGGAGAATGGAGAACCTCCGTAAGGATGTTAGACTTATACTCCACAGATGGTAAAGTCAAATTTAAGAGTTCTGCAGCTTTCTTAATCACCACATGGTAAGGAGCCATATCCTTAGAAGGAGTACCAGATACAGCGGGCAACTCCCATTCCGGTGAAAGTTCCAAACCACTTGCATCCTGCAACTCTTCAAAGTAATCCTCCTGATCCTGAAGTTCGCCTTCTTCAACCTCAGGTTCCTCATAATTCCTCTCCTCCATAAGGCGCTGCGCTCTACGCCGCGACCACTGTATCCGAATCGACGTCGTCGGATCCGGTAAAGACTCCGACAGAGTCGGAGCCGGCGTCGAATGAGGAGCTGGAGCCGCCTTTGAATGAGAAGCTGGAACCGGCGTCGTACCTCGATTTTGATCCCGAGGTCGCTCCGGAGCCGGCGAAGCCGTGTGCGGAGTCGATGACCTCGGTGGAGCCGAGCTATGTCACGGTGGAATCGGCGCCGGCATAAACGGCAAGAAAGGCGCCGGAGCATAAGCTTGAGGCACGCCCAGATTAAATGACAATGGACCCATGGGACCAGCCGGTGCACCAGAGGGGTACATTGCTCTCGCATATACGCCATACATGGCGTTAAGAAAATGCGAAGGGTCCTGACCTGGACCAGGAAACTGAGGGTACGAACCCACTGGTTGCCCCTGAAGAGGCTGTACCGGATTAGACTCCTCCTGTTCCACTTGTTCCTCGGGTTGGTGTACCGGAGTCGCCGAATCCTGAGGAGCCTCAACTTCCTCTTCGTCATGCACCAAAGACTGGTACGGCTCCGGAGACGGATTCGATTCCGGATTCGGTGTTGGAACCCGAGACTGCAAAGGCGAGGCCACACCTTCAGGCTTACGAGCCGAAGAGGGAGATGTCATGCCCTTATGATGTCTTCGAGAAGATGACTTTTTTTTCGAGTCCGACTCCCTGCCGGAATGGTGTCTCGAACTGTGCTTCTTCCTCTTCGAGGAACCCAAAGCATGCCCCGAAGCCGACCTCGAAGCCGACTCCGACCGAGACCTCGACCGCAACCTCGTCTTCGACTTCGACCGTCTTTATCTTGACCTCGAAGTCCTCTTTGTATCCTTACCCTTAATTTTGGCAAGAAGGAGTTTCGCCTCTCGTTCTCGAAGAGCCTTTGCATTCATCTTCGAACAGGAACGACAACCCTTGACATCGTGATCCGAGCCCAGACACCACAAACAGTCACCATGAGGATCAGTAATTGACATCATCCTGGCACACGAGTCGCATGGCTTAAATCCTGTCTTCTTCGATTACATCTTCGACGGTAGACAGCACTCCAAACAGATACAGAACAAAAGTTCACAATAGTAACAAAGTTACTATCCGGACAATGGAAGAAACCGTTAGCGTCGACGACGCGGAAAAAAGGGAACTGACGTCATCACGCCGGCGTGGGCCTATTATGGTGTCGGTGACGTCATCGGAGTCGCGCACGATGCCGTGCCTTTGTAACGTCGTCCACGTCGGCGCGAAGCTACAAAAGAATTTCCGAATGTTGCTGACTCAAGGGGATATTCACAAGGTGAGGAATCCACTGGCAGATATATCTATCAGAAAACTATGACTGGTCAATTTCTGTGGTTTTGTTAGTTATAAAAAGACTAGGTGGTGCATTTCCAATTCTAGGGAAATCACGAAACTCAAAATAATATACGCAAAAAAGTCCTCTCAGGGCATTATTGGAGGCTCCTTCAAGGAGCAGTGAATAATAAATGAGCAGGTTCTGGCACTCCATCCAACCAGTACACCCTTTTTTGAATAATAATTTAGGAGGGTGCATGCGGCCCCACTCCCTGTGCCTTTACAGTCCCTGGCTACCCCATCCCCAGGAGCCTTGCTGATTTTTTTGTAGGGAAGGAATCGCACAGCCACCTCCTCAAGCTCCTGAAGGGCCCACAGCCATTTTCTTTTTTTATGGAAGAGGGGAGCATGCCCCCCCACGCCTCTACCGGCCCCAGGGACCCCATTCCCTGGAGCCTAATATGGGCTCTAAGGTGCTCAACCAGGGCACCAACAGCAAACAACATCTGCGGATACCCTCCCCTAGCCAAAAAGTGACCTTGGGGCACCCACATAACACTATGTTGCGGCAGGGGGCAGCCCCAGGCCCCCAAAGCCCTGCGGGCTCCCCACATACACCCATCTTGGGTGCAGCAGGAGCAAAGATTGATGCCACCGGCAGGAACAGGTATTTTTCCGTACTCTTGTCAGGCAGGTACAATCTCAGTTACACTGCCTAAAAGAGAGCGGGCTGGGAAACAAATGACTGCTCCCACCCGGCAGGGGCTTTTTTCCAGCTCCAGCCGGTTGGGAGCAGACAATTTTTCTCTACCACACTCTTGCGGAACACCACAGTGGAGCAGGCCCTAGGGATGGGTCCTCGGACCTTCAGAGGCTCAGGGAGTCGGGGGCCCACGCCCCCCTTCTTTAATATTTATGCCAGGCCCAAGGGGATGGGGTCCCCGGGGCAGTGATCGGCTCAGGGAGGGTGGCTGCATGCATTACATTATATATATATATATATATATATATGCAAATATTATGCAATCGTAGTTCCTGTCATAGGGAAATGGTATTAAGACCAGTGCAAATATAACCCATATGAAAAACCTTACAGTTTGCTCAGGTGTTAGGTTTCAAAGACACCAGTTATAGGTCATGTAGATATGCCATGACGGACCACAGTGTCAGGGATAAACGGACAATGAAGTAAGCTAAAGTATTAGATCATTTGGGCACCCTATCAGTGTGTTCTGTATTATGCTAGAAGACAGCTTGTAGCAGTCCTCAAAGATAAGTTCTTAGTGTGGGTGACAAATCACCCCACACTATTCCACAGATTGCTTCCCTGAATTAGTTGGCTTGTCCAATAAGAAGTTAGATTACCTTGTGCTTGCACTCATACAAGAATCAGAAGTAAAAGAGGTCCCCTACCCAAAGCAACCACATTTCTGAACTAACAATGAAATAGAATGAAAGAGTGTTAAAATGTACATGGGGTGCTGAGGCACTACCAACACAACCTTTGCAGGCCATTGCCAGAAAAATGTGAGTTGAACCTCTGGCACTGCTTGAAGACTCTCAATAAAGTAAAGTAATATATGATATACCAGAAAATGGCCAAGGAAGTCTGAAGCCAGCAATTCATAAGACTGCAAAAAGGCAACTAGGTCTCCAGACACAACACTTGCGCAAGAAGGATCATGACTGGCAGTGCAAAAATGTCCAGCATTTTCAATCAGACAAAAGGAACAGAGATGTGATAGTGGGTAAGTAGTGATGCTCCTCTGGCACATACTTCTGTGAGCCACCATTCTATCTTACTCTTTTGATTGATAAGCAAATGATTTACCACACTTCTAAATCACCCTCTACAACATTTCTCTTTTGGCACTGTAATGCATTGGTGCTTGAAGATGGCCTGACTGAGCGTGCTAAAGATGGTGACAATGAGGGACATTTAGGTGCTGGGACAGGTTTCCACCATTTGAGAAAAAATGTTTTTCCTAAAGTCCAAAACCACAGGTAAGTTAACTTCTTGTCTGATTTCAAGTGGTGGGGTGTTCCAGTATCCTTGTCAAAAGTATGAGAAACTCCTTACTTCTACCTACTGTCACTGACATGTAATAGCTGTAATTATATCCTCAGAACATAAGGGTCAAGAGGTAGCCACAGCACCTAGAATACTATGTTACATTTGTAGTTAGGTGGAAGGATGGTCTACAAACTGTGAAAGGCCATGAGGAGTGATGCCAATGTTTGGTGCCTGCTAGGAATAAATAAGTGATAGATAGGAAATTAATTTACAAACAAATGGTATAGGAATGCAAGGATAATTCAAAATCCTACATTAGTGCCATGCTTAACCTTCAACAATGACCTGTTCTGCATTAGATGTACAGGACATCAGTATTTAATTCAATAAGCTTTATTCGATTATTAAAAAAGAATAATCTTAAAAGCAAGTCCTCAATATCAGAGATATAAAACATGTTTACATAACAGATCCAGTTTAGTCTAATATGCATAATAAAAATGAGTCAACAGATGTGTCCCACAATATAAAACGCTAAAGACATCCTATGTAAGAGAGTCAATTTAAGAAGTGTAGAAACGTACACATATCAGGTGAAGAAAGCATGTGTACATATAATAGTGCAGGCATACAAATGCTCAATGAAGCACTACTACGGTACAAGATCAAAAAACTTCTAATATAAATACAATACAATTTAAAGAAGAATACAAAATGCGCCAGGGTTTGCATGGAGTATTCATCGCAAGGCCAAATGAGGATTGCTGATGGATTGAATTGGCCCAAGGGAAAGCAGAGCAGGCTATTAAGTATTCCAAACCTAAATCTGGTCAAGAGCATCTTGTCCGATGTATTGGTCACCATGTCAAGGTAAGACTTCAACTCATAGTTCGGATCAATATATAACCTTCATTGGCGGGTCTGTGATGGTCAACCATTCCTCTTTCGCCTTTCCTGGCACCCATGAAATGTATTTTAACCCAGTGTTTATCCTTTACATACAAGTTATCTAGGTTTGAAAAGATGGAAGGCCTGTCTTGCTTGTTACAAACATCCTTGATATAACGTAACCATGAGATCTGAAGACCCCTGTCTCATGACAGGCAGTCTATTATAATCTCCTTCTTAAAAAAGGCCTACAGATAGCACAAAATGGAACACCACAACATGGGGGGTGGGGGGGGGGGCAACTTAGTATCATCCTCAGCATGAGATAACCCAAGTTCCTCATGAACTGCATACATTGGATACCTGAGTTGGTGGCCCAGTATACACCAGCATACGCTGTTTTCCTCAACCTGCAGGTATTTGATGGTCTTATAGTCCCACACACCAGAGCCTTAAGTTAGGATAGGGATAGATAAGCATTTTATTTTGTGAATTTCAATAAGTGGCTCTATGGGTTTATTCCAATTTTGGAGGATAAGTTAAATAAAAACTTCAACCATCTCTCGGCCAAACAAGGTACCCAGAACCCCTGGGAGTGAAAAGTGACCCCCCAAATAGATGTGTTAATGTGTTCTTGCAATTGGGGTACCATGTAAGGCAATACAACGTGAATTACATTTCTTAGGGCCACATGCCATTACAAAGTTTTTGGTTATATTAGTGGCCAGACCCAAGGCATTTAAAATGGTCTAGAGCCCTTTTGACATTTTAGATATTAAACAGCATTGTCCACATTCAACAAAACAGGGATGGCCTGCACATTTCCGGCTGCCATGTCCATTCCTTTGCTTGCTATGGCCAAGGCAACCCTACTGCTGTATAAGAATAGGATGGGCACTAGGGCACATCCCTGTAGGACTTTATGTCCTAAGCCAAATAACTCTGGGCATTCACTGTTTGCACCATACCAGATGCGAGCAGGCAAACTGCTGTAAACCCCCATGGACTCTGGAATGGCCCATAATCTATCCACACTGTCGAACACGCAAAAGAGGTCCACATAAGCTAGATAAATAGAGCTAAGTTTGGCAACTGTCTACTTACTTATTAGGAGGTGCGGGTTTAGCCACTGTTCCAACATGCCCAATCTAGTCCCCAATCCATACTACACACAGGAGATAACATGATTATCAGTCACCCACGATAATAATTAAGGCTAACTCTACCTTTGACTTCCACAGAGCAATCTAGAAAGGAAAGCGACCTATATCAGCATGGGGACATACAATTTCCTTTTCTAAGGACTGGGACAACATTAGGTGAATGTCAGATCTCTGCCAGGCCTTTTTGAAAGCTAGGTTGGCATAGCTGGTAATTAAAGGAGCTCACAGGGCCACCTCCAGTTTATAAAGATCCATGAGCACTCCTGCTGGAAAAGACCAATTTATTCCAATCCCCGTCCGATTTCCATTTGCAGATAGCCCACTTACAATCTCTTCTACATATTTTATGTGTTTTATTTTGACATCTAATGTCATAATGTTCTACATAGTGAAATTGTGTCCTTATCCCTGGGCTTAAAAAGCAATGCACCACGTAGGTGTTTGTTAGCTTGCCTACATGTCTTGGCAAACCAAATTTAGTGGGAGATCTTAGTATGATCTCGGGGCTTCAGCAAAAGACCTCTGATGGTATGTCCCAAAGTCACATAAGTATTGACATTGTAAACTACGCCACTTTCCTGCTTCAGACACGTAGACAACAATTGTGCTGAATTCTGACAGAGGCTTGTTAGTTGACGTGGAGGCAGCATACAGGCAGAGCAGAGTTGAAGAGCAGTGAGCCGGGCAGGACGCTAGGAGGTCCACGACCAGCACAAATTCCTGGCTTACCGGAGCAGCCAAAAGCAGGTGAAAAGGAGGGGAAAGGCAGGGTTGGAAGTGTGAGGCAATTAGAGTAAGTTAAGCCTGGATGCCCTCTCCCCACTTCCACATTCTCACCCCTATGCTGCCATCTTCCGCCAACTGATACAGCCTGCGCCCGCTCTGCCCCAGCCATCGCCTCATCACTAAAATATCCAGCCTCCCCGTCAAAACCTTTGGCTTCCAGCATCAGAACATCTGGCGGATGGAGAGGGTGGAGGAGAGTACCTAGCCGCATTAGCAGTCACTAACCAGGTTGATGCCAGGTGCACGGAGGCAGCTGGGCTAGGACCCGGTGTGGCTTGCACTATTTGGTGCTCCCAGCTGCTAGCCCAGCCCTTCTGCTCTGCTTCAGAAACACAGCTCCACAGTGCTCTTAATGCCCTTAACTCTCCCACCTACTAAACCTAAGGACCAAAAGCAGAGCGAGGGAAGTACTAACATCCCTTATTTAGCTACCTTCCACCTACAGCACCTCATGTAGCGCACTACCACTGTGGTCTAGTCTGAGCATGCAACCTCTGAAGGGGGCACAGTGGACATTGGGGGACTGTGATTAGTAGACAGCAGTCAGTGCGGTTTAGAGAGGGCTAGCATCAAGAGGAGGAGGAAGAAAATAAAGGATAGAGTGAGAAGAAAAAAGGATGCAACTGTCCTGCCTGCCCACCACCTCCATAACACACTTCCTCCCTGGGTTCGCTGCGTGGCCAGTCATACCATCCCATCATTACTGGGTCTAAGAGCCTGAAAGTTGTCAAACCCACCACAGCACAAAGGAAAAGCAAGCTTAGCCCTCCGATGCAGCTAAATCCGTAATGGTGCAAGGAGAAGGTCAAAGAGCTTGTATGTCGCAGATACCCAAAAGGCTTGCTGACCCAGTACTGTCCCTTTGGCAGAATCACAGCCTGGGCAGCCAAGAAAAAACTGCAATGCTGAAAGATTAAAAAATGAATAGAGGGGCCGCACACAAGGCTAAGAGCAACTAAGTCGTCTATGACTCCCAAGAACCCTGTAAAATGAAACAAGGAATGGCCTAAAACAACATGCCTTGCAAACCATATAACGTAGGGCAGAACCTGAGCCTGGCGCACCTCCCAGAAAAAGGCACAAAAGCCCTTCATTTTGAAGTTTCACAGAAAGAAATGCAACAACAAATTCCCTCAACCTGGGCGAGGAAGTGTCCCCAGCCAACAACCCGGCTAATAACAAGCCTGATTATGTTCTCCAGGGACTCTCTGCTTGATCTGTTTTCCCCTCATACAACCCAGCCAAACACTAGGGATTCAAGGAATCAAAAATTGAGTTCCCCATCGCACCTAAGTTCAGCAGGCACTTTCCTATTGAGGTAGCACCAACTAGGAGTAAGGTGGCATTGGAATCTGGCACAGAATATGCCCAGCTTAACACCCGGACACCTGCCCCCACAGCACAGCCCAGAGGTCCAATGCTGATTATATTCACCAATGAGACCCTTCACCACGCATTAGATCTGCCTTAGGACTGCCCCACACTGCCTCCCAACTAGAGGTATACAGCATACAACAGCCAATGCTGCCCTGAAAGAAACTATATTGACAGCAGCAGAAGTGACTGTTAACCTTATTACTGAGGGAAGCTTCTTCAAGGGCATTGCACCAAATTAGCATCAAGCAGTTGATCAAAATGACAGCTGGACTGCCTGCTCCATACAATTCACAAAGTTGTAACAGTCTTAACCTATTGTTTACATAAACTGGAGTATCAAGTAGACCTCATAAATACGTTAGCCGTATTTGTGTCAGGCAGAGATGCGAAACTGGAGGTCCTGAACAGCCTGATTACAAGGGCACAGGCAGAATCTGGTGTTTTTTAACAGCTGTGGCTACTTCCCCAAATTGACAAGGTGAGTGAATGTCCTTCTAGTAAGACCGAAGTAATAACGGCATTGAAATCGAGACCTACATCGCCCACACATCAGGTATCCAATCCTGACCCATTCACCAGAGACTCAGTCTTGGCAAACATAATCAAAAGTGAGCTCCCTTTGGCTCCCAGCACGTCGACCTCCAGTGAGCCTCCTCATGCTGAAGCAGCAGCTAGCTTAATTGATGCCCATCTACACCAAAAGAGGGCACCATTAGGAAAATCAGCAAGACTAACCCCCCCAGAAATTAACAGGTCTGCCATTGGGGACGACAGACCACGACCCTAAAGGGGAAAGGAAAAGGAAGGGCCAAAGGCAAAGTAAACTCCTGAAATTGAAGAAATGTCCACGGGAACAAAAGAGTATAACTTCTTCCCCATTTTTACACCCAGGATAAACCAACAAAGTCACCTTAGGTAAAGCATCAAACTACTATAACTGCCACGCATGATGCCCGAGCAAAACACTCAAACTCTCATACAGGAATCTGCGGATGAAACAACCCCCCCAGGTCCCCTGACCAAGGTCAAAACAACGAGTTAGCCACTGCATCTCGGCAAGGAGCAGCAGAGAAAATGGGAGTGGAGGAATGGCCGAGATCTCCTGACCCCTACTCCATCAACCACCAACAGTATGTTCAAACAAATTTTTCTGCACGTCGGGCTACCATTCGCCTAGTATGTGGTTTGGGTGAGGAGGAACATCCTGACCTACAGGCTTGCATGCCCACAACTCAGCAAGATGCACCACAAAGCCCATTTGCCCCAACCACTCCGAACCCGCAGGACCAACAGGATAAAAGAGCCAACTGTAAAACTGAAGAGACAACCACACCCAACCCTTTCTTAGCCCCAATACTACTGTTTTACACAGAATATGAAACACAAAGCAACCAAGACACTTTACATAGAGGCAACATTCTTACTTTGCTACACACCTTCCCAAACCTGGAACACAGTGGATCCTAGGAAGCAGTATCCGTAT
This sequence comes from Lissotriton helveticus, assembly GCF_964261635.1. NCBI lineage: Eukaryota > Metazoa > Chordata > Amphibia > Caudata > Salamandridae > Lissotriton > Lissotriton helveticus. The sequence goes on from NC_136070.1 coordinate 374,830,031, forward strand.
AATTTGTACCAAGATGAGGCAAGCAGGATAAAGTACCAACACTAATAATGTGAGTTTACCCAACAATTACACGGCTTGTATTAGCGAAAAAGTAGTAATTCAAACTAGGGGATTAAGGTAACGGAATATCGGAAAACTGCCTACCCCACTTCCTTGTATTGGAGCCTAGTAGCGGAACAAGATCACTATTAAGACTGCCCCATTACTTGGCTACAGGAAAAAACAAGACCTTACTGCACCTTGAAGTGCACAAGAGGAGCAACCCCTAAACCTGTTCCTGGCATAACTACGTTTCCCCTACAAATCACCATAGACAACGAGGAGATCCTCACAGACCACTCTCTATTGTATACCACTGGCCAGAGCTGGGCTGGCAATCAAGAATAGGGGTCCCCCCATCGGAGGGAACACGGATAGTGATGCATAGCCTAGATTGAGCAAATCTTGATCCCAGTGCCTTAGTCTGGTCCTGGCTGCCATCAATCCTGTATCAGAGAGGTAAAACGGAGTCCCAAGGTGCGGAGAGACTTAGGGATGACCGAATGCTCATGGAATGTTAGCGGCCTGAAATCACACGTAAAACATTGTGATGCCACTCATTTCCTACAAAAGTAAGACATCCTTACCCTCTAGGGAACGTGGGCACTTGAGTCAACCCCATTAATTGGATTTATTGAGTTTTCACACTGCAGAAAAGAGGAAGCTCAAAGGCAGACCAAAGGGATGAAGAACAATAGTTACTTACCTGTAATCTGTGGTTCTCCAGTATTGGTGTCTTTCATGGATTCACATGCCTGAATCATTCCCCGTCGTCGGAGTGGGAGTCCCACGGTACATAAAAAAGCAATAATATGCCATAAATATGTAGTAATACTAATAGAAAAAGAACCAGGAAGTAAAGTAGCCAATGCTACAGTAGGAAAAACTTCCACATCTATGACTCTCATAGTCATTTTGTATAGTCCAAACTACAGCCAATCAGGCGCCAGCACCCACCAGAATGTTCTCCCCAGAGGCTCAGGCTCTCAGATTTTCTCGCAAGGAGTGAAGTTAAACCAAAATAGCCTAAAAAGCCTCTGAGGGGAGGTGGGCGGGTTGCATGTGAATCTATGAAAGACACCAATACTGGAGAACCACAGATTACAGGTAAGTAACTATTGTTTTTCTCCAGTATTAGGGGTGTCTTTCATAGATTCACATTGCTTAATCAGAGTAGCTAGCAGTACATATCCTTGCTGGGCAGACGCCAATGACGCCAAGCTTGTCAGCTAGTAACGCAAATAACCATGCAAAGTGAAAATACACATATTGTATAAAGCATAACATGATGCAATCATGGAAATATGTGTGAACATAACATAAGAAGCGTCTGACAGCAGAAACAAGGAGGTGGGAAACAGAGGCTCACCTTAATGAAACAGATTCCGTAGAACAGCTCGACCCACAGAAGTATCAGCCTCGCTGATTGACTCTAGACAGTAATGTCTGGTAAAGGTATGGCGACTAGCCCAAGTAGCCGCTTTGCAGATCTGCTGAAGAGGGACTCCAGCAAATAAGGCCGTAGATGAAGAGACCGCTCTTGTAGAGTGCGCTAGGGGCGCTGACGATAAAGGTCTCCCAGCCTGTGCATGGCAAAAGGCAATGGCAGCAGAGATCCATCTTGAAATAGTCTGTTTTGAAACTGCCTGCCCCTTACGAATCGCACCGTAGGTGATGAACAACTGGTCAGAAGTGCGTACAGTAGACGTTCTTTGTAGGTAGAATTTAAGACATCTTTTAATGTCAAGCGAGTGTAACGCTCTTTCCGCAGGTGTTTGCGGGTCTGGAAAGAACGACTTAATAACAATAGGTTCGTTCAGATGGAAATCCAAAGGTACTTTCGGAATGTATTTTGGATTTGTGCGAAGTATCACAGAGTCACTTGTGAATTGCAGGAAAGGATGATGCACAGTGAAAGCTTGGATATCACTAACTCTCCTGGAGGATGTTAAAGCCAAGAGCAGTGATACTTTCCACGAAAGGTACTTCAAGTCGGCCTTGTGGATGGGCTCGAATGGGTGACGCATGAGTTGAGCTAGGACCACATTCAGATGCCACGACGGAGGTGGACGGCGTACAGGAGGGAACATTCTAAAGAGGCCTCTGAAGAATTGTTGGATAATCCTTGCTCAGTACAGAGAATTGGTCCCATCCTGTCGATATCTGGATATTGCAGCCAGAAACACCTTTAAGGTAGCATGAGACAGACCTGTTCGTGCTAACTGCAGGAAAAAAGGAAGACTTTCCTCAGGTTTTGCTGAAAAAGGGTGAACCCCTGCTGAACGGCACCAGATGCAGAAGCGCTTCCATTTCAGACTGTACGTCTTGATGGTAGCAGGCGCTCTAGCCTTGGCCAATACCTCTTTACAGTCCTCTGGGATGTTCAGGTGTGCGAATTCACGGTGTTCAGGAGCCAGGCCGCTAATCTCAGAGATGCTGGGTCCGGATGGAAGACTTGTCCTTCCTGAATGCTGAGCAAGTTCGGGATTGGATGTAACTGAATTGGCTTGCACTCTGACAGTAGGAGGAGCTCTGTAAACCAATATTGGCGCGGCCATATGGGCGCAATTAGGATGAGTCGGCAAGGTTCCTTCTTCATCTTCCGCAGAACCTTGGGGACTAGTGGAATCGGTGGGAAAGCGTACGCAAACGTCAGAGACCAATTGATGGAGAACGCATTCCCCAGAGAATTCTTGTGGGGATGCCAGCTTGCGAAGCTTTGGCATTTGCTGTTGGTACTTGTCGCAAATAGATCTAGGTCTGGCCAACCCCACTGATGAAATATGTGTTCCACTGTCTCCTGGTGAAGCTCCCATTCGTGGGTGGTGACCGTTGTTCTGCTGAGTGCGTGCGCTAGGACGTTTTCTGTCCCCGGAACATGTACTGCTTGCAGATGTACATTGTGGTGAAGAGCCCATGTCCATAAATCCTGCGCCTCTTGAGACAGGAGAAGAGATCGAGTTCCCCCATGCTTGTTGACGTAGTGCATGCTTGTTGTGTTGTCTGTTCGTATCAACACATTGGCATCCTGAATGATGGCACAAAACGCCTTGAGTGCAAGAAAAATGGCTCTCAGTTCTAAACGGTTGATGTGCCACCGTCTCTGCTGCGCAGTCCATTTGCCGCTGATCGTGAGGCCTTGTAGATGAGCCCCCTAGCCCTCGAGGAACGCATCTGTAGTGATGGTTAGACTTGGTGCTTCTTGAAGGAATGCGCACCCCTGCCTCAGATGACTCATCTGTGTTCACCAGAGAAGAGACTTCTTCATGAGTGGCGTGATTTGAATGAGGTCCTCGAAAGTGCCCGAAACCTGTTGCCACTGTAAGGTTAGTTCCTCCTGAAGCGGCCTCATTTGAAGCCGGCAATTTGGAAGTAATGGAATACAAGCCGATGCCATCCCTAGAAAAGACTTGTACAGTCGGACTGAAACTGACTTTCTTTGCATGAGATCTTGTGCTAGCCGACTTATCTTCATTTGTCTCTCTTTGGAGACGAAAGCTCTGAGTTTTTGAGTGTCTAGAGTCGCTCCTAAGAATGCCTTTCTTTGAGACGATTGCATTTGGGATTTGCTGAAGTTGATTGTCAGGCCTAGAGACTGAAATAGGTGCAGACACTGTTGAAGGTGTTGTTGAACGGTTTCGTGAGAACTGGCCTTTATAAGGCAGTCGTCCAGATATGGGAAAATTTGTATTCCTTCCAGTCGGAGGTGCGCAGCCACTGGAGCTAAAACTTTTGTAAATACTCTTGGAGCTGACCGCAGCCCAAAAGGAAGGACCTTGAATTGGTAGTCCCTGCCAGCCACCCTGAAGCGAAGGAATTTCCTGTGGCGAGGTAGGATGGGGATGTGGAAATATGCATCCTGGAGATCTAAGGTGACCATGCAATCTCCTGCTGCTAGAAGATGTAATATTTCCTGAAGCGAGAATATCCGGAACGTTAATTTCGTTAGAAATTTGTTCAAAGCGCGAAGATCGAGGATCGGGCGCCACTCCCCGTTCTTCTTCCTTATCAGGAAGAACCTGGAGTAAAACCCCATTCCTCTCATCCTCTGAGGAACGCTCTCGATCGTTCCTTTTTGTATCATCACTTTGATTTGGGTAAACAGCTCCTTCAGGTGAGCTGGAGGCGGTCCTTTTGGCGGAACATTTGGAGGGAATTTTTCGAATTCTAGGGCATGGCCCCTGGCCACAATATCCAGGACCCATTTGTCTGTTGTTATAGACTGCCAGTTGGAGTAAAATTTCGATATTCTTCCGCCAAGTTTTTTGTGAGGGTGGAAAATTGGTGGTGGCAGGTGCAAAGTTTCATTGGCGTTTGTCTTTGCCGCGGTAATTTGTCTTACCCCTGTTCTGGGTGTAGTGTGATCTTTTCTGCCCATAAGACTGGTAGAGCTGTGTCTGATAGCGCTGGTTACTTTGTCGGTATGTGGATTGTTGATGGTATCCACCTCTATTGGAGGACGTCCCTCGTCCTCTCGCTCCTCGAAAGGGCGGCTTGCGGAATTGTAGGGTGCCCAAGGATCTTGCTGTTTCAGTATCCTTTTTAATTGTTTGTAATGCTTCCTCTACTTTGGGACCAAATAAATATTCGCCATCAAATGGCATGTCTAAAACTTTGTTTTGGACTTCTTGCCTGAAAGAAGTTGAATGTAACCACCCTTGTCTGCGCAGGACAGCAGCTCCTGCTAACTGCCGAAATCCTGTAGATGCGACATCTATAGCTGAATCGATAATCTCTTCCGAGATTCTTTGGCCTTCTTGAAGAATTTGAAGTGCTTCAGCCTTGGACTGCTCAGGGAGGAGATCGATAAATGGTGCGATGTCAGACCACATTTGGCGGTCGTACCGCCCCAAAATGGCCAATGCATTGGCAGCACGAACAGTTGTTGCAGCCATGGTGGAAACACGCTTTCCAATTGAGTCTAGGCGTCTGCCATCCCTGTCCGGCGGCGCCGTAACTGCAGAAGATGGATTTCTGGCTCTCTTCTGGGCAGCCTGGACAATTACTGAGTCAAGTTTTGGATGTCCAATCAGACATGCAGGCGATTTTTTGGGAGCTTTATACTTTTTATCTATGCGTGGCAAGACCGGAGGAATGGAGGCCGGCGTTGACATTACCTTAATCCCTTCCTTCCAGATGAAATCAATGATGGGTATTGTTTTTATTTGTCGTCTGGGCTCATCCTTGAAATCGTATAAGAAACATTCTTGTTGCGTCTGTTCCATCTGTATATGAAAACGTTTGGTTGCACGCTCCATTAGTAAGTGAAAACTCGCTACATCCACCGGAGGGGAGGCCGACGTAGTCTGAGGAGATGTTGAAGGAGATTGTACTTGATAGTCATCCCACTCCGACAAATCATCCACTTCTCCTTCTTTCCTTTGGTCTTCATCCTCCGAAGACTGCGGAGCTCCATCTTGAGTAGATTGTGAGTGTGAAGACGAACACACCGGTGGAAGCACGGGTGGGGGTGCTTCAGAAGTTGGAGTTGTCGGTCCAGAACCTGCCGATTCTGATGGTGGGAACCTCCTATAATAATCGTCCAGCATATATTGTAAGTTGGATAGCAAAGCCATAGGCACTTGAGCAACTGGGTTACTCACTGGTGTTGATATATGAACAGGAGATTGAGAAGCATCATATTCCTCTTCTTGAAGTTTGATATGCAACTCTGATGGGCTGGTTGCTTGTCCAAATGTATTCTGGACCATCTCATCCTCACTTTCAGTGTCCAAAAGTTGGTCAGGCACTTCAGAAGACACCTTTTGAGGTGAAATACGAAGGGGTGAAAGCTGCATTGCTGTTTCACGCATTTGCCCCGATGCCTTTTGTGGGGTTAGAAACACCGTCAACGGAGACCAAACCTGTAGTGCCGTGCATGATGACAATTGCGGCGGCGTCGGAGGATTCCCTTCCGATGGTTTTGTCGTCGACGAGGCATCCCTCGTCGACGGGACACTTTTCATCGACGGGACACTCTTCGTCGACGGGACACTCTTCGTCGACGGGACACTCGTCGTCGACGGGACACTCTTCGTCGACGGGACATTCTTCGTCGACGGGACACTCTTCGTCGACGGGACACTCTTCGTCGACGGGTCACTCTTCGTCGACGGGTCACTCTTCGTCGACGGGTCACTCTTCGTCGACGGGTCACTCTTCGTCGACGGGTCACTCTTCGCCGACGGTGTTATCTTCGTTGACGGCGTGGAGCCCGTCGACGAGCTCGTCGACGATTTCTTTTTCGTCGACGGTAGAGCCTTCAGAGGAGTCGACGACGAGGCGTCAACGACGGACGTCGACGATACAGGCCTCACAGAGACAAATACCATAGTTGGCGACGACGTCGACGATGACATAACCATACAAGGTTTAGGAGAGGAAAAAGTTACCGTCGATGTCACTGTAGTCGTCGTTCTCGTCGACGAGGAGGTTGAAGTGGACATCGCCGTTGGAGGAGATGAGGTCTGTGGTAAATTCCTCTCAGATGATTGGGGAAACTTAATGATTGTTCCCTTTTTAAAGCCAGAAGCGCCGTCCATGCCCTTGCTTGTGGGGACAGCCTTGGATGTTGAAGGCTTATCCAGTCCCTTAGTAGGTGGTTGTTTTTTAGTCACCTTTGCCTTAGGTGATGACATTCCTTCAGGCGCAGGCCTCTTCCTAGACGCTGCAGTACAACCAGAGGCAATGCTGCTTACCTCAGAAGCGGGATTAGAAGAATCCTTTAGCCTTTTCAACCACAGAAGTAAACGACCCTCTCTATCCCTGAGAGTCTTTTGAGGCATGGTTCTGCAGATCTTACAGTCAGAGGCCTGATGATCTGGGTACAGGCAATAGATACACTTTTTATGTGGATCTTTCTCAAAAAGCCGAAGCTTACCACAGCAATCACAGGCTCTAAAGAGAGATTTCTTAGAAGACATCCTTGAAAGTAGACAAAATTGAAGTTAGATTAAAGAAAACTGAGCAGAGCTCAGGGAGACTCCCTTTCACACGACGTGCGGTAGAAAATCTGAGAGCCTGAGCCTCTGGGGAGAACATTCTGGTGGGTGCTGGCGCCTGATTGGCTGTAGTTTGGACTATACAAAATGACTATGAGAGTCAGAGATGTGGAAGTTTTTCCTACTGTAGCATTGGCTACTTTACTTCCTGGTTCTTTTTCTATTAGTATTACTACATATTTATGGCATATTATTGCTTTTTTATGTACCGTGGGACTCCCACTCCGACGACGGGGAATGTTTCAGGCATGTGAATCTATGAAAGACACCCCTAATACTGGAGAATCTCTACTTACTTCTTGCCCAAACTAGCTTTAACAAATCACCAGACTAGAACCAGTAGAATTACTGGGGTGATTTCCCAATTTGAATGTATGACATTGTTCTGCATTCTGTCCATCAACTGTTGTTTTTGCATTTGTCACCCCGAGTGGGATGGGTATGCTCAGACGTGAGTCCCATGCTCTCCACACCACTGGAGTCAAGCTATCCTGGCTGAAGACGGCTGATAGCCAGAAACCAGTACTAGGATGCTTGATTCCGGTCCAGGAAAGACATGGCTTGGCAGTTCGGGCTGGACTATTCCCATGAGGCACAGGGTCAAGGCTGATTTGCATATGGCCATGTCTGAACTAGGGTGGTGTGGAGTGCAAAAAAACGATGGATTTAGGCCCAGATCTCTGTACTGGGGTGAATGTATGACATTGTTCTGCATTCTGTCCATCAACTGTTGTTTTTGCATTTGTAACCCCGAGTGGTATGGGTATGTTCAGACGTGAGTCTCATGCTCTCCACACCACTGGAGTCAAGCTATCCTGGCTGAAGACGGCTGGTAGCCAGAAACCGGTCCTAGGATGCTTGATTCCGGTCCAGGAAAGACATGGCTTGGCAGTTCGAGCTGGACTGTTCTCATGAGGCACAGGGTCAAGGCTGATTTGCATATGGCCATGTCTGAACTGGGGTGGTGTGGAGTGCAAAAAAACGATGGATTTAGGCCCAGATCTCTGTACTGAGGTGAATGTATGACATTGTTCTGCATTCTATCCATCAACTGTTGTTTTTGTGATTTCCCAATTTGACATATGCTCCCTTTGTTGTGTTCGACGCTATACGTGTCTTTTCGGGAGTGTTGGTCTCGGATTTCGAGACTCTTCTCACCATTCGTTAAGCTTGGTGTTTTGGCCACTTCCTTCGGATATTACTTTTTTCCAAATTATCACCTACTATTGTTAAAGCTACGCCTACTGGACAGCTCTTCTGATGGCAGTGGTCCTTGACTACTGCCTGCAAGTCTATATTGTGGGTTGTTTTTCACTTTGGCATCATACTGCCCTGTCAGGCACTTGTATGCTTTTTGTGTGAGCCACGTTAAGGTCTCTATGGCCATTTGCCTGTTGCATATTTCTACCTGCTTCAGCGGGTTCGAATGTATGCTAATTTCCCCTGTTTCCCCTTTTTAGGTCTCGCCTACGCAGCACGCATTCGGTGCATAGGAGAAAGACCTTTAGTCATCAATGCGCCTTTTCAGCCAAAAACGTGCACGTGTTACATTGCCTTCAATGGCAACGTGTGCACGTTTGGCGATTCCCTTGCGGGAGCGAGCTTGGACACCATATGTTTGTAATTAACTTGCAAACATATGGTGCCCCTGCTCTATCCCACAAGCGAAACAGGCGCAGGCCCCCTCCTGTCTTCCCTCCCCTTGCTGCCTCCTTCTTTACGCGAGCCGTGCGCACACGTTTGTTTTCTTTATTGGCTGTGAAAGAAACCAGAACTGTGCTCCACTTTAACAGTTCTTTGCTTATTAATTGTAGGCAGACAAAAACGTTAACAAAGCACTTTAAGTTAACAAAGCTACAGGGTGGTGGCAGCTCCTTGGCAGTCTTATTGACATCAGAGCTCGTGCAGATTGCGAGGGGCTCCTCCTCTGCACACTTGGAATCATTATTGTATATTGTGTTGATTTTAAAAACCGAATCTTAATCTGTTTTAAACGCGCTCCTCATTGCACAGTAATTGATGCTTAAGACGCTCTTAATACTTGAAGTAGTTTACCGTATCTGTGGACCCCCTGCCCCGTTCCATCGCGGCTTGTGCCGATTGTGTGGAGGGCAGGGTCAGTTTCAAAATCACAGAGCCGCCTCCCCGAGCCGAACGGAGCTAGCGTTCCAGCTGGGGGCGGGGCAGAAAGGATAAATACAAGCGTGATTGAAGGCTCGGAGACCTACAAGGTGGTGGCAGCTCCTTGGCAGTCTTATTGACATCAGAGCTCGTGCAGATTGCGAGGGGCTCCTCCTCTGCACACTTGGAATCATTATTGTATATTGTGTTGATTTTAAAAACCGAATCTTAATCTGTTTTAAACGCGCTCCTCATTGCACAGTAATTGATGCTTAAGACGCTCTTAATACTTGAAGTAGTTTACCGTATCTGTGGACCCCCTGCCCCGTTCCATCGCGGCTTGTGCCGATTGTGTGGAGGGCAGGGTCAGTTTCAAAATCACAGAGCCGCCTCCCCGAGCCGAACGGAGCTAGCGTTCCAGCTGGGGGCGGGGCAGAAAGGATAAAATGGTCACTCTGAAGCGCAGCGGTCGAGCGCAGCGGGAGCGCCGACACCGTGCCGAAGCCGTGCCAAAGGGGTGCCAGTCTGCGCCAGTCCGTGCCTTGGACGGGCCCAGGGCCAGTCACCCTGCCCGGCCCCCTTTGGTGTTGACAAGCTCAGCGACGCGGCAATATTCGTGTGCTGATCTTTTGAGACTCGCCCCTCACAGTAAGGGCTTACCTTGCGCACGTGCAAACCTAGCCACTGCTTTGGGCAGGTGCGCTACGTGTGCATTCCAGCCCCAACCCTTCCCCCCCCCACGTCCAGTCAGCAACGCCACCACTACCAACATCAGGGCGGGACTGATTAATGCAAGATCGGCGGTTAAGCATGCGGCCGATATTTTTGAATTACTTTCGGACGGCCAACTGGAGCTGCTGTTCCTCACGGAGACTTGGTTGACTTGTACCTCCGCTCCTAGTGTTGAACTTGCGGTCCCCAGGGGGTTTAAGATAGCTAGAGTGGATCGCCCCCTGGGTAGAGGGGGCGGACTAGCAGTGGTGTTCAAGGAGGGATGGAGCTTCGAATCCGAGCCTCTGACTGAGAGTCTAGGGGGTGAGGCTCTTCACTTCTCCATTAAAACCTCTCCCCACTTTACCTTAGGTGGATCTTTGATTTACAGGCCCCCGGGCTTGGCTACCCAATTCCTGAACTCCTTAGAGGAATATTTAGTGCCACGGGCCTTAGGTTTTCCTAAATTTCTTTTGGTCGGTGACCTAAATATCCACATGGATGCCCCTGATTCCTCCGAAGCTCGTAGGCTTGGTGAAATTCTTGAGCTTGCCCAGTTAGAACAATGGGTTTCTGGTCCTACGCACGCGGGCGGCCATCTACTTGACTTGGTGTGCACGAACTTCCCCATCCAGTCAGTGTTTGTGGAAAAAACATCCTGGTCTGACCATGACTTGGTCAGGTTCAGCTGGGAGATGGCAGAGCCCAGCCCCCCGTCCCCTACATGCCATCTTCAAAAAATTAACCTTCCCGCGTTTAGACTTGCCCTGTCTAACACTCGTCCACAATCTAAGGGATGTTTGGACGAAGCAGTTGGGGAGTTTAATGAATGGATACGGCAGGCGGCGACTGCCTCTACTAAGCAAACTATGCTGACTAGAGCCAGACGCTCGCCCTCCCAACCCTGGTTTTCCCCTGAACTAAGAGAGATGAAACAGGGCTGCAAAAAATTAGAACGTTTATGGAGGAGAGAGTACAGCCCCGAGGCTAAGTCCGCCCTACGGCTTGCTCAAAAAGACTACTATGCAGCCATTAGGGATGCAAAAGGTAACTATTATGCCGGGCGTATTAACAAGGCCAATAACAACAGCAGAGAGGTCTTTGCGATTGTTAAAAGCTTTGTGTCCCCTGTTGCGGAAGCTATGCCCCTCCCGTCCTCTGCGCAATGGTGCGAGGAGTTGTCCACTTTTTTTATAACTAAAATAGCGAAGATTCAGCAGGGCCTTTTAGAGGCACTTCCTGCCGACTGCTCTGTAGCTGGCCCCTGTTCACCCTCTCCCTCATCTTCTGGGCACCAACTTACCACCTTCGTACAAGTTGCGGAGGGGGATGTTCTCTATCTTCTCTAATCCCTAAAATCGGGCTCTCCTGCCGACCCGTGCCCTGCCCGAGTGCTCTCGGAGGTGGCGGTTACAGTCTGCAGTGAGATCACGCAGATGGTGAACCTCTCCCTGGCCGCAGGCGCAGTTCCCCGGGTTTGGAAACACGCCAAACTCCTCCCACTCCTGAAGAAACCAGGACTGGATGTGTCGGTTCCGGGAAACTACCGACCCATCTCCCTTCTACCTGCTCTCACAAAAATCTGTGAGAAGGTAGTTCTTCAACAAGTGGAGAGCTTCGTCGAAACATCGAATGCCCTCCACCCTGCCCAATCGGGCTTTAGGGCTGCTTATAGCACCGAGACGGCCCTGGTGGAGATGACCGAGGCAATTCGGGAATGTCTAGACGGAGGAGGCAGAGCGGTCCTAATTTTATTGGACCTCTCTGCCGCTTTCGATACTGTCCCCTATGATCTCCTTCTCGGTCGGCTGTCTGCCATAGGTATCGGGGGAGTGGTGCTGGAATGGCTGTCCTCTTTTTTATCTGATAGGACCCAGCAGGTCTGGATGCCTCCGCATGCCTCTGAGCAAAAGCCTTTGCTTACAGGGGTCCCGCAGGGGTCCACACTTAGCCCCTTACTGTTCAATGTGTACATTACACCTTTGGTATACCTAGCTGAACAGTTTGGGGCTAAAATCTTAGGGTATGCTGATGACACCCAATTGTTGTTTACCTGGCCAGACGACAATCTGGACACGTCTACAGTCCATCAGTGTCTGTCCTCGGTATTTCGCTGGCTAACACAGGCCCAGCTGAAGTGCAATGAGGACAAGTCCGAAGTGCTCTTTTATGGCTCCTTCCCCCCCTCATTTAAGAGCACACTCTGGCCTTCTAATATTCCTTGCCCAATAGAAATGGGGAGACCAGCAAAAAATCTGGGTATTTGGTTTACGGAGGATCTCAGATTTGAGCATCACATCAAAAAACTTACAGGCACCTGTTTTGCCACTCTGAAAATGCTCCGCAAATTTTTCCCCTTGCTCCCTAGGGAGGCCAGAGAGTCGGTTGCCAGAGCGCTCATACTGGCTCGCCTCGATTACGCGAATGCACTGTTTAGTGGCATTCCGGCATACCTGGTCAAACGCCTCCAAATTATTCAGAATGCGGCTGTACGCCTACTATTTAACATCCCCAGGTGGAAGAGCGTTCGCACTGAGCTGCGCTCGCTTCACTGGCTTCCCGTAGCGCAACGCATTCTGTATAAATCTTTGGTGTTGGCGTTTCGTGCAATTCATGACCAGGGCCCATCGTACTTGAGAAAGAGATTCACAAGGTACATCCCGGCACGCACCCTGAGATCCGCCTCTCTGTTTAAACTGTCCCTTCCCCGTTTTAAACGTGTCAGACTGGGCGGCCAGTCGCTGGCCGTTGTGGTGGCTCGGGCTTGGAATGCCCTCCCTCTCCATCTACGCTCCACGCCGACAGTGGCTGCGTTCAAAAAACACCTGAAAACTCACCTATTCAAGAGCGTAGTCTAGGAGGATCCCCCGATGTCTTGTTCTCTGCCGGTCTGTCTTTTTTTCCCCCGCGCCAGGATACTCACCAGTAACAGAGCGCGTTACAAAACGGTTTATACTACTACTATACTATATTCTTCACCCAGGAGCCCTGTTCCCGCCACAGCCTGGCCTGTCTCTGCGTGAGCAGCCTTAAACTACTAAGTACTATCGGCTTTTATGTACAGCATCTGACTGCGCAGAACGGATGTATTCAAATATGGCGCTAACAGCTACGCATTGCCTGCTGCACGCAGCTCGTGCCTGCCCTTTGCCCGCAGGGCGCTATCAGCTGATTTACTTAATGCCCCCGCTCCCCAATTCAACAATGTTGGACATGACTATTAAGGCAGTCTGGGCCGGCAAACCCGAAATACTGCGGCCGCGCGTGGTGGCTTGCGGCCTAAATGAGCCTGCAGCCACTGTCTGCCTTGCAGAAAGATTATTGTCAAGCAATTCTTGAAGCGGAGCATCACCGCCTGACGCCACACTCCTCTGGACTCTGCAGCGACTGCCTAAGTAAGTGCCGCCAGCCTCTGTGTGATTTACAGAATGAATGGCAGCGCGCCGTTAGGCAGCTGCAGCCTGTGCAGTGAGTCAGTGCCTGCATAGAGCTCGCCACTGCCTCCTTGCTTCCTCTTTATTTATTCCCACATAGTGCACCTCTCGACCCGGGGGCACACTAGAAACTAAACTCTTACTGACAGTGGCTCTAATGCGTTTTCAAGCACACGGTATGTGTGTCTGCCTCTAAGCGCTCTTTGCATAGCTTTTGATCTCACCACACTAACATTTCACTATCCATGCTGCCATCACAACACTTCACGGGTCACGAGGTTAAAAAAGTTGCATATCTTTTGGTTCGAGGTTTATTACATTGAACTTCACGTGTGTCAACATATTCATGACAGAGCTCAGCTTTGCGTCTATGCTGTGGGTGAGAACTATGGCTCGTTCTGCATCAAAGAACTCTTCCACAGCTGTTTCAGAAAAATTATACAAGAGTGATCATTTGACATATGACAGTTGGAGACTTTGCAGCCGAAGGAAACGAGATTTGAAAGCAATCGTCAATCTTGGGGCTGGGCTCCAATAAGACAGATCAATACATTGGTGCTTTTGTAGAAGAAAGCGATGTGCAACGCACAGGTTCAAATGCCAATATTGTAATCTTACTGAGACCACAGCCTACCACTGAACGCAGCAACCGCGGGATCTGCGTTAGGTCCCAAGCTGTTTCATGTTTACTTTACCGAATTGTTTACATGATCCTGGATTTGAAAATGTGCAGGTTCGATTTCTTACTGTGACTATGTGCATCATTATACATGTTTGCTCCTCAGTGGCTTGAATACCCCTGGAGTACATGACATTTTACAGCTGTTGTTGGGTGCACACTAGCTAGTCTTAACAGTAACTCACCATGTATGACACATTCAGGGAACGCTTTGGGACATACTGGCTAAACAAGCCTAACATAAGAATCACCTTTCACTGTTGTTTGACAGAAACAGCAGGGAGAGGGTGGCAGTGGGCCAGAAGTCAAAGGCCACTTGACCTTTGACCCCCACCTTATAAAGGTGACCTGGGCTTAGATGTGGCCCATCCTTGAATTACTGGTTCACGTCATGACAAGCTTCTTGCTGCCCCTTGCAAAAGGATAGTGAGAATATTTACCATACAATACGCCTACTATTTGATGACGAAAGGACACGAAAGGCAGAATTTAAGCTAGTGTATGTGGGTGCACAGTGAACGTGACATAATGATGTTTGGCAGCCAAATATCATCGCTGTCTGATCATGTGATCTATTTGTACCTGAGCAATAGTGCAGCTGTGTGAACCTGTAACATTTGTACAGCTGTGCTGTCCGCATCCTGTGATTGAAATCTTTATAACTTGTGATTTTTGCACCTATCTCAGTCTCCGCTATAACATTTTAATCAGCATCTAATTGAAAGGGTCTACATGGGAAAAAAGGGAATAAAGATGCTACATGCATTCTGAAAGTAGATAAGGCGTTTGAACTTGCATAACCAGATTCTCTAAACTGCCTGCAATTCATAAAGTTCTAACCAACTTTAAGGGGAGATTACATTGGAAAGCTGACGGTTTTCCAAGCGTTTTATGAACATATACTTGGGTATAGTGAGTTTTGTGACCTCTTCTCAACGTAAAGCTTGCTTGCGACAGCATAAAAGTGCCCCTTCAGGAAAGGGCGTGTTCACTAAACGTCTGTGCAAATTGTGCTGCAAAATGCACCCTTTTGTCCAGTTTCTACTCAAAATGTTCTCAGGGGGAGAAAGGGCCATATGTATCAAGCCCAAATGGGTTCGCAAATGCCGAAATTCGCAGAATTCCGGCGTTTGCGAACCCATTTTCGCTAAATGGTATGTATGAAACAATTTTGGTGCAAAATAAGGAATCGCAAAATTTGCCATTCCTTATTTTGCGCTTGCATTTAGGGAATTGCAAATGTTGCGATTCCTTAAATGCAATGTATCAAGGAAAAAGAAATACCAAAATGCCGTTAAGGAATCGCAAATTACCACCAACTTCTAGTTGGTGGTAAGTTGCGAAATCTTTTAAAAAAGCATTTTTTTAAAAATCAAAAGGTGCCATGTGACGCTCATACATGCCCTTAGGGCATGTATGTGCGCCATATGCGCACACATGTCATTTTCAGGGGTGCAGCAGGGTGTCCTTTGGACACCCCTGCACCCTTGAAAATATTCTCAATTTGCGATTAGCAAATTGCTAATCGCACATTTCCCCTTCATTCCTATGGGCCTCCTGGCCCATAGAAATTAATGGGAAATTATTCCTTAATTGCGATTAGCAATTTGCTAAATCGCAATTAAGGAATTCTAAGGAATCGCTAAAAAGAAGCGATTTTCTACATACATACCATTTTGCGATTTCTAAATAGCGATTCCTTAAAAATCGCTATTTAGGAATCGCAAAACGGAATGTAGATACATATGGCCCAAAGAACCCAAATGAACATACCCGCTCACTTAATTCAGTCACTAACTTGCTCCAATTCAAACAAGCATTGGCATAGCCAATAGATCTCTCCTTTGGGACCTTATAAGTATTTAATTATGCAGCACAATATCCTTGGTACAACATCAACTGTTGCATGGCTAAACACTTATAATGTCCCAAAGGCGAGACCTATTGGCTATGCTAATGCTTGTTAGGATTGGGAGTGCACTTGGCGTGTTTCTTGTCCCGCCAGATAATCCCAACGCATTGCTCGGGTTCTAGCTCTTGCCTTTGGGCTCTTGACACCGGCTCCTTCGGCTTCCTTCTATAGGCTAGTCTGTTAGGCTCTGGTTGCATCTCTTCAAGTTCCTTTAGAGTTTGGGTTGGTGTACTTATCGTGCGCCATTTAGCGGAGAGTTGTTCTTCTTCCTCTCTCTTTCTTTGCTCAGGTATAGGGCTCATGCTAATCTACCTGTCATTTTTATACGGGTATGATTTATCGCCATTCTGGCATTTTTTGGATATCTACTATCCTGTTATTTCTGCTCTTCGAGCTGCTTGGGTTGCTGTCTGGCTGTTCCGCCACAGCTTTCCCCCTTTATCCGTCACTCTGTTGGTGCCTCTTCACCCCACAGCGGAACCTCAGCTGATGCCCAGCCTCCACCTGCTAAACGTACCAAGGACACCGGAGTGGAAGTAGATGCTTTTGATCGCCTCAAGCAGGCTGTCCTGGCAAGTAACCCTCCTCCAATGACACCCACTGCCTCAGGGGATGGCAAACTGGGGGATAAGAACTGCGTTACTTACCTGTAACAGCAGTTATCCAGTATTGGTGTCTTTCATAGATTCACATGCCTGAATCATTCCCCGTCGTCGAGACGGGAGCCTCCGGTACATAAAAAAGTAATGTCCTATAGACATACATAGAGAAAATAGGCCTAAGGGTCTCACCTTAGTAGCCTTTCTTTGTCCTTATGCAAAAAGGACCAAACTCTCACAGTCAGCCAATCAGCTCCGACCTCCCTCTAGAACCTTCCTGGGAGGAGCCTCAGTCCCTCAGATTTTCGTACGCACTCAGCTAGTTAGGCGTAATATTGTGAGAGAGGGATGTGAGACTTCCCAGGGGAGGCGGGAGGGTTGCATGTGAATCTATGAAAGACACCAATACTGGATAACTGCTGTTACAGGTAAGTAACGCAGTTCTTATCCAGTATTAGGGGTGTCTTTCATAGATTCACATGCCTGAATCAGAGTAGCTAGCAATTAGAAATGCACATTCGTGATGGAAAGGTGCCCTGCAGGCATGTTAGACAATGCACACATTGTACTATAGCATGTAAAAAGACAGCATAAGCAGAGCATCACAATAGCAGAGAATGTGCATACCTGGATGGCGGGATGAGGGAAGGCTCACCTCACTGAAAGAGATGGCGTAGCACCGCCTGGCCCACTGCTGCATCCTTCTGAAGTTCGAGATCCAGGCAGTAGTGTCTGGAGAAGGTGTGCGGTGACTTCCAGGTCGCCGCTCTGCATATGTCCAGGATCGGCACTCCAGCGAAAAGTGCTGCTGATGTGGACATCGCCCTGGTGGAATGTGCAGTGACACGATCAGTCAAAGGCCGTCCGGCCTTGGTATGACAGAATGCAATCGCTGAGGAAATCCATCTCGAGATGCTTTGCTTCGTGAGAGGCAGGCCCATTCTTGGATTGCTGTATGCCACGAATAGTTGTGAAGATTTTCTGAAGGCTTTGGTTTTATCCAGATAGAACTTTAGACATCTCTTGAGATCTAAAGAATGGAGTGCTCTTTCGGCTGCGGTGGAAGGGTTTGCAAAGAAAGACCTAAGGACTATTGGCTCATTGAGATGAAAGTCCAAAGGCACTTTCGGTATGAACTTTGGGTTCGGTCTTAACATCACTCTGTCCTGTCTGAATTGCAGGTATGGATCCTGAATGGACAGGGCTTGAAGTTCGCTCACTCTCCTGGCCGATGTTAGAGCGAGCAAGAGCGCAGTTTTCCATGAGACGTATTTGATGGATGCCCGATGAATGGGTTCAAAGGGTTGCCTCATAAGTTGGTTGAGAACTAGGTTCAGATGCCACATTGGGGGGACTTTCCGAGGCCTCGGAAAGGATCTATAAAGCCCCTTCAGGAATTGTTTGACAAGTCTATTGGACCACAGGGAAGGTCCCGTGAAAGTTCTGGTGAACCTCGATATAGCTGCTAGGTGGACTTTTATGGATGCATGTGCCAGTCCTGATCGTGCCAAGTGCAGCAGGTATGGCAATAGCTGTTCAGGAGTGACGAACAGCGGTTGCAGGCCCTGGTCCGAACACCAAATGCAGAATCTTTTCCATTTGAGAGAGTAGGTTTTGTTGGTACTGTCTGCTCTCGCTTTTGCCAGTATATCTCTGCAGTCCTGCGGGATATTTAGGCCACCGAACACTCTGTGCTCAGGAGCCAGGCCGATAAGCTGAGCGATTGCAGGTTCGGGTGTTGCACCTGCCCCTTGGACATCGTCAGGAGGTTCGGGTGCTGTCGCAGACGAATCGGTGTCTTGATAGAGAGCCGAAGTAGATCCGAGAACCAGTGTTGTCTCGGCCAGTACGGGGCAATCAGGATCAGGGTACAGGGCTCCGCCTTCATCTTCCTGAGGAGCCTCGGGATCATGGGAAACGGAGGAAAAGCGTACGCAAACACGCTGAACCAACCGATGGAAAAGGCATTCCCCAGTGATCCCTGTTGGGGATGCCAGCTTGCGTAGCTTGGGCATTTGGCGTTCCCCTTGGTGGCAAACAGGTCGATTCTTGGGACTCCCCATTGAGAGAAGATGTGAGTCAGCGCGCTGTCGCTCAGTTCCCACTCGTGGGAGAGTGATCGTTGCCTGCTTAGGGCGTCGGCGATGGTATTGTCCTTGCCCGGCACATAGTCGGCTTTGAGTGCGATTCCCTGCAGCACTAGCCAGTTCCAGATCTTCTGCGATTCGCGTGATAGAGAGAGCGAACGCGTTCCTCCCTGTTTGTTGAGATAGTGCATCGTCGTGGTGTTGTCCGTTTTGACGAGCACTGGGGAGTGCCGGATGCGTGGTAGAAAGGCCTGTAGTGCCAGATACACGGCTCTCAGCTCTAAAAGATTTATATGAAGCTGTTTTTCCTGAGTGTCCCATTTGCCGCTGATCCGAAGGTCCTGAAGGACAGCTCCCCATCCCTCCAGGGAAGCGTCCGTGGTGATCACCAGAGGTGTTGCCGGAAGGAGAAATGACAGTCCTATGGTCAGATTTTTGCGACGCCTCCACCAGGTTAGACTCTTGGTCATTTTGGGTGTTATCCAGACAGTGTCCTCGAAAGAGCCAGTACTTTGAGTCCATTGGCTCGCGAGCGCCTCCTGCAACGGGCGCATTCTGAGTCTGCAGTGAGGGACGAGGAGTATACAGGAGGACATCATGCCCAGGAGGGATGTATAGGTCCTGACCTTCAGGTGTGTCCTGTTCGCCACAGCCGTGGCCAGGGACAATATCTTGTCTGTCCTTTCCTGCGAGGGAAAGGCTCTTGCGCACTCCGTGTCCAAGGTTGCTCCGAGGAAGGTAATTATTGTCGTAGGGACGACACAGGATTTCTTGAGATTGAGGGTTAATCCCAGCCTCTGAAAAAGATTTGTGCAGGCGTTGGAGGATTTGGCTGCGTCTTCCTCCGAGGGTGCTTTCACCAGCCAGTCGTCTAGGTAGGGGAAGACCTGGTGACCCATTTGACGCAGGAAAGCTGCCACTGGTGCAAGGCACTTCGTGAAAATCCGCGGCGCGGATTTGAGGCCGAACGGTAGTACCTTGAATTGATAATGTTGCCCTGCAACCTCGAACCTCAGGAATTTTCTGTGACACTTGAGGATGGGAATGTGGTAGTAGGCATCCTGGAGATCCAAGGATGTCATGAAATCTCCTTTTTCTAGAATGCCTAGTATTTCTTGAATCGTCACCATCCTGAACGATTGGCTTCGTAGGAAGACGTTGAGCGCCCGGAGGTCCAGAATGGGCCGCCACTTGTCCTCTTTCTGGCGTACAAGAAAGAAGTGGGAGTAAAAGCCCTTCCCCTTCAGGGGTGCCGGAACGCGCTCGATAGCTCCTTTCTTCAGCATTACAGAAATTTCCTGGAGATGCAGGCATAAGTTTTTGTGCGCCCGCCTGCGAGGAGGAGTCCTGGGAGGGATGGTGGTGAATTCGAGGGAATGGCCAAAACGTATAATTTGGAGAACCCACTTGTCCGTGGTTATGAGTTGCCAATTGTTGAGGAAATGGGTCAATTTTCCTCCAAGTTGTAAGGAGGGATAGGGTGGCTGGACTGGCTGGAGTAGCTCGTCACTGGCGGCCGCCAGTGCCCCTCTTTGCATTCTTGCCTCTGAAGTTCGATCGTCCATAGGATGATTGACGGCCTTGAGGTTGCTTGTGTTGGTATTGACCTTTGTTAGTATAGGAGTACGAGGACCTATTCTGATAGGAACCTCGATACGAGGACTGTCCTCTGGATCTGTTGCCTCGAAAGGACTGGTTCCGGGACTGTAAGGTACCCAGAGCCCTGGCCGTATCCGTGTCCTTCTTCATGGTTTGCAATGCCTCATCGATTTTGGACCCAAAAAGGTGCTGGCCATCGAAGGGCATGTCCAAGACCTTGGATTGCACCTCCTGGCGGAACGACGTCGCTTTAAGCCATCCTTGACGGCGTAGGACCGCAGCTCCAGCAAGTTGACGAAAGCCAGTCATGGCCGCATCGATAGCACAGTCTATTATTTCGGCTGCTGAAGATTGACCCTCCACTAGTAGAGCCTGGACTTCCCCTTGGACTGTGTCCGGCAGGTCTGACAAATATGGGGCTATGTCTTCCCAGAGTTGGCGATTATAACGCCCCAACAGGGCAATGGAGTTGGCCACCTTGACGGTCATGGCCGAAGTCGTCGTGAACCTTTTGCCGATTGTGTCCAGTTTTCTGCCTTCTTTGTCCGGAGGAGCGGACAGCGGGGAGGAAGGGTTGCGGGAGTGTTTCTGGGCCGCTTGTGTGACCACTGAATCCAGTTTAGGGTGCCCATTTAGGCAAACCGCTGCAGACAGTGGGGCTTTGTATTTTTTGTCCAGGCGCGGAACAACCGCAGACACAGAAGCGGGCGTCAGCATTATTTTCTTGCCTTGTTCCCACAGAAATTCTATTATTGGAATAGATTTAGTCGTCTTTTGAGTCTGCTCCTTAAAATCGTGCAGGAAGCATTCCGTTTCTGTGGATTCGATAGCCATATGGAATCTCTTCGCCGCTCTTTCCACAATTTTATGGAAGCCGCCTATGTCTACCGGCGGCGAGTCCGCATGGCGCGGTTGGGGCGATGCTGGTGAGGACGCCACATATTCATCCTCCTCATCATGGGTAGAGTGGGCCTCCTGGACCTCTCCTTCCTCCAATTCTTCCTCCTCCTCATCCTCGTCTGACGACACTACCTCCTGAGGTTGAATCTTCTCATGGTGGGCCTGAGGGGGAGGTCGAGACGGTTTTGGGGCTGCCGCTGGGTTATGAACGATCGGCGACTGATCTCTACTGTCAGCGTCCGGGAAGCGTTGTTTGTAATCCTGTACAAGGAATTTCAGGTCGTTCACCAGAGCAGCAGGTAGGCATATCATGGGGGTAACCTCCGTGCTGACTTTAGTGTGGACGGAGTGCTCCTGGTAAGAGAATTCTTCTACCTCCTCGTCAGTGCTTTGGCATTTGACATGTAGGTCCGAGATGGAAGTAGCGGGGCCCAGGTGGTCATCCTCTTCTGAGTCTTCACTCTGGAAGATTTCATTAGGCGGTTGCATCTCCACTTTGCTTGGAGACGTGGTCTCCGGCGTAATATGCGGCTTAGTAGTCTTGCCCAACGCAGGACTGGAGGTGGAAGCCGCTGACGGCGTCGTCGACGGTGGTAGCGTGAGGGATGACACCTCCACGAGCTTGGTTTTCTTCCATGTTTCTGAAAGCGTCTTCGTCGACGACGAGTCCTCCGTCGACGGCAGCTTTAACTTCGTCGTCGACGACGACGAGTCCTCCGTCGACGGCGTCTTTAACTTCGTCGACGACGACGAGTCCTTCGTCGACGGTAGGGTCCTCGTCGACGGAATCTCCGTAGACGGCAATTTGGTCGTCGACGACCGTGACGTCGTCGGTGCACTCGTCGACGGTGAGCCCGTCGTCGATGTCGTTCTCGTCGACGTTTTCGTCGTCGACGTCTTCGCCGTCGATGCCCTCGTCGATGCTTTCGTCGTCGGGGCCGTCGGTGGTGGGTTCGTCGTCGACGTCGTCGTCGTCGTCGATAGGTTGGTTATCGTCGTCGGCGTAGTGTTCGTCGACGGAGTAGTCTTCGACGTCGACAGGGTCTTTGTCGTCGACGATTTCAGCAGTAAAACAGAGGAAATAGGTCTACCTGTCGATGACGATGATGGAGATGTCATCGTCGACGGTGAAAGAGACAACGCTGACGTCGTTGACACCGTGGTAGTTACTGAGGTAGTCCTCTGGGCAGGTCTGCTAGATGCTTGAGCAGGCTTTTTAAAAGTCTGATTATCCTTAACAGACACAGAAGATGTCGTAGATCTTGCCTCTGAAGACTTCTTGGCTCTCTTCCTAGGAGGGGTGTCTGAGGGGCCAGGGGAAGTTACCCTTGGCCTCTTTTGAGAGACTGCTGAGGTTTTAGAGACACTACCTTCGGAAGATTCCAGAGTGTCTCTGTCCTTGAGTCTGTCGAGCCAGATGAGAAGGCGACCTTCCCTGTCTCTCACGGTCTTTCTAGGGAAAGACCTACATATTTTGCAGTCTGCAGGGACGTGGTCCGGATAAAGCCAATATAAGCATAAGGTATGCTTATCATCCACATGGAGCCTTTTCTTCCCACATGAAGAGCAGGCCCTGAAAAGGGCTTTCTTCTGGGATTCAGACATCGAAGAAAGCAGTGGAAAGAAAACACTTACTGCCTCAAAGTGTTACTGAAGTAGTCCTTGAAGATTGTAGAATGAAGATTCACTTTTCAAAGGAAAGTAGATGATTTATAAGGAATCCTGAGAAGAGCTCAGGCTGGAGACTCCCTAGCACAACGTGCGGTAGAAAATCTGAGGGACTGAGGCTCCTCCCAGGAAGGTTCTAGAGGGAGGTCGGAGCTGATTGGCTGACTGTGAGAGTTTGGTCCTTTTTGCATAAGGACAAAGAAAGGCTACTAAGGTGAGACCCTTAGGCCTATTTTCTCTATGTATGTCTATAGGACATTACTTTTTTATGTACCGGAGGCTCCCGTCTCGACGACGGGGAATGATTCAGGCATGTGAATCTATGAAAGACACCCCTAATACTGGATAATGACGACGCTGCTGGCTCTTCCTGCCCCTGGTGCCCGTCTAGATCAGAACCTGCCTCAGACTCGCAGAATATCTGCGCTGACATGTTGGACCCAGATGACATCCTCCATCCTAGATAATCTGACTGGGCGCTTTCAGACAAGGTCGCCCAGTACATCACCAGCAGAATCCGCCGGCCGTTAGAGGCCACAGCCCGTAGGTGTCTCAGGGCGGAGTGTCCCTGACGCTCTTTGGAAGGGAAAGTAGCGGCCACCCCTGAAATAGATCCCCGAATGGCGAAGTTCCTTCAGAAATTCGTCAAGGACCCTTAAAAAGGCATTGACAGGACTTGGCGCGCTTACCAAGACTAGCTTTTGGATACCCTAGGTACATTAACTAAAATCCTCGACATGGCAGAGGAAGCTAAGTCATCAGGAGCACTGATCTCCCCCGACCACCTCTCATCCTGGGCCCAACGCGCAGTGGCATTTTTAGGAAATGCCAACTACGCTATTTCCACAGAGCGGTGCAGGTCCTTGATTTAAAGTAGACCCCAAACTCGGGGACCTGGCCAACTCGGAAGCACGAACTGTGGCACAGGGCGGCCTCTTTGGAGAGCCTTTTATAAAAGAATTAGGTAGGTTTGTTAACACCTTTAAGTCTCGAGACAAGGCGCAATTCTCCATCAGAAAGGTGTTTCACCCTTCGGTTTTCCGAAGGGCCGGACAAGGCAGGGGGCGCTCGTCCGGCCCCCCTAACCAACACAGAGGTCAAGGCTCCAATCATGGAAAATACCAAGA
This sequence comes from Lissotriton helveticus, assembly GCF_964261635.1. NCBI lineage: Eukaryota > Metazoa > Chordata > Amphibia > Caudata > Salamandridae > Lissotriton > Lissotriton helveticus. Next base: position 374,853,908 of record NC_136070.1, read on the forward strand.
CCAGGTCAGGTTGGGCAATTTTTACCCAACGAGAGAACGTTGGGGAAGAACAGAGGTGGCAGAGGCGGAGGAGCCTCCAACTCTTCCAGTGAATGTTCTCCCTTCTTCCCTTCTAAAAGTGGGTGGCCATCTGGCGTATTTTTCCAGGCCTGTATTTCCATCACCATGGATGCCTGGGTTCTTCAAAACGTTCAAGGGTTCCACATAGAGTTTCAGGGAGAACCCTCGCAATCCGCCCTTAAGCGTCCTCTTTCCTTCTCGGCAGCAGACGCCGCGTTGATCGACCAGGAGGTCCAATCTTTGCTGAACAAAGAGGCGGTTGTGCAATCCCGGCACCACACCAGAGGTTTCCTCAGCAACCTCTTTCTGGTGGACAAAACGGGTGGGGGCCAACGGCCCATCATCAACTTGTGAGAGTTCATTGAGTGGCTGGTCTACCGCCACTTCAAGATGGAAGGAATCCATCTTCTTCGCGATCTCCTCAGGCCCAACTATCGGATGGCATGCCTCGATCTCAAGGATGCCTATCTTACGATCCCCATTATTCCTACGCACAGGAGATTCCTGCAGTTTTGTTGGCGGAACAAGGTGTATGAGTTCACAACTCTGCCCTTCGGCCTTTCATCCGCCCCTTGGTGTTTCACCAAGGTTCTCAGTCCGGTGATAGAACGCCTGAGGGCGTCCGGTCTGAGATTTATTATCTACCTGGACGATATCCTTCTGATGGCTCAGTGTACCAACACTTTAGCGCTCTCGTTTCAGACTACGGTCAACCTTCTTCAGGGTCTGGGCTTTATGATCAACGAGGCGAACTCCAATCTCATCCCAGCCCAGAATGTGGTTTTTCTGTTTCTCTATTGACTCAGTACAATCTACTCTCAGCCTTCGGTCTCGCAAGATGATGAAAATTCGTCACGAGATCAGGAGAGCACTCTCCCAATCCCAACTCTAACTCAGGCAACTAGCCCGTATTGTGAGGCTCCTCTCAGCCTCGATCCAAGCTATCTTTCGGGCCCGCTCCACTATAGGGCCCTCCAATCCCTCAAGGCGCAACACCTACGCAGAGGTCTCTTGTATTCTCAGAAGGTGAGCCTCTCTGCGGAGGCCAGAGAGAAACTCCAGTGGTGGCTAGTCAACATGGAAGCCTGGAATGGGCTTGCAATCTTCGGATCCGCATCAGATATCGTTATCGAATCAGACGCCAGCGGATCCGGCTGGGGCGAGAAGTGTGGCGACTTCACTACGGGAGGTGTGTGGTCACCTCAAGAGTAACTGTTGCATATCAACTGTCTCGAGCTGCTAGCGGGATCTTTTGCGATCCAATGTTGGACAAAGGACTCAGTCCAATCCTGCTTCCTCCAGAAAATGGAGAACATATCGGCGGTCCAATATATCAACCATCTTGGGGGCACGCGGTCGAGAGCACTCTCGGATCTGGCAGCGAACTTCTGGCAGTACTGCCTGGACCATCACATCTTCGTTACAGCAGAGTATCTTCCGGGTCGGGACAACCAAGTGGCAAACTTCCACTCTCACCATTTTCACGATGTGAGTCTTTGGAAATTGCATCCGAAAGTCTTTGCGGACCTCCAGAGCATCTGGGGTCCGTTCTCAGTGGATCTTTTTGCCTCCCGCTTGGACCACCAACTCCCCCGGTTCTTCAGGACACGTTCCTTCAAGACTGGCGGGGCAAAGCAGGCTATGCCTTTCCCCCGTTCGCCATGCTGACGAGGGTTTCAGCCCAGGTTCGGCGCCAGGGAGCGGATGTGGTGCTGATATCACCAACTTGGAGGTCTCAAGTTTGGATTCCAGTTCTTCTGGAACTTTCTTGGGATTCTCCAATCCCACTCCCCTGGTTTCCAACTCTCCTTCTCAGTCCAGACAACGTTCCTCACCCGCTGATTGCGCAAGGCTCCTTAGACCTAATGGCGTGGCGGATTACAGGGGACGATGGGCGGTCCCAGGCCTTTCGGGAACGGCTGAGAACTTCAAGTCCAAGGCCTGGGCCGATGGCACTATCAAGAGGTACGGTTCTACCTGGCAACTATGGTATCGTTGGTGTAAGCGACGGAGTCTCGATCCCGTGGCAACACATGTGACCTCCATTCTGAATTTTTGGTCCGCCTTGGCGGAGGAAGGTCTGGCTTATGGAACGGTTAATACCTTCCGTTCTGCTATTTCGGCTGGCCATGCCTTGGTGGACGGGTCTCCCGTAGGCGAGAACACCTTGGTTTGCCGTCTTCTTCAAGGTATTTGCCTCTCCCTTTCTCCCGAGCATTGTTACTCGCAACTTTGGGATGTTAATCAAGTTCTGAATCTGTTTTTATCCTGGCAGCCGAACAGAAACCTCTCTAGGAAGGAACTGTCGGCGAAATTGGCCATGCTTCTTTGCCTCATATCCTGTAGGAGGGTTTTAGATGTCAGAGACCTGGAGATTTCAGGCAGGATTTTCTCCCCCACGGGGGTTACATTCACAATTCGAACAACAAAAGCTGTCACAAAGTCTATCTCTTATCCTGCTTTTCCAGATGCTCCGAAGTTAGGCGTGGTAGTCTTTCTCAAGGCATACAAGGAGATGTGGGAAGAGTTTTGTCCTCCCGGAGAGCGACAATTAACTATTGCGCTCAAGAAGCCTCATAAAGCGGTTTCTTCACCCACCATTGCCCGTTGGGTAAGGTGGGTCATGCAGGAAGCTAGAATTGATCTTCGGGCCTTTGGCGCCCATTCTACCAGAGGAGCTACGGCTTCTAAAGCATTTACCCTGGGAGCTCGTTTGGAAGACATTCTGAATGCAGCAGACTGGTCTTCCGACTTGACCTTTAAACGGTTTTATTTTAAATCGGTTATTGACATGGCTCACTTGGTCGTGAGCAAGCTTTAAACTAGCATAATCCTCACCTCCGGTCCTGCCATAGAATGAAAAATGTCCTACCTATCGGGACTGAAAGTTTCAATTCTATTAAGGACTCGGAGGTGAGGATTATCCCACCCAGGGTACCAGTTCCCTTTAGTACCTTCCCACCCTCATACTGGGGTAAGTAAGATGTTTTCTGAGATGACTGGTAATAATGGTTAAGATTCATATGTGAATATTTGTGCTGTTTCCCCTACAGGCTAATCCTTAGCCATTGCTGTCGCTTATACTCTGCCTCTCATTTCAGGTGATTCTGGTAAACAAGGCTCTTGATGCCTCCTGGCTGGCTTACCTTCAGCGACGAAAGGGGGGAATGGACAGTAACAGAGGACTACCTTCACCTCGGAGCCCTGTGATTGGTGCAGATTGGAAAGAGACATTCTATCCTTGGACACTGTATCATTTGTTTTGTTTATTCCCGATGTTTGATGGGAATAGTAGTTGTTGTATTTAACTTTGAATGGCTGCTATTCATTAAAGTAGAGAAAGAATAGCATAATCCTCGCCTCCGAGTCCTTAATAGAATTGAAACATTCTGTTACGATAGCTAGGACATTTTTCATTCTTGCATAGATTTTATCGCACTCCTGTACAGCTATTTCGGATGGGGCTTCGTTCAGACTCCAACTGTTGGAAGTGAGGGGCTGCCCCTGCGAACTTTTTAGACCTGGCTTTGACCTGCCCGGTCATAGAGACATACTGGGTTGCTGTTTTTGCCACAGTGGAAGACATTTTGGGCACGTCGTTCGAGCCAATTCCCCTGCTAGGCATACTGGGGAATGTTAAAAATGCTCCAGCAAATGTTCGCCGTCTGCTTGCTATACTCCTTCTGATGGCAAAGCGCAGAGTAGCTATACGTTGGGGCTCACTTGTTGCTCCATCAGTTAAAAACTGGTTACAAGACATCACCTTTTGTCATACTGAACTGTCATTATTTGGGAGCAAATGCTCACTGCCTCTACACCAAAGGACATCTGGGAGAAATTGCTGGTGTGGTTCCGTAATAATGCTACAGAGGACGAGGCCGGATGCCCCCCCCCCCCGCTAAAACTATATCAGAACGGAATGGCACGTATATTCATTACCAAATGGCTAGGGGTACATTGCTTACATATACACATTGTAATATGCTGTACTGTGTAAATAGGTATTCAGTATTTAAATTGCTCTATGATTGCAGAAATGGTAAACTATTCTATTGTAACTAACTTCAAGCACTGACCAGTTGTTTTAATGTTGTGTTGCTGTGAGATATTGTCTATCTATTACGCCATATTGATGCGGAACATTGATATGTATGTTTGTTATTATGGCAAAATGTCAATAAAAAATAATATAATAAAAAAAACTATTCAAATGACTAGAAGAACAAGAAAAGTTTTCCTCCTTTCCCCTCTACTTTTTGTCCTTTTACTAGAACACCAGGCAAAGCCCCCAGGATAAAATACATTCCTGGATAAGGGACAAATCCCTGCCTACTTTAACTGAAGCTAGTCGGGTCTTTCTTGACGCCCCTATTACCACAGAAGAGATTAGGGACCAAATAAAGAGGTCTAAAAACAATAAAGCCTCTGATCTGGATGCTCCTCCAAATGAAGTTTATAAACTCCTTTCGGACGAATTGACCCCAGTACTGTATACTTAATTCAACTCAGTTTATAGTCCAACAGGTGTGGTCCCTATGTCCTGGAAGGAATCCACCATCGTTTTGATATTGAAGCCGGGAAAAGACCCACTAAAAGCGGATTCCTACCGTCCGATCTCCCTGCTGAATGCCGATTATAAGATCTTCATGGGCATTCTGGCAGGGAGAATGGCTAAACTGGTTTCTATTCTGATTAATATTGACCAGAAGGGCTTTATTGCAGGGAGGTGCATCCAGGAACAGGCACAACTGTTGATTGGGAATATCAATTTGGCTGTGGTGAGAACGGACCCTCGGCAGTGGTGGCTTGGATGCGGCCAAGGCCTTCGACAGGGTCTGCTGGAGGTATCTCATGGGGGTTCTCGAGGGGCTGGGCATGGGCCCTGACTTTGTCCAGACCTTGAGGAATTGTTACCGGGGAGCCTCCGCAAAGATCCTGCTGAATGGCATCCTGACTTTTAGATTTAACATTCAGAAAGGGACTAGGCAGGGGTGCCCCTTATCTCCTCTTTTATTTAACATTTATATTGAGCCCTTGTCGCAACGTATTAGGTTATATGATTTAATTTGTCCTTTTAAATCACTAAATGATCATTGTAAAATAGCATTGTATGCTGACATTATTATATATACTAGTGATCCGGAGGCAGCTATTCCACGGCTCGAAAATCTGTCGGAGGAATTTGGCTCTATTTCTGGCTAACTAGCCAATTCCTCTAAAACAGAAGTGATGTGTTGGAACATCGACTACAGGGGAGGTTCCATCAGTAACAAATTTAAGTATTTGGGTATTAAAATTGTTAAAGATCTGAATAAAATCCTCCTGATCAACTTGGAGAAAACCATTACCGAAATTGACCACCTCTTCGCCAGATGGAGGAATCTTCCCTTGACGATCTATGGGAAGGTCAATTTGGTGAAGATGAGTATTCTCCCTAAGTTAACCTATTTGTTCAATGCAGTTCCTTTAGTCTTCCCCAGTAAGAGCATTAGTAAGATCCAGGGTAAAATCTGGAGTTTTATCTGGGGGGATAAAAGCACAAGGATGTCCTGGAAAAAGCGAAGGAGGAGGCTAACGAAAGGTGGGTAGGCCCTTCCTGACATCAGATGGTACTTAATTGCCTTTCAATTTAAGGGTATTAGGATGCTGCTTCCAATCCCAGATGATACAACATGGGGTAGGCTCCTGGGTGAGATGGCTATGGTCGAGGGGGGAAGTGGAGGAGAAGGTTTGCTATACAAGTTTGGGGCTCCAAGATATTTTAAACGTGTGCGTCTCAAGGTCCTTAAGGCCGCCCTGGAGACATGGTATAAGGTGAGACGCAGATTGGGTATTGGATATTTCTCTGATTTTGCTCCCATATGGGATTCCCCCGGGACCCCACTCTGCCTTAGAGATAGTTTGTTGATACCAATTAAGAGAGCAGGTGTGGCTAAGTGGTCTGACTTGATGGATGTAGATGGAATTCTTCCATGGGAGGTTTCAAGAGCTAAGATAGGCCCTGCACTCTCTAAGTTTAAGTACTTTCAACTTAAATAATTGGTACGAGGCAGAAGTAGGCGAAATAAGAGGCAATTGGGAGCTAGAGAGGCTATTGCAAAATGTCCAGCAAAAAAAGAAAGAGATATCCATGTGGTATACGAGGCTTCTTGAAGCAGATGATATAGACCTTCCATCCCAATCATCGGTTTGGAACCAATCTCCACTTGACCATAATATTGAAGATTTTTTTGAGCCATCTTTTAAACTACTCTATAAACACATCAAACCAGCCAGCTTAAAAAAAAATCTTTTTTTCATTCTAAACAGACTTTACTATACCCCGGCCAAAATAGCCAAGTTTGCTCCCCCCCCCCCCCCCCTCCCAAAAAAAAATGTCCTAGATGTAAATCACCGAATGCGGATGACATCCACATTTTTTTTGAATGGCCGGAGTTAAGAATTTACTGGAAAGATGTGGGAGATTCCTTATCGGATATCTTTGAAGTAAACATCGAGATCAACCTCCAGTTGGTGTTTTTTGGGGGTAACGGCTCTACTAACTTGGCTTTATCACAGATCCACAGGGGATTGTTGCTATACCTCATATTGCTCGCTCGGAGGGAGTTATGTATAAAGTGGAAAGACTCTATCCCCCCGAATAGAGAAGACTGGCTTAAAACCTCATTCATTATGGCACAATTAGAGCAAGAGGTGAGCAAGGAGACACCGATTAACATTTGGCAAACTTTGTTAAGCTGGGGCCGAGATTTGCGATTAGTTTTCACTTCGACAAACGTGATCTGAAGAGTGTTGGTCTTTCCCCCGGGTCCTATGATTACACCAAGCCCTTACTACCCAGAGCAGGTCGGGCTGACCTAGGCAAATATAGTTAGCCGTGGAGCGCCCAGCTGTAAGATACGACTGCTTGTTAAATCTGCAGATGTCTATTGGTGGGATGAGGACCAAAAAAAAAAAAAAAAACGAACACCTTTCAAAGGCCATACCTGTCTACCTAATCATACACGGAATAAGAACAACAAGTGGACACCATACGCCTGCAATATTATCTTCTGTTTCCCAATCAGCTGTCTCTCTTCGCCACCTCTTTGCAAAAAAAAACACTAAAGTCTCTGGGCTTAAGATCAATCTTTCTGAATCTGTAGGCATGGGAGTAGTTGATTATTTTAAAACCACACAACATTCAGGTTAAGACTGGGGCGGATAATAGGCGGGCATGAAAATAAAAGTGGCCCATATTCATGAATTGGATAGTAAAAAAAAAGCTTTACTACATTGAGCAACTTTCCACTTTGTATTCAACTTGCTCTCTGTTATGCATCCCCTTGTAAAGGAGGGAGCAATCCGGGACCTTAAGACCTTTGAAAAATACATTAGGCCATGCCTCGATTCTCAGAGAGCACTCTCCAATTTATATAAACTCCTGATGATGGGGAAAGGAAAGAAAAATGAGTATGCCAGAAAACATGGAAAAATGGTGGGGAGAGAGATAGTTGGAATGGGAAAGGTTATGCGAAGATATAATCATTAGTCAACAATATTTCCATTACAGGAAACATAGAAACATACTGATGTACAACTGGTATCACCCCCTCCCTCCCCCCACCTCGCCCCGGGCACCTAAAGCAAATCTATCCAGGTGGGCACAGCTTATGCTAGAGATGTGGGAAGGCAGAAAGCTGTACATTGCACACTTTGTTGTTCTGCAGTAAAAAGGGACACTTTTGGAAAAAAATTCTCAGTAGAGACAAGCAAAGTATTGGATCCCCATGCTAGACACCCCTGAATATACTGGGACTCAAAGAGTTTAGAGCGAAAAGTATGGACAAATAAACTGTGCTGGACGACAGCTATCAAGCAGTTAATAGGAGCTGATCAGAAGAAGCAAGAACCTCCCACCTTAAACGGATGGTATACTAAATGATGGAACTTGATTCCATTGAAAGAATAAATAATGGGTTTATCTATATGACCGGTATAAACGGTTTGGGCAGATCCGGAAACATTTGACTGATCACCTTCTGGGGACAGAAGATTGCTCATCCCGACCACATAGATTCAGAGCGCTGTGCTTGAACTACTGACCCTTTGCATGTACAATAATCAACACAGCAGCAGTCTTGTTGTTTCAAGGGGAAAGGGGTGAAGTGGAAGATTGAAGGGATTATGGGGGGGGGGGATACGAAAGACAAAGTGCTTAGTTTCATACTGAGAAATGTATTGGATAAATGTATCTATTTTCTTCACACGCTCTCTGGTGGTCAATTAGGGGGTGGAGAATCAAATGTACTTTTGCTTGCAGCCAGCAATATGTGTGCAGCATTGATGCTTCCTATCAAAAAGATAAAACCAGTGACATTCCTGCTCTTCCAACTATAAAGCGCAATTGTTCCATCCACACTGCATACAATGAGAAAACAGCACCCACAGCCTGAACAGTGATGCTAGGTACTGAGACCAAGACTTTATTTAAAGGTATTTACAACACCATTCTACACACAGCCACAACACCAGCCAATGACAACACAAAACCAGCCCACACACAGCCACACAAACAGCCCACAAAGTGACCGGTCAGCCTGGCCCATCTGGCACTGCCAGATTGCCCTATAGACCAGTTTGGGCCTGACAATATCCTCTTTTTATGCCACAAATATTCCCCACACGTTGGATATATTGTTTTAAGACCTACATCGTTGGGAAGATTGGTGAGCTCATGGCTAGGACAAGTGACTAGCATTAAGATAAATATGTTGCCCAGTCTACTTCACTCCTCTATAAGTTTTGCAAACAATCACCAATTATGTACAACAGGAGCTTTTGGCCAATGTTTGCGAGGGTTAATCACATAGAGTCACCAAAAATACTTTTATATGAGTCGCAAATGGACAGAGGTATTGATATGTATCAATTGGAAATTACATTAAAGCAGCCAGGTGCTAGAATCGCATCGTCACTCACAAACTAAGCATGTAAGAGAAGATGCACACCCCTCAACAGCATACACAATGGATCAAACCTAAACAGACATCAAAGATAACACTTAAGTGAATGACTACATTGTTAGAATACTGGGAAACAATGTACATAAGTAGACGGTTGACTCCCTTATCATCCCGATTGATTCCTATAATATCAAACCCAGATTTCATACTACGGACGATGATCTATCCCATGCTCAAAACTAGGCGAAAAGGAGAACCCCACCCCCCAAATTGGGTGAATTGTATGCAAAAGGAAAGTTACTCAACTGACAAAAGTGTGTAAATGTTCTCGATCTGTCTGTTTCTAGGAAACAACTAGCATCTCCTAGACTGATGCTGACTGAGCTGCGTGCACTGACAGATACAAATACGAATTTATTAGAGGTAGAAGAGGGAGTGGCGGCCCAGGACACAGCAGAGGGCTGCAGGGAAGATGGAGAGAGGGAGTGTTTATCCTCAACCCCAGTCCAACTTGCTCCAGACTGAACGAAGGTAAAAAGAGGCCACCAAAAGAGGCTAGGCCCAGGCTATTTTACGAGACAAACAGATCACAGAACTACTACCAATTTAAGGGATACAAATAATGTTTTGTCCGTTGTTCCTCAATATGATGATTGCCCAGACGTACAATATGGAACCAGGGATATGTGAGCATCAGAGGGTGGGGGTTGGGGCTTAGGGGCTCGTTCTTCTGCAAGATGATATTGCAAAATGTAATATGCACGGACTTACTGTTGTCATGATGTGATATTTTTTAACCCTTACAAAAATTACTAAAAGTTTTTTGTTTTTTTTAAACCTAGCATTTACTAGAATTACTTGAATGTAAAACTAAAGAATTTTTGTAAAGCGGTAGAGATAAGAACAAAATCTCCAATCAAATCACTATTCACGCAACAGCAAACAAAGAGAGGGATATCTAAGTCATAGAGGAATCTCCAAAATGTACACACAAATCAGAAACATGAGTATTTGACAAAATAAGAAGCAGCACTCAACAAAGAAATAGCAGAGGACGGCTGCAAAGTCCTCAATATGCTGTCACTGTAAAGAAAACTCATGAAATATTGTTGAGATGGCATTCCCCATCAGAAAAGTTGCAAAAATGAAAGAACAATGGCCATATGTTGTGACAATGCCCAAATATCCAATCATACTGGAAAACTATATTATCACTGATTACTGTTTTTTATTTCGGTTTCTTTTATGGTTGTGATTAATGCCGAATAAAGATTATTATTATTATTAAATTGTTACTGAATAATACTGTAACAGTTTTGATCACTGACAGAATACCGGAACAGACATATGGTGTGGACATAATATTGCGCCAAAAATATCGAGGACCAAAATATCGAGACGGTAAGTGCCAATGGCCGCACCCTAGTGAAGCTCTGCCCATATGAGTGCCAATCCGTCCAGTATCCGCCAACTAATGGCTGCATCTATGCCTCTACAGCACCCGCACTACTCTGTGAAGCCCTCCAGCACATTTTTAAGACCGTTTGGGCCGCTGGAGATCGTCGCGACGGCACTATTGTAGGATCTGCGCCACGAGGCTCTGAGAGTGGCCATCGCCTGCTGCTGCTGGCCGCTCTCCTGCGACCGGAGGTGTATGCCCACTGCTGTCTGGGCTGTCGATTAGTGTGGTGAGCTGCCCTGAGATCACTGACTGGGAGCTTCCTGGTGCTGAAGACTGTCGAGCTGAGCACCAGGATCAAGCTGGCGAACGCGGAGCCCTGGCCTCAGATGGCTGCGAGTGGGCATCCGACAACGCGGACAAGCCGGTGTGGATCGAGAGGTGGCCTGTGCATCTGAAGCGCCTGCTGGCGCTGGGTGTGGTGAGTGGGGTGCGGCTCGGCCTTGGCTGGTTGCTGCGGAGGCAGTTGCGGGCCTGGGTACGGGCCGCGGCCTTCGAGCTGAGGCTGGGGGCTAGCGGGCGCGGGGAGCAGAGGACGTGGTTCCCACCTTGTTTGGCTGTGTCTCTTGAAGTGCCACACCAGAAGTATTGGATGCCTGCGGGGATTGATCAGTGCAAGTTGGTGCGTGCCTGATCTTCCCAACAAACTATTCTACTGTTGCGCAGCCTCTGAGCGGCTGTTACAACCCTGAGGACTCAGCGCTGCGTGCTGGCCTGCCTCTCCTTGCCCACTCACCTCTGCTGTTGTTCTCTGTCTTGATCCTCTAAACTACAAGGAGCCTCAGGGGGAAAGAAAGAGGGTTTATACAGGCCGCCCCCCCACTCAATATATCTTAAACAACCAGTGGCCTGCCCTTACGCACTACGGGGACAAAGACCCCTACTTGTTTGTATGTTAATCAGTTAGACAGAGGGTGTGGTACAGCCTTCTACCTACATGTGCTCCATAGAGTCACCATTTTACAAATAAAAGGATAACAATTCTAAAACAAGCGATGTGTGTGCGTGTCCCCCGTGTGCCAACCCCACACCTCACTAAACCTTTCTCCGTGGGAAAAAAGAGGGGAGGGAAGTTGGCAGAGCCTCACGGGAGCAACACCCGGGGGAGGGTATAACAGGCTGGTACTCGCCTGTACCCTCACGTTCTCATCATCAGCATCTGCCAACTGGTAAAAGAACGGGGATATAAACTGTGCAGAGAAAAGAAAAAACCTGTGTGTGTTCCATGTGTTAGTGACCCACCGTGGTATGCCAAAACTCCTGTGCTCGAGATCTGGTCCCACCACCATTAAAAAGAGCTGAGCTACACTGGCAATTCCAACTTTATTCCGTGCTGTGTGCCCGCTCTAATTAAAAACAACCAACATGTTTCATCACCGAGTTTCCTTTACCGGCGATTTCGTCAGGGTTTTGGGTCAGCGTGAATACTGCACGTCTAGATTCTCCCTTTATTGTACCAGGTGGCCTTATGGAATTGAGCCTACCGGCCTTTGGTCGGTATTGGTATTGCGTGCAGGAATGGCCTCCGCTCACCCTCCGATGCTGTCTTGATCAGACTTGCTCCCTCCCTAGAGTGTGCTGTCCCCTGGGACTGACTAGCAGTCAACTGTGTACATTGCTGGTGCCCCTTCATATCGGTGCTTGGTAGCCTTGGACTAAGCACGATAACTCCCCTTACAAAAACTGTAGCACAAGGCCATAAGTGCATAATGTGTACCCTGTGACTGTGGAGCCTATCCTATGTGCAATTGACGAGCTCGTACCTGGGTTGAGCTCGGCTGTGCTGGGGTTTGCCTTGTCTGGGCCTGGCTGCGCATCAGTTTTCCCCGGATTGCCTATGCCGCTGGTCCCTGGGACAATGTCTTGCTTTGCGCTCCTGGAACAGTGGCAGTTTCTATTATCTAGTCAAACTTGACTGTTTCGGGATCTACTGTAGGGGTTCTTCGCCACGTGCCTTCCTGCGGGGGTGAAGCACGGTCCCTGATACGCATCACCTACACGGACGAGCACTAAGAGGGAGATGCTGCGGAGTTCCTGGGGCATTGTTTTATGGTGGACCACTGAAAATTCCTGAGGCATGTGGATTACTTTCCTTCAGGCTGTACTCAACTGCGGGAGCTCTCCCCCCTTGACTCAGCGGGCCGGAGTGTCTATTGCTGGGCTCTCTAATATCCTACTGTAAACTTAGTACAGGCCTGCAAGGAGTGCACATTTCTGGGATCACTGTACTTGCTCACTGTCTGGCATACGCGGCGCACCTAAGTGTGGTAGAGATGGGGAGAACTGACAAAACCCAGCCTCGCCTCGAGTTTGTGGTGCCAAAAATCGATGAAAACATTACAGAAAGCAGCGTCTGACTCAGAGGCGGATACCCAGAGCGATAATCCTACCACACTCGAGACCACGCTGCAGGCAATGCAGCGCAGCCTTCAATCCATCGAGGGTTCCATGGCACCGTTTAGACCATATGTCTACACAGCTAGAAAAACAACATGACCACATGGGGGAGGTGGAGCAGCGGGTATCTGCAACGGAGGATGGCCTGAGTGAAGTGGCGGGGAAGGCGCTCAATATGGAAAAAGTTTTAGCCCTTATTCAGGCCAAAATTACGATTTAGAAGCACGGTCCCGGCGCAACAACATCAGGCTCACGGGGCTGCCGGAATCCAGCAATGTTGGAAAGATGGAGACTTTCATAGAAAACCTCATTAAAGAAATTTTTGGTTCCGAGCAGCTCTCCAATATGTTCATTGTAAAACCTGCTCATCGCTCTCTTACAGCTAAACCTGTCCCGGGGGACACTCCCTGCCCAATAAAAGCTTGACTGATAAATTATAGGGACCGTGACACTATTCTGCGGTTGGTCTGGGACAAGGGCAATATTGTACATCAAGGCAACGCACTTGCCTTCTTTCCGGACTTTACTGTAGCTGTGTAAGCAGCCAGAAGGGAATTTGGTGCTGTTAAAAAATTTCAGCAAATCTGAAGATCTCTCTTATGCAATGTTATATCCCGCCCACCTGTGTATAAGCCACGAAGGTGACTCTAAAATCTTCTCTACTCCTAAGGTGACCCTTGAGCACGCTAAACAGTTGAAACGTAGGAGGCGGGAGTCCAGTATTACACAAGATGATGAGGAGCAGTAGAGGGATGCGTCAATACTTTGCTTATTATAACGTTACCATTATGTATGCAGTTACATGCATTTTGTATTGTTGGTATTTCAAGGCCCGCGTGTTGGGTCAACCTAATGTGCTTCCCGGTGGCTGTGGGCTCATGCCATGATGTGCACCGGGGTGGTGGGAGGCAGAAATGCAGGCACAATTCATAGATCTGCTGTATTGTAACTTCACCCTACTGGTCATGATTGTAAAAGGCTCTTATTATTGTCAATTGTCTAGATGGTCACAGGAAGGATCGGCCTATTGTGCTTCCTAGTGACTATGGACTTATGTCATGATGTGCGCTGTGGAGGTGAGCTGCAGCGGTTGGCACAATTAATAAACCTGCTCAGCCACCTCTCACATGTTGGGAGGCTAGTAGTGCTCTAATGCCCCGGAATGAGTGTACCCCATAAGCATACCTTCTTTTCTGTTCTTTGTTAGGGATGGGTTCTACTATTACGGGATGGCTTTTTTGAGTTGGGGATGCTGAAGTGGGTGGAGGGTGTGGGGGGAGGGACGGGGAGGGGGGAGCTGGCTTTCTTCTTGTATGGTGAATCTAAATCTGAGTGCCATTACGTGATGATGTATACGCATGTGGTGCTATTACATTTTCCATTCGCATGCCAATGTGTGGACTACATGAGTGGTCGAGTAAAGTACCTGCCCTGGAATGTGAGGGGACTCAACACCAGCAAGAACATTCGTTCTGTGCTGGCATATTTGGATAGAATGGATGTGGCTTTTCTTCGAGAGACGCACCTCACTAAGGCCTCGGAACAAAAAGTGGGTGCACGGTGGGCAGGTGCGAGGATTGCTTCTTCTTGCTCTACTTATTCACAGGGGTGATGATCCTTGTTAAGAAGGGGGTCCCATTTTCTGCAAATCGTGTGGAAACGGAGGAGTCTGGGTGAGTGGCGATGGTGTATAGTCTATTGGGTGGTACGAGTGTGTTACTGGTCAATGTCTATGGGCCAAATATTGACGACCTGTCTTTTATCTCTGCTGTATGGCGTCGCATCTCAGGGTTCCCTCCAGCCGAAATACTCTGGGGAGGTAACTTCAATGTCTGTCTGTGGCCCTGGATCATGTGAGCAGCGGTGCAGTGTGGCCTAAGCAGGCGTCTGAGATGTTACTGGGAATCAGGTAGTTTGCATGATGTCTGGAGACTTCAACACCCTGAGGCGAAGGAGGGCACCTCCATATCCTCTGTCCATGAGAAATGAACTTGCATAGACTATTGGCTTGTTTCTGAGGTTGTGTGTACATGGGCGGTGAAGGTTGGTCACATGGCTCGAACGCTCTCGGATCACGCTCCAGTGGTCCTGGAGTTAAAGGTACCTGCATGTGAGAGGCCACCCTTTGCGTGGCGTCTGCAACAGGCCTCGCTAATGGACCCGGTTTTTAAGCTGACTATTGGGGACGCCATTGGTAATTATTTCCAGGAAAACAAGGGTTCTGTTGAGAGTGACGGAGAGTTGTGGGAGACATTTAAAGTGACCATCCGGGGCACCTGCATAGGCGCACAAGCGGGGTGTTGTTCGACATCATACGGAGAATAACCAAATTAGCGGCTGATATTTCTACGCTTGAGCGTGATTATGAGAAGCATCCCTCCCCAGCCATTTTGGCTGAAATCAGGGTCCTTTTTTTTTTTTTTTCTTCTTTTTTTTGTCCTCATTACCACCATGGTGTCAAATGCCAGACCGAACAAGCCTTCTACCAGCTGTCTCAGTTTGTTAAAACCGGCAGGGATAGAGAACTAACTAATGGGGGGCCAGCCATCCCTCAGCTGTTGCGGGCTTAGTCGTATAGGCATATAACACCGATTACCTGGTCAACGGTAACCATTGGTAGAAGTAACAGCCAACACAGGACCGAGCTAGGACCGGGCAACGGCTATACAAATGGTGTGGAAAAAAAACGGAAAAAAAAACACCATAGTAGTGTAATCATCGGGCCCGGGAACCCGGATACTTCATTGCACCCATGATAACATATGCCAAAAACCCCTTTTACTCTGGTTGCCAGACCTTGCGAGGTCCATACGTGCAGTCTGCAAGATGGACGCCTGCCAGTCACTGAGGGAAGGAGGTGAAGGGTCTTTCCACTTCCTGCAGATCTCCCTCCTTGCTAATAGCACAGCATAGAACACTGAGCTTTTAGCTGCGCTCTGTACTCCAGCTTGGATCCCAAAAATCACCAGAGGTAAATCTATGGTAACCGGAGCCCCCAATGATGTTGTAAGGGTGTTGCTGATTGCATCCCAAAATGAAGCTAACCGGGGACATTAAAAAAACATATGGGTATCTGATGCTGCCACCATCCCACACCTAGCACATGCAACTGAATTGCATGTGGTAAATTTAGATAGTCTAAGGGGAGAGTAGTATGCCCTATGCAGAGTATAGAGGTGATTTCTGCGTAACCATGAGGGCTTCACAATGCTCTTTAAAAGCCCAAATGAAGCAGACCAAAGTTCTTGCAGGTTATGGCCAATAATTGAAGGGCCCCACAATCGGTCCGGTAAGCTAAATTCCCCATCCGTTTCCTCGAGTATGAGTTTGTATCATTGTGAGATCTCTTTTTTAGTCGGTCCACTATTCACTAGATTGGTAATTAATAGGCTATAGCCTCCAAATGCAAACTTATTCCTTCTAGGGGGTAGAGTTTTATACGCTTGAGTCCAGCTGGCCATTTGCAGGTATTTAAACCTTGATAGGTTGGGGCCAATCTTGATCTGAAGATATTCCCATGAAAGCAAATCCCCTTCAAAAAAGAGGTCTCCCCACACTTCAAGGCCCGCCTCTCTCAAGGGCACAGCTAAACTATCTCCTAGCCATTCGGGACTTTCAGGTAACCCCCATAGCGGTGTTTTATCACAGAAATACCCCTGCTTAATAGATTTTGTTACCTCTACCCACATTTTTGCCAGTCCTTGTAGGACCTTCAGTTTAATCTTTTTAAAAAATTTCGGGTTGCCAAATTTAAAAAGAAAGCCCCACTGACTGACTCCTTCCCCGTCCAACATGGCTGAAAACATTAAGCCCACCCCATAGTCGGTGGGCGTTTTCAGCAACAAACGGGTATGAGACAGCTGAAAAGCCCAAGCAAATAATTTTAAGTCAGGGGCAGCCAAGCCCCCCTTGTCCCATCGCCGTCTGTGTTTCTTCCAGGCTATTCTCTGCAACTGTTTATTCCAAATAAAAGATGTAATGTCTGACTGTAATTTAGCTAAACAGGTTTGATCAAAGTAAAGGGGAATAGTATTGAATATAAAAGAGATTTTGGGCAGAATCTACATTTTAATTAAATTAACCCTCCCAATTAAAGAAAGTGGGAGATGAGACCATGATTGCAATAACTTTCTACATTCTTTAGCTACAGCTGAGAGGTTAACTAGGGCAAGTTTATTAATATCTTTTACTATGTTTAAGCCCAAATACCGCATTGAAGAACCTGCCTGTACCTCCATAGCGCTACCATCGTCATTCCAGACAAGCATCTCGGTTTTTGCAGCATTAATCTGATAACCAGAAATTCGACCGAATTCCTGGGCAATTTCTAGAATTACAGGGAGTGCGGTAGTCACCTCTGACGTGAGGATAAGCACATCATCGGCATATAGGGCTACCTTCCTCTCCCACCCTCTATAAGAAAAAGGTCTGATAGTGACCTCATCCCTCAGTTGTTGTGCGAAGGGTTCGATGTAAAAATCGAATAGTTGGGGGGAGAGCGGGCAACCCTGCCGTGTCCCCCTAGTGATGGTAAAGGGGTCCGATAGGTCGCCATTGACTAATAAGCGCCCCCATTGGATTACGATATAGTAGGCCGACCGCACGACAGAACCCTGCACCTACGCCAAACTTGGCCAAGGCCCCCGACAGGTATACCCAATTGACCCTGTCGAAGGCCTTTGTTGCATCCAGCGTGAGGGCGGCCAATGGCAGGTTCTCGGCCAAAGCTATATCCATGGCGCCTATCAGATCATACGTTAGCTCATGTAGCTGTCACCCCTTCACAAAGCCTTTTTGGTCAAGATGGAGGACCGAAGGTGCAGTCATGGCCAGCCTAGATGCAAGAATTGTGTTGAAGATTTTATAGTCCACATTTAAGATTGATATTGGCCTATAAGATCCACAGGCATCTTTCGGTTTTCCTGGTTTCAGAATGAGGGTAATAGAGGCATTGTCCCAAGATGCAGGAGGGAGATGACCCTCGAGTAGGATTTGATTAAAAAGCATAGTAAGCAAGGGGACTATTTCCATTTCTAAAATTCTGTAATTTCCGCCGGCAACCCGTCGGGCCCTGCCGCCTTCCCCTTCTTACTTTTTTTTTTATGGCAGACCTTAACTCTTCCTCAGTGATCGTGCTGTCTAAAAAATGAGATTGCTCATAAGAGAGAGAAGGTAGATCCACATCCCTCAACCAACCCTCAACAGCGTCTGGTAAGATCTCATTATCCTCCATGTAAATAGATTGGAAAAACTCTCTGGAGGCCCTCCTGATATCCTCATCTGATGAGAAGGTGTTATTGTCCACCGTGATAGCAGCTATGTTACTGCGGACCTGAACTACTTTTGTCTTCCATGCCAATAGTTTCCCTGCACCCTCACTATACTCAAAATGAGCCAACTTACTGGCCTCCCATCTCTGTTGCAGTCTGAGATTTAATACCGAGCCCAAACTAGCTTTCAAAACCGACAGTTCGTTTCGGAGGGGATCTAGGACCGAGTCAACAGCCCCGTGATTGATGTCTATGTCCTGTTGGATTAGGAGTATCCTTGCCTCAATGGAAGAGATTTCCTCCCTATATTGTTTCCTACGATAGGATACTTTCCCTGTGATAAGTCCCCTCAGGAAAGCTTTAAACGAGTCCCAGATATTCCTAGTAGTCGCTGAGTCGTTATTAGAAAACATAGTTATTTGCCTCAAACTTGAGATAGGCGATGTCGTCTGGAGAAGAGAGAAGAGACCGGTCAAAAGACCATCTAGGGGGAGACCTCTTAGTGAGCTGAACCAGTTCCAAAACTACTGCAGAGTGGTCCGATAGATGTATAGGAAGGTAGTCAATGGACCTGACGGAGTCTACCAGCCTCAGACTAATTCGAATAAAGTCTATTCTTGACTGGTGATTGTACTTATAGTTCCGAAAGGAAACCCCTTGTTGTTGCCCGGACCTCTCTCTCCAGATGTCCACATATCCATATTGTTTCATCGCACTCTGTAGCACGGACCTAGACTTGGATAGAACTAGAGAGCGACTATTAGCAGATTTGTCCAACAGGGGATCCAGTACCACGTTAAAATCGCCGGCAATGATAGTAGGCTCAGGAAAGGAAAGCAGATGTGAAAAAATGGACTCCAGAGTAGACGGGTCATCCCGGTTCGGTCCATAATATCCCAGGACTGCGATTTGTGATCCAGCTATAACCACTGACGCGATGGCCCATCTGCCACCTGGGTCCACCACCTATGATACCAGCCTAGCTTTGGCCCCTTTTTAAAAAATAACTGAAACCCCTCTGGTGTTTGTTGTTTGGCTAGTAGATACTGCGAAGTCAATCCACCTGTTTTTCTTTATAAGGGCAAGCATTTCCGAATGAATTAGATGGGTCTCCAGAAGTATAATGACCTGCGCATCCAGGTCGCAGAGATATTGCATAATTCTGTTTGCTTTAGGTTTGGTACGGAGGCCATTAACGTTCCAGGAGAAATATTTTATGCTACCCATACCTTATTAAAAGATTAAAAAAAAAGAGAGGGTGAAACTATGAGTGCCAATTGATGCCCTAAATCTTTACCAAAAAGCTGCCTGTTACCATCCCCTTTAACACGTCTTTGCTTAATGAGGACATTTTTACATTTTTGCCACCTCCCACCACCAACCCTTCCCAAGTGCCCCCCCACCCACCCCGCTCCCACCCCTTGGAAAACCCTTGCGATATCTAACCGGAACAAAGTCCAGTAGATAGTGCCCCTCCGCGAGCTCCCGCAGAGATGCACCCGCCACTTCCCCGAGGGGAAAAAGTAGAGAGAAAAAGAGGGAAGAACAAATTGCCTTGTGCCTAAAGGTAATTAACACAGCAGTTTAAAAAAAAAAAAGGAGGAAAGATAAAGAATGAGCAAGAATATTTAACAAAGGCACAAGGAAGCGACACTAGTATCAAATTGGCTGAGAAATGTTAGGCATACCTTAGTCAGCTACCTATTCTGCCTGCTCTCTTTACTCTTTACTCTTATTGCCTAGCTCCATTAGTAGTTCATCGGCTGCCTGCACTGATCTGATGTTGAACATCTTATTATTATGCATAGTTTTCAGGGCAGCCGGAAACGTAAGCTGGGCTGTTGCACCTAAGCACCTAAAAGCATCCAAGCGCCTCCCAAATTCCCATTGTTTCTCCAAGGTTACTCTGGAGAGATCGGATCTAATTAGGAAAGTAAAACCCTTCCCAGCCAATGATTTTTGTTTGAGTGCCAGATTAAGAATATGCTCTTTCAACACATAGGTGTGGAAGTTGACTAGAATTTTACGCGGCTTAGTTCTCTGGGGATTTCGCCTAAAGGGATCTCTAGGAACTCTTTGGATATCCATAGCCAGTTCTTCAATTGGATGCTCTAAGCGTAGGGTCTCCTTCAACAAAACGGTGATATACTGTTTTATGTCTGAGCCCTCTGACCCTTCTGAACATTGAGGATGCGAATATTCCCCCGCCTCGCGTTGTTTTCCAGCGACTCCATCCTTTCACTGAGCGCTTCTTCTTCCCTGGAAAGCTTCTGAATATCAAGTTTCGCCTGATCCAGATGTATCGTAAGAACTGATGCTGTCTCTTCCAGGACACCTGTTCTTATGGTAAGCCTGTCGATCTTATTATCCAGAGATTTGCAGTATTTTCTTATTTCAGCTTGGTTCGCTGAAGACTCAGCAAAACCCTTTCTTATCTCCATTGTAAGGGCAGAAAACATTCCCAGTAGGGAAGCTGCAGTAATACAGGCCTCCGCCCCAGAGTCAACTTGGACGGGACAATCCTCTTGCTGCCCACTGACAGTCTCCACATCACCCCATTCTCCTCCTGTGGCACCAACTTCCATGCCTGATAGGACCGCTAAGGGAGTTCCAGAAGCCGGCCCTACAAGCAGGGTCTGATTCTGTGAGAGGCCTGGCTCCGGCGGGCTCTGAGTTTCTATGCCCGGTGGGGGCTGTAGCCCCATTTCCTCCTCCTGGTCTGCTCCATTCCCTTGCGGAAGCTGAGCACCTTCCTCTCCTCCGTGAGCAGAAGTATGAGCAACAGATGTTATTACCCCTTCTTCAGCCCCTTCTTCAGCCTCAGTAACAACCACTAGTAGGGGGGATGATATCTCAAGGGTGGGGGAAGGAGAATCCAAGACCAATGCCATAGTATGATCTTCTGACAGGTGCAATATTTGAGGAACCACTTTAAAATAGGAGCGGAGCGATGGAGTAATTTTTGAGTCTGTAGGTAATACAGTTTTAGGGCATTTGGCCTTAGACTTGGACTTCGCCTTGTGTTTGGTGCCTCTGGACATCACCTCTGTGTTTAGATAGGAAGAGGATTTCTTTCTAGCCGGCACCTCAGAGGTAGAATCAACAGCCACACCAGACTCACCAGACTCTACAGATTTACCCTCTAACGAGGCAACTTTCTTTTTTCAGCCCCGCTTACCGTAGTCCTTGTTGGGGGTAGGTAGCAACCCCTCAGATGTGCTATGGTAAACTGCCGCCCCTGGTGGCCCTAATGGCCCTGATGTTAACACAGTGGGAGGTTCGTTAACAGAAACAATAACCTTACCGCCTTCCAAAGCTGTTAACCCCTCCACTGTATCAGCTGCTGATGCTGGTGACAAAGGCTGTTTCTGAGCTTCCTTAGGAGTTGCTTTGCCCGGAGCGCTGCGTGAATTTGCTGCAAAAGACGCATAAGATGCACCACGAAAGGCTGCTCCAGGCTCCGCAGCTTTCTTCCCCGCCTCAGCTCCAGCGCGGCAGACCAGAGTCGTAGCCACAGCCTTGGTGGTTTTGGCGGGGACTTCTGCGAAGTAGGATCAGTGGGGAATTTAGGAGCCTCCCGAAGGGAGAAAACGCTGGGAAAATCCCCAAGCATCTTATGTATACAGGTCTGAGCGTCTAAACCCCCGGGACAAACAACGTGAAACCAGCGATCCCATCGGTCTCCTTCTCTATCCTCAGCACAGCCGCATACGCATAGAGAGCGGACTGCCCGGCCAGACTCCTCCAACAAAGGGACGCAGCCCCGCATCCCACCAAGACTCTAAAAGTAACGGTAGGTGTTTTCTTCAAAGGGGGCAAAAAGGGAGCAGAAACTGATATGGCTGTAATCCGCTGTGGCTCCACTAGCTCACCCCTCCAAAATTACAATCATTAATGCGACGGGGCAAATCTTAACGGGAGCTCGGTCCGGAGCACCGCGGCAGCCTAGCTAGCTGCCGCCATGTTTTCCCCCGAATTCGTACATCCTGTGAAATCAGGGTCCTTGTCACAGAACACGACGACAAAGTCGACCAAGAGTTACTTCAACGATCCAGACGCAGTGCAGCTCGTTACTATGGGAAGGGGGGATGCCGGAGTCGCTCTTTAGCTCAAAAGATGTCAGCACCACGAAGCCAGGAGTGTATTACTGAACTATTAGATGATGATGGAATCTGCCACTACACAGCACCTGAGATTAGTGATTTTGTTCTCAACTTTTACAACAAACTCTATGCGGGTAGGGGTTCATTGCCTTCAGAGGAGATACACTCCTTTCTGGACGATGTTGCATTGGGGTGGCTGTCCCAGGGCTAAAGGGAATATATCACACAGCCCTTCGATGTTGAGGATGTCAAATTAGCGATAATATCACTTCCTACTTGTAAGGCTGCAGGGCTCAATGGCCTACCCAGCGAGTTTAAAAATAATTAAAAAAAAGGTAAGTGCAAATAGGTAAGTATAGATTTAGTATTCTTCCCTCCACATCTACGTACCTTGAAGATATATATATATTGTCAAGGTATATACATGTGGAGTTATATATAGTAAAACGTTGCTTACCTATAGATACTTACCTTCATTATTCTTGACACAATATTTTAGTCCACAAAACTTCTGTTTACTATACTCTATCTAAATACCAACAGTTTCCCTACCACCTGCACTTTGATTGTTCTTCTGTGCTATCGAGGAGATGAAGGATGCTATCTTCTGACACTATTGATATGTAATCTTCCACACATATGCGCTAAGTTGCAAGATAGAGCATTCTGGAAATCAAATGAACCACCACTAATGAGTGCGAGGTGGACTAAATTGTGGGATTTTATATTGTGGAAAAATGAACAGGTCCAGAACATTATTCCTACATTTGAAAGTGTGGTCCCCATATCTAGATTAAATAAAAAAGGATGTGCCACCTGACGGCACAGCTCTACATATACTTGACAAAATATGGTGATTCAGGTAAGCTATATTGCTCCTACTAATAATCCCTAATAAAACTTGGTAAACTTGGTTTGGGTTTACTGGCAAAACCGCCATACTGGAATGGGCAGAGCTTAAGTATAATCTCCTTTCTGAAACACAAATAGACAGATAGGCTTATAAGGATGTAGTCCTAGTTTGACATCCTTTGTACCTCTTTGCATTCCGCTGCTGCCCTTCCCATACAACTTCCATATAACCTTTCTGATGAGTGCAAACGCAGAAATGTCCATACGGTCTGTATGGCGGCAGCACCTTGTAACATACAATGTACAGCCTTCAGCCATACGCCAACCAACAGTACAAGGAGTGCACTGCCTGCATTCCTGTAATTGCTGTTAAACTGCTTAGCACTCTCAGCATTTTTGGTACAGATGTACATGCCATATTTCATCACCTAACATGAGAATACTGTAAGGTGGTCAATATATTACAGATTTACAGGCCTCAGATCACAACAGATGCCCAGCATACCTACAGAGTATTTCAACTTTCGCACAAGGCACAAAATTAAACAGGAGGCTACCTACTAGCATAGGTTTTTCCTGGGCACAGGTTTGGGATACCGTAGATAAGTCCTGAGGGCCTGTAACTTGCTGATTAGTTATAAGTATGAAGATAATTGGTCTGGAGCAGAAGTACTACATTTGAGAACAGGTAGAAAAGACAATAAATTGGAGAAGGACATGGCACATTGAAAGGCAATACTGCTGGTCTTTCTTATCCCCAGAGTTTTGACCCCTTGAGAACACAGATCATGTCACTATGGATATTCACTAGTCATAACATCCTAAAATGAGGCTTCTGACTAACCGAATTTCCCTTCCACATCACAGCCCTCCACACCCGACGCCCTCCCAATTACTCCTACAGGAGTTGGAGCAAAGTAAGAGAAGACCTCTGGACCAACTTCTAAAAAACCTCCCCTACCGATGTCACCACCGACCATTAGTCAACAGTTGGAAACTGGATCAATAAATACGCTGATAAAGTCACACCCCTCAAAACGACCAAAAACAGCAGAACCTTTCAAATTCAGAGCCCTCAACGGCACCTTCAAGTGACTTGAGAGGATATGGTGCACCAGCAAAACACATAACACATAACGATGGTGACAACTTCAAACTAGCCCTCAACAGATACCACCACCAACTCAAAACAGCCCAAAAAAATCACCCTGGCCTTCCGCCTGAATGTCAGCTCAAACCACAGCAAGGACAATTTCTGCATCAAAGAATTCTCCAACCCCCCCAGCCACCGAGGCCACCGTCACCGCCACTCAGGAGCTCTGCGACACCCTCGCCAACTTCTTCTTCTATACCAAAATCTCCACCATCTATGAGAATTTTGATCCTCGACCCCGGGAACTGAACTCAGACTCTTCAACAACACCGATCCCCACAAAAGCTCATGAATCGCATGGGACCCTCTCTCTGCAAACACAACTGCTACGATCATGGGCTTCATCCACTCGGGAGTTCTGAGTTTCCCTGTCCCCACCTCATGTTCAACCAAGAAAAAGCCCCATCAGCAAGGATCATACCGCAATCATCAATGCATCCATCGCATCTGCCTCCTTCCCTGAAGGATGGAAACACGCAGAACCAACACCGCCCTGAATGCGGCCACAGACGACTTCAGGACTCTCCTAGACTGAGGAGAGACCGCAGCCCTGATCCTCCTCAATCTCTCTGCAGTGTTCGACACTGTATCCCACCACACCCTCTTACAAGATCTCCAGCAAATGGGGATCCAAGGGAAATCTCTCGAATGGGTCTCGTCCTTCATTTCCGGATGAACTCAAAGCAACCACCTCCCGGCCTTCACCTCAGGACCAAAAAAACATCGTCTGCAGCATTCCTTGAGGATCCTCTCTAAGCCATACCCTCTTCAACACATACATGGCACCTTTGGCCACCCTGGTCAGATCCCACGGCATGAATATAATCTTCTACGCTGACGACAACTCATCCTCTCACTCTCCTCAGACCCGAATAACATCAAATCTAAGTTCCACAGGTGCATGAAGAACAAGTTACTTACATTCGGTAACAATGTATCTGGTAGAGACCTAGTCTAGCCGCAGATTCCTTAACTTAGAATATCCCCAGGCATCAGACTGGACCCGGAAAATCTTGCGCAGCAGCACCTCTGCGCGCTGGGGGGGCGCAGTGCGGCTCCGCCCTGACGTCGCCATGGACGTGACGTCAGCGTAGCCATATATGCCCCGCCCCGACGTACCGAGATCAGTTTTCGTCAGAAGACTTTTCCGTGTCAGAACACTAAGCCACCACCAAATACTGTGAAAATATGGGAACAGTGTGCAGAAAAAGAAGAAACAACGTGAAAAACATCACCATAGAAAGACAGTGCCAGGCACCATATATTGTAAACTGAGGGAGGGAAAAGAACAGAACACCACAATTGTTAAGTCTAAAACCTCCCCGGGAGGTAGAAGAAGATACAGAGCATAGGCAGGATTCGAACCTTTGGCCTGTGTGAGCCTGTGCCACCAGTGGCACAAGACTTACCATTGAGCCATAACTCCTTGGTGAACAATCACAGCAGCCGGCAGAAAGGCTGCAACCACAATATATGACAGTGAAGGACAACAGGTCCAGAACCCAGGAGTAAGGACAAACTACCATAGGGCGTCCCCCAAAAGGAGACATCAGCTCCAAATATGGGACCTACCGAATGCAGCATTGTCAGAGACTGCAACCGCTAGAGTGCAAGGGATGTAAGAGACCTCAAGCGGTTGAAGAAGATAGAAGGGAAGGATGGTGGGAGGATGGGGTAGAAGAATTAGACTCACATCGGACAACCCAGGGTAAGGATTGTAAAGGACACATGGCATATGAGCATACCGTCCAATCACAAGAAAGGGAAGAGCAGAGCCACGAAACAGAATGTAGCCTCATGAGTCGGAGTGAAGAGAAGACGTCACCCGCAGAGGAATAAAGCCACCCAAAGGGCAGCGAAGGCAAGAAGCCCAACCTGAAAAGGTTGTTGCAGGACGGGGAGGACGGGCGCGCGTTAAGGTATCTGCAGATAGATTATGTCTCTACCAGATACATCGTTACCAAAGGTAAGTAACTTGTTCATCTGATAGAGATGTCTAGCCGCAGATTCCTTAACTTAGAATAGATACAAAAAGCCATACCCCTAGAGGAGGCGGGACTGCGATTGAACCCCACTAAGGTCCAAAGAGAACCTAGCCGTCAATAACATGACCAAAAGAGTGTCTTCAACCAAAGGGCGAAACACAGTGAGGACAGAAATGAATGCGCCCAACCACCCCTATGCTCTGAAGAGAGCGGTAATCAAGGGGAGGCTAGGGCACCACAGCCCATCCAGATTAACATGAAAACCCTCATATGTAGAGTGGATGAGAGAAGGAAAAAACCAAGCCAGAAAGCTTGTGCCTGAGCGAAAAAGCCGAACTTCGAAAGAAGACGAGCAAAGGGGCATGAAGGATCCGCAGGATCCAAGGTGTCGGCAAGAAGCCAGAGCTAGCCCCAGCTAAACAACTCCAACAGTGTAAAAAACTGTTGAACCTGCTCCTGTAAAGATGCGAAGGCAGCAGGATACTGACCCCTGCCCAGCAAGGGCCGATAGGGAACAAAAACCCACACCCAGTAAAGAAACTGGCGTGAAAAGGGAGTTCAGTACCTCGCAAGAAGTAGAACTGAACCTATGGACCCAAAAGACTGGTATGTGGTATGGTGGACAGAACGTGTATCGCCCCTGCATGTACCACAGAGGAAGAGTACTGCTAAGACCCTCACCAGCCAGACAAGTGTGAGAGCATTGAAAGGATGCCCATACACAACCAGAAGGACGCTCATATGCAGCCAGAGGGTGCCTGGAGTACCATAACAGAAGCAAGACAGCAGGAACATCTGAGACGCGCACAATAGAAAGAAGGCAACGGACCACAAACACCAGAGAAGATCTGGTGAGGTAAGAAGACAGGGCCAATACCAAGGCAGGAAAGCCCACACAAGCCATTAGGAAGAGCATGGCGTAGAAAGAGCCCCAAGAGGATGCTGAAACCCGGTCACACCCAGGGAAAAAAAGTACCCACAGTTATACGGGAAGTGGAACTAGTCCAGCCTATAAGCAGCGTCTGCCTCCGGTACGGAAGAGAGAACAGTCCCCTCGCAGGACAATTAGAAGAAAAGACGAGCCTAACAATGGAGTAGTCAGGACCAACTCACGGGTCCTAGACGATAGGAAGAGCGGAGTCCAAGGAGAACCAGCTCCACGAGCTCGCCATATTAAGAATGCCAGAAAAACATAAATCCCAGCGTGGAAGCAGCGGGGATGTGGAGAAACCTGCTGGGGAATAAGTCGAAAGTCCATAATAACGCACAACAGAGAGGCCCATGGCAACTCCTTACTGGCGAGAACACCCCAGAAGGGGCTGGCGCCAAAAGACAGACCATGTGACAAAAAGCAGGATGCCAGGCCATGCGAGGTAGATACCACACATCATAGACCTAGACAAGGAGTTGAAGCACTACAGACAATAGAGCGATGCGACCCTGCGGGACACAGTAAAGGGGTATATGAGTCCCAGAGGGATACCCACAAGGAAAAACTCCACAGGAGTGTACGGAGGCAAAGTCAGACACCTGCCAGCAGCCAATACCCCACAAAGGGCAAGGGTCAACCCCAGGCAAGAGGGGGGGTCTTCTTGGCAAAATAGACCGTCAGAGGACTGAAAACAAAAACAACCCAGCCATATGGCTATACAGACAATACAGAGACACTAACCTGCCTCTGATACAAACTGGGCCGTAAAGAAAGACCCACAAGGAAGAAAGGTCAGTCAGTGGCACAGCAGAATTATGGTAGCCCTGACAGAAGCCTGGAGATCGCAGAGTCCACATGGGACCCAAAAAGGTCTATTCCGTTAAATGGCATGTCTTGGAGGCTCTCCCGAATATTATCAGGGAAGCGACTGTTGCGCATCCAGGCATAGCGGTGCAAAGCCACTGACCACGCAAGAGCACGGCCCACAAAGTCTGTGGTATCCAGGGAGGAGCGAATTGAAAAATGTGCCATCTCCTTGCCCTGAAGGACAGACGGAGTAACTCCGGGTGCAATTCCTCTGGAAGAGAAGGAAGAAGGTTAGCCATGGAGTCCCAGAGTGCGGAGGACGCACGTGCAAACACACATGTAGTGTTTAAAGTGCGGATGGACGCGCTACTAGAAGCAAAAAGCTGTCTTCCACATGCATCCAGCCACCGGGATTCTTGGGTGGGAGGAAACAACGGCAAAGTGGAGGAGTCTTGTACCCCAAAAGCTGCCTGAATTACCAGGCCCTGAGCTGTAGGGTGGAGGGACAGGCAAAGTGGATCCCCCGGGGCAGGATGGTGCCTACTAGCAATGGCTCGTCAAAACCGGGGCTCTGGAAGAGGGCCGTGCCCATGTGCCATGCAGGACTTCTAATAAAGCCCCCCCCAAGGGGTAGCAAGGGCTCCATGGTAACAGGCTTGAGATGAAGCAGATCCATTGAGGGATCAGGAATGAGGGGTACCACAGGAGGCTGAGAGCCGAGCATAGCAGCTGCCCTGTTGATAATCCGTGCATAGGTGGCCCCTAGCTCAGTAGTCACCCTAGGAGGGGACAAGAGGCTGTCGTAGGAGATGGTTGGAGACTAATCCTCCCAGTTGCCATAAAAAGCGGGCTGAGGAACGACCCAAAGGCCATGCCACACTAGGGACCTGCACCAGTGGCCCCCGACCAGGGGAAGCAGCAGCTTCCGTAAGGGCCGCAGCGGATACCGGTGTCGCCGGACACCGCTGAGGAGTCAGAAGCGAGGAATCCGGAGGGAGGTCAACCTCAGGCATGGATGCCGGTGTCGATGAACGTATGGACACCGGCGGCGATGGATGCGTCGATAGCGGCGTCGGCGGGCGCCGTGTCTGAGTCAACTGGACGTCGACGCCTCCACTGGTGACGCTACTTCGACCGGCGTCGGATCATGCATTGCCCCAGATGTGGGATCAGGCTTAGAGCCGGGTGTGGGTTTGGACGTCGAGCCAGGCTTCGGGTCCGACGTGGAGCCCGTCCGCGCAGGAAGCCACACAGGGCTATGTGTTGACTGGCGGTGTGTGCTAGAACGACCAGGACGGTCTGGGCCACGGCCCAACGTCGTCGCCTCGGGAGTCAGAGTCGGTGCACACAGCCCTGGTCGAGAAAGGATCGGCCGACGAGGGCCTGGCCTGAGTACGCTCCACCTCTGTGGGGCCCGAAGGCACGCCAGGGAGAGATGGGGACTCGAAGTAGGCCTGAAGAGCCCAGGAGTAGGCCTCCATTTGGGCACGCGTCGCTCCATCTCCTGGAAAAGGAGGGTGTGGGGAGGTGACCACCGGGCGCCCTTAGCTGACCCCTTACGAGAGGAGTGGCCACCAGCGGCACACCTACGGGAGATGGACCTCAGTGGACGCTTGTGGCTCCGCTTCCCTTTTTTAGGGTGCCGGTCACGGGAGCGGCCTCGGGAATGAGTCCCCTCTAGAGAGGGAGAGCGGTGACGAGAAGAGGCCGGGCCGGACAGCTGTGCGGCCAACAGCTTCATACGGCGTTCCCGTAGGGACTTCGGCTTCATCTGTTGACAGTCGCTGCATGCTTTGGAATCATGGTGCACACCAAGGCACCACATGCAAATAAGGTGCGGGTCAGTGACAGACTTCTGACGCGCACAGACCTCACAGGCTTTGAAGGCATTGCACACTGTACCGGTACGACACCAGCGGAGCCGAGAAGGCACAAAACTAGGCCAAGATCCGCGTCGTGACGCAGAAAAGAAGAAAACTAATGTTGGCGAGCCGGGGAGGGGCAAATATGGCTCCGCTGATGTCACCTCCATGGACAACGTCATGTTGGAGCCGTACGGCACCACCCCCCGGAGTGCAGAGATGCTGCTGCGCAAGATTTTCCGGGTCCAGTCTGATGCCTGGGGATAATCTAAGTTAAGGAATCTGCAGCTAGACGTCACTATCAGATCAATGTCGCAAGCAGGATGCAGAGCAGATGCCTCAAAATCGAAATTCTCATCTTCAGGAGCAGCAACTTCCTGTGGGACAGAGCATGCAAGAAACCTCTAAATAATACTCAACAACAAGCTGTCACGAGGAAGAAGATACACGCTGTCTCACCCACCTGCTTTCTCACCCTGCTCTTGCTTCGTAAAATCTTCAAATGGTTCCCTATCGATATCAGACGCACCGTCACCCAGGCCCTCATCACCAGCCGCCTGGACTATCGCACCTCCCTCTAGGTGGGAATCACCACTCAACGACTAAACATACTCTAGATAATCCAGAACGGCGCAGCCAGGCTTATCCTCAACCTCCAGAGTCGGACCCACACCTCCCCCCAACTCAAAGAGCTACACTGGCTCCTCGTCAACAAATGGTGCCACTTCAAACTGCTCACACACGGCAGTAAAGCCCTTCATAACTAGGGTCTAACTTACCTCAACCACAGGGTGAACTTCCACCAACCCATCTGCAAACTTCACTACTCATCCATCTTCCTGGCCCACACACCCCGCATCCGCAGCAGCAGCACCTTTTTGCAGGCCAGATCCTGGAATGGCCTCCCACTCAACCTCCACATATCTCCCACCCTGCAGGAGCTCAAGAAGGACCTGAAGACCTGCTTCTTCAACTAATTAATCTCAGCAGCAGCATCCCCGCCAGCGCCTGGATGCCCTCATGAGTGATATGCAGCGCTTTACATATCTGTTTTGATTGATTGAGGAGGCAGGATAGGACACCAAATGGTTGAACCGTTGACGCCCAACAGCAGCAAAAGAAAACAAGCATTTACAATGCAATGGTTTCGCCTTTGGAAAAGTTAGAGCTATTGGCATTGTAAATGACAACATTTTTATTTATGTGTTGGTTTTGAAAACAGATAAATAAATGGCATTGTCATTTACATTGCCATTAGCCTCTGCAGTCACTCTGCAGTCCCTAGCACTCCATAGCACTCCCTAGTCACTCTGCACTCCCTAGCCCTCCATAGTCACTCTGCACTCCCTAGCCCTCCATAGTCACTCTGCACTCCCTAGCACTCTGCACTCCCTAGCACTCCCTAGTCACTCTGCACTCCCTAGTCACTCTGCACTCCCTCGCACTCCCTTGCACTCCCTAGCAGTCCCTAGCAGTCCCTAGTCACTCTGCACTTCCTTGCACTCTGCACTCCCTAGCACTCCCTTGCACTCTGCACTCCCTAGTCACTCTGCACTCCCTAGCACTCCCTAGCATTCTGCAGTCACTCTCTGAACTATGCGCTTAAATCGCTCCTTGTGTATTTTTTAATGTCATGGCTTCTTTCTAGTCCCCCCCTGGACAATAGTTTTGACAACCCGCAGTTTTAAATGATGGTTAATATTTAATAAACATGTGCATGGTTTGTTTTACAGAAGAGGGCACGTTTCACAATGGGCAGTTATCGTTGACGCTTCCAAATTTTGCAGTGTTTTTAAATGGGCCAAAAATAATAGAACATTATTGCAATGTATGCCATCCCACATTCCAAGCGAAACAGCACCAATATTGAGGGGTACAGAAATGCTAAGCCCCCTGACTTTCTTCACTCTGCAGTGCGGCCTGTCTCGGTGCAGGAAGCATCACTCTGGAACCCTATTAACTCTTGTAGAAACAAGCGTTAGAACATTTTCTGAAATCCCAGATTGTGCATCCAACCTCTTCTGGTGGGTCCAATCGGCCAGAAAGCTTCGTCACTGTAAAAAAAAGACACGTGGGCGCCAATGTGGGGACCCCCACAGCGAGCGTTCTGGGACGGTGGACCCCTAGAGCTCCACATACAACTAAACCGAAGCATGCGTGCAATCGTCTCCGCGTTACAAAGTAGCCCTTAGCTGCTTCTGCGTCCGCCAGATTCCGTAGTGCCTTGTTTTCCATCTAGATGTTTTCGCCCCGTTTAGATAACTTTTTTCTTTTCCTGGCGAAAAGGAGGGCTGCATATCTCGCGTTGTGCAAGAAGGCACAAGTTCTTGGGAGGGGGTGCCTTGAGATGCAGGTTCTCCCAAGTCCGGAATTATGCAGCTCGGAAACTTCTGGACAACTAATGCAGGCCCGCCACACTCTGTCGACCCAAAGGACAGGCAGAGGCCTTGATTGTGAACGGCATTTCTAAAACTTTACCTTTAAATTCAAGTTTTCTTTTGCCTTGGGTGGAATCACGCATTGAAATCCAAGGAAACACCTAAAACAGCAGATCGGAATACAGGTGGGCCGTGAGATAGTACTGTGCGTGTAGGTTCATGTCCCCGAAGCTGCCTGCAGTCAGGGGGGGTGTTCCCGAACCTCTAAGTTGAAGGGGCACTTCCATGCCCCTGACTCCGGCTTCTAACTCGATAACCGCCCGTGTCTTCACCCGGCCTTAACTTGCCCCCTTCTCACTCCTGTAAGTTCACAGAATACGAACACCCTTCACCTTTGCACAGACTGACCCTTAGGGGCTGCTACCAAAGATTCAAATTGCAGCACGCGGAGAAGCAGCGACTTTTACAAACATAAACAATCAGTTTGCCGCCTCCCCGCTCAGCAGTTTAAATGGCACTTCGAGGCACCGGCAGCTGCGGCCCCACGCGAGTAAAACAAAACGAACCTGCACAAAAAGTACATCCACGAATAAGAACTCTCCCCCCATGTTCAGCAAGCCTTACCCACTCAGGAAGAAAGTGCCATCCCCCAAAAGACAGTGTGCTCCGGACACGGGGAGGAAGCACAACGTGTGAAATGGAAAAACAATCCAGCTCTAAGCTCACAGAGCCAGCCTGCACCCCATCACTTCTCCATGGCCGTGCAGGCTGCATCCCTCCCCGCCCCCATCTCCGGAGCAGCAGAGCTCTCCAGAGATGGATGGGGGGCGATCGGGGCTCCCCCTCCTCCCGGCAGGGGGAGGACCCAGGCAGCAGCGGCAGGCTTCGCCCCAGAGCCTGCCTGCCTGCACAGCCCCATAGCCCAGCACACACAGAGGAAGGTGAAGAAGGGACCTACCTACCCATAAACCCTGGAGCTGCACAGTCCACTCAGGTGCCGGCTGCCCCCCCTCTCTGGCTTTGTCGGGATATTGCAGGGTGGGGGAGGGGAGGGGGTGAACCGTTCTTTGTCTGGGAACTCCGGGGCATGTGATCCCGCATGGGCTCTCTGGTGGGCAGCGGGAGGGAGGGGGCTCGCACACGCTGGCAGGCTGCCAGGGCTGTCTGGCTTGCACAGCCTGCACTTCTGCTCTCGCCCACCCCCTCTCATTTGGAGAGGGAGCTCTTTCGCTTTTGGCCGAGGGCGGGGAGGTTCCATAAATGTGCCCGTCTGTCAGCGAAACTCCCACCCTGATAACGAACCGGTGCAGCAGAGTGCCGGAGCCATACAACTTGAGGCACACGCACCTCAGCGGGGGCTGTGCCCCTCTCGACCCCCCCGAACACATGCAAAAAAGTGCTATCCACAAAAAATGGACATGATGCCACTATCAGCGCCCTGGGCCGCCCACTTTGGACGTGTCGGCGGGCCTCCTTGCACTGAAATTCTCTGAAAAGTCGTATAATCGGAGATTGGGACAGGGGAGGTCGCACAGGTTTCTTTCCGATGTGAGCCATGGGGTGGGTTTAATTGAAGAGCCGAGAGGCGTCCCGGCAGCACTTCTTCTTCCATGTGCAAGAGTCCAATGTAGCTTTGGGGCGCACATTACATTACTGCCAGCAGGGCACCCCAATCGCGGTGTTTATACAAGTCACTGCTCCACAGCCGAGAAGGTTGTGGAAAACGCGGCAATGCAAATCTAGCTATTTAGCTGTTATTGAGAACTTTACACCAAACATGGCTTCGGGGCGCTAGAGTCAGGATGCATTAATTCACCACACTGAACAGCCAGCTGAGCGGCTCACTGACGGGAAAGCGACTGGACGCAGCGCTAGTGGATGGAGTTTCCGAGCTGCAAGAAAGAGGAAAACCCACTAACACCAAAGAGAAGCACTCACACCTGGTTATGATGGAACATTAAAATACTTTAAAAGGAAACAAGCACTCACCTGGACTTCCTCCGAAAACCCACTAACACCAAAGAGAAGCACTCACACCTTGTTATGATGGAACATTAACATACTTTAAAAGGAAACAAGCACTCACCTGGACTTCCTCCGGCGGCGGTCGGCCGCGGAATGCCCAAAACAAACCTGAACACCCAAAAAAAATAAGCCCCGCCCACCGCCGCACTGACGTGACCAAAGGGGCCGGATGAGAAAAACATCCCAGGAACGCCCACGAGTCGCCACGCAGGATGACGGACGCCTCTGTTTGCCAATGGCTAGCGTCCATTTATGGAGCTAGCCAATGGGAAACAGAGGCGGTGCCGAACATCCATACTGTTGACAAAAGTTTTCGCCCTGGGCGGAGCACTTCGTGCTCTCGCCAGGTCGAAACCTAAAAAACCCTGTTTTGCGATTCGGTAAAAGGGAGGGGCGTGTCCAGGGCACCCTTTCCTATAGGGACTCGTAAAGGTACCTAGGAATGTTTTGCAACCGAAATGTGGTAGCAAAACATTTGATTTTTTAAAGTATTCACAAACAGGAAGGTTCCCCTTTGTGAACTTACATGAAAGCGTGTTTTTTAAGAGCAGGCAGATCTCAAAAAATGAAACTCAAACATTTCATTTTTCTTTTCGAAATATAACATCTGCATTTTCAAAATTTGATTTGATAAAAGCAAACAAAGGTCTGGGTTGTTAGTGATCCCCAATGGGCCGCAAATTGTGACCTGCCTCGTGAATAATAATGAGGTGGGTCAATCAACAGCCGCTAGAATTGCGAAATGTATCAAAGACACATCAGTACATAAGTGTTTGCGATTTGCTGATTTTGAATCGCAAAAACTCACTATTACGAAATCGCAAACGGAAATATTAGCACATGTGGCCTTAAAAGGATCTATTGAAGACGAGCAGTAGGTACTGTTAGGCGCAGGTTATACATTGGAACTGTTTATGTTAAAAATCCTAGATGGATGAAAGGATGAGTTGAAATATCTGGGTGCTACCGTGTGCAGGTTACACGCATGTCTCTGCAGAATGTGCATACACCCACCGAGCTGCCACTTTTATGAAAACACAAATAAAACTCGGCATTTTCCACTTGCCCCGTGCAGCTCCTCGCGGACCCCGCCTCCAGGCGCCTTGACTCGGGAGTAGGCGCTGGCGGGGGCAGCCATGTGCGCCTGATGACCTCACTTGCGCCCAGGGCTGCGATTATGGGATTAATTAAGGTGCTAATAGAGACGCGTCGGCATTAGCGTCCGAGACGATCCCATTATAGCCCTGGGCTCTAGCGCATCGAAGCGCGGCGGCGGCGGCGCGGAGCTATCCATCACCCGCGCGCGCGGCCAGGCGTGGAAATGAATCTGTTCATTCACATTAAACATAAATAAAAGCCGCCTCTGCGCCTCCGCAGTCATGAGCCCCCCTGCGCCTTCATTTAAGGACCAGAGACCTACGCTGCTGGCATGTCCCTTTTCTATCTGTCTTGGAGATTTAATTAATGTTTTATATGAAGCGCTTACATGCGCCTCGCAGCATCGAAGCGCTGCATTTGTATTTATTGGGGCGCAAGAGTATCTATAAAAGAAGCGCAGCGCCCGGTAAACAAAACTACAGGGTGGCAGTAAAGGAATGGGTGTTCCATACATTAATATGGCGCAGACGTCACATATTATGCATAAAAAAACGCATTGCAGAGGAAGGTAAAGCGTCGGCCATTAACATACATATTTCGTCAGATCTCTTCCTTGGACATATAAATTAGAAACACATTCTTCACGGCTTAAATCGATACCCATAATACAAATCACTTTTTTCAACCTACTGAAAATAAAGAAAGAAAGGCTGGGTATCGATTCTAGTGTGGTAGTTCTGGGGGTTAATGTGCCTGCGGGCAGAGTAGTGCGTACATGTGTGTGACCGACAGTTTTCAGGCCCGGTCTCACACATGTATGCAGCACTCTGCCCGCAGGCACATTAACCCCCAGAACTACCACACTAAAATTAAACTTTGACCCCTGCAGAGTCCGCACACACCTCTGCAGCAGGGGCATTGACCCCCAGAACTATCACACTAGAATGAACCTTTGTTTCCTGCAGAGTCCGCACACACCTCTGCAGCAGGGGCATTGACCCCCAGAACTATCACACTAGAATGAACCTTTGTTTCCTGCAGAGTCCGCACACACCTCTGCAGCAGGGACATTAACCCCTAGAACTATCACACTAGAATGAACCTTTGTTTCCTGCAGAGTCCGCACACACCTCTGCAGCAGGTGCATTGACCCCCAGAACTACCACACTAGAATTAAACTTTGTCCCCTGCAGAGTCCGCACACACCTCTGCAGCAGGGACATTAACCCCTAGAACTATCACTCTAGAATGAACCTTTGTCCCCTGCAGAGTCCGCACACACCTCTGCAGCAGGGACATTAACCCCTAGAACTATCACACTAGAATGAACCTTTGTTTCCTGCAGAGTCCACACACACCTCTGCAGCAGGGGCATTAACTTACCGTGCTCTCCTACAGGGATTGAAAACTGTGGGTCTCACGAGTGCACGCACTTTCAGTTTTTCCGCCCGCAGGCACATTAACCCCCAGAGCTATCCCACTAGATTTAAATGTTTTCCCCTGCAGAGTCCGCACACACCTCTGCAGCAGGGGCATTAACTCGCGGCTATCTTACTCGTGTCACAACCTGCGAACTGGAAGCTGCGCCGAGTGCCGGAGCCCACTGAGCTATCTTAGTAGGACTGGAATCTGCGACCCCCTGAGACTTGATTCGTTCACCAGGGGCCATGTTAGAGAAAGTCTGCCCTTGTGCAAGACCCAGGGAGAGGCCTCTGCATCGAATGGGGCTGATTTTGCTCCCGAGCCGGGGAGGCAGCGGGGGCCCGGAGATGCGCGCGGTGTGCGCTGGTTCTGTACTAACACAAGAGCGCACGGAGTCCGCCCCCTCTTCAAATGTGAAATAAGTGTCTAAGCTTCAGACGCAATGAGTTAATAACTTTTATGGTTCAAGCTCCAAAAACGGTTAAAATCAGTCCTATTTCTTCAAACACATTATTCATGTCTGGGGTTTATTTGCCGTAAATCTCATTTGCGCCTGCAGATTGATTTGAACGTACGAAGTGCACTTTGTATTTGTCGCAATGGTTTTATAACTCATTTCCTTGATGTTTAAAGTGCTGAGGGGATCTTTCAGTGGCGGGGACTGGAGCAAGCTGTGCTTGTTTCATGGCATCCTCGGGTGCATGTACAAGGTCTCCACGACAATCAATCACACATTCATAAAGCGCCGACACTCACCCATGAGGGCCTCCAGGCGCTGGACGCGACAAGCTTCAAGTGCCTTTGGCCTCACGCGGGTCACCGAGACCCACAGGCCACATTTTCCACTCGCTCGCTACCACCCACGCACAACGCGCAGAGAAGCCTCTCACACTGTCACACTGAAGTGCTTAGGCGCCTCTCCAGGCAATGAGGCGCTATAGAAGCCCACCGCAGCACAACATAATTCAAGCAACGAATTGAACAAGCACTCGCACCCCCAAAAATGACAGGCATTTCTCTGAGCCATTTCCCCTGATTACGCTGCTCCCCGTGCCTCACTGGAAAGGGTTTTGTACCGCACCGTGCTCTACAATGTTTGCACACGGACAGCGGGAGGGGGGGGCGGGCGGGCACACGGACAGCGGGAGGGGGGGGCGGGCACAAGAACAGCGGGAGGGGGGGCGGGCGGCTACACGGACAGCGGGAGGGGGGGCAGGGAGGCACACGGACAGCGGGAGGGAGGGTGGTCAGAAAACAGCCAGCGGGACAGGGAACAAGACGAACAATGAACACAAACCGGTGTAAAAAAAAAAAAAGTCCACGCCCACACTGCCCACGTCTTCATGACGTTGCAGAGAGGGAAAGAATCGTCGGGAACGCCCACCAATCGCCTCGGGAAATGACGGACAGTTCTCTCTTCCAATGGCTAGCCTCCATTTATGGAGCTAGCCAATGGAAGAGAGAGGCTGAACTAAAGCACACAGTGTAAGACATGAGATTTCGCCCTGGGCGGAGCAACTGCTACGCAGTTGCAACGCCAGGGCGAAACCTAAAAAAAGGGAAAAAAAAGAGAAGAAGGACGACTACTACTATACTGGAGAATTCCGGACCCAACCACTAGATGGCACAATAATGCCCAGCATGTGAATCCAGAAAAGATTCACGCTCAAATATACCTTATGCTGTACTGCAAGTGCTCCTGAATTGTCTCTACTACTAATGGACATCTCATGAGTTTGTCGGAAAGGCAGCTCTGGCACAAATGAGTGTTTTATATTTCTATCTATGGTGGTTCCAAGAGGATAACGCAATCCTCAGAACATGACATTGACACAAAACAAAGTTCTATAAAAAAATAAGCAAAGAATATTACCATAGTGATTGACTGATTTAAACTGATTCGAGCTGTCTTTGCTGAAAGTGTTTATCAGCTGGCTAGCCACTGAAAGTCCAATACCATAAGAGAGATTTTCAAATGTCTCCACTGGAGAAGGAGCTGTAGGTTCCCACAGCAATAAATCATTGCTGATCCTAGAAATAAAACAAAAAGGAAGAATTACTTGCTGTGCCCAGATACAAGGGACGTTTAAAGAATACTCCATCTGCTTTAATCAATGGAAAAATAATGTTCAACTATCACAATGCCGTGCACACATTACTGCTTTAATAAGGTTGTAACACGAGTAAAGAGTATGTCAGTACTTTGCTACCAATATAAAACACAAGTAAATAAACATACCATGCATGGCTTCAGACATGATTGTTCTTGCCTTTTTTAGAAACAACTGTTTTACTGGATAGAAAGGAAGAATGTGCAAACAGTTCTGAGATCCTGAACAAGTTACAGGTTTGTGTCTCTTCCACCAAGTCCGTGCCTCCTGCATTGTAAAAGCTACTACAAAGTCATGGTGTGAAGTAAAGGTTACTCGTCATCTGATTAGTATAAAGGATTTTCTTTACTATGTTCGCCTAACTTTGATGTGAGCCAGAGATGAGGGGGCATTTTAAACAGTAAAAAGTGGGTTAATATTTAAAGCCTGGGCAATAGCGAGCCATTGCCTTTTCAAGGCTTTCCCTGTTTACCTTTCACATAAGTTTCACATAATAAGGCATCTGTCAGCTCCCTCTCTCAGTCCCTGCACTTTCGAGTCACACGCCCCAAGTCAAGTGGAGATGACTAATTAATGATCCGGAGAAAGGTATATGGAGGAACACAAGCATATTGTAATTTCGGAGTTGAGAGAAGATTTATGGCATGACAGTGAAAGCCGATGTCAAAAGCTAAAACACATTTTAATGGTCAGTTCCAAGCTAAACTGCAGAGCAACACATTCAAGGCAAAAACCCAAAACAGAAATTCTTGACAACATCCCTTCAGATGGAAACAATTACTAAGAACAACAGCAATCGTACTACAGACATCTGAAAAAATAGAAGCTGCTTCAGGTCTTCAAAGCTTTAAAAAATGGCTAAGGTATTCTAATAACAGCACATGTAAGCCTAACATACCAAAAACGTCAAAATGCTCACAAAAAATAAATATACAGAGTTCAAACCACATCCCTTGTAGGGAACCAGGCAGAAACAAGTACTGGTAAAGCCGTTAGGCTCGGCTTGCATGTTGAGTCCTAATGAAGATACTTTTAAAAAGCCTGCTGCAGTTAAAAACATAAAAATTAACCATTGCATCTTATACAATGCATCTATGAGATAAAAAAATTTATGCATGAAGAGTCAGTGTATTTTTTAGATGTAAAAAAGTCCCTCATACATAGAAATGCAAGCACTTCTGAGGAGGTGGAATAATACTCCACAGAGCCAATAGCATAAAGGGAGAGAAATATTCTTCTTTGACGAGCCAAAGGCCACTCTATATGTATTTTTAAGTTTTGGTAGCAATAGATTCCCGACAGCAAGACCAAACAAGCATTGGCATAGCCAATAGGTCTCGCCTTTGGGGCCTTATAAGTATTTAGTTATGCAGCACAATATCCTTCGTGCAACAACATCAACTGTTGCATGGCTAAGGCCTTTGGGACCTTATAAGAGTTTAGCCATGCAACAGTTGATGTTGTTGCACGAAGGATATTGTGCTGCATAACTAAATGCTTATAAGGCCCCACAGGCGAGACCTATGGGCTATGCCAATGCTTGTTATGTCATGTGTCTGGATGCAATAAGAGAGAACTAACAGAGAGGCGTCCAAATAGTCAAGTGGCACGCTCCTGCGCAAACCACCAAATTCTACTTCCTGTGTATTAAGCCACGTCCTTAATTACATAGGCCACAGCTTTCATAAAGAACTCTTATTTGTGCTTCTTTGGCCACGCGCCTTTTAGAGACCCGTACTTTTTTTTTATCCCACTCAAAGCACTCGATATATTTTAACGACCCCCACGTGAGTCATACTTCAGCCTATTATAGATTTACGACTCTTGGAGGGGTGAAAACATTCCTTCCTAACAAGTGACCACTGTTAGTTCATTGTGGCTCGCAGCCCATAGGGCAAAGTGGAATAAAAGGAGGTGTCTGCCTGCCTGATGCCGA
Organism: Lissotriton helveticus; assembly: GCF_964261635.1. Classification (NCBI taxonomy): domain Eukaryota; kingdom Metazoa; phylum Chordata; class Amphibia; order Caudata; family Salamandridae; genus Lissotriton; species Lissotriton helveticus. Next base: position 374,894,702 of record NC_136070.1, read on the forward strand.
AGGAACTAATTTATGTTCCAGCCGCACTGTTACTTTAAGAAAGTTTTGCTTTCACTGGTTTATTAAGTGGAGTCAGGATGTCTGACAGTGAGCACAGAGACTAAGCAAAGTAGACGAGGCAAACTGTGAAGGGAGCCGGATCGCTGGCTAAAAATAGCTATGCAACTTTCAAAACCTGTTAGAAGCTGTGCAGTTGGGAAAGACTCGACTCCTACAAATGCTGTCCCCTAAAGTTTATAAGTAGGCGAATGTCCGTCTGTTTTCTGTGCCTTTTTGGCATGCAAAACCTTTAACTACGCGTTCCCAAACCCTTTATGTTTTTCTCTCGAAATGGGCCGTGTTTTCGTAGCGATTGTGCTCCGTCAGTGTGCATGAAATTTTTATCTCTATTTAAACACAATACTAGCTGCGTTTTGCAACCCAAGAACAGGAGGGGCTGTGCTATCACCGTGGAGAAGAGGAAGGCATCGCATGCATATGTTGTAAGAGTGGGCACGAACCGCACTGACAGATCACTGAATGGATACGTTTGATCAAGCTTATTCGGTTTAATGTTATTATTAGGATGGCAATTTATTTGATTGTTCTGATAATGGGATGTGCATAGAAAGTGGGAGGGTGAGGGGAGTGCGACCAAGAATCAACAAAGCATTTCCTTTGCGGGAGCGAGACAGGGGCACCATGTGTTGCAAGTTAACCCCTTGGGTGCTCATGATGGCTCCACGCCATCATGAGTCACAGTAGGCGTGTGGTCATGACGGCGTGGTGCCGTCATGCCGCTGCGCCCTCGCGGCACTAATTCCCCGCCTCTGCGGGCGAATTAATTAACGGGCGGGGTCGTCATGAGCACACATCGCCCGTGACTCATGACTGCGTAGAGCCTCCATGAGCACCGAAGCGCCACGCCCACCTCCTAGCCCCACGCGCCGCAACGGAATTTGTGGCGCACGGAAGGGGTTAATTACAAACATATGGTGTCAAAGCTCGCTCCTGCAAGGAAATCGCCAAATGTGCATGTGTTGCCATTGAAAGCAATGCAACGCGTGCACGTTTTTAGGGCAAAAAGTGAACCGATTCCAAAAGATCTTTTTCCAGCGCATGCGCGATGCGTAGGCGAGACCTAAAAACCAATGGTGATGTATGTTGAACATTCTGTTCAACAACCCGCTGGTATTGCAACTTAATGAGAAACAAAGAAAGAAGCTCTGAGATGGGAATTCACTTTTTACAAGCAAGATTCATGGAACCAAAACTTCAAGCAAGTGAGAAGAAAAGCCAAACACAATTGAAAATAAGGAGGACACAAGAGTAGACCCCAGCTCAAATTAGTTGAAAGGATTAATGGCTCAGTTGATAGATCAAAGTACGGGCATTTAAAGCCAAGGAAAATGCTTAACTAGAAGAGATGGAGAGGATTAGGAATCTCAACCCGATCTTGGTACCATACTCGGAATATGCATATGGGGAAGGGACACTGGAGCGAGCAACGACGGCCGGCACAGCTGCATGTGCAATTTGGTAATTGCAGCCTCACCTCTTCCTCCTGTTCCTCTACTAGCCACAGCATAAGATCTGATGCTTGCAGCGCAGTTCTCATCCAGCTGCCCAGCCCAAATCTTTGCCTTGGAAAAAGAGTGAACCCAGGCTAAGAGACTGGAAAACGAGAGACCAAATAAGTTAGATGTACTAGATGGAATAGAAACCATAAGCAACTCTTCTTCAAAGTAACCATCTGGAGTTGCCAAACCACAACACAAGACCAGTGAATAATCCGGCAGCATTAAAAAAAAAACAGTCTCGAAGGAGAAACTTGCAAGAGTTGTGGATGAACCGCGGCACATAGGAGTAGTAGCAAGACAGTCAGCTATTAGTTTTGTTAGCCCAGGGCTGTTTTTTTTATCTCACATAAGGCCCCCCCTGGCCTCGGAGTATGTCCAGACTTCCAGTATGTGGGTCCCGTTATCGCGGTGCCACTAGAACCAATGTACACTTGACTGGTGAGCCCCAATCAAGGTGAAACAGGTCTTGGGTTGCTTGTGTTCAGGGTGGACCTGGCCTAGTAGAACGGACTGGACTGTTCCTACTGAAGCAAGGTCAAGACTAATTTACATATGTCTGGGTGCAGATTGAGGTGGCATGGTGGGCAAAAAAACAATGGGTTGAAATGCTAACCTAAGAAATTAGCTTCTACAAATAAGACCAATATGTGGTCTGGATGGCTAAAAAAGACGTGATGGAAAGAAGTTGAAATCGATGCTACTAGCATAAGGCGGGGCAGGCAGAAGAATGCAGACAGTGCTCATGCCCGGGATGCAATCATGCTGCACCTTCTAGACAATTTAGAGAATGAAGACACACATTTGTTATCAGACTTCAGTATTCACTGGTATATTGTACTTTCATTGTTCATGTTTTTTAATCTCATTTGCTCAAGTAATGACTTTATTCAATCGTACTCTACATTGCACAAGATTTTAACAACACAATGTCTTATGACGTAACTGCTTAAGATAACTTTCTATTATGATATGTATGATACAAATATTAAACAATGATGGATGATGAAGGAATAGGGAGGGTCAAAAATTATTGCTGCCTATCACATGCCAAAAGAAAGAAGCTTCTCTTTTGGCTTTCGGTTGTGAAGATCCCACATACACTAATAGTGGTTAAACCCAAAGGCACTCAAGCGTGCAGAAGTATGAGAGCAGGAACAAAAGCCATGAGGGCCCTTTCTGTGCAATATGGTCCACGGATGTAGAGTACAAATCCTTTACATCAAAAGGAGAACAAGTACCTCTTGCTTCGCCCATCATTGACAATTTATTACCAGAAAGACAAGTTTGCACTACATTAAAGTGCCATGATCATTACACAAGTGTCTGTCCATGTAGTTTTATACAAGCTGAATAAAATAAAAAGTAGTCTGGTATACGTTTTGCTTTGTTTTCACAAAGTCGGAATGGCCTCGAAGGGAGATGATAGTCTGAACACCAGATTTTCATCCAGCATTGTAACCAGTTGCCACAATGTGACTCTGCTTTACTTCAAAAACTGCATTCTTGTAAACGTTCTTGTTTAAGTCTTCAAATTGGGCAATGAGCTGCACTGTAGCCCATAATGAGAGTTACCCATATCAGCTATTGTGATCCCGAGGGTAGAAAGTCAAATAAGGAGTTTCTAGTATAAAAGCTTGGAGCTTTACGTTTTTTTTGGGGGGGGGGATATTTATATATCATAGAATTGCCTGATAGTAGAAACATGGGAGCAAATTATTGGGCTGGCAGGATTATTGGTCTATAACAGCTGGCCAATTTGTTTGAGCCCTTTCCTGCCATGAAAGTCATGAGGTGGTGAAAGAAAAGGGTTCTCTACACATTTATTTCTCTTTTGCCATTCTAAATCGCTAGTCAAGGCAGAGTAAGAATATTAGTGTTACAAAGCTGCCTTTTAACTAAGTTTTTCTACAGGGTAGACTTGTCTTGCAGACAAGCTCTTTCAAGTCCGACATCCTATGCTGGGCTTGGGTCACGCAGCTCTCACTAAAGGTGAAGGTGGCCCACAAAGGTGAAGACATGGTCTGCCGGAAAAAAAGGTTTGCCAGAGGGCAAACACACTTACAGAGAACAAATAGGCACCAAAACTAGAGACTGCACATCTGTCAATGGGAGAATTTAATTACTTATGACTGGTAAGAGAACAGCCTGCAGACAGGACCTCAGGTGCCAACTTGCTGACATATTGTTGAGAAGTGATACAAAGTACATTGACGACAGGAATGCAAGGCTTCCACACATCTCAAGGTTAACTACAACTATCCAGAAGGGAAAGAGACCACCAAGATCCGCAAAGAAGGTGACTTTTGTACAAAAGACAATAATGTCTGCACCAACAAATGAAAGAAGCTCTCAGAAATAGGTCTGATACAGCCGAGCAAAGACATTGATACTTAAAAAGAGGGACACCAGACACATTTGAGATCCCGTCTAAAGAATGGAAACAATAGAGGAAATGGAATGTACAGATGAGATCAACTAAAAAACACACAAGATGAGGATACGATTCAGACACTGTTTATAAACTACAGGGAAAAACAATAGATCTCATTGCAGAAGTAAGGAACCATTGATTACCTGGGAAAACTCTAGGCCCTAACATTATCAGGAGAAGAAACTGGACCTCAGGGAGTCTGACCCTAATGAGCAGCATACTACTAAGTGTTAACACTGGTACACTTCCTCCAACAACCACTAGCTAAAGTTCAGCAGGGTCATTGGGCCAATCCAAAACACATATTTGCTTTCTATGTTAGAAATGACTATGTGTATATTACTGCAATGAAATATGGAAGACAACAACAGAAGGAGGTAAGGTAAGGTAAATTTTATTGCACAGTTAATTAAAACTCACAATTTAAAATACATTGTTAAAAGAAAAAGTGGTTGCTGACGGAAATAAAAGTATAAGTATCAAAAGTTGAGATGATTCACTAGTTCTACTTCTTCTGCATTCAGGCCGTAAGTTCGAAAAATGTCCTAGGACTTGTTTCCGGCTATTGGGCAGGTGTTTCTTTTTGTGCCTCCTTGATTCTCTTTGCCACTGCATCAAGAAATTTTGTAGTTCTGCAGTTTAGTTGGATCTCGCTTGGGTTGAAGCACAGTTTAACTGCCTGTCGGCACGACCTGACCCCCTCCTGGTTCCATTTTACACGTAGTAGTGTTCTCCTTATGTCCATTAAGCTGGGACAAATACATATTATGTGAGTTAGGTCTTCCGGTCCTGCCCCGCAGAGACGGCAGGTTTGATCTTTAAGGTTCCTTTCCCATGGCGCCAGATGAGGGAGGATCGGTAGTACACCTAGTCGGAATTTTAAGAATTTCTCCTTTGTCCTTTGCTTGAAGCCGTGGTCTAAGTATGCTTGTGGTTTGAGGGTTTTATAGTCGTTTAAGACTATCCAGCCATGGGCTCTTTTCGCCAGGGTTTCTTTGTCTTCAAGTAGCGATACTATTTTCGTTGTTTTTGTTACTTGCTTTTTAAAACGTTTGTGATCTACTGAGCTGTTCCAGAGGCCGGTCAGTTCTAGGCTTTCTAGTGATTGCATCAAGTACTCTCTAGCATGTGATCGTTCACGTCTTTGCAGTTCAGTCCAGAGGTGGTTGTTTAGGGTGCCTGGCTCTCCGTTTCTGATCTTGTGCCAACATTTTATAAAGCTGCCCCTTCTTTCCACCGTTTGCTTTTGTATCCCAAATTCGAGACGAATTTGTGCTGGTGAGACATAATTAGGAAGCTGAAAGAGTGACCTGTAGGTTTTGCCGATCACTTTGTCTAGTGTCTGTGCATCCTTTCCTAGGGTTGATTCGCTCCCGTATGTTAATGTTGGTTGGAGACGAGCTCTCAGTACTTGTAGGAAGGGATCGAGCGTGTGGTCTGGCAGAATCTTCTTAAGGGGTTTCATTGCGAGATAACTCATGGTTCCTTTTTGGTAAAGTGTCTCTAGTTGGGGTTTGAATGACCCTCTGCTGTCCACCAGAACACCCAGGTACTTGTAGCACGTCACTTGGTCCTATTTGTGGCCATCCAAGAACCAGCTGTTCTTCCTGGTCTTATTGTTGTTCACTGCCATGGTTCTTGTTTTTTTCAAGTTTATGGTTAGGCCGTTACGATGTGAAAATGAGCTGGTGGTGTTTATGAGATGTTGAAGGCCTGTTGGGGTGCGGCTTATTAGAACAAGGTCGTCTGCATAAAGGAGATTGGTCAGCGTGATGTCCCCCAACCGGGGCGCGTGCGAGTTGGTTTCATCCAATTTCTCTGGGAGGTCTGCCAGGTAAAGGTTGAATAAGGTGGGGGCTAGGACGCACCCTTGTTTTAGGCCATTGTAGGTGTTGATTCGCCTTGAGAGGTGTGTCCCTTTCCCAGCTTGATCCTGATCCAGGTGTTGGTGTGGAGTAGGATGAGTTGTTTCAAGAGTAGTTCTGGAATCCCCCATTTTTTAAGTTTTTGCCATAGTTTGCCCCGGTCCACATGGTCAAACGCTGAGCTATAGTCAATGAAGCATAGGAACAGTGGGGTTTTTCCTAGTTTTGCCGCATCTGTTAGTAACGACAGAGCCATGATGTTGGTGGTTTTTCCCTGCCCTCTACAGAATCCTGTTTGAGTTGGTGGGATTATGTGCTCTGTCTCCGCCCACTGTGTCAGTTCTTCTAGTATTATGCCGGCATAGAACTTTGCCTCTATGTCCAAAAGGGCTATCAGCCGATAGTTGCCTGGGTTGCTCCTGTCTCCTTGCTTATAAATTGGACTTATAATGGAGCCTTTCCAGGATTCCGGGCATGCTTCTAGTTCCAGTATGCTAGTAAAAAGTGGAACTAGTGTGTTGCTCCAGAACTCGGTATCGTGCTTAAATATTGACGGTGGAATCCCATTAGGACCCGGGGCTCCCGCCGTTTTCCCCTTCTTTATTTGAGTTTTTAGCCTCGTCGCGGATATTTTGATGTCATAATCAGTGTTGAGTGTTGGGGTGCTGTTATCCTTTTCTCCCCTTGCCTTTTTTTCGTTGACTAGTGATCTTTTGCCTTCTGCTACGTTACTGAGCCCTTTTTCTACCTTTATTGCTGCTCTGTTCTCTTTGCTGTGGTCTCTTTTTTTTGCTGATGAGGATGTGGTTGTATCTTCGTTTAGTTTGTTAAAATGTTTATGCAGGTAGTCTGCCCAGGCTGGCTCTGCTATGTATGAGCTTATCCCTTGGTGCCCTGGGTGTTGCAAGCTGTGAATTGTTTTCCAAAAGTTGGCGCTGTTCTTTAGTTTGGAATCGTGCTTTATTTTTGCCCATAGTTCGTCGTTCGCTTGCCTTTTGTTTTCCCAAATTGCTTTTTTTAAGCTTACTTTTAGACCATGTAGGGTGTGTTGTAGAGGTTCTTTTATAGGCTTTATTCGTAGTTGTTTTAGGGTGTGCTTTATGTCCCTTTTAAGGCTTTTTATCTCTGGTGTAGATGTCTTTCTTAGTATGTTCATCGGGGGTTTGCCTTTTGATGTCCTTGATTTGGTTGCGTATTTTATCCCGAGGGCCTTGGTGAACCCTTCCCTGGCCTCTATTTCGTTTGCAGCCATGTGGCCTTGCTGTAGTATCACCTGCACGTCGGCGAACAGAACTTCGATGTTATTTTGTTTAAGTCTGATACGTTTGAAGTCTGTTGTGTACTCATTACCTGTAGTTGCACTGGGTTCGTTGGGGTTCTCACTAGGGGTTTTTAAAACGATTTCTTGCGGCAGATGGTCGCTTTGTTCACTGGCGCCTAGTTGGAATGATCTAATGCTGTCGAAGAAAGAGAGGGTTACAAATGTGTAGTCTAGGTAAGAGGAGGTTGTGGAAGTATGATAGGTCGATGCTGGAGGGGTATCTTCTTTAAACCGGCCGTTCAGTGCCCTCAGGTTTAGTTGCTCTAAATCTTTTAATAATTGCTTTGAGCACTTTGTTTGTTTGATCGCCTGCACTTGTGCTTGCGGTGGGATTCCCCAGGCTCTATTGAGTTCTTGTGCGAGTTCCTCGTCCTCTGTGCTTCCAAGCAGAAAGAGGTTAAAATCTCCTGCCAAGATTAGATCGTCGGCGTCCCCCTCATCCAAGATTCTTGCTGTTTCCCTAACCAGCTCTCTTGCTCCCCTCTGCTTGTGTTTCGGGTGTATATAAGAGTTAATTATTACAAGGTGGTGGTCGTGCTTCATTGGGTTGATTGTAATATCAGCCGCCTGTATCATGTTTGGGGCTATGGTTTTAGTTTTGATTTCCTTCATTGTTCCTATTGTGAGTACTGAGGCAAGGATCGTCAATCCTCCTGAGCTGTGTCCAAACGATGAGGACCAGGTTGCTGGGACAGTTTGCGTTGTATATCCTTCCAGGGCTATCTCTTCTGTTTCCCAGGTTTCTTGCAGTAATATTATATCAAATGACCTCAGATATTTTGATGTTTCCTCATCTTCCAATTTGTCAGTCAGTCCGTTGATGTTCCAGATGCATATTCTAAGGGTGGTCATGTTTCCGAGTTCCCGGGGCTTTGCTAGGCACTCTTGTCACTGCTCACCTTTGTTTGTTATTGTACGTAGTATTGTACCTGAGTTCAAGGCTGGTGGTTTTGTTAGTCCCGCTTTCATGTGTAGAGGCCTTCCTAGGTGGTCCGGTGTCTGACTGAGTGCTCCTCTCAATATTGATGTAGCTTTGGGACGTTGTTCTGTTGCGCTTTCGATTAAAAATGGTGTTGGGTAGAATGGTCTTCTTCCTGGTTATGGTTTTATTCCCCACTGTGCAAATTTGTTCAGTTTTCCTAATATGCGATCGACCAGGTCGTTCGATGACCATGTTGTCTTAGTTGTTTCTGATTTATTCTGTGCCAGAGCCGGTTGAAATTCAAGTTCGAGTAGGTCGGTTGAGGAAATGCCCTCCAGGCCTTCAAGTGAGTTGATCAATTTAATTATGTTCCCTCTGTTTAGGACGTCCATTCTGCCTCTGGATTTGTACTCTGGGTGAAATAGTAGTATATCTGTCTTGTTGGATTGAGTAGCACATGGTTCTTTGGCTGCGGTTTGTGCGGGGTCGTTTATCCTGTTGTAAAGTTGGTCACAGTTGTGTTCTATTTTGACTATTGTTTCCCTTGGTTTGCAGTGAGCCTGATCCTGCTCGGTCACCAGCAAGCTATTGTTTTGTGGTGTGGGGATGTGGCCCCTGAATGTGCTAAGTTCATCAATCTTTTGCTTAGGGCTTATCCACGGTTGGGTCTTATGTGTGTTTATCTCCTCCTTATGCACAGATTGTTCAGTGGTTTTTAGGGCTCGGACTCCTCCCCAGTGAAACTGGGAGGAGTTTCGAGAACTAATGTTAAAGGAGAAAAAAAAATCTCCTAGGGCCTTGGTGAGAGGAATTCCACACATTCCTTAGCGTTTTCTGTCATCTGGTCAGTGATTCGTCTTCCCTGTGCTGTGTATGTAGTAGCCTTGAAGTGATAGGCTGTAAGTAATTTACGCGTGCCCGATGTGGCATTTTGTGTGCGAGAACGAGCACGGCAGAGTGATTAATCTTAATTACGAGCTGTCAGAGTGCCCGTGTAATGCAAGCCAGATGATGCGAACGCGTTCACAGCGGTGAGCGCGTTCAATGTTAAATGACGAGAGGCAGCAGGCGAGGCTCACAGAAGATGACTCATACATGCTCGTCCACACTGTAGTTCTTGTGTTTCCTGAAGAGTCTCATTTCCAAAGGGCGCCATTTCCTTCTTTTCCTCGCACGCTGGCTGCACTGCACTATTTTTGTCTTGTTTAAACGCTGTTAATAGTGCATCCTACTTGGTCTCACCCCAGCTGGCTTCTCGTCACGGGTGCAAATACTGTATTGATAACAATATAAGAGGTAATCAATACAGTGATTCTTAAATTCCCAAGAGGTGAATTTCAGATAATTAGCTCGCCTGTTCGTCATGGCTCTGACCTTTGGAAATAAACCTGCAACAGTCGTTGTCCTTGGTTTTCAAAAGCAAAATCACACGCGAGGCAGGGTCACTCGTAATGATTGGGGAACATCGACCACTTTTGCGGTCTGATAAGCCGGTGAAATGTTTTAATTAATTCAGTAGGGAAGAGGCTGAACACAGCTCAATAGTGCTGAATGAGTCCATTAAAAGCCACGCAGGCAAAATTTGAGCCGGTAAACATTCCCTTCTGGTGGGTTTCCGTGCTATTAGAACATTCCCATCTGAACTGCTTTGTCAGGACATCTTGAGAGCTTCTGTACTTCTACCCCCGCCCATCACAATCCCGGCGCTTTTTCAATATGCCGTCTGAATACCTGTTCCATTGATGGTCCTATAGAATTCAGATGCCAACCAATCAGCTCCTCAGAATACCTGTCCCATTGACGAAGCTCAGTAGAAATACTTCCTAACACAGGAGCGATCATGGAATAGCCACTAACTAAGGAGGGAACATCCGAGATCCTCTGAACCTACCTGTCTGGGTGGTCATCACTCGAGCTTTGCATCGCAACAGCGCTGTTGACAACTACATATTGTGCTCGACATTCTTGTGCCGGGGACTATAATAGTCACAATTTGTATGTAAGTAAATCTAAGCATCAAAGTTACAATGTCAGCTAATTCGTCTGCTAGAATTCCTATGCCAGGAACTTGCCCATCACTGTTCCTGTTCTGGCACCCTGACCCTTGGAATTTCAAGGCAAGTTATATAAGTGGCGACCCGTCTCAGCTTTGTGAGCCTACAATAGCCAGGCATGTATAGTTCCAGTTATTGGTCACCATGGAATTAAAAAGTTTGTGATTGCGTCGAAACACGATAGGCAAAGTTAGCTCTGCAGCCATCCTCACTCAGGGGGGCACGGCACCTTGTTGGAATGTCAGTGCTCAAGTTGGATGGTCATGTCTTGTTCTCGTCTGGCCACTGACAAGTGCACGTGTTTTCTTTGAGGATGGGCATGTTCTCTGTAGAGAAATGGTCAGAATGTAGAGTGGGTTCCTATCGACTCTGCAGCGCAGTGTGGTGCATTAACGCTCCGGCTCTCTGCCCGCGGCACCCTTCGCAATCCTAGTGCCTTAACACTGTTAGTGCAAAATGTTTCAGCCCCTGCATGCTGGGCTTCGATGGTATGTCAGCAACGAGAGATGATGCCATGAACCATATGGAAATTCCTTAATGGGCTTCCTGGCAATGGAATAGTGTTAAGGAGTGTCGAAGCTTTCATTCTCAAAATGGCGACTTGGTACTTCATTCACCGAAGACATTCAGTAAAAAATAGAATTTAAGGACATTGAGAGTGGAGAGAACACTGGAAATGCTACACGTTGGTAGCAGACATCCAGAACTCGCTGCAGAAACAGGCATTGCATGAAGCCAACGTCTTTGGAAACCTTGGCAGTTTTACGATGTTGTGAATCTTTTATGCTTTTCCCTTATAAATATGGGACAATGTGTCTCAGAAGCTAAACTTGGAGAGGCAGTTGCTTAATGTGCTTTTGTGCATTAAAAAACAACTGCAAAGAAAAGCTCTGTGTACAATTTCCATCTTGGCTGTTTCGATCAGGTTGGAAATGATCTTGACCTGTGGCTCATATTTACACGGGCAAAGATGCAATTAAACTGAGGAACTTCTCCAACTTGAATGTCGGAATCCAGACACTTGGCAAAAGTAGCCTGTGTAAAAAAAAAAAAAAAACTTTTTCCATACCCTTAATTCTGACCCCTCCCAGTGCAGAGGAAACGCCGAAGCTGTGCTTCACAAATATTGACAAATTCAGGTTTGCCCCCACCCCTCTGCATGCATCTTAAAGTTTACGTATAGAATTTATTTAAAATAATGTAATGTTTTTTAAAGAAATACTTACATTGACTAAAAGTTATTCACATATTTTGTAATAACAATATTTGTTTTATTTATATATACTTCTTAACATGAAATAAAATATATTTATGTTTAAAAGAAGGTTTCTACGGAGAGTGTTGCCGTACAACTGTTTGTCCGTGTGAGTGCAGAGTAGTGAGGGCAGAGTAGTGAGGGCAGAGTAGTGAGGGCAGAGTAGTGAGGGCAGAGTAGTGAGGGCAGAGTAGTGAGGGCAGAGTAGGGAGGGCAGAGTAGGGAGGGCAGAGTAGGGAGGGCATACTAGGGAGTGCATACTAGGGAGTGCATACTAGGGAGTGCATACTAGGGAGTGCAGAGTAGGGAGTGCAGAGTAGGGAGTGCAGAGTAGTGAGGGCAGAGTGCAGAGTAGTGAGGGCAGAGTAGTGAGGGCAGAGTAGTGAGTAGAGTAGTGAGTAGTGAGTGCAGAGTAGTGAGTGCAGAGTAGTGAGTAGTGAGTAGTGAGGAGTAGAGTAGTGAGGAGTAGAGTAGTGAGTAGTGAGTAGAGTAGTGAGTAGTGAGTAGAGTAGTGAGTAGAGTAGTGAGTAGAGTAGTGAGTAGAGTAGTGAGTAGAGTAGTGAGTAGTGAGTAGTGAGTAGTGAGTAGTGAGTAGTGAGTAGTGAGTGCAGAGTAGTGAGTAGTGAGTGCAGAGTAGTGAGTAGTGAGTAGTGAGTAGAGTAGTGAGTAGAGTAGTGAGTAGAGTAGTGAGTACAGAGTAGTGAGTAGAGTAGTGAGTAGAGTAGTGAGTGGAGAGTAGTGAGTAGAGTAGTGAGTGGAGAGTAGTGAGTAGAGTAGTGAGTAGTGAGTGCAGAGTAGTGAGTAGTGAGTAGAGTAGTGAGTAGAGTAGTGAGTTGTGAGTAGAGTAGTGAGTAAAGTAGTGAGTGCAGAGTAGTGAGTAGAGTAGTGAGTAGTGAGTAGAGTAGTGAGTAAAGTAGTGGGTGCAGAGTAGTGAGTAGAGTAGTGAGTAGAAAGTAGTGAGTAGAGTAGTGAGTAGAGTAGTGAGTGGAGAGTAGTGAGTAGAGTAGTGAGTAGTGAGTGCAGAGTAGTGAGTAGTGAGTAGAGAGTAGTGAGTAGTGAGTAGTGAGGAGTAGAGTAGTGAGTAGTGAGTGGCGAGTAGTGAGTAGTGAGTAGAGTAGTGAGTAGAGTAGTGAGTGCAGAGTAGTGAGTGCAGAGTAGTGAGTAGTGAGTAGAGTAGTGAGTAAAGTAGTGAGTGCAGAGTAGTGAGTAGAGTAGTGAGTAGAAAGTAGTGAGTAGAGTAGTGAGTAGAGTAGTGAGTAGAGTAGTGAGTAGAGTAGTGAGTGGAGAGTAGTGAGTAGAGTAGTGAGTAGTGAGTGCAGAGTAGTGAGTAGTGAGTAGAGAGTAGTGAGTAGTGAGTAGTGAGTAGTGAGGAGTAGAGTAGTGAGTAGAGTAGTGAGTGCAGAGTAGTGAGTAGGGAAGTGAGTAGTGAGTAGTGAGGAGTAGAGTAGTGAGTAGTGAGTGGCGAGTAGTGAGTAGAGAGTAGAGAGTAGTGAGTAGAGAGTAGAGAGTAGTGAGTAGTGAGTAGTGAGTAGTGAGTAGTGAGTGCAGAGTAGTGAGTAGTGAGTAGTGAGTAGAGTAGTGAGTAGTGAGTAGTGAGTAGAGTAGTGAGTAAAGTAGTGAGTGCAGAGTAGTGAGTAGAGAGTAGAGAGTAGTGAGTAGTGAGTAGTGAGTAGTGAGTGCAGAGTAGTGAGTAGTGAGTAGTGAGTAGAGTAGTGAGTAGTGAGTAGTGAGTAGAGTAGTGAGTAAAGTAGTGAGTGCAGAGTAGTGAGTAGTGAGTAGAGTAGTGAGTAGTGAGTAGAGTAGTGAGTAGAGTAGTGAGTAAAGTAGTGAGTACAGAGTAGTGAGTAGAGTAGTGAGTAAAGTAGTGAGTGCAGAGTAGTGAGTAGAGTAGTGAGTAGTGAGTAGAGTAGTGAGTAGAGTAGAGTAGAGTAGTGAGTAGAGTAGTGAGTAGAGTAGTGAGTAGTGAGTAGAGTAGTGAGTAAAGTAGTGAGTGCAGAGTAGTGAGTAGAAAGTAGTGAGTAGAAAGTAGTGAGTAGAAAGTAGTGAGTAGAGTAGTGAGTAGAGTAGTGAGTAGAGTAGTGAGTGGAGAGTAGTGAGTAGAGTAGTGAGTAGTGAGTGCAGAGTAGTGAGTAGTGAGTGCAGAGTAGTGAGTAGTGAGTAGTGAGTAGAGAGTAGAGAGTAGTGAGTAGTGAGGAGTAGAGTAGTGAGTGAGTGGCGAGTAGTGAGTAGTGAGTAGAGTAGTGAGTAGAGTAGTGAGTAGAGTAGTGAGTAGAGTAGTGAGTAGTGAGTAGAGTAGTGAGTAGAGTAGTGAGGTGAGTAGAGTAGTGAGGTGAGTAGAGTAGTGAGGTGAGTAGTGAGTAGAGTAGTGAGTAGAGTAGTGAGTAGTGAGTGCAGAGTAGTGAGTGCAGAGTAGTGAGTAGTGAGTGCAGAGTAGTGAGTAGTGAGTGCAGAGTAGTGAGTAGAGTAGTGAGTAGTGAGTAGAGTAGTGAGGTGAGTAGTGAGTAGTGAGTGCAGAGTAGTGAGTAGAGTAGTCAGTAGTGAGTAGAGTAGTGAGGTGAGTAGAGTAGTGAGTAAAGTAGTGAGTAGAGAAGTGAGTAGTGAGTAGAGAAGTGAGTAGTGAGTAGTGAGTAGTGAGTAGTGAGGAGTAGAGTAGTGAGTGGCGAGTAGTGAGTAGAGTAGTGAGTAGAGTAGTGAGTAGTGAGTGCAGAGTAGTGAGTAGTGAGTAGAGTAGTGAGTAGAGTAGTGAGTAGAGTAGTGAGGTGAGTAGAGTAGTGAGTAAAGTAGTGAGTGCAGAGTAGTGAGTAGAGAAGTGAGTAGTGAGTAGTGAGTAGAGTAGTGAGTAGAGTAGTGAGTAGTGAGTGCAGAGTAGTGAGTAGTGAGTAGAGTAGTGAGTAGTGAGTAGAGTAGTGAGTAGTGAGTCGAGTAGTGAGTAGAGTAGTGAGGTGAGTAGAGTAGTGAGTAGAGTAGTGAGTAAAGTAGTGAGTGCAGAGTAGTGAGTAGAGAAGTGAGTAGTGAGTAGAGTAGTGAGTAGTGAGTAGAGTGGAGAGTAGTGAGTAGTGAGCAGAGTAGTGAGTAGTGAGCAGAGTAGTGAGCAGAGTAGTGAGTAGAGTAGTGAGTAGAGTAGTGAGTAGTGAGCAGAGTAGTGAGTAGTGGGTGCAGAGTAGTGAGTAGAGTAGTGAGTAGAGTAGTGAGTAGAGTAGTGAGTGCAGAGTAGTGAGTAGTGAGTAGAGTAGTGAGTGCAGAGTAGTGAGTAGAGTAGTGAGTAGTGAGTGCAGAGTAGTGAGTAGAGTAGTGAGTAGAGTAGTGAGTAGTGAGTGCAGAGTAGTGAGTAGAGTAGTGAGTAGAGTAGTGAGTAGTGAGTGCAGAGTAGTGAGTAGAGTAGTGAGTAGTGAGTAGTGAGTGCAGAGTAGTGAGTAGAGTAGTGAGTAGAGTAGTGAGTAGAGTAGTGAGTAGGACATCACAGGCAGCAGCTGTGCAAGCTTCTTACACTCACAAGGAGACCACAGGCAGCTGAGGTGCAATCTTCTCCCACTCACAAGAACGACATCACAGGCAGCAGCAGTGCAAGCTTCTTACACTCACAAGGAGACCACAGGCAGCAGAGGTGCAAGCTTCTCACACTCACAAGAAGGACATCACAGGCAGTAACGGTGCAATATTCTCACACTCACAAGGAGATCACTGGCAGTACACACCACATGAACACACTCCATAACACATAGCAACAATACATTGGCATTTACAATGCCATTAGCTCAAACTCAAATAAATCCGAGCCCGATTGCATTTCTAATGCTTGTTTCTGATGCTTCTGTTGTATGTGGTTTGTTAGACGTTCCAGAGGTCCTAGCAGGGGACCCGTTTGTTCCCGAGGACAGTCTGTTGCTATCAAAGGTGGGCTGTTTTGTCGCCTTGTACTGGGGTACAGTCTCTTCTTGTTCTTCTTGATGATCGAGCTCCCTTGGTTGCCTTTCCTGTTCTTGGATGTTGACTGTCGTTTTCCTGTTCCTACCTTTCCTTTTTTGTTTTCGACGAGCTCGTGAATTTGTAGGCTCTACTGTGCTGTCAGTTTCAGAAGGTGGAGAGGTTGCCAGAGGGTTTGTTGGTGCTCGTTTTGCTTGTGAAGGACAGATCTTTCCATGTTGGGGCGGCTTGTTCTCTGGTTTTAGCAGTTTGCCATTTGGTTGCTGGTCATTGTTCTCATGTACCTCCGTATGTGGTCCTGTTGGAGCTGATGCCATCTTTGGTTTCAGGTCGTCCAAGAGGTTTTCTAGCATGGTTGGTAGTGTTGATAATTTGTTTATTATTGGGGAACAGTCACATTCTGTTTTTGCTGAAAGTTCTACTGCTTCCTGTCCCCTTTTTATAAGGCCATTTAGATCACCTAGTTTCCGTTCGATCCCGGCGGTGAACTCGGCTAGTGTTTGTAGTACTGTTAGCTGCATGTCCAGTTTCTCTGATTGGTATTGAAGAGCTGTTGCAGAAAGTTGTATTGTATTTAATAGATTTGCCCAGAACGTGATGTGCGAGGTTTTACTCTCGTTCGCTGGTCTACTGGTACTTGAAGTGTTAGTGGGTTTTAAATTATAGGCTGCCACTAAATCTTGCCACTCCTGTGTTGATAGAAAGGTCATGTCGTTGGCTGTGGCGTAGTGATTCCCTTTTTTCTGGCTTTTGGGTGTGTTAGGTGTATTGGAGCCGTCTAGGATGCTCTGCTCTTTGGGAGCCGTTTGGAGGGCGTCTTGTGCGCCCATAAGCATTGATGGCGGTGTGCTTGTTAATTGCGATATCGTTCCCACTCCATCCTGTTTGCCCAGGGCTTTTTGCTGCAGCGATCCAGTTGATGAGTTGCACCAGTCCGATTGTTCTTGCGGTATGGAAATCATAGAGGCGTTTAATACCTTGAAGGAGGTACTCTTGAGTTACTTGAAGACCACATTTTATTAGGGCAGTTGCTGCCACTTCCTCATGAAACAGAGCAATAGCCGGACATACATACGATTCTGCCAGGGGCGTAACACAGGCCCCCGCAGCCCACGTGGTGCGGGGGGCCCCTAGCTCCAAGGGGCCCCCTTGGCACTGAACTCTGGCCGGGAGAGCTCCTGATTGAGCCCAGAGGGGGACCCCCTAAGTACCGTGCAGGGAGGCCCCCTCACTTTTCGTTACGCAAGTGGATTCTGCCTTACCTCAAGATTTTCAGACTACCTTCTGTCTGCTTCGTTCTGCTTCTCCTCCATAGCATGACAGTGCTGATCACAAGAAACATTACAGCAGACTATTTGTAGTTAGCAAGGCTGCTTTACACAAAAGACTTGCTTTCTATTGAGCTGTGGACCTTTGCCAACATTCAGCTTGTCTGCGTCTGATATCCCATCACTCTGATTGTAATATTCAACTGCCACAAGCCATATTCTATGTAGGAAAGAGCCTGTAACCTTGACACTCTTCCCTGACATGTTCAAACAGGTAGAGAATTCACATCTCTGGCTGACAAGGGAAGCCTATGTTTAAGGAACAGAAGGAAAACCGGCCACGGGATGGAAAAGCATCAGAACGCTGGACCACAGGCAGGAGGCAGGCATACAAGTTGTGACTGCATGCACCTGGGGGCGGAGGTGAGGAAGAGCAGAACTGGCACTACACTGCAGTGGTAAAGAGCCAGGTGCACAGCATATGCAATGAAGGTCTGTGACATAGAAAGGAAGAAATCTACCTTGAAATGAGCATTTAACTTGCCTCACCACTCTCAGGCTTTGTGAAATACAATTTTTCTCTTTTCTCATGAAGTTTTCGAGATACTTCAAAACCCGACTTAGCATTCAACCAAGAACGTAATTACCCTAGTCCGAGAACAAATTAATTAGTCAGTTGCAAATACTCTGCAGGAGCAGGTGCTCATATTTATGGCGCACATCATTTATTAAATGTTGTAGATAAACATAGCAGAACTTATTCTAATGATTTAAAAATTTTAAAAACTACTTTTCACAATCTACATTTTTACACCACATTGTACGTCTGAATCTCTGCCCTGATGACTTGTTCTAAAATCTCTAATATTTCATCCATATTGTACAAAATAGCCCCCTCTCGAAATTAGAAAATCTAAAACAGTTTTGAAAGCCTCAAACAAGTGTTTCAGCAAATAACTGACCAAGAATAAATGAATCACCTTAACTGCAATTAACTATGGAACAAATTGGTATAGCACGACGACACTAACCAATGTAAGAAACACAGAGGAAGTAAGCAAAAGTTGTCAGAAGAGATGAAAAGGCCTACTTCTCCAATCACATTAGGGATGCATCAAACTACGCAAGGACAATCCTCAATATCTCCAAAAAACTAAAAAGTTTAGTCCCTCAAAAACACATTGTGCTTTACCAATTAGCCACTTGTGTCTCTTTGAATCAATCTAAAATCTCTAAAAAAAGTTGGTTCTATGTCTAGTAACAACATATTTTCACCTTTACCTCCACCCAGGTTTCTCCACCTCTGATTCAGTCCTCTTTCCATCTAATGAACAAGGAGTATATATCCAGATTGGCAAAAAAAAATCAAAGCATGAAGCCATCCTGCAGAGAGTATTCCCATTCCTGCAGGAGGGCTTCTTTTCTGTGATCAATGCCGTTTTTCACTGGGACACGTTCGAGGAGGCACCTTGAATAAGGTTATCATCAAGTGTCTCTGGAAAAAAAAAACAATAGATAACTCAAAGGTCCTAGCTTAGTACAAACCTGTCTCTCAATTACCATTTCACAGTATGAGCATGGAGGTGGGTACTGGACAGCTTCAGGAGTACATAGAGGTCAACAATATTTGCATGAACACAAGTCTAAGTTTCCCACAAGAGGGAATGAATATACCCTAAACAACATCTGTGAAGAACTGCTAATGTTCTTTGACAAAAGCAAGAACTCAGCCCTCATACTCTGCCCTCTCAGCTGCCTAATGCACAATGGTCCTAGTAATATTGCTGGAAAGACCCATTGACAAGGGTGGAATGTTGGGATACAAACTTGTCTGGAACGGTCATCTGACAATGGATCTTGTGGACTATAAGTGGGTCATTCCCATCTTTGGTACTCTTCAACAGATACATGTGCACTCTGATCCGATTCCTGAATTACTATCAGATGAACCTTCAAATGATGAACACCAACAATACTCAAATCCATTTTCAACTGGAAAACAGAATCTCTAACAAGGCAAACCAGCCTGCATAACATATTACATTGGATGAGTTAGAGGTTCTGTTTATATAGAACAAAGACTGAAAACACGATACAGGATAAACAGGAATCAGGGCTCGATCTTTAGAGTGGCTTCCCAACTTAGGTGGACCATGTCGTGTATCATTTTAAGCAAGGAACCTGGGAGTTATTTCAATTCAGAGCTATCATTTATGAGTGTGAGGCAATGCAGTGGTCAGAGGGCATCAAATTGGTACACTTCATCCTTTAAAGAATTGTTTCACTTCTCCGAATGGGTAATTGGGTAGAAATCCCCAGAGCCTTGTTTTATGCTTTGTTTGCTTATACTACACAAAGTATAAAAGGAATAATTTCTTAGTGAACTGAATATAAGAAAGGCAGTAACAGAGGGAAGTAAGAAGTTATGAAGGTTAAGGGAGAAACTATCAGAGGCAGGGACAAGACTCATACATATAAAGTTGCATAATAAAATATGGAGAATAATGTTTTAAAAAGTGAGGGTACATGGATTACAAAGTAGTTATACTTTACAGATGACAGCACATTTTCACCATCACAACATTGTGTTTCCTACATGCCTAAAAACAAAGTAATGGGATACAAAGGCTCAAAAGCTAGTCTTCTAGCTAAATGAAGAACAGGTTACTTACCTTCGGTAACCCTCATTCGGGAAGAGACTATCTAGCCACTGATTTCTAATCCTCTGAATATTTCTCAGGCCTCAGATGGAATACTTTGTGTATCGGAATGTGGTGCAATGCGGCTCTGCACTCAAGCCGATCAACTGCAGAAATTACCTGCAGTGCCTATGTAGGTGCCACTCCTGCAAACAGAGGTCAGCTGCTTATAAGACTGTCCGCACCCACAGACGCAGAGCCCCAAAAGCAAATTGGTAGACAGTGTGTAGATTCCTAGCCTTCAGATCTAATTAATGGACAGAGTTCAATCGCAGGACAAGAAGGAGAGGGGAGTCGGTGAGAAATCTGCGGCAAGATAAAGTGTAGCATGAAAGAGTGCTCCTGCGGGTGAGTAACTTGTTCTTCCAAAAGATGCCTAAGCAATGTCAGTTCAGAGGTGTGTCGGTCAATGGACACAAACAAGAAAGTCCTGCAGGATCGAGTTGGTGAAATGACCCTCTTGGCGAACCCGACTGTACAAGCAACAGTGCTTTATGAACATATGGAGGGACGTCCAGGTAGCAGTCTGGCAAATGTTAAGGACGGGGACTCGGCGGCCCTGGTGGAATAAGCACACAGTGCTTCCAAAGACTGCTTTTTGGTCAATTTATAGATCTTAATGTCGATCAAGATCCAGTGGGATGGATTCTCTTCTGCACTGCCTTGCTTCATTCCAGAAAACACCACAATAAAAGCTGATCGCCCATCTGGTGGTCTTTGGTACAATCTAAATAGTAGCTCAGCGCTCTTTCGTGGTCCAAGCAATGGAGTGTATTCTCCTTCTTAGACGGGTGAGGCAGAGAAAAGAATGCTGGCATGGTAATGGTTTGACTGGCATGGAACTGAGTCTTCACTTTCGGCAGGAAAGATGCCAGAGTCCAAAAAAACTGTTTGTCTGGGAAGAAGAAAGTGTATGGTGGAACAACACAGAGCCTGAAGCTCACTCACACACACTGTGCCTAGGTGATGGCAATGAGGAACACAGTCTTGATAGTAAGGAGCTGTAAGGACCAGGACACCTCCGGGTAACAGAGCGCTCTACAAATGTGAAAATAAATAAAATAAATAAATAAAGGACAGCTGTGAAACAGACCAGATTGAGGTCCCATTGGGACATGACAAAGGGAGAAGGTGGAAACGTTTGCTTTATCCCTTTAAAAAAATCCCATCACAACTGGTGACTCAAAAGATGAGGGCTGACCTGACAACCGTAAGAAGGCCGAAAGATAACCCTTAGCTGTGCCCAAAGCAAGTTTTTGCCAGGCAAGAGACAGAACAAAAAACAGAATGTCAGATAATTTAGTGTGCAAGGGGTCAATCTGGTGTGTACCACACCAAGCCACAAATCTGTCCCAATAGCAGGCGTATTCAGTTTTTGTTGAGGGATGCCGGCCTGGCAAAAAGACATCAACCACCTCTGGAGGAGGGTTGAAGGTGTTACCGCTCAATCTCCAAGCATGAAAATCAGCTGATCCTCCCAAAGGGGCAGACTGATCAGAGGACATATTCTCAAGCCTAGGAATTTTGGATACCATACTCTACATACCCAATCTGGAGCCACTAGGATGACTTAGGCTTGGTCTGTCCTGATCTTCTTGAGAATTTGGCGGAAAGGGAGTGCAGGAGACCTGAGTTAAACTCGAGGTGAAACGTGCCTCCGAAGTGAGAGACTCCTTGGATCCCACAATGCGCATAAGTGCTGACATTGGTCATTCTCAGCAGGGGTTGGGCCAAGGTTCGCCCCATTCACAGAAGAGAACTTGTGCCACCTCCTGGTGTTACTGCATTCATAATATGCTATGGGTCGGAGGGCGAATTCGCCCTCCTTGGAAATCAATAATCCTGCCAGGTGGTTCACCACCAGGAAAATTACTTGGTGGACCAGCCACAAGAGGCGCAAGGCTTCTTGACACAGGGTCCGCGACTTAACCCTGCGCTGTTTGTTGTAGTACCACATGGTGTGGTGTTGATCATGAGCACCTTTACCAGCTCCCCTTAATGGACAGAAAGAAGGCTTTCATCGCCACCAAGCATATAGGCCTCAGCCCCAGAAGGTTGATGTGCAGATGGGACCCCACCAGAGAGCATCTCTGCCAGAGAATATGTGACGTTACAACGCATGCCATTACAAAGCATGCCATTGCAACGCTATCCTTTACTCCAACTTTCTGTCAGGGGCGCGCTGGAAGTTGGAATAAATAAATTTTCTATTCTGTTGTATAGCTCCTATATATCCTTATATCGTGTTAAGTTAGCATAGGTACATTTGAGATTTAAACGCCATTTTTCCTTTTTTTGCAACTTCTGCACACGACCCTTAATTGTTGACTTAGCTTTCAACCTAGTGGTTTGCCGTGGTGTATGTGAGAATAATATGTTATTGCTCTGATATCAGTTTTGTTTAATAAACCATGTCTGCACGGAGAGTGCTGAAGTTTCAGGAGCAACACGATATGGTATTGTTATGAGGTCTGATCTCCACGCCTTCATAGTCATAACACAAGTGCAGCCTTTGCCAACTTGGGCTTGAGGCGGGATTGATATTGCTTTGCACGAGAATTGTTAACACACTTGATGCGGTGCACATGCAGAGAGAGCTGGTGTATGCTGATGTGATTCCTTCATGCTAGGACACTAAGGTATGGGCCCGCCCTAAAACAACCCAAAGAGACCTTCTTAGCTAATAATATAATATATGTGTTAGGGAGGGTGAGATATAAGTGTTGTTGACTCTTATTCATTACAGCATGTTAACATGCTGTCACCATTCGCTTTTTATGTCTTAGTAACTATGCTGATAATTTTGCTACTGATAATAAGTATACTTGTATTATCTAAGATACTGCGCCTGAGAAGACGGCATTAGTAAATAAACATTTCAAATGCACATGTGTCTTCTTTACTCCATGTTCTGGTTTGTAATGATAATATAACGAAAGAGTGTTCATGAGTCCCACGTACCCTGAGGTACTGTAAGTTCATGTTCTGGTTTGTCTAAACATTGGAAGTTTGATATGTCCAATGAGACACTGTAGCTAGCTCGGTAAGGGGTGAGTTGGTTGCTAAGGTAAGTTTTGGGACACCCTAATTTGCCGAGGTTCCACTCCTCTGTGCACAGTTCTGTGTGAGTACAGAAACCCTGCGACATGGCGCCCAACGGTTTTGGTGGTCTTATATCATGACACTCGAGTAGTTTATCGTTCATGCCTTAACCCCTTCACATCCGTTTCCGGAAAACGGGGTGTCGGTGAAACCTGCCTATTTTTTGAAATAGGTCTTTATTCAAGCTTGATTCTTTCTTAAACGGTTTCTTTGAATTACTACCCAGTTGTGCTACAAAGTATTCTTTGTGTTTTCTAGTGTCCAGTGTTGTCATGGCGGCAGTGGCCATTGCGCAGCATAGTCGCGTGGCGGTGCGCAACCATCTTCAGACGTACCAAGTACCGGTGGATGGGATGGCTGTGATTTTCGTGGTGTGTGCAGATCCGGCGTTCCCTTATGTGTTGTTTTACTCTTGGGTTACGTTTCCGGCTGTGGACGCCAATTCTGGTTTGTTCCACTCCTACACCGCCTCGGCTGTCCCAGCTGAGTATACACCGTACAGGGCATTGGAAATACCTATTGATCATTGGCAGCATCGAGTTTGGTTTGATGGCGCCCTCCCCCACTCTTTGTCCGCTGCGAGGTTAGGTCCACTCTCAATTCCAGGTACAAATTGGCCTGCGTTGGGTGGCTTTACCCCGCACCCGAATCACGGGGCTTGTACCCTAGCAGAAATTCGCAGGCTACATGTTGTTTCCATTTCCGTGATTCGTGCTTTAGTGCAATACATCGGTCGACATCTTCCTGGTGGTCCCCAGGGGGGTGCGGCCGCTCCCGTGGATCGAGGCGGAATGCGTCTCAATCCAGTGATGGTTAATTCGGTTTTTGGTGCGCGTCCAGTTGACAACGATGACTTCCCATTCTGGCTAGCAGAGAAGTTTGATCAACTGGAGGCGGTTTTTCCGAATTCTACTCCTGCTGATAAACATAGAATGTTAACGATTACTCTACCGAAGGATATAACTCCTGAACTAGTTGACTGTGAAAGCTGGGGAAAAACATTTGCGGCAGTTTATACAAGGTGCTTCGGCACCCCGTCTATGACTGCCCTGCCTGAAATCATTAGACGTGTTCAGAATGATCACGGTCCAGAGGCAGCGGTTGAATTGGGTATGCGCCTGTGTGGTTCTTTTGAGATTGTAAGTGATCTCATTCTCTCCAATGTTAAAGGAGATGCAGTTAACTTTCAGGTGTCGAATGCTTTGGCTGCTCTGCCCGATGCCGACAAACCCCGCCAGTTAGCAAAGATTGTGGTGGCCGCTTATAAGACAATTGGCCGCACAAGTAGAGGTTTGAAATATTTTCCAGTAAAGGAGAGAAAACAACCTCAGGGACAATCTGCAGTGACAGATGTCCAGCCCAAGTCCAAAAAACAAAATTGGCCTAAGAAACAGACACAGGGGAAGAAGAATACACAGACTCAGGATTCTTTTCCTGCAGTACAAGCACCTGCGCCGACAGAAAAAGTTTATGATTTGCGCGATCGCGCGATGATTAAATCACCTGATCGATTTCAGGGTTCTGATCAACGCTCTCCTCGTTCCTTTCAGGAAACATCGGCCCCGAAGACCGGTGGAGGAGGAGGGGGTGGACGTGGACGTGGTGGCCAACAAGGACGTGGTCAGTCCCGCCAGACGGACGGCGCAGTGAAGCAGGAGGATTCTACGCCTAAGCGTCCGCAGTTTGCGAAAAAGAAAGTCGCAGCCTTAACAGCGCATAGATATGCCACAGATAGTGAGAACGCGGCTTCGGAATCTGACGTGGGCTCTGACCTTGCTGGACAGCGCGGCGGAGATTACCATAGTCAGAGAGGCGCTCCGTCCACTACTGAGGGTGACAGCGACTGAAGTGTTTGTTGTAATAGAAACAGCCGATACGAGATTAGCTCCCCCTGAAAGACTTTTTGAAATTGTCCTGTTAATTGAAGGTGACATACAGCATACTGTCAGAGGGGTGTTTTGGGAGAACCTTTCGTCTACGTACGACATTTTGCTTTCCGAGGCTGACTGGCCCCCACCTTTTGTGCTCGCAGCGCCGCGAGGGGAGGAGGTAATCCTTCCCAGTTTCGCGCACACTGTCTCGACTGAGCATGCGCAGCATTTTGCAGAAGAGTGGGCTCGGGCTCTTGCACCGGCTCTCTACCGCAACCAATGTGGTTGGGACAAATTGTCCCCTTGTCACGAAATTCCTTTGCGGTCTGAGCCGCAGCCTCAGCCTCAATATCCCATACGGCGTGAAGCTAAAGCAGCCGTCGCAGAAATCCTTGAACAATTGGAATATCAGTGAGTTATTGAAACGTGTGTGTCCCCAATGAATAATCCCCTTTTTACTGTGACCAAACCTGACGGATCATATCGTTTGGTATTGGATTACCGGCATTTGAACTCGCATTGCCGTAACTGTGCAGTACAGAATACTCACGGCTCTGCCCTAGTGGATAGTCTAGTGCGTAAGCGTTTCAAGACAACGCTTGACATTTCCAATGGTTTTTATGCCCACAGACTGGATGACTTTAGCTCCCAGTGGACAAGTTTTACGTCCGCTGGGGTGCAAAAACGCTTCCGGCGACTCCCAATGGGCTACAAAAATAGTCCTGGAGTCTTCACCTCCAGAATAGTCACTCTGTTGGAGGGAATCGATCCAGATGCATGTTCTTATGTGGATGATATTTATCTCACAGACGACGAGATTTGGATGCATCTGTGTCGAGTGAATTCCATAATTTGTACCTTTGCTGATATGGGTTACAAATTTAATTTTGCAAAATCGCACATTGCAGAACACACGGTGTTGTTCCTCGGCTATGAGCTGAACAATGAAGGTAGAGGTTTGGCTCCTCACTTCTTGGAGAAATGCGCACAATTGCGCGCTCCTACAACACTGAAAAAATTACAGTCTTTGCTGGGTTTTTTGAATTTCGGCAGAACTTACATTCCGGAATATGCCCAGCGTATCAAGCCTTTGTATGCTTTGATACAACCAACTTTCTCAAAATCATGCTGGCTGCCTGAGCATTCAGCCATTTTGCAATCCTTGCAGGCTGATCTGCTCGCTTCTAAATATTTACTGACTCGTGATAACCACACCAACCTGGTAATAAGAATAATTCCTGGGACGGTGGGTTTCACATACCTCACTTTTAATGAAGGTGACACAGTACCTATTGCTTACAAGTCACACTTGTACACTTCGGCTGAGTTGCGGTTTCCCACAGTGGAAAAGGTTTTAACTGCTGTACAGATGGCAATTCTTAAGGAACGCACACTGTCTCAGGGGAAACGCATGCTAGTGGTAACACCCTGTCCTCACTTGGAGGCAGTCACGAAAGCCAGTGTACCAAATTCAAAAGCTTTGCACCCTCGGTGGATTCAGTGGGCTGCGTCATTGTCATCCACGGATGTCATGTTTATTTTTGACGCCTCCTTACGGTCGCAAGAGTACTTGCAGTATGAATTCATTCATCCTGCTCCTCTGGCTATGCGACCTTTGGAGGACTTCCATTGCATCATTTACACTGATGGGTCGGCGCAGGTTGCGCATGGCTCTAAACATGCCTACGTTTCCGCATGCGCCATTGTGGTCGGTGCTATGTTGAATGATGAGTTCATTTCCAGGGAAGTGCACACAATGCCCTTGGGCGATTGCACCGCACAATTGGCAGAGCTTCGTGCTCTATTACTAGCGTTAGAGTACGCAGATCCAAGTGTTACTACTCTAATTGTAAGTGATTCTTACTACTGTGTCCAGTCTTACAATGAAAACTTGTTCTTTTGGATTCAAAATGATTTTCATGATTCCAAGGGTAGCACAATAAAACATAAAATGATCTGGGTTTGAGTGGCAGAGCTTAAGGCTAAGTTGCCACTCGTTTTTGTTATTCATACTCTCGGTCACCAGCGCGTAGGAGTTCACGCTGTTGGCAACTCGCTTGCTGATGAAGCAGCGAAATCAGCAGTATCTACATACTTAGTTGCAGCAGTTACTAGGTCTAAAACCAAGATTGATAGCGACATCTTGGCAGCGATTGCTGCCTCTGAGAAGGGAAGTAAACATCCTGCGGGATTCCCTTCGAAGTATAAATACCACTTAAGTCCCGAAAAGGTTCCTTTTGTGACAATTCCTGATGTTGGGGAACGGCTGATTCCCAACTCGGATCGCAGAGCAGACTTGATTACAGCGGCTCATGAAGGTGTGGCGTCTGCGCATGCGGGCGTCTCGGCCACTGTAACGCAATTACAACTACGTTTCTGGTGGCGGGGACTGTACAAACAGACGCGTGATTATGTCCTTCTTTGTGACATATGCCAGCAGATTAAACCTTCAACTGCTACGCGTCCGCCACAGACTCAGTTGTACATTTCTAATAAACCGCTAGGTTGTGTTTATTTAGATCACTGCGGTCCTTTTTCATCTGATACTGCTTATAAGTACATCTTAGTAGCAGTTGACTCATGCACACGCTTTGTGTGGGTATGGCCACATCGCAGCGCTGATTCACGGACTGTCATTAGAGATTTGCGTATCTTTATAGGGATTTTTGCCTGTGGTACCTTCCATTCGGATCAGGGTCCGGCTTTCGCCTCTAAGGCGTATAAGGATGCCATGACTTCGATGGGGGTCCAAGTCAAGTTTTCGTCACCCTACAGACCTGAGGGTAATAGTGTAGTTGAACGAATGAACCGTGATTTAAAGCAATCTTTGACAGCCCGAGTTATAGGCACTGGCAGAAACTGGCTGGCTCACCTCTATGGCGTGCAGCGTGCTCTTAATAATCTCCCTAGAAGGTCTCTGGGTGGGCGGACCCCATACGAAATGCTCTTTGGCATCAAGATGTACGTCCCTGACCTTGACGGTCTAGACTCTGTGGTTCGCGCCACTTCCTTTGACGCAGATGAACATTGCAATGTTTTACAGAATCTACAAAAGACCAGAGACAGTCTTGCAAAGGAACATTTGCCCTCCACATCGGATGATGCGTTGCAGATCCCGGTAGTTGGCTGGCTACCCCAAGTTGGAGAACTGGTTCGAGAGAAGATCGACAACAAGAAAGAGTTTGGTCCCTCCTATCGAGCTCCAGTCCCAGTGCTTGGAGTGAAGGGCACAAGAACAGTCATTTTACCACCACTTCCAGGTCGTAAGGAAAACAGGTTTATTTCTATTGACAATGTCAAGATACACAGAGTGGCCGATTCTTCTTAGCATGACACCAGCTGTTTCCTGTCCTTCCATTGTGAGAAATTCAATTATGCCCACTGCTTCTAATATTGAACCTGAAGTGGCCATCGAATTACCTGCTGTTTCCAGTCCATTATTACATAATTTACCCGGAACTAACGTTGATGAGTTGGACTATACATACCCCACTGATTTGTCCATGCCTGACCTGCAAGCTCGTTTAGCCACGGAATCCAGATTTTCATTTGACTCTGCTTCCCTTGCCTCGAAAAAACCCTCTCAAATTGCAGTATATGCTAGCCTGTTTAAAAAACATTTTTTGATACCTCCTTGGACATACATTTGGCTGGTCCTTTTTTCGGTTTACCTTTTTATGTCAATTGGTTTTGTGTTTTATTTTTTTCGAATTATGAATGGACACTATGTCGAGGAGAGAACTTGCATTACTCATTTAAATGGAACTTTGGCCCCACTTTCCTCTTCACATTCTACACACAGATTAAAAAGAGACTTGACTTTGGTTAACATCACAGCATGGCCTGTTCTGGATGGAATCGCGTGGGATGCAGTTCGGTTTCAAATTCATGGCCCAACGGAAGTCGTTAATGTTCCTAATGTACTTAGAGTGAATATGGGGGATGTGGTGAAACAAAACATTCGGTCTGATGATTGGGATGTTAATGCTGTGGAAAGTTTGTTTTCTGATTTGAAATACTATGCTGCTTTTGATGCTGAGGATTTATATTTAGAATCTGCTAATTATGGTGAATTGTTCTGTTACCAACATTATGGCAATCACTTCTTACACAAAACATCTTCCCGAAGGGATGCTGTTAATTTTACTCAGTGGGAACATTGCCCGGCACCTACACAAGGGAGTTCAGAAACGTTTCTTAAAAAGTATACTTATTTCACTGACTTTAATCAGTCCAATCCCGAGTCCTTTTATTTTAAATTTCACAAACAGCCACTGTCCAAGGTTAGACTTACCGATACGAAATTGTTGTATTCGAAGGCCTTCCTAGATCAATTAGTTACTGGGGGCTATGAGTTATGGAAGGAAACAATAGACCTTAAATCGGTTTGGGGTTCAAGGGCCTGGCAGGTACGAGGCACTGAGGCTTTGCACCGTGCATGTCTCATCCCGAATCATATGTTGTTTTTAAATGAAACCATTTCCCAGACCACATGCTTTGGATTGGCTACATCTAAAAGGTTAAACACCCCGTCTTTCCCGGAGTTGGAGGAATATGAGGATTGGAGTAATTTTACTCAATTGTCCATTAAAGATATACAGGCTCTGCTTCTTAATTCCTCCTTTAACATTTCCAGTATGAATCCTAAGGGTTGGCTGCT
This sequence comes from Lissotriton helveticus, assembly GCF_964261635.1. NCBI lineage: Eukaryota > Metazoa > Chordata > Amphibia > Caudata > Salamandridae > Lissotriton > Lissotriton helveticus. Next base: position 374,923,633 of record NC_136070.1, read on the forward strand.
TTGGCACCGTAGTGCTGATTCTTGCCAAAAAAGATTTTTAAATATAACTGACGGTTTTAGGACTGTTAGATCTGATCCCCGGTTTGATTTGAGTCATACTGTCACCTCTTACTCTGTGGGCAAGTTGTGTCAAGCTTGGCTGAAACATTCAACTTTACCTGCGGTTAAGTATCACCTTTCGAAACTGAATGCAGACGTGGATTTGAATGATTTCATTAAAGGCCCAGCTAGTGGCAGGTCGAAAAGGTGGTTATATGGGGTTTACAATGAAATTTGGAAACTGACACAGATTGAGGCTGCTTCACGCCTTAGGGCTATTGATCAGGCGAATCTTGAGAAAGTGCTTGCAGTTGTTGACAATAGCATTAACGTGCTTTCCTCTAGAATTTACACATTAGATAATATTGTGTCGTCTGTTGTTGATATTGTGCATGATGAAGTGTCAGTATTATACCATGGTCAAAATCAATTACGGTCAATCATGCAGTTTGCATGGACACTTCAGACTCTGAAAATGGGTAAATTTCCCTGGGGATACATGAACGTTTCCTCTTTATTTGCACCGTTTAATTTGACAGACAAACAACGCTTGCTTTCAATGCGTGATGCTTCCTTTTCTATGCTACATATTGAAAGGTTGGAATCTTTACCTTTTTCTGTGGCAGAAGCCACTGCTGCTACGTGGCTTATCCACGGTTTAATAACACTGCCTTTTGCTTTATATAAGTTTTCAAATTGTATGAAATATGTGCCAATAGGTCGTTTTGAACCCTTAGGTAGCGGTTTTCTTCATGAGGTCTGGTCACTCCCATACACATACAGATGTTTCAAGGATGAACAAGAGGTTTATCTAACAGGGGATGAGTGTACTGAGACGCCAGATCATTCTTTAATGTGCAGACACATACAGTTACACGGTTCATGTAACAAGGACCGACCGAATATGGCTTGCGTTTTACAGGGCACGCCAGTTCCTGCTATCATCCCCACGTTTAAATTGTTAGAGAATGGTAGTTATTTAATGCTCAATAATGAAAACTGTTGTGGGTTAATTAAAGGTATAGCTTTCATAGTAACAGTAAGTGAGCGAGTTATTTGCTGCAGAAATGTTCTTTATCCTCCCACACGTGAACATAGGGAGTCTTCCATTTGGCCACAGATACCGACCTTGGGAGCAGAATTCAGCGGCATGGCTAGAATAAGAGCTCTATTGTCCCAGAAAGAGGTGGCCTTGAGCTCGGCCCGTGAAACTTTCGTGCTTCACATTGCTAACACCCGTACGGAGGTTCAGGCTCTTTTAAATACTGATTTGCCTTTGCATTTCGGAGCCATGGTTCGTTCTATCTTTAACGCATCCTCCACAACGGGCCTAGCACATTTTTTTAAGGTTGTTAGCAGTGGTCTCGTGACTTCCTTTGAGAAGATTTTTGGAGTCATCCCTGCCTTCTTCCATTCTATTTTTTCATCCTTGTTTGGAGGATTCCCGTTTTTCCTTGCATTAGCGGCTGGCGCTTTGGTGGTTTTCTGCCTTTTTAAATATGGATGCCCTTCCTGTGCAAGACCACGCGCAAGTGCTACTGAAGCGGTTTCGCAACCGCATGCTTGACTATTATGGCACACTGCCGTTGGCGACTCTAAGCACGGCGTTTGGATTATCTTTTCGGTTCTCCTATTTTACCTGTGTCCAGCCTGTATTTCGCTGCCTGACCTGTGATTTCCTTTGGGCCATTGATTTGTGTCTCTGCGGACCGATTTCTTCTGACGTCGATTTTGATCAACTGATGAGTCCTATCATTGCTCACGAGTTGGTTTGTTCTGACGAAAGGATTATGGCCTTGGCGGTGGCACATGGACTAATGGGTCCCTGGGATGTGTTGTCGGCAGCGCAAAATTTCTTGGAACGAAGTTTTCTTGAGAACCCACCGAGCTGTCCTCTGATGGTTATAGAGGATCCGGTGCTGGGAGATCACGTATGTTCCTTTCATCTTTTAAATTGGATGGCTGAACTGTTTTCGGATGAGGACAGTGACTTCCTCCTGGAGGCTGTTGCAGCTTACTTTTCATATACAGTCTTATCATAAACACTGCCTCAAATTGACATGCTGATTGATAGCATTTCCTTGATTTTATTGACTTTTGGTCAAGACATTTTTTTTTGCTTGCCCATTGGCTTGAGCCACATTATACTTGTGGGCTATTTTTTAGCATTAGTTTTTATAATTGAATTTTTATTCATGCTCGTTTATTTTTGGATTCTGCTCTCATGTGATGGCACTTCTGTTATCTTATTTAGTCCGTTCTCGGATCATGGGGGGGTGTTGTATAGCTCCTATATATCCTTATATCGTGTTAAGTTAGCATAGGTACATTTGAGATTTAAACGCCATTTTTCCTTTTTTTGCAACTTCTGCACACGACCCTTAATTGTTGACTTAGCTTTCAACCTAGTGGTTTGCCGTGGTGTATGTGAGAATAATATGTTATTGCTCTGATATCAGTTTTGTTTAATAAACCATGTCTGCACGGAGAGTGCTGAAGTTTCAGGAGCAACACGATATGGTATTGTTATGAGGTCTGATCTCCACGCCTTCATAGTCATAACACAAGTGCAGCCTTTGCCAACTTGGGCTTGAGGCGGGATTGATATTGCTTTGCACGAGAATTGTTAACACACTTGATGCGGTGCACATGCAGAGAGAGCTGGTGTATGCTGATGTGATTCCTTCATGCTAGGACACTAAGGTATGGGCCCGCCCTAAAACAACCCAAAGAGACCTTCTTAGCTAATAATATAATATATGTGTTAGGGAGGGTGAGATATAAGTGTTGTTGACTCTTATTCATTACAGCATGTTAACATGCTGTCACCATTCGCTTTTTATGTCTTAGTAACTATGCTGATAATTTTGCTACTGATAATAAGTATACTTGTATTATCTAAGATACTGCGCCTGAGAAGACGGCATTAGTAAATAAACATTTCAAATGCACATGTGTCTTCTTTACTCCATGTTCTGGTTTGTAATGATAATATAACGAAAGAGTGTTCATGAGTCCCACGTACCCTGAGGTACTGTAAGTTCATGTTCTGGTTTGTCTAAACATTGGAAGTTTGATATGTCCAATGAGACACTGTAGCTAGCTCGGTAAGGGGTGAGTTGGTTGCTAAGGTAAGTTTTGGGACACCCTAATTTGCCGAGGTTCCACTCCTCTGTGCACAGTTCTGTGTGAGTACAGAAACCCTGCGACAATTCCAACTCCAGTGTGTGCAACAGTGGGGAAGGTGTTGGAGTTAAATCCAAAACCTTCTACCCACTGCTGCACACCTTTTTCGTTGCAACGGCATGCAATGTAATAGCATGCGTTGTAATGGTTGTGTAGAAAAGGCTGTTTCCCCTGCCAGTTGGCCATCCAACCCAGAAGCGATGTTTCAGTCACCTCTGGATGGGGAAGGGAGCGGGGTCTGTCACTGACCCAAATGAGGTTCAACAACCACCACTGAAGAACCTATGGAAGCTCTATCTGGGATTATAGGGGGCTGGATTCCCTACAAATGATGGAAAACACATTTTTTAGATCCCTCCTTGGTGTCCCGCAATCAACCCCGTCCTACACTGTTCATATGGAAGTAGGGGAAGGCTACATCACTGATCTGATAAAAACAGCACCTCTAGTAGCATGGCTGAGGTTGTGGCTTAATGATGAAATTCCCCTAAACCATATTATATTGAAAGATTGTTTGTGTTTGGACAAAGCCAATAAAGTGGCTGACTTACATCAAGGAAAGTTTTTCTAGGTTGGGCAGGCCAGAGCTTTACTCTGAAACTGGATCTATAACATTTGAAGATATCGCACTCACAAAACGTGCGATGAGTGAGCTTCTATCTCTGGAGAGAGAAGAGTGTGAGCTAAGAAAAGTTAGCGTCAGGACTAGTCTAATGTTACTCATACCTGACGGTCCAGAAAATTATCTGAACGTGGTGACTCACCCCTACCACAGGTTTATCTTAACTCGCTTTCGCCTGAATTTGATTCATTTTAATCTTGGTTTTTATCCTGTTTGGAGTACTCCAGAAAAGGCGTTACCATGTTCTTGTGACCATTTCTCCGAACAAAATACTATGCACTTTGTAATGTTTTGCAGTCACTACAATGATGCTAGGAGAAAGTTTATAGTGCCAATTCTTAAGAAGGAGGGTTTTATCCAAGTCAAACCTGCACTCATCTTCTTACAGCTTTTACAGACACCCAGGATCATGTTTTACGTGGACAGTTTCCTGGTGAGTGCCATTAGGAGCAGGAACACTAGATTAAAAATTGTGGCAAGCCCCTTAAATAGCATTGACTACGCATTATATTAAGGTACATTGTTTTTCTCCATGGTATCTGATCAGGGTACACCTGGTCCCTGTTATGCTAGTCCTGCTGGAGACTTCCTCTTTTAGTAGTGGTAGTTTTTAGCACTTTTGCACTTTATAACCCACGCTGATATGAATTGTAAATATGCAGTGTGGATCTTATATTTATGATTTTTAACTGTATTTTAAACTGTTTTAATGCATGAATTTCTTGTATATGCATTTTGGTGTAATTTGCATTCTGCCATTGTCTTTATATGATATTAAGTTATCGCAATAAAGTATTTTGACTGACTGACTGACACCACTGAAGATCTTTTGCAGTGTCATTAGATATATGAATGTGGTCAGAGTGGTCCGATTGATGTTGGGCCCACTGGGATTTCAAATCCCACTACAGAGTTCAACTATCATAATGCAGGATGCCATCAGTCCCAGTAGCCTCAGAGTCCACCTCACTGAAATCCAGTACCGGGGCTGAAAGATCAGGAACATAGCCTGAATGTCCTAGACTCATTTTCCAGGGGAAGAGGCATGAAATCGACCGTGTCCTGAATTTATCAGATGAAGGGGAGAGTCTGAAAAGGTATGACTTTGGCACATTGACAGTGAACCCCAAAGATGACACAAAATTTGCCTTAGTCTGGAGGTGATTGACAACTGCCTGGGGTGAGCCAGACTTCAATAGCCAGTTGTCGAGGTAAGGGAAGACTGGCCCCTCCTAACCTGCGAAAGGTATCCCATGAACACCTGAGTGATGTTGGTGACACCAAAAGAATGCAGCCCATTGGAGGGTGTGCTCCTCCAGGGTGCCTGGGGCTAAAAAATAGTGAACATATACCAGTCACTCGTCACGAATAGCTCAAACACGTTACCTGCCATTAGAGAGGCATGGGAGGCAGTATTGGCACACTAGACAATGATGATTTGACCGAAACTTTGGAGACGACCTGAAAGGCAGCAATTTTGGTGACTGATACTACTCAAATACCTCCACAGAGCCTAGTACACAATATACTGTCTGTGGTACATGGGAGAGATAGCTTTCCCTACATGGCTTTGCTACAGCGCAAAGGAGATTACCTTCATTCATACAGTGTGGAGCTGCATGGCGCTGGATCGCTTCTGGTGAGGTGTGACATCCTGTCCGGGGGAGGTCCTGCAGGCCACCAAGAGTCGTCCCAGGCAGAGGGGGTGGAGCCCAGGATGAGGACTTTGGTCTTGTCTGAGTTGAGCTTTAAGAAGCTGCCCTTCATCCAGGTGGCGACCACCTTCATCCAGTCATGGAAGTTCCTCTTCGTGGCTGTGTCGTCGGCATAGGAGACAATGTTGAGTCCGTGGCTTCCTACGATAGCAGCAAGAGGGGCCATGTAGTTGTTGAAGAGGGTGGGGCTCAGAAAGGATCCATGAGCCAATCCGCAGCTGACCTCCGTGGGTTCTCAATTGCCCTATGATTTATTCTAGGGCTTTGTTGCAGATGTCGTGGTAAGAGAAGGTGTCGAAGGTGGATGAGAGGTCAAGGAGGTGAGTGCGGCAGTCTTGCCTCAGTCAAGGAGGGTGCGGATGTCATCAGTAGCGGCGAGGAGAACGGTTTTGGTTCTGTGGTTACTTCTGAAGCCTAATTGAGAGAGGTCCATGATGAGGTTTGTTTCGATGAACTCGGAGAGTTGGGTGCTGATGACTTTCTCTATGAAGTTGGCTGGGTAGGGGAGCAAAGTGATGGGTCTGTACTTCTTGATGTCTGTTAGGTCGCCAGTGTTTCAGCAGGGGGCTAATCTCAGCATATTTCCAGTCTTCAGGGAAGGTGGCGGACTCGTTGGAGCAGTTAATGGTGCAGCAGAGTTCAGGTGCGATGTAGGTGCAGGCTCTGTTGAAGATGTGGTGAGGATAGGGATCTGATGGGGCTTCGGAGTGGATACTCTTCATGAGCCTGAGGGTGACGTCAGAGGTGAGGGTGGTCCAGTTGGGCAAGATCCGCTGAGGACTGGAGTGATTGGGTACAGTGGTTGAGGGCAGGGCGGGTGGGTCTTGGGTTGTAAAGCTGTCATAGATCTCTTTGATCTTGCAATGGAAGAAGGTGGCAAGGTTATCGCAGAGGTTTTGCGAGGGGGGAATGTCCACTGTCTGTGCTGGGTTTGGCGAAATCATGGCGAAAGGTTCTTTGCTGTTGTGCACGTTGGCGTTGATGCGTTTCTGTATGGCTGCTTACTTTGTTGTCTGATGAGGTGGTGGTGTGCTGTAACAGCGGTTTTGAAGGCTGTGTGGTCTGCCTTGATCTTGCTGCTCCTCCATCTTTTCTTGAGTCGTCTGTATGTGTTGGAGGGCGGGGAGAACCGGCTGGACGGCTGCTTGACTGAGGGTTTCCTGAGGGGAGCCAGTGTGTTAGTGCAGTCGGAGATCCAGCGGTGGAGGTTGCGCGCTGAGTTGCTGGTATCTATGGATGTCAGTGGTCGGGTTTTTCTGATGGAGGAGGTGAGTTGGTCTTCGGTGGCCTTGTTCCAGCTTCTGAGAGAATAATAGTGGGCTTGGTGGCGTATAGTGCGTTTAGTGAAGGAGAAGTGGACACAGTGGCGGTCGGTCCAATGTGGCTCTGGGGTGTGGCTGACGGCAATGTTGTTGCTTGCAGAGACGATGAGGTCGAACATGTGTCCTGCTGAGTAGGTTGGGGATGTGACCAGTTGTTTGAGTCCGATGGTGGGAGCCAGTACAATGTGGCTAATGTACTTTTTGCTGAGGCGTGTTTGGGCAGTTTGAGAATCAGCGTAGCAGCAGCATTCTGGACCAGTTGTAGTCTCTTGATGTATTGAGGAGCGCCCAGATAGAAAGAGTTCCCGTAACCTAGATGAGAGAGATCAGTGCTTGTACCACTATTATCCTAGAGAGAGTGGGTAAGATGGTAAGAATTCTGATCATACCGAAACAAGAAGCTGTGAGATTTTTTGACTGAGCTTCCATAGTTAAGTCACTGTCAGCCACATTCTAAGGCTATTTATGGGGGAAATAGGGGTGTTCCTGAACCGTCTGCCCATTCTATATTCACTTGAGGGTTTGTATTTTTTCCTAGAACCATCACCTCCATTTTATCGCCATCCATCATGCAAGTTTCTTTTGGCATGCGGCCAGATGTTGCTGGTCTAGGCCTATCTCTAGGGAAAGTGAGACGACAAGTTGTGTATTGTCCGCGTAAGGAGACATGATCAACACTCCAAATTCCTTGACAATGTTGATTAAGGGACTAAGGTAAATGTTAAACAGTGCTAGGCTTAACGAGGTGCCCTGTGGGACCCCACTCTGTAATGCAAAGACATCCAAGTAAAAATTGAAAGGACCTATCTCTCAGAAATTAAGAGAGCAAGTTCAACGCAGTAGGTCTATAGTTCCCTGGGCACAATGGGTCAAGATTCAATCAATCAATCAATCAGGATTCTTATAAAGCGCAACAACTCACACGTGAGGGTCTCAAGGCACTGAGTGGGGGGGTGGATCTGCAGTACTGTTGTAGAGACAGGTCTTGAGGAGCTTCCTGGATTGCAGCAGCAATAGTGATTGCTTGAGGTGCAGAGGCAGGGAGATCCAGATATTCGCAGCAAGGTAGGAGAAGGATCTTCCTCCAGCCATGGTCTAGCAGATCCGTGGGATGGTGGCCAGGTCCAGTTGGGCGGAGTGGAGATGTCTAGAGGGAGTGTTGAAGGAGAGGCAATGGTTGAAATATTCAGGTGCAGCATTGTGGAGGCCGTGGTAGGCGTGCATGAGGGGCTTGAAGGTAATTATTTTGTTGATAGGTAGACAGTGAAGGTTTCTTAGTTGGCTGCGGCGTGGGATGTTATGGATGAGTCTGGCGGAGGCATTCTGGATGTTCTGTAGTTTCTTTTGGAGTTTCTAGGTGGTGCCGGCATAGAGTGCAGTGGCGAAGGTGGTCTGATGCAGACGAGCGCATGGGTGACTATTTTCCTGGACTAAGTGGGGATCCATTTGAAGATGTTACATAGCAGGTGGAGCGTTTGGAAGCAGGAGGATGAAACAGCATTGATTTGGAGGTTCATTGAGAGCTAGGTGCCCAGGATGAAGCAGAGATTTTGTGCGTGGTCCGTGGGTGTGGGGGATGCCAAGCGCTGCCGGCCACCAGGAGTCGTTCCAGGTGGAGGGGGTGGAGTCTGTGATGAGGACTTCGTCTTGTCCAAGTTAAGCTTGAGGCAGCTGTCCTTCATCCAGGTGGTGACTGCCTTCATCCTGTTGCGTAAGTTGCTCATGGCGGTTGTGGGTTAGCCTGCCCGATGGAACCCTAACAAGCCACAACAAATTGTGAAATTGGCTGCATCTCGCCCATCTTGAATTGCCTGTGATAGCACAAGATGAAGGTCTTTAGGCACACCAGGGAGGGCTTGTGCTACAGAATCCCAAATGGCCTGCAAGTAGTGTCCCAACAAACAGCTGGTGTTAACAGATCGGAGGGCCAATATAGTAAAAGTTAAGACATGTTTGCAGAATGTTTCTACTCGCTTAGATTCCCTATCAGGAGGAGTGGTGGAAAATGTGCTGGCATTAGAGCAGCTGGTAGAAGTCTGTGCCACTAGGCTTTCTGGTGAGGAGTGCTGAAAAAGGAAAGCTGGGTCACCATGGGCAGGGAGATGACATTTGGAAATCTGTTTATTGACTGGGCAATCAAAACAATGGTTGTTCCAAGCTCCAATAGGGTATCTGTCAATGCCTTGTTATATGGAAGAAGGAGCTCAGAACAAGTTTTCTCCAGATGAAAGACTTCTGTCAAGATCTTGCTCTTAGCGTCCAAAGTGGGGAGCTGGTCAAGTTTATCAGACACCCTCCGTATCACCATTGATTAGGAAGTGGATTCCTCTGTAGATGGTCGAGAGGGAGAAAAAAAACCTGTCTTGAGGGAGGTATTGAGGCCATTGGCCTTCTTTAAGTCCTCGTACCAATTGCCAGCCTGGTAGGGCTGAGCAAAATCATCACCCAGGTCACAGTCGTTATTCAAATCAGTCCCAAAAAGAAAATGTAGAGTGCGCTGTCAACCTTTTACTAATGCAAGTAGAAGAGGCACCTTGTTGGAATCAAGCGATTGGACAGGGACGGCGTGTGTCTGAGTGCCATTAGCATAGTCTGAACAAGAGCCGTAAGCAAGACAGGCTTGTCGGACCCAGCAACCACACAGAGCAAACCTTCTGCCAATATCCCAAGTGAGGTCTCTCAGCTTCGTGGGCCTGAAGGTGTGCCAGACGGAGTTGGCAGAAGAGTAAGCTGCGGGATTGGCCCGAGGTCAGCCAACTTCAGAAGTGAGATCGAGAAGGGTGGCGCTGCCCCTGTGCTTGCTCAGGAGAATGAGAGTGACCCAAGGGAGCAGAATCCCACTTTGACTTCTTGTGTTTCTTACGCTTATCTGAGGACTTCAAGTGCCATGAGGACTGTCGTTTGGAGCTACTTTGTCGACTCCAGGAAAGCACCAAGATCGAACCTTGGATGAGGAGCGAGACTTGGAATGGTCCAGATGCAAGGTCTTCTTATGCTTGGCAACGTAAGGTTTTGCCTCATGTTCCTGGACGGCCTTCAGGTTCATCAATGTGCATTTGTTGCAGGCCTTGGAGTTGTGGCTTAACACCAGCTAATGCAGACCCACCTGATGGGGATCCATCCTAGATAGTTGTTTGAACACAGTCCTTACAGGGCCTAAAACCTGTCGTTTTAAGGGGTAACATCCCTTGACCACTGAAGAAAATTTGGAAAATATTGAGATAAATGTCTCAGAGATGAGGAGCTATGGAACTGCGTCTGGTGGTGAAGAAATAAATTAACTGATGTCGGCTCTTGGGAGTGGTGCCTATACAGACCCCACATGCCATTTCTGGAGCAGAAGTGAGTCAGTGCAGAGCCTCACTGCACCACTTTCTGGCATGGAGAGGTACTACTGAAAAGTTTCCGGAACCAGTCTGACGGTGAGGAATCTAGTTATGTTAACAGGGGAACTCCTGAGTGGCACCTAACAAGGGTGCTTGAATCCCTCACCCACATAGGATTGTATGTTTTATAACAAGTCTCGCCATTCAGTACTGGAAAAAGGATTCATACACATAACAAATCACGTGTCAAAGAGGTAAAAGTACATGACTATGCAACTACTATGTTGCGTCACTTTTGTCTGCTCTGTCTAATCCATGAATGACTACATTTACCACAGTGCATACACTTGTATGAAACTAAAATGAATGAGTGGCAAAACGTGATGTATTTATGTCACTCTTCTACCTGGTTAAAAACTGAGAAGTACTGATTAGTAGTTTCATTTACAGACGTCAGTCAATATATTTCAATGACCTCCAAAGTACAGATGTTATCATGAGAACCAAAATAATAATTTGAATCATAGAGAATGTATCAATTAACTAAGTTCAAAGTTTTCTTCACAAATATATCATAATAAGAAAGATTAGCCTGTCTCTGGTTTATATATGGCAAAGACACACTTTCACGGCAACATCTTATGGCACAGCTTGACCATAGAGTTAATTAGTCTCAATATGTCCTCTGAGGTTGCCTGATGATTAACCTGACAATTTATCTGTAAATGAGTGAAGACATATCCTTTTACTGTTTGTTGTTGGATTCATGTAAAACACTGGTGAGCGAGTGTTTGGATGTATTAAAGGTTCATGTGTTGCATGTATGACAGTTGTGTAGCTGTATCTTAGTAGGTGTGTGTGTGCATTTCATGGTGGGTACATAAGCGTATGTTAGTGGTTGCAGAAGTAGGAAAATAGCTGCATGCTTGGCTCTAGGAGAGAAGAGTGTGCATATAGTGGAGGCTGCGTGGAAATATATGTTGGGATTGTTTTTATATAGGAGGTTTGAATACCTGTATGTTAGTTGTTCTCCTATTGTACACACTGTATATCATTTGTAAATGGTGACTGCATGGTAAATGACATGGCACGTATAGGCTGATAATAGCACAGAATGCATGTTCTAATATGGTAAACAACAAGGAACAAAAGAAGTGCGACATTAGCGCTTACGAAACATGGGAATTTGCATTTAAGTGTAACATATTATTATGCATTTACCTGTTATAAAGCTTTTCGTAAAAACCTTTGCTTGGCAGAGTTAGGTGAATGGTTGGTAGCATCAATTCCAACACATAATGTGAACTGTTTATTGTTTTTTCTTGAAACTCTAACATTTCCATTGCATCCCCTGGCATCACCATCTAGAAAACACAACAGCATATTTTAACAATGAAATACAGAAATGCATTATTTGGAATTGAAACATATTCTAATATATGACATGATGAGCACCATTCACAACAAACAATTACGTCCAGCTTGACATTGCAGCTGTCACAGACCATATATGATCAGAAAAGAAAGAAATTTAAGAAGCAGCACTGCGAGAGGGATTCACACTATGCCCACATGTTTATCTTCTCCACAAGCTTTGATTGTGTAAAAGGTGTGTGCTTCTACTGCAAATTATTGCTTTTTTGCCTTTTGGGAAAGCTTGGGCCTAGCAAAACAAACCAGAGTTGGTGATCTTGTTAAGACAATGAACAAGCTTATAGGCATGCTTTGTAAATTGTGAAAGGTTATATCAGATGCCAAATGTCTGATCGGGTATTATGAAAAGATACAAGAAAGACAGATACCCCAACTTATTGACTGAAAAGCATACGATAAAGCAAGAAGGCATTTAAAGGTGGATTAATGAAGCCTGTTACACAGTTGTTAAAGCCTGTACACAGTTTTATTTTGTTTCACAGAATCGCACAAATTACTGTAGTAGAAAAAGGTTTTATGTTGCTTACCCTACAAGCCCTAGGATTGAATATTTCCACAGCTATAATGATTATTAGGCCATTTTAGCACTGGGTGCATATTGTTTTGCCAAATGCATTTTGTATGCATCTGTCATTTTATACCTGGATGTTTGGAGGTTGCATCATAATAAAACGTCTATTCGACACAGGAGGGCTGAGCTGGTCACAGTAACAAGCCAATGAATAATGCTGAAGTCTGACTGTTTCCTTGGATAACGCTGTGTCAGAAGCCATTGGTTTGATCGGTTTATTATGAAATGTTATGAGAAAGGCAGCAGGCCTGATTTATTTAAAGGGAAAAGCATTTATTAAAGGCAATAAACCTTTTAAAGTTGAATTGTTATTGCACCGTGCTAATACCTGTAGACAGGTAATTTGTTACATGGAAACTGTTATATGGTCGCCCTATGAGAACTCTACAGAGCAGCCATCCTGGAATGGTATTGTGCATTGCATATCATTTTATTACCATTCCAAGGCGGCTCATACAGTGCTTCTTAATGTCACAGCCATTTTGGATTATTAAAACAATGATGCACTATGCACAGTAATATTCCAAGAAGGTAATCCGCTGCAATGTGTAATTTGTTGTATTACTTTTTTATTGCAAGTACAGGGCCATCACCTTTAGGCAGTAGCATTTTTTTCTTCCTTCTACTTAAAACCTTTTAATGTATGTTGCATATGCTTTTGAGAGAGAGAGAGACAGTGTGTGTGTGTATGTGTATTTGAACGTGTGCATGAGAGAGAGAGAGAGAGAGAGAGAGAGAGAGAGAGAGAGCGTGTGTGTGTGTTTATAAGTACAATGGCGAATGACAGATGGCATATATGATGTGATACAGAGTGCCTAAACCCAAGGTCGAGTGAGTTTCATAAGAGTAAATAAAAATGAGTGATTTGAGGGTGGTCATAGAAAATGTTTGGGAAGTCACTCTTGCAGCCATGCCTCACTATGTTTTATATTTCGAGGCATGCATATGTCTTATATTATCAGTACAGCATTACTGAAAGAGTTTGTTCTTCCTACATGCTTCCAGTGCCCAAATGAGACCATGCCTATATTAATCTCTGCCTCTAGATATTTGTAGATTCTAACCTTTTTTGCTGCACTTAAAGCACGTCAACATTCATCCCACGCCCGGGACATAATTCCAGGGGTCAATGATAACAAGTCTTTAGGTCTATTTTGTCCACTGACAAATAAGCTCAAATCCTGCCACACAAACACTGTTGTTGTTTGTTTGCATCACTACAGCATGGTTTTGGGGAAGAGGATTGTTTGATAAGATTTGATATGTATCCACAGAAACAAGGCGTTCAAAATTGTACATATAAATCAGTAATCCAGCTTGCATTACCGACGGTTCTTTCAATATAAAAACATGTACATGTTTACAAACCTTAACAGTTTGGGGATACCTATACAGTTCTTGACAATAGATACATGAATGCATGCAGAACAATGGAAGCAAAGCTAGTTATTGTCAGCTTTCAAAACAAAACGTGGCAACATATGTTTGTAGCTTGAAAAACTATGGACAAAGAATGCAGACAGTTTTTCTAATTTATTGTGCTGTGCTGTGCTTGCTTTCAAAACAGAATGTACTAAAAAAAAATGTGAAACTTTACAAAAAGCAGACGAAGTTTTACTAAATCAACCCGCAATTTTAAAGGACTCCTTTAAATACAATATCTCCCATTAAATAAAATGTGTTTGATGGATGGAGAAACACTGTAAAACCACTAAAGTCAACTCGTAAAAAAAATGAACTAGAAGACCGACTCTTAAAGAAAGTCACAAATGTGCGCTCTTGGATCTGTGACATAGTATGGTTGAAAATTTTCGAATTTTAGAAATTCATGAGAGTTTACATTAGTAGGCCTGGGACGTACAACAGTAGCAGGTTTCCAGGGACACTCCTAGCAAAATTCAGAGAATATTTTCGCATTGGCAAATAAGCATGCATGTCTGCTCATGTAAATATAGACCACACTAGCACAAATTCAGAGAATTACAAAATGTGTTCAAGTGGCTTAGGGCAGACTCTGGTCAGTATTTCTGATTCTCAAATGGCAACATAGGCCCTGGACTGCAAATATGATCTGGATTTGCTAACAGTAAAATCTGTGAAAGTGAGTGAATGTGCAAAAGGTAACTTGTAAGGGCAACTCATAATACGCTTTCAAGAAATCAAATTTAGAAAGAAATGGTTCTATCAGAATAATGATGTATTCAGAACTCTAAAGTCCAGCATAAATAAAATGCTGTTATATTCAGACCTCTGCCAAGATCAATGAGCTGCTCTAAGCAGAGCCCATACATAAAGAGAGCCTCTGAAATGCAGAGCCTGGAAATTAACAGTAACATATTTGACATAAAAAGAGCACAGGAATGTTCACATGCTAGAATAATCATTCAGGAAAGTGCCTTTCTGAATCGCAAACCCTGACAAACAGTGATCCACATCATAATCAAAAATGCCATTATTAGTGTGTAAAAACAGTTTCAATCGGGTCGGGGACAATCGATATTTGCCCGGCGTTATTGCCTCTGTGACCCTCTAGTTATTTAAATCAATGAAGAGGCAGGCGCTGGAGACTGGAAAGCAGGAAACAAGGTTTTTTATTCTCTCCGGAGGAGAACACAACGAAACGGACAGAAGGTATCGTTCTGAGGTGCTCTAACTGTATTTCTGAGGCCTGGCCTCTTATATCCACATTTATGACTTTATTGCAGATTACACATACATGTTTAAAGCTTTGATGTGCGGAAAAGACATTCTCGGAACTCCCCTTTGGGCCCGTTCCCATACACATTTACAGTTAAAGTCCCCACCCTAGTCACAACAGGTGATGAGCATCGCGCAGCTGGATAATCCGCCGATTCACGGAATGAGGGGAGTCTGATCGGATCTCATGGGGTGGGGGGGGCTTTGATCAACCCGGGGATTCTTTGATGGGGGAAGCTTTCTATTGTACGGGGAGGGGCAAGGATGGTATCGGCAGGGCTGGGTGTCGGCTTGGGAACGGGGAGGACAAAACGGGCTCACGGGGAAAAAGGGGTTTGCATCTAAGGGCCGGAGATCATGAAAGGAAAGCAGGGAGGTGTCGCGCTGGGAACAGGATGAGGGCCGGGGGCAGAGCAGCGCCGAAGAGGGGTTTATGACTCAAGGCAGGTGCAAGCAGGGGGGGGTGGTCAGCGTGCAGGCTTGGTGAAGGCAAAGGGCCATGTCAGAGGCCAGCGGCATGCAAAAGGGTTTGTTCTGATCGGGACATCTTAAAATGGCGGGCGCGCACGACAAAAGTGTGGCATCAGGGGAAGAGGCAAGATGGCGCAGATAATGTTCACCAAAACGCACTAATTTTCCACAGTCCTCCCTTTAACATATTCAAGACATCTTGCTGGTTCATTTTCTACTCGGGTCTATTGTGGTGGGCATGAGAAAGAAACCGGTAGGAACCCTCGAAAAAAGAGTTGTAAACAATACATTTTGAGGTTCCTAGTTTTTAGGAGGTGCACCTATTTGATAAACTTTGATAAATTTGTTCAGCAGGAAAGTCATAGGAATGAAATACAAAAAAACGGCGAGCAGCAAGTACATATCATAACGTGAACTGGCAGGTTAATACATATTTCAGATTCGGTTTGGAGCAGGCTCAATACAATGGCGGCTGGGAGAGAAATGAGGCAAAAAACGGTGATTGAGGATGTCAAATGTTCAAAGTTTACGAGTTCTCATTGTTCTTTGTGGTCTTTCGTTGGCGCTGTTGAGCACCGGCGGTGGAGCTACAAGTCCGGCTCTGTTCTAAGTTCTGCGTTGCAGGGCACGACCCTTTCCTCGCGTTTCTGGTCGGAAAGGTCCTTTTCACCCTGTGTCCTTTGAGGTGATTGTCAGAAAGTTCCGATGGAAGAAGAGCGTTCAAAACAGTCCATAGGGTAGGTCAGAGGAAAAAAAGGGGGATGGAGCAAGGCCAAATTAGGGACAAACTAGGGGAACGAGAGACTTCAAATAGGCGGGCGTGTGACGGAATTCAGAGAGCGGGGACTGGTCGACAGGCACTGGACGTCGAGCAGGGGCATCAGGTCGACCCTTTCTTTTCATGCTGTCGAAAACAGTGCCTCGTCCTGCAGCTCTTTTCAGTCGTGGTCTCGCCTTGGCTAATGTCGCAGGTGTCCCTTAGTCTGCAGTCGGGCCTCGTGCTCCCACATCCGGTCCTTCTCTCCTCCAACAGCAGTACCCTTAAACAAGTTTGAAAAGACAGTCTTTTAGAAAATTTTCGGATGAAGATAATCAAAAAAGTCTATTTCTCTCCCAGCTCCAGGCAAAGAATGAAAATGTCCGTCATTTTTAACGTTCACAACTGGCATATGAATGACCGGTGGCGGACCTGCTGGATTTACTATGACTTTCCTTCATAATCATTTATTACAGGCATGACAGTTCATCTGATGGTAACCCACCTTCGGGAGACAAATCTGGCAAAGATATGCCGTTCTCTAGAGTTTCACATTTACAAAAGGGTACAGTGAGTCGTCAACATGGTACTACACAGGTATTTTGCTGAGAGACGAACATGGCTAAACATTTCCTTTCTATCGGTGCATCCTGTTTTTCAACTACTGCGGGGTTCATTTTGATGATTTCTTTACCTTGGTCTAGTCTGTTAACCTTGTAAAACATCATTCTGGGTCCTACGTAACCTTTTACAGCCCGGTTACTTAACTAGGAAGGACAGGGGTTTTATGGGAGACAACCAGGGACATAGACAGGGGAGGTAGCGGGGGTGATCGTTTTTCTGGTTTGGGTATTGCGACGATTCGGGGAGGGGAGGGTCGCGTATTCTGAGGTCCTTGTTTTATACTATAGGAGCCGTTGACATGTAGTTCCCTTATTTCGGGCCAGATTAGGGAACCTCTGTCGTCTTACCTGTCCTTTCCCTTACGGCCCAACCTGGGTTCATTGACTTCTAGCGGAAAAGGAGAGGTAATGACGCGGCCTCAGGGTGATTGTATTAAAGACAAATGTTTGTGCAAATACTGACGGTATTTGAAGCCAATTAGGTGGTGTGCTAGGGGCGGCAATCTGCCAATTTCGGGGCTAACCACTCGGAAGAGTGGTAGTGCAAAAAAAATAGAGAGAGAGAGTGAGAGAGAGAGAGAGTGAGAGAGAGAGAGAGAGAGAGAGAGAGAGAGAGAGAGAGAGAGAGAGAGAGAGAGAGAGAGAGAGAGAGAGAGAGAGAGAGAGAGAGAGTGCAACGGCAGGCTAAATAGTACACGTGCAACAGAGGGGGCGGCAGTGCATTCAAGAAAGGCTATTTAGTGCATTACACAGTAAAGGGTATTCACGAGTCCGCGTTAGAATCTTGTAATCACGCAGTTTGAGCATTAGACAGGGTAGAGGGGACGTGCTTTGAGAAAAGGAAAGAAGAAAAAAAGGAGGTACCATTTTGTCGCACTTTCTCGCATTCTCGGTCCTTTGACCAGTTGGGTCAACGCCTCAGTCACACACACACACACATTCCCTCACAGTTTCGCATCATACGTGACGTGGGTTCATTCGTCCGGTCTGGTTTAAGGGTGATCACTTTTTATCAGGTTGTGCTAATTTTTCGGGTTTGTCCGATACGTGAGTAGTTTGCAGGCGTGCTTAGACACCACCCCGCGGCGCTAGTCCGTTTCGCGTATTTAGACGTGGCAAGGTCTCAGATCTTCGCCACACCTTGGCTGTAATCTCTGATGTAACCTGCAGAGGGAGGAAAAAAGGGGGGGGGTGGGGGAGACAGCATTCGCGCGCATTCAAATACATGGATTCATAAGTCCTTTACTTACCCTTTACTCGTCTTTCCTCCTTGGGGCAGGGTCCCCGGGGATATGGTTTTCGGAGTCGGGGGGGGTAGTGTGTTCATGTAGGGCGTGTGCGGGGAAACATAAAAAGGAAACCAGAGGGGCCTAGTGCGAGGTATCTAGTCAAAGGGTATATCTCACTATCGGGATCCTTAAACCTCTTTCAACGCCTTGGCATTCTAAAGTTCTTCGGTTCTTGGGTCCCTGCTACTTTGGAACGTTGTACTTTACAATATTTACATTATTTCATTTCACCCTCCTTTTACATTCCCTCATTTACACCATTCGTTTTACCCATCCTTGGAAGTCACGGTCTTCCTCTACGCGAGAGTTCATGAGTCAGTCGCGTACTTTTAAGACGGAGTGTCGTGTTGTCGATCCGATCCGTCCTCCAGGGCTGGGCAACTATCTTCCTTTAACCTTAAAGAGAGAGCAGAGTAGGGTGCACAGAAAAAGAACTTTCCTACCCATCCCATATTGTTTTAAAATAAAGCATGCAATACCCGTCCATAGTTTCAAAGACTTTATTTTGCAAATTCATTTCAGCATATGGATTAGGAGGGTGTGGTCGTATTTGGTCGGTCGTGGCAATGGCTAAAGTGCGTACAGTGGGGGGTGTCGTTTGCAACAGTAAAAACATCGGAAAAGTTTTACTCATTCATTTGTAAGAGACTAAAACGTCTATTAATTGGCTGGGGGTTCGGGGGCATATATTTTCATAATTTAGAAACATAATCATAACAGTTGTAATCAGATTTCCTATATGCATACCGTACGTATGCATCGTAAATGAGGTTTACATCAGTTATAAAGATATAATACATTGTATATTCGTAGTCAACATTTGTAACGGGGATCTTTTCATACTGTTCGTCGAGTGAGCTCTCCTTGTCTTTTCTAGCCAAGTGTACAAAGGATCACAAAAATCTCAGAACATCAAGTTTATATTAGTGCGAAGGAACACCACGAGGTGTTCGTAAGTTCCGATTGATACCAGCGCCATTTTGGGCGGGGCCGGCACAGTCCGGAAGCAGCATCAGGGGGAAATGTTTCCATTACTGGCAGTTTGGACCAGAGTCCTTTTCGGCAGTTCTAGAATTCACGCTAACAGAAGGTGTGGCAATGTCATGTTTGTTTCGTTGGCGATCGAAGCAGCCGTCCCTTACCGGAAACCTGCAAAGGCCGAAGGCTCCGCCGGGGACCTTTGTATGATCTTCAAGGCTGCGGAGATGCTGTCGGAGATGGGGGCTCGTGCTCCATGGGACAAATGTTCGAGTTGTATGGCTGGCCAAAGTTACTCTAGTGGCCGGGGCCCGCCTTCCAGCGGATCCAGACGCCATTTTGAGGCCCTACAGGGGCCACTCTCGTCGAGTTTGCAAGAACGAAAGAGACCCTTTGGAGTGAAGGGAAGAGGTCCCTGTTTTGTGAGAGCGGGACGTTCAGCTGGGGTGCAGCTGTGATGCCCCCACCTGGGGGGGCGAGGGAGACTCGTTCACATCGTCTCCTTCTCCCGGTGCACTCCATGCCGCTCCTTTTCATCGCCCTGCATGAAGGCCTCTCCACATCCGGTGTTCCCCAAGCGTCACCATTGTACGTTCGGTGCTGCGCAAATACTGGGGTGCCACCATTGTGTGTTCGGTGCTGCGCAAGTACTGGGGTGCCACCATGGTGTGTCCGGTGCTGTGGAAGTATGGGCACCATCGCCTGACTGGGGGTGTTCGGCGCCGGGCTGGGGGCTGGGAAACCTCCTACCGGTGGAGGTGGGAGAGGCTCGTCCGCGTCGCCTCTCCCTCCCAGCCCAACTTGGACAAATTGTTGTGGAGGTACGTGCAGGACATCCCGCCGTCCAGGACTGCTGCGGCTGTGACGGAAGAGAAAAGGAAGAGGTGCCTCGCTCTCCTCTTGACATGTGGCGGGACTACCTTAGTCTTTCCAGGCCCGTTGCGGCCGGCCAAGGAGACATGTGGCGGGACTACCTGCAAATGCCCAGGCTGCGGGCTCCCGCCTCTCCTCCGGCTCCCCCATACGTTAAGATTTCCTGACCAAGAGTTGGCGGCGGGGCTCGCCTTATATGGGTTGCCGTTGGTTGGGCGTAGCCGTAACCCTGCCCTACTTTGGAAGGTTCCAGAATGGGGGGGGGGGGGCGAATGTTCTGTTTGACTTCTACTTTCTACAGTTTATCGTTATTATTCCTTGTTTGTTGTGTTAAATTAAAAGTTCAAGTTTATTAATGTTCTACGGATTTTGTTTTATCATTTCTTTCTTTCCAGGTTGCTTTTATGCTAAGTTTCTGCTAACAGGGGTCGAGTAACACGGAAACACGTGTAAAAGGGATGACGCAGATTTGTACATTACATACACACGAACTCAGACGGGGGACAGTACAAGTACGACATACAAAGACCCAAGACAAATATAAAAACAGTTATCGGTCATAATTATCTCTTTCCGTCTGTGAATTTTAAACGAGGCTGGGTTCCCGTCTTGACATTGCCCGACCTAGGAGAACTTGATCATGCCGCTGAGATTTTCCTGGCGAAATCTGTGCCATCGGGCATAATCAAACGTGGTGGTTCTGTCTGGTCTGTCTATGTAAGTCGGGCTCTTCTCTGTCTCGCGCCTTTTCTCGTACTGTCGGTCTGTCGTTCTTGTCGGCCCTTTGCTTTTACTCACGCTCAGTAGAGTCGGGCATTGGGCTTTCCAGTGTCCGACATACCTACAAAAAGCGCATTGGTCTGACCCTAAGTCTGGTCGTCCTTTGTAT
Source organism: Lissotriton helveticus (assembly GCF_964261635.1). Taxonomy (NCBI): domain Eukaryota; kingdom Metazoa; phylum Chordata; class Amphibia; order Caudata; family Salamandridae; genus Lissotriton; species Lissotriton helveticus. The sequence goes on from NC_136070.1 coordinate 374,944,425, forward strand.
AGTGTCGGGGGATAAGTTGTGGGTAGCGGTGTCCTGGGGTTGTCCTGTCGGTATATTTCCCTACTTGGTTTATCCTCGTCTTTTCTCTGTCGTTTCGTAGCCTCTCTGCGCCACATACCGAGACTGTCGAGCATAATTGGCGTCGTCTTATTATTTCGAAGGGCTATTTCTAACGTTTCTATTTTATCAAGGTCAAAGGATCCTGCCAGTGGCCACTGTTTGTCTTGGCTATCTTCGGTATACCTGTGCCATAATTTATTATAAGCTATGGTGACTAACCCATAGTTTATGAACATGTCCTTATTAGGGGTGCCTTCTAGTGGAGCCATATGGTCCACCTCTAACACCCGGTCCGGGCTAAACAGGCTATTTATCAATGGGGAGAAGACAGACATGACGGCTCGTAACGAGGGACTAAAAAGTCAGCACTGCCTATCTTATCACTAGGTGCAAAGACTAGACAGAATATTTCTATTCTACGTTGTTTGCAGGCAGTGAATACCTCATGGATCCAAAAAAAACCAATAGACCAACAAAATAACAATGGGGAGAATAAGTAGGACCGCAAAGATCTGCGTTACCTACCCTTTTCACTATCTGCAAAAAGGATGGTCTCTTCCCTGCTTGCAGACAGAGAATCTCCAGGAAACAATAGTTTGTGAACAACAGTTCAGTTTCAAGCAATTATTGAGTGGGGGAGAAAAAGAACAAGCACGGCTGCTACCCTACTTATCCTCCACTGCTTGCAAAGGGAGAGAGAGCCTGTTGCTTCTCCGTTTGCAGACAGTGAATCTCTAAATAAAAATAAACAAGGCAATACTAGTATTTTTGAACAATCAAGCAATCAAAACAAATTCTTTCGCAACTTGTCGTGGCAACACGACCTTACCCGGACCATGTGGACAGTTTCTTGTCTTCCGAATCCAGCGCCCGATCGTCCTCTTTTTCTCGTATTTCTCACGGCACTCCTGATGGTTCCCAGTCAGGACCGTAGATCACTCGAGAGAGGTCTGTTCGGAACTAGTGAAGTTCGGATGATCGGCTGCCAGACGAGGGTCTATTGGGCAAGAGCTCTCCCGATCGTTGCAGTCGTTCACTCTGTCGTCGGGACCTCTCCCACTGGATCCACGAGTCGCTGATGGGCCCCACGTTGGGCGCCAATTGTAAAAACAGTTTCAATCGGGTCGGGGACAATCGATATTTGCCCGGCGTTATTGCCTCTGTGACCCTCTAGTTATTTAAATCAATGAAGAGGCAGGCGCTGGAGACTGGAAAGCAGGAAACAAGGTTTTTTATTCTCTCCGGAGGAGAACACAACGAAACGGACAGAAGGTATCGTTCTGAGGTGCTCTAACTGTATTTCTGAGGCCTGGCCTCTTATATCCACATTTATGACTTTATTGCAGATTACACATACATGTTTAAAGCTTTGATGTGCGGAAAAGACATTCTCGGAACTCCCCTTTGGGCCCGTTCCCATACACATTTACAGTTAAAGTCCCCACCCTAGTCACAACAGGTGATGAGCATCGCGCAGCTGGATAATCCGCCGATTCACGGAATGAGGGGAGTCTGATCGGATCTCATGGGGTGGGGGGGGCTTTGATCAACCCGGGGATTCTTTGATGGGGGAAGCTTTCTATTGTACGGGGAGGGGCAAGGATGGTATCGGCAGGGCTGGGTGTCGGCTTGGGAACGGGGAGGACAAAACGGGCTCACGGGGAAAAAGGGGTTTGCATCTAAGGGCCGGAGATCATGAAAGGAAAGCAGGGAGGTGTCGCGCTGGGAACAGGATGAGGGCCGGGGGCAGAGCAGCGCCGAAGAGGGGTTTATGACTCAAGGCAGGTGCAAGCAGGGGGGGGTGGTCAGCGTGCAGGCTTGGTGAAGGCAAAGGGCCATGTCAGAGGCCAACGGCATGCAAAAGGGTTTGTTCTGATCGGGACATCTTAAAATGGCGGGCGCGCACGACAAAAGTGTGGCATCAGGGGAAGAGGCAAGATGGCGCAGATAATGTTCACCAAAACGCACTAATTTTCCACAAGTGTTCTCAAATCATACAAATATTGCCATAATTAGTAACTTCAGCGCATAGGACAAGTGTTTTTTACTGGATAAATTCTGAAGCTTCGAATCACTGTGACAATTAAAACTTTTATAACATTCCACAGCCCTGTATCAGCTCCCATCCTGCAGAGTATGCAGTCAGTTTCAGTCATGTTTCGTTAGCCCACAATTGCTTTTATATTGAAGCAAGTTCTTCATATTTTTCTCATCAGACAGACACCATCTTCCATATATTTTAGGATTAGGATCCACTCTCGTTCCAAATCTTAGACTTTATATTGTATTTTTTGATTCCCTGGGGGAGAATCAAGGATTGTACAAGATGGAGATAAATGGTGATGTTTACAAGGTTACTGTTTCAGAACCTCATGGAAGGGTTGTTTAAAAACAAGGCTGCTTAAGCTAGTTTCAATTTAAAACATATGATTCATTGCTATCCTTTGGCTGATTTCGATTTCATTTATGTTTAATACCCAACACTGAAATGCCTATGATCTTTCAATAGAAGCACCTACTTGTAACACATGAGAAGTATGAACTAGTCTTAGGAAAAGAGGCATTTTAAACAATCCCTTTAAGAACAAGTTACTTACCTTCAGTTAACGATATATCTGAAAGAGACATACATTAGTTATAGATTCCTTACCTAAGAATTACCCCCAGGCATCAGACTGGATCCGGAGAATTTTTCCTCAGCAGTACCCCTGTGTGTCAGCAGGTGGCCTCCGTCGACTCACCGTTCGCCGTTGGCGTCGTGATCGCCGGAACGACATCACGGTATCTACTTAGACGCCGCCCCTGCGTGCTGATGTCAGTTCTTTACACGATATTCCATGCCAGAAGCGCAAAGCCATGCAAGACACTGACCACTGGTGCACACAACTAGGGCCCTGAAAGGGAGTCCCTTACTCGAGAAGTCAGTTCGCAGAACAGGGAGGATGGGTGGGGCGGTAAGGAATCTATAACTAATATGTGTCTCTTACAGATATATCATTACCGAGGGTAAGTAACTTGTTCATCTGAAAGAGACTATTAGTTATAGATTCCTTACCTTTGAACAGATACCCCAGCAATACCAACCCCGGAGGTGGGTCTGCGAACCAAGTTTACACTAGAAAGTCCTGGAGAACTGAACGGCCAAAGAAGCCGTCTCTCTGGACTTGGCTATCCAGGTAGTAGTGTTTGGGGAACGTGTGCAATGATGCCCACGTGGCAGCCTGGCAGATGTCATTGAGGGGAACTCCACATCCCAAAGCAGTAGTGGTTGCCGTCGCCCTGGTGGATTGGGCACGCTACCTAACTGGACGCTGCTTTTTTGCCAAGGAATAAAACATTTTAATGCAAAGAACGACCCATCAAGAGATGGTTTGTTTTTGCGCAGCCCAACTTTTCTTAGTGCCCACACAGCCAACAAAGAGCTGATCATCCACCCGGAATTGTTTTGTGCGATCCAGATAAAATTATAGGGCACGTTTTGGATCCAGACGGTGGAGCCTCTCCTCCTCTTTAGAAGGATGTGGGGGCGGAAAGAAGGTGGTCAAAGTGATGGTCTGCCCTATGTGGGTAGAGTTAACAACTTTGGGAAAAAAGAAGGTCTAGTACGAAGGACAACCTTGTTCGGATATCAGCAAGGTAAGGAAGTTTAGAAGAAAGAGCCCGAAGCTCCCTCACCTTTAAGGTCAAGAGCCTGAGAGGACAATTATGTAGTGGCTCGAAAGGAGCACACATAAGGGAGGTTAAGACCAGATTCAAGTCCCACTGGGGCATTACGAAAAGGATAGGAGTAAAGAGGTGAGTAATGCCCTTAAGAAATCTATTTACAATAGGGGAATTGAAAAGAGAAGGCTGATCAGGAATGCAAACAAAGGCCGAAATGGCCGAAAGATAGCCTTCAAGAGTGCCCAGAGCAGTGCCCTGCTGGGCCAAAGAAAGAATGAAGAGGAGAACTCCGGAAGAGGGGCAGAGAGGGGATCCACAGCTTTTGCTGTGCACCATGCCACAAATTTGTTCCATCTACAGGCGTATACATATTGGTGGAGGGACGCCTGGCTGCCAAGATAACATTACAGACTTTGGGAGGAAGATCGAAAGCTGTCAACTGTCGCCGTTTAATCTTCACGCAAGGAGGTGGAGGCTGGACAGGTTTGAGTGGAGGATCGTCCCCTGCTGCTGCGACAGAAGATCCTCTCGAAGAGGCAGGTTGATCGTAGGATCGATGGCCATGCTCAAAAGCTCAGGATACCAGACTCTTCGTGCCCAGTCCAGAGCCACAAGAAGACTTAGGCCCAGTTGTGCTTGAGCTTCTTCAGCACCCTGGGCAGAAGTGGTACAGGCGGAAAGGTGTATAGAAGACCGCAACTCCACTCGTGATGAAAAGCGTCGCCGAACGATTGCCGCCTTGAAAATTCCAACATAGTCTGGAGGTGGGAGACGACAGCCTGGGGTGAGCCCGCCTTCAAAAACCAGTCGTCAAGATAGGGGAAGACTGGAACCCCTGATCTCGGCAGATGAGCTGTGACCACCGCCATCACTTTTGTGAAAACACAAGGAGCCCTGGTAAGGCCAAAGGAGCATTGTAAAGTGAAAATGCTTGTGGCCTACCTTAAACCATAGGTAATACCTGTGGGCTGGCAGGACGGGATGTGGAAATAAACATCCTGCAAGTCCAAATCTACCATACTGTCTCCAGGGTCGAGGGCAGACAGAACCTGGGCTAATGTCAACATTATGAACTTCTCCTTTCGTAGAAAGCGCTTGACGTCCCTGAGATCCAACATAGGACGCAGGCCTTTGTCCTTCTTGTTATGCAGTTCATACAATGTGCTCAGAGGAAAAAAGGAGTGGGGTGGGTAATGTGGTTTGGCGAGGATTTGGGGTTTAGTGAAAAGAATTTAAAGATCCAGTGAGGTCACAGAATACATCCTTTGACATCACATATGCATTTGTTACTAAGCCACATGAAGAAACAATAAAAACCTATGCCATATATTGAAACACAACAATCATAGTCTGTTGGTCATGGGTAGGTGAAGATGTAGAAAGTCGACGTTTCGACCCCTTATAGATGTAGGTTATGTTGCCACCTTACTACGGGGTCTTCCTCAGGACTGGGGTAGGTGATGTGGGTTAAAAAAGGTGGGGGGGGCACCAACGAACCACCCAAATCCGGTGGCACTTGTTCAACGAAAAGAAGTGGGCCGGTAGGCTCCTCGTGGGACAGGGAGAGCACGATATCACCTCGTCATGTGTTAGTCGTGCCTTCCGACTTCGTGTGTTTCAGTTTCGATCCAAAGTGGTCTTGAGCTTCAATACTGGATTGGCAGTTCTTGTGATTTAATCGCGGGGATGCTGCCGTCTCCGGAAAAAATCACAAGAGGTCCTCCGAATTACGATGGAGTGTTGGTGGCATGGAGGGAGAGGTAGTCTTGAAGGGGAGGGAGTAGACCCTTCAGACTAGCTGCAAAAACCTGGTGAGGTGTGCTTATGATTTTACCTCTGTGTTCTGTTTTACTCTTTGACACAGGTCCGAGATACACATATAAGTGTGATGATTAAGAACCCCAGACTGCCCTGATGAAATTGCTGAATGGATAGCAATGAAACATGTCGGCACTTTGAACTTGTATGGTATATTAAAATCCATTTTTAATCTGGAAGGCTTGCAGCACCATAATAAAGATAAAAAGCTAGCAACCCTTACCATTAACCTTTTTTTCAACAATTTTGGTTGCACTTCACACAATACTTTATTTATTAGAATTTGGTTTTGGGGTCATATGTACACATTATTTATAAAAGTGCACTGTGGTATTGGTCATTTTCTTTACATACCACTTTTTGTTTTTTTGTCATCTTTCTTCACACTTTTACACAGAGAGAGTGACCGATGATGAGAAGTGGGTACACTGGACATTGTTAACCAGGAACCCCCTCGGGAGTTACGACCGTGAGGCGCTCTCTCTGTGCTCACACATTTTTACGTGGTACTGGGACCTGTTTCTGTTCTTGCTTTAAATCTACATCTCTGACCCATAAGTTTAGTGTTAATTAACACACTCGGAGGATCTGGATGATGCATCAGACTATCCCGGGTGGTCAATGAACCTTTGATGTAGTAACAGTAGGTAAGGCGTGTTTTGTTTACAGTTGTTTGAGTGGGGGGCGGCCTTACCTCTTTTCCCCTTATACTCCTATTGATTGAAGTAGCTGCAAAACCCACCTGCCTGACGTAATGTTGTGTCAATAGGGGAAGTGATGGCGGATCCTGACGCCCTCTGCCAACTGGTGGCCCTGAAATGTCAGACTAGAAAGGCTTAGAGGCAGCTGCAGAGAGGGAACTGGTGGATTGGCCTGCCCTCTGGCCCCCAGACCCACAGCGTTGGGTCCCACATCCTTGGCCGCAGAGGCTGGGTGGCTTGTGCCAGCCTGTGGCTTTGGGCGGAATGTGATAGGGCACCCCTTCCGTAGCCACGAAAGGGGTGAAAGGCAGACTGCACCTGCAACAGGTGGCAGCGTGGCCCAAGGATCTGCCCATAGCTCTAGAATCATTGAAGCGCTCAAGCTCATGGTCTGCCTTGTCGCCAAACAGACAACGGCCATCAAAGGGCATGTCCAAAAGAGTTGATTGGACATCCCCAGAAAAGCCAGTGGATCTCAGCCAGGTGTAGCGTCTTAGGGCTACTGACATAGAAATCGTTCTACCAAGAGAGTCGGTGGTGTCCAGCCCATAGCGGATGGCGAACTTTGCTGCATCTCTCCTTCCCGCAACGGCACAGGAGAGTGAGACCCGGGCCTCCCATGGACACTGTGGCAGCACCTGAGCAACTGTATCCCACACAGAGTAAGTATAATGGCTAAAGAGACATCCGGTGTTCACCGACCACAGTCTTAAGCTGGCGGAAGGAAATATCTTTTTCCGAAGATGATCCAGCTTCTTGGATTCCCTATGTGAAAGAGCAGAAGGGAACGCGCCTTTAGATGCTGATGCTTGGACCACCAAGCTCTTGGGGGTAGGATGCTGGGAGAGGAAAATAGGTTCGCCCGGGGCCCGGAGGTGCTGTTGGGCAATCATCCTATCCACAGGAACCCCTGTGCTGGGCTTGGACCAAGTGCACAGAAGGATGTCTGTGAGGGCCTCATTGAACGGTAGCAGGGGCTCTGAAGAGGTTGCTTCCAGCTGAAGCACCTCAGTTAGGAGGTTAGTCCTGACTACCACTGTAGGAAGTTCAAGGCCCAAGGCCTCAGCCGCCCTACGCAACACCACAGCGTAGGAAGCTCCCTCTTCCGTAGCCACAGTAGGGGGATAAGGCATGCCAAGGTCTGGGGAGGTATCCAGGTCACTGGCTTCCCCCAACTCCTCTCTCCAGTCCGGCTCCTCCAGCTGGTCTGCCAAAGAGTCAACGGACCCCTCCCAGTCCTCCTCACCTTCCTTTGGGTGCCACTCAGAGCAATAGGAAACACCGGGAGAGAATAGTGGCACAAAAGTAACATTCGGCGCTGGTACCGGCGTCGGACGACTCTGGTCCAGCTCCGTGTCCAAGGTGAGGGGGAGGCCGGGGTCGACGCCGGCCAGGGACACGACTGGTGTCGGAAGTGGCGGAGGCGACATCAATGGAATCGGTGCAGGAGGAGCTGTTGTAAGGTCAACCGGCACTGTTACGGAACCAGGCCTGGATCCGTGGGGGCCCTGCGGCGCCAAGGCCGAAGCCACCGGCATCGAAGACCTAGAACCCCCAGCCGAGTCCACGGGGTCTGAAGGCGCGCCGGCGGAGTCGGGCTGCCCAAAGAGGGAGCCCAAGGACGATGACCTTCCGAGTCCTGCGTTGTGTCATCTGGGCAGATGGGGGGAAGGTGAAGAGCGACGGTGCTTCTTCGCCTTCTTCTTGTGCATCGACTTACCCGAAGACTTGGATGAGAAGTGGTGGTGGTGGTGACTCCACGACCGGTCTGGCGATCTCCCTCTCGACCGGGACCTCGAGCGGAGCAGAGCTGACTGCTGGGCCTCCTGAAGCTTTTAGTACCGCTCCCGCAAAGACTTCGGGTTCATGGCCCGACAGTAGGACCACGACTTCGGGTCCAGTCACCAAAGGCACACAAGGTCTGGATCCGTGACAGACATCAGCTTGTGACAAGAGTCACAAGGCTTGAAGCCCGCCTACCGATGTGACATACCTGTGTGCTTTAGGAGTCGAAGGACTCAAAAAAGATGTCGACAACAAATCAAAAAACCCCAGTTAAAAAATGACTAAGGGTACCGCTCTCTCCGGATCTGAACTGTCTGGCATGGAAAAGAAATAACGGACATCAACGTGCAGGGGCGGCGTCTCAGTAGATACCACAACGTCAATACCGGCGATCACAATGCCAACGACAAAAGCAGAGTCGACCAAAGCCACCTAGCGACGCACAGGGGTACTGCTGGAGAAAAGTTCTCCAGATACAGTCTGACACCTGGGGGTAATTCTAAGGTATGGAATCCATATATAATAGTCTCTTTCAGATTAGAATGTTGAGTAGTTACATCATTTTCACATGTCTTTTTGCAGTTCTTTAAACAGTTTACGATAATGTGCTACGCTCAGGCTTTTACAGGCTGGCATCAGATGGCTACCAAGATATTTGTTGTTTTAGCCAATTTAAAAGGAAATATACTTAAATATGTCATCTTCTGTCACAGAAAGCGTGAGGTTGAGAATTTCCCATGTGTCTATGTTCAGATTTAACACTTGGCCGCCTATGATTTTGCAATTTCTCTTTCAGATATCTCAGGAATCATTCTGTGTCTAGCTGGATTACTAGGAATTGAACATGGGACAGTTTGAAAAGGTTGCAATCTATTTTTTCTGGCACTACTCATCACATTTTCTGAGCTGGGTGAGGGGTTTCACCGACAATTCAAACAAGAGTGGAGATGCAGGAGAGTCTTGACTTATACTGGTGACTATTAACCAATAGTTATATAAGGCTTGAGGAGCATGCCATTACCCTCTTTATAAAGGTGTCTCCAAATCCCAGAGATATCAGAAGCCTACGTAAGGTGCCCCACATAGCCACAATGTATACATTGTCAGCACTGAAAAATAGTGCCAGTAGTTGATTGTTTTTGTATCTATGTTGTGGAAAAGTAAATTTTGCCATGTTATATGTGCCTACGTGTTCCCCATATTTTGTTATATGTGCATGATCGATATGCATGTATTCCCCTCTGATCGATTAAAGACGCAATTACAGTTGTGTCCATCTCTAGTATACCAGTTTCCAGTCATCATGAAAGCAACGAATATTAGGCCTATGTAAACCTACGTTGCCACATTTTACAGTGTGCACGTTAATTCATTGAATTGTCCCCGTTTCTAGGCCTCAAAAGGGCCCGGACTCAGATTCAGCTCCTGTCTCCTGAACCCTCTCCGAGGAGCGATACAGCCCCCACCTTCATCCCTGACCCTTAGCTTACTTCTTGCCACGCAGTGCCCGGCCCGGCCTGGCTCTGCCTCCCAGTCTGCCAAGAATATGTTATGTTTCTAGTTATCAGTCCATCCCTCCTTCTCTGCATTCCTAAGCTACTGAATCGCATCAATAGTTTCCGTCATGGTCTAGCCTTTATGTCTCCATGTAAGAGAAATACTGTATTAATATTCATAGAATATTCCTCGCACACGCACTACATATAGAATTATGCATGCACCAGTCTTAGAGTCTATTAGCCTTTGCCCTGATAACTTTTGGATTCTATCAACATGTACTCTAAACACCAGATACTAGATATGCCTGGGTACATGTCGCTCCGACACTCCAGACTTTAGTCTCCTCTTCTAGCGCAGAAGTCATAGCCCCCAGTTCTCCCTGGTAACACGTCATTGCCCGTTTGCGCGCACCACTAGGTTAGAGGTCCCAGCTGCTCAGGTAGCCCCCTCCATGTTTCCGCCCCTTTTATGACATATTCTGTTACGTTTGCATCACATGTCTATGTATACGCCCTGTACACGCCTTCTTGTTACATCATTTTGCCCTTATCTTTCGCGACTGCTACGAACCACGCCTACTGCTACGCCTACTGTATTGAATGTAATGTATTTGTTCAAGTATATATGCTGTGCACCCATGTTGAAAGCTATCCTAGCCCCCTTATGCTCCCAGATCCTGCCCCCGGCAGCTGCCATCCTATTCCCGTACAGGCTGTCCTGTTCCTGTCCTTTATGCCTGATTAAAGCCTGTAAACTCCAGCTACCTCGAATCTTGACTCTTATTTATTGAGCTATCTGTTTATATGAGTATCCTGAAAAATAGAACCGGTAATTAATTATTTATTTACCACATAATGGCACCCGAATAGGGACTTGCCCTTTCCCCGCGCGCCGGAGAAGCCACGCAGGCCCCCTGATCCTCTGCAGCCGTGACGGAACCATACCGTGCACGTGCAGATATTTCTGCTTCAAGTATCCCTCAGGCCCACGGAGGAGACGGAGGTTGCGGTCCAGCGTCCAGACGAGGCGGTGGAGGAACGCGGCGAGTCCCGACCAGAGCCCAAGCCGAGAGTCCAAGGTCCGAGGTATCCGGAGGCCCACCTGTAACTGAAGTCCGAAGTTCGTCAGTCCGTCGTCGTAGCAGTCCAGTCCAGTCCGAGGCCTTCCGTTCTTGCTGCCCGGTGAGTACCGTTGCTGGGGTAGTATCTAGACAGGGTCAAGAGTAATTTGTCTCTGGTCCGTGGGTTTGGGTACACAGATCCAACACGAAGTGTCCACCTAGGTGGATGCGGGTCCTGACGTGTCTCTTTATGAGACCGGTAAGTTTTCGTGCTGTTTAGCAGTGCATCTAGTCATTCTAGTAAGTTCTGTTCTCGAGAAATTCATGTGTTTCTGTTCTCAGTATACCAGGTAATATTCTGTTCGAACTGTTATTTTAAATGTTATTCCATGTGTTTTTAATGTCGTGGTATGAGTGATTCGTTTTCCAGTTATTATTGTGTTTATCGTGTATTGTATTGTGTCCAGACTCCAGCCTAAATTATGCCTTTGTTCTCGAAATTACGTCAGTTAAGAACTAGAAAAGGTCTGCTAGAGGAAGCAGTTCCTGTCCCGCCTAGGGACAGTCCAGGTCATTTTATGTATCATAAGCATGGCTTAAGTGCCATATTATATCTAGATTTATGGGTGGAGTACACCAAGGAATTGGAAGAGAAATACAGATGGCCCATGTCAGGTACATGGGATGCCGAGTGTATCATGCGAGTAGAAGAAGCATTATGGAAAAAGAAATCCAGACAGTCCCAGAAGGATGCCATCGAGTTATGGCGCAAAGAATCTCATAGAAGAACAGAAAAAGAAATCAGAAAAACAGAATTAAGTAAGGAATCCGCAGAAAAAGCCCAAGAAAGGGAATTGATCGAAATAGGTGAACGAGTTAAAGCCGAACAGTCAGACAGACAGAGAAATGCCCTCATTAAGGGTATGTATCCTCTTCTTGCCGAGGGCTTGCCGAAAGCAACCCCGGAAGCACCATGTAATTTTCCGCCGCCATTAGTTCCGATTAAGCTACGTCACAAACCGACCGCAGCTGATATTTTTCTCTCGTCCTATTTGGACGACACAGTCCCAGAATATGCAAATCCTGTTCCGCCAGCTCCCGTAAATAATGTAATTCCTGTTCCTCCAGCCACCGGGGCACCCGTTGCAGCACCTGTTACGGTACCCCCGGTCCAGCCTACAGTACATGTACCCGCTACATCAGTCACTCTCCCAGCACGTACAGTACCCGTCGACGACTCTAGTTTAGGGGCCTCGGGGGGAAGTCCTCCTGGAACCCCGCCCCAACACAGACGTGTGACATTACTCGAGCTACATGCCCGAGCGTTACAGCGGTCACCCAAAAATCAGTCAGTTGCAGATATCAAACGAGCTCTTACAGAATGCCGTTATGATCCGGTCCCAGGCGATGATGGTATGGTCCTGTATTCATTGCGTATAAGACGGGTGACCGAATATTTGGACACCCTACCGAATATGAAAGAATATCTAGACAGAATATATTGTTTCATCCGTACAGGAGTAGATCCAGAAAGTATTGGCGAGGCCATGTCTCAAAGAAAAGTCGAGATTCAGCTCATGCTTTTAAAGTTTCTAATTAATTGTTTGATAAGAGAACAAGATTATCCGGATAAAGATCCGGAAGAAATGAAAGTCCTGACCAGGTGGAGTGACCATATAGCCGAGGGAAGACACAAGACACAGAACTGTATAGACAGTATGTATAAGAAGATCCGTAGGGAAATAATAAAGTTACACGAGAAACGAAAAGCAGCACAAGTAAGTGAGAAAGAAGACAACTCTTCTACGGAAGAGGTAGACGACGAGAATCCCACCAGAATAGCATATGTAGGTAGTACTAGACTTCCCGACCGACATTCACGCCTAGATCACAAGAAAGTTTTTCCTTCTCCAGCACCAGAACAAGGTTCTCTTGAGCAAGTATTTCAAGCTACCGATCACATTCTGAAATCACGAATCGGTTATAGTGAACTTAGTACCATGCATGAACAAGAACTAGCCCGATCAGCAGTCCGATGGACTACTGATTCTACCACTTTTCCAGACGAAATAGTGGCACAAATGTTTCTGAAACTGCCCCCAGCCGAGCAGCGACTGGTGGGTATGTATATGATCCAGTACCTCATCACACTGTATGAGGGACAGCATTCTGATCCAGGTCCGTTACATGATGTTCTGAACGAGTTACTCCAGTCTAGATGGAGAGGTCTAGGTACTGATTTAATTAGTATCATTCTAGAACAGCGCCACAAATATCGAACGTTTCTGAATCCGCATTTTGTTCATGTCTCACCTCCAGAAAGTAAATCATTTTACATAGATAGACAGCATCCGTTACGAGAAGTACACCCAGTTAGGACAGCGGGTGGTGATCTAGAACGAGTATTTGTTTACACCCCTATTACAAAGATGGAACTCTTAGAGATGAAGAAATTAATTCCCTGTCACGACAAAGATCCAGCAGGGTTCCATCGAGAATTAAAAGACATGCTCCGTATGGGAGAATACACGTATCCTGACATCATTAAAATGTTAAAGGTTCTGTTGCCCGCAGGGGTATATGAGAAACTCAAGGAAAAGGAATGGGAGGTGGGAGAGAAAAAGATAGATTGGACAGCTCTAGAAGCTAAAGATACTTCACGAGTACCAGGTACCGGTCTAGGGGCTAAGGTTAAAGAATTGCCCGAGTTATTGATTCAGGTTTTACCAAGGTTACTAGCCACGAAAAGGAAGATTGGGATGCAATCTCAGCATGTAAACAGAAACAGGATGAAGACACTAGTGATTTTTATTCTAGATTTGAAAAATGTTTTATTATTAACAGTGGTCTGAAGACAAGTAGTGAGTCGTACCCTCATCTTTTTGTTACCAAACTAGTCGAGAATTCAAGTCCACAAGTTAAAAATCGAGTTTTGAAAGTCGAAAGTAGTTGGCAAGCTAATACTCCGTCACAAATGCTCCAGATGCTCCAGTATCACCAGAATAGAATCAGGGAAGAGCAAGAACACGAAAGGAGACGTATGAAAGACACGAAAATGAAAGTATTAGTTGCCCAATCTGTTCCACAAGACAGTCAGAAGAGGGGTCCGAATCAAGCCAGTCATCCTGCAGCTCCCGTTAAAGGGACATGCAATTATTGTAAACAGCCAGGTCATTTTATAAACGAGTGTGCAGTTCTGAAACATAACATAGCTACTGGTAAGACTAAAGAAAGACCACGTCCGCCTAGGCAAGAACAAGTTTCACAGACTTCTCAGTCACCACAGAATGCACAACAGACAGTTCCAGCACCGCAGCCTATCGCTGCAACACAGCATGTTACACAGCAAATGTACCAGTATGCTCAGTCAGAGTATCCAGAGTATCAACAGTATTCATGAAACAGCCTAGAGAGGGAGGTAGGCTTGCCTCGCATCGAGATACCTGTAGATCAAGAGGGTCCCTATGTACACAGTCAAGTTTTAGGGAAAGACAGAAAGTTTCTGATTGATACAGGGGCAAGTAGGACTACTATCAGTCATGACGAAGTTCCAGGGGCTCCGCTCTCAGGCTCTAAAAATGTTTCCCTTGGATTTTCAGGAAAGCCAATTGTTAATGAGATTTCAAAACCAGTTACTCTAGAAGTTGGTCCATTGTCCCGAACTACTGATTTGTTACTTACGAAATCATGTCCAGAAAATGTATTAGGCATCAGAACGTTAAAAGAATTAGGTGCAGTAATTTGCTGCTCCCCAGAAGGAGTCCGTTTGTTTTTGAGAGACTTTAAAGGTCACTATGTATTACGTGATTTTGATCCCAGATTACTGAATGTACCGCAGCATTTATGGGCGCAAGGTCCAACTGATGTAGGATGTATTCACATCACACCCCATCGTGTGACTCTCAAACAAGGTATAGTTTTGCCACGAATCAGACAGTACAGATTGCCACCTGAGGCTGTAGCAGCCTTATCCAAAATTATTGACGAGCTTATTGTTCAAGGAGTGGTTGTAGAAACTGACTCCAATGTATGTAATTCTCCTATCATTCCGGTCCTGAAACGTACTGATCCCAATGCACCTCCAGTATATCGATTAGTGATTGACCTTCGAGAGCTTAATAAATGTATCCTACCCCAGTATCCAGTAGTCCCAGATATTTCTTCCCTATTGAAAGCCATTGATTCTGAAGCTACATTTTTCACTGTTATCGACCTCAAGAATGCGTTTTTCAGTGTCCCCATTCATCCAGACAGCCAGTACCTTTTTGGTTTTTGTTTAAATGGAAAGAGCTATAAATTTACACGAGCTCCTCAAGGTTTCACAGAAAGTCCTAGTATTTACAGTCAAGCACTTAAGAGACAACTAGACAATATTCATATGCCAACTGACACTGCCCTGCTCCAGTATGTCGATGATCTACTGATCACAGCCCGTTCTGAACGTGACTGCGAGCGTGCGTCACTTACGGTTCTGTATTTCCTGGCCGAGCAGGGGCACAAGGTGTCCCCTTCCAAATTACAATTCTGTGTCCAGCAAGTGATCTACTTAGGCCACTTACTGTCCAAGTGGGGTAGGCAGTTGACACCAGACCGTATCCAGTTAATAGCGAGTCTTCCACAGCCCAAGACACAGAAGGAGGTACGAGCTTTTATTGGCCTCACTTCTTATTGCAGACAATGGATTCCTCAGTATGCATTTCTAGCCAAACCACTGATACAGTTAACGACACAGGAGGCAGCCGTATCGACTGTCCTCCCTTGGACCCAAGAACATACACTTGTTTTCAATGAATTAAAGAAAGCCTTATGTCAAGCACCTGTTCTAGCTACACCGAACTACAGTAAGCCTTTTACACTTTTTGTCACAGAACGCGATGGTACTGCATTATCTGTTCTCACACAAGATCAAGCAGGACAGTACAAGCCCTGTGCTTATTTTTCAAGCACATTAGATCCAGTAGCCCAGGCTCTGCCTGCGTGCCTCAAGTCAGTTGCAGCCACAGCTCTAGCAATCCGACAGAGTGATTCCATAGTATTAGGACACTCCCTGACAGTACAAGTTCCACACTCCGTGGAAGTTCTTTTAAACCGAACACAGACTCAGCACTTGACAATTGCACGTTTAACAGGTTATGAACTGACACTGTTCCAGCCACACATAGAAATCAGACGCTGCAACATTTTAAATCCTGCTACACTGTTACCGTCAGTTACTTCAAATCCTGCCACACATGACTGTGTGGAAGTTGTTAACACTATGACAAAGCCAAGACAAGACCTGACAGACATTGCATTACCTAATCCTGACCTGACACTTTATGTGGATGGTTCATGTATGAGAACAAGTACAGGAGAACTAGTAGCCGCGTATGCAGTGACTACTGAAACTGAAGTTATAGAAACACATCGTATTGACACTCTGTCTGCTCAAGCAGCAGAGCTAGTTGCTCTGACTCAAGCCTGCATACGTGCCAAGAACCTGAAAGTAAATATATATACAGATTCGCGTTACGCATTCGGAGTCGTACATGACTTTGGAGTGCTCTGGCAGGAGAGAGATTTCATAACTTCTCATGGAACCAAGATTCAGCATGGTCTCCTCATTCAAGCTCTGTTAGATGCAATACATTTACCGACAGCTATCGCTATCATTTAATTTAATTTAATTGTGGGTTTATATAGCGCTAGAATCGACTCCCGGAGGAGTATCTCCACGCTTCGACCGCTGGGGAACCCGTCCTGGCTCACCCTGAGAGATGGTCCCTAATGGGTATCTCTAAGGTGCGACCAAGCATCCCCGGCAGTCTGGGGGGGCCGTTGTGAAGATGAGGCAAGCTAATGCTCAGAGTTGCCGAGTGTGGTCCCTGACTGAAGTAGGCACCGAGGCGAGAATTATCGAGCCCGCTGACCCTGGTCCACGACCCTGCCGCGTCGGGAATCGAACCCTGGTCCCGGCCGTCCTCTGCTTACAGGTCTGCCGCCTCTAACCAGTGAACCACACCACTCCACATCATGAAGTGCAAGGCACATACGAAAGTTACTGACATCATTTCCCAAGGTAACAATCTAGCAGATCGAACAGCCAAGCTTACAGCTCAGACTCCAGACATTCCAGTTAACACGATACTGACACTCACCCCAGATCAGACTACTTGTATGACAGTTAAGGACCCTACACAAGATGTCATAGACATACAGTTACATGCTACTCCCGAAGAAATCAAGAAATGGTCCGAACAAGGAGGGGTCCAGACAGATCAAGGATGGTTGACGAAGGGAAAAGCCACATGGTTTCTCCCCGACTCTATGGTTCAAGTCATTATTAATACCGCACATAGTCCAGCACATCTAGGAGAAAAAGCTATGTTAGACAGTATTCAGAACCTATGGTTCAACAAGCACTTACGAGCTGCAGCCAAGCAGAAAGTCCGTACATGTATGATATGTTGTCAGTTCAATCCAGGTAAAAGTGTCCCGGTGGAACAAGGTGGATTCCAACCTCCTGACCACCCTTTTGAGGTCCTCCAGATGGATTACATTCAGATGGAGCGATGTCGAGGTTTCAAGTATGTCCTCGTAGTTGTATGCGCTTTGTCCAGGTGGACAGAAGCATATCCAGTTCCAGATTACACAGCCGCGACCACTGCCAGGCAGTTGGTTCGTGAATTCTTTCCCCGCTATGGACTCCCTAGGGTCGTGTATTCTGATAACGGCCAGCCATTCTCATCTGAACTTATGAAACATGTTTCCCTTCTGTTAGGGTACCAGTGGAAGTTCCATTGTGTGCGCCATCCTGAAGCAGCCGGTCTCGTAGAGAGACATAATCAGACGTTGAAAGTTCGCATTGCCAAAGTATGTAAAGAGAAAGGTGTAGACTGGCTAGTTGCCCTGCCAGTTGCCTTATTTTATATGCGGATGGTTGCCCATTCCAGATCAGGTCTGTCCCCGTACGAGGTCGTATTCGGCCGCCCCCCAAACATGTGGGGTACACCTAGACCCGCAGTATTACAGATGTTTCCAGTAATATGCTGACAGATTACCTAGCTTCCTTGATGTCTGCCCTACACTCTTGTCGTTCACAGGTTGCCGCCGCATTTCCGGACAACACCGAGGTGAAACCGCATGAAGTCATTCCAGGAAGCCTCGTGTTGGTGCGGAATTTTGATTGTTCAAGTCCGCTGGAACCCCGTTGGAAGGAGCCTCGCCTAGTTTTATTGACTACAAGGACCGCCGTGAAGTTGGAGGGCAGGAAGGGATGGGTCCACCTGTCCCACGTCAAAAAATTCCATGGACTTCGTGAAAAATCTTTTGCAAAGGACTGTTCCATTACTAAAGACTGCCTAAAAACAGACTCTGAACTTGATTCTGAACTCAAGCCTCCCCTATTAGAGGAAACTCCGCAACAGGAGTATAAATTAAAACTTCGGTCTAGTAAATTAAGTCAGCCAGTTTAATTGTCTAAGTCCCTCTCGGGTGAAACGGTTAGACAGGTCCTGACATGTATGAGATAGACCCCCATAGTGAGAGAGTTAGTCAAAACTCTATACGATGTATCATCATTCTAAGTTTTTTGTTATATGTGAGTTTTATGGTTACCTGCACAAGTTATGCTTTACATTTATGTTTTCCAAGTTCACATGTAAACAAGTTTGCTAATGCTACAGTAGAGCACACATTTAGTGATCTGCCTCCTCACCAGCTATCCTATCGTCTTGCTATGCGAAATAATACATTCATTAGAATGTTACACTATTCACACCAGACCAGCAATGCCACTAATTGTTGGGTGTGTGGTCGACTCCCCCCTTCCCAGGCGCCAAAGGGAGTTCTGCCACTCTTTCCTTATCCGTTTTCACATAATGGTTCGTGTGGAGCATGGTCCACGTTAACGTCATCCTCAAATGATATGTCCCTTCTGAATAGAACATGTTTCCCAGACAAGCAAGGTCTTTCCCATAGAACAGGGTTAGATCTAGAAAATGAAGTATATGATTTAGGTAATTATTCTTCGAATTTTATGGTCCTGAATGTTCAGTCTGATACTACTCCAGATTTGCCTGCTATTTCAGTACTACCAGTCAAAGGCGAATTATGTGTCAGAAAGAATGGTTCCGCACATGTAGGACATAGTGAGTGTATTACTATTGTCGAGTATAGTGACAGTGGGAAATCTATTTTCAAAGCCTCACGTCATTCTTATTTTGTTTGTGGTCAGACCGCATATGTTCGTCTGCCTCTCGATTGGGATGGAACATGTTACATTGTCTTCCTACTGCCACCAGTTTTTCTAGCCCCATCTGATTATCACAGAAACACACATCTAGTACACGTCAGACATAGAAGGGAGATTGAGTCCCCAATTGTCGATCAAACTGAAACTACTCTAGAACAGTATCAAGACTTCAATAAAGGTTTCTTCTTCTTTATAGGACCTATCCAGAATAGTAAGTTAATACGTAGGTTAACCAGAACCCTTGAAGCAGTAGTGAATGAGACTACTTCTGCTCTAGGTAACTTAACCGAAGAGCAATCTGCTATGAGATTTGTCGTGCTCCAAAATCGTCTCGTTCTTGACGTCATACTGGCCGATAGAGGAGGAGCATGTAGAGTCATCGGATCTAGTTGCTGCATTTTCATTCCTAATAACGCGCCGTCTGTTTATTCAGCTATAACCAGACTTCATAAAATTGCCCATCAGTTACACCAGAATCCAGGCACCTGGACATGGTCCGGTTGGCTCTGGAGTATTATATCTGCCTGGGGATGGAAAGTATTGTCATTCCTAGGTATTGCAGTAATGATCATATTCAGTTGCTGCCTCTGTATACAATGTGGCCCTGCGATTTGCGGCATGTGTGCTACCTCTTGTATTCCTAGTCCTAAATCCCGTTCCAAGACAATTCGAGACGAGCAAATGATGCTATATGAAATGATAGATGGTATCATGAATATAGATGTTTCCTGATGGAAACGTAGGGCACAAGGAGGGAATGTGGAAAAGTAAATTTTGCCATGTTATATGTGCCTACGTGTTCCCCATATTTTGTTATATGTGCATGATCGATATGCATGTATTCCCCTCTGATCGATTAAAGACGCAATTACAGTTGTGTCCATCTCTAGTATACCAGTTTCCAGTCATCATGAAAGCAACGAATATTAGGCCTATGTAAACCTACGTTGCCACATTTTACAGTGTGCACGTTAATTCATTGAATTGTCCCCGTTTCTAGGCCTCAAAAGGGCCCGGACTCAGATTCAGCTCCTGTCTCCTGAACCCTCTCCGAGGAGCGATACAGCCCCCACCTTCATCCCTGACCCTTAGCTTACTTCTTGCCACGCAGTGCCCGGCCCGGCCTGGCTCTGCCTCCCAGTCTGCCAAGAATATGTTATGTTTCTAGTTATCAGTCCATCCCTCCTTCTCTGCATTCCTAAGCTACTGAATCGCATCAATAGTTTCCGTCATGGTCTAGCCTTTATGTCTCCATGTAAGAGAAATACTGTATTAATATTCATAGAATATTCCTCGCACACGCACTACATATAGAATTATGCATGCACCAGTCTTAGAGTCTATTAGCCTTTGCCCTGATAACTTTTGGATTCTATAAACATGTACTCTAAACACCAGATACTAGATATGCCTGGGTACATGTCACTCCGACACTCCAGACTTTAGTCTCCTCTTCTAGCGCAGAAGTCATAGCCCCCAGTTCTCCCTGGTAACACGTCATTGCCCGTTTGCGCGCACCACTAGGTTAGAGGTCCCAGCTGCTCAGGTAGCCCCCTCCATGTTTCCGCCCCTTTTATGACATATTCTGTTACGTTTGCATCACATGTCTATGTATACGCCCTGTACACGCCTTCTTGTTACATCATTTTGCCCTTATCTTTCGCGACTGCTACGAACCACGCCTACTGCTACGCCTACTGTATTGAATGTAATGTATTTGTTCAAGTATATATGCTGTGCACCCATGTTGAAAGCTATCCTAGCCCCCTTATGCTCCCAGATCCTGCCCCCGGCAGCTGCCATCCTATTCCCGTACAGGCTGTCCTGTTCCTGTCCTTTATGCCTGATTAAAGCCTGTAAACTCCAGCTACCTCGAATCTTGACTCTTATTTATTGAGCTATCTGTTTATATGAGTATCCTGAAAAATAGAACCGGTAATTAATTATTTATTTACCACAATGTACAAGGTGAATTAGGTTCCAAGCCTATTAATGCTGTCACCTACTTCCAATCCCCCTTAACCACTTGCACGCTAGCGGTTTTCCCGCTGTGTGCTGGATTTTAAAAATCAACATGTTGAGTGACGAGTTCACCTTGTCATCCGCACAGGGTAGGTAATGTTGATGACGAGCTGAGCTCGTCATCAGCATCGAAGGGGTTAAAGATCTTTCCACAGAGACACTGATCTGCAAAAATAAATTGTATACGGTCTGATTTGCCAGTCCCATCTCACAATCTTGGGGTCTGGATGACCAGATGATAGCTTCCAAGACTATTATATCGAACTTGGGAGGAAACTTTCAGAACATGAACACCGCCCAGTACTGAAGAGATATGGCAGTGTATATTATACAGTGCTCAGATACCCGTTTGAGTCTTATCTGCGCTGTAAAAATCTGCAAAATAAATTAATAAATCTGCAGACTTTGTTCTACTCTTTATTGATCATCAAATACTAACAGGGTTGATGTCTTCTAAGACTACTGCTTTGTTCTATCTCTCTTTGTACATAGATACAAAAAAACAACCAACAACTGGCACTATTTTTCACTGCTGAAAATGCATTCATTGTGGCTATCTGGGGCACCTTATGTAGGCTTCTGGTATCTTTGGGTCTTGGAGACACCTTTATAAAGAGGGTAATGGCATGCTCCTCAAGCCTTATATAACTATTGGTTAATATTCACCAGTATAAGTCAAGACTGTCCTGAATCATTCTTTACACCTCAAAGTGATAAGTAAGGTAAATGCAACTATTGTGTCCTAGTTAGTCCTTTTCCTTTAACAATACTGATGACCAAACCAGGACACAATAGTTGCACTTACCTTACTTATCACTTTGAGGTGTAAAGAATGACACATCACTTGACTGGTAGTCAGAAAACTAATGCAAACCAACCACACTGTAAAGTACAATACTATGAGAAAGTTTATATTTTTTTGTTTTGCAGCCTACTGAAGTTTAAAGGTTACCTGAGATCGGTCACTAGTAACTTATATGCTGGAAAAGTAAAGACGAGGGTACATATTATGGAGCAAACGTGATGTACCTATTGATGAAGAACAGTTTTGGGACACAGGCCATGCTGCCATAATTGGAAAGGTTACTCCTTTACAGCAGACAAGGGGTCAAACACACTGAGAAAACTCCATTCTTTCCCATACTGGAAACTTTGTAAACCCTGGAGAGACTTCCTTTCTCTCTTATACAGTCCTTCGTATGCTTAAATTAACACGTTCCATCTTATGGAAGGTTATCACAGGACGGATCTAACCAAAAGCAGCCATTTTAGAAAATTAAAAACATCATTAAACAATATGGAGGAAATAGAATGATACCATTTTGGTGGAAAGCATGTGAACTTTTGACTAAGAAATGTGCCTTTTTCCAATTATTAAAAGAATCAAACATACTGAGAAGGCTCTGTTACGATACCGTAAAATAAGCCAACACAGAGACACCCTTATTTATGATAAAGGGGGCTAGGTTGTCACGTATTATAAATACATACTATTTATAAATTTATGCTAGGTGAATAGCATTCATTCTCTAAGGATATTTGGCAAGATGTAGTAAGTATTTTAATGGTTGCAAATACGCCAATTCAGCATTTGTGAATTTTAAAATGCGTTTTCGTATGTCCTAATCCCACACAAGGAGTTGAAAAGTTTTTCTGACTCGTAAAATGGTTTGTCCAATGGATACAGAAAATAGAAGGTGTGTTGTAGACGTCCTTTCCAAATAGTGAATCAGTATCCAATTTATCGGTTCCGCTAGCAAAAAACAGGCACAAAACATTGATATTTTCCCAATACGTAAAAGCAAGTGGAAATTAATTTGCAAAAGTAAACTTTTCTTTTTAAACAAATCCAGTTTCTTTTAAGGAAAAAGGGCACTCTTTATTGAAAGGCAATCACAGACATGGTGGTCTGCTGGCAACAGCAGACCACCTATGATGGCCTTTAATTGTAGTAAATCACAATTTGTAACCTACCACATTAATGTTCATGGTGTAGGTCTGAAAATCTTTACTGGCTGCGATTTGTGGCCAGTATTTTAAGACTAGATATCTACACCCTGGTCCCTAATGATCTGCTAACAGCAAGTTTATGCCCTAATTAAACTGTAAGAAATAAATACGTGACGTGACTCCTGTAGGATCTGAAAAATGTTTAGGCAGACTCCTGCAAAAAACCAGTTGCATACGTAAAGCACTCAAAATGGAAGGTTGTACATGTGAGGCACTCCAAATGAGCGATTGGTAGTTGGGGGAGAAAAAACAATGTTGTCACAACTGCAATGAGACAGGCAATCACCAACCCAATCCACAGAAGGCAGGACTGTAGCTAAATTCAATGCTCTAGTATTGCTCACAAATGAAATTCAAGGTAACAATAGTGCATCAACGAGCAAAGACATAAGCATATGAACCTTTAAATTCACTACTACCATTATGTTGTTTTTTAACCACAGAATAAAATGTGCGGTTCCCACATATTAAATTAGAGTATATGGTGCTAATAAAGAAAGCAAAGAATGCAATAATCTGAACTTATGATTAATAATAATTCAGAAAATTAATATAGAACAGTTAGCCACCACGTCACAATTTACCTCTTCATTTTCAAACATAACCCTACGAGATGAAAATGGAGATGGTTCAGGACGCTTAATATCACAGACATCTTTGAGGGAATGAGAGCCACCCTCCTCTTCTGGAAAATGTCCATCACAGTCATCTTCTTCATCACCGGCTATCCTCTCCAGAATCGAGTGTATTGCAACCGGGTTTATTTTAAGCACAATTCTAAGGGAAAAAGCAAGGAAGAAAGCAAAGACTAAACAAGTATAAAGTGTAGTGTAGTGGAGCAAATAATAAATAAGATACCAGATTTAGATCAGTTCAGTGTCTTTGGCTACATTCAAAATATAGAATATAAATAAAAAATATAAGTTGACGTCTGAATCTCAGCCTTAAATGGTACAGAAATGACAACTGTGCTAGGATACAGATATGGGCACAGTCCTAACGAATGTAGACAGAATCTACAATCCTTAAAGATAAGCAACTTAAAAAATAAATACCCAATGAGATGCAGCCTGGAGAAATCTACAGCACGCTAATCCATAAACTGCCTACCACAGACCCTCATTGTCAGACACCATTTGTAGGAACACGGGGCAAACATGGGCCGTAGCTGCTGAGATCATATGCTTCTGATTTCTAGGGGTCTGCCCAACCATGACTCTACACACTAGGCTTACTCAACTACATCAGCACTTGACTCTCAGTGCTAGTGATGGGGAGCAGTCACAGGAATTTCAGGGAGGTAGTATGGGGGTGCAATACGCCCAGAACTCAACATTCGCCAACGGTCCAACACCAGTCCTTCTCTTGTAAAAAGTACTTTAATATGCTTAAACCTAAATGATATGAAATGGAGGTGCTGTTACACTGGTGCAGGACCACTGAGTCCTGAAGTAAGGTGTCTCTCCTCCCCAACTTTCGCTAATGTTATATAAGGTCTTTTGTGGCCGGTCTCAGGCAGCTCTTTGGCACAGCTGCAGTACTCTAATTGCCAGAGTGGGATGCAGTGCCTACCAAACTCTGGCATTTAGACCTCGCTCAGGCTCACAGTTTGTGTCCCAAGAGTTCTCCTATAACAAGCAAGCCTTCTTTAGTTTCTTGATGACCGCGGACTAGGGCACAGCGCACGTTAGGTACCCTTATGGCCCGCTTCTGAGCACCAAGGTGAGTTGGGCTGGAGTCAGAGGTCACAGGTGCTGCAGTAAGTCATTTGCAGGGCAGCACAACACCACACATTTTATGTCTCCACATGGCATTCAGGGCCTGAAGTAATATGATCATATCCTCCCCATCCTGATAGAACTCCAAATGCTCCTTTGCCAGCCCGTACCATATGCAAAACCAGCTGTTTCATTTACAAAGCCAGTATGACCAACACCGATGCTTACATTGCAGACAAGCTCACCATCTCGGACTGTTCTCAACACACTCAAACATCATTAGAATGCATTAAAGGGGAAATAACAAGGAGGCAGGCCTTTTCTGTGCAAGCAGGGTCTATAACAATAACCCTGTATCCATCAGAACCGATGCAACGCTGCTTCAATTTGGGAAAGAGTTTAAAAAGCACCTCTCCAAAGAACACTATATCACAGTGCAGTAGCAGTCCAGCCACCTCTCCAATCACTCATTGATTTTATGCATGTCTTTGACCATGTACAGTGCTCTGCTGCCATTTGAGTGTGCCAGGTATGCCCAGACGTGGGTCCTGTGCTCACTGTGCCACTGGAACCACGCTATACCTGGCTAAAGAGCCCTAATTAGGGAGAAACCAGTCCTAGGTTGCTTGTGTTCTGGTTCAGAGAGGACCTAGCCTAGCAGTTCGGGATGGGCTGTTCCTATGAGGGGCAGGATCAAGACTGATTTGCAAATGGCTGGGTCTAAACTGAAGAAAATCGGTGGACAAAAAAATGATAGATTCGGATTTGGCCCAAGAGATTGCCAGTGGCTGAGATTAATTTGAGCATTCCATCCATCAAATTGTTATTTTTGCAAGAACAGGACAAGGGCTTCCACTACTCAGGGGCTCTCGTGCACACTATGAATATATCACACAGGCCCCACACATTCACTCTCGCAAACAAACACTGTAACGTTAGTAATAGGATCAGGGTAAGTGTTAAGCAGGGGAACATTAAAGGAGTGGGCCAGTAGGCGTCCGCTACCAAAACACAGATAAAAAAGCTTGAGCATAAGTATTTATATCACTGGTATGGGTTATATTATGCGTAAACCCAGCAGTATCCCCATGAAATAGAAATAAAATTATACGGTGCTCCAAAGGGAAAGGGTGACCACTTGCACCCTTCCGATATGTTACGTACAGACCCTTAACCCAAATCAAATGAGACCCCTGAGCAACACAACAGTCAAAGACGTGAGTACAAAAAGAAGTCTTGCTCCTTCGTGGAATGTCTTTGTTTCTTTAATCCTTCCTCTCCACAGGAGAAATTTAGTCAATCTTAGGATACAGTGTACATTCCAATCAATCCTGTACCCAATTCCGTAGCCAACACGTGTTTCATCATTGCTTGTTAAACCAGATTGACTTAATCAGGGTTTTTCCTCAAGGTTAAAGTACACAAGTATAGTCGGGGTAAGTCCCGCTCAAAAAGCTTACCAATAATCAGTGTTGGACTTGGCCCTTTTTTGCAGGCACATCCCTGAACTTTTTGCCTTCCTCCTCTATTTTGTCTGACTTGTTTTTGTTGGTTTTATGACTCTGGGCACTTTACCACTGCTGATCAGTGCTAAGCTGCATATGCTCTCCCTATTATAAATTAATGTATGAATTAGTGATTCCATGATTGGCTTTTTTGGTTTACTGGTCAGACCCTAGTACAGTGCACTGAGTGTGCCCAGGGCTTGTAAACCAAATGCTGCTAGTGGGCTTGCAGCACTGGTTGTGCCACTCACAGAAGCAGAATGTAAAAGTGTGTCTAAGGCCTACCATTGCAGAGCATGTGTGCAGTCTGGTATGGTCATGCTGACTGGGCAAATGCACCCACTTGCCAGTCCCTAAACCTTCCCTTTTCTTCATATCAGACACCCCTATGGTAGGCCCAAGGGCAGGGTGCATTGTAAGTATAAGGTAGGACAAGCCCTGGTGTGTGTGGCATGTCCTAATAGTGAATTACAGCCATTTTCGTTTTTCACTATTGCAAGGCTACCTGTTCTCCATGGGCCAGAATGGGCAGTTAGATTATTACATTTTATAATCCTAACAGACTCAGGGAACATGGTCGAAATTCGAGTTTAGTATGCCTGAACTCAGAATGATAAAATACATATTTTAGTGAAGTTGGTTTTAACATTCTGTGTTTGAAAATACCACTCTTAGAAAGTAGGTATTTTCTTGTCTATATTTTATTGACTATCCAAAGCCTGCCTCTGCTAGGTTGTGTATTCCTTGTCTGGAGTTTGAGTGACAGGGCTGGGGGATTCCATGATACAGAATGAGTCAGCCCAGTGGTGAATAGAGAGATCTGCATCTAGATGGGTGGGAGGAGTTGCACCTGGGACCTGAATAGGGATGTGCCTGCCTTCCACAATGCTGGCTCCACCGCCTGCGGTGCGGCTGATGTCTCTGCACTGCACTGTGAAAGAAGAGAAGGAATCATGTCAACAAATCGCTCCAGGGCTGTGCTTTCCCTCCACAATGCTGGCTCCACCTCCTGTGGGTGTCTGATGTTTCTGCCCTGCACTGTGAAAGGAAAGAAGGAGTCTTGTAAACAGAGTGCTCCAGAACTGGGTTGGACTGGGCAAAGGCCCCTCTGCCCTCAGAGGACAAAGGATTTTGGGGTATAAATATTGGGACCCTGATTCCAAGAAATTAGATCACTTTTGGACTACAAGAAGTAACCTTTGCTGAGGAGAGGAACCTGAAGAAACTGAGGAGAGACTATCCCTAAGCTGAAGTGCTGCTTGGGGGATTGGCCTGCAGTGGTTGCCTGACTGCCAAAGAAAGGAGAAAGAACTCTGTGTGCTTTATTTTCAACTTGTGAAGGATCTCCAAGGGCTTTCAACAGAGCTTGCCTCCTGCTGAAGTCTCAGGGACAGCAGACTTCAAACTCCAGCTCCCCAGAGTTCTTTGGAAATGCCTGCTGCTGTTTTGCGGGTCTTCTGAGGGACTGCGTGTCGCAAGGAGCTGGAAGCGCGACTCAATGAGGAAGCAGCGTGTCACCGTCGCTGCTGCTGCCGTCGCATCTCTGAACAAGGGTGTTGCCGCTGGAGCTGTCGTTTTGCACCGCATCCAGAGAAGTGTCTCTCAACGAGGAAGAAGCGTGTCGCCGTCACTGTGGCTGCCGTCGCATCTCTGAACAAGGGTGTCGCCGCTGGCGTATTGCACCGCATCGAGGAAAGCTCCTCGCATCCCCGGAGAAGTGTGCCGCCGTCGGAGCTGCTGCTGTCTCATTTCTGAACAAGGATGTCGCCGCTGTAGTTGTCGCATCGTGCAGAACCTTTTCGCAAACGTCGGAGAAGAGTGTCGCAGTTGAAGCTGTTGTCGTCGCATCGCTGAACAAGGGTGACGCCGCTGAAGTTGACGCATTGAGCCGAGACTTCTCGCATCATCGGAGAAGTGTGCCGCATCTGGAAGATCTTCACGTCTTAGGGCCCGATGTAGGTAACCAAATACCGGTATTTGGTTTTTGATATGTAGGGGGCCTAAAATGTACAGAATCGGTAAATTTACTGATTCGGTAAAATACCGAATCGGTGAATTTACCGAATCGGTAAATCTAGATGTAGGTGGCACTGAAAACAGTGCCACAGGCCCTCAAGAATTCGTTATTTACCACAAAATACTATTTAGTGGTAAATAACGAATTCCTGTGTACATGCACATCTGTGCATGTACACCTGTGCCATGTGGCACACATACATGCCCTAAGGGCATGTATGTGTGTCACATGGCACACATACACATACATGCCCTAAGGGCATGTATGTGTGTCACATGGCACACAAGCCAGAATCAGGGGTGCAACAGGGTGTCAAAGTGACACCCTGTCCCCCTTGACAATTCGGTAATTTTACCGAATCGGTATTTACCGATTCGGTAATTGACATTGAAGCAATGGCAATTACCGAATCGGTAAATACTGATTCGGTAATTACCGAATCATACCGATTCGGTAACAATTACCGAATTACTTCCTACATCTCATTTACCGAATCTAGAATACCGAATCGGTAAAATTGGGTATTCTAGAGTCTGTAAGTGAGATTTATCTACATCGGGCCCTTTATTTCTTTGCACCGGAACTTTGCCGCATTTCTATCGCTGCAACATTACTTGTTGTGGAAGCGCAACCCATCGTAAGGTACATTGATGCAAAGTGTTGCATCTTAAGAACTGAACTGAACTAAGCTAAAACTACCATTTTTAAGTATAGTATTGTGGATTTTTGTTGTTTGTGGTATTGTGTTAAGTCTATATAAAGAATACTTATTTTTAACATAGAACTGTGTGGTGTCCATCTGTGGTGTTGTCGCTGGGTTACTGTATGTGGTCACAAATGCTTTACACACTGCCTCTGAGATAAGCCTGTCTGCTCGTGCCAAGCTACCAAGGGGGTGAGCAGGGGTTATTTTAGGTGTGTACCCCTTACCCTGAGTAAAGGCAAGGGTCCCTATTTGTCACAAGTACCTACCTGTACCAACTCGAGACCCACAAATCTAACAATCAGTTATAAGTAAGTATATCCATTGGTCCTCCTCGTGTTACAGGAATCTATTAATATCGATATGGTTTTTTTCCTCTAACCAATGAAGGGTAAATAAATTACTTAATTAGATTTGGACAGACATTTGTGGTGTATATGTTATGTCTTCATGCCAGCTATTATGTGTGGGTTGCACCAGCACAGTCAGAGGTCATCTGTTGTCCTCCACATAAAAGAGACACATGATGGTACACAATTATACCAAGATTAGTAGAGACATGCAGAAAAAAGAATACCCCTGTAAGTGGCAACAGAGAACTAAAATGATGTCGACTAAAGATCATCATTTTACTTTTCACATTACAACAACGTGATAAAAACTAAAGAAGGTCTACAAATATGGTAATGTTCACCCTTTTACAGAAACACTAACATCTATGCAAAAAAATTTAATACATGAATATAGGAGTCTTCAATTTTTAAGTCTGTATTGTATGTGAACAACAGCGATCTTGTAATAGTCATTATGCTCCCTCATAGGTATAGTCAGATCTTAAGCAACTAAGCCTTTTGGAAGCTATTAGGATTTCACCTCAATGTCATCAACACCATCATTAATAAACTATTAGAAAGGCATTGAATTAACCAACACAAATGACCAGGTGTGGAAGGTGCAGATATTCTTGATTTCCCAGCACCTCAACAACACTTTGATGGGGTGTTACGCCACCACCTCAGTGAGGTTGTGAGCCAGTGGGCATTACAGACAGAACACAAATTGATTCAAGCCATTTGAAGGCCCCACACACATGGGGAAACTTATTATTCCTTTAAAGCTTTCAAAATCACAATACGTCAGTGATCAATTGTAATGACTGCTCTATGTATTCACGTTCCTACGAGCTAAAATTAGTGAGGACACAAAAGCTACTATATGAATTCAGACAAAGCCCAAAGCTACCCCAAACTTACAGCAAGCATTGAATGAGTTCAGTGAGTTGCCCAACTGCTTTGACTAAACTGGACAACTATTGAGATACTGCTCCACTACTCCTCTGAGCCACACCTATCCCGTGATTTATAAACGAACGCAGTAGCAGAAAATGTATATTCTGCCATATGTGATTGCTCCTCGCAATTCTCTCATGGCTTTTCTCAACCCACAGAAGTATGGAGGTCACCACATTAGCCCAGCCATGCAAGCATGTTATCATGCCTCCATACTTCGCTTACATCACTTTAGAACATTTTTCACACGAACAGAGCTAGGTATCCAAATTATGTAATAGTAATCTACTGGACAACTTTCACTTTTTGGTTCCTTTGTTTGACTTTTACCAGCCTGAAAAACATCAAAAACAGATTTAACTTAAACATTGCAGTTTTCCCACCGTACATCACTTCCATTTATAAGTACTCTGCTAGCTCTTAAATTAGGATACATGGATCAGACCCCATGTAACTAAGTAAACTTATTTATTATCACCATCTTCCAGAAGCGTCTACTCTTCTTCCAATATCGAACTTTCCTTAACTTATAGGAAGTAACAAGTATGTAATGGAATATTACTAGAAGTTAACGACTATGGAACTTTAGGCCCATAACCCTCCACCAGGAAATGCTGTGAAGAGATGAAAATACATTTGTTTCATTCTCTTTAAGGCCAACGAATGCAAAAATTAGGATAAAGAACTGGTAAGAAAATCCACGCCTTCGGTATTAGTTGACATATAATATTACTGTGTTCAAGTTTAAGTTTATGTCTTACTTACTTAAAAAAACATACATGCAAGAAAAAGTGCAAATAGGACTATGAATAATTAGCATAAAAAATTCTCTAAAAAACCTGCATTCGTCTTTGTCCAAGACATAATTTAAACATGAATAAAAACAATCTAAAAGATGAGTGAAAGAATTGTCTCAAAGTTTCATCACAAAGTATAGTTAATTATGATAATCTAGTCAATGGTCCTCGGATTCATCATTGGTGAGAGGGACCGAACGTTCATGGTTCGATGATGAGAAGCAAGGAAGATCAAATTAAGTTGTCCTACAGGCGACCAATTAAATCTCTAAAAATACAATCATTTATAAGGAGCTGAAGTGTTAAGTAATTTTTCAGCTGACTGCATGTATTTCACAAATCTCACTGCCAGAATTCAATGCGCTGCTTTCAGTTAGGTCATTACTGCGGGTCTGCAAGAGCGTATGCCCAGTAAATGAATTTGGGATTACAATAATACACGCCTTTCTGTCAACAATTCCGGGCAAAGGTGCCCGATTGATTCGCTATAGGATTGGCAAAGCCTACAAAATGAATTATTGATTTTCCTTTTTCCAGAGGTATACAGTCCAAGGTTAGCAAACCACCTAACTGATAATGGATGAGTTTTTGTTTGACTAGTTTCAACATGCAAGCACTTAAACAAGGTTGCCTGTCCGGTTTTTCATAGTTATTTAAGATTGTCCAAGTGTGTGTGCGTGTTGCTAGTTGTGAATTGTGACGCACAACGTTCGAGGTAAACTTTTTAAAGGTTGTGAAGGTGACCGTAGCTTCCAACAGCGATGCTGCCTGTAAGTTCTGTAATGAATGGTCCAGATAAAACTGAGCTGCTGACTTGCTGCCTGCGCTTGTTATTTCTAGCCACAGTTGGCTTTCTAGTGAGCCATCCCATGCAGAGCTCAGTGGAAAGCAGGTTTTCATAAAAGCCTCTTATCTTTCCAGTATTTGGATGGACAGGCCAAACACCAGGCAGATTTGTTGGGGAGAACCATGTTCAATATATTGGAACCCCTTCCAAACAATGCTAAAGAAGACAGAAGTTTGGCACAAATAACGTTCATTAACGGTCAACGAGAGGGGTCTAAAGGTTTTTCGAATGCCTCAGGAATGCATGGAGTAATAAAGCTGATTTTGTGTACTCCTTGTGAGGAAGAAAATGTCCATGATTGTCCACAACCACCACCAAGTACTCATATTCCAAAGTGGTTCTAATTTGGAGGCCGTTAAGGTACCACTGGGCTGGTTTCTTTATCTTTCTATCCATTATCAACATTCTTGTGTTCTCTGTGTTGATGGAAAGGCCATTGCGTTTTGTGTAATCATACAGCTTAACCAAAAGACATTGTAGCCCTACTCTACTTTTCGATATTAAAGATGTTAAAAGGGCATTGACTGTTTAGAGAAGGCAGCTAATCGATTTGCCTCATGGCCTTGGGGCATGCGCATTCGCTACTCCTAAATCCGTCACAAAGTCAGACATAAAGATGTTAACAAGCAATAGGGCTAAAAAACAACCTAGTTTTAAACCTGTCCAAGTTTCTATTTTACACGTTATGGAGTTGCCATCTCCTAGTTTAAGTTGGAGCCAAGTATTTGCGTACAATATGACAATACTCTTTAAGAGGAGGGTTGGGATGTTTCTTGCTGCTAGTTTCTGCCATAAAATGCTGCGTTGGACCGGGTCAAATACAGCTTAGAAATCTACAAACCATGGACATACCATGGATTTTGTTTTGATCGCTTTGTCGGTCACCATAGCCAAGGTCAGAAGATTTGCAGTGATTCCGATCAACTCACATTTCCCCCGTTTTATACATAACTCTTTCACGGAAAGAGTTGCTATGATTAAAACCGATACAAAAGAGAACAACCAGCCACATCACTTGCTTAGCGAATTTCCCCCGATTACACTTTAAGAAGGAATGACTCTGAATCTCCAGAGGACCCCTGCCCCATCGAAAGTATGGAAAATAGTGGCTCACTCGATCATACAGATGCTGATTCTTATTTGGAACACTTCCCTGACATCCGGCATTTTCCCTGAGTTGTGGAAACATGCCTTTTTTCTCCCCCTTAAAAAAAAACTTAACGGAGTGCAAGGCGATCTGAGTAATCTCACTTCTCCCAGCCCCTGCAAAAAATGCTGGAAAAGTGGGTACAAAGACAGCTATCCTCCTTTATTGAGGAACATGGCATTCTACAGGATACCCAATCTGGTTTCAGACCCGGTTTTAGCACCGAAACGGCCCTCTTGGAGGTGGCAGATTCAGTAAGAATCTCAGTGGACGCAGGAGCATCAGCAATGCTGGTGCTCTTAGACTTATCCGCTGCATTTGACATGGTGGACCATTCAAGACTGTTGCAAAGACTTAAGGATATTGGTGTGGGGGGGGGGTTGGTCTTGGGTTGGTTGAAATCCTTTCTCTCCAACCTGACACAACAGATTGCCCTACAACCACACAAATCTAAACCCAAGCAGATTTGGTGTGGAGTCCCCCAATGATCAGCACTCAGCCCTCTCTTATTCAATATTTACCTGGCCCGCTGTTCTCACTTATAGCCAACTGGGGGGTGTATGCAATATCATACGCCGAAGACACCCAGTTGGTGTTCTCATTTAAAGAACAATCGGTCGACGCCTTTAAGAGTTGTTGAAAGATATTTCCTTATGGATGAATAATAACAAACTGAAACTAAATGCTGAGGAAACAGAGGTTATTTTTGGGGGAAATACTTTTCCGCCACACAAAGACCTATGGTGGCCGCAGGAAATGGGTCCACCTCCCACTCCAGCAGACTGGGCTAAAAATCTGGGGGTGAAGTGGGAGACGGACCTCTTGTTTACAGCTCAGACCAAGCAGGTTTCTTCTACCTGTTTTGTCAAATTGAAAAGCTTGCGAAAATTCATTCATCTGGTACCAGAGGACTGTCGCCGAGTCATAATACATGCTACGGTGACGGCTAGATTAGACTACGCGAATGGCCTCTATGTAGGTTTACCTCCATATTTGATCGAAAGACTGCAGATGGTGCAAAACGCGGCTGCGCGAATGATTAGGCGAGTACCATTCCGCCATCATATCTCTCCGCACATCAAGAAGCTCCATTGGCTGCCCGTGGTCCAGAGAATCGAATTTAAGACATTTGCCTTCCGCTCACTACATGGTCAATGCTCGAGCTATCTGAAACAGCGTTTATGCAGCTACAAGCA
Organism: Lissotriton helveticus; assembly: GCF_964261635.1. Classification (NCBI taxonomy): domain Eukaryota; kingdom Metazoa; phylum Chordata; class Amphibia; order Caudata; family Salamandridae; genus Lissotriton; species Lissotriton helveticus. The sequence continues at coordinate 374,978,496 of NC_136070.1, forward strand.
GAATAGACTACTGAGATCGAATACTCAAAACCTGTGTATTCCTCGGTTCAGGAAAGCGCGAATGGGAGGTAGATCCCTCACGGTTACGGTCGCTAAGCTATGGAATGCCTTGCCAAACTACCTGAGACTGATAGAAGAAGAGCCACTTTTCAGGAGAGCACTGAAAACTTGGCTATTTAGTCTAGAACAGCAGGACTAGGTATCAAAAGCAGTCTCTTCCAGCCCGCACATCTGTTTCGCCTTAGCGCCAGGACACCTCTGTTTCAGGTAGATGTTTGCGCTCTACAAATGTCGATATTAATATTATTATAATTATTATTATTGATTATACAAGGCATAGAACTGCATTTTCAGGAAAACGAGCATTTGGTGGATTCAGCCCAGACACAGTGTGAAGCATATAAGGCTGTAATTTGTGGGGCCGCTATCTCTCAAATTGCTGGGGTTAAAAAACGTAAGCAGGTAGAATTAGTGTGTTTAGAAACAGAAATACTGGAACTAGAGGGGAAGCTTTGAGATGCAAACCTAACCGAGACGAGACACACCTTAACATTAAAAACAAAAGAGTATTCTGCAGTGGCCACTGATGCGGCCAAGGCACTGCACAGGGCAACGCTGAGCAAGATCTATGATGTTGAGGATAAAGCTGGGAAACTGCTGGCCTGATTAGACCGAAGGGAACAGACAAGTAGAGTAGTAGCGGAGCTCGCATTGGAGTCCGGGGAGAGACTCGCTGAGCCGCAGGAGATCGCGGATGCCTTTGGTGTCTATTATCGTGGTATATATGCGTCTCAGACGCCACACGTAGAAAAAAAGAAGCACTCCTTTTTGAGGGATATTTTCTTGCCTGCTATCTCTGAGGAAGAGTGGTCAGAACTTGATCTGGAGCTGAACAATACAGAGGTTGAGAAAGCCATACACAACTTACATGTGGGGAATGGGAATGGTATTGGGCCCAAATGGCTCGCCCATTGAATTATATAAGCTAGCCCCAAGTAAGATCACACCCTATCTCACTGGAATGTTGTGGGAGAGCAGAGAGGCGAGATTGCTTCCCACTGACCAGAGGTTGGCGACAATTGTGGTAATGCAAATAAGTGGCAAACCTAAGAATCTGTGCTCGTCTTATAGGCTGATATCGCTGCTCAATGCAGAAGCCAAGATATTGGCGAAAGTCCTAGCCACTCGTTTAATAAGCGTCATAACACTACTGGTACACCCGGACCAATCGGGCTTTATGCCAGCCAGGAACACTTCTCATAACTTGCGGAGACTACACTCAGTGTTGGACAGAGCCAACACGATTGTGGTGTCCCTGGTTGCGGCTATTGCGTTAAACATAATAGAACGGTCCTACATGTTTGCAGTATTAAAGAAGCTGGGATTTGGCCCGGGCTACTTGGGGTGAGTCCGCTTCCTCTATATCGAACAACTTGCTGAAATAGTGGTCAAAATTAGAAAGTCTCCTGTGTTCAAACTTGGTAGGGGTACCAGACAGGTCTGTCCTCTCTCCCCATTGCTCTTCGCTTTAGTGCTCGAACCATTGGCGATGTGGATACGGAAGGATCCATCATCAGGGGGCTCAAATGGGCGGAGGGCTGAGAAGACAGTATTTCGCTATACGCTGATGATATTCTATTGTATTTGGCATCCCCTGAATAGAGTGCTCCACATTTTCATCATATTTGGAAGATTCACTGGATACCCGATTAATTGCTCCAAATCTGGCATCTATGTTCTTTGTGGAGGGCTGCCTTCCATGCCCACGGTTTTCAATATAGCAGAAGCAGAGACAGGATTTAAATATTTGGGGATCCGGGTCTCTAAAGACCCAACTCATTTCGATGATCACTAGCTTCTACCCCCGTTCCAGGGACTTAAAAGTGATGTCCTGCATTGAGGTCGCTCCCACTGACCCTGCTGGGGCGTGAAGCTTTATTTAAAATGATGTCCCTTTCACAGTTTTTGTATGTCTTACATAACATGCCTTACCTAGTAGGAGATGTCTACTTTAGAACCATAGATGGTGCCCTGAGAGAACTCCTGTGGGACGGCAAACTACCCAGAATTGTCATGCAGAAGCTTACACGAGGGTGGTATGATGGAGGAGTCTATCTCCCAGACATTAAGAAATATTATTAGGCAGCGCTATTAGCCGCTATAAATCAGTGTACATACAGACTTCACATGGACAGATGGCTGCTTCCGCAAGGAAGTTTTGCAGGGGCATTATATACTAATCCCGCCAGAAAGAGATTGTCGGGACCTACTGGACATGCGTTCCAAGTGTGGCGGGCTGCTACAAGGAGCCTGGGATGGGAAGGTAAGAACACGTTAGCCACCCCACTCTGGGATACCGACCTACTTGGCAATTTGCGACATACCCGTGGATTCGACCGCTGGGACTTAGTAAGTATCTCTAAGGTTTGGGATCCATAAAAAGGCAGGAAGAATCCTTCCCTCAGCCCAATTACAAGTAGAGTATAAATTGGCTAATACTGAGTATTTTAAGTATCTACAGATCTGACATGCGCTACTCGCGGTGACAGCAAAGGGAGAGACGCCACCAGCCTCCACCCCACTAGAAGATAGGATCCTAGACGGGAATCTCCAGGACAAAGCCATATCATTAATATATTTAAAAAACTTGTCAACAACACGACAGACCTCCTTCTTCGACTTAGAGGCAAGTGGGACTATGATGTTGCCGGCCTTGGCGGATGACGAGTGGCTTGAGACTTTGGCCTCTCCTAGAGAGACTGCCATATCCTCCAGGCTCAGACTCGTACAGCAGAAAATACTCCATAGAATATACCAAGCGGGACCTATGTTAGTAAAGGCGGGATATAGAGAGGAGGCAAGATGCATGAGGGGATATGGACAAGAGGGCACTTTAGTACATACACTCTGGGAGTGCATGATAATCCAAAGATACTGGTCGTCTTAGAAGAAGTGTATGGAACGTATAATAGGCCACAAGATCGACTGTAATATTAAACTATGTCTTCTAAATATCTGGGGCCCTACTGACCTACACACCAAAGAAAGGATATGGGTGACACATGGGATGGTAATTCCCAAGAGGAATATCGCTAGATGGTGGAGGGCGAGGGAACCACCAACATTGGTGGAATGGCGAAAGGAAATGGACTGGTGTATGGTAACGGAGAAAACTGTGTATGAATCCAGGGGATGTCCCACCAAATGGACTCAGATTTGGGGAAAATGGAATAACTACAGATGAGGAATATGTGATCCCCCAGAGCCCAGGCGGGATGCTGATCCAGGATGGCCGAATATTAGCAGTCCCAATGTAAATGGTTTGTAAAATTCATGTGATTTCAGATGTATTGTTAAGTTTGTGCCAGTATAAAACCGCGTATACACATATCTGAATGTTGTCTAACGTGTATTCACCTTTTGCCAAATAAAAAGTTTTATAATAATTGCATGACTGTTGTGCAAACAAACAGATATGTATATCTTTGACACTAATGATTACCATAGACTATGACTTATTCTTCAAACCCGCAAAGTGCTTTACTTGAAATGGTATGAGTTTGTTCAGCTCATTTGTCACCAACCACAAATAATTGGCCACGGTGGGTGCAGCAACTTCCAAATACACCATCATCATTTGGTGGCCCCCAACACATCTTCACTTGCTCCTACTGTACTCTGTTTGAACATGATGCTGTTGAGAATTCTGATGGTGGAGAATGGCTTTAAGATCCATCAATCTGTGAAAGACACTTCGATTTTCCTAGAAAACAACTCCATCTAAGTCATCCTCACTCTGGCGGTCTGCTTGAAATAAATTACACAAGTGGATGGTCTCCACAAATTTTTCAAGCTCATACTCATCCAGAGAAATAACCAATACAAATTAGATATGAAGTGCCCAAAGGAACCTACATGTAATGGCTTCACTCCCCATGAAGTAAAGTCCCAAATATTGCTACACTAAACTCACATAAAAAGTAAAAGCCTCAGTGACCTCTACTGAATTCTAACCAGTGGGCCAAGGGTTAATCCCATCTCGCATCAATTATGGAAATGCCACTTTCATGGGAGTCCCAAAACACACTGTCTTCTTTTTTAGTAGTCCTGCTTTTTGCAGCCAGACTCGTATTAGGCACCAGAAAAAATGTGATTACAGCAATCCATTAATAGAAGAACAACACCAGCTTCCTTTCAAAGCCAGAATGCATCATGTATATTCTATCCACTGTGTCCAGCCCATTTTTCTTGGATTCATTATAAAAAGCTTTGCAGGGAACAAGCATCTCGGAAGCTAAGATACTCACACTCAAGTTGAAAAAATTATATCTTATAGTCCCAAATCCCAGTCCTTCTCGGGAGGAGCCAATCTCTCAAAAACCCTCTCCTGGCTGAAATGAGATTCCAAGAAGACATCTTCACATTTGACAAATTTTTTAAAATATTTCTATTCAAACAACATCTAAAATAAGTTCTCCCTTACGTCCACCCTTCTCCTGTCCTCACCATTCCTCTCTCACTAATCTTTACTCTGCCATTCTCTTTGTCCCCCCATCATCTTCACTACTCCCCCATCACCCTCTCTGTTCCCCGCCTCCTTTTACCTCACTCATCTCCACTATCCACCACTAGCTAATGTTTCACCTCCTACCCCCGGCAACTGCACTTTGCGCTTATAGCTCGAGTCATCTCCAGCTGGACCACTCCAGGCCTCCATTCTCTCATTTTACCTGCTGCACTCTCCCCTCCTTCCTAAGTAAGTTCTTCTGTACCATAAAATTTCCCCCCTTAGATACAAGTCAATATGTTACGTGTATTTTCAATTGTTCTCAGGAACACCTACTGTATTCTGTAACCAAGTCTTATGTCTCCACAGTCTGTGGCTCTGAAAAGCACATTGACACCTCTCAGGTAGGGTAAAGCTATAGAAGAATATAACAATAAATAAAAATATATGCTAACAAATTGCATGCAAGTGTTAGACCAGGAACCATTGGCGTGGGTCTCCCTTCCATTTTTTGCTGTTGCCTCATGTGTTTTTGCTGGTTATAGATGCGTTGGACACTGTGCCACTGCTACTCAATGCCACAGTGCAAGTGCTCCTCATTGTAAATTGATGTATGGATTAGTGACTCCATGATTGGATGGTTCGGTTTACTTGTCAGACCCTAGTACAGTGCACTGTGTGTGCCCAGGGCTTGTAAATCAAATGCTGCTGGTGGGCTTGCAGCACTGTTTGTGCCACCCACGGAAGCAGCCTGTAAAGTGTGTCTCAGGCCTGCCATCGCAGAGCCTCTGTGCAGTCTGGTACTGCCATGTTGACTGGCAGGTGCACCCACTTGCCATCCCCTAAACCTTCAAATTTTGTAATATTAGTCACCCCATGGTAGGCCCAAGGGTAGGGTGCATTGTAGGTAAAAGATAGGACATGCCCTGATGTGGCATGTCCTAATAGTGAATTACAGCCATTTTTGTTTTTCACTATTGCAAGGCTACCTGTTCCCCAAAGGTCAGAATGGGCAGTTTGATTATAACACCTTATAATCCTAACAGACTCAGGGCACTAGATAGAAATTTGAGTTTAGGATGCCTGAACTCAAAATGATAAAATACATCTTTTAGTGAAGTTGGTTTAAACATTCTGTGTTTGAAAATACCTCTTTTAGAAAGTAGGTTTTTTCTTGCCTAACTGTCCAAGCCTGCCTCTGCTAGGTTGTGTATTCCTTGTCTGGAGTTTGAGTGACAGGGGCTGGGGGGTTCCAGGAGACAGGGTGTGCCAGCACAGGGCTGAATAGACCCATCTGCATTTAGAGTGAGGGGAGGGCAGGGGAGCACCTGAGACCTGAATAGGGCTGTGCCTGCCTTCCACAATGTGGCTCCGCCCCCTGTGATGCGTCTGATGTCCCTGGCCCACACTGTCAAAGGAAAGAAGGAGTCTTGTCAACAAAGTGCTCCAGGACTGACCAGAACTGGTTTGGACTAGGTACAGACACTTTCTGCCTTCAGAGACAAAGGATTTTGCTGTATAAAAGAGGGGACCCAGACCCCAGAACTTTAGATCACTTCTAGGAAACAAGAAGAACATTTGCTAAGGAGAGGAACCAGAGAGAAACTGAAGGACAAGACTATCCCTAAGCCAAGTGCTGTTTGGGGGATTGGCCTTCAGTGGTTGCCTGACTGCCAACGAAAGGAGAAATGACTTTGTGCAACTTTCATCATCTTGTAGAAGATCTCCAAGGGCTTGGAAATAGAGCGTGTCTCCTGCTGAAGTCTCAGGGATAACAGACTTAACCAACCAGCTCCCCTGAATTCCTTTGCTGGGAATTTGAAGTGCCTGATGTTGTGCTGGGCCTTCTGAGGGACTGTGTGTCGCAAGGAGCTGGAAGCGCGACACACGTAGAAGTAGCGCGACACCACGGCAGCCGCTGTCGTCGCATCACTGAAGAAGGGTGTCGCTGCTGCGGCATCGCATCACCGAAGCACCTCACATCGCCGAAGAAGAGTGCTGCGGTCGCAGCAGAAGCCGTTGCATCGCTGGAGAAGCGTTAATCCGCCGCAGCCGTTGTCGTCTCATCACAGAAGAAGGGTGTCGCCACTGACGCATCGCATCACCAAGGCGCCTCGCATCGCCAGAGAAGAATGTCGTCGTTGCAGCAGATGCCCTCGCATCACAGGAGAAGTGTATCGCAGGGCCTTTCACGGCTCAGAAGAATCGATGAGTCGCCGCACAGCCGTTGTGCGTGCACGCATCGTTATCGCATCAAGAAGTAGACGCCATTTTGTTTAATTTGCACTCGATCTTCATCACATCAAGCCGTTGCGGGTCGCATCGCCAGGGATGTGCCGTAAGAAACAGACGCATCACCTCCCCATGCAGAGAAGAACCCACGCATCACAGTCCCCTACGCAGCAGTAGGGAACCGACGCTCAACGTTCTTGCATGTAAGGAACCAATGCAACACTTCGTTGTATAACGTTACGCATCCAAAGGTACATTGAACTTAAAGTGTCGCATTTACTATCGAAAGAGAACTAAGCTATTTCTACCATTTTTAAAGTACAGTATTGTGGATATTTCTTGTTTATGGTCTTGTGTTAAGTCTATATAAAAATACTTATTTTTTTTACTACAACTTGTGTGGTGTCCATCTGTAGTGTTGTCACAGTGTTACTGTATGTATTCACAAAGGCTGTACACACTGCCTCTGAGATAAGCCTGCCTGCTCGTGCCAAGCTACTAAGGGGGTGAACAGGGGTTATTTTGGGAGTGATTCCCCTGACTAGACGCAAGGGTCCCTATTTGGTCAAAGGTACCTGCCTCTGCCAACTAGAGACTCCCAAATCTAACATTGGTGGTCACTGGTGAGGATTCTGGACTTGCATTTGTGACTCATATACAGTGATTGGTAAACACTACTAGTGAGTGCAGACCAAACGCAACCACATACATTTTGGTAGATTGTTTTTCTGGGATTTTCTATTTTTGTAAAGATCTGCCAAGTTTAGCCACGATGAGTAAAGCAGCATCCATAGCATATGAGGATTGGGATTTTGAGGAAGAGAAACTGGAAAGCTAAAATGTGAGACAGCTGAAGCACTTCTGCAGAAGATTTAAAGTTGCTATGACCGGTCTCAGCAAAAGGGATGAGTTCCAAAAGGCGCTGAGGGCCTGGGTCGAAGCAAGGAGCACCCCAGAGCATGTGGAGGGGGCTGAAGATGCAGATGGGAGGCTGGAAGGTCCATTGGGTTCAGGGGGGAGGAGAGCAACTTCCCCAGTAGGTAGTAGTGTTTCTGCCAAGGGCCTGTCCCCAGAAGAGTTGTAGGACATGGAGAGAAGTAGGATGCACCAATTGGAGCTGACCAAGCTCAAGATGGGTGGGCACATGGAGTTAGAGAATAGGAAATTGACCCTAGAGGAAAAGAGAATGCGGCTGGATCATGAGAGAAGTTTGAGGGAGTTTAAAGCTAGGAGCTTAGAGATTACTCCCTCTGGTGGCAGCACACCATCCATGCCTGTTGAAGCAAGGGTGTACATACCTAAGGATGTGGTTAGAGAATTTTTTAAGAATGATGACATTGGGCAGTGGTTCAAGGCCTATGAGGTAGCCATGTCCTCCCACCAGGTCCCTGAGAAGGATTGGGGAGCAGGTTTGTGGGGGTGGTTCCTTAGTGAAGGGCGGGATACCTTGCCAGACTTACCTTCTGAAGTCCACAATTCTTATAGCCATATGAAAGAAGCATTGATGTCCAGTTATGGGTTGACTCCTGAACTGTATAGACAGAGGTTTAGGAATTGCAAGAAGATGGAGTTAAGCACCTGGGTAGAGTATGTAACTTTTTTTTGTAGAGCATTGGATGGTTGGGTGAAGGGCAGCAAAGTAAATGATTTTGAGGGACTCTTTGATTTAATTGCATGGGAGCACTTGTCAAGTAATTGTTTTCCAGAGCTACGCCAGCACCTTATTGATAGCAGGCGGACTAACTCTAGGAAGCTTGCTGAGGAGGGGGACCGCTGGGTGAGTACCCGGGTCCACAAGGGTCACGTGGGAGACTCCGCCAAGATTGGGCAGTCTCCCCAGCAGAAGAGTGGGGGGGACAAGGGTAAACAGAGGGAGTTCCAGAAAGGGCTCCAAAGTAATCCCCAAGGGAAAGGTTTCCAGCCTCCCCCTGAGAAGAAGCCCGGGCCCCGATAGGTAGACCTGTTCATAGGGGATAACTGAAGTGCTTCAAGTGTGGTGAAGTGGGCCATAAGTCTGTTGATCCCCAGTGCCCACAGTATAGAGAGACAGCACCCCCTGGTGCTCCACCCCGGCAGATGGCGAGTGTAGCCATGGGAGAGGAGATGGGTGCCCAAGGTGGGTGGGGTCCCGCAGAGATGCCCCTTGTCTCTTTAGGAGACAGTGAGATGGTCCCCAGGACCCAGCTGCCTGATAACACTAAAAAGTACAGACAATGGCCATAGAGTGGAGGCTCTTAGAGACACAGGAGCCAGTGTGACAGCTGTCAGTGTCACCTGGTGTCTGAAAATCAGGTGGTCCCCAATGCATTTAACCCAGTTGTTGCCGCTGACAACACAGAGAGCCACTGCAAGGTGGCACAGGTTCCCTTTGAGTGGGGGGGATCTCAGGGACTCTTCAAGTAGCTGTGAGGCCGGCCATGCCTGTTGATTGTCTGTTGTGTAACGCTTTGGAGAGCTCCCCTTGGGATAGGGTGGAGCGCAAAGCTCATTTGGAGATGTTGGGTCTGCCTGGAGGGGCGTGTGTGAACACACGGTCCATGCCAGCCAGTAAGGGTGTTCAAGAGGACTTGGAGCCTGAGAGGGAGGCCCAGGTGACTGCCTTAAAGAGGAGAGGCAGGGGGTGTGGGAAACTGGCCCCCGAAGTTCCCACGTTTCAGGAGGAGGCAGACCTTGAGGACGATGCCCAGGAGCCTACAGGGGAACAGGTAGCTGAACTGGGGGTCTTACCTGAGCTGACCCATTGGCAGCAGGATGGAGGACCCTCCAGCGAAGAGATTTGCAAGGAGCAGAATAAGTGCCCTTCTCTTGTGGGATTGAGGCAGGAGGCTGCAAACCAGGCAGGAGGCGATCAGTCTGCATCATATTGGATCTACTGGGAGAATGGTCTCCTGTATAGTGAGCCTAACGTTGCCGAGCCTCGGTCAGTCCATGTGCTGGTGGTACCCCAGCTCTTCAAAGCCTTCCTACTGGGGGGGCTAACTCATGATGTGCCTTTAGCAGGACATTTGGGGCAGGACAAGACCTTTGAGAGGCTTGTCACCCACTTTTATTGGCCCCAAATGCTCAAGAGTTCAGATACTCATTGCAGGACCTGTCAGACTTGCCAGGCAAGTGGAAAGAGTGGGAAGAAACAAAAGGCTCCTCTCCAGCCATTCCCTGTGGTCAGCGCCCCCCTTTGAACAGGTGGCTATTGACATTGTGGGGCCACTGGACCCCAAGACAGCCATGGGCAACAGGTTCATCCTGGTCTTGGTGGACCATGCCACCCAGTACCCGGAAGCCATCCCTCGCAGGACAGTGACGGCCCCCGTGGTGGGACGCTCACTGATGGGAATTTTCTCCTGTGTGGGGTTCCCTAGAGAGGTGGTGTCTGACCGAGGTACAAACTTCATTTCCAAGTATATGAACTCCCTGTGGCAGGAGTGCGTGGTAACATACAAGTTCACCACTCCTTACCGCCCCCAAAGTAATGGGCTGGTTGAAAGGTTCAACTGGACCCTCAAGGGCATGATTATGGGTCTGGAAGAACCCAGGAGGCGTAAGTGGGACATCCTCTTACCATGCCTTCTCTTTGCGTACCGTGAGGTGACACAGAAATATCTAGGGTTCAGCCCCTTAGAACTTCTCTATGGTCACCCAGTGAGAGGACCTCTGAGTCTGGTCAAGGAAGTCTGCGAGCAATGTCCCAGGAAACCTCTCCAGGATGCATATAGCTACATGCTGGCCCTCAGGAACCAGACTAGGCGTTTCAGACAACTCGCCGAGGCAAATCTGGAATCCAGCCAGGAGAAGATGAAGCGGAGGTACGACCAGAATGCCACTCTGGTGGAGCTTCAGCCTGGTCAGAAAGTGTGGGTCATGGCCCCAGTGGAGCCCTGTGCGCTCCAGGATAAGTGGACCGGACCATTTGAGGTGGTGGAGCGCAAAAGTCCTGTTACCTACTTGGTGGACTAGCGGTCTCCCAGGAACCCCTTGCGGGTCCTGCATGTCAACCGCCTGAAGCCCCACTTGGAGAGGTCCGAAGTGGGCATGCTCTTAGCAACAGATGCTGGAATGGAGGAGGAGACTGAGCCTCTTCCTGACCTGTCAGAGCAACAGAATGACTGTCACCAGTTGCTGGGACAGTTTTCGGATTTGTTTTCCCTGATTCCCAGTGTCACAGATTGGTGCATCCATGATGTGGACACTGGAGACAGCCCTCCTGTGGAGCACAAAACTTACAGGGTGACTGACAGGTTGAGAGCTTTTATCAAGGAGGAGGTATCCAAGATGCTTGCGTTAGGGGTGATTGAGTCCTCTAACAGTCCTTGGGCCAGCCCAGTGGTCTTGGTCCCAAAGGCTGCCGCACCGGGTGCCACGCCAGAACTCCAGTTCTGTGTGGACTACCGAGGGCTCAATTCAGTCACGAGGACTGACACGCACCCCATCCTCGGTGCTGATGAGCTGATTGATCGTTTAGGGGCTACCCGGTACCTCAGCACGTTTGACTGGACGTCTGGGTACTGGCAGATCGCCTTGACTGATGGGAAAAGAGAGAGGTCAGCATTCTCCACACCAGATGGGCACTATCAGTTCCGGGTTATGCCCTTTAGGATGAAGAATGCCCCTGCCACTTTTCAGAGGTTGGTCAATCAAGTGTTGGCTGGACTGGAAGAGTTCAGTGCCGCCTACCTGGATGACATTGCGGTGTTCAGCACCAGTTGGGAAGAATATCTGCGCCACCTCTGAGAAGTGTTGATGGCGCTGCGGAGAGCAGGCCTCACGATCGGGCAGGGTTCCGTGGTGTACTTGGGACACCAGGTTAGGAGTGGCCTGGTGGTGCCCCTGCAGCCCAAGATTGAGACCATCCTGGCTTGGGAACCCCCCAAGACCCAGACAGAGGTGAGAGCCTTTTTAGGACTCACTTGGTATTACAGGAGGTTTTCAAGGGGTATGGCAGCATTGTTGCCCCCCTGACAGAGCTGACTTCCAGGAAGAAGCCCAAGAAAGTGATTTAGACTGACACCTGTCAGAAAGCTTTTGAGGCCCTGAAAACTGCCATGTGTACCTGGCACCCAACTTCTCAAGAGAGTTTATCATTCAAACAAACGCTTCAGAGCACGGTGTGGGGGCTGTTTTGTCACAGATAAATAGGGACACAGATAAATAAGGAGGGCCTAGATCAACCCGTAGCCTTCATCAGTAGGAGGTTACTTCCACAGGAACAGAGGTGGAGTGCAATTGAGCATGAGGCATTTGCTGTGGTCTGGGCACTGAAGAAGTTGAGACCATACTTGTTTGGAACCCACTTCCGGGTTCAGACAGGCCACAGGCCCCTCAGATGGTTATTGCCGATGAGGGGTCAGAATCCAAAGCTGCTGTGGTGGTCCATTTCCCTACAGGGGATGGATTTCACAGTGGAACACCGCCCTGGTACAGAACACGCCAATGCTCATGGTCTGTCCAGATTTTTCCGCCTAAGCTGGAGGGGACATGTGTTAGACCTGGCACCATTGGTGTGGGTCTCCCATTTTTTGTTGTTGCCTCATGTGCTTTTGCTGGTTATAGATGGTTTGGGCACTGTGCCAGTGCTATTCAGTAATACAGTGCAAGTGCTCCCTATTGTAAATTGATGTATGGATTAGTGACTCCATGGTTGGCTGGTTTGGTTTACTTGTCAGACCCTAGTACAGTGTACTGTGTGTGCCCAGGGCTTGTAAATGAAATGCTGCTGGTGGGCTTGCAGCACTGGTTGTGCCACCCACAGAAGCAGCCTGTAAAGTGTGTCTCAGGCCTGCAATTGCTGAGCCTGTGTGCAGTCTGGTACTGCCATGTTGACTGGCAAGTGCACCTACTTGCCAGCCCCTAAACCTGCCCATTTCTGCATATTAGTCACCCCTATGGTAGGCCCAATGGGTAGGGTGCATTGTAGATAAAAGGTAGGGCATGCCCTGAAGTGTGTGGCATGTCCTAATAGTGAATTACAGCCATTTTCGTTTTTCACTATTGCAAGGCTACCTGTTCCCCATAGGCCAGACTGGCAGTTTCATTATAACATCTTATAATCCTAACTGACTCAGGGAAGTAGGTAGAAATTCGAGTTTAGTATGCGTGAACTCAGAATGATAAAATACATCTTTTAGTGAAGTTGGTTTTAACATTCTGTGTTTGAAAATACCACTTTTAGAAAATAGGTATTTTCTTGCCTAACTGTCCAAGCCTCCCTCTGCTAGGTTGTGTATTCCTTGTCTGGAATTTGAGTGACAGGGGCTGGGGGATTCCAGGAGACAGGTTGAGTCAGCACGGGGCTGAATAGACCCATCTGCATGTAGAGTGAGGGGAGGGGAGCACCTGGGACCTGAATAGGACTGTGCCTGCCTCCCACAATGCTGGCTCCACCTCCTGTTGTGCGTCTGATGTCCCTGGCCCACACTGTCGAAGGAAAGAAGGAGTCTGGTCAACAAAGTGCTCCAGGACTGACCAGAACTGGTTTGGACTAGGTACAGACACTCTCTGCCTTCAGAGACAAAGGATTTTGCTGTATAAAAGAGGGGACTCAGACCCCAGAACTTTCGATCACTTCTGGGAAACAAGAAGAACCTTTGCGGAGGAGAGGAACCAGAGAGAAACTGAAGGAGGAGACTATCCCTAAGCCGAGTGCTGTTTGGGGGATTGGCCTGCAGTCGTTGCCTGACTGCCAAAGAAATGAGAAAGGACTTTGTGCAACTTTCATCATCTTCTAGAAGAGCTCCAAGGGCTTGGAAATAGAGCTTGCCTCCTGCTGAAGTCTCAGGGATAATAGACTTCACCAACCAGCTCCCCTGAATTCCTTTGCTGGGAATTTGAAGTGCCTGCTGTTGTGCTGGGCCTTCTGAGGGACTGTGTGTCGCAAGGAGCAGGAAGAAAGACAAACGAAGAAGTAGCGCGAGGCCACAGCAGCCGCTGTCGTCACATCACTGAAGAAGGGTGTGCCCGCTGTCGCATCGCATCACCAAAGCGCCTTGCATTGCCGGAGAAGAGTGTCGCCGTCGCAGCAGATGCCGTCGCATAACAGGGGAAGCATGTTGCAGGGCCTGTCGCGGCTCAGAAGATTCGTTGAGTCGCCGCACTGCCTCAAAGATAAGCCTGCCTGCTTGTGCCAAGCTACCAAGGGGGTGAGCAGGGGTTATTTTGGGAGCGTACCCTCTTACCCTGACTAGACACAAGGGTCCCTATTTGGTCAAAGGTACCTACTCTGCCAACTAGAGACTCCCAAATCTAACACTAAGAATAACCATTTTTAATTTTACAGCCTTCTGTGGCATCCACTCTTAGATACTACGGCAAATGTGAACCATATATACTACAAAATAGTTATAGTCCGTACATTTATTTTTTGATTTGCTAATAACTTTTAAGCCATTTGACAAATTTTCATGAAGCTTTCCAAAAAAGGCTCATTAACCTATGCCCTTTCCCATAAAGATTTGAGGTGATCTGTCAAGCAGGGGGCAAGAAAACAGGGTGTCCAAAACGCGTTTTCTCCAAGCAATTTCCCATGGGAACTTTAGACACAGCTACAGAACTTGGTTCAAAAAGTTAACTTTTCTGTGTTACTGAGAAACTAAGTCAAAATGTACCAAAATCTGGAGACGCAGCAGTACCTCAAAAGATAAGATCTGACTGGCTGCCTCACATTCACAAAGGAGTTTGGTAACCATTTTAGGACTCAGGGACTGAGTCCCTGTGTCCTGAAACAAAAGTTTTTTTAAACTTCTAGGGTGGCAGGGTTGGGAAACATTGCTCCCTAAGCCTCGTGGGGGGGGGGAAGGGGGAGTAAGTGGGGTATGGGTCCCAGACGGATCTAACACCCCAACCTATGGGGTAACCAATAAATATAATTTTTTTATGTACCGGGGTATCATGGGAATATTTTTTTTTAAATATTCACCCCTGAGGTGGGCCAGGACTTGGTAGATTTTAAGTTTGTATTTAAAATCTGGGGCGGTGGCATGCATGCGGCACCCTCCCCAATGTTTTACCTGCCCCGAGAGCTTCCCCCCCCCATCTCCCTAGGGCCTTCTAATGGTAGATTGAAACCAGGGATCCCAAGCACATACTATATAAATTTTGGGGGAGGAGTGTTGTGCCCCCGTCCTCAAAGTGTTCCGTGCCCCCGGGGGCAGCATCGAGTAACTATAACTCGTGCCACGTGCTACTTACGCAGTACATCACTAATGGCATATTTTATGACATTGATAACATCACTGAACCCATCTGAAATGACATCAGTGATGGCAACACTGTATGGTGAAGGCATGAGTCATAGTGAATTCAGTTAGCTATAACTGGTCAATTTCAGTGGTTTTTAAGCTTATATTTTAACTGTAATTTTCACCTAACTAGAACATTCATTTTACCCTTTGGTTTTTCCATGAATATTAAAATATATTTACCTATATCAGCAGTAGCCCCAATGTTACAGGCTTGTTACGTGCCTTTTATGCTACAAAAGAAGTGTATATGATATAGTTGTCATGTGTACACGCAGGTGCATGTATCATAGCCAACAAATTGTAAGCCTCTCTTCTATATTGTTAGGAATCGATAGCATTGACATGCGAGGTTATGGGGGCTATGCTCTTTTTACCCGGTCCCTACTCACATACAGCCTGTTCTTTGGATTCGCTCCCTAACTAGTAAAAAGGGGCACGGCAGAACGTAGCCTTTGCTTGGCTTACTGTTCCGGTACCACGCCCCCACCTTTTCTCTTCCTGGTTCCTGGCGCGAGGTTCTGTGGCGTCTTGCTGAATCTCCGTGTTCCCTGGTTCCTGTTTCTGGAACTTCATTCCCTGGTCCCTTCTATCCCTGGATGGGTGTTTGTGAGTGAGAGCGTCCTTTGCCGAGCTAAGGCATTTCTTAAAATTCTACGCGAGAGTTGCTCGCGACCTCCCTTACATTTCACACGCATTTTGCGGGCGTTCTTTTGCTCGTATTTTGTTTCTGTCTTCGCTTGGATGATTGATATACCTGGCGAGTGTTCTTTGTTTGTTGAAACCCTTCCTGAGAGAGTGAGCGCTCCGCCCTTGTTTCTTAGAGGGCCGGGTGTCTCACCTCGTGTGGGTGTGCACTGCTCCGCTGTTTCAGCCCACAGCAGCCGGCCGGTGCTCCTCACATTCACCATTTCTTTTTTGTATTTTTTATGAGTTGGTCTGGTGTGTATGTCCCTCGAGGGTTCTATTCCCCACTACTCGTGGCTCACTTACTTGGCTGCTTTTCATTGAACTCCTCGAGAAAGCCTGCCTAAGCTTCAATTGGGGTAAGCACACCTGTATGATCACGCATGTCAATGACTCCTGCTTAAAGGTTAGTGAAGGAATGATATATATATGTACTGCTTATTTTGTTTTCTAGCCTGGACATCCATCTACGACTATTCCTGCTGTATCCTGCTTACCCCCCCCCCCCCTTCGTATGAGGAGAGTGGTGGACACTCCTAGGGTACTTCCCTCATACTTTTAGGGGACAGTAGACAGGAGTGTGTAATTTATTTCGCATTCTTGCTTCTGTGCCTTGGAGGTGTGTGGATTCTTCTTCGCTCCCGTGGAACATTTGTTACAAACCTGACAGAAAGCCAAGCGCACGAAAACACATTCCCCTGAGCGAAGATGAATCCTGACCCTTCGGTAATCCCTGTAGAACTCCAGGCACATTCTATGGAGGACATCACCGCAGCCTTAGTAGCCCTTCAGACAGAAGTAGGTAGATTGGGGGTAGAAAATCAAAGACTCATGGCTGAGGTGCAGCAGCTACGAGCAGGAGAGAGAGAGACAGGCACCATACCTAAAACCAGAAAAAACTACATACACCCTGCTAGGTTCACCTTACCCCCTCCTGCAACTGAACAAGGGGCTAGCGGAGGGTCACACAGTTCCCCGGTTCAAGTCACTGTACACACCCCTAATCCTGTTCCACTGGCCATGCCCGAACGTTTCTCGGGGGATAGCACTAAATACAATATTTTCATGAACCAATGCCACCTTCAGTTTTTGTGTAGGACTGCTTCTTTTCCTGATGATTCAGCCAAGGTCGACTTTATAATCTCCTATCTTGCGGGGAATGCGGCCGAGTGGGCAGTACCCTTAGTCCAGAACGATGACCCTGCACTCTATGATTTGGATCTGTTTAAGGAAAAAATGAGAAGCCTCTTTGCCAAGCATTCCTATATGCAAGCCAGTGATACCGAATTGCTCAATCTCAAGCAAGGCTCCAAAGATCTCTTGTCATACATTACCAACTTCAATAGGTTGGTGGCGGAGACACATTGGCCAGAGGACAAGAGAACGTCCTTGTTTTATCGTGGGTTGGGGGATGATCTAAAAGACCTACTCTCTCAGATAGTGAACCCCCCAGAAGATTGTGCTTCATTCATCGATCTGGTAGTCAAATTAGATAATCGTTTGCATGAAAGGAAGGGCGAAAGAACACGAAACTTTGTACCTAGGGTTTTTCTACCTAAAATAGAGAAACCTGCCCCCAAAGACGTTCCTGAACCCATGCAAATCGGGGGTATACGGGGTCCATTATCTGCAGAGGAAAAAGACAAAAGGCGCAAATTAAACTTATGCCTGTACTGCGGAAAGAGTGGTCATTATGCTAAAGATTGCCCAGTCCGTCCTAGAACACCCAGACTATCAGCTAGTAGTGTTTCCAGTTCGGAAAACTAGCAAGCTTGAGGAATAGAGAGGTCACTTCCCCAAGCTGCATCCCTCATCAGATCTCCACCAATAAAATACATGTAGTCAAACACTTCACATTACCCATTACTCTCACTCACAGTGGAAAAAAGCAATTTACTATGTCCGTCCTTCTTGATTCCGGAGCAACAGGAAACTTCTTTGATATCAAACTTGCTAACCACTTGGGCATATCTTTTATTGCTAAACCCCAGCCCGAATCCATATGGGCTGTAGATGGGTCAGAGTTGTCATCAGGAATGATCAGTTATCAGACCCCGCCTGTGATCATTGTCTTTAATAATGGACATTCGGAGAGTCTTGTTTTTGATCTCATAGACGCTCCTAATTTTGGGGTTATTTTAGGAGTCCCATGGTTACAAATCCACAACCCGGTTATAGACTGGGTTCAAAGAATAGTTACCTTGAACTCCTCCTATTGTAAAAAAATTGCTATGTTGAAGCCAGAGAACCTGAACATCCCTTATACTGTGCAGTCCAAACGGGACTAGACTTGAAACTGCCTGAGCAATATGCAGAATTCGCAGAGGTGTTCAATGAACAAGAAGCAACCAAATTACCTCCTCACAGGAGTTATGATTGCAGAATTGACTTAATCCCTGGAGCAGATCTGCCAAGTAGTCGTATTTATGCTTTAACACCCGCAGAAAATGAGTATCTTAAGAACTATCTGGACGACATGCTAGAGAAGGGTTTCATCAGACACTCCACTTCACCTGCATCATCTCCTTTGTTTTTTATTGATAAACGAGAAGGAGGGCTCAGGGCATGCCTGGACTATAGAGCCTTAAATAAGATTACTATAAAAAACAAGTATCCTCTACCTCTGATTCCTGTTCTTCTTGAACAAATAAAGGGGGCCAAAATCTTTACGAAGATAGATCTCAGAGGGGCTTACCATTTAATACGCGTCAAACAGGGCGATGAATGGAAGACCGCATTCCGCACCAACTATGGGCTCTATGAGTATTGTGTAATGCCGTTTGGGCTGTGCAATGCACCGGCTGCATTTCAGTACTTTCTTAATGACATTTTGCGCGAATATATTGACATTTTTGTTATTGTCTATATCGACGATATTCTTATATTCTCGCAGAACGAGAAGGACCACGTAGAACACGTGCGTAAGATTCTTAGCAAGTTAAAGGAAAATCAGTTATTTGCTAAATTGGATAAGAGCATGTTCCACACCACTGAAGTGGATTTCTTGGGTTTTACTATCAAACCTACTGGATTGCAGATGGATCCCAAGAAAATAGAGGCCTTGGTGAATTGGAAAAGTCCTACTTCAGTAAAGGAAATACAATCATTCCTCGGATTTGCCAATTTTTATCGGCGGTTTATTAATCCTTTCTCTGAGATCATTGCTCCGATAACAAGACTCCTGAAAAAAGGCGTACCTTTTCAATGGTCTGCTGAAGCAGAAAGAGCCTTTTGTGACCTAAAAGCTCAGTTCACTTCTGCTCCTATCCTTCATCACGCTGACAACACTCAACCTTTTTTTGTTGAAGCGGATGCCTCGCAATACGCAGTGGGAGGTATACTTTCACAGAGAGACCCTGAGACAGGACACATGCATCCTATAGCGTATTTCTCCAAAACTCTTTTGCCAGCAGAGAGAAATTACACTATAGGAGAAAGAGAATTGTTAGCTATCAAGTTATCCTTCCAAGAGTGGAGACATCATTTACTGGGATCTCCCCATGTGGTCACCACATATTCGGACCACAAAAATCTTCAATTCTTTAAATCAGCTAGAGCTCTCACGCCCAGACAAATGCGGTGGTTATTGTTTTTCAGTGAATATGATTTTATAATCACTTATCGTCCTGGGATACAACAAGGGAAAGCTGATGCCCTGTCAAGACTAGGTCATGAACAACCCTTGGAACAAGAACAACCCTGTTTCATAATACCTGAGAACAAGATCCTGGGAGTGGGTGAAAAAGATCATACTCTTCTTGAACAAATCAAACAACTCCTCACAGATACTTCACAGGAAGAGTGGTTGAATAAACCCCTACATTCCATTAGAGATGGGTTATTTTATCATGACGATAAATTGTTTGTCCCTGTTGCAGAGTTGAGACAGACCATTATCAAATGGTGTCATAACAGTACCTTGGCGGGCCATCCAGGTGTTAAAAAAAAAACATGACTTGTGTAACAGGTGGTTTTGGTGGGAGTCTATGTTCAAAGATGTAGCCACATTTGTACAAGCGTGCTCCACTTGCGCTCGCCAAAAGGCGTCGCATTGCGCTCCCACTGGACTCCTAAAGAACATAGCCATTCCTCCTCAGCCCTGGCACACAATTAGCATGGATTTCATGACGGACTTGCCCTCTTGTCAAGGTTTTACCACAATCTACGTAGTTGTTGATTTACTGTCCAAAATGGGACATTTCATTCCTTTGAAAACAGTACCGTCCTCCAAAGAACTAGCTTCAGTCTTTCTGAAAGAGATTGTCAAATTACATGGGTTACCCTCGGTTATCATCTCAGACAGGGGTCCACAGTTTGTCTCAAAGTTCTGGAGAGGGTTGTGTTCACAGTTGGGGATAGATCACAGATTATCCACTGCATATCACCCCCAAACTGATGGACAAACAGAAAGGACAAATCAAACGCTAGAACAATTTTTGCGCTGTTTGTTGACATCCCTCCCATCCACCTGGGTTCAAGCCTTACCTTTGGCTGAATTTGCGTACAATAATTCTACTCATTCCGCTACAAATACATCCCCTTTGTTTTTTGTCCAGGCCCAACACCCTAGGATGATCCCTATTAATGTCCCTCACAAAGATTCCTCAATACCCTCCCTTGAGGAACACCATGCTCAGATCAAGTCTGTATGGGAAAAATCCAAGACAGAGTTAAGTAAGGCCAAAGAAGCTATGAAAAGACAAGCTGATAAACACCGAAGACCTGAACCCATGTACACCATAGGAGAGAAAGTGTGGTTATCCACTAGAAACTTAAAGATGGAAGGATCCAAAAAGCTCCAACCTAGGTTTATCGGTCCCTTCCCCATTGAAAAAATCATCACCCCTGTCACCCTGAAGTTGATCCTACCCCCGTGCATGAAAATACATCCTGTGTTCCACAGCTCCTTGTTAAAGAAATATATCCCTTCAGTTGTCCCTGACATCCCTCCTCCCCCGGTACAAATTGATGATAATGAAGAATACGAAGTAAACAAAATACTAGATTCTCACCACAGAAGAGGCAAACTACAGTACCTGATAGATTGGGTAGGATATCCCCCAGAGGACAGATCATGGGAATCTGCAGAACACATTCATGCAGCGAGATTGATCCGACAATTCCACAGACTACATCCCGCTAAGCCTGGTCCCCTGAGTCGGCCTTTGGGGGGGGTACTGTTAGGAATCGATAGCATTGACATGCGAGGTTATGGGGGCTATGCTCTTTTTACCCGGTCCCTACTCACATACAGCCTGTTCTTTGGAGACGCTCCCTAACTAGTAAAAAGGGGCACGGCAGAACGTAGCCTTTGCTTGGCTTACTGTTCCGGTACCACGCCCCCACCTTTTCTCTTCCTGGTTCCTGGCGCGAAGTTCTGTGGCGTCTTGCTGAATCTCCGTGTTCCCTGGTTCCTGTTTCTGGAACTTCATTCCCTGGTCCCTTCTATCCCTGGATGGGTGTTTGTGAGTGAAAGCGTCCTTTGCCGAGCTAAGGCATTTCTCAAAATTCTACGCGAGAGTTGCTCGCGACCTCCCTTACATTTCACACGCATTTTGCGGGCGTTCTTTTGCTCGTATTTTGTTTCTGTCTTCGCTTGGATGATTGATATACCTGGCGAGTTTTCTTTGCTTGTTGAAACCCTTCCTGAGAGAGTGAGCGCTCCGCCCTTGTTTCTTAGAGGGCCGGGTGTCTCACCTCGTGTGGGTGTGCACTGCTCCGCTGTTTCAGCCCACAGCAGCCGGCCGGTGCTCCTCACATTCCCCATTTCTTTTTTGTATTTTTTATGAGTTGGTCTGGTGTGTATGTCCCTCGAGGGTTCTATTCCCCACTACTCGTGGCTCACTTACTTGGCTGCTTTTCATTGAACTCCTCGAGAAAGCCTGCCTAAGCTTCAATTGGGGTAAGCACACCTGTATGATCACGCATGTCAATGACTCCTGCTTAAAGGTTAGTGAAGGAATGATATATATATGTACTGCTTATTTTGTTTTCTAGCCTGGACATCCATCTACGACTATTCCTGCTGTATCCTGCTTACCCCCCCCCCCTTCGTATGAGGAGAGTGGTGGACACTCCTAGGGTACTTCCCTCATACTTTTAGGGGACAGTAGACAGGAGTGTGTAATTTATTTCGCATTCTTGCTTCTGTGCCTTGGAGGTGTGTGGATTCTTCTTCGCTCCCGTGGAACATTGGTTACAAACCTGACATATATGACCTATGATCATATCATTTTTTTTTAAACAGATTTTTATTGGTTTTCTGAAAAAAGCCATACACACAGCCCCATAGTTATCATAGAGAAGTAGTTGGGAAGGCAATATGCATTACAAGTATATACATTAGCATTCCTGTGACCTTCCCAGAGCAGGCTGCAAGCAAAGAGTCTCGTCAGGGGCCCCCAGGAGCACACTACTGGTTCCCCGCCATCTCCCCGTAGTTAGCCCAATATACAGCTCTGTTCACCTCCCTGTATGTTACAGCCCAAAATGCAGATTCAAATAGAAAACTCCCAACCCACCCCACAGGTCCTTAATCGCCCCAACAAAGCCCCCCCACCCCATCCATTCCCCCAATCATGCCGCTGGCCCCTAAAATACTCAGGGAGTCGCCCAGATCCCCTGCATCACCCACCAGAATCCTCACCTCACAGATTTCAATCTAGGGCAGACCAGGAACACTGGGGGAGAGTCCTTACCAGGCACTCATCGGTCTCATCATGCCCCTCCCCCATCAAGTGTCAGTCGCTTCAATTGGCCTGTGCGCCCTCCATCTCACCAAGTACACCCTCTTCATCATCAGTCGGGTGCTTAGCCAGTTCCACGAGCGCCACCCACGCCCGAGCCATTTCCATCGATGTCTCGCCCCCATTACGCCTAGCCATGCATAGTCTGTAGTTCCCTTCACTCTCTGCCCACTTCACAAGCTCCCTATGCCAGAGCACAAGAGTAGGCCCCTGTCTTGCCTCCCAAGGGTAGTAAGTTCTCTTTTGCCAGGACTAACCCCAGATCAATTAACTTGATGGTGATTTTGGTCTTAGCAGTGTGCGGAAACCAGTGCAACAAGCAAACCCTTGGTGTCATGGCTATCTCCGTCACAGTCGCCCAGGTAGTCGTCACCCCTTGCCACTAGTACTCCAATTGCGGGCAGTCCCAGAACATGTGTAGAAACCTCGCCTCCTCCAGAGTACAACAGAAACAAGCGGACGACGCCCCAAAATAGTCGTTGATTTTGCTGGTGTTAAGTATGCCCTATGTAAAACATAGAATTGGATTAGCTGAAAGTGCGCATTCCGAGAGTTCTTCCACGCCCTCTCGACAACTTCCCCCCAAGGTTTTTCCTCATTGGGTTCCCCCAGGTCTGCCTCCCATTTGGGTCGCAACGCTGTCAGGAGTTGGCGCAAGTCCTGGGTAATCCGCTGATAAATACAAGTCACTGCCTTAATAGTTCCCACTGCCAGTACTACATATTGACAGGAGAGGAACGAGTCCTGTTCCACCAGTACTTTCCGCCAGTGCTTTCTGACAGCCACTGTCAGGGCTGCATGAAATAGAAAGTCCCCTTGGGGAAGATCATGGCGCTCCGTGAGCTCACCTGTGATCATACAATGACCTCATATCACATCCACACTTCATTACCATAGACGTTGCCCCATCTTCTCAAAGTCCTGTCTTTTATACGTTTTTTTAATCACTTCAGTTAGAGAAATATAGAATGCAATGAATGTCGTCCTGGTAGTACCGGAGCCTACTTAGCTCTTGAATGCCAGCATAGAACAAAATAATAAAAGATTTGTGAAGAGGAACAGAAGATGGACATCAATACCATTGCACAGAGCAGTGTGCAATATGCTCTGTAAGGGCGATATGTGAAACGTTGTATTTCTGGTGTCCGTGCATGTGTTAGTTGGAGCATGCCTGAAAGCAACTGAAAGCAGGGAGAAGATCATGCTCCAAAAGACAGATACAGCTGACATTATCCTGAAGGGATGCTGTATTACGGATAGATGTGGAAAGATTCAAGTAGGCACTTCATATTGCTTTAAAACCAACATATTTGGAGGCGAAATTTACAATGAAAGTACATTTGGTAAAAATATTTAAATGGCTGCTTTGGACTCAACATTGTAATAGCTGGTGAAATATCAATTTGTCACCTTGGGTGCTGTACTACTCTTTTAACAGGTCCGTTCCCCAGGGCTCAGTGTTTACAACACGCCAATGTTTCTTGTAGCGTCACAGTTTTAAATACAGTACAAGACACTTATGTAGGAGTTCTACATGCACTAATACCTCATTAGTTATTTAGCTATAGAAAAGAGTAAAACAGACAGTTTCCATATAAGTAGATAGGGTTCTGTGTGGAGTATCAGAAATGTTTTGCCATGAAATATATCACAAGTGACTCTGAAGCCAGTGTTTTCCCACGATAATGATTCCCAATAAGTCATACAAATACTGCAAGGCAGGTAGCAACCCATGGGGATGCCATAGACATGCTTAAAGCAATAACTAACACAGCAGAGGTCACTGGGACAACCATTGAAACATTACACTCTCTAGACACACAAAACACATTAACAAACCAATCTAGCTTTGGTCACAGAAAAAATGCCCCCACCCAAAACAATGTGAACATAGAATACAAAGGAGAAGATGCTGTAAAATACCTTGGCCAGTCAAAGGTGTCAGAGGATGTCATCTCACCATCTACGCCACTAGCTACTTTAAAAAAGTTGATTAGAGGTCCTTCCTTGTCTTCTTGAAATGTGCCTTAAGTTAAGGAGATAACAAACTAGTTAAATCAAATGTCACAGATGAAAGAGGATATTTACTGATCCCTACAAAAGTCAAAAGTGAGTAACAATTTTTCAATCTACTTTCCATACAATGCTAAAATGATCAACCGCAAATTCCAATAAATCACGTTCCCTTTCTTGCATAATATAGACAAAAGGGGTGTTACTCAGTCTTGCCTGTATGTTAGAATCATTTGGAGGAAACATCTTTCAATATCTTCCTTCTCCCAGGGAATGTTGTTGGCCTCGGTTTCTGGTTGGAAATGGGTTAATATTCAGTTCAGCATACACATACCTGATCAATGGATATGGTCATGTAGCTTGTTTAATTCTAGCTATTGTACTACATGCACTAGAGATTCTCTCGGTAGGCTGTGACATTTCTTCTACAATCTGTTTATTTTAGATAGACTCCTTGACAGATATCAGGAAGGATCTCATCACAACTAGGCCTGGACGGAGAACTCTACTCCATTCGCAGAGTTTGATGAGTTTTCTGCACTCCACGGAGCTCGTGGACTGCAGAAAACTCCACGGAGCATAGTGCAGCAGAGTTTTTTCCTCGCTCACGCTCGCCAACAGTAAGATGGTGAGCAAGAGCTGGCGCTCGGGTAGAATTTCTACTGAAGAGTCAGGAAGATCAGCGCAAACGGCATTCACGCTGCACTCCGCCACTTGTGGAACTCCGCAGTTTTTTATTGTCACTTCCAACTCCGTCCAGGCCTAGTCCGACCCGCGCTAGCTGCGTGGTCTGTTCCTAACCGATGTCCTCGTTCGGTGGTGTAATGAGCCCCTAGTCACTGTACCTCCACTCCCTCTGCACGGGTGTTTTTGGTGACCCTGTTAATTAAACGCCTATTGTGGGTTTTCCTCGTTTCTTTACGATTTTGTGCGAAACCTTTGTGGGCGCTTCCCAGATGTTACTGGAATCTGATTTTCACCTTGTGTATGACCTTCTTTCATTCTTTGAGATTGCCTGCGTACACAAGAACTCGCAAGTTTTTGGCAGTTCATTATGTGTGACAGTCATGTGATAGGAGGCACGGTCTATTTAGATTGCATCCTACGTGTTATTGATGCTTGACTTCGATCTTCCTATGGGAGAAAAGGCTCCTTCTACCCGGCTCTGGACTTCCTGCTTCCTGTATTTCCCCTGGGTCCCTTATTTTGACAGCCGGCGGATTCTTTGCCTTTTACATCAGACCTGCAAACAATGCTTCGCTGGTTTCAGGACACGTATGGCTATGCGCACCTTCGTTGTCATTTAAGTTCCACCCTTCCCTCCCCAGGTCAGTGCACTGTGCCTTAGCCAGCTTCACAGAGAGTTTTGGTCACTCACTCCATGGACCTTGAATAGCGAGTTACCCCTTTGTAAGTCCAGTGTTGTGCAGTCCGGCCCCTTGTGTGCTCTGCCTGTACTTTTGTTTGGAGACTTTATTTGGCTGTCTAGACTGTGGCTTGATGTCCTGGACTATTTCCTATGTTGCTAATAGGAAGACTTGGATTACCTCCTATGGATAAATAAGAGTTTCTTTGATTGATGCCTTACACGATACTGGTGAGCATATACTTCTGGTGTTTTAGAGGAAAGTGATATTGGGGCTATACTCCGTGTGCTCTTTCCTTTCTTGAATGATACTTATCCCCTTTTTGTGTTTGTTTTCCTTAAAGGTGTTGCCTGGGGACAGTTACCCTGTTTCCTGTGTCATTACTTTGGGGTACCAAAAATGAGACAGCCACCCTAACTCCATGAGAATAAATTTCTCCTTATTTCCTTTTTTCTCCTCCCTTTCCTCTTAAGGCTAATCGCCCGCATCTGTTCACCAGTCAGTGTGGAGGGTTAGTCTGGAGGTGAAAGGATGGGCTATCTCTGTTCTCGCTGTACCTGGATTTCAGGTGGGTGGAACTTTTGACAGATCTGCCAGCCTTGCTGGAATGTCTTTGTGATTCTACCATGAGATTTGTTTCAGACTTAGATTATGAACTATCTGGTCAAGGTTATTAGGAACAGGGGTGTTTACCTACATGATCACCACAAGTTCACCAATTGAAGGTCCCAAGACATGAGCTTTCAGACCCCTTTGACTGCACAGGTATTATTTCTATTTATACTCCACCTGTCAATGTGCCTGCACTTGGAGTTTTCTTTTAGTGCTCTTTAACGATATTTGGACTCAATTAAAGCAGTATCACAGCTTTGGTTGTTGTCTCTTAAGCTATTGTGAGACACAGATCTATGTGTTGTTAGATGGGTGATACTACCTGTCACCTGCATGGGATTCTTTTTTAACCATACCTCTCCAGGATATAAGAGAGCCTTTTGGTGAGCTACAAGCCTCTGGGATTGTTCTGATCGGAGTGGTCAGGAAATCTCAGAACTTTCATTTAGAAATTTGTGTGGATCTCTCCTTTAGCTCTATTTCTTATACCCTTAACACAATATGTGGTTCTGGTGAACATTCTTAGCTATCTAACTGCTGATTCGTGAGGAAAACAACTTATGTTTCTGAGTAGTTACTCCAGTTCAAGTAACATGTATGTTTACATGTAACATGTAGATGGATTCCTTCAACACCGAATCAGCTCAAAAGTTGGCACACCTTTGAATGTTTTCATTAAGTGATAGGTCTGAGAAGAATGAATGAGAAATTGAAAATTACTTCACAGTAGGTTTAATTACTATAAGTCCTATTCTTGTACTCTTCAGCCCTGAATTATCACGTTATCAGCAGTGCTATGAATGTTTTTATGAGAAAAGAAAATCTATAGGTTGTATGGGCAAACAGGAATTTCTGCTATGACTTCAGCACACCTGCCCTACAGGTAAGTGAACTGGCTAATATCTCAGTAGCATCTGAAAATTTTGGTAAGAAATCGGAGTGATAATCACAGAAAAACATTTTGGCAGAGTATTTACTTAATGGTTTCTTAACACCATGATAGCAAGGAACATAAAATAACATGCAGAAACACCCTAGACTCACATCTAAAAGAAAACAGAAGATAAACAAAAGACATTTCTATTCATTAAGCTCATTGATATTTCCAAGTAATTGGAATTGGAATTGCATTTATATAGTGCTTACTACCCCTGATGAGGCTGGAAATAATTTTTTTCGGCGAGTAATATGCTACTCCGGAACCCAAAAAGGATTAGTGATTAATTGGTAAAGGAAAATATGAAATTAATTTGAGCGGTGGACATGTTAGTTGGATTGAAAAGTATAGTGGAGGGATAGAAGAAGGAAGGGGTTGCATTTATATAGCTCTTGCTACCCCATATGAGGTGTGGAAGTGCTTTTCAGCGAGTAGCACATATACAGGAGTTAACTGAATACTGGACCCTGGAAACAGGCTTGATGTTCCCAGATACATGCCAAGATTAGTGGATGATATAGTCTGACTGATGATCGCACACAGAGAGGCAACAGAAAATACATCCTTGCATACTACCAACGACTTATTACAGTTTTGGACTTTGTAGATCTACTCAACCGTTTTTTGAGGATCAGTTTGGATAGGAGGCATTGTCTCACTATCCTGGGGAGGGGTTGTTTTTTGATTAGTTATGTTGCACACTATGGACCACATGTATCAATATTGGAAATAGAGATTACTCAATCGTGACTTTCTGAGAATCGCAACTAGGCAATCGCTATTCCCAACGTATGAAACCCCATGAGTTTCATTTAGCGATTCCCAGTGAGGCGCAAATCGACCCACCTCGTGAATATTGTATGAATATTAGTGAGGTAGGTCGCAATTTGCGACCAATTGGGATTTTTTTTTTTTTGGGGGGAATTTGGAAAGGGATTTGTAGAGCGCATAGCTACCCTTGGGCATCCCAGCGCTGAGAGGACCTAGTTTTTTTTCTTCCGAGGGGGAGGTCAGAAAACAGAGAGTTTAGGGGAAGAGCCAAGTTTTTAATTGTTTTCGGAAGGAGAGGAGGTTATGGTCTTTCCTCATGGCTAATGGGAGGGTATACCAGAGCTTTGGCGCGTTGTAGGCGAACAAACGGCCGCCGGATCTTGCCTTTTTTATTCTAGGGATGTAGGCCAGGGCAAGTGCATCCGATCTTAGATTTTTGGTAGACTGATGTGGTTTCATCAGGGGTTTGAGGATTGGGGGCCCTTGTCGTGCATGATTTTGTGCGAAATGCAGAGCGTCTTGAAGGTGATGCGCTCTTTCACTGGGAGCCAGTGCAGGCTTTTGAGGGCTGGTTTTGCCGAGCTTCTGGCTTTGGTTCCTGTAAGGACTCTAGCTGCCGCGTTCTGAGCCACCTGGAGTTTATGAACAACTGATGCAGGGGCTCCCAGGTACAGGACGTTACCGTAGTCTAACCTGGAGTTAACCAGCCCCTGAAATCCCTAAAATCACGGGGATGGTGGCCTGTTGGGGGGTCACCAGACTACCATGTCCGGGATTTCTTTTAAATAAAGCAATATATATTTTTTTTAAATGCAACCCGTTTTCCTTTCAGGAAAATGGGTGTATTTGAAAATCCTCTGAGCTTTTGTGGTTCAAACCCAAGACAATGGTCTGTTAAAAACATTTACGGTAGTAGGGATTTCTATTGTTACTGTTCCCCAATCACTGGCCCTTCCTCTATTTTCACTTAAATCCCTAAAAAGCAGCATTTCTGTCACAGGAAATGTGAACAGATGTGTGATATTCCCAGCATAACATTTAGAAAGAATAATTTAGATGTGAGTGCACTCATTTAAAAGGTTTAAATGAAATAATATCCAAGAATTTAGTAATCACCTGTTAGCTCCTTAAATGTAAGTTCTAATTTCACTTGTTCTGGAGAGGAACCCCCAACGAATTCACTTTTAAATTCTGGGTCCATAAACTGAAGATACAGGATCTCTTTTTGCAGTGATTTCTTGAACCATGGTCCTCGTTCTTGGTCAGAGCGCAAATCAGGTATTGGGAATCGAACAGCAAGATTTATTTCTGGGGCAGTAACATTAACAGACACACGGCAGTTGGATGGGGCACGTGAATCGTCGAGGAAAATTTC
Source organism: Lissotriton helveticus (assembly GCF_964261635.1). Taxonomy (NCBI): domain Eukaryota; kingdom Metazoa; phylum Chordata; class Amphibia; order Caudata; family Salamandridae; genus Lissotriton; species Lissotriton helveticus. Next base: position 375,007,974 of record NC_136070.1, read on the forward strand.
TGTAAAAGCCTTGTGCTGGAAATACAAGAAAAGAACAAACATTGTTATGAAATTCTTAAAACACTTGTGTCTTAAGTTCAAATTAATACAAGTATAAACAACATGTAATTGTAATTTAAATGCAACATGGAAAGACTGGGTACAAAACCCTTCAAACTTTGTACAGGTGTGTGATATAATGTCAGACCATACCCCTAAGAATATATCTTCCTAACAACCGACATTCAAGCAAAGTAAACAATTCGAAAACAGGGGAAGTAAGGAGCCAATATTGGATGCTGTAAAAAGGCATATCAACCAGAACATAAATTATATGGATTGCAGGCAAAGAGAGAATTACACAACCAGGCAGGCATGAAACACTTTACAAAACTCTGTTCACATCTACGCAAATATGTGAGATGTATCCTCATTCACGCTGTCTTTTTAATCATGCACCATTTGCCCTTCAGCTATAGACATGAAGGATCACTAAGCACTTGCTCAAACATCTTTGGAGGCCATGAGAACATGTGTTTCTTGCCTTTACTTCTGATAGGATAGCTTCTTGAAGACAGACACATTGGGAGGTAACTTTCTTTTAATCTTTATTTTCAAATTTTCATTAATACAACATTCAACATTCAACATTCAGTTGCCAGATGGCTGTCAACTGAGAAGGCTCCCATATCCCACAGCCTACATCCCAGTATATCCAACATATTATCCATGTACTGTGCCATCATAAGGTGGGTCGCTGATGCCAGGAACCTACCGCTGCCATCCAGTGATGTTGGAGGGGGTCGGTGACACAGACCCAGCAAGAGACGCTGCGAGTCCTGTATCCGTGGTCCATCCGGGACCTCGAGAGACGTGCTCCCGCAGGCAATGAATTAACATCGGTAGCATGACAGAAACAGATCGCCACCCACGCAGCGGCACCGGAACAAAGTACCTCATCATAGGCTGCAATCAGTGGGAACCGGGTCCCAGTGGACAGGAACGTATCTTACAATGGAGGGAGAAAGCTGGGTGCGGCTGACTCACTGAAGTGCCCGGCGTTGCGGTTAGAAAAGTGAGAGACAGCTGCAGCGGAGGTTTTGGAAGGCCCACGGCAGCGTAACTATTCGTGGCAGCCGGTGTGATCCGAGCAGCCAGAAGGGGACAAAGGAGCGGAGGAGGACTGCGGTGCTAGGGCCCAGGTGTACAGCCCTACTGTGGCATGGAGCGGCAGCCCGACATCTCCCCGGTGAGGCCCACGACAATCCGCTCCACACCGACCCCAATAGGCACACATCCGACTACCGAGTGTAAACAAGCATTTGCAATGCAATAGGTCTCGCATTAGTTAAGTTTGAGCTATTAGTGTTGTAAATTGCATTTTTTTTATTTACGCGGTTTTTCAATTTTGTTAGCATAAAAAGGTACATATAAAATATGTGTTGTAGAAAAGTTTTTAATGCAGTATTTAAGTTTTCTTAGCATAAAAAAGTACATATAAAATATGTTTTGTAGAAAGTTAAACATTTTAATTATGCATTCAGTATGGTATTTCATATTACTGCATTAAAGTGCATTGTTATGCATTTAATGTTACTTTGCTTTTGTATGCTACTTAACGTGCTAGTGCTGATACAGGCTTTACTGCTAATTGAAAATGTGTTGCAGCAGCGGGGCTCAGTAAGTTAATATTTGAATCTATGCAATCAACTGTAGAGTGACTGAGGTGCTACATTGTAACATTTTACATGGATGTTAGTTTCATGGCAATATGCTGCTTTTAGATGCATGCATCCTGAAAAGTTATGAATCACAAACTGTACTGCAGCAATCCTAAAACACAGGGTCCCTGTAATGAGCAATGGTGGCTATTGTTTTTGGCATACAAGGGAGCTTCGTATAAAATGTGGAGGTGACTGTAGTAGTGCTTCCTTATGTCCTTAAGTATTTATTTATTGCTATTTTTTATAGTATGCACTTTACTTGAAGGTGTTATAACATTATACGTAAGAACCAGTTTAAAACATAAGGCCAATAGTTACATGAAAAAATTGAATTTTTTTCTTTACAAAAGAACCAGTTAAAAACTTACATATTTAGAATTACATGTATTACAAAAAAAAATACAAACAGAAAATGTTGCAAATTTACAAGACATTAGATCATTCAACAAGCAGACTAATGTATATACTGTAGACATAAGCTAGTAATATATATATCTACATAAGGCAGGCAGACAAATGAATATACTCTAAGAGTTATATAAAAATAGTAAACAGCCAGCAAATTACTGCATATTTTAGTAATTAGAGTTATCTATATATACCAAGGGAAGGCATACACATGGATATACTTTAAAAGTAATATAGGATATTACTTGTTAACATTACAAAGAGATGGTGTGAGAGATACAAGGGTATGCAGATAGACTAAGGCTAAAAAGAGAACAAATATTTTCAGAAACATGTTCAGCAGGATGCTAACAAGATGCTATACTGAACCTTTTCTACAATTTTTTTAATTAATGACATATCAAGCACCTTGAAGATTTACTTGGAGAATGCTAATGTTTACAGACTGCACGAATTCTATTATACAGCATTTATCCAGCAACCATTTATTCATTTAGGCAGACCATAGGTGCAGAGTTAAAAGTGGCCAGGCGGGACATATGCATGATAATAACATATTGAATACTTAAGGCCGCTCTCAAACTAGCATAGCACCTGGGACCGCTTCTAAGATACATCAGCATTTATTGCTTGCAGTAAAATGCTTAGTGCAGCTACTGTTTGCACTTAATTAATAGACATCATGACTTAAGCGTATTTATTGCATTTACTGTTACACATACTCTTTGTAGCTTAATATACCTTTTTTTGCTTTGTAAGGAGTGGATGCAGGTTAGTACAATCTGCATGTAAAGCACTGCTATTACGGATGGTGCATGTAACTATAACGTGCACATCTTCTGCCTCCATAAAAAGAGTGCATCATTGGCCTTGTTATATACAACTTCTGTCTGGCCACCTTATGCAGGAAGTATATGCATTGTTTACTTCTTTGGGCCATGAGCACATTCTACAGATAGAAGGTGCAGATCCATGCTTTATGGAACAATGTACATGTGTTGCAGAAACACCATGTGGCATTTGCTTTATGGAATGGTGCTTGCATTATGCACATAGAGGTGTATATTTGTGCTTAAAAGTTTGTGCGCACATTTTGCAGGTAAAGGGGGCTTGTTGCAGCTTCATTATGCAGTGCACACCTGCAGTGACAGCACACATTTTTTATTTAACAGATGTATCTATTGCTTATGCAAGAGTATAGCAATGTCACTGCTTTACAATGAAAGGTAAATAACATGCAGGTAAAGTAATGGGGGTAGTGGGAGGGGGGGTGCTCATCTTTATAACTTCATGCAACTTTTTGCAGATATCTGGTACACGTGTTTGCTTTACTATACTACATACACCTGATGCAAGTTATAAAACGGGTGCTGCTTTACTGTATTATGCATACCTTCTACAGGGAGAAAATATGTGTGTTTTATTGTATCATGCATACTACTTGCATGGACAAAGCAGATGCTGCTTTATTGTACCATGCATACACCCACATAGACAGAATAGGTGTTGCCATGCTGCACTATGCATAATTTTCTATTTGCAGGGAAATAGAGTGGGCGCTGTTATTCTACTATGCAGACTTCCTGTATGGATAGCATGCGTTGTTGTATATTGTATTATACCTTATTTGCAAGTAGAAGTGGATAACTGTTATACTGTATATGTTCTTAGTTTATAATATTAGGCACACTACCTGCAAGGAGTGTATGTAAGTTAATGCTAACTGTACCATGCACATCTTTACAGTAAAAGAGCAGGCAGTATAATGTACCATGCGTATCTACTGCTGGGGCAAAGTACATTTTTTTTTTTGCTTTATGTGTTATGCACACTTTCTGCCAGGGAAATTTAGCTAATGCAAATTTAATGCATGCATGATAGGTGGATGAATGCATGAATGATGGATGCAGAATGGGTGTATGGGATGAGAATTGCATTAATGAATGATGTATGGATGCAGGATGGGTGGATGGATGGATGGGTGGATGCATACATGATAGGTGGATGCATGATGGTTGGATGGGTGAATGGATGGATGCATTAATGATGTATGAATTGATGCATGGATGCATGCATGATGGCTGTATGTATGATGGATGGATGAGTAGATGGATGAGTGGATGGATGACTGGGTGGGTGCATGAATGTATGGTGTATAGATGCAGGATGGGTGGGTGGATGGATGGATGCATGCACGAATGATGTATGGATGGATGCATGCATGATGGGTGGATGCATGATGGATGGGTGGGTGGGTGGATGGATGGATGGATTGGTAGGTGCATGAATAAATAATGTATGGATGCAGTATTGTTGGGTGGATGGATGGGTGGATGCATGAATGATGGATGGATGGATGCAAGTCAGTTCGGGCTACTTTCAAATGGCATCAGCCGCTATAAAACTTTTAATTGGTGTTAAATTATACCAGCACAATGTAATTTGTGACAATAGCTTGCTTAATTTTTTCGATGATTAGTACCTAGATACCCTCACAGGTGACTTTGTGCTTAACTAGATACCCTTACAGATCATTTCCTGCTTAATAAATGTATATTATTGTTATTAGCCATAAGCGCATAGAAATCTGATCTCAAAATAAAAGCTGCTTGCCTTAATTTGATATACGATAAAAATACAAAACTGTACACATAGCATCAGTATACGAAATAACATTGGATTTGTAGCCAGCTAGCATACACGCACAAGTAAACAAAATTAGGAACAGTGCTTGCTTCCGTTTTTACTATCCACCGCCATTCCTTCCTTCGTGAATAAGACTTGCAGGCAAGGAATTGAGAAATAAGATTGTTTAGCATGCAATACAATACCTTCCTGCTTAGTACCCCCTCCCCCCACTTTTATTGCTGGTCCAGCGAGAGCAACAAGTATGACTGGTAATAACGATTAATTTGCTAAATAAAAATGTAATAGACTGCTGCGCATCAGAGGCATGTACGGATATGAAAGCTCTCCTCTTTCTGGAACTCCCATTTGTTTTTTTTTTTAAATGTTTGGCAGCCTTAGGCTTTCCATTCTTTTTTTTTAGTATTTCCATATTCGGTGTGGACTTTTATGGTGAACATTTCCAGAGGGGAAGAAAAGGTGGGGGCGGGTGAGGTAAGCGGGTGGCAGGAAGTGAGGGGGAGGGGAGCGAAGCAAGGCGCGCAGGCGGCAGTAGCAGCAAGGCCCAGTAACGTACTAGTGCAATGTTAGCGATGAGCTCTAGCCTGCGCTCAGCAGTAGTTTTTAGGGCTCGGGCCTTAGACTCCACGACGTGGAGGCGGAGCTTGCGAGCCCTAATGTGTTCAATGCAGAAAGGGCTCCGGCTGGCACATTCCTGGCACATTCCGTAGTTTTAATGGCATCTGCCTAGTGATTCGTCTTTGCTGTGATGTGTATTTAGAAACGTAGATGTGATAGGCTGTAAGTAATGTACGCGTGCCCGATGTGGCATATTGTGTGCGAGAACGAGCACGGCAGAGTGATTAATCCTAATTAGGAGCTGTCAGAGGGCCCGTGTAATGCAATCCAGATGGTGTGCACGTTCACCATCTAGCAGTGCGTTTGTCGGGCGCGCGTCAAGCAATGCGTGATTTTCTGTAAAGTGGAATGGGGCTGGTGAGTCACAAAGGATAAGCAGAGGTGGGTGTGTGGGAGGTGGAAGCCCATGTCAAGCGCTTGGAGTCATCCCGCTTCTCGGCGCCGATTTGAGTTAATTGGGCTGGGGCAAAGGAGGGCGCAGGACAGAGAGTTTGCAAGAATGTACAGTCAGATGCCCCCCTCCTCTCCTCAGTCCAGCTGCAAATGTATGTTTCAGAGGCCAGCACCGCTGGAATTGTGCCGGGAGGGGCTGTGACCGGGCACGCGCGTGCCAACCCCGTCCCTGCATGAAGCAATGTCTGCCCTCTGGACCCGTTCCACAGGGGGGGGGGGGGGGAGCAGAGGGGCCGCGCGCCACAAGGGAGGCCAGAACGAGGGGGCTGGGGGCTGGGGGAGGGGTCAGGCACTGGCCAGGGGGACCATGAAGCTGAAAACAGTGTCGGCTTTCAGTGAAAACACACAGAGGTGCCGGGGCCCACTCTGGAGTGGACGTTATAACATGATTTGTGGCTCCTGTCCTGGCTGAGAGTAGAGTGGAGGCTCTAAATAACCCGCAGAGCCCCCACCCCGGCCCCGATCCTGATAAAGGATCAGTCTGTGCGGATCCTTATATGATGAGTGGCGCACGCAGCCTGTGCACCCTGCAGCAGCTGAAGCCCGAGGCGGACTCGGTGAGTAGGCACAAGTGCGGGTTAGTCTGTATTTGGATAACACCACTGTCATAACTCCTTTGAGCCCAGGTGTGGCAAAAATAAATTTCGCACTTTTCTGTTTTTGTTTCAAATCCCTTCCCTGGGCTCTAGGTATTCCTTTCTCTCGTGTGTGAAAAAAATGTGAAAGCGCTGTTTTTTTCTGTTGAATTAATGGCGCTGGTATGTTTGTCTTTCATCCACGGTGCCGGTAACTGCCTGACTCTCTGATTAGACTTTGCTTTATTTGTTTAAGTGGAGTGAAAGTGAGCGTATTAAAAATATTTGTACTTTTAAAGTTATAATTAACCTGCCATGATGGTAGTCGTAAGACATTAGTGATTTATGACATATTGGTAATTTATAATTTACATCCTAAAGTGACGAATACTGAAAATTTACCCCTCTCTTAAGAGGCCAGTTTTTGTACAACTTTTGAAAAACTTTAGCCATGGGCGAGTTCTGAATTGGCTGATGCTTGTAATATTTTAGGTGGCATTTTCTGCTGATGTCATGGGGTACTAACACAAAGGTTATTACTTTGTTATAGATGACGCATTATAACACCTCCTTTATAGTCCTGTGATGTAGGTACAATTTAATTCCACTAGGCCCTAGATGTAGACCGAATCGACTTTCTGCCTATTAATGACTATTGTAGTGAGGTTTCAAGAGGCGCCTCTGGTCACACCGTGATTGCAGAGATGTGGTTGGGGGTGCTGTGCCAGAGAGAGCTGGGTTACACTATGATACAGGAGGTGTATTGGCATCATCCTCTAGTGAAGGGTTGGGTGACATCAATTGACGTAAGTCACACAACATACAAGTACAGATTTTGGTTGCACAGAAGGCCCATGCCATTGTCTTAGAACACACACAGTGTCACGGTAGTGCAAGTTCGCATTCAACCGCAGGGATATCGGATTCAATCACATAGTTTGAACTTTGGTTTCACCCAGATAGTTATGGGATATGTCCGTGGGCAGAATTTTTTCAAAGTAGTGAATTTTCAACCGAAGGGAGGACAGGCGTGCATTGTAGTTGTTAACTGGTGCTTGTGTGCATTCTCGAAGTGTAACATAATATGCATTTGCAAAGCTCACCATCACTCCTGGGTGCTGAATAATACGTTTATTGTTAACCAGTTCAGTGGTGCTCATCTCATTGACCTGAAGGATGAAAGGGGCTTTTCTTTTCTGTGAGCTTGGTGCACTTTCCATTCCAGTGCCGAAGACCATCAGTAAATGTCGACACAAAATGGCAGCATTTTTCGTTCAGTGCAAACATGAGTGTCCAATGTAAAGTGTATATTTTGTTTTAAGCGATCGCATGTATTTGTATCGGGTTTTGTTGCCCCTTTATGTTTTTGCTATGAAATAATAAAAAATGTGATTTAAACCTGGAAATAAGCAACTGTTTATGTTGCTATTTGGCTAAATAGGCGTATGCGCCTTCTAGTGCCACAAGCCATTTATCTACTTACAATAGATTATTCCTTTGTCTGCCCCAGGAAGGCAGTACTAATCCTTCCTTTACTTGAAGATAGTTTTATTTACTTGATCTAATTCAATCATGATGTACTACCCTTTTTGTGACAGTCTCATTCTACATGTGTACTGCACGTTTATTCCAATATATGAAATCACTTTATGTATGTATGTGTGTGTGTGTGTGTGTGTGTGTGTGTGTGTTTCCTTTTTGTGAGTTTGTGTCTTCTTGACATAGCATCCTTTCCTTCACACTAGTAGTTCCACCTTCATCACACACTTCTGTTGTCTTGCCACCGCACATCTAGTGAGTAGAGTAGTGAGTAAAGTAGTGAGTGCAGAGTAGTGAGTAGAGAAGTGAGTAGTGAGTAGAATAGTGAGTAAAGTAGTGAGTGCAGAGTAGTGAGTAGAGTAGTGAGTAGAGTAGTGAGTAGTGAGTAGAGTAGTGAGGTGGGTAGAGTAGTGAGTAAAGTAGTGAGTGCAGAGTAGTGAGTAGAGTAGTGAGTAGAGTAGTGAGTAGAGTAGTGAGTAGAGTAGTGAGTAGTGAGTAGAGTAGTGAGGTGAGTAGAGTAGTGAGTAAAGTAGTGAGTGCAGAGTAGTGAGTAGTGAGTAGAGTAGTGAGTAGTGAGTAGAGTAGTGAGGTGAGCAGAGTAGTGAGTAAAGTAGTGAGTGCAGAGTAGTGAGTAGAGAAGTGAGTAGTGAGTAGAGTAGTGAGTAGTTAGTAGAGTAGTGAGTAGTGAGTAGAGAGTAGAGTAGTGAGTAGTGAGTGCAGAGTAGTGAGTAGAGAGTAGAGTAGTGAGTAGTGAGTGCAGAGTAGTGAGTCGTGAGTAGAGTAGTGAGTCGTGAGTAGAGTAGTGAGTCGTGAGTAGAGTAGTGAGTAGAGTAGTGAGTAGAGTAGTGAGTAGAGTAGTGAGTAGTGAGTAGAGTAGTGAGGTGAGTAGAGTAGTGAGGTGAGCAGAGTAGTGAGTGCTGAGTAGTGAGTAGAGTAGTGAGTAGTGAGTTGAGTAGTGAGGTGAGTAGAGTAGTGAGGTGAGTAGAGTAGTGAGTAAAGTAGTGAGTGCAGAGTAGTGAGTAGAGAAGTGAGTAGTGAGTTGAGTAGTGAGGTGAGTAGAGTAGTGAGGTGAGTAGAGTAGTGAGTAAAGTAGTGAGTGCAGAGTAGTGAGTAGAGAAGTGAGTAGAGTAGTGAGTAGAGTAGTGAGTAGTGAGTGCAGAGTAGTGAGTAGAGTAGTCAGTAGAGTAGTGAGTAGTGAGTAGAGTAGTGAGGTGAGCAGAGTAGTGAGTGCTGAGTAGTGAGTAGAGTAGTGAGTAGTGAGTTGAGTAGTGAGGTGAGTAGAGTAGTGAGGTGAGTAGAGTAGTGAGTAAAGTAGTGAGTGCAGAGTAGTGAGTAGAGAAGTGAGTAGAGTAGTGAGTAGAGTAGTGAGTAGTGAGTGCAGAGTAGTGAGTAGAGTAGTCAGTAGAGTAGTGAGTAGTGAGTAGAGTAGTGAGGTGAGCAGAGTAGTGAGTGCTGAGTAGTGAGTAGAGTAGTGAGTAGTGAGTTGAGTAGTGAGGTGAGTAGAGTAGTGAGTAAAGTAGTGAGTGCAGAGTAGTGAGTAGAGAAGTGAGTAGTGAGTAGAGTAGTGAGTAGAGTAGTGAGTAGTGAGTGCAGAGTAGTGAGTAGAGTAGTGAGTAGAGTAGTGAGTAGTGAGTAGAGTAGTGAGTAGTGAGTAGAGTAGTGAGTAGTGAGTAGAGTAGTGAGGTGAGCAGAGTAGTGAGTGCTGAGTAGTGAGTAGTGAGTTGAGTAGTGAGGTGAGTAGAGTAGTGAGTAAAGTAGTGAGTGCAGAGTAGTGAGTAGAGTAGTGAGTAGAGTAGTGAGTAGAGTAGTGAGTAGAGTAGTGAGTAGTGAGTAGAGTAGTGAGTAGTGAGTAGAGTAGTGAGGTGAGTAGAGTAATGAGTAAAGTAGTGAGTGCAGAGTAGTGAGTAGAGTAGTGAGTAGTGAGTAGAGTAGTGAGGTGAGCAGAGTAGTGAGTAAAGTAGTGAGTGCAGAGTAGTGAGTAGAGAAGTGAGTAGTGAGTAGAGTAGTGAGTAGTTAGAGTAGTGAGTAGTGAGTAGAGAGTAGAGTAGTGAGTAGTGAGTGCAGAGTAGTGAGTAGAGAGTAGAGTAGTGAGTAGTGAGTGCAGAGTAGTGAGTCGTGAGTAGAGTAGTGAGTCGTGAGTAGAGTAGTGAGTCGTGAGTAGAGTAGTGAGTAGAGTAGTGAGTAGAGTAGTGAGTAGAGTAGTAGAGTAGTGAGTAGTGAGTAGAGTAGTGAGGTGAGTAGAGTAGTGAGGTGAGCAGAGTAGTGAGTGCTGAGTAGTGAGTAGAGTAGTGAGTAGTGAGTTGAGTAGTGAGGTGAGTAGAGTAGTGAGGTGAGTAGAGTAGTGAGTAAAGTAGTGAGTGCAGAGTAGTGAGTAGAGAAGTGAGTAGTGAGTTGAGTAGTGAGGTGAGTAGAGTAGTGAGGTGAGTAGAGTAGTGAGTAAAGTAGTGAGTGCAGAGTAGTGAGTAGAGAAGTGAGTAGAGTAGTGAGTAGAGTAGTGAGTAGTGAGTGCAGAGTAGTGAGTAGAGTAGTCAGTAGAGTAGTGAGTAGTGAGTAGAGTAGTGAGGTGAGCAGAGTAGTGAGTGCTGAGTAGTGAGTAGAGTAGTGAGTAGTGAGTTGAGTAGTGAGGTGAGTAGAGTAGTGAGGTGAGTAGAGTAGTGAGTAAAGTAGTGAGTGCAGAGTAGTGAGTAGAGAAGTGAGTAGAGAAGTGAGTAGAGTAGTGAGTAGTGAGTGCAGAGTAGTGAGTAGAGTAGTCAGTAGAGTAGTGAGTAGTGAGTAGAGTAGTGAGGTGAGCAGAGTAGTGAGTGCTGAGTAGTGAGTAGAGTAGTGAGTAGTGAGTTGAGTAGTGAGGTGAGTAGAGTAGTGAGTAAAGTAGTGAGTGCAGAGTAGTGAGTAGAGAAGTGAGTAGTGAGTAGAGTAGTGAGTAGAGTAGTGAGTAGAGTAGTGAGTAGTGAGTAGAGTAGTGAGTAGTGAGTAGAGTAGTGAGTAGTGAGTAGAGTAGTGAGGTGAGCAGAGTAGTGAGTGCTGAGTAGTGAGTAGTGAGTTGAGTAGTGAGGTGAGTAGAGTAGTGAGTAAAGTAGTGAGTGCAGAGTAGTGAGTAGAGAAGTGAGTAGTGAGTAGAGTAGTGAGTAGAGTAGTGAGTAGTGAGTGCAGAGTAGTGAGTAGAGTAGTCAGTAGTGAGTAGAGTAGTGAGTAGAGTAGTGAGGTGAGTAGAGTAGTGAGTAAAGTAGTGAGTGGAGAAGTTAGTGAGTAGAGAAGTGAGTAGTGAGTAGAGTAGTGTAGTGAGTAGAGTAGTGAGTAGTGAGTAGAAAGTAGTGAGTAGAGTAGTGAGTAGTGAGTAGAGTAGTGAGTAGTGAGTAGAGTAGTGAGTAGTGAGTAGTGAGTGCAGAGTAGTGAGTAGTGAGTAGAGTAGTGAGTCGTGAGTAGAGTAGTGAGTAGTGAGTAGAGTAGTGAGTAGTGAGTAGAGTAGTGAGTAGAGTAGTGAGTAGAGTAGTGAGTAGAGTAGTGAGTAGAGTAGTGAGTAGAGTAGTGAGCAGTGAGTGCTGAGTAGTGAGTTGAGTAGTGAGGTGAGTAGAGTAGTGAGTAGAGTAGTGGGTAAAGTAGTGAGTGCAGAGTAGTGAGTAGAGTAGTGAGTAGAGTAGTGAGTAGTGAGTGCAGAGTAGTGAGTAGAGTAGTCAGTAGTGAGTAGAGTAGTGAGGTGAGTAGAGTAGTGAGGTGAGTAGAGTAGTGAGGTGAGTAGAGTAGTGAGGTGAGTAGAGTAGTGAGTAAAGTAGCGAGTGCAGAGTAGTGAGTAGAGAAGTGAGTAGTGAGTAGAGTAGTGTAGTGAGTAGAGTAGTGAGTAGAGTAGTGAGTAGAAAGTAGTGAGTTGAGTAGTGAGTAGAGTAGGGAGTAGTGAGTAGAGTAGTGAGTAGTGAGTAGAGTAGTGAGTAGTGAGCAGAGTAGTGAGTAGTGAGTAGAGTAGTGAGCAGAGTAGTGAGTAGAGTAGTGAGTAGTGAGTAGAGTAATGAGTAGTGAGTAGAGTAGTGAGTAGTGAGTAGAGTAGTGAGTAGAGTAGTGAGTAGAAAGTAGAGTAGTGAGTAGAGTAGAGTAGTGAGTAGGACATCACAGGCAGCAGCTGTGCAAGCTTCTTACACTCACAAGGAGACCACAGGCAGCTGAGGTGCAATCTTCTCCCACTCACAAGAACGACATCACAGGCAGCAGCAGTGCAAGCTTCTTACACTCACAAGGAGACCACAGGCAGCAGAGGTGCAAGCTTCTCACACTCACAAGAAGGACATCACAGGCAGTAACGGTGCAATATTCTCACACTCACAAGGAGATCACTGGCAGTACACACCACATGAACACACTCCATAACACATAGCAACAATACATTGGCATTTACAATGCCATTAGCTCGAACTCAAATAAATCCGAGCCCGATTGCATTTCTAATGCTTGTTAATAACTGTGGCAGACGAGTAAACCCGGGATGAAATGTGAAGGTGATTGTTAAAGGGCATTGTCACGTTCTTAAAGAAGGAATCGGGAAGCGAGGTAAGTGAAAACAGAAACGGAGGTGGACTTTATAGAGTAAAGTCATCAGTGTGTTGCTGCCTCTTGAATAATATAATACTCTCCTCTCATTCAACATTGCTAATATAGCGAGGGCCACTAGTGTGAGTTTTGTTGACGAAGTAATTTTTGGTAAAAAGACACACTTAATGGCTGCTGCGCAATACAGCCATGAACGCAATGCATGTTATATCGCCATATATGCGCAGCAGAACACGCGCGTCCAGTTGTGTGTTTAGCAGAAAGTGTATGCATGCTTTTTGAAGTTTGATTCGGGGGAGGCATCACTGACCATTTTATTCTAGTGCACAATTCATTTTCTATACATGCCGAATAGGGAGTATGCATACCCACATGCATATTTTATGCCCACGAGAGGAAAGTTTGCAGACAGAGAGTACATGTTTATTTTTTTACTTTATTTTAGTATACCTTCTGTTCTTGAAATGTATTTAATGCAATTTTATTAAGGTTGTTCTTACATTGCATTTAGTACTTAGCGAGCGCAGTCGCAAAAGTAAAGAAAGAAAGGCATACTGTTTGCACACGTTCTTAAATATACACTAAAAACCCTTCTCCGTAAATGTGGCCTGAAAGCAAGGATAGGTAAATTAAGTTGTCTGCTGTGCAATAGAAGACTTTCCTGCTCCCTCCGTCCTTTTATTGCTGGACCAGCTAGGGAAACCAATAATTAAAAATAATGATATTTGTGACGTAGATATTCGATATGTTGACAGAAGTCAACATATTATAGAGTCGTCCTCTTTATATCAAGTAAACGTGTGCCCTGCGTGCAACAGTTTATGTTTCTAGGACATAGAACAGGCAAAAAATGCTCACTATGGGCCGCCGGTGCCGCATGCATTTGCTTTAACATCTGAGACGAAGCCTCCGAGGGGGGTGCCGCCGAGCTTCTTAAATTGCTGTTTATTTCGTCAAGTCTTTGAAAACATTTAAGTAAGTCCGCGCTGTGAACTGCTTTGCCGCAGTTGAATAATATCCAAGCTATATAAAAATGCTATTCCCATCACGCAAAAGAAAAATCCTTTTGTTTGGCAAGTCGGCACTTTATTAAATAAAAACGCCTTTTGAAAGAATGACACCTTCGATCACGCACTGTAAAATTATAAAAATGCTGTTCCCATCCCGCTAAAAAAAATCCTTTTGTTTAGCATGTCCGCGCTTTCTTAAATACAAAAGCCTTTTGAAAGAATGATACATTCAATGGCGCACTGTAGAATAGTATAGCAGTACATCAAAACAACTTTCACGCAGTCGGGTAAAGTCCGCGCTGCGGGGCTCCACAAGTCCGCGCTACACCTTTAAGTAAAGTCCACGCTGTCGAGGAAGTGCGCGCTATATATTCTAAGTCATAAAACAGCCAAAAAATGCTCACTATGGGCCGCCGGTGCCGCATGCATTTGCTTTAACATCTGAGACGAAGCCTCCGAGGGGGGTGCCGCCGAGCTTCTGAAATTGCTGTTTATTTCGTCAAGTCTTTCAAAACTGTTAAGTAAGTCGCGCTGTGAACTGCTTTGACGCAGTTGGGTAATGTCCAAGCTATATAAAAATGCTATTCCCATCACGCAAAAAAAATATTTTGTTTGGCAAGTCGGCGCTTTATTAAATAAAAACGCCTTTTGAAAGAATGACACCTTCAATCACGCACTGTAAAACTATAACAACCACTGTTGTCGGAATGACAATATCAGCAAAAGCGATCACTGAAAGCAAACACGCTGTAAGACAGGAAACGAAACTGAAGGCAAGAAACATGCTGAAGGAAACTGACGTAAAAAGCGCGTGCACGCAGCCAAATCCAGCCGAGGCCGAGGAGAAGCTCGTGGCAGTTTCTTGTCCTTCATTCCCCCGAGTCAGCTAGCTATAAGTCTCCACCTGGACGCATCCTTTGGATGCGAATTCCAGGCTCGACCTAAAAAGGGGCAGAGGACCCTGCTAGTGCCAGCAAAGTGGCCTGCGCAGGGTATGGAGGAAAGGCAGTATGGATCTGAGGGAGAGCCATAGAGTTAAAAGGACGGAAGAGAATAAAGTGAAGGAACGATGCCACAGAGACACAGTAGAAGCAGACTAGGCTGTAACTTAGTGCCTTTCACGAGCTGATCAAGCAAAACACACTGGGGTTGGGAAGTAAACCTCCCTCCCCCCACACATAGGGGTATTTACCTAGTGGGGTGAGAGCTTTGAATACGCTTGACATGCTGGTGCCTCGGCGAGGGTGGAGGGCCAGCGAATAGTGATATTATCACCAGGAGAAAACAGACAGGCCGAGTGGAGCAGCAGTACATCCGCAGGTCAGGCGGCAGTGATTAACCAGGTGAGTTGCCGGCAATTGTTGAACTGCCCCACCACCTCGCTACAAGATGTATATAATGATGGGTGGGAAGGGAACGTGTGGTTCCCACCAAGCAAAATTGGATACGTTTGCCTGGCAGAAGAGCCAAGATGCCGCGGAGTGCTCCCAGGACCCACTACAGCCTCTTACCCAAACATCCACTGCTAAAGATAATCTCATTTTGCAAGACATTAGGACAGCCTTAAACAGAGTGCATGCCTCGCTTGAAACACGTATAGGCTCTGTGGCCACAGAGATCTCACTTGTCAGGGCTGATCTCAGAAATATGAGCGCTAGAGTCAACGAGGTGGAGTAGACAGTATTGGGTCTGCAGACAGACACTGAAACACTCAAACGTCAAGTCCGTGAACTTCACACCACAGGTAAGACACTTGAGGCCAAACTCGATAATGTAAGAATTATTAGTGGCCCTGAGAGGGGAGAGGGACTGGCAGCAGATCTACTCGTAGAGGACCTCGTCCTAAAGCACCTACAACCTTCTGGTCTCTCAAGATATGTTTCGGTTGAACAGGTGCACCATGACCTCTCCACCTTATGTCTTAAGGGACATTTTTTCTGTCATGCCTCACAGTGTACTCCCTTTCCAGTGTACTCCATTTCCATAACGAGTCACTCGCTCAGGGCAAGGTACCCAGCGCCTTCAAGAACGCTACGGTAGTTCCTCTTATGAACAAGCATTTGCAATGCAATAGGTCTCGCATTAATTAAGTTTGAGCTATTGGCATTGCTAAATATTGCAACACCAATTGCAACAAAAGTCTATAAATTGTAGGCCAAAAAAATGTGTGTTTATTTTTGTAGCAATGGTGGCATGCTGCGCTTTAGATGAATATGTTTAAAAGTAAAATGTGCCATACTGGGATTGCTACAATAGTTAATTGTGGATGCGTTAACAATTGATGTGGGCACTGATGGCTGGTGGTGTGTGTGCCTGGTGGAAGTGTGCACTGCCGGCTGGTGGTGTGTGTGTGTGTGTCTGGTGGAAGCGTGCACTGACGGCTGGTGGTGTGTGTGTGCCTGGTGAAAGCGTGCACTGACGGCTGGCGGTGTGTGCGCGCCTGGTGAAAGCGTGCACGGATGGCTGGTGGTGTGTGCGTGCCTGGTAAAAGCGTGCGCTGACGGCTGGTGACGTGTGCGTGCCTGGTGAAAGCGTGCACTGACGGCTGGTGGCGTGTGCGTGCCTGGTGAAAGCGTGCACTGACGGCTGGTGGCGTGTGTGTGCCTGGTGAAAGCGTGCGCTGACGGCTGGTGGCGTGTGCGTGCCTGGTGAAAGCGTGCACTGACGGCTGGTGGCGTGTGCGTGCCTGGTGAAAGCGTGCACTGCCGGCTGGTGGTGTGTGTGTGTGTCTGGTGAAAGCGTGCACTGACGGCTGGTGGTGTGTGCGCACCTGGTGAAAGCGTGCACTGGCGTCTGGTGGTGTGTGCGCACCTGGTGAAAGCGTGCACTGACGACTGATGGTGTTTGTGCCAGATGAAAGTGTGCACTGACGGCTGGTGGTGTTTGTGCCCTGTGAAAGCGTGCACTGATGACTGATGGTGTGTATGTCTGGTGAAAGTGTGCACTGAAGGTGTGGTTGTGTGCGTGTGTGGTTGTGTGCGCGTGTGGTTGTGTGCGCGTGTGTGACAGTAATGCTAAAAGCATCTCAAATTAAAGGAACACAAACATCGAGTTTGTGGAAAGAGAAAGCTCGTTGTAAGTCAAAGGGCAGCAACAAAGCATTGAAACCTCTTCAATTCAGATGGGGTGGTTCAGGGTTTTTCCCTAAAATAGCTGGGATTTTAGTTTCAGTGCATGCACGTTTTAGAGAAGCTAACGTGGAGGCTAGCCCCGTGATGAAACAGCTGTGGCATCAGCAGCTGCCTTTCGACCAGGTTTGTTTGCGATATACAGAACTGCTGCAATAGCAAAACAACGCAAGCAGTGTGGCAGACACTGGCGGGGTTAGTTTATGAAAAACCCAGCTAAGCGACGGCGGCTGTAAATAGGCGCGTTCATCCTAAGTGGAAGGGGCAAAGCCTCGCAGTCCATTTGGC
This sequence comes from Lissotriton helveticus, assembly GCF_964261635.1. NCBI lineage: Eukaryota > Metazoa > Chordata > Amphibia > Caudata > Salamandridae > Lissotriton > Lissotriton helveticus. The sequence continues at coordinate 375,024,878 of NC_136070.1, forward strand.
TCTGCTAAAAGTACTCTGTGCCTGGGGCGGTGACCGTTCCGGGTTAGCTTGGGTTCAGGTCAGGAGGCCCAGCCATGCGATAAAGGGAAGCGTTAGTCCGCCTCAGTTCTACCTAATAGTGTATTTTTTGAGTATCTCCCCAAGGTTACCCTATGTATTTAAACAATGTGTTTGTCGAATATTTGCGTGGCGGGTGGCAGATTTGTAATGTGTATATTCTTCAACACCCCCTTCTCATTTAACGGCATATGGGCAACACTGTGTAACTTCTGCCTCTGTTTGTGTTTGCCTTACAACCAAATCACAGCCGGGAAGACCCAGAACCCAGCTCAGACATTCGGTGAACTTGCGCTCTTATCTTCTCACTACAGAATACGTGTTAGATCAAGTATGCAACTACAAGAGAAAATTCAACCTAGTTTCATGTGACGAAGGTCACAAAAGTATATTTCGCAAATGTGCCTCAAAAGCACGGAATATACGAGAGATAAAGAGAGGAAAAGGGAGAAGGGTGAGGGAAAGAGAATGAAGGGTAGGGAGTGTGAGGTAGGGAGGGGAGGCAAGAGGGCAGCGAGGGAAAGAGAAGGAAGGGCCGAGAGATGGAGGGAGGGAAGAGGGAGCAAGAGAGAGAGAAGGAAGGGGCGAAAGAGGGTGGAGAGAGGGGAGGTAAGAAGGAGGGTGAGAAAGAGAGAGAGAGAGAGGGGAGGGAGGGAAGAGGAGAGAGGGAGAGAAAGAGAGAGAGAAGGAAGAGAGCGAGAGAGTGAGGGAAGGAGGGGCAGGAAGAGGGAATGGAGTGTGAGAGGGAGCAAGAGAGAGGGAGAGAAAGAAGAGAGGGGGTCTAAAAAACGACTCTCTCTCCATCAGAAAATACTTAGAAGGTCACAAAAGCGAGACCTATTGGCTATGTCAATGCTTGTTTTGTTTGCAGTGGGAAGAGGCTCAGAGGAAGCAGCAATGGATGAGCTGGGTGTTGGGGATGTAAACAAATGGGGGGGAAAGCATTTGGTTGGAAGAGTAACAGAGAAGGGGGGCAGGGATGTGTATGGGCAAGCAGCAGATGGCAAGAAGCCAGAATTGCAGAGGAGCACACAAACTGTCCCTGAGGTGAAGCCTGGCATACACCTCTACCGTGTTTTTGTCACACTCATCATCTAAAGTGAGTCTGTCGTGGGTTGAGCTGTTGAAAGGTGATGAATGCGTGACCACTTCCTGAAATAAACTGTTATCGTCTTTTGTGACAGTGTACACTGCGACAGTGCAGGAGCAGCAACAGTCGGAAGCTTTCACACTAGCAGGGTGCAACACTCATCCATCTCGCACAGATGGTTGACGCCGTTTGCGCAGGGTGGAGCGAGAGGGTGGAGGAGCAGCTCTGACACCCTACATTTTGCATACGAGTCCCCCCAGGGTTTGAAAAATGGCCTAACTCTTGCAAACCGCCTTGTATGCGGACAAAGTATGTATGTGCCTGGAACCGAGAGCCATTATCATAGAAGTATGGTCTTGTCGCTGCACAAGCTCCGCAGTAAACACGACACGCACAAAAAAACTCACAAAATCTGCCATTCTACGGTGAAAAGCCGCTGCGCACTGAAGTTTACGGGGGACGGCATGGACCATTTCACAAGAGTGTGAGCCCCTGCAGGAAGGTGCAGCGACACCATAGGCACTGTGCACGTGTCACAAACCATTCATTACAGCCGGTCAAAGAACAAGGCTGTTAATGAGGGGAAAGAAAGCGGTTCGAGTCAATGAGGGAGGTTCTGCACAGGGTGGTGTGGGGGGACTGCGTGGGAGTCCAGCATGGCCACGCTAATTAAACAAGCCATACACATGAGAAATATGCATTTAATTGATATAAATGCAAATGAAACACTGAAGAGATCACGAGGAAAGCCGGCTGGGGCCCACAGAAAGACTGCTACAGTGCAGAAGTGACAAAGAGGTACTGACACGGTGGGGAGAACGTTAAGTCCGACGAAGAGAGATTGCAGTGTGGATGGGGTGGGGGGCGGGGGAGAAGGGGAGTGAGCGAGTTGAAGTGTGAAGCAGTTCAAACAAAAGTGAAGATCTAAGGAAGGGTGGGAGGGACTTTGGCATATGGGGGGTGAGGGGATGAAGTTAAATCGAGACTACAGAGAAATGTCTCTATTATGTAGTTAGTGTCCAAATGATCATGTTCCAATGAAGTAATGCCTCTTCGGCAATTATGCATGAAGTAAAAAAAGTAAAAGTAAAAGTCCACATTTGTAAAGCGCACAATCACCCGTAAGGGTCTCTAGGCGCTGGGGGCCGTCGGGAAGATTAAGCGAGCTATTGCCCAGAGTCACATGGTGCTGGGCTAACCTGCCGCCGGAGCCGGGAATCGAACCGTGGTCCCCAGATTCCAGCGTCAGTCGCCCTGGCCGCGGCGCCACACCTCTTCTGAAGTTTGTGCAACGACGGTCTGCAGCCAGGGGAGATGTCCTCGGGGTTTGGGCTGCCAGCACAGTAGGAGAGGGGAGCAGGGGGGGGGGGGGGGGGGGGGGGGGGGGGGCGCGGGTGGGGGGCGGGGAGCAGAGCCTTTGAAGAGCGTTTTTTTTTTAGGCCAGCTTTGAATGCGAGTCACGGCCTGGCGGCCGTGAAGTGTGAAGCAGTGGGCAGGGAAGCACAGGAAGTAAGGGGAGGAGAAATGCTGCTGGCAGGCGGAAGGCTCAGGCAAGCTCGTGCACGAGGTTGATGCTCTCGGGTTGTGGTCACGTGATTTCACGTAAACTGTTGAAAATCCGCTTTTTGAGAGCCTTTTGAGAGCCTCTTGGTTTAGCGGTGGTTTAGCGGCATTAGACTCGCATATTCATTCCTGCGGAATGGAATAGGCGAGACCTAAAAAACCAGGGGCCGAACCATTGAACCCCTCAAACTATCGTCCTATATCTCTCCTCCCCTTCCTGGCTAAGATCTCGTTGCGAACCGTTAGAATGGAGCTATTTTAATCACAGCAGCAGGTACGTGATTGACAGCGGGACTAACTAATGTCTAAGAATGGGGGAAACAGGAGGTGAAGTATTGAATGTTATACACGGGGATTGTGGACATTATTAATCAGTCTGAAGTGCGAATTGCACGCAGGTAAAAAGCTAGAGGTTCATGGGAGGTGTTGAGTAATCACACGATGGAGTGTAGGTAATCGTGGGTCAGATGGTTATAAGGCGAGTAGGCTCGAATTTAGAAACATAGTGGGAGACATTAGCGCGCAGCATGGGTTTAGCACAAGAGCTCTATAAAACATATATTTTCCAGCAAGGGCAGGTGCACGTGAGGTGATACAAAGGTTTCGTTCATGCACATGGAATAAACACAGCACGGATACTGGTGTATGTTAAGAAGGAGGTGTTATGAATCTCAGTGATTATTTTGTTTTATCGAGCAGACACTTATTATTGGAACATGTAGATTGAAATGCATGAGCACAAGTTACATTTAATCAATAATATGCTTTTTTATAAATGCAAGAATATCAATCAGTTTTATAATATAGTTTTGTTTCTATTGTTAAATTACAGTGTCCCGTGACGAAGGGCGTACCCCGCCCGAAATGCATTGGGATAAAGGGATAAAAACAAAACACTTCTTGCAACGAACCCTGGCATCTGTCTTGTTTAAGCTAGAGGCCTGGATGGGCACAGTTTATACATATGAAGCATGGGAAATTGCCACAAGAAAACCCACATGTAGAACCTTGATCTGGAAAGTGGATAAAGAGGATTGAAAAACGGAGTAATTAAAATTATGGAGTAATTTGTTAAGATGGAATAAATGATGGATTAATAGTGTAAAATTGGAGCCGAGCAGGCACATTTCTGCAGTGCACTTGGTTTGGGGCGTAAACTTGCCTCATAGCTACACTTTGTTTCAAGATCTTGGAGGCCCACGAGGCCAGGTGCCTATCCAACTTTATCGAACAATCAGACTACTTAGAGCCAAATCAAGCTGGTTTTCGGCCGGCACATTCAACTGAGACAGTGATCCTCGCAGTTCTGGACACTCTCAGAGCAAATACGGACAGGGGTGTCCACCAGGCTCTGGTGCTCCTGGATCTGTCGGCCGTGTTCGACACAGTCGACCACAACATCTTTTTGAAGCGTGTCGAACAGGCAGGATTACGAGGGCCTGCACTCAATTGGATTAAATCCTTTCTCGCTGACCGAACCCAAGCAGTAAGACTTGGAACTTTCACCACCCCAAGCTCCCTTCCACATGCGGGGTCCCACCGGGCTCATCTCGGTTTCATTATTGTTTAATCTTTACCTCAGGCCCCTGCTCCACTCATTGAAAAACAGAAAGATCACCATATTTAACTACGCAGACGACCTTCAGCTCATATTTCCACTGGATTCCCCGATTCCGCTGCTGAATTCCAAGCTATCATGCTTCATATTCAGCGCTGGATGGATCTGAATAACTTGAAACTCAACACAGGCAAGACGGAATTAGTGTTGCCTGGGAAGAGCAAGATCTGCTGGGGCCCTCACTACTGGCCGACCAAACTTGGACCACCCCCTACTTCCTCCCCCTCAGTGAAAAGTCTAGGGGTCACCATCAATGCAGACCTCTCACTCAGAGGACAAGTGGGAGCAGTGGTTTCCTCCAGCTTTTTCCAACTGCGTAAAATTAGGAAAATCGCCCACTTGCTGACCCACTCAGCCCTCATACAGGAGGTGATAGCTTTGGTTCTTTTGTGTTTGGACTTCTCGAATTCGGTCTACCTCGGCATGCCTTTGTTTCTACTCAAACGCCTACAAATTATACAGAACCAGGCAGCAAGACTAATCCACAAACAGCCTAAATGGCTGTCTGCCAGACCTGGGCTGCTTAAACTCAATTGGCTACCGATGGCCCAACAGGTAGCTTTTAAGACAGGATGCTTAGCCTTTAAGGCCCTGCACTGTAAAAGCCCCAAATTCATCAGTAGCATGATCATAAAGCACGTCCCACATCGAAGTTTACGATCGGCTCACCTACACCCGTTAACCACCCCGACCATCAAACGCAAACAGCAAGGAGGGTGCCGTTTCTCTTACCTCGCCCCTAAATTCTGGAACTCCCTACCCCTGGCACTCAGGAGCTGCGACAACCTCCTGGGTTTCAGAAAATCTCTGATAACCTGGTTGTTCGAGCACGCCTATGCATAGATCGATCCGCGGCGACACTACTCATGATTAGCGCCATGAAACCCCCGGGTGACCGTGCGCTCTAGAAGGTTTTATTAACATATTAACATAACATAAATACACTATGCTCTTTCCAGATAAGGTGTGGGTGGTGGCAGAAGGAAAAGTCTGGTTCTTCTCAATCCATGAAGAAACATGGGAGTGGCTGGATGGATGGCGACCAGTAGGAGGCTCCAGTCCTAATGCGAGAGGCGACAAGTGGATAACGAAACCACTAAGGAATTATGGCCAGATGTATGAAAATATTTTGCATTCGCAAACGGTGTAATTCGCAAAATTTGTCCGTTTACGAATGCAAATTGGTCCTTCCCATTATATGAAAGAATTTGCATTCGCAAAATTGGTAATAACAAAAAATGCGATTCCTTATTTAGCAAATACCAATTGTGCAAATATCAAATTGCGAATTCGAAAATTTGCAAATCGCAGACAAATGAATAACCATTCCCAAATTGTGAATAATCCAAAATTCACAATTTTGCACATTCAAATTACCACCTATTCCAATCAGTTGGTAACTAGGTGAAAACTATTTAAACAGGCCCAGAGAGCCTTAGAATGCTTCACAATGGCAGCGCTGTATGTCATAGGGAGGAGGATGAGGATTCTTGAAGCAGCACAGAGAAGGTGGAGGAGACAAACACATATTTTTAGATTGCACCTAACCCTGTTTCAGCAGAGGAAGCAATCCATGACAAACATAGATTAGACTCTGCTACAATCTAGACCTCATAGCTGAACTTTATCCACTACTGCAGCATCATACTGGCAGGACCTATGCCATTCGACACATGCACTGTTCACTGCACCTTCTATCTTCAGGGAGATACGTAGGTGTGATAGCAACAGGAGGGGCCTCCCAAAGTGTGCTTACGCGCTTTTTCAATGCCTTCTTGGACACAATGGCCCAGAGGATACACCATTACATTAGATTCCCCACTACACCACAGGAATTGCAGCAGACCAAATTAGATTTCTACCAGATAGTCCAATTCCCCCATGTAATTGGGTGCATTGATGGTACACATGTAGCCATTTGTACCCCCTCAAGTAATGAGTACGTGTTCAGGAACAGGAAATACTTTCATTCATTGAACATCCAGGTTATATGTAATGCCTCACACATAATAACTGACATTGTGGCAAAATTACCTGGCAGTACACACAATTATTTCATATCGAGACACAGTGGTATATACACACATCTCCTTGGGAGTGGATTTGGCGATGGATACCTGCTAGGTAAATGTATGTAACACAGTCTGGTAGACTCTCTGGATATGGTGAAACAGTGTAGTGACTAATCTATTGCCTTTTACCCTGCTGTTGACAAGCGCATATGCTGTGTGCTCCTTCATACTCACCCCATACCTGAATCCTGCAACTCAAAGTGAAAGGAAATATAATGCTGTGCATAAGTCGACACAGCATGTGATATAGCGGACCTTTGGCCTACTGAAGAGTAGGTTCCCCTGCCTACACAAAAGTGGAGGTGCACTGCAGTATAGGCTGAAGATGTGTTGCAAAATAGTGGCCACTGGTGCCATGTTGCACAACCTTACGACAACCAATGGCATACCATTGGACCTGACAGATTCGGAGTCTGATAAAGAGAATGAACCGAGTCAACCTCGCAGAGCAGAAGACGGTGCAAGGGCAGCAGATGACAGACAAAGACATGCCAAAATAACACTGAACTTTCTTAAAGTGAGGGGCGCTAGAGGGTGCCAAGCAAGATGGCCGCACTGCTGTGAGGCTCTGCGTGACCGGGAATATATCCGCCAAATATCTGCTACATCCTGTGCCTTTACAGCTCTGAAAAGCTAGTGGTTCCTACCTGTGAGAGTCCTGTGCTGCCTGAGTCGCCTTGCTGCTTCGTGGGTCCGCCATTTGAGGTGCAATCAGCCCCCTACATTTTCCTCATGGCGAGGACTGAAAATGGCGACTGCTGGGCGCTGATGAGCTGTGGCGGATAGGAGCTCTCAGCTGTCTGCGTGGTCCCATCGAATGCCCTGAGGTGTATGCTAGTGACCTCCCAGCAGACGGTAGTGGCTTAGGATCAGGAGGCGTGCCTGCAGTCTTCCCGGTTTCTATCCTGCACAGCGCGGCCCGTGGTGATCGGAGGCGGCGAGACTGGGCAGATCCAGCAGACTCTCCAGTGAAGCTGCGGGGGCGTGCCTGGTGCCTCCCGGGCCTGGTGAGCGCAGCATGACTCCCCTGGTGCTGGAGGGGGCTGCGCCGGAGGTGCGGCAACAGACTGCGGTATACCCAGAGAAGAGGCCTGGCGGAGAGGAGTCCTGCGGCGGCTTAGCGGAGGCCCCAGCCCTACTGGACAACAGCGCCCGTCGGTGCTAGATGCGGTGAGTGGGTGGGCCTGCACTCGGTCTGGGCTGCGGAGGTAGAATCGGGCCCGGTGCTAGGCCGCGCCTCGCTTGCTGGGTCTGGTTTGGGGCAGCGGGCGCTGAAGAGCTTCAAGCCCATAGCAGCTGGGGAGGACATATCGGCTGGCCCATTGTGCAGTAGGCCCTTCTGCTGTAAGACGTTGCAATAGTTCAGAGCCTCGGGAGGGCAGGGGTGACAGCAGAGCCCCCCGGAACGGCCCTAGTGTTTACTGTGCCTACATTCCCCGTGGAGACTTCTCGCAGTTGTCTACCTTGTCGCACATTCCCTAATCTGAGCAGTGGATCGGTGGCCTTTGCTGAGACATTCTCTTTCTGGGTGCAGCCAAGTTGGTGCATGATTGGCAGAGCTTAGCATTGCGAAATCTGCGTGGTTACAACAGAGGCCGCCATAGCCCTAAAGCACACCCTACTGATGCCAGCTGGTAGGGGGGACTTATCTTCATGAGCAGTGTGAGGCAGGTAGCGCCGCTAAATTGCTCCACTCCCACTTGGACCACCGGGATATAGGTTCTGCTGCCATTATTTTTTGTGGGTGTCTGAATAAGAGGTGAGGCCCTGGCACTCGCTAAATCTACCTCCTCACTGCGAGACCCTGAAGGGTGTGCTCAGGTCGTGCCCTGTGTCAAGTCTGGACGACATAGCACCGCCCGACTCCTACCTTGCCCCTCTTCCTGCACTGACTGGCGTTTTGCGGTCTGGGGCCATGGGCCGACCTGATAAGACACAGCCTAAACTAACATTTGAATCTCGGCGTGCCCCTAAGACCCCACAGAAACCTGCCTCTGACTCTGAGGTGGATGCGGTATCGGATGGGCCCCCCACCCTTGAGGCTACACTGGTTGCCATGCAGCAGACCTTACAATCCATAGAAGGCGCTATGACGGCGGTCAACCACAGACTAGATCACATGTCTTCGCAGTTGGAAAAACAAAGCGTGCGCATGGGTGAGGTGGAGCAGAGGGTCTCTGCCGCAGAAGATGGTCTGTCCACAGTTACAGATAAGGCCCTGAATATGGAGAAGGTCCTCTCGCTTATACAGGTGAAGAACAAAGATTTGGAGGCGCGGTCCCGACCAATAACATCCACGTTACGGGACTGCCGGAATCCACAAAGGTGGGGAAAATGGAGACCTATATGGAACGCCTCATTAAAGACATCTTTGGCACGGAACACCTCTCCCCTATGTTCATTGTAGAGCTCGCACACCGTTCGCTGGCTGCCCGCCCAGTCCCAGGAACACCTCCTCGTCCTATAATTGCTAGGATTTTGAACTATAGAGACAGGGACACGATTTTGCGATTGGCAAAAGGGAGCCATGGAGCATCAGGGGAACTCTCTTGCCTTCTTTCCTGATTTTACTGTTGCAGTGCATGCCGCGCGCAGGGAATTCGCCACTGTGAAACAGTTTCTGCGCTCGGAGGAGGTCCCCTATGCAATGCTGTACCCTGCCCGCTTGCGTATTGGCGCAGCTTCGGTCAATACGATTTTTTCTTCACCTAAGGCTGCTATGGATTATGCAAAAAAGTTGAAGCGGAGGAGGCGGGCCTCTGCGGAAGCGACAGGAGGGGAGGAACTGGAAGAAGCTGAGTGCTGAGGGCTCTTCCTGGTGTGTAACTGTGATTACTGCCCTAGAGAGACAGCTAGACCTTTGGAACACTGTGCACAATAATATGTTGATGGTTTTCATTAGTTGCCCATCCTATCTGTAGATCTACTTCTTGTCTTATGAAGGGTAGACTGTTACAGACACAGTGGAACTGAAAATGCTATGGATGTCAGGAGTGTTATATACTGGCTGTCACTGGTGAGCCTTTAGCGACTTGACTCTTTTACTCTTTGCATACCACCTACTCCAAAACATAACAACAAAGGGGAAAAAACAAAAGTTACGGAGGGATTCATGCCTGTCTAGACCTAAGTTATACCATGATGCTAGGATCTATAAACGTCTAATGATATGGCGCCGGATGTGCCACAATACTCCCCCGGTCAACTCCTGCTACGCGGGAGGAATGCGCATCTGCGCCCCCTCTATATGGGTGTACCCCGACTTTTGTTCTCTGTTGTGGGTGATGGGGGGAGGGCTAGGTTGGGATTGAAGGTGGCTTTGGCATGGTTGGGGTGCTGAAGTGGGAGGTGGGCGGGACGGGTGAGTTGGGGGGGGGGGGGTTGTTTGTTGATTGCTACCAGGTGTACAGTTCGGATCCGAGACGTCCGTTGCGCTCTGAGAATGTATCAAACCGGTGTTATTGTCTGCTTATTAGTACACCTACCACCAGACAATGGGTAGCTCCATTAAATTTGCCACTTGGAATGTGTGTGGGCTGAACTCCCCGCGGAAGATCAGGATGGTGTTTGCAGGACTGGATAGAATGGGTGTGAAGGTGGCTTTACTTCAGGAAACACATTTGACCTCTGCCTCGGTACAGAATGTTGGCGCCCGGTGGGCTGGTGTGCGTGCTTCCTCCTCCTATTCCTCGTTTGCTAGAGGTGTACTCACATTAGTGAAGAAGGGGGTTCCCTTTAATGAAACTCAGACTGAATCGGATGACTGTGGACGATGTGTGATAATTCATGGCAGACTGGGAAGCGAGAGTGTGTTGTTAGTGAACATCTATGGGCCGAATGTGGATGATCCGGCTTTTTTCTCTGATGTGTGGTGCAGGATTCAGCGGTTTCCCCGAGCTGAAATTATTTGGGGTGGTGATTTCAATGTGTAGTTGGATGCGTTTAAGGATAGACAGGGATGAGTGGCGTCCGTCCGAAAAATGCATCTGAATTGTTGTGGGGTCTGATAGATGCTGGGCATGTGCAAGGTGTGTGGTGACTGCGTCATCCAGAGGTGCGCGAGAGTACTTGTGTGTCTTCGGGGCGCGGCTCGTGGTCCCGCATTGACTATTGGTTGATTTCAGAGGGGGTGTATCCTTGGGTCCAGAGTGTGTGTCATGCAGCCAAGACGCTCTCCGACCATTCTCCTGTGCTCCTGGAATTGGCATTGCCGGACTGTGGGGCCCGTCATTTGCCTGGCGCCTTCAATCGTCTGAATTGAAGGATCCGGTGTTCAAACACACTATAGAAGTAGCGATCGGGCATTACTTCACAGAGAATGAAGGGACAGTGGATAGCGCCGGAGTCTTGTGGGAGGCCTTTAAGGTCACCATAAGGGGGGCTTGCGTAGGTGCTCAGGCGGGTGTGCTGCGGGATATTAGACGCCTGATACGGAAACTAGCTATGGAGATTAGTGAGTTGGAGCGAGCCTTTGACGCGGACCCGTCTGCGGATAAGCTAGCTCAGACCCGAGAACTTTTTTCGGAACATAATGACACTGTAGACCAGGAATTGGGGCACTGCTCTCGGCGCCGGGTGGCACGATATTATGGGGAAGGTGGGCGGCCGAGCCGATCCCTGGCTCAGAAGCTGAGGGAGCCCCGAAGTCAGGAGCTCATACATGAGCTCATTGATGATGCAGGTGAGGCACGCCACTCAGCAGACGACCTGTGTGAGGTTGTCTTGCAGTTCTACACAGACCTCTATGCTGCCCGGGAGTCTCCTTCTGATGAGGCAACGCATGCCTACCTAGACGATGTGGCACTGGGTTGGTTGTCCAATGCGCATCGTGAATATTTGGTGCAACCGTTCGGGGAGGAAGATATGCGAGACGCTATAATGGCATTACCTACCTGCAAAGCTGCCAGACCAGATGGGCTGCCCAGTGAGTTTTATAAGACGTTTGCAACACTAGTGGCTCCCCGGCTGCTGGAGGTATTTGCGGAGGCATATGACAATGGGCATCTTCCGCCGTCACTTCGCGAGGCCTTACTGGTCACTCTACTGAAACCAGACAAACCCCCCAATCAATGCGGATCTTACAGGCCACTGTCCATCAACAACATCGACACCAACATTTTAGCAAAAATGATCCCCACCAGACTTCAGCCCCTGGTTCCTCTTCTGGTCCTGCAGGACCAGTCTGGCTTCATGATGGAGAGGTCCACTACACATAATTTACGTACCCTATTTTCCACACTGCACTATTTTGAACCTGACTTCCAGGACGTGGCTGTGTTACTAGACGCGGCTAAGGCCTTTGATTCTGTGCATTGGTCTTACATGTTCACGGTCCTGACTCGAATGGGGTTTCCCCCCTTCTTTCTTCAGTGGATTCGGGTTCTTTATAGTGGTCCTGTTGCCAGGGTTAGGGTTAATGGCAGGGTCTCCCCCCTATTTCCGATTGCAAGGGGCACCCAACAGGGTTACCCCCTATCACCGATACTCTTCTCCTTGATAATTGAGCCACTAGCGTGCAAGCTTTGCCAAAAACATTCGGCTGCGGCCTTGCGATTCCGGCAGCGCCCCTTGATCGTATCACTGTATGCGGACGATATGCTTCTGTATGTCCGGGAGCCATCCAACTATCTATCCCCGCTTCTGAGGGACTATGTCTTCCTTTGTCGCTGGCGGATAGGATCGCGGTTATTAAAATGCTGTTCCTGCATAAATTACTGTATTTTTTTATCAATGTCCCCAGCAGGCTGAGTCTGGCTTTCTTTCAGACGCTGCAGTCAGCTTTACTCACATTTATATGGGGAGACAAGCAAGTAAGATGCTGCTGGGACCTCCTAGTGCAACCATTTGACAGAGGAGGCTTTGAAGCCCCGGATATTCGCTTATATTACCTTTGTGCACAGGCGCATTTTGTGCATTACTGGCATTTCCCGCAGTGCTTTAAGCCGCATGTGGCGATTGAAACAGACGCGGTTCGTCCTATCCCGGTACAAGCTATGATCCTTTCGGGCGGGTCAGGTGGACCTCGCCAGGAAATTAACCCTACCTGGTGCACGTCTTGGGCGTGGAAGGCCCTGGCTACAAGGGTTTCACTTCCGTATCTCTATGCTCCTCTCCTGCCTTTGGCTTCCCATCCGGGAATCTCGGCTGCGAAGGAGCCCGCTGCCTTGAAGGAGGTCTCGGCTGCCGGTGTGGTTCGTATGTGTGACCTGTACACTGGAGGTCGTTTCAAAACTCCGGAGGAAGCCCAACAAGGCGTCAATCGACCATTTCTGTTCAGTTTCATGTATATCCGCGTTCGGCAGGCAGTACTGGATGTTTACCCGAAATTCCCGGAGGAACCTGTAACCCTCAGGGCCTTGCAGGTGATGCTGATGGGCACGAGTCGTAAAGGGCTCATAACTCGCCTTTACCATGCCTCACAGAGAGAAACTGAGTTTGATGACCATCCGTCACGTCAACGATGGCAAACGGCACTGGGCACCCCACTCCCAATGGAAACATGGTCGGCTTGTTGTCAACTCACAGGGCGCTTGACTGCCGATTGTAATCTTAGGATTATTCACTTTAAAGTTTCTGCATCATATATATTATACTCCACTACAGCTCCATCGGTATGGTTTACGTGAGTCTGCCAGGTGTGTGAGATGTGGAGTAGAGGATGCGGATTTCCTTCACGTGGCTTGGCTGTGTGGGAAGGTGGCTGAGTTCCTGTCTGCGGTAGCTCGCATCTTATCGGAAGTGGTACTGGAACGAGTTGAATGTACTCCTGAATTGTGCCTCCTCGGCTATGTCAATGGGCTAAAGTCCGCTAACTGCCGCCTAGTGGCGGTTGCCACTTTGCTGGCAAAGCGTGCCATGGCAAAGAGGTGGGGCGCACGTTCAGGTCCCACAGTCAAATTGTGGTTACTGACCTGTCATACTGTAGGGACCAATTGGTAGCTTACGGGGAGGAGCTGCCCGAGGCTTCCCGCCCAAAGGACTTCTGGAGCCCATTGACGACATACATGATTGCACACCCTGACCTGATTGATGGGGGGCGGCTCGACACATAGGTCGATGTGAACACTGTTCTGGATGTATCACAGATTACAGTCATACTGCATTGTAAGCTATGAGTGCCATACTGTCCTGTCAATATAATACTACTCACTGTACGCTATATCTACCGAAAGGCGCAAGCACGGACGGAACTGCCCCGTGGAGAAGGCTTTGCAGTGTTGGTACAACCTGGTAGGTGGGAAGGGGGTGGGGGGATTTGGGGGAAAGTTGGGTGTTTATTTTTGCAATTTGGCAAAGGCTGTATAGGCTATGAACTGACTAACTGTGCCATTTACTATGTACGGATTTCCAATGTACCTTGGCGGTGATATGCATATGTTTCTGTAGATGTGAGCTGTATGTTGTACTCTTAAGTTGCTAATAAAACTTAATAAAAAAATAACTTTCTTAAAGTGAGCACTGATGAGACAATGCACTTCATGACTTATTTGCTACTATGTTTTATTCCCCTTAATCTCAGGTAAACTGAATGCACACATCTGTCATCATATGCCATGTGTGTAAATCTGTAGGACAACTTAGGATTTAAAAGAAACATGCAAAACAATCTGCACTGAGCATCAGATGCAACAGGTTACATCACCTATTGGCATGCCTTCGTCACATCGCTATCTACTTTTTATGGGCACGCACAGCACTGGACCGGTCAGTGCGTACACTGGCCTCCCTTGATGAGGCCTTGGATGCCGTACCTTGCCTCGCACTCCGCCGTCTGGTCTCAGTCACAGGGGCATTGATGCGGCGGAGACTGGAGGTCTCATCACTATCCCCTTCACCCAGTATACCTGTCCCAGCTATCGTAGCAGTCTGTAACTATTGTACAGCAGTGGTCAATTGCACCAATCCCCTGGCTACAGCGGTACTGCAGTGGGCATTTCCACCTGCATGGCCCCAGTGCGTCTGGACAGGACACCTGTGGCATTGCTCTGACTGTTTATTGCCTTGGTGTAACCATCCAAAGCGGCCTAATAGGTGATTTTGTCTGCATTTGGAGGTATGCTCCCTCTGCATGGTGTTGCAGTGGTCTCTAATGGCTTCTGTCATGTCCCTTGGGTTTGCATTGACATGTTTTTTAATTGCAGGCGCTGCACCTTCACCATGGTACCCTCTAGACCAGCAAAGAGAGAGGAGCCCTCTCCTTCCTCAGCAGCACAGTGTGTTTTGCTCTGCGTCTCCTGCAATATGCGTTGTGATGCTTCAAGTGGGACTGGTCTCTTTGGTTCTGTGCCTGCCCATCTGGCCTCGACTGCAGGTCTTCCGGTCTTTGCCTTCTACCTCAAACTCCTGTAGTGGGCCAACAGTGTACCTGCGTATTCTTGGTGCAGGTGTTGTAAGCATTGTGGTGACTGTCTCTTCTTCCCCTGTCTGTTCCTGGGTCGCTGGCTCATGTGTTGCTGTGTCGTCATCCTGTGGCGCTGGGGTATGTGTGAATTTAACAGAACTCCTTCAATGAAAAAGGATTTGATCTATCAAAATATGGTGTGTTTATTGATCACTTGAATGTGGTTCTCAACTTCGCCTATGCTGCTAGAAATGAAAAGAAATTAAAAAAAATCTCAATCTTGTGTGTCTAGCTACATCTCCAATGATGCATTGCTGGGTGGTAGTCAAGAAGTGGACTGGAGTGAGAGTTTACAAAAAATATTTCTCAACTTACTAGGAGTGCATTTTGTGAGTTATGGGCCAAGTGTAGTTTACAATGCATCCTACCTTGGCTGGTGATCAGGGCAGCTGAGCTGTCGAAGTCTGTAACACCACTGATAGGCTGTAGGGTCGTCTCCACCAAGTCCTCAAGGGGCATAGGCGCAGGTTAGGTAGATGATCCCCCGCCGGTCCTCTTGGCGTCCGAAAGCCTGCTTGCCACTTATCTTTGGCACTTGACTGCAAGTCATACCAGGGCAAACGTAAATCTTCAATGGAGCATTGTGTGACCCCCTACAGTTTTGATTTTTGCTTGGATGTCCAGCCACATTTTCCTTTTCTCTGACTCTGGTACATGGAGGGATTTCTTTCCAAAGAATTGTTCATGGGTCTGGACCATTTCCTCAATTAGGACCTCTAATTCTTTTTCACTGAATTTAATTTTTATTTTACGTCCTACAGCCTCCTTTGCCTTCTACATGCTGGGTATTTGTGCCTGCCTCTGCACTCTACATGTTCTCCAGAGTGGTGTGCTTAAGCTCTCAGCCTCCTGCACAGCCTCATGAACAGCATGGGAAACCTCACTTCCTGGTTGTGAGGTCATCATGCTGCATCAGAATAGTAGAGTCACAATTTTGCGATTCTTTAATTTGCAGGGGCGGCTGCTCTCTGAAAGCAACAGTGGGACGGTGTAGTGAGGATACGGTTCTGCTTGTACACATTGCTATGTTAGCATAAGTGAGTTAGTTGCTCAAACGCCATTTTCCCCGCTTTTGCACACAACACTACATGCCTCTGTCCTCATGTAGACAAACTGCTTGCTTTCCTTCACATGAGAACGGTCTTTTTTTACATCTCTAGACTTACACTGTGACCTCAAGTCTGTACGGAGTGTTCAAGGTTAAATAACAATGTATGCTGTTGATTCAGGTTGATCGGCCCACGCTCTGGACACAACACGCACACAGCTACACATTTCTGAAACTCTGGTGCTTTTTATATTGCATTGCATGCATTTGAAGGACACCTGGAGAAACCTTTTCCATCGACAAAGAGCTGTGCTGATTTGGGATGTGATTCACTTCAACAGATTTTGGAGGTATGAGGTACCCCCTTTTAACCTAGAGATCTTCTATTATTATAATACCTAGCTCCTCCTAGCAAGGGTGTTGTGAACGTATCTAGGACCCTATTTAAATATTCCCGATGTATGCCCTTATGTGGTTATAACAAATCATACCCTTATAAAGGCATAAGAATCATATCCAAATTTAGTCATAGCCATTGCAGTCCAAATACGGCAAGGCTACTCCCATAGACTCCTAGAAAATACAACGCGTTCTTTAAACAAACCAAGCCTCCAGCAGCCCGGGAATTCCCCCTGCTTCTGTTTTGATTTGTCCAAGAACTTCTGGAGTCCTGAAAGAACTGCAAGTACTTAGTGACGTCTTATGTCCAACCTTACGTCAAACTCGGCACCTTCCAGGTATAAATATACCAGCATCTGCCTTAGCAAACACACGGTGGTTTGGAGCAGATCGGCTTCTACTTACCCGACGCCCTGCTGTAACGAGTGCCGAAGGAAGCCGACCCTCCCATTCACGCACTGAGAGAGACGCTGTCTTTTCTCCTGCCGAGAAATCCAGCTCCAGTGTTTCCAGTCACCCTTGCGGGTTACTGGGAGATCGAGTCCTGAGAAAGAGATACAAGACCTCCTTCATTCTATAACCAAGGTACAGAGCTGATTAGATCCTTAGAGAATTCTTGATTCAGATTCTTGGCAAAACTATCTTAACTAAAACTATATCTCACTTACTCCTTCCCACGTACTAGGCTTAGGTTAGGTACACCGGAGTAGGCGTATTTTAGAAACACCAGTTGAGTACGTTTAGTCAACTTTTATCATTGTATGTATTTTATCCGTTTTAAGTATCTTATGGCTCAGAAACCATATAAGTGCTTTTACAGTATTATTTCATAATACTCCATTTACTGTACGCACTTTACTTTATGACAAGTATTGCAATTGTGGCAATTCACTTCTCTTGCATGAGAAAGAAGACTGCTCAATAAATAACCACTTTTATTGAAAACGCCCGTCTCTCTATTTCTCTGCATTCCTGGTGAAACTAAGCATGCACGATTAACTGAGTGAAATAGCTGCCTATTGTTTTCGCGACTCTGGAGATATACTCCTTATTCTGGAGGGAGCAAAGTTGTCATGTTTATGCGGTTGTCAGAAACTAATCCCTTCTTGTCTATTCAGGAAAGTTAACACCTTCCTGTTTACTCGAGAAAGTTTCTAGTGACCTCTGAGCTAGCTGGCATTCACAATTAAGTCTAACATATTCAATAGAGACCTAGTCGACCTCAGTCCTAAGTCTAAACTATTGTTTATGTTATTCCAATGCGTAGTGCCTATTGGGAATATAGGAACTACACTACATGGCGCCCAACGTTTGGTAAAGCGATAATCTAACACTAGTGTAGCGAGGTGGGGAGGGAGCCGACCCATGAGGACTGGTGGGTCGCTGACATTGAATCCCCTCCTTCCCTCCAGAGAGACTGGGAGCCCTGGCAGAGAATCACAGACGCCGAAAAGGAGGAAGGAGCCTTTAATTGGGCGTTCACCGAAGACGACGAGACCACGCCCACTGATGACGTCCTGGAGTCAGGAGTGGACAAGTGCAAGGAAGTCCTCTACGCGGCGTGCAACGTCACCCCGGAGGAGGAAGGCGATCGGAGCGGGGAGATAGGAGATCGGCGTCCTGAAATCGTGTGGAGAAACTAGGAGACCTGCGAGCAGAGGAGAGAAGGCGAAGACGGCGAGAGACAGCCAGGAGGCCAACGTCCCCACGATTCGCCGTGCCACACTCCCGAGGGAGGAGTGTGGCTTCAGCAGGTACGGAGGCGTTTGTCAGCCTGGGTGGGGAAGAGAGGCGGCCCTCCTGTGTAGATACTGTAGATATTCCTTTCCTGTGTTCCCTCCTTCCCGCATCCCTTCCCTACCCTACCTACCATCCTCCCCATGACTTTACCTTCACTCCTCCTTCACGCTACCCCGTCACTATAGATAACCCCCTGGGCAATCCGTATTAAACCTCTAGACTAACGGCGGTCCCTCTTGTTGGTTCTCTTTTGGCTGGCTGACGCGGGGAGGCGAGAGAAGACTCCCGAAGACCAACAAGGGTTCCCCAAGCCGGAACAGGCTTCAGCCACCGCGATCACGGACCAATCCGAATTCGCCCGGGAAAGACTGACCTCACGCAGCTAAAAATAAAACCCAGTTTACCCAAAAAAAGTCTCCGGTCTGTTCCTGTTCCTGAACCACAACCCACGCTACAGCTAGATACTAGAGTAACTCAGTCGTGCTTTTCACACCGACCCCTTTTTCCCGTAAAAACTCCAATAGACGTCTGGAGTGGGTAAAAGGTTAATATCCGCCAGAACTTAGTAGGATGAGAATCCTAAGTATTAGTTTTTGGTTTAGTCAACGTTGAAGGATACAGTGTTCCAAAATATTGTGCACCTAATCTTTGTTTCCTTGAAACTTGCTCTGCAAAACATTCTGTCAGAAAACATGTCGGAAAGTGAAGACGAAAGGGAGAGAGCTGGAATAGCAACTCAACTTTTAGCGGAAGAAACAAGTCTTCGGCAAGATGACCCAGAGGCTATACTCATCCCAGTCAATGTAAGGAAGAGTGTAACTTACAAACTTTTAAATAATGGAGTATTATCAAGAGGTGGTACAGTCATATTTGTGGTAGAGGCCATGAATATCGGCAGACAGAGGTATTCTACTCCTGGATACACTTTCCAGCAGCACATGCTGTGACACGCGAGTTTCACTACTACAAAATAGATGAATCTCCAGAGGAATACGCCCCTTTCGAGGACGTTGAAATTCCACTAACATACCAAGAGCACCAGCTCTGGTTTAATGGCGCCCTAAAACATCAAAATCACATTACCCGGCTCGGTCCATTAGGTAGCCCAGGTGCCACATGGCCGGTTCTAGCCGGCTACACACCACATCCTGACATTGAAAAAATGTCAGACCGAGAACTTTTAGCTCAGCTAAAACAACTAATTAAAATACATAGACAAATGGTCCAATGTGTCATGCGGACTTTAACAGTCCAACCAGCAATAAGAATACCACAACACACCCCTCACCAGGGGAACACAAATAAAATTACACCACAGACTATACAATCAGTCATTGGCAAATTACCCGCAAAACGGGAACAAATTCCGTTCTGGTTAGCTTAAAAAATCACTCAAATAGAGGCAGTATTTTCTGATACTACACCTAATGAGAAACACAGAATCCTGACTATCTGTCTTCCAATGGGGATCGCACCACATGTAGAGGACTCTGACACTTGGGGCACAGTTTTTGCTTTGCTATACAGTAAAACACATGGTGTTCCGTCTATGGCGGTTATACCAGACATACTAAGACAGATTCAAAACTAATACGGTCCAGAACCTGCTTTAACTCTAGGTATGAAATTACTGAAAGACTTTAAGCAAGTCTCGGCTATACTATTAGCCAACATAAAAGGAGAAGCAGCATCTGTGGCGATCCGCCAAAAATTGAAAGAAACAGATATAGCAGAACAACCTTTTGAACTTGCCAGAATAATTGAAAAATCCTATGAAGAACTAAGTAGAGATAGTTTGGGTGGGAAACCACTAAAACCACAACTAACTGAAAATCCTGAAAAAACCTTTATCAAGAATAATCTCAATACTTCAAAAAAGAGGTGGGAGGGTAATAAATAAACCACTCCCAGAGAAAAACTGTTTCAGTCCAGAGGAAGGTCTCCTCAACGGAGAGATAGATCTCCAGAACGAGGGGGCAAGTCTTCACAAAGGGAGCCCTCTGAAAAAAGATACAACCTTAGAAATAGGGACAATTTGAGAAAACCTGACAGCTATCAAGATATTGATACACGTCCCTCTCGATCTTTTCAGACTTCCTCACAGAAATCGGAAAGAAGAGGACGGTCAGAACACAAAGAAGAGCACGTCAAGTCCAAAGACAAGGAACCTGCTCATCAAAGTAAAAAATTACAATTTCTAAAAAAGAAGGTAGCTAGTGTTAAAATAAAACATGCCGAGGATTCTGAGGACACAACTGAAAAACGGAGAATGGGCCCAGACAATGCTAGACAGCGCAGCAGAAGTGACCATAGCTCGCAAGATCCTGATGAATCTTCAGGAGACAGTGGACACGAATGAATACATTCAGGTAGAAACTGCAGACACCAGAGTTAGCGTGCCCCATAAATATACGAAATCATCATCAACAATCTTTATTTCGATCTATGTGATCATAAAAGATGTACAACAAGCAACATTACAATGATTAAAACTATTGAAGCAATTAAACAATTTAAAATCCATAACGTGAAAAAAGTGCATTTTAAAATACATTCATTTCCAGTTTTTACAGTTTAAATTCATAAAATTATTTAGGGAGAAATCAATCAAGACACAAGGGAGTCACTTATAATTCCTGCACGTACTCTCCACATTGCTACCAGAAACTTAGCCATTACAAATACAGTCGGAGATGAAAGGTCAGTTTTAAGGACTCTGTAAGCCGGGGCATAAGTTCGAAAACCCATGTTTCTTAGATGTGACTTAAGCCAGAATCTTCTAATGTTACTGTAAGCTTTGCAAAATAAAACCACATGAACATCGTTTTCTAGTTTATAATTGCACGCGGGGCAGTTGGATGAGGCCTGCTTTTCATCCCAATTTTTAGTGAGCGACCTCAAGGGAAGAGAGCCGTATCTCCATTGCAAGTAGATTTTCCTAACATGTACAGGGGACATTGCATCAAGGACGTATTCAAAACTGTAGGTGTCTTTTGTTTTGATGAATATGTCAGTTAACGAACCCTCTTGGATTGAGGTAATAGATCTCTGGAGCATAAAACCATAGTAGAGTTTGGAAAGTGCTTTCCTGGGAAGTCTTAGCGATGTTGGTTGTGGATCATGCCATAGCTCTGGGACTCCAAGGGTCATACACATATCTCTGATGTACTTGAGCCATTGTATTTTGGATACAGGTATCAATCTAAGAAGCTCTTGCAATTCGCTTCTATAATGGCTCAAGTCTTGGCTACTCCACAGGCGCCTCCAGTAGGTCAATGGTTTGAGGCTCACTTCTTCACTAATTGGGCACAATGCCAAGTCCATTCTCAGCGGGAGTAGTGGTGTGCTTACGGGAAGAGCCGTCAGCTGCCTAATAAAATTGTTCTCAGCAACCTGGATGGAATGAAGCGTTGTATGGCCCCATAATTCAGCCCCATAAATAATGCCACCTCGCGCTTGGGCCTTATAAATTTGTAATGCAGGGGCCAATGGGCGAAAGGGGGATTTTTTAGCGATTCTAGTGATTGCTCCCGCCCTCTGGATTAGTTTAGTGGTTGCTTTTGTTTTGTGCGGCAGCCAAGTTAAATTGTGATTGAGTGTTATGCCCAAATACTCAATCACATTTACTCTCTCTAGAGGTGTGTGCCCTAGACGTGGGTTTGGGCAATTTTTATGTTTGCGGCTCAGAATCATAAATTTTGTTTTTGTTGGATTTATTTCTAGACCCCTTTTATTTCAGAAGTCCAATAATCCATCCAAGATCCTTTGCAGGCCCATTGGCGTTTTTGACAACAGCAGGGTGTCATCTGCAAACATGATCGCAGGCACCCTACTGTTGTTCAATAGTGGCGCGTCGATGTTAGCAATTTTACAGAGGTGCTCTATCACCCCATTTGTAAACAAGCAAAACAGGGTCGGCGCCAATACGCACCCCTGCCTTACACCGCGTTGGACAGGGAACCTGTCTGTAAGCCTCCCTCCCTTTCCATACCTTACCCTCGCATAATTGTTAGTGTGGAGCCTGACGAGAATCTGTAGGATGTCTTCAGGGACTCCCATGTCCTCCAATACCGCCCACAGCCTGGCCCGAGGGACCAGGTCGAAGGCGGCACGGAGATCCACAAAGACTGCATACAGTGACCCCCCTTCTACATATGCAGTTTTCCAGAATAGAATGTTCCATCTCAGTATTTGGTCCACTGTAGAGACACCCTTCCTAAAACCTGCTTGAAGAGGGTTCAGAATCTCATTCTGTTCCATCCAACACTGGAGTCTATCCAGAATCAGCCTTCCGAATAACTTTTGGCTGACGTCGAGGAGGCTAATCGGACGATAGTTGGCGGGGAGCAGAGGCGAGCCCTTTTTGTATATCGGTACCACCTCTGCTCCCAGCCAAGTATCTGGTAGCCTCATTCCCTCCAAGACTGCATTAAACAGGACCATCAAATATGGAGCCCAAATCCCAGGTTCCTGCCTAAAGAGATCGCCAGGGATCCCATCTAATCCCGGGGCTTTTCCAGATGACAAGCCCGCTATGGCTACCTCCACGTCTTTCAAGGTGAAGGGGAGTGATTTACATGTGTTGTTGAAACTAGCTTCGGGTGGTTGTAGCTCCTCGGCCTCGGGGGCATATAGCCCCTGATAGTGATCTTGCCAAGCGTTGGCTGCAATATTTGGTTCGTTTGCAGATGGAAGATCTGCGCAGCCATGATTAATGACTCTCCAGAATCTACGAGAATCCCTAATAGCTAGAGACTCGGCCAGATTCTCCCAGTGGTGTATATCCCACTCCAATCTTGCGTTGCCCAGGAGTAACTTGTAGGACACCTATTCCAGGATCAGTGGCAGTTTCCAGATCCAAAGGCACAGCGGCACTTTGCTCACCTTTCAAACAGCGTTCCAAACCCACCCCTCGCCGCACCCGCTTCGCGGGTGCCGCATCGACGCAGGCTGTGGACACCAGGATTGCAGGGCATCTCCTTTGGCGGTAAGGCGGCTGTGGGCGCGAGGCATCAGCGGGGCTGCGAGCGTGCAGGGACTTCATTTCCCAGAAGTCCCTGCTAGACCGACGGAGAGCTTCCGGTCCGCTCTCCCTGCTGGCCCGCCCCCCGCCCCCCCACGAGGTGCTTAAGAGGCGTTTCTGACCTCCAACGTGCGGGACACCTATTCCAGGATCAGTGGCAGTTTCCAGATCCAAAGGCACAGCGGCACTTTGCTCACCTTTCAAACAGCGTTCCAAACCCACCCCTCGCCGCACCCGCTTCGCGGGTGCCGCATCGACGCAGGCTGTGGACACCAGGATTGCAGGGCATCTCCTTTGGCGGTAAGGCGGCTGTGGGCGCGAGGCGTCAGCGGGGCTGCGAGCGTGCAGGGACTTCATTTCCCAGAAGTCCCTGCTAGACCGACGGAGAGCTTCCGGTCCGCTCTCCCTGCTGGCCCGCCCCCCGCCCCCCCACGAGGGGCTTAAGAGGCGTTTCTGACCTCCAACGTGCGGGACACCTATTCCAGGATCAGTGGCAGTTTCCAGATCCAAATGCACAGCGGCACTTTGCTCACCTTTCAAACAGCGTTCCAAACCCACCCCTCGCCGCACCCGCTTCGCGGGTGCCGCATCGACGCAGGCTGTGGACACCAGGATTGCAGGGCATCTCCTTTGGCGGTAAGGCGGCTGTGGGCGCGAGGCGTCAGCGGGGCTGCGAGCGTGCAGGGACTTCATTTCCCAGAAGTCCCTGCTAGACCGACGGAGAGCTTCCGGTCCGCTCTCCCTGCTGGCCCGCCCCCCGCCCCCCCACAAGGTGCTTAAGAGGCGTTTCTGACCTCCAACGTGCGGGACACCTATTCCAGGATCAGTGGCAGTTTCCAGATCCAGAGGCACAGCGGCACTTTGCTCACCTTTCAAACAGCGTTCCAAACCCACCCCTCGCCGCACCCGCTTCGCGGGTGCCGCATCGACGCAGGCTGTGGACACCAGGATTGCAGGGCATCTCCTTTGGCGGTAAGGCGGCTGTGGGCGCGAGGCGTCAGCGGGGCTGCGAGCGTGCAGGGACTTCATTTCCCAGAAGTCCCTGCTAGACCGACGGAGAGCTTCCGGTCCGCTCTCCCTGCTGGCCCGCCCCCCCGCCCCCCCACGAGGTGCTTAAGAGGCGTTTCTGACCTCCAACGTGCGGGACACCTATTCCAGGATCAGTGGCAGTTTCCAGATCCAAAGGCACAGCGGCACTTTGCTCACCTTTCAAACAGCGTTCCAAACCCACCCCTCGCCGCACCCGCTTCGCGGGTGCCGCATCGACGCAGGCTGTGGACACCAGGATTGCAGGGCATCTCCTTTGGCGGTAAGGCGGCTGTGGGCGCGAGGCGTCAGCGGGGCTGCGAGCGTGCAGGGACTTCATTTCCCAGAAGTCCCTGCTAGACCGACGGAGAGCTTCCGGTCCGCTCTCCCTGCTGGCCCGCCCCACGCCCCCTATATTACAACTTCCGCCTCCCGCAGCGCGGGACGCAGCCCAGGCGAAGACAGGGCAAAGACCGGGCCGTTTGAGGCCGTTCGAGGACGGCAGAGGACGGCCACGGTCCAGACCCCCTGCATTTATTCTGTTCCATCATATGCAAGGTAGGCGTCTCAGTGATACTTACCCTACATTCCAACATAGTGTGGCCAGACTTAGGATTCATCAATTACATTCTGTGAGGCTTACCTCGCGGTTTTTGACTTATATCGTAGTCGAGTACTATGCGTCCCAAAACCAGAAGCAACACCAAAAAAGCTACAGTAGTGGCACAAGTAACCGGTCCCATAGATCTCTTCATATCCCGGGTCAATGAAACTATCGATAAGAGCATTATCCTGCTGGAGAAAAGAGTCTCCCTGGACCTTATGCAGGCTAAACGTTCCTCCCTGGGTTCTCTTGCAACTGCAAGTTCCCCCGCCAACCAGGCCATGAACAACTGCTCTCTACCACTACCCCTAAATACCGCTCCCACGCTGACTGTCCCAAACGCTGTTGATCTATCTGTGACCCAGTCAGACTCAGATATTTCATATGTCGACCTTGAGGCAACGCCAGACTTAGAAGCCTGCCAATCACCAATTGACAAACCAGAGCAGAGCGTAACTAGTCAATCCATCCTACCCGATATTGAAGCGACCTTAGAACCGACGAAAACAAGGAAAGATACCCCCATTTTCACCAAGGCTATGCCAAACACTAAGGAAAAACCTCAAGCCAAAACCAAGAATCATAACTTGATTACGCCCACTCCTAATTCCGCGGCAGGTATACCCTGTTGGGTGGAAAATATGGTAATAGACCTTAAATCAGACCTTGAGGCCACAATAGCGGCACAAATTAAACCTTTAATATCGAAGCTGGATAGACTCACCTCACTAATTAATTCGAAATGTGGCGGTTATGGCCCCGCTCAAACGCATGGGGTAAAAGAAATAATTTCTAAAAATACATCCTGTACCAAACACGCAATAGGCACATTGACTAAGCCTCATACTTTACAAGCTAGTAAGGCGTCAGTGACATGGCTCCCAACCCAAAAAGGGAGTAAACCAGATGCTCCCCCAGTCACCCCCATAGCAGTAGATCCCGCCCCCGATACACTAGCAGCACCACTGGGTCCAACCAAAACAAACAACCAACAGCCAAAAGGCACAATTGGGAACACCACCATCCCAGCAGCAACTCCCCTCTTAGAGAAATCGTATGAATCTAAGACAAAGCAGTCTCGCCCAAAAATAATTAACTTACCGCTGGAAACTTCCCCCTTCGTGGTGGTCTTAACATCTGTACCACCACTGAAGGAGGGTGCAAGAGAAACTTTCGTAGAGTTGAAGAACAAATGCGCCCAGTGGCTCCAACTTCATAAACCCTTACCTGCTTACATCAGGGGTGACATCCTCTCTGTACGTAGAGGAGAATGGGTGGGCAGAAACATGAAGACCATAGCGGGTGATGTTATTACCATCAAATTTAGGGAGATAGGGGCAGCAAATTACATCTGTAACACACCTAGCAGTGGACCTGCCACCCAAATAAATCCTCTTCCCCTGTGCTATTTTCTACCCACATCCTCCCGACAAAATTTTCCCCGCTCCACAGTCCCATTAAATAGAGGGCTCATAAACCCCGCAGAACACATAACGCACCAATGTCAGCAGCCCCCACACATTCCCCGATTCCCACAAGCTCCACAACAAACAACTTTCCAGTGGCAACCACCTCCTCAACTTCCTCAA
The DNA here is from genome assembly GCF_964261635.1 of Lissotriton helveticus. Lineage (NCBI taxonomy): Eukaryota > Metazoa > Chordata > Amphibia > Caudata > Salamandridae > Lissotriton > Lissotriton helveticus. Next base: position 375,051,108 of record NC_136070.1, read on the forward strand.
ACTCTTCATTACACTTCTCAACTACCTTCTCAACCCCCTCAATATCTATATCACACTTCCCAACAGTGGCAGCAACCCCCTCAACCGATGCAACAAATTATTCATCAATGGCAGCAGCCTTGGCAAGGTCGGCTCCCCTCCTCCAATTTACTAGGCCCTAACCAGCAAGGCAGAGAAAGGGAGGAATGGAGAGGTCAAGAACAGTGGAGAAACCGAAGTGATCCCCCACGCTGGGATGACTGGAATGGTCTTCCCCTAGCAAATAAGTACAGTGCCCTTGAGTGTGTCGACTGACTACCACAGCTAGAAGAACACTCCCCAAATAGCACCGACCTACCGGGACCCCCGGATTCCCCACCAGTCCCTTCAAACCCAGAGATTTTTAAGGAACCAAAAATAGCTAAAATCTCAAGGAACAATCCCACAATTCTAAGCCTGATCTCCTGGAACATTGCAGGATTAAGGACAAAAGTGGAGGATGGGACAATTATGTACCACGCGCACAGTCACCAAATAATATGCATACAGGAGACGTGGGCACAACAAGAACATCACTTACAGGGGTACAAGACATACTCTTCCCTGGCGAAGTCGGGCCAGATGGGTAGACCAAAGGGAGGATTATGCATCTATCTAGCCAACACCATTCAAAATATAAAAATAAAGGTCATTGAATTGGACTCTAATTTACAGATCCTTGGTCTTTTTCTGCAGAAAAAAGAGTCAACAGTTATTATTAATTTTTATAATAACCTGGACGAACCAGAGTTTTATGGAGTCCTGACCCACCTCCATGAAATATTAACCTCCCTCAGAACAAAACAAGGAGGAAGAGGCCCGACAACCATAATATGGGCAGGCGATTTTAACCTTCACGCCTGTACCCAACCAAAACAAAAGTGTTCTGGCATGGTGACAGAGGAAGGCCTTTCCCTCACTCACTTTTCGCATAACAACATGGGCAGACAAATGAACGACCTTTTATCAGAGTTGGACCTCCAAGTAGCGAACACTTTGGACCATGGAGCTAATTCACTAGCACCGACATACTTAGGAAGAGGTTATAGCACCACGGTTGATTTCATAATAATATCAGCATCCTTGCAACCAAGAGTGAAAAACTTCGAAGTCAAACCGAATCCCCAAAGCGATCATGCAATACTAAAACTGGAAGTGATAATAAACTACCAACAATGCCCTCCAATGACAATAGCCAAGGCACTGACTCAGGAAAATATAAGTATGGACAAACTAAACGGGTACTCAATAAAGTGGGGAAGGATAAATCCAGAAGAACTGACTAAAGAGCTGATAAAGTCAGTCTACCCTCAAATCAAAATCTGTTTGGACGCATCAACAGAAGACGAGGAGCTTCTTAACAACTTTGCCCAGATCATGGATAAGTTAAAGGTTTTACTTACAGCAAAACAAAAAACTGGACTACCACGACCTAAAGGCTGGTTCAACCAAGAGTGTACAAAGGCTCATACAAAGCTGAAGCTAGCCCTAAACAAAGACGAAAGGGATCAACGCTCTATAGCCACTCTCAGAAGCGATTATCACAAAAGCAGGAAAAAGAGAAAAGAGGAACTTAAGCAAGCACTCTGGAATGAACTCCATACCAGTGCACAGGAAAAAAACTCCCAAGCCTTTTGGCGAACTATAAGAACTCCCTTCTTGGTTGATGACAAGTGCCCAAAAATCGAAGTCGCAATAGACGCTGCAGAATGGGTATCACATTTTACTAGAATCTTTCAAAAACCACCCTCTGTTCAAGAGACGGAAGAGGAGAAAGAAACATTTCTACCATACCCTATAGATATAAACTTCGAAATCTCCGAGATCCTTCTGGCACTGAATTCAACCAAAAAAGGAAAAGCTCCAGGCCCAGATGGAGTTCCAGCGGACTTTTTTAAATATAAAACAGAACTCTGGGCACCAATCATAACAAGGGTGTGCACCGCAACGGCAAAAAAAGGAATCTTGGAGTCATGGACAAGGTCCATTATGGTGCCAATATTTAAGAAAGGAAATCGTCAGGACCCTGCTTGCTATCGCCCAATTTCATTGTTGGACTCATTGGGGAAAATGGCAGGCAGAGTGATCCTAGAGAGACTTCAGGATTGGGTAGAAGAGAGAGGTATACTATCTGACCTCCAATTCGGATTCAGAGAAGGCCTAGGAACCGTGGAACAAGCCCTAAATCTTTCGGTCATTTTTGGAAAATACGTACAAGCCAAAAAAGAAAAACTCTATATGACCTACGTGGACTTGTCCGCGGCTTTCGACTGCGTCTCCCATACCAAATTATGGTCCCTTTTAGCACAAATGGGGGTGGATCCGCCACTCCTGAACTTTTTAAGGGAACTTTATTCTAACCCATCCTCAAGAGTCCGATTTGGCACAAAGGGGGAACTGACAGCGTCATTTAGAGTGGAGCGTGGGGTCAGACAAGGATGTGTCCTGGCACCCTTCCTCTTCTCCCTCTACACAAACAACTTGGAGGTGGAGCTTTTGAAGGGTGCCCGAGATCTCCCGCAGGCTAAACATCGCCCGATCCCCGCTCTGCTCTACGCGGATGACGCTGTCCTCCTAGCACGAACCCCCCGTGAACTCCAAAAATCCCTCAACAGATACTCTCAGTTCATGAGAACCCTAGACCTTCACATAAATGTGAAAAAGACTTTCGTAATGATGGCCGGGGTCGGGACAAAACACCAAAAAACCATCTATCTTGACACCCAAAAAATAGACTCCACAAACGAATACTGCTATCTAGGAGTGACGATAGATAACAAGCTCTCTTGGAAAGCAGCAGTAGAAGCAAGGAAACACTGCTTTAAAAGAGCATTGGCCGCACTGGTGTCGTTCTCACAAAAACTAGGAAAACGCCCACCCATGGAACTGATGACTATATATAAAGCCAAATACCAATCTACAGCTCTATACGGAGCAGGATTATGGGGTCACACGGATGTTACTTCCCTGCAAATCGCAGAAAACAATTTTTTTAGATTCCTCTTATCAGCCCCTAAGCGAGCCTCGACCTACGCCTGCCACATAGAATTGGGCGTTCCATATATCGAAGACCTCGCGAAAATACAACCGCTACTTTTATGGCGTCGCATCTGGACTTCAGAAAAAAACGACCTTACAAAAACAATATTAGCAGATGCAATGTCCCTGGACTACGCCCTAAAAATCAAATGGCTAGCCTATATCCAGAAATTCCTAATTGATCTCGGAATAGAACAATATTATCTAAACCCCGAAAAAATTGGAGAACTTTCAAAAAACAACTTAAAAACACGAGCCTTGGACCACCTGGGAAACTTGAGATTGCAATCAGAAGCAGGGAAAGGATCCGTTCAGCACGCAATAACGGTCCAAACCACCTTTTTAATTCAGCCCTATTTAACTCTTAACATTGGCAATTTCGACCGATACCTCCTGATAAGATTTAGACTGAACATATTTCATAAACTGGTAGCCTTTCCAACCCCAAACGTCTGGGACTCGAATCCACCTCTTTGTCCCTGTGACGGGGAATCAACACAAACCACTCTTCACACCGTTTTGTTCTGTAAATTTTATCAGGAACACCGCAAAGTTTGGTTACTGACTCTTTTAAAATCTTGGGGTCTTAGACAATGTCGAGCAGCCATGCTGAGTTTGCAGCTTTTGGACACTGAAGCCACGTGCTACCACGTTCTTAATTTTTTGAAATGTATATACAGACACAGAAAAAACCTCTAAATAACAGTACTGTATAAACTACCTAATCTTTTATGTATATTGCATGTTAGTTGTAAATTCATCGTACAGTAGATTTTTTTTATTATGCACTGCTTTTATGGATCTCTAAAAAAAAAAATCCGAATAAAGTTTATTATTATTATTATTACTTGTAGGCACGCCTTTTGGATTGGATCTGCAATGCACTACCTCCCACTTTTATAGTCTTAATAAGGTCTTGTTTTGCCAGACGGCATGAACGATTGTACCAGGAATTGTTAGAGTGCCCTTGTGTTTTCGGGCGTGCCTTAGTAAAAAAAGATAGTTCAAGCTTCTGGGTCAGATGGGTATGATTTTGGAGTAAGACCTCATTTCTTTCCGTATTGGACGGTAAGCCCCCTAGTTCAAAAGCCTCCTCAAGAAGGGGGATAATCCCAGCATAGAGAGAGGTGAGCCTTTCTTCACTGGAGGCGAGAGTGTCCCATTTTATCCGCCTTCTATTGTTCTCCAAGAGGAGTCCACCTATCTGTTTCTCCTCGCCAAATACTTTCTCGCAGGGGATCATATATTCTAGCTCCAGAGTGTTATGGTCACTATCCTGTCTTGTTGATATTTTAAAATCAACCACCCACTTCCATGACTTTAACTGTACAAGGAAGTAGTCAGTTCTAGATTCCCTCCCTTGCCTATTAAAAGTACATTGTGAGGGGATGTCGGACCGAGTACGACCGTTGCAAGCCCTCAGCCCATGTGTCAGATTAAGGGTGTTAATCTGCACAGCCAGGGTTGTCCATGCTCTGGGGGGAGGTGCTTCCGTTCGAGGAACCTGCCAACTCGAATCCTCCTCAAGGGAGGGTCCATCGAGAAGACCAGGTAGAGGCTCAAAATGAGAGTTGAAGTCACCCCCAATTAAATAGGGCAAATTCTCAGGGATAGTTTCTAAAGTACGAGAGAGGAGCTCAATAACTTTGGAGGAAAACCCGTTTTTAACTGGCCTTGAATAAATATTAATGACCATCAACTTTAATTTACCTGGCCATTCAAGAACAACGGCCAATATGTCTGGCGAGTCTACTGGATATCTTGAGGCTCGACATCCTATATCCGAGGCCACCCAGGTTTCCAAGCCACCAGATGGTCTACCTTTCCCACCCCATACTGCAGGGATCGAGAATATATGGAAGCCCTGACGATGGGACTCCTCCCTTGACCAAGTCTCTTGGAACAGGCAGACGCTATTTGATTGAATTAATTCCGCCCATTGGTCTGTGTCAACTTTATTTGTCAGACCTGCGACATTCCATGAGAGAATGTTTAAAGATTGTGAGGGTTTTTGGGTGTCTGAGCACGTTGGCATAGAGATTGTATTTTCAGGGGAGTGGAGTCTAGTTGTTTCCCTCACATCTGCCCTCAGGGATTCTCTGGTGGTGTCCGATTTGTGTGGAACATCACATGGTTCTATGGCCCCAAAAGTCCCCATCTCCTGGGTACCGACTGAGGCAAACTGAATCTGGGGGTTATTACCTTCTAGATGCTTTCGAGGTGTTGAGGCCAGCTGTCAATCGACCAATTCGAGGCAGGCATAGGGATTGTACAGCGGTAGAGGTGGTGGATGGTAGACTCTTTGGGGCCAAGAGTCAACTCTTACAAATCCACCGCCTCCCGTCCTTCTTCTCGGGACAGTTTCCCATCCATGGGAGTCACTGAATATGTTTGGGCGGAAAGGGGGAATCTGTGGTTGCGTGAATGGTGTCCTTATTCTTTCTTGGTTGCCCTGCCAGTTTCCCCTGAAGTTCTGGTTGTAACCTCTGCTAGGGGGCTTGGCCATGTGATTGTTGGATGGATAAAAGAAGGATAGGGGGACCGGCTGGATGCTGCTACCTTCGTCTTCCAGCGATGGATTGCAGACAAAGGCAGCTGTTCCCGGGTCGCCAAAGCTCACCAATAGGCAATCGCCGCTGATTGTTTTAGGACTCTTACCTACCCAGGAGACCCTTCTGACCATGCGAATATCGCTGGTCATGCCTCGTGGGAGTGGTCTGTGCGTCGAAAGCCAATTGATGACCTTGTTTTTTAGAGATTCTTCAGTTTCGTACGAATCTGCTTTTAATTCTGGTGCCCCAACTAGGAGGACTGTGTACGGGGCAACCTCGGGTGGTAAATTTACAGTGACCGTTCTGGGCGCCTTTGGCTTTTTGTGGTCGTCCCTATTCAGTGTGACTTTAGAGGAAGGTGTTAGGGGGTTCATTGTTTGTGGGGTAGGAAGCGTTTTGGGCTTGTCTACATTTGGTTGCTGGCTTGTTGGAAGTGGCTGCTTAGGTAAACTGGGGGTCGATTTTGTAGGTGGATTGGGATTGGATGGTGGTTGTAGGTTGGCACACGTGTTTATGATGTTTCCGCCTGTTGTGGGTACGATCCCTGATACATTAGGTGTTGCAGAATTTTGGGTAGCTGGACTGCTATTATGTTGTGTGTCAATGATGGTTGGAGTAAGACCTAGGGCCCCTACGAAATAACATTTATGTATAGAAGGGGACAAAACTAGGAAAATAAGAGGTCTCTTTTGGGAGAACCTATCTAAAGGCTATCATATCCTGCTAGCAGAGAAAGACTGGCCACCAGAGTTTGTCAGGGAGTGCCCACATGGCGAAGAAATGATTATGCCTGCCTTCTCAAATCACATTCCAATTCATAAAAAATACACATATGCTAGAAAATGGGCAGTGGCCCAAGCCCCTGCATTATATACAAATCATGTAGGATGGGATGAGGATTCTCCTCACCATAAAATTCAGTTAAAAATCAACCTACTGCACAGAGGCAGTATCCTGTTAAGCAAGAAGCTAAAAAAAAGTCAGGGAGATCTTAGATCAACTTGAATATCAGGGGGTGATTGAAACATGCACCTCACAAATGAACAATCCTTTGTTTCCTGTCTCAAAGCCAGATGGTTCATATCTTCTAGTTTTGGACTACAGACACCTAAACTCATGCTGCAAAACATTTGCAGTACAAAACTCACACAGTGCAGCACTAATGAATAACATCGTGCACAAAAAATATAAAACAACATTAGATATTTCAAATGGCTTCTTCTGTCAAAACATTGCACCAGAAAGCAGGTATTTAACCGCTTTCTCCAGTATGGGGGCCCAACAGCAATTTTGTCATCTCCCACAGGGATTTAAGAATAGCCCAGGATTATTCTCAGCAAGGGTAACAGAGTTACTACAAATGTATGATGATGAGGCACTATCTTATGTCGATGACATCTATCTTACAGACGACGACCTGGAGACACACTTGAAAAGATTCAACACCATCATACTTGGGTTCGCAGCTGAAGGGTATAAATTCAACTTTAAAAAGTCACGAATTGCCCACCTAACTGTCCTATTTTTGGGATATGAGTTATCAAGTGAAGGCAAAAGCCTAGCAGAGAACTTCTTAGAGAAGTGTGCAGTACTCCAAGCTCCAAAAACGCTGAAAAATTAACAATCAATTCTAGGTTTCCTGAATTTCTGAAGAACATACATTCTAAATTATGCAGAGAGGGTTAAACCTCTCTACGAATTAATAAAACCTGATTTCAAACCAATTAATTGGACTCAGAAACACACAGAAATTTTACGATCATTACAAACAGACATGTTAACTAAAACAAAACTGCAAACACTAGCAAACGAACGCAACCTTGTAATCCGAGTCATCCCAGGAAGATGCGGATTCACATAAATGACCTCTAATGAGGGAGAAACGGTACCAATAGCTTATAAATCACACTTGTACACACAAGCTGAAATGAAATTCAGTTCTACTGAAAAAATTCTGACTGTGGTTCAAACTGCTGTAGCAAAAGAAAGAGCCCTAGCCCAAGGGAAGAACATATCTGTTTTAACAGCAGTATCAGCCCTTGAGTCAGTAACAAGACCACGCATTCCGAATGCTAAAGTTTTAGATCCTAAATGGATACAATGGGGAAATTCTCTTGCTGTAACAGACGTGAAACACGCATTTGATCCAAAAATGAAAAAACTAGAAGATCTGGAATACCCTCTGCCAATCGAAATTCTGCCTCTCGAACAATACACCTGTGCAATCTACACGGACAGATTTGCACAACACTACGTTGTGGATTTTTTTTTTTTACAATGCAGCATGCGCGATTGTTAAAGGTCGCTGGCGCTTAGGTAAATTCAGACCGATGGTCACTAAAACTGAATCACTCAGAAACTGTACAGCTCAGCGAGCTGAAATAAGATCTTTAAAGATGGCGCTTGAAAATGCCGATCGTGAATTCCCCACACTAATAGTGTGCAATTCGCATTACTGCGTTCAATCTTACAATAAATACTTGCAGAACTGGTTCAAAACGGCTTCAAAGATGAGACAGGTGCCACAATAGAGCATAAAAAGCTCTGGGAACAAGTAATTCTTTTAAAGAAAGAACTACAAAAGACTCACGTGATACATACACTGAGTCATCAACGTGATGGCGTTCACGTTGCAGGGAATTCATTGGCTAACAGAGCCACAGCGGTAGCTGTCAAACCAGCTTCCGAAGCCACAAAAAAGCGTTCTAAAAAACAAATAGACGGTGAAACTCTACTAGCAGTAAAAGCCTCAATGGAAGGCAACTATGCGGCGTTACCTCTAAATTATCCACTCGGAAATACATACATAATTGATGCGCACTCCGTTCCTTTTGCTCAAATCCCTGGAGTGGGGGATAGAGTAATTCCAAACACGAACCGGAGAGCTTACTTGATTCAAGAAGCACACAAGGGAATGGGTCTGCGGCACCAAGAGATCTTGAAATCTCTAATAGAATTGCAATCACCATACTGGTGGCCGGGGATGAGCGTGCAAATTCATAACTTTGCAATGAATTGTCAGGACTTCAACAGAGATCGCAGTTGTGAACCGGACCAGACACCAGCCCAGACACCTCTATTAGAAAGCATTAGGCTATCTATATGCAGACGACCAGACGGAAAAATGCGATCCCATAATTATTAAGACGAGATTCATTTAGATGAGGCCCCAGCGCTCGGCTGACGCCAAAACTGTTCTAAAAGATTTGCGAGTCTTTATCGGAACATACGCAATTGGCATGTTACATTCTGACCAGGGTCCTGCGTTCATTTCTCGAGCTTACAAGGAGGCCATGACCAGCATAGGCATTGCATTGCGGTACTCTAGTCCATTCCATCCCGAGGAAAATGCGGTAGTGGAGAGAAAAAAGCATGACATAAAGCAATCTATAACAGCGAGGGTATTAGGTTCGGGTGACGGGTGGGTCAAACATCTAATAAGTGTCCAACGTAGTCTTAATAATCTGCCAAGAAAATCTCTAGGAGGTATCACTCCCTACGAACTTTTATTTGGTACTAGAATGATCATTCATGACCTCGATTGTCAGACTTCAGTGGTGAAACAAAAAACTTTTGATATCAAAGATCGTTTGGCTGTCTTACAGGACTTAAATCAAACAAGAAGAAGTCTAAGTAACACAAAGCTAAAGCCAACGGCCACTGAAGAAAAACCACCTGTCCCAGCAAGACCTGTCTGGATTCCAAAGATTGGGGATCTGGTCAGAGAAAAGATCGCGGTGAAGAAGGAATTTGGGCCTTCTTACAGAAAAGCAGTACCTGTCTTAGCTGTCAGCGGAACAAGATCAGTAGTACTACCGCCTCTTGCTGGTAAAAAAGAGAACAGAATTTCTATTTTCATAATCTCTAGAGACAATATTTTGACTTAGCCTCTAGCACATGTATAGTCTTGTATAAATATGTGATGAAATGGTCTCGACCTTCTCTTCTGTAATAAGAGCCATTTCATAAATGTAATTTTCGCAAATCATTCAGCCAACGTACCATATATGCATTATCTGAATGTTACCCCTGCTTGAAAATCGTACAGTATAATACTCATTTTTCGTGCATATACCATTTAAAATACATTTTATGTATTTTGGGGTGGGTTGGAAAACACATGTATCGTTATATGTTTAGTATTGCTTAGTATTTAGTAATGATGGACATTATGCGTGGAGTGGGTGTTTTGAACGTATCTGGGACCCTATTTAAATATTCCCGATTTATGCCCTTATGTGGTTATAACAAATCATACCCTTATAAAGGCATAAGAATCATATCCATATGTAGTCATAGCCAATGCAGTCCAAATACGGCAAGGCTACTCCCATAGACTCCTAGAAAGAACAACGCGTTCTTTAAACAAACCAAGCCTCCAGCAGCCCGGGAATTCCCCCTGCTTCTGTTTTGATTAGTCCAAGAACTCCTGGAGTCCTGAAAGAACTGTAAGTTCTTAGTGACGTCTTATGTCCAACCTTACGTCAAACTCGGCACCTTCCAGGTATGAATATACCAGCATCTGCCTTAGCAAACACACGGTGGTTTGGAGCAGATCGGCTATCTACTTACCCGACGCCCCGCTGTAACGAGTGCCGAAGGAAGCCGACCCTCCCATTGACGCACTGAGAGAGATGCTGTCTTTTCTCCTACCGAGAAATCCAGCTCCAGTGTTTCCAGTCACCCTTGCGGGTTACTGGGAGATCGAGTCCTGAGAAAGAGATACAAGACCTCCTTCATTCTATAACCAAGGTACGGAGCTGATTAGATCCTTAGAGAATTCTTTATTCAGATTCTTGGCAAAACTATCTTAAGTAAAACTATATCTCACTTACTCCTTCCCACGTACTAGGCTTAGGTTAGGTACACCGGGGTAGTCGTATTTTAGAAACACCAGTTGAGTACGTTTAGTCAACTTTTATCATTGTATGTATTTTATCCGTTTTAAGTATCTTATGGCTCAGAAACCATATAAATGCTTTTACAGTATTATTTCATAATACTCCTTTTACTGTACGCACTTTACTTTATGACAAGTATTGCGATTGTGGCAATTCACTTCTCTTGCATGAGAAAGAAGACTGCTCAATAAATAACCACTTTTATTGAAAACGCCCGTCTCTCTATTTCTCTGCACTCCTGGTGAAACTAAGCATGCACGATTGACTGAGTGAAATAGCTGTCTATTGTTTCCGCGACTCTGGAGATATACTCCTTATTCTGGAGGGAGCAAAGTTGTCATGTTTATGCGGTTGTCAGAAACTAATCCCTTCTTGTCTATTCAGGAAAGTTAACACCTTCCTGTTTACTCGAGAAAGTTTCTAGTGACCTCTGAACTAGCTGGCATTCACAATTAAGTCTAACATATTCAATAGAGACCTAGTCGACCTCAGTCCTACGTCTAAACTATCGTTTATGTTATTCCAATGTGCAGAGCCTATTGGGAATATAGGAACTACACTACAAGGGGAGAGTGGTACACAAGACCTGATTCCACTATCATTATAATAAGATTTCTCCCTTATTTTTTATGTGATTGTAACAATGCTGATTGTATTGATTGTATGCATCTTTTTACTTATGTTAGCAAAGATACTGCATCTTAGAGCAAGTAGTTAAAATAAACATTTTAAACTATACCGTGTTTCTGATTACTCAAGTGGTGGACCTATCTATATATATAAAAACGACTGCATGTCTGTCTGTCTGTTTGTCCTTTATGCATTACTACACCATTCATCCGATTGCCATGAAACTTTGGGAAGTTGTTGAGTACACTCCCGCGAAGGTTTCTGACATCATTTTTTTTTAAATATCAGCCCCCCAGGGCCCTCATAATCTTTTGAATACTGATGTACGCACCAGACGGAAAAACAAAACATTGTGTATCCACAAGCACTCGAATAAATAAATAGAATTAAAACACCATTCATCCGATCGCCATGAAACTTTGGGAAGTTGTTGAGTACACTCCCGCGAAGGTTTCTGGCATAAACATTTTTTAAATATCGGCCCCCCAGGGCCCTAATAATCTTTCGAATACTGATGTACGCACCAGACGGAATAACAACAAATCGTGTATCCACAAGCACTCGAATAAATAAATAGAATTAAAACACCATTCATCCGATCACCATGAAACTTTGGGAAGTTGTCGAGTACACTCCCGCAAAGGTTTCTGGCATCATTTTTTTAAAAATATCGGCCACCCAGGGCACTCATAATCTTTTGAATACTGATGTACGCACAAGACGGAAAAACAAAAAATCGTGTATCCACAAGCACTCGAATAAATAAATAGAATTAAAACAACATTCATCTGATCGCCAGGAAACTTTGGGAAGTTGTTGAGTACACTCCCGCAAAGGTTTCTGGCATACTTCTTTTTTAAATATCGGCCCCCCAGGGCCCTCATAATTTTTCGAATACTGATTTACGCAACAGACGGAAAAACAAAAAATTGTGTATCCACAAGCACTCGATGTAATAAATAGAATTAATCTAGGGTTGTCTAATCCTTGGTAGCTTCGCTGTAGTACGGAGAACGAATGAGACACTGATGCTAGTCGGATTAGGGTTCTAGGCACTGAGTTGGTTTTTTGGTACAGCCCAATACACCGAGGTCCTGGTTTTCTGCGCATATTTCTGTGCATGAGCAGAATCCCAGCAACATGGCGCACCTAACATTTGGTCTTATATTTGAGATGCTTTAGTAGTGGTTATATTTGTCCACAATACCCTCAACTCCTATTTCCGGTTGACAGGAGTGACGGATTAGCCTACCTATATAAACGTGTTATATGTTTATTCAAGCTTGAGATTTAAAAAAGGGTCACATTTTTAATTACTACCCTTTTTGTGCTACAATTTATATATATTGTTTTTCTTCTCTATGTCCTTATGGGTGATATTAATATAGCTCCACATAGTCGCGCAGCGCTCCGGCGTCATCTCACGCAGTTTGGAGTGCCTGAGGATGGTATGTCAGTGAACTTTGTGGTGAGTGCAGATGCTGCATACCCCTTCGAGCTTTTCTATTCTTGGTTTACGTTTCCTGCAATAAATGCGGATGATGAAACATTTCACTCCTCCACTCCCACCGCGACACCTGTGAATTATACTCCGTATAGGGCACAAGAGATTCCAATTTCGGCATGGCAGCATCACATTTTGTTTAATGGTGCCCTCCCGACACTGCGACTCCGGTTCGATTAGGCCCTTTATCAATTCCTGGGGCCTCTTGGCCGGGTTCACACCTCATCCACGTTATCTAACTGTCCCTGTTGCCAAATTGCGTCAACTTGTTATGTATTATTTTAGGACCCTATTGTAAGTTTACCGATTCATGCCCTTATATAGTTATAAATCATCATATCCTTATATAGGCATAGAAATCATAACCATATTTAGGCATAGCTCATGCAGTCCAAATATGGCAGGGCTACTTCCACTAGTTTCGAAAATTCACAAAGATTTCTTGGAAAACTCAGCTTCAGCAGCCGGGGACTTTCCCTCGCTTGAATATTGATTTGTTCAAGAACTCATGGCGTTTTCAAAGAACTGAGACTCTTTGATGACGTTATTATATCCAACTGTACGTCAAAGTCGGCAACTTCAAGGTATAAATATGCCCACACTCGCCCAAGCAAACACACAGTGGTTTGGAGCAGTTCGACTATCTACTTGCCCGACGCGCCCTGCTATAGCAAGTGCCGAAGGAAGCCAACCCTCCAGCAGATGCACTGAGAGAGACGCTGTCTTTTCTCCTGCCGAGAAATACAGCTCCAGTGTTTCCAAGCTACCCTTGCGGGTTGTTGGGAAATCAAGTCCTGAGCCTGACCTTTTCCATTCTAAACTAAGGTACGGAGCTGATTAGACCCTTAGAGAAATCTTGGCAGATTCTTGGCAAAAGAATACTACATTTATGTTACACCTCACTTACTTCCACTCTCGTACTAAGCTTAGGTTAGGTACACCAGGGTAGGCGTATTTTAGAAGCACCAGTTGAGTACTTTTAGCCTCTGTTATTTATGTATGTATTTTTCTATGGTTTAGGAACCATACAATGCTCTTACAGTATTATTTTATTCCACTTTTTATACTGTATGCGTTATATTTTACAACCAGTTTTACGATTGTAGCAGTTCATTTCTTATGCTTGAGAAAGAAGACTGTTCAATAAATCCTTTTATTGAAAACGCCCGTCTATCTATTTCTCTGCAACTCTGGTGAAACGAAGCATGCACGATTGACTGAGTGAAATATATATCTATTGTTTCCACGACACTGAAGATCAGTTTTATCTTGGGGAAACAAAGATGTCATGTTTTTGCGGTTGTCAGAAACTAATCCCTTCTTGTGAATTCGAGAACGTTTCTAGTGACCTCTGAGCTAGGTGGCACCCACAATTAAGTCTAATATATTCGATAGAGACCTAGTCTACCTCAGTCCTACGTCTAAACTATAGGATATATTATTCCAATGCGCCGAGCCTATTGGGAATATAGGAACTACACTACAAACTATATAGCTCCATAGTTGGAGTACACGGGGCTTTAGTACAATATGTTTCACGCAACCTCCAGGTGGGGGCACCTGGGGATTCGGCGCAACCAGTTGGACCAGCTGGGATGTGTATTAGTCCCGTCATGGTTAATTCGGTAATGGGCAAGCGCCCCCAAACTAAGGACGATATACCTTATTGGCTTGCTGAGAAATTTGACGAACTGGAAGCAGTATTTCCAAATAAAACTCCTGTGGAAAACACAGGATCCTCACAATTAGTTTGCAGAAAGATTTAGTGCCAGAGGTAACAGATTGTGAAAATTGGGGACCGGAGGCAGCTGTCGAGTTGGGAATGAGGTTTGTCGGAGTGTTTGACGTAGTTGCTAATATCATCCTTGCAAATGTCAAGGGAGATACAGTTAACTTTCAGGTGTCTTAACGCTTTGCGCCTTGTCACCGATGCAGAAAACCCCGAGCGTTACCGAAAATCATTGCGGAGGCTTATAAGACCATTGGCTGCAATAGCTTGGGTGTTCTGCTTTTTGCTAAAACAGCATCACAGCCACAAACTCAGACGACGAAGTCTACTAAAGACGACCGTCGTAGTTTTCCAAAACAAAATTGGGAGAATAAAAAACAAGAGAAGCAGCAACAGAAACAAGGGTCGCGTCCTGCCTCACCGATACTAGTGTCTACTGAGTGCATATATGATTTGCGCAACTGCGCGAGAATTAGGTCTACTGATAAGATTTCAGGTTCCTGATCAACGTTCTCCTCGTTCTTCACAGGACACATCGGGCACGCAAACCGGTGGAGGAGAACGCGGCAGAGGTCAGGGTGCCCCACAAAGACGTGAGCAGCCCAGCCTAGCTGACGGTAAAGGCAGGCAGGACGACTTTCCACGTCAACGCACTCAGTTTCAGAAAAACAGGGTTGCTGCTTAACCGTATGGTATGCCACGGATAGTGAGAACAAAGCTTCGGAACTTGACATGGGCATTAACGCTGCTAGACAGCATAGCGGAGGTTACAATAGTGCGGCAAGCACTGCGTCTATATCTGAAGGCGACACATTTATCTCAGTGGAAACTGCTGACACTAGAGTGGCTCTCCCTGACAGACTATATGATATAGTACTTTTGATTGAAGGTGACATACAACGTGTAATAAAAGGGATTTTGGGGAAAATCTGACCTCTACATATGGCATTTTGTTTGCTGAGGCAGACTGGCCCCTGCCTTTTGTTTTGACCGCTCCGAGAGGGGAGGCGGTGATCCTCCCTAGTTTTTCGGACACAGTGCCGAAGGAGCAGGCACAGAACTTTGCAGAAGAGTGGGCTCTGGTGCTTGTACTGGCATTGTACCATATTCAGGTCGGATGGGATAAACTTTCGCCCAGACATGAGATTCCATTGCGGTCTATGCCACAGCCACAACCCCAATATCCCATGTGACAGGAAGCAAAAGCTCCCGTTGCGGAGATCCTTGAACAATTAGAATATCAAAGTGTGATTGAGACGTGTGTTACCCATTAATAATCTTCTTTTCACTGTAAACGAAACTGATGGGTCGTACCGCCTAGTTTTGGATTATCAGCATTTAAACTCTCATTGTCGTACATGTGCGGTACAGAACGCCCACAGTTCTGCACTCTTGGATAGTCTTGTGCGTAAAAGGTTTAAAACCACACTAGACATTTCCAATGGCTGTTTTAGTTATAACCTGTTCTCTCTTAGTAGTCAATGGACAGCGTTCACTTGTGGCGGCAAACAAAAACAATTTAAAAGATTAGCCATGGGCTATAAAAACAGCCCAGGCGTCTTTGCCGCACGTGTTGTCTCTTTGTTAGACGGCATTGACCCTGATGTGTACTCGTACGTTGATGATATTTATCTCATGGACCACGAATTATGGCTGCAACTCTTACGCGTTGACCGCATCATAGTGATGTTTGCAGACTTCGGTGACAAATTTAACTTTGCAAAATCACACATTGCAGAGTACACAGTGTTGTTCCTGGGCTATGAGCTCAACAATGAAGGTTGAGGTCTTGCACCTCACTTCCTGGAGAAATGCGCACGTTTGCGATCTCCTACAACCCTGAAAAAACTACAGTCTTTGCTGGGTTTTTTAAATTTCGGGTGTTCTTACATTCCCAATTATGCCCAGCGTATCAAGCCACTATGCCTTGATACAACCAACTTTTACCAAGTCATGCTGGCTGCCTGAACATTCAGCTATTCTGCAGTCTTTGCAGTCTGATCTTCTTGAATCTAAATTCTTACTGACATGTGACAACCACACAAACCTGGTGATAAGAATTGTGCAAGGCGCTGTGGGTTTCACATATTTGACGTTTAATGAAGGAGACACAGTACCTATTGCTTACAAGTCACACTTGTACACTTTGGCTGAAAAGTAATTTTCTACTGTCGAAAAGGTCTTAACAGCTGTACAGATGGCAATTCTGAAAGAGAGAGCGCTGTCACAAGGGAAACGCATGTTGTTTGTTACACCTTATCCTGCCCTTGAAGAAGTGACGAAAGCCAGTGTACCCAATTCTAAAGCTTTACATCATTGTTGGATACAATGGGCCACTTCGCTGACATCTCTGGATGTCCAATTTATTTTTGACCCCTCTTTGCAAACACAGGAGTTTTTACAGTAGGAGTATGTTCATCCTGCTCCTCTGTCTATGCACCCGCTTGAGGATTACCATTGTATCATTTACACTGACGATTCTGCGCAACCGGTGACAGAATCTAAGCATTCTTGTTCAGCGGCCAGCGCAATAGTGGCTGGTGCCTTTGTGAATGGAGAATTCAAGTCTGATGTTGTGCATACGCAGACATTAGGGGACTGTACCGCCCAGTTGGCAGAGCTACGTGATCTGGTGCTTGCACTGGAGTTTGATGATCCTCATGTGACTACTTTGATTGTGAGTGACTCTTACTACTGTGTTCAGTCTTTCAATGACAATTTATTCTTTCGGACTCAAAATGACTATTGTGATTCCAAAGGTAGCACAATTAAGCATAAAATACTATGGGTTCGAGTTGCAGAACTTAAAGAGTGTCAGCCTCTCATAAGTGTAATTCATACTCTTGGTCACCAGCGCGTAGGAGTACACGCTGTTGGCAACAGTATAGCTGATGAGGCAGCTAAGACAGGAGTAGCAACATACATAGCAGCAGCAGTTACAAGGTCCAAAAGTAAGATTGATGATGACATCTTGGCAGCTATTGCTGCTACAGAGAAGGGAGATAATTACCCTCAGGGTCTAAATACTCTTATCATTTAAGTCCTGATAAAGTTCCCTATGTGAGAATTAATGACGTTGGTGACAGACTGATTTCCAACGCAGAATGCAGGCTTTCCTTGTTAACAGCCGCTCACGAAGGCATGGCCTCGGCACATGCCGGCGTTTCAGCGTCTCTATCTTACAGCAGCGTTACTGGTGGCGTGGATTGTATAAACAGACTCGTGAATATGTCCTTTCTTGTGATGCATGTCAGCAGATTAAGTCTTCGACTGCTGCACGGCCGCCATAAATTCAGCTGTACATATCTAATAGACCACTTAGTTGTGTTTATTTAGATCACTGCGGTCGTTTTTCTTCTGATACTGTGTATAAGTACATCTTAGTTGCAGTGGATTCGTGCACATGTTTTTTATGGGTTTGGCCTCAAAGGAGTGCTGATGCTTTAACGGTCATCAGGGATTTGCGTGTCTTTGTGGGAATTTTTGCATGTGGCACCTTCCATTCTGACCAGGTTCCAGCGTTCCCCTCCAAGACGTACAAGGAAGAGATGGGGTCTTTGGGGGTGCAGAACAAATTTTCATCTCCATACCGGTCTGAGGGCAATTCTGTTATGGAGCGAATGAACTGTGACTTAAAGCAATCCTTGACAGCTAGAGTTTTAGGTACTGGCAGGAACTGGTTCGCCCATTTGTATAGCGTACAACGTACGCTAAATAATCTCTCTAGAAGATCTATGGGTGGGCGAACCACACACAAAATGCTCTTTGGCATAAAAATGTTTGTCCCAGACCATGATGGTCTAGACATGGCGGCGACAGCCATACCCTTTGACGTACATAATCATTCTGCTGTGTTACAGAACCTACAAGGGACTCGAGACAGTCTTGCAAAGGAACACTTGCCCTCCACATCTGGAGCTGAAGCTGCTCTACAGATTCCGGTCATTGGCTGGCTACCTCGAGTTGGTGATCTGATCCGTGAAAAGGTGGAGAACAAGAAGGAGTTTGGCCCCTCTTATCGTGCACCAGTTCCAGTGCTTGGCGTGCAGGGCACAAGAACAGTCATTTTACCACCAATTCCTGGTTGCAAGGATAACAGTGACATCTCCAATGACAATGTCAAACTACAACAAGTGGCCGATTCTTCTTAGTATGACTCCTGTGGTCCCTTGTCCAGCAATGCTAAGAAATTCTGTTTTGGTCTCGGCTAACACCAACAGGCCTGACGTTGCCATTGAGATGTCCACAGTTACTAATTAGTTATTAAATCCGCCGGCTGGCGATACACATGAAGATAATGAGTACACCTATCCCACAGATGTGTCCTTGCCTGGTGAGCAGACAATTCCAGTTGACCAGTCATGTTTTTCATTTGACTCTGACTCCATAACATCGAGTGTACCATTGAGGTTTTCTATTTTGGTTACTTGGTTAAAAGTACATTTTTTAGTTCCACCTTGGACTTACATCTGGTTGGTTCTCATCTCCATTTTTTTGTTCATGTTGATTGGATTTGTAATAGTATTTTTCCGTCTAGTTAATGGACACTACATAACTGAACGGTCAACAATTAGGTTAATTGATGGAACTTTGGCCCCACACTCCTCATCACACATCATGAAAAAGGACTGGTCTTTTGACAACATCACTGCCTGCCCTGTGTTAAATGGGATTGTATGGAATGCTGTAAAATTTCAAATTCATGGACCTACAGAGGTGGTTAATGTTCCAAATGTACTTCGTGTTTCAATGGGGGATGTTGTGAAACAAAACATACGCACCGATGATTGGGATGTCCAAGCCATTGAAGCTCTTTTGTCTGATTTGAAATATTATGCTGCTTTTGATGCTGAAGATTTATATTTAAATTCCGCAAACTATGCAGATTTGTTTTGCTACCAGCAATACGACCATCATTTTCTGCATAAGTCTAATTCATTTAGAAATATGGCTAATTACACCCAATGGGAACATTGTTCAACTCCCATAGAAGGCAGTTCCACCACCCTTTTGAGATAATTTACATATTTTACTGATGTTGATCGGTCTAATCCGAGCTCCTTTTATTTTAAATTAAATTCTAAATCGAATTCTAAAGTGAGGCTTACTCACACAAAATTACTGTATTCCAAATCCTTTATGGATCAGTTAGCTGTGGGTGGCTAAGAGCTATGGAAAGATACAATAGATCTTAAATCTGTTTGGGGTTCTAAGCCTTGGCAGGTGCAAGGCACTGAAGCTATGCACCGAGCATGCCTTATTCCGAGCTACATGTTGGCTTTGGATAGTACGATTTCACAAACAACATGTCTTGGATTGGCCACTTCAAAACACATAAATACAATCATACTAGTATGTCCCTTGAAGAATTGCACTCATTAATTTCAAACACCTCATTTAACATGTCATCCATAGACCCTGAGGGCTGGCTGTTATGGGTTCTTGTCAACAACGCTTTCTAGGTCTAGCTCCTGGCTTCACACAGGACAGACTGGATCCCCGTTTTGAAAACTCCCATTCAGTTACCACCTATTTGGTGTGGAAATTATGTCAAAATTGGCTAAAACATTCCACCCTAGCGTCTGTTAAGCATCATTTATCTTTATTAACTGACTATGTTGACTTGACTGATTTTGTTAAAGGTCCTGTATTTGGCAGATCCAAAAGATATATATATGCTATTTACAATGAAGTTTGGAAACTGTCGCAAATTAAAGCGGCTTGCCGTTTAAGAGCAATAGACCAGGCAAATTTAGAAAAAGTGCTTTCTGTCATTGATAATAGCATTAATACGCTTTCTTCCAGGATTTATACCTTGGATAACATTGTGTCATCTGTTGTGGATATTGTGCAGGATGAAGTGTCTGTTTTGTACCATGGTCAAACTCAATTGCGTTCCATAATGCAGTTTGCTTGGACTTTACAAACTTTAAAATCTGGAAAAGTGCCTTGGGACTACATGAATACTTCATCATTATTTTTACCTTTTAATTTAACAGGAAAACAACAGTTCATGTCCATGAAGGATGCAACATATTCTCTATTGCATATTGAAAAATTGGAACTGTTACCATTTTCTGTAGCCGAATCAAATTCAGCTGTTTGGCTCATCCATGGTTTAATAACATTGCCTTTTCCTCTGTTTAAATTTAGTTCATGTATGAAACACTATGCCCTGGGTAGATATGAACCACTTGGTACCGCTTTTCTCCATGAAGTCTGGTCTCTGCCTTTCTCATACAGAGGTCTGAGGGATGACAAAGAGGTTTACTTGAAGGGGGAAGATTGCACTTACACACCTGATCACTCACTCGTGTGCAAGAATATACAATTGCACGGTGCGTGTAATATGGAGGCTTTGAATTTAGCTTGCATTTTAAAGGGGAAGCCAGTGCCAGCGAGCATTCCAACATTCACACTATTAGCCAACGGTAGCTATTTACGATTAACTAATGAGGCATGCTGTGGGATGTTGGCCGCGATTCCTTACATTGTCACTCTCTCACAGCACGTTGTCTGCTGTAAAAATGTGCTTTTCCCGCCCCCGCATGGGAGGCTTGAAATCTTCATATGGCCTTCCATTACGACCCTGAAAGCAGAGTTCAACTAGTTAACAGAATAAAGGCTCTATTGTCCCAAAAAGAAGTCCCTCCTACTTCTGCTTGTGAAACATGTGTCCTTCATGTTGCTAACACACGTACTGAGGTACATGCTCTTTTGAATACAGATCTCCCACTTCATATTGGTGCATTGATCCACACTATCTTTAATGCCTCTACCACTACAGGCTTAGCCCATTTTTTTTTAAATTGTTAGTTCGGCATTGTGACCTTATTCCAAACTATATTTGGTGTGATACCAGCATTTTTTATTCTATTTTTCCCAGCATCTTTGGCGGCTTCCCTCTAATACTCGCCTTGGCTGCCGGTGTGCTGCTGTTGATTTGATTGCTCTGCAATGGCTGCACTGTCTGTGTCAAGAGACAGCCGACCCTGGCTGAGCCTGCTTCGTGATTGAATGCTTGAACACTGTGGAGTACTGCCATTGGCTACATTAAGCGTGGCATACGGATTATCCTTTAGTTTTTCATATTTTACTAGCGGTCAGCCCGAGTTCCATTGCTTGGAATGCCAATTCGAACGGGCATTAAAGCTCAGTCTCTCCAAAACGGTGTCTCCTGCCCCAGATTATGATCATCTAATGAGTCCCTTAGTGGCTCATGAGTTGGCCTGTTCTGGAATTGGGATTATGGCCTGCACGGCAGCGCACAGAGTTTTGGCAAATTGGGACATATGGGTGGATGCACACGACTTCCTGGAAAGGAGTTATCTCAAAGAAAACGCAAGTTGTCCTCTGATAGTGCTAGAGGCTCCAGCTATCGAAGAACATGTATGTTCATTCCCATTACTAAATTGGATGGCGGATCTCTTTGCTGGAGGCTGTTGCAACATACTGTACATACACGGTAATAGATTAAATTGGCAGTGGTCCAGCATGCGTTCCCTGCACTACTGAAGTTTTTTTTCTTCTCCCCATGGTGAAATTATTTTTTCACTTGCATTTTTTCTCCCTTTTAAAGACATTCTTATGTTTTTGTCCTTCTCATCCCCTTGTGATCCTTTTGACATAACTGAACTTATTTCTGTCTCATACGAACTTGAACTCTGCGTACTTATTATGTTCTCCATCTCTCCTGGAGACAGACCCTTTGAGGACACACTAGTACCTGGATTGGAAAATGCTTTACCTCCGACTAAATCCACTACGTCATCCTGCTGCCCTCCAGCATTCTCTTCCTCATTCCTAGCAGACTATCTTGCTTCTAACCAGGCCTTAAGGGCATTCTGATACTCCTCCTTCCTAGAGAGACCCGCAACAGGGACTGTGAATCGCTTGCAAAAAGACTATAGCTGTTTGGCAGTGTAGGTTTCTAACCGGTCTTCCTCAAAGATGAGATCCTCCAAAGCATTGGACGTTGGCCTACCCATTGTAGACATAACTGGCAATTACAATCAGCAACAGAACAAAATCAAACCGTATGTGGTTGCGCCTAGGCCTACACTCACTAGTAGCGTCACTAGTTATTGTATGTGGATCATAAATGCAAGTCCTGACCCTGACCCTGACCGCCAATGTTAGAAATGGGGATCTCTAGTTGGCAGCGGCTGGCGCCAAGATCCAAATAGGGATCCTTCTTCCTAAGTCAGAGTAAATGGGCTACACCCTTTGATACCCCCTGCTCAACCCTGTGGTAACGTAGCGCAAGCAGACAGGCCTATCTCAGAGGCAGTGTGTGAAGTATTTATGACCATACACAATAACGCAGGAGAGACGCTACGAACGGACACCACAAGTTGTTATAGAAAAATAGTTATCGTTATATAGACTGAACACAAGGCTAAAAGCACTCATGGAGTAACAATGCACTTAATTACAGATCCACTTCAAAAGCAATAAAGGCACTCAAAAAGCGTGTGGAACGAACTTAGTTCGAGGCCGGGGTCCACGCGACCCGGTGATGCACAATGTACCTGAGATTTAAAGGGGCACGGTCAAGGAAGCAGCGGTGATGACAGGCGGACTCGCAGCGGACACAGCTCCCAGATGTAGTGGTCCACGGCATGCACTCACGATAATCCTGGGACGGGGCTTAAAGGGGGGCACCCAGCGGCACACGCAGGTGATAACAAGATCCTCGAAGTGGTGACTTAGGGCGGGCACTCAGCGGCACAGCTCCTCAGCTGCAGCGGCTCACAATAGCAATAGTGCCAATTCTCATAGGACGGCAAATGCGGGCACTCAGCGGCACAGCTCCTCAGCTGCAGAGGCCCGCAATAGCGATAACGATGACTTTAGTAACACAGGCAAATGCGGGCTCTCAGCGGCAACAGCTTCTCAGCCCCGGCGGCCCACACTGACGATAACGATTACTTTGGTAACACAGGCAAATGCAAGCACTCAGCAGCACAGCTCCTCAGCTGCAGCAGCCCACATTAGCGATAACAATGACTTTGGTAACACAGGCAAATGCGGGGACTAAGCTGCACAGCACCTCAGCTGCAGCAGCCCACAATATCGATAACGATGACTTTGGTGACACAGGTAAATGCGGGCACTCAGCGGCACAGCTCCTCAGCTGCAGCGGCCCACAATAGCGATAACGATGACTTTCAGCCCACGTTCCCCGCAGTAGAACCAGAGGCTCTGTTATAACAGAGGCCTCACCTGCGAGTAGAATCCCCCTCAAATAGGAATCCAGGCGGCTGATGGGTGAAGTCTAATGTCGCTGAGACTTCTGCAGGAGGCAAGCTCAAATCAGGCCCTTGGGTAGTTGATTCAGCAAGATGGATGAAAGTTTCAGTCCTTTCCCTTTCGTTACACGGACCGAGGTTCGTCTTGACATCCAGAAGTAACACCCCCATGTAGGGGTTTTAGCACAGATCTTTATACCCCAAAAGTCTTTGTTCTAAAAAAGTCACAAATCACTGAACCCAGTCAGAACCAGTTTGGTGTCGTCCTGGAGCACTTTGTTTACAAGGCTGCATCCTGCCTTTCAGGAAGAGGGGGTCTGCCATCAGACGCACAGTGGGAGGTGGAGCCATCATTCCTCTTGCCAGGCACAGCCCTGCTCAGATCAAAGGGTCACCCCTCCCCGACACTCCACTGCAGATCTCTCAGTTCAGTCCAGGTCGGGCTCAGCCTGCCCTGAACCTCCAAAACCAGACAGCCAATACACATAAGAGCAGAGCACACTGGAAGGTTTAGGCAAGAAAATGACTACTTCCTAAAAGTGGTATTTTCAATCACAGAATAGAAAAACAATTGTCACTAAAAGATGAACTTTCATATTTGGAGCTAAGGCATACTAAATTCGACTTTCCTATCATGTTCCTTGGATCAATTAGGTTTATATCAATTCATACAGTCAATTTACAATAGGGAGCATTCGCGCTGTGGTACTGAATGGCAGTGGCACAGCGTCCAGAGCATCTAACACCAGCAAACACAGAGGAGACAAAATCGAACAAGAATTTGCAATGCAATAGGTCTCGCATTAGGAAAGTTTGAGCTATTGGTATTGTAAATGACAAATTTTTTATTTATGTGTAGCTTTTGAAAATAGTGAAATTAATAGCTTTATCATTTACAATGCCAATAGTTGTAACTTTCGCTAATGTGACACCTATAGCATTTGTAATGCAATATGTGTTGAATTTACGTGACTTAGATGTATTGATATTACAAATAACAATGGTTTTTATCTTTTTTAAATAATTAATACTTAAATGAAAGTTATTTTAATTTATAATGGCAATAGCTTAAACTTTTGTAAATAAATTTTGTGAAGATTATGTTCATTGTATTTTATTGTAACGAAAATCCAAGAACAGAAGTGATGTATTAACATCTTTTTGTGACAATTGTAATAAAGCTTGAAACAATGAGAGAACATATTTGAACCAGTTGTTGTTGAAAGGTTGCAAAGTTTGATGCTGTGGTGGCGCTGAGTGATGTTTTGGTGGCGACGAGTGATGCTGTAGCATTCAGTGATGGTGTGGTAGCGCATAGTGATGTTGTGGTGCCCCTGAGTGATGCTGTGGTGGTGCTGAGTGATGCTGTGGTGATGCGATAGATAGAGTGAGTGCGATAGAAAGAGTGAGGGCGATAGATAGATAGATAGATAGATAGACAGACAGACAGACAGACAGACAGACAGACAGACAGATAGATAGATAGATAGATAGATAGATAGATAGATAGATAGATAGATAGATAGATAGATAGATAGATAGATAGAGTGAGGGCGATAGATAGACAGATAGATAGAGTGAGGGCGATAGATAGAGTGAGGGCGATAGAGTGAGGGCGATAGATAGAGTGAGGGCGATAGATAGATAGAGTGAGGGCGATAGATAGATAGAGTGAGGGCGGTAGATAGATAGAGTGAGGGCAATAGATAGATACAGTGGGGACGATCGATAGATAGAGTGAGGGCGATAGATAAAGTGAATGAGATAGAATGAGGGCGATAGATAGAGTGAGGGCGATAGATAGATAGAGTGAGGGAGATAGATAGATAGAAAGACAGATAGATAGAGTGAGGGCGATAGATAGAGTGAGGGCGATAGATAGAGTGAGGGCGATAGATAGATAGAGTAAGGGCAATAGATAGATAGAGTAAGGGCGATAGATAGAGTGAGGGCGATAGATAGATAGATAGATAGATAGACAGATAGACAGATAGGGTGAGGGTGATAGATAGAGTGAGGGCGATAGATAGATAGACAGATATATAGAGTGAGGGCGATAGATAGAGTGAGGGCGATAGAGTGATGGCGATAGATAGAGTGAGGGCGATAGGTAGAGTGAGGGCGGTAGATAGATAGAGTGGGGACAACCGATAGATAGAGTGAGGGTGATAGATAGAGTGAGGGCGATAGATAGAGTGAGGGCGATAGATAGAGTGAGGGCGATAGATAGAGTGAGGGAGATAGATAGAGTGAGGGAGATAGAATGAGGGCGATAGATAGATAGAGTGAGGGCAATAGATAGATAGATAGAGTGCGGGCGATAAATAGATAGATAGATAGACAGATAGATGATAGAGTGAGGGCGATAGAGTGAGGGCGATAGATAGATAGAGTGAGGGCGATAGATAGAGTAAGGGCGATAGATAGAGTGAGGGCGATAGATAGAGTGAGGGCGATAGATAGAGTGAGGGCGATAGATAGAGTGAGGGCAATAGATAGAGTGAGGGCGATATATAGATAAAGTGAGGGCAATAGATAGAGTGAGGGCGATAGATAGATAGAGAGATAGTGAGATAGATAGATAGATAGATAGAGAGATAGTGAGATAGATAGATAGATAGATAGATAGATAGATAGATAGATAGATAGATAGATAGATAGATAGATAGATAGATAGATAGATAGATAGATAGATAGATAGATAGATAGAGTGAGGGCGATAGGTAGAGTGAGGGAGATAGAATGAGGGCGATAGATAGATAGAGTGAGGGCAATAGATAGATAGATAGAGTGCGGGCGATAAATAGATAGATAGATAGACAGATAGATGATAGAGTGAGGGCGATAGATAGAGTGAGGGCGATAGATAGAGTGAGGGCGATAGATAGAGTAAGGGCGATAGATAGAGTGAGGGCGATAGATAGAGTGAGGGCGATAGATAGAGTGAGGGCGATAGAGTGAGGGCAATAGATAGAGTGAGGGCAATAGATAGAGTGAGGGCGATATATAGATAAAGTGAGGGCGATAGATAGAGTGAGGGCGATAGATAGATAGATAGATAGATAGATAGATAGATAGATAGATAGATAGATAGATAGAGTGGGGACGATAGATAGAGTGAGGGCGATAGATAGAGTGAGGGCAATAGATAGAGTGAGGCGATAGAGTGAGGGCGATAGATAGAGTGAGGGCGATAGATAGAGAGATAGAGTGAGGGCGATAGATAGAGAGATAGAGTGAGGGCGATAGATAGAGAGATAGAGTGAGGGCGATAGATAGAGAGATAGAGTGAGGGCGATAGATAGATAGAGTGAGGGCGATAGATAGAGAGGGCGATATATAGATAGAGAGGTAGATAGATAGATAGATAGATAGATAGATAGATAGATAGATAGATAGATAGATAGATAGATAGATAGATAGATAGATAGATAGATAGATAGATAGATAGAGTGAGGGCGATAGATAGAGTGAGGGCGATAGATAAGGAGATAGAGTGAGCGCGATTGATAGAGTGAGGGCGATAGATAGAGTGAGGGCGATAGATAATTAGATAGATAGACAGACAGACAGACAGACAGACAGATAGATAGATAGATAGATAGACATTTCTTAGTTAATACACATCACATGTTTAATGATCAAACTGTAAATTGTTTGCCTGTTTGCTAAATGTATGAAATCATCCAAACTGTAAAGGGGTTGTGACTATTTGCTTATTAACTGTTGAACAAGTTACTTACCTTCGGTAATGATATATCTGTAAGAAACAGTAGTTAGTATTAGATTCCTTACCTTAGAATATCCCCAAGCATCAGACTGGATCAGGAAATTTTTTGCGTACAAGTACCCTTGCGCGGTGGTAGGCGTCGTCTGCAGCTCCGCGTCAGTCGTCGGCGTCGTGGGCGCCGTGATGACGTAGTCGGAGTACTTAGACGCCGCCTCCGCGCGCTGACGACAGTTCTTAGACACAGCTTTTCCGCGCCAGACACGCAGAGCCATGCTAAAAACCAACACTGGTGCCATTGAAACTAGGGCCCTGAAAGGGGATGACCTTAACCCTAGATATCAGTTCGCAGAACGGGGAGGGTGGGTAGGACGGTAAGGAATCTAATACTAACTACTGTTTCTTACAGATATATCGTTACCGAAGGTAAGTAACTTGTTCATCTGAAAGAAACAGGTTAGTATTAGATTCCTTACCTTAGAATAGATACCCCAGCAATACCACCCCGGTGGTGGGTCTGCAAACCAATAATCACACCAGAAAGTCCTGGAGGACGGAACGGCCAAAGAAGCCATCCCTCCGTACTTGGCTGTCCAGGCAGTAGTGTCTTGCGAACGTGAGCAGCGAGGCCCACGTAGCTGCCTGACAGATAGTAGCCGCCGCGGCCCGAATGGAATGGGCCCTCAACCCAACAGGAGGCTCCTTTTTCGCCAAGGAATAACTAGCCTTGATACACAAGACGACCCACTGAGAGATGGTCCTCTTGTGCAGCGCCCGTCCCTTCTTAGCGCCCACGTAACCAACAAAGAGTTGGTAATCCACCCGGAACTGGCGTGTGCGATCCAGATAGAACGAAATCGCACGTTTTGGGTCCAGACGGTGGAGCCGCTCTTTCTCTTCTGAGGGATGCGGTGGCGGAAAGAAGGTGGGCAAGGTGATAGACTGCCCGATATGGAAGGGCGTGACAACCTTGGGCAGGAAAGAGGGTCTAGTCCGCAACACAACCTTGTCCGGATAGACAGAAAGGAAAGGGGGTTTGGACGAAAGAGCCTGGAGCTCACTCACTCTCCTGGCAGAGGTGATGGCAACCAGGAAAGCAGTCTTCAGAGTAAGGCGGAGAGGACAGTTGTGAAGTGGCTCAAAGGGTGCGCACATCAGAAAGGTAAGGACAAGGTTCAAGTCCCACTGAGGCATCACAAACGGAACAGGAGGGAACATGTGTGTGATGCCCTTCAGAAAACGAGATACAATAGGGGACTTGAACAAAGAAGGTTGATCAGGCAGCCTTAGAAAGGCTGAAAGGGCAGAAAGGTAGACCTTGATAGTGCCCAGAGCAGAGCCTTTCTGGGCAAGAGAAAGAAGGAAGAGAAGAACCTCCGAAAGAGGGGCAGAGAGAGAATCCACAGCCTTTGCTGTGCACCATGCCACAAATTTGTTCCACCTGCAGGCGTATACCGACTTTGTGGAGGGAGGCCTGGCTGCCAGAATAATGGTACAGACTTCAGGAGGCAAGTCAAATGGCCTCAACTGTCGCCGCTCAATCTCCAAGCATGGAGTTGGAGACTGGACAGGTTCGGGTGGAGGACCGTCCCCTGCTGCTGCGACAGAAGGTCCTCCTGAAGAGGCAGACGAACCGGGGGATCGACTGACATACTGAGTAGCTCGGGATACCAGTACCTTCGTGCCCAGTCCGGAGCCACAAGGATGACTTGGGCCCGGTCGCGTTTGATCTTCTTCAGCACTCTGGGCAGAAGTGGTATAGGCGGAAAGGCGTATAACAGACCGCAACTCCACTCGCGACGAAAGGCGTCTCCGAGCGAGTGCCGCCTTGGAAATTCCAACGCGCAGAACTGATGACATTGCGCGTTCTCTTCTTTGGCGAATAGATCTAACCAAGGCTCTCCCTACTGCTGAAAGAGGCCTTGCACCACGTCCGAGTTCAGACGCCATTCGTGATCCATCATGCACCGGCGGCTGAGTTCGTCCGCCCTGGCGTTCAGAGAACCTGCTAGGTGTTGAACCACCAGGGTCACGCCCTGATGTCCCAGCCACTGCCAAAGGCGCAGTGCCTCTTGGCAGAGGGTCCACGACCCCACCCCGCCCTGATTGTTGCAGTACCACATGGCGGTGGTGTTGTCCGTGAACACCTGCACTACACTCCCCCAGACAGAGGGGAGGAATGCCTTCAGTGCTAGACGAATCGCCCGCAGCTCCAAAAGGTTGATATGGAGCCCGGACTCCACCGGAGACCAGAGGCCTCTGATCTCCGCTTCTCCCATGTGGCCTTCCCAGCCCTGGAGGGACGCGTCTGTCACTACCACGTGCTCCGGTTGGGGAGGGGAGAGGGATCTGCCGCTGACCCAATCGCGGTCCGTGAGCCACCACTGCAGCTGTCTCGCAGTGCCCTCCGAGATCAGGACATGGTCGGACAGGTTGCCCTGATGCTGGGCCCACTGAAACTTCAGGTCCCACTGCAGAGCCCACACCCACCACCTGGCGTGATGCACCAGAAGGATGCAGGAGGCCATCAGCCCCAGAAGCCGCAGCGTCAACCTGACCGAGACCCGGGATAAAGGCTGAAAGAGTGGAATCAGAGCCTGAATATCCCGGACCCGCTGTTCGGGAGGATAAACCCGAAACTGCGCCGAGTCGAGAACCGCTCCGGTAAAGAGGGGCACAGGTGTGACTGAGGCACATTGATGGAAAACCCCAGCTGGTGAGGGAGGTCTGCCGTCGTCTGGAGGTGGCTGACGACTGTCTGGGGCGAGCCCGCCTTCAACAACCAGTTGTCGAGGTAGGGGAAGACTGAAACCCCTAACCTGCGCAGATGAGCTGCGACCATCGCTATCACCTTCGTGAACACCCGTGGGGCGCTGGTAAGGCCGAAGGGGAGCATGGTAAACTGAAAGTGCTCGAGGCCAACCGTGAACCGCAGGTAGCGCCGGTGGGCCGGCAGGACGGGGATGTGGAAATAAGCGTCCTGCAAGTCCAACGCTACCATCCAGTCTCCTGGGTCCAGGGCAGCTAAAACCTGAGCCAGTGTCAGCATTTTGAACTTCTCCTTCAGGAGGAAGCCGTAGATCCAAGATAGGGCGTAGGCCCCCTTTGCCCTTCTTGGGTACCAGAAAGTAGTGGGAGTAGCAACCACACCCTACTTCTGGCTCAGGAACGCGCTCGATGGCCCCCTTGGCCAAGAGGGCCGTAACTTCCTCCTGCAGAAGTCGCAAATGATCCCCCGATACGCGGCATGGCTGGAGGGGTCGCCTCGAAGGGGAGGGAGTAGCCCCTTCGGATGATTTGCCGCACCCACCTGTCCGATGTGACAGTGCGCCAGTGGAGGAGGTGATGGCGAACCCTGCCCCCCACTGACGTCACATGGGCCTGAAAGCACAGACTAGGAGGGTTTTGAGGCAGGTGCTGCGGGGGAAGGTGTGGACTGGCCTCGCCGTTGTCCCCGACCGCCGCCACGGCGGTTTCCACGGCCGCCACTGCGTTGGATAGTAGTCTGCGGTGCCTGGCTGGCAGCACGTGTGGGGGCGCCCCTTCCTTGGCCACGAAAGGTGCAAAAGGCACCCGTTTGATGGCAGGGGCCGAGAGGCCCAAGGACCTGGCCGTAGCCCTGGAGTCCTTACAGCGCTCAAGCGCGTGGTCTGCCTTGTCGACAAAAAGGCGACGGCCATCAAACGGCATGTCCATGAGGGTATTCTGGACATCGGCCGAGAAATTGGCGGACCTCAACCAGGCGTAGCGACGAATCGCCACCGTCATTGCCATCGCCATCGCCCTGCCCAGTGAGTCGGTGGTATCCAGCCCACACCGGATGGAATACTGTGCCGCATTCCGCCCTTCCACAAGGCCCTAGCCGAGTTTAGCCCGTACCTCCATCGGGCATTCTGGTAGCACGTCCGCGACTGTGTCCCACAGGGAGTGGGTGTAGCGGCCCAAGAGGCATGCGGTATTGGAAGACCGCAGTCCCAGACTCAGGGAGGAGAATACCTTCTTGCCGTATTGCTCATACCTCTTGGATTCCCAATCGGGGGGAGCCGTCGGGAAGGCGGTCTGGGAATTTGAAGCCTGGATGACCAGGCTGTCGGGGGTGGGGTGGGTGGACAGGAAACAACGGTCACCCGGGGCCGGGCGGTGGCATCTGGCCACGTTCCTATCTACAGGCGGACCTGTAGCGGGCCTGGACCAAGTGCCCAAAAGAACGTCAGTCAAGGCTTCATTAAACGGCAGCAGAGGCTCAGCCGAGCTTGACTGCCGTTTAAGGACCCCAGTGAGGAGGTTAGTCCTCACGGCCGCGACGGGGAGCTCAAGGCCTAAGGCCTTGGCCGCCCGCGTCAACACCACATTGAAGGTTGCCCCCTCCTCCGTAGCCACGGTAGGAGGTGAGACAAAACCAGTGTCTGGTGAGGTGTCCAGACCACTGGCATCCCCAAGTCCACCTGTCCAGTCCTCCTGGGACTGACACTCCCGTGTCAGAGGGTCCTCAGACCCCTCCTAACACTCCTTATCACCCATCTCCTGATAATCAGGGTTGTCAAATGACGGGCCGGTTCATTGAAGTAAAACTCCCCAAGCGGCGTCGAGAGTAGCGTCCAGCGGCGCCGCTCCGGCGCCGGAACCGGATCGAGGGAGGCATCGGAGACGGCGCCGGAGGTGACACCTGAGGGACCGGCGCCGGTGAGGTCGTCAGGTCAACCGGCGACGACCCGGATCCAGAAGCGGATCCAGCGGGGCCCTGCGGCGCCGTGCCCGAAGGCGCCGGCGGCGTCAGGGCTGAAGCACCCGACCCGCTAGGGGCCCAGACGGGTCCGCTGGGCCCGGAGGCACCGCAGAACCCGCCGGAGGAGAGAGGGACCTCATGGCCAAGAGGAAGCGCTCGATCTCCTCCGGCGTCGCGTGCTGCCCAGGGACCGGAGGGTATGGGGCAGGTCGCGACGCCTGCGACTCCAACGGAGCGGCGTGGGCGGTGTCACCCGAAGCCGCGTCGCGCGAGCGTCGGGGGGGAGTCGGAAGAGCGATGACGTCTCTTCGACTTCTTGTGCTTACCCTGACGACTTCGAACCTGAGGAGTGATGGCGACTCCCGGAGCTATGATGGCTCTGACCCCGCAACCGGTCCCTCGACCTCCATCCGGACTGGGACGTCTCGCGGCGTGGGGTCGACTGCCGGAGCTGGAGCCGCTTGGGGGACCGCTCCCGCTTAGCTTTCGAAGTCAGGGCCCGGCAGTCGGAGCAGGTCTTGTCGTCGTGGTCAACCCCGAGACACCGGCGGTGAGGGTCGTGACCGACATCAGTCGGTCGCAGTCCTCACAGGGTTTAAAACCTGGCATCCCTACCGGCACCGTTCGGAGTCGAAGACTCGAAAAATGATCAAAAGGGATCGTAAAAAGTTTAGTCAAAAAATGACTAAGGTACCACTTTTTCCGGATCTGCGCTGCTGGCGCGGAAAAAAGAATAACTGACGGAGGCGGCGTCTAAGTACTCCGACGACGTCATCACGGCGCCCACGACGCCGCCGACGAACACGGAGCCGCCGCCGACGCCTACCGACGCGCAAGGGTACTGCTACGCAAAAAAATTCCGGATCCAGTCTGACGCCTGAGGATATTCTAAGGTAAGGAATCTAATACCAACCTGTTTCTTTCAGATAGGCTTATTTGATAAGCGCCTAAAGTTATGCCAAATGCTGTGTTTGCTTATGCAAAGACCGGACGGCTTATAGCACAGTAAAAAGAGAGGGAGGAGAGCAGTACTAGTGGTCAAATTGCCAAGTAAATTACAATTTTTAAAAAGGGATGATTGCGCTTTTGATCTAAATTTGTGCCTTTGAGGCGCATAATTGGCAATAGAGAAACACAGCGCTGGCAGAAGATTGATGACGGAAAAAATATGGGGCATTCCCACTTTTTCATTACATTTCTTTTTTTGCAACAACTTAAGCACTGCCCCCAACTCTTCCCACATAAGGCATACTGCAACCACACAGCTCTTACAACTAATCATAGAGGGGCATCTGTAACCCATCAGAACAGCTTAAATTCTATTATGTGAAGCTAGTAGCAGGTGCAAGCTATTATACAAATGCTAGTTAAGAAGACATGAAGCCCACCCACGGGGGCAATTAGCTTACTTTACATTACACACACTCACGTTTCAGGCTCCATCACACATACTGGAGTGCGCTCCTATGGAGAGGCGTGGGGTTCCCAGCGCTACACCCCCTCTGAAAAGACATTCAGGCACTAAATGCTGTCTATTTTACTTCTTTTCATTAGGTACGCCTAGCT
Organism: Lissotriton helveticus; assembly: GCF_964261635.1. Taxonomy (NCBI): domain Eukaryota; kingdom Metazoa; phylum Chordata; class Amphibia; order Caudata; family Salamandridae; genus Lissotriton; species Lissotriton helveticus. Next base: position 375,084,751 of record NC_136070.1, read on the forward strand.
TGAGTAGAATGCGGGCGGGCGGTGGGCCTGTGCCAGGGCCCAGGCCACCCCGCGGATAGTTAACATTCCGCAGGAGTTTTCACACAGAACAAAGGGAAAGACAAATGCAGCTTACATTGTTAACAAGGCAGGGTCCCTGCCTTGCATGTTGGGCAAATCCCAATGTAATCAGAGGCCAGCAGGGAGGTAGGAGAGGGTGAGAGGGCGGAAGGTGGAATGGTGGTGTAAACTCAAAGGGGAGGAAGGCGCAATCTCGGGAAGAGACAATGGAGTGATGGAGAGGGACGGGGGGGAGATGAGGGGCATGTGAAGGACATATAATGGAGCGGCATTGGCGATATGAAAGCAGGTAGAACGAGAGCGAAAGACGAGGGGCGAAAGGGAAGGAGAAAAAATGACATGCTCGAAATGAGGGAAAAGAAGACACCGAAGGGTGGAAGGGGACCCAAAAAATGTCAAAAATTAGGAGAGAAAAGACAGAAGAGGAAGCTGTAACAGCATTGCTATTTTGACAGCCTGGCACGAATCTCATCAGTTTTTTTATTTTTTCTATAGTAAAATGATCAGAAACATGGCTAATTATGTCGAGTTGGACATTATAATGAAGAGGATGATTACGATTGGCTCCAACTCAATCTCAGTGAGGCCACTAGATCAACCAAACCTCACTGAAGGCGCTCCGCCTTCGAACAAGAACTACCCATATCAACCAACGGGTTTCTTGAGGAGGTACTTACATGTGTGCGCCTCAATAATTTTACCTTAGTTATGAGCATCAAATAAACAATGCAGACTTAAAGAGCAGCAGAAGTAGTGAGTGGCAATGCGCGCAGACCTTGCAATAAATATGATCCTGGCAAATATGCACACATACGTGCGCCAACAGATGCAAGTGATGTTCACAAACGAAAGAGGTAATGTAAGTATTCAGGGTAAATTAGTAGATAGTCAAGAGTTCAGTTTGTACATCCGAGGCTCAACCCTAAATGGTTATGTTTCCAGGAAACGGCATTCCTTGTGCGGCTGAAGAACCTGATACGGCCTCGCAGGCACACTGCGGCTCATGGAGAGACATGGCGAGGAGGGTGAGAGATCAAAAAACCCAGAGCTGCCTCTGACACCAAAAGGCGAAGAGGGTGTGAGAGCATAGGTCTCTGTACAATATACAGAGGGTTGGAGATTAGAACTCATTGAGAGTCATGAAGAGCATGTGAGATCAGAGCTCAGAGACAAGAAAAGAGTGTGAGACCAGAGCTCGTGTACTGCTTGCATGCACGGAGGAGGGTGGGGGAGCTGCTCCCTTTGAAGTCTGAGGCAGAGGCTCAGACAAATGGTGTGGGAACCGGGCACCTTCAGTGAGGAGGCGTAAAGCTTCTCTAAGAAAGGTTTTTGTTATTTCTCCTTACAGGAAGAAATTATCTCGAAGTAGAGCAGTATTTTCAGCAACCTTCCCGTTCCCAAAATGCAACTGGCATCAAAGTCTAATGAAATCCTGTTTGCGGACACTGGACCCGGTCCAATAAACAAGTTCTGGCATTGCACGGAGGGGGGTGGGGGAGCCGTTCCCTTTGAAGTGTGATGCCGAGGCTCAGACAAATGGTAATGGTGTGCGATGTGCGACGTGGCTGGCGTTGTGCACGCGCCTGGCTCACATGAACTGTACCCGATCCGCAGCAGTTTGGGTAGACTTTTGAAAGCCTCACTATAATCTCAACACAAACAAGCATTGCTAAAGCAATGCTGTAGGTCGAGACCTAAACATGGAAGGGAGACCCACGCCAATGGTGCCAGGTATAACAATGCTTGTATATATTTTTGAGTATTGTCAACAAGGATAGAATCCTAGACTTACTAAGTCATTTTTTAGATTTAAATGCTTTTTGACTCAGTGGTTATTTATCAAATTGAAAACATTTTAGTAAAGGGTGACTCAACACTTTTGATTAATTTAAATTGTGATACATTTTAAATTGATGCCATAAACTTAAAAAACAATGGGTGTTATGAAATTACAGTTATCTTGTTATTTTGTCATTTAACTTCACCTATCAATTCAAATTTAGAAATTAGAATATAGCAATACAATAATTGTTGGATACAGAAAGATGTCTTTACTTTTGCTGCAGATCATTGAAAATTACACGGCTGTTGAGAAGGCAAACTGAAACACATTCTACATTGGAAAATCTTTACTTTACTTTCAGATGAAAAAATCCTCTATCAACATCAAAGTATTTTTCCAGGAACCCATAAAATACAAACAAGAACTGCTAGAGAATATTTATGACAAGCAGCAACAACATTTAATTTACTGCAGTGGCGCCTGGGGGAATTTACATATCTGAAGTATATCACTCACCAAACTAATATGCTTGCTGTAGGAAGTGTAGAGGTGAGAAGTCATCATCTCCACCGTGGTTAGTTTCTGTGTGTGAAGTAGCGAATTAAGCCTGTCCACAATACTTATATCCAATTCACAATATACAGGACTTAAATTAATGTGCAGTTCTGATTTCTGAGGAATAGCACTCAATCTCCCTTGGCTTCCCTAAAATGGTAGGCAGAGTTTAAAAAAACATTTATCGTAGGTGTGACGTGAAAAGAACCAAGACACTTACAAATATATAAGATAACATTTTTGTTAGCCTTACCTGAGGTCCTTTGGTATCTGTATATTTATAATGTAGATGAATGCAGGAGGAAACGTTTGAATCAATTCCTTTCGTGTTAGCAAATTTTAAAAGCTTAAAAAAGCAAACAAATGATTAATTACTCAATAAGCAACCAGATGCTGTCTTACTATATTCTTGAAGGCATTTTTAAACTTTATACCTTAATTATATTTCAAGAAGCAAAGAAAAATAGTCTTTAGACAGTCTCAGCCATCCGAGCACTGATAGTAAATAGGAAGGCAACACAGAATCTGAAGCTGGGACACTTTAATCACCCAAAAATAATGTTAGGAAATGTTTTTTTTTCAATTGATACTATACTCTGTAATGATTTTCTCTGTTTTCCTGAAATAGTTACTCTCTAGAAAAGGGAATCTTAAAATTCATGAACGAAACGTTTTCAAAAAGACATACTGAAAAACAATTTTTCAAACTTGCTGGCTTTGCATCTGTATCTAGGCAGTAAAGTTTGGCAAAGAACAATTAGCTGTCGATCAAGTTTCATGCAAAGAAAACTTGTGCACTAGCCACAAAAAGCCATCCAACCTTAAGGTATTCATCCAATTATGATATGTGGTTGCTCAGAACTCTCATGAATGCAATAAATACATTAACCACATTCTCCTCAGAATGGTGAGGCAGGAGAATGAAAGCAGCCAATGCACAGACTGATTTAAACAGAACTACTACCACTTCAGGCAAAAACGTCGCTTTCACACTCAAAGTCACTTTGCCCTTTGCAAAAAACAACTCCGTGCTACTGGAGAAGTTTTGAAAATAGTATCCTAGATTGTTAGGTTAGACATGCTACTGCAAGAACAAGAAGAAACCTGTTTCAATACTGTGCCATTAGTCACTTTATAAGAAACTCGTTTGGTAGGAGGAGAATTAAAGAGACTGACCAGAAGAGTAATGAAAGGAACATTATCCAACTTGTCAGACATATTATACAGGGTGTTTTCTTAGTGGTGGACGGTAAAATGAGATTCTTTTTAACGAGACAAAGTCTTAGCTATTTAGTTTCAGACTATGTAATGTGAACACTGTTTTAATCACGCTCACAAAATTCAGAAAAAACGACTGAGATTCAACCAGGTGGTGACATAGGGAAGGTATGCAATCCAATACAAGTTATTCAGACATAAAATCTGATTATGTGTAGCGGCTCAAAAAGGTCATACATCTGGGGCCCTTAACATGATGGAGACAACCTGTGCAGGAGTACTTCTTCCATTTTGGCATGTTATTGTGAGGACGTTACGCTGTTTTGAATTGTGATGAAATGGCAGTCATACTACTTGACTTAAGTGATTCATGCACAACTGCTTCACCTTGCATGATACAGTACAAAGCAAAATGCATTGTGAATGAAGACTACCATAAAAACTTCCTTCTAGCAGGGGTAGCATGTTGGTGTGCATGCATTTAAATACTAACGCTTGTGTGCCAAAATCAGAACACCTGGGTACAAAGACTGTTGGATTAAAATGTGTTTTTTTTATTTCTTTTCCTCAAAATTATGTTTTAATAAGCAAGACACTTGTTAACATTTTAATACACACAATTAAAACCCATATTTTCACTGCTCCAGGCAACACCGGGTCCTATTCCGAAATGTAAATGCAAGAGTCTAAATTTACTATAACATCTAGGTGTAAATCTACACTTTTTTTGGGTACTCATCATTTCAGAGTAGATTTACACCTATGTGTAGACATGAAAACAGAAGTGGAGACAGCCGAGAAAGAATTTACAAGTGTAAAGTTACTACTAGTAATTTTTCACAAGTAGGTGAAGATCTCTACTACTTGGATTGAGATCTCCATATGGAAAATATAGGCAAAAATAATAAACCTTATTAGTCATCCAAATAATATTACAAATATTTTAAGGTAAAACAAGATTATAAACCAAATTAAAATAGTTAATATTAACTTAGTACTAATAAAATAAAATGTTATATGTTAAACACAATTACAAACAATCTCACCTTCCCTGGCATTTTAATATTTAATTAATATTTAGTAAATGTAAGTAACAGTTAAAATAATATATTTCAATTTAATTGCAAAATAACATTTTACCACTAAAGGCATATGTACACTCATTTATCTGAGAAGTCATAATAATTTTAGTATTATAACATATTCTATGGGGTGTTATTTTAAGTTCTGGCCTCCATTATTTTTTTGATAGAGTGTTGCAGTACCCGTGAGTGGTCATGTGTGGTGCTAGACTTACTCCAAGGCTGGGATGGATTACACTTGTGACAGTTTTGTGGTTTTTGGGCTGTAGTAGATTTAGAAATGTAGTCTGTGAATAGCAATGGTCTTATTCTTTTGTGGGTGGATGTCTGTATAAGCACTTCTCTCGCTAAACCCCTCCATACCGCTTATAAACCCCTCCTGTTTAGTAGTTATTATTCCCTATTTCCCAGGCACTCCCCATATCCCTCCCACATTTACTACTGAATAGTAAACTGATATGTTTTAAGATCTCCCCATAGAACAGACAAAAGATGTGGAGTTGGAGATTTGCAGCAATAGGTTTGTGAACTGCATTTTGAAGTAAAGAGTACTACTATAGTACTCATTTACGTAATAAAAAATGCAGTTTGTGAATCAGGCCCACTTTGTGGGGCGCTTATGACGGAATACCTGCGAGCTGGAGCAGCACCCCCGAGTCTGATAGTAAGGTTAGAACCCAAAATCTTCCTGGAGGATAAGCAATTCCGTGTAGATTGGAGCTTTATATCAAACAAATGCACGAGGGATTGGCTTATTTTAATTATCAATACTGCTAAAAGACTGAGTGAGGATTTACTTAAAGAAATCCTCGAGTTAGAGGATAGTACAAAGAATAATTCAGCACTGACAGACGCTAAAGAGCAGCTGGATAGGATTCAAAGTGAATTGGCAGACTAAAAGACTTACATGGTGAACCAAAAAATAAGGGGTCTGAAAAAGAATCTGGATCGGTTCTCACACTCCTGGGCATTTCCATACACTGAGGACAAATACTACGACACACCAGTAGACCAATTCAGACAGCCGAATTTTCAAAGGAGGGGTCAATACCCTCAACGTGGTGGAAATAGACAGCAAAGAGGGACACCAAATAATTGGGTGTTCGATAACACAAGCAGTGAGGAGGAGGACACATCCACTCATCCTGCTCCTTTGAATACAAATAGAGTCAATTTCACACCAGATACAAGATCAGACGAAGATTTAGGAGCCCTATTGAGGTCTTTTTTAGGACAGAATCAGAGAGGAACACGGGGGGAGGGGTCCAGGCACTGAGAGGCAGAGGAAGGGGCAGAGCACACTTTCAGCCCACATGGCAACAGCACTCCCCACGGATAACTCGCAGCAGAGGCCGAAGTTTCCAATCATGAGCCATGGTGAAAAGAGTACGATACCGAGTGACATTGTGGTAAATTTATCTAGCCACATATTGACATCAGCTGAAGTGCAGGTTTTAAACAAGGGACTGGGATTTGTTCCCACACCACGACATGACTCGATCACTTGTAGAACAGAACTGCAGGACATGATAAGAAAGATCAAACTCCACAAGTTTTTCTCAGATAAAGAAAGGGTCAATCCATCGTTATTCAGTACGAATCTCCATCGCCCCTATAACTTCTGTCCCCCCGCTGCTTCTCTGGGCCAAGAGGTCGCTGTATTCGAACAGAGAGTGCTCCATGATATTGCTACCTTGGAACAAGCACCACAACAACACCATAGATGCAATATGAGCAAACAGGACTGGAAAGCCGTTAAATCTTTACAAGATAATGTGCTTTTAACTATTAAACAAGCCGACAAATCAATCACCGCATTTGTGGTGCGGTTGTCGTGCTTAATACATGTGACTACGAGGCAGAAGTATTAAGACTACTAGGTGTGCGCACTAATTACCATCCCCTGGCTAGGGATCCCACGCCTGAATTGCTGAAGACTGTCACGAGAATGGTGGCAGATGCACTAGAAAAGAAGTGGATAACATCAAAAGAGGCGGACTTTATTGTCAACAAAAAGCCACGCACCCCGGCATTTTACATCTTGCAGAAGATCCACAAGCCTCAACGCCCGCCCCCCAGACGTCCGATAGTTTCAGGCATCCAGTCTGTGTTGGAGCCATTATCCCAATTAGCTGACTTCTTTCTCCGAGAGGCAGTGATAACACAGGAGCCTTACGTGCAGGATACTACTGAGATTCTGAATATCCTTGATGGAGTTCAATTTGATCCTGATTCTGATTCCCAGCTACTAGTGACTATTGACATCGAATCATTGTACACTAGTATCCCCCAGGATGCCACGCTGGTGGCAGCAGCACTGGCCCTGGGGGAGCTAGAATGGTTCTACGATACCCCTGCCACCTTTGTCATGCAGTGCATAGAACTTGCATTGACAAGGAATTACTTTGAGTATAAAAACCAGGTGTACCTTCAAGTGTCTGGGACATCCATGGGGGCCACATTTGTCCCAAGTTTGGTCTGCATTTATGTGGGCCAATTTGAGGCGGGTGTGGTCCTCCATCAGAGTAATCCTTTCAGGGGTCATATATCCCTGTGGCGGAGATATATTGACGACGTCCTCTGTATCTGGACAGGTACAGAGGACCTTCTTTTAAGCTTTCTGTCATGGCTCAACCAGGCGGACGATTGCTTAAAGTTTACTTGGTCGATCAGTAAAACATCGGCTGTATACCTTGATGTTGACATCACGGCAGTTGATCATAGACTGGCCACGACTGTGCACCACAAAAAGACTGATAAAAATTCCCTGCTTCATTATCAATATTTCCACCCACGAGCCTTGCGGGATAATCTCCCTGTAGGGCAGTTTTTGCGCTATCGGCGCAATTGCTCCACAACTGAAGTGTTCATGGAACAATCTGAAGATCTTGTGAATAAACTCACAGAAAGGGCCTATCCGATGAAGGTGGTGCAGCAAGCTCGTAAGCGAGCACTGAACACGCCCCGCGAGGCTCTCTTCGAAAGGAACAGGAAGGCGAAACAGGAATGCATACCGGTTGTCACGACGTTCGATCCTCTGTCCACTAAATTAAGACAAATTGTGAGGAAACACTGGTCTATTCTTGATACCAGTACTAATAAGATGCCACCCCCACGTTTTGCCTTTAAGAGAGCAACAAATCTTAAGGATAAGTTGGTACATACCCGTACACTCAGTGCCCCGTATGTCGATACCTTGCCAGCGTGTGCAGTTTGACAAAAACCACGAAGGCTGTTACCCTGAGAGGAGGGAGAACCTGGCATCTTACCAGGTTCAGTAATTGTAATACAGTGAACGTGATTTACAGATTAACATGTAAATGTGGACTCCATTACATTGGACTCACATCAAGAAAGGTGAAAGTCCGAATACAGGAACATCTCAGTACCATAAAAGCTAAAAAACTGACCACACGATTGGTACAACACTTCAATGAGATGGGACATGACCCAAAAGATCTGCAATGGGTGGTGTTGGAGAGGGTGGTCTGTGACAGTCACAACGCTGAAAGCATTTTAGCTAGAAAAGAAGCTTGGTGGATCTACCAGGAACAGGTTGACCGAGAGGGATTGAATGATTCCATTGAGTGGAATAAGATTAGTAAACGCTGAATTGGGCACTATAGCAGTGTCAGTTCGTCATCTCCAGGTGACAGTATGATAAGTTTGTTCCTTCCGGTTATGTGGAACTAAATCGGCGCCAATATTGAAAGAGTGTTTATAAATATACACGGCAAGAACACACCGGTATGACATTAGACACATAAAAAGTGCGACTTTGAGAGGAGTATGCAGAGAAGAACATGATCCATACTGTAATATATGGGGTTTGATGGAGCTTACTAGATATCTCCGGGATTACCCTACTAGAGCTTGATGTAGGACAGTGGCGTGTCACTTCATCGGGATGCACGATTGCACGATCTATGCGTGTTAGTTACCATTCCGGGGTTGCCACAATACGCAACAAAAAGAACTAAACTATTAGTAGATTGGTCTCTTCCAAACTAATGGCGGAATCAGGGAAGTTCACACAAAATATTACATAGGTAGCTACATGAAATTTCACTATTAGGGTCCACTTTAAGATGGCCGCCACTTTTACCCAAGTTTCGGAATGTTGTTGACATCACGTGACGTTCCGTGTTAGGCGGCGGGGGCAGGACAATAAATGAGTTAAACCTCCGGCTGGAGGATTGACGGAAGCGGCTGATTCAACGAGTTGCCGGTGAATCGGCGGGGGTAAGCGGTCCAGGCTGAGTCGGTAAGAGTATCGGGTATAATAAGTACCCGGGTGGAATTAGAGAGGACTAGGCCGCCCGTGGGTTTACTCCCGGCAAATGGTCTTACATGCGGGAGTTGCCGACGACGCGTTTTACGCGGAGCTGATGAGGTACGTGAAGTGTGCTCCAGGGCGAGATGTTTAAATGATGTTGAGGAAAGCTGACACAGGGTAGTTTTGGTAGGGGAGACTACTGGGTAGTGACTCACCTTGTGTGTATGTGTTTGTGCATAGCATATCTTTACAGAAGACCTGACGGGTGTTGGTTCTCTCAGGGACACGTGATATATTGACACATATGTCCACAGCGCAAGGTTAGCAGGTATGCAGTAACGACGCAACCTCAAGGCGATTATGTTTTAAATGATCTAAGCGCCACAACACTTTTATGGTACCTGATCCAGCCTGTTGGCACACGAGGGTCTAGAGCAATTGGCTCATCAGTATATGAATTTTTGTCATTTTTACCATCACAGGTGTGATTAACAAATAAGTGGAAATAAGAGCGGATAACCCCTGTTGGCCCTGAAGAAGTTGCACAAAATAGAGCAACGAAACATGTTGGCGACAATGAATGACACTAGATGCGGCTCAGTGTGAATCGGTTTTAATTTGGAGAGCTCGCAGCCCAGAATAAAATTAGGAGTGGCCAGTTAGCTCTTCAATTTTAATTGGTGAGAATCACTTTCCTTTTCTCACTGGGGTTTTTTTTTGGTGTATGTGTACACACAATAGTGAGTGCTGTTCTACGTGGCCTGCTATTACACGAATAACCAGTACCCTATCTGGTTGATGTGAAGAAAAAGCACTGTTGTATGGTGTTTTGTCTTTTTCTTGTTTCTGTCTTTTCTTTCCACTATAACAAGAGTGAGCCACCTATGATGATAAGTGGGTATACTGGCAACTGTTAACCAGAAACTCCAATGGCGGTTCTACCGTGAGGGGCTCACTCTCTTTCTCCACATTTTTTCAGTGGTTGGCTGATGGTATCTTGACATTTTATTTCTACCTTGGATGTACATTGATAATGATTGACACTGGGACAGAAATGAATAGCCTATAAGTATAAGGCGCTTGGTAGTGAAAATTTGCACACACCTCTACATCTTCTGTTTTTTAATAGAGAGGGAAACAGTGTCTTGAAGGAGAGGCCATAATTTGTATATTCCACTTTGTGCAACACAAATATTTTTCAACATTCATTATACAAATGTTATAACTAGGCTACCCTGTTTTAAGGTTTTAACATATAACTGATAATTCTCCACTAAAAGGTCCACAGCTTTCATCGGTGTAAACATATAAACACCACCACAACTAAAAACTAAAATGCCAATTAAATAAAAGAAACTGAGATATAATGAGTCTTTTTATTTCTTACTTAAGGGACCAGCACAATGTAACACGGTTATGCAAGGTAGCAGCAAGAAAGACTGGTCTAAGAATATTCTGCTTGTGTTTTGGTATTTAAGGATGTCACTAAAATATTGGTTCTTTTTCTTTTTTCCAGTTTTGTGTGCTTGGATTAAAGGTACAGGGTTTAGAAGTATTTTTAGGTTTGATCTAAAAGCCTACTCTGTAGAAAATCTGGAAACATTAAATCACATTTGATCTTTTAGCAGTGTTTAATTATTTCACTCATTGGTGCGATGGCTGGCTCATAAGAATCTTTGCCAATATGTACTATAATATTTACCCACAGACGCGCAATGAGTAAAACCCTTTGGTACATCAGCCTCCTTTTCTAACAAGTCAGTATTGATAGCAGGTGAACCGCCCAACACCACAAACATTAAAAATGTGAGTTCCAAGGTAAAGTGACAAGTACCTGTGAAAAGAGTGCTGTCACCATGCACATGGGATAGTGGTGGAAAGATGGTTTTCCACATACCAGCAACATTTGTAGCAGCAAGGTGCCCCATTGTTATATCAGATACCTTTGGCTAACCTTGGCTTATAATCCAACTGCACTTTACTGCTGGAGTTTCTGAGCCCATAGTTACAATGTTAACAGCAAAATACCAAGTCCCAGAATACAATGTCATGTCTGTGATAAAGTCAAAACTGATTTAAAGTGACACAGTTTAAGTCGACCCAACTGGGTTTTCACACTCACTATTCTTCATGCCAACAGAAGCCCCACCCACTCCAGGACCTACTAAATGTAGGCCACAGCAAGACTGGAAAGAGGGTGTGCCAAAAGCACGCTAAAGACAAGCATGTCTGTGCCTGGACCACACTCAGCGCCACGACCCCTGGCCCTACCGCCCCTGAAGATACACCTTTGCCGAGTTCTACACATTTGATGCCGCATCAAACACTGCCACCGTGCCGACCCACACTCCATGGTAGGACCTTTCACCTGCACCCACTGCCACTTCACTTGCCACTGCACACACACCAGTCCACCGACCAGCCCTACCCCAAACACACCACCGACACTACCTTAACAAAAACACCAACTCGCATGCATCCTTCTCAAAACAAGCTCACTATGCAAGCATTGCACTGAATTATGGGTCCTCATCCCCACCTGACAAAGTATTCCTTATTGAGACCTGGCTCCACCACACATTCGCCCCAGACATTGCCACAGAGATCCCCGAGAGAAATAAAATCACTCACTAGGATAGCACCAACAAGCCGGGAGGAGGCACAACCATCGTCCAAAAAGAGACCAAACAAAGTGGCACCACCAACAACCACACCACCACCCCCGTGGAACATCTCAACTTCAAGCTCCAAACGGTCAAGACAGCCATCAGAGGCACCTTTGCATACCGACCCCCAGGCTCGCGCTCCACCTTCTACAACACCATTGCAGACTTTATTGAACCCCCTAGCCTTCGACTCCAAGGACTACATCTTCCTCAGCGACCTAAATTTCCACATCAATGACCTCAATGACAAAAACACAGCACAACTCAACAGTATGAGCAGCCTCAGATTGACCCAGATCGTCCATGACCCTACACACACCACAGGACACACGCTGGACCAATTTTCAACTCCAGCAACCGCATCAAATACAGCCAGCTCACAAAACTCACATTGACCAATTACTCCATCGGCCACATCAGCAGCCCCTGCATCGCCACCCCCAAGATGATCAACGCCCCCAACAGGATGTGGAAGAAAATCTCAGAGACCAGCTGGGCGAACACCCTCAACACCTCCGACCCTGCTACCGACAGAAAACCTCAAACAGGGACTGAAAAACTTCAGCGCCTGGATCACCAATTGCCCAGACAGCATCGTCCCCATCAAGAGCAACTTCCAGAGCAAATCCTCTTAAAAGGCCAGCTGGTACACCCAAGAACTCAGAACAGCTAAGCGAGACCGCAAACAGTTAGAGAGGAGATGGCACACCAACAGGAGCTGTATGACAACCTCTTCCCACTTCTTCCACAACAAGATCACAACCCTATGCAGAGACTTTGAACCCCAACCCACACCTATGGACTTCCTCAACAGATACAACCACCACAGTAACTGACCTGAACCACACACTGACCACCTGGAACATCCTCTCAACCCATGACACGACATGCACCATGAAATTAATCAAATCGGAGCTCCCACAGATCCAAGCCCACACCACGTCTTCAACCTCGGAAATCAAAGGATCAGCCGGAAACTCGCCTCCTACTCAACACCTCTATCATCACTGCAACATTTCCCAATGCCTGGAAACACGCCAAAGTCAGACCACTACTCAAAAAACCCTCCAACGACCCCAGCGAACTCAAAACCAACCGGCCAATCTTCCTGCTTCCATTCCCAGCAAAGGTACTGTCAAACCAGAACACCCCTGGAGCAGAACAAGCTACTTGACGCCTCCCAATCCGGCTTCCGCAGCAATCACAGCACCAAAACCACCCTGATCGCAGCCAATGATGACATCCAAACCCTACTCGATCGAGGAGAAACAGCAGCTTTGATCCTCCTCAACCTCTCTGCAGCCTTCGACACCATTTCCCACGACAAACTGATCAAAAAACACCACCACATAGGCATCCAAGGGGGCACGATCAGATGGATCACCTCCTTCCTCACCGTAAGAACCCAGAGGATCCTCCTCCCACCTTTCACCTATGAACCAAAGGAGATCACTTACGGTGTCCCCCAGTGCTCATCCCTTAGCCCCATTCACTTTAATGCATATATGACCTCTCTGGTCAACATTGTCTGATCCCACAGTCTCAACATAATATCCTAAGCAGAGGACACTCAAGTCATCCTCTCACTCACAGAAGACCCCACCAACACCAGAACTAATTTCCACAAACGCCACTGACTGGATGAAGAACAACTGCCTGTAGCTGAACACGGACAAGTCGGAAGTATTGATCTTAGGCAACAGCAGCAAAACATGGAACAACTCCTGGTGGCCATCAGACCCAGGACCCACACCAACTCCCTCCAACCATGCAAGAAACCTCGACATCATCATTGACAAGAAGCTCACCGTGAAATCACAGATCAACGCCGTCTCTTCTGCCTGCTTCCTTACTCTGCACATTCTACGTAGGATCTTCAAGTGACTACCCCTACCCATGAGACAAGCCCTCATCACCAGCCGACTGGACTAAGGCAATGCCCTCTACATAGGTATTACTGCACACCTTCTACAGAGACTTCAGACCCTACACAATGCCACAGCCACACTCAACCTTGGCCTTCCCCGACGAAGCCACATCACGCACCACCTCAGGAAACCCCCACTGGCTACCGTCCAGAAGGCATGCCAATTCAAGTTACTGACCCACGCACACAAGGCTCTACACAACCAAGGACCTGACTACATTAACCACAGCCTGAAGGGAGCGTGGCTGACTGCCGAGCATGGCGGCCACCATTTAACTGAGCGCCGTGCCGGGCTCTAACATCCTGACATTCCACCCTCACATGACGCATGGTGGGACTCCTGGTGAGGTGCCCTGGAACAGCTGGGCAACGCGGATGATCGGACCTGCGTCCCGGCCCGCTACCGCCCGTATCTAGCAACCTCCGGGGCCTGTGAGCCGGCGGGGAAAAGGCAAGGAGCCCAGAATCGAGGGCACGCAGTGCCGCCCTACAGCTGGTGCTGACTGCGGATCTGCCGAGAGGACGGGCCGGAGGACACTGCCGACGGGTCGCGAGGAGAAAGACCCGATTGCTGCGCACCCTAAGGAACGGGGTGAGCCGGCGAGCGCACCCGCGTCCTGGAGGTGGGCCTCGGGGCAGCAACTGCGCGAGGCCCGGGGATGTGCTGTGGCCTGTGGTTGGTGTCGTGAAGCCGACCTTGTGCTGTGACTGGACCCGCTCATAGGACAGTGCGCAATGCTGGGAGAGGCGCACGACGGTACACTAACTGTAAGCGCAACCCTGGGGCCGTATTTCAGGTGGGAGAGGCCAGTGTGATTGCTGCGATATTTTGCTGGCGGAGGGCTTACTAAATAGAGAACCTAGGCTATGAGGAGAGTTGGCTGACCCTGCTGCGGCGGTGTGGAGGGGGGGGCGAGACACTGAATACACCTTGGAGTACTGGGCACCCCAACCTTGTGCGGTGACCGGACCCAATCATAGGACAGTGCGCAGTATCGGGAGAGGTGCATGAAGGAACACTAACGGCGAGTGCAGCCCTGGGGCCGTATTTCTGGCAGGAAAGGTCATTGTGATTGCTAGCACTGGAGTGCTGGAAGCCCCCAAGAAATTAACTGTGGCGGGTGCGAGATACCTAGGTGGCTGACTGGTCCCACGGTGCCCATTTCTGCGGAGGGCCACAGCCTGTGACAGTGCGGACGCTGCCTGCTTGTCTTGTCTGGGCGGCTGTGGTCGACAGTGCGTCTCCTCGGTGAGATCGCGGCTGGTGGCCTGTTGCTGGGGTGGCCCCCCTCCACCCTCCAGGGGCACGACGAAGAGGCACATTACTCTGCTGACAGGGTTGAGACAATGGTGATGGGCCGTGTTAAAGAAAACAACAGGACACTGGACCCAGTGTGGACCACGGGTTGGACGTGCAGACACCAGCGAAGCGTCCCAGTTGCAGACCACCCACTGCAGAGGCAGTGCCCATGGACAAACTGGATCTTATCCTTCAGGAGGTAAGGGACTCCAGGAAGAACATCGAACAGCAAATTGGTGCCTTGATGACTGTTTTCACATTGCTTAAAGCGGACCATGCCAGATTAGCTGATAAAGTGAAGGATCACACTATGACACTTTCGGAACTGTCTCCACGGCAGGCCCAGAACATATCTCTTATACAGCAGCTCCAGAAACAAGTAAATACCCTGATGGACCGAGTCTAAGACACGGAATGAAGGACAAGACAGAATAATGTACGTGTAACTGGCCTGCCAGAACGTTGCGAAGTGACAGATTCAGCCCGCTACATGGAGCAATGGTTCCGCGATCATGTCACGTCGGAGGGCCTCTCCGCCCAATACTGCGTGGAGCGAGCGCATAGGATACCTACAGGTCAACCAAGACTGGGAGCCCCTCCGAGGCCTCTTATCGTTCGCCTACTAAATTATAGGGACCGTGATATGCTATTGCAAAGAGCGAGAGAACTGAAGCAGATACATTTTGAGAATAGCAGTATATCGCTCTATCCAGACTACACACTTATGGTACAGAGGCAACGCTCCTCCTTCATGGCAGTTAAAAGGAAACAGAGATCTCAACCTAAAATATGCGCTTCTCCATTGGCCCCCCTGAAAATTATCTATAAACGCAAAACGCACTTTTTCGAGAGCCCGGAAGACGCTGAAGAATGGTTGGAGGTGACAGACCCCACAGTGGCTGGAGACGACGCCTCCCAGGGCACGCAGCATAGCTCCAGCTGAACGTACCTCACCGGTACAAGTCGGAATAGGCGGATCCGTGAGATCTCTAGACGTAACAACCCGACGTCACAGCAACAGCAACAGGACAAGAAACAGGCACTTCTAGCAGCTGCTGCGTTTCGAGAGACTGCATTATTCGAGGACTCAGTCTCTTCAGAGGATGAACTGCACAGGTTAGACTCCAAAGGAAGTGTAGCCCTGTTTCCCACCGTGACTCCGCAGACGGCGGGTGGATTGTTTGGCTGACAGCCATGAGGACACTCTAATATAATGACTTGCTTCTACCTTTGGCACAATATCCTTTTTATTGAATTATATTGCAGCGATGTGTGCATACATGTTTATTTGAGCCCAAGCTCTGGCTCGGACTAGGCCTCACGGAGCACTGGAGTGCGACTTGCACCCCGTGTGCGGCGTTAGCGATGTCCCCCGAACTGCAAATGCTGTTGTTGTACTGGGAATAGTTTTGTTTGCCATGTTTGGCTACATGGTCCGGTATAGTTTTTTGACCGGACCGAGAATTGGGTTTTTGGGGGAGGGGTAAAGTCCTATTTACTGGTTTATTATGACGTGGCCCACTACTCACACATATAAGACACGACCTGACCACAGGATCTCTTTACGACTCCAATGCATACACTCAGCCAATATAACATAATCACATGGAATGAGAGAGGTATGGGTTTGATACAGAAACGCCATATAATACATGCCCAATTGCAAAGGCGTAAAGCACACATAGTATATTTGCAAGAAACTCATCTGTTAGAGCAGGAGACAGTGAGGCTCCGCAAAAAATGGAGGGGGCAGGTTTTCTCTACTAATTACTCTGAGTATGTCCGTGGGGTCACAGTATGGATCAGACATGGTGTGCCCTTTACAGCCCTGGAACAGCGAGTGGACAAACAGGGACGATATGTCCTCCTGAGGGGGTCCCTGGATGGTCAACAAGTTGTATTGGGCAGCACATATGCGCCGAATACAGAGCAGGAGGGCTTCCTAACCACCTTGAACCTAGCACTGACTGGATGGGAGATGCACCCCTGGATTATCGGCGTGGATTGTAACACAATCATGGATGTTGCTCTAGACAGATCCCACCCCCCTTTGAATGGTGCAGGCATAATTAGGCAGGCGAAGGCACTCTGTAACTGGGCGGAGGGCTGGGCATTGTGCGATGTGTGGAGACTGCGCCACCCAACACATAGGGAATATTCGTTTTACTCCCCGGTCCATATGCTACAAACTAGGATAGATAGAATCTACAGCTCAAATATGATTGCTATGCAGGTCACACATGGTACGTATTTAGCAAAAACCTTCTCCGATCATAACCCATTAGAGATAACTGTCACATGGGGTAAGATACCCACTCCGGTCCCTACGTGGAGGCTCAGACCACAGTTGCTGGAGGACGCAGTAGTCCGTACTGCTATAGCTGACACTATCACACAGTATTTTGCCCAAAATAGTAACTCAGCTTCTAATGGCTTAATTGAATGGGACGCTTTTAAGGCGGTCATACGTGGGAGGGCCAGAAGCGTGACAGTGGGAGCTAGGCAGGAGGTACACAAGGCCCTTATGGAAATAGAACGACAGATGGACGGGTTTGAACAGGAGGCCGCACATGATAGAGAGAAACAGGCGACACTCCAGGAAGCCCGCATTAAACACGCGGAATTGTTAGAATCCCTACGTGTCATAGACGACCAACACTACACACAGAGATGCCACTCCGAGGCAAACAAATCAGGGGCACTGCTAGCCAAATTGCTGCGTGATGATCCCCCGACAGTTGTGATCAACGAAATTACTACCATGACAGGTGACAGGGCGCATATCCAAAATGACATTAATGCGTCCTTCTGCTAATACTTCGCTGCGTTGTATGGCAGACCTACAGAGAGTGGGGACATGGGAATCAACTACTTTCTCCATGCACTACCATTCCCACAACCGACCGCAGCAGCCCTGAAAGACCTATCAGGCCCCATTACAAAATCAGAAATTAAGATGGCTATTAAAGGGCTTCCCCGTAATATATCCCCTGGACTAGACGGGTTACCTGCAGAATTTTATGACATATACATAGACTCTCTACTGCCACAATGGAAACCCTATATAACACGGCACTGGCGGAGGGGACACTGCTACTTACTACGGCACAGGCGCTGGTGGTCTCTCTTCCGAAACCGGGACGGGACCCCACCGATATGGCAGGCTACCGCCCATTATCGTTATTAGCCACAGAATATAAAATTCTTAGGAAGGTACTGGCAAATAGGCTCCTGCCTCTCCTGAATAAGTTGATCCTTATTGATCAAACCGGCTTTCTGCCGGATCGGAGCATGTCACTGAATGCCAGGAGACTGCATATCACTAGACCTACGCCAGGCGTTTGATAGGGTCAATTGGGAGTACATGTTCAAGGCACTAGCAAGATTTGGGCTGCCGGATGATTTTCTTAAGTGGCTCCGGCTCTAATATGCTGCCCCTACTGCCCGAGTTCGCACTGGGGACATATATCAGCTATTCTATATTCAGGGGGACGAGACAAGGATGCCCACTCTCACTGCTTCTGTTTGTATTGGCACTGGAACCCTTGGCACTAAAACTGCGCACAGACGCCCAAGCGGTGGGCATCCCGATCGGGCCCAACACACATCTCTTCTCTGCCTATGCAGACAACATTATTCTATATATTAAGGACCTTGAGTCGGATTTAGCCCCTCTACCTGGGATATTTGCTGCATTTGAACGCATATCAGGCCTGGCCATTAACTCATCGAAGTCGCATGCCTTTTTCTTTCAGGAGCAGGCCATGCCCACGAACATCCTGTTCGGGCCTACAACTATACAGGTGGCCCCGCAAACATTTAAGTATTTGGGTATCCAAGTATACCAGACACCCGCCGATATGTTAGACGGTAACCTACACCACGCAATTAGAGCCCTGCGCTCTAGTATTGCCTTCTGGACCACATTACCGCTATCGGTAATGGGAAGATTGGCCATTGCCAAAATGGTGGTCCTCCCGCGCCTACTCTACTATTTTACGATCCTCCCAGTGTTGCTCCCACAGTCCACTTTAAAATTACTAAACACCATGCTCATTGACCTTATCTGGGGGCCTGGCAGGAGGATAAGCCTAAAAAAACTACAGTGGTACGGACGAAGGAGGGTTATGAGTACCAGAACTCAGAGCATACTACTTGCTTGCCAATTGCAGCGGTTGTCCTTTTGGACGGCCGGGTGTAATTTACAGGAAATAGGTTACACCGAGCGCGATATTGCAAGAGGAGTTTTGCATACACTATTGTTGCCACGCTGCAAACTCCCCCGGCATCTTCCCCCTCTGCTATACACGGCGGTGCAGTGCTGGAAGGCGGCACTCCAATATACAGGTCCTCACCCTGCTTATGCTGGCAACATCCCGCTGTTGGGCATAACGTTGGTGACTGGATGTATAACGACGCACACTCTCGCTCCCTGGCTTGAGGCAGGGGTTAACACGATAGTGGACTTGTTCCATGAACGACAGCTAATGGATCACTGTAACTTTTTTAGAGAGACAGGGGCGCCAGATCACTTGTATATATTACATGCAGCGCTAGTACAATATGTAAAGGCACACTGGGCTACACATCAACAGGAACCCTCTACGCATGCACTGGTAAAGGCACCTTATTATATGTGACGGGGCAGACACTTAATTAAATGGCTCTACGTCGGGATCCGTGACCATGCGGGGATAGCCCTTACTACTCAACGCAACGCATGGTCAGATGGCATAGGGCAAGCCCTGGAAGAGAAGGAGTGGGTGAGAATTCTGGAAACCCCAGGAAAATACAGAGGAACGCAAAATTCAGATATATTCAAACTATGATATTACATAGGGCATATCTCACCCCTCATAGATCGGACAGAATGTTCCCGCAAACACAACACTGCTGCCCTAGATGTCACTGGGAGGTAGCAGAGTTAGTCCATATGGTGTGGACTTGCCAACTCATACGCGAATTTTGGGACTTGGTCAGGCAATATACACAGGCAGCTACACAAAGGGACATACCCGATACCCTAGAAGCATGTATCCTGGGCCTCCACAAGTCCTTCACTAAACACAAGGTGCAATATAGGCTTGTGAACTTATCACTCATCTTGGCTGTTAGACCTGGCACCATTGGCGTGGGTCTCCCTTCCATTTTTGCTGTTGCCTCTTGTATTTTTGCTGGTGTTAGATGCTTTGGGCACTGTGCCACAGTGCAAGTGCTCCCTATTGTAAATTGATGTATTAATCAGTGGTTCCATGTTTGGCTATTTGGTTTACTTGTCAGACCCTAGTCTAGTGCACTGAGTGTGCCCAGGGCATGTAAATCCAAATGCTGTTGGTGGGCTTTCAGCACTGGTTGTGCCACCCACAGAAGCAGCCTTGTAAAATGTGTCTAAGGTCTGCCTTTTGAAGAACCTGCGTGCAGTCTGGTACGGTCATGCTGACTGGGCAAGTGCCCCCACTTCCCAGTCCCTAATTTATTTATTTATTGTCATTTTTTAAGCGCGGCGAATACCCGAAGGCGTCTCGGCGCTGGCTAAGGGCATAGGTCAATATCCAGGAGAACCAACGGAAGCTTCCTAACTATTGGTCAAACAACCACGTCTTGAGTTGTTTACGGAATATTAGCAGGGATGGACTCGTCTGAGGGTAGGGAATTCCAAAGTTTTGGGGCGGCAACCAGAAAGCGTCTGTCACCCCAAGTGACTGTTCTAGTACGTGGTACTACAAGATGATTGTGATTTTCTTCATATCAGTCACCCCTATGGTAGGCCCAAGGGCAGGGTGCATTGTAAGTATAAGGTAGGACAAGCCCTAATGTGTGTGGCATGTCCTAATAGTGAATTACAGCCATATTCGTTTTTCACCATTGCAAGGCTACCTGTTCCTCATAGGCCAGAATGGGCTATCAGAGTTATTACAGTTTATAATCCTAACTGTCTCAGAGAACATGGTAGAAATCCGAGTTTAGTATGCCTGAACTCAGAATAGTAAAATACATCGTTTAGTGAAGTTTATTTTAATATTCTGTGTTTGCAAATACCACTTTTAGAAAGTAGGTATTTGCATGTTTAACCATTCAAACCTGCCTCTACTAGGTTGTGTATTCCTATGTCTGGTTTTGTGAGTGACAGGGCTGGGGAATTCCAGGAGACAGGCTGAGTCACCCAGTGGTGAATAGAGAGATCTGCATCTAGATGGGAGGGAGGAGTTGCACCTCAACCTTGAATAGGGCTGTGCCTGCCTTCCACAATGCTGGCTCCATCACCTGGGGAGCAGCTGATGTCTCTGCCCTGCACACTGAAAGAAGAGAAGGAGTCCTGTAAACAAAGTGCTCCAGGACTGTACTTGCCTCCCACAATGCTGGTTCCACCTCCTGTGGGGCATTTGATGTGCCTGCCCTGCACTGTGAAAGGAAAGGAGAAGTCTGGTAAACAGAGTGCTTCAGAACTGGTTTGGACTGGGCAAAGGCCCCTCTCCCCTTTACTGAGGAGAGGAACCTGAAGAAACTGAGGAGAGACTATTCCCAAGCGGAAGTGCTGCTTGGGCGATTGGCCTGCAGTGGTTGCCTTACTGCCAAAGGAAGGAGAAAGGAACTTTGTGTACTTTGCTTTCAAGTTGGGAAGGATCTCCTAGGGCTTGGAAAAGAGCTTGCCTCCTGCTGAAGTCTCAGAGACAACAGACTTCACCCCCAGCTCCCCAGAGTTCTTTTGGAAGTGCCTGCTGCTGTTTTGGGCCTTCTGAGGAACTGCGTGTCGCGAGGAGCTGGAAGCACGACTCAACGAGAAGAAGCGTGTTGCTGTGCCTGCCGTCACAACTCCGAAGGAGGGTGTCGCCGCTGGAACTGTCGCACTGCACCGCATCGGAGAGAAGCATGCCACAACGAAGAGGAAGCGTGTCGCCGTCACTGCTGCTGCCGTCGCAACTACGAACGAGGGTGTTGCCACTGTAGTTGTCACACATCACTGCATCAGGAGAAGAATCTCGCAACGAGGTCGGAGCGTGTCACCGTCGCTGTGCCTGCCGTCGCAACTCCGAAGGAGGGTGTCGCCGCTGGAAATGTCGCACTGCACCGCATCGGAGAGAAGCGTGCCGCAACGAAGAGGAAGCGTGTTGCTGTCGCTGCTGCTGCCATCGCAACTCCGAAGGAGGGTGTAACCGCTTTAGTTGTCGCACTGCACTGCATCAGGAGAATAATCTCGCAACGAGGTCGGAGCGTGTCGCCGTCGCTGTGCCTGCCATCGCAACTCCAAAGGAGGGTGTCGCTGCTGAAACTGTCGCATTGCACCGCATCGGCCAAGAGCACCTCGCATCCCTGAGAAGCGCGCCACAGTCGGAGCTGCTGCCATCACATCTTGGATGTCGCCGCTGTAGTTGTCGCATTGAGCGGAAGCTTCACGCATCGTGGGAGAAGAGTGTCGCCACTGGAGCTGTTGTCGTCGCATCGCAAGGGTGTCGTCGCTGCAGTCCACGCATCGAACCGAGAACTTCTCACATCCCCCAGAAGCGTGCCGCATCTAGAAGATCTTCCCGTATTTATTTCTTTGTATCTGAACTTTGCCGCCTTTCCCATCGCTGCGACATTGCTTGTCGTGGAAGCGAAACGCAACTTAAGGTACATTGATGCAGAGTGTCGCATCTAAGAACTGAACTAAACTAAGCTTAAATCCACCATCTTAAAGTAATCATAGTTTGTATTTTTGTCTTTTATGGTCTTGTGGTAACTCTATATAAAGTCTACTTATTTTCTTATATAAAACCTGTGTGGTATCCATTTGTAGTGTTGTCACTGGGTTACTGTATGTGGTCACAACTGCTTAACTTACAACGCCTCTGAAATAAGCCTTGACTGCTCGTGCCACGCTTCCAAGGGGGTGACCAGGGGTTATTTTAGGAGTGTAATCCCCTTACCCTGACTAGAGGAGAGGGTCCCTATTTGTCACAAGTACCTACTCGTGCCAACTAGAGACCCCCAAATCTAGCATTGGCAATAAGGACTATCACCATGTGGTGGAAATCCAAGAAGTCACCTTCTGTACACGCGTGGCATAGTGAGCTGACTAGGTGGGGTAGCGCAGAAAGTGCGGCCATCAGACGGGACGAGACCAGGGGAATACGTAAAACCCCGATAGGACTGGAGTGGGATGTTATGCTGGAAACCCTTAAAGCACAAGACTTAGATGCTGCAGTGGCACGAACTGGTTCCCAATAAAAAATATGTTGTAATTCCAAACCCACCTCCTAGAGATAATTACAATAGCAAGCATGCATTCTGATGAAGGACTGTCATTGTCAACCTTACCCAAGAAATGATTATGTTGATGTTGATAAATGATGTTATGTATCAGGCCTGGGGCACCATGGTGTCTTCGGACGCTGTTATATGAAGTTAGAAGGACTGGATGGAGGGGGAGGGGGACAAGTTGGGGTGTATTCTTGTTGTTATTGCAGACAAGTGCATGCTGAGCTATGGCCATATATCTGGCACGGCATCTATGAACACTGTTGAAATGTTTCAGTGGAACTACTTGTGATTGCACAAACTATGTATAGCGTGAGCAAACGCAGGTACTGGCCTTGGCGGCTTTAATTTCTTTTTATGCAATAGAACTCACAAATATTTAAAAAAAAACACAGCCTGAACTTCCACCAATCATCGAGAAGACTACGCTCTGCCTCCCTTTCACTTGCCCATAAATCCCGCATCTACAGAAGCAGAAGTGGAGGACGCTCCTTCTACCATATCCCAGAAAAGACCTGGAACAGTTTCCTCATGCACAACTGGATCATCACCTCACTTTCCTAATTCTGAATGGCCCTCAAGGCATGGCTGTTCGAATAGCCTCTGGGGCCTACAAGCACCAGGATACCCAATTGGGGGATTAGCTGCACTTTATAAATCCTTTTGATTGACTGACATTTGCCATGGGGACACTTGGAGCCTAATTGGACAGACCGGTAATGGGAAGACACAACATACCCTGCATTACTTCACCTTTAAATTAAACATGTGCTTTATAACAATCACTGGGTAAAAAACACATTTTGTCAATACTGGAAATACTTTTTGTGTTTATTTTGGGAGTAAGGCAGCTGAATAAATACTGATAAGCAATGGATTCAATAGGTTTGGAAAACACCGAGAAAATACCACTAAAATCCATGAACAATAAACACTGTAAACAATATGGCTGAATAATAACTGTATGTTCCAAGTATGTGCATATATTTTAAATCTTAACATGGGTGTATACATTTCATTACATTGTACAAGCTAACAATTCACGATTTTATGAAATTTAAGGTTTAAATATCATACATGGATAGACTGACCTTGGTCTCTACAAAAATAAAATAAGGTCAAGATTCTAGAAACTGTTTATTTAAGGTAAGGCTGCCTAATGAAACCTGAACAGGTTCCCTATAACAAAACTATGAATCTGGCAAAGGTAAAACCTAGTCAAACCTATCATAAGATTATAAACAAGTTTGGTTTCCTACGACTAGTTCATGAAACCAGCACCCTCAAATTACTTTGATAACAAAATACATAGACTGCATGTTAAGAGGCTTTCATCTCCTTTTACCTCTGTGTACTGAGGAGGAATGGAATGTGATTCAGTGGGAAACAGGCATTCCAATAGTTCCATTTGTCCAATGGCTAGATCTGTACTGAAGCACCGAGAGCTCGACTTTTGTCTTTGTTCATGTGATAATTTGATATCAGCGCCCATAAACCTGTAGAAGAGAAATGTAGTGAAGGAAAAATAAAATTAAAAGAAAGTTCACACAAATCACAAATTCATTACACACGTGTTCGAAGCCTTATACATTTTTTATATAAATATATATGCACATACATATGTACATATGGCCTTACTTAACAGAAAAGTAGTTACGTAATACATGCAATAAGAGTGATAACAACCTGCAAAATTACCTTGAAGCTAACAAACAAGTTACTTACCTTTGGTAACGCATCTGGTAGAGTCAATATCTATCTGCAGATTCCTTACCTTTACATTTGAATTTCCCAGGTGTCAAACTGGATCTGAAAATGCTTGCATACTCAGTACCCCTGCGTGACGTCTGGTGGCACTATTTGGTTCCGCGTGGCTTTGTTGGCACCATATGTGACGTTGCGTTCACCTTTATAGGCAACACCCAGGCATGCAGACATTAGTTACTTTTCATGATTTTCCATGTAAGAAGCGCAGAGCCATGAAGCGAACTCACTAGTGTGTGTCCAAACTAGGGCCCTGAAAAGGGAGTAACCCTAGCTCTATAAATATGCCCACAGACCGAGGAGGCATGGGTGGGTGTAGAAAAGTGGGATCTGCTTTCATTGTTACTCCCACTTTTTTGTGGTGTCAGTATGTTTTTTGACTAGTCTGATTGGGATCCTGCTAATCAGGACCCCACTCACTCTGCTTCCTGTCTAAATTGACCATGGTAAGTACTGTTGTACATCCACAATTGGCTACTGGTGCACCCTTGTAAGTCCCTAGTATATAGTACTAAGGTACCCAGGGCATAGGTACACCGGGGTCTCCCATGGGCTGCAGCATGTATTGTGCCACCCATGAGAGACAACTCAAACTCTGACTACAGGCCTTCCATTGCAGCCTGTGTGAGTTGGTGCAAGCAGCTCTCACAGCAGATATAAGTTTCCATATATCGGAGGTCACTACACTTAAAACCTATAAGTCACCCCTCTGGCAGGTCTTTCAGTGCTGAAGGCAGGGAGCATGCTTATAAGTGTGAGGGTGCCCCTGCATGAGCAGGACATCCCTACAAACCCTTGAGTCGATTCTCCAGGCTTTGTAAGTACGGTCTGCCATTTTAATACATATAGTGAACATCAGTCATTACGAGATGTCAAACTATATAGACAGGACTTAGTTTATTGGGCTGGGGTGAGGTGGGGGCGCTTACCAGCGCCACCAGACTGCTTTGAAGGGCACATTTGATGCCCTTCTTGCATACTCCAGTTTGAGCCAGTTCAGGGAACCATTGACTCCCGCTCTGGTATGAAACTGGACAAAGGACATGGGAGTATCCACCCCTCTGTCCAGCCCCTACTCTAAAAGTTACCCTTAGTCGTTCCAGCCATTTCCCTAAGGTACTTAAGGGCTTACCAGTGGATGGCTCTTCAGATTCATCATCGTGGAACAAGACTAAAGCCTGAAACCACGTAACTCTTTGATTGTTTGGACACTTGGACTTTGCCTGGAACCGAGACTGCATCAAGGAAGAATCCTGCTGCTCCTGGTCTCGCTGTTCTGCAAGTTTTCATTGTCGTCTGTGTCTGTGCTTCCTCCAGGATCTTTACCAGACCTGTGGGCATCAAGGACACCCAAAGTAATCTCCCTTGGAGTGAAGGAGTCACTCCCCTGCATCTGCAGGCACCGCAACAAAGCTGACCGGTATGCTGCTCCTGACGTTTCACAGACTTTTAAAAAAAGCTCAGCAACACAGGTGGTGATTCTACAACTCCCTCAAGCCCTGCACTGTCTTCTCACCAAGTTTGAGGCC
The DNA here is from genome assembly GCF_964261635.1 of Lissotriton helveticus. NCBI lineage: Eukaryota > Metazoa > Chordata > Amphibia > Caudata > Salamandridae > Lissotriton > Lissotriton helveticus. The sequence goes on from NC_136070.1 coordinate 375,111,149, forward strand.
AGTATCCCTCATCTGAACTGCTGAGACCAAACCCCTGTGCACCGCATTGACTTTTCGTTGCCAAGGCTTGTTTGGCTCTGCACGCCAGACATCTTCGGGCTATAAGAAACTCTAGGCTCCAGCATCTCTTCCTGTCAAGTACAGCATCCTCACAGCATCTCTCTGCACCGTGGGCCTTCCTTCATAGTGAGCTGCTCGAGGTCTTCTTGCGACTCCTCTGCCACTGGCCTGTCGGTCCTCTTGAGGGTCTTCTTCTGCTCCAGTGGGCTTCCCTGCTTGCTCGGGCCTGCACTCACACCCCCGGTTGTGGTGAGCCCCATTAACCTTGCTGGTACCAACGTTGCTCCGTCTTCGCTTTCTACACCTGTTGCAGCTACCAAGACTTGTTGGTGCTAGTGCCGGATATGACCCCCTGGTTCCCGACTTCCCACGTGGGACAGCTTGTGCACGGCTCCTGGTCTTCCACAGCATCGCCTGGTCCTCACAGCTGCAGGTCCAAGGTCACCGTCATCACTTCTGAACCGTCCATCATCGGTGGACATTGCTCTTCCATTTACTCACACATGGAAGGGGAGAGGGTCTACACACAACTCTACCACCCCAAACCCCCTAAAGGTAAATCTAATATACACAAAAAGGGGTGGAGAGGAAAGAAAAGCATATACAGAGGCGTATAAGCAGTGACACAATTGTGAATTATGAAAAACTCCCTTCACTCAAACACAATGTGTGTGACATGCTTCATCATCGGGTCTGCTGCGACGCCCAGGCATAGCCACGCACCGGGCAGAGCATAGGGAGGGGAAATATAAAATACAAGAACAAAGTACAACACAAAACTGAAAGTGACAACAGTGTTCACAACACGAAATGACAATCCAGGACTGGGTACAGTGATAGAACAAAAAATTGCAGTAGGGAATAGTGAGGTTAAAACTGGCTCCTGGATACCTAGTATAACTTTATTGATAGGTTCCAAGGTCAGGATTAAAACTAGGTTACGGATGGTGGTGATAAGGTAGGATATTAGGACCTCCTAACACCCCTCCTTTACTGCTACAGTCAACATGTTTCGACCTATGCGTGCCCTCAAATGGTCGGTCACATTGGTCTTCTTCAGGACGTCTGACTGTCCCAGTCTCATATAGTACCCCCTTACCTTAGTCTGGTGCTACAAGGGTAATAGTCACTTTACCAATCAATTTAGGTCCATGTGGAGGGAGTTCCACCAACACGGGTGACAAATACGAGTTTATTGAGAAATTAAACTCGACCTGACGTCTGGGGGGTGGCGTTCCAAGGAACACAACTGCTCCGGTGGATGACCCCAACACCAATCGTGCCCCTCACATCGACGCCACGACGATGTGAGTGGCACAATTGGTGTTGGGGTCCTCCTTCTTCAAAACTGCAACTGCGACTTCCCCGCTGACTTCTAATGGACATGCAGCTGTGTTTTCACGCTGCATACAGCCTCCGTGGGGATCCTGGATACTTACCTTGGGTGGTTCCTTGTGCTCCCAGCTCCTTTCAGTCTCCTGGTCCAAGTCCCGACTTCAGTCGCAGTTCGCATTCCACTTTTTTAGTATATAGTTTAGTCTCCCTTTGGAGACCACTGTATTTTGTGCTTAACTACCTATTTGCAATTGAAGTAATATTGTGTATTTGCATTTATATCACCGGGTAGGAGATATATCAATGTGTTAGTGAGTGTTGTGTAATAAATAGAACTATTTTTATATGTTCACTGTGTGTTTTTTTTTTGTTTAACTTACACTACATGATTAGATTTGGTCAAAGTAGCTGCTTAACACCCCAAGATAAGCTTGACGGCTGCTCTCCACAGCTACCACTTAAAGAGCTTTCTATGGTTGTCTAAGTCCACTAAAATAACTATAAACTATAAGGGCTGTCTGGATTAGTGCAAGGTGTTTCACTTAAATAAGTTTGCACTATATACTAAGCCAGCCTCTTACAGTGGGAATTTAAGCAATCTGCAGCTAGATATTTTCCTTACCAGATAAAGCGTTACCAAAGGTAATTAGTTCGTCTGACTTCTAGCTGCAGATTCTGTACCTTTAAATAGATACCCAAGCCATACCATCCGGGCAGTGGGCTGTGGAGAAATTACTAGACTAAAACGTCCAGCAGGGCCGAGCTGGAAAATTCCGATCCCTACAGACCTGACTGTCCAGGCAATAGTGTTTAGAAAATGTGTGCAGGGAAGCCAACATTGCTGTCTAACAGATGTCCAGGACTGGCAACCCACAAGCTAATGCTGTGATTGCAGCCTTCCCTCTGGTGGAATGTGCTCTTAAGCCCTCAGGAGGAAGCTTTTTAGCCAGGGAACAGCAGATCTTTATACAGAGTACGACTCTGGGCATAATGTACCGCTCCTGTACTGCCTGGCCTATTTTAGCTCCCACATAGCCCACGAAGAGTTGGTCGTCTACCCGGAACTCTTTTGTGAGGTCAAGGTAGAAAGACAACACTCTTTTTGGGTCCAGACGATGGAGTCGCTACTCTTCCTTAGAGGGATGTGAAGGAGCATAAAAGGTGGGCAGTTTGACCGATTGACCCAAATGGAATGGGGTCACCACCTTGGGTAGGAATGAGGCCAGAGTGCAAAGCACCACCTTGTACAGGAATACCATGAGATAGGGAGGCATGGATGATGAAGTCTTCAGCTCACTCACCCTCCGGGCAGATGATATTGCCGCTAGAAATGCTGTCTTGATGGTAAGCAACCGGAGAGGACAATTATGTAGTGGTTCAAAAGGAGCACACATGAGTTAAGTGAGAACAAGGTTCAGATCCCATTGGGGCATAATGAAGGGCGTAGAGGGAAACATATGCACAAGCCCTTTTAGGAACCTATTTTAAATAGGGGACTTGACTAAAGAAGGCTGCTCAGACAGCCGCAGGAAAGCTAGAAAGAAACCCTTTAGAGTACCAAGAGCAAAGCACTGACAGGCAAGTTTAAGAATAAAGAGAATAACATCAGAAAGAGAGGCAGAAAGAGGGTCAATAAACTTTTCTGCACATAATTTTACACATTTTTGCCAATGGCAGGCGTATACCGTTTTGGTGGAGGCCGCCTGGCTGCCAGAATAAATGTATAAACTTTGGGAGGAAGGTCAAAAGCTATCAACTGCAGTGCTCAATCTCCACATAAGGAGGCGGAGAGATGACACGTTCATGTGGAGAACCCTGCCCTGCTGCTGCAACAGAAGATCTTCTCGAAGGGGCAACCTGATCAGAGGATCGATGCTCATTTTCAGAAGCTCAGAATACCAACCTTTCAGTGCCCATTCTAGAGCCACAAAAATGACTTGGGCCCAGTCGTTCCTGATCTTTTGAGAACTCTGGGCAGGAGTGGTATTGGCGGGAAGGCGTACAGGAGGCCTGAGCTCCACTGCCCAACCATTGCCGAGCAACAGCTGCCTTGGAAACTCCAAAGCGCAATACTGCGGACAATGCACATTTTCTTTCGAGGCAAACAGATCTAACCAAGGCTCTCCCCACTGCTGAAAGAGACCCGGCGCCACCTCTGACTAGAGAAGCCATTCATGATCCACTGGACATCAACGGTTAAGATTGTCTGCCCTGGCATTTAGAGAACCTGCCAGGTGTTGAACCACCAGGGTTATGCCCTGCTGTTCCAACCATGTCCAGAGACGCAGGGCCTCTTGACGAAGAGACTACGACCCCACGCCGCCCTGCTTGCTGCAGGACCACATGGAGTGATGTTGTCCGTGAACACCTGCACTAACTTCCCGTTGACAAGAGGGAGGAAATGCTTTCAATGCTAGTCGGATCACCCGGAGCGCCAACAAGTTGATTCCACCGGAGACCAGAGTCCTCTGTTCTCCACCTCTCTCAAGTGGCCGTCCCATCCCAGGAGTGACATCGGGTTGAAGAAGGGAGAGGGATCTGGCTCGGACCCAATCACAGTTCGTAAGCCACCACTGCAGTTCCTTCGGAGATCCACACCACATCAGAGAGATGCCCCTGATGCTGCGCCCACAGGAACTTCAGGTCCCACTGCAGAGAACGCATACACCATCTGACATGATTTACCAACAGGATGCAGGAAGCCATAAGGGCCCAGCAGCCTCAGTCATTCTCACCGAAATCCAGTAAAGAGGCTGAAAAATCGGTATCATAACCTTAATATCCTGGACTCACTGCTCGGGAGGATAAACCCGAAACTGCACTGTGTCCAGAACAACTCAGATAAAAGGGAGCATCTGAGAAAGAGTCAGGTGTAACTTTGGCACGTTTATAGTAAACTCCAGTGAATGCAGGAGGTCTGCCATAGTCTGGAGGTGGGAAACCACAGTCTGGGGCGAGGACGCCTTCAACAGCCAGTCGTTGAGTTAGGGGAAAACTGAAACACCTAACCTGCACAGATGAGCGGCAACCACCGTCATCACATTGGTGAACACCCTAGGGACGCTAGTAAGGCCAAAGGGTAGCACAGTGAACTGAAAGTGCTCGTAGCCTACCTCTAAACGCAGGTAACGCCTGTGGGCAGGCAGGATGGGGATGTGAAAATAAGCATCCTGAATGTCCAATGCTACCAGCTAGTCTCCTTGGTCTAGGACGGACAAGATCTGAGTCAACGTGCGCATCTTCAATTTCTCCTTTTTGAGAAGGAGATGGACAGTTCGAAAGGCGAGAATAGGACGAAGACCTTTGTTCTTTTTGGGTATCAGAAATTATCAGGAATAACAACCTCTGCCTACTTCTGATATCAAAACCCTTTCTACAGCCCCCTTGGCCAGGATAGCTGTAACTTCCTCTCGGAGCAAGATAAGATGATCCTCCGCCAGCCATTCTTTTTATTTTTTTGTCAATTTATTTTTATTATTGCTTATAAAGACAGACAATGTTACATACAGATCTTAGACTGTGTGATGTTCGAATATAGTCCGATTGGCCACAAAAGCAAAAACATTGCATATATCAAAAATTAAACTACAACAACTGCGGAGCAATACAATACACATAATCAGTAGTAAATCCCAGTGCATGTACGGTACATACGTTCAAATAAAGGTGTAGTTGAGGCAAGAGTCCAAAAGATACACAGCAACAGATCCGCAGAGATCGTCCAGCATTAGCAGTCAGGCAGGAGAGGGGATGGGGGCAATAAAGAAAAGGGAAAGCAGAAAAGAGGAGGACCTGGTAGCTTGGCCTTCCAGACGTTTCAAAGAAACCACTGGATCATTCTAAATTCTCAAACAAAGGGTACACCAGCAAGTAGTCCTTGAGTGGTTGCCATATGTCCAGGGGCCTATTGGTTGGTGGCAGCAGTGCAGCATAGTCATCACTTGTTGTAGTGCAGTATAGTAGATCACACAGCCACTCCTTAATGGTCGGGAAGCGAGCTCTGCCCCAATGAAGAGAGACTTGACGTCTAGCCAACAGTAGTGCCATGGCAGTGAACCGCCTAATACCCTTTTTGAGAGGCTCACCGCCAGCCATTCTTGAGATGATGGTAAAGGGGTGAGGAAAGATTGCAAAGGAAGGGAGTAACCCCTCCGAATGATCTGCAAGACCCATTTGTCCGATGTTATGGACTGCCACTGGACACCCTTGGTCTTGCAGACCCAAACTTGGAGGACTTAGGGCCTGCAGCTGTCAGGGGTTGGTGGCGGACGATATCTGGCTACCCCTCCCAAGAGGTCAAAATACATTGCATCCACGTCCTTGCACAACTTGGGAAGCCTGTGCAGGATGGTGGCTGGGGTATGGCTGACACAGTTGAAAGCCCCTTCCATTGCCACGAAAGGGGCGAAATGCAGACTGAGGGCGAGGTGTCACAGAGACGCACAGAACTGGCTGTAGCCTGCGAATCCATGAAGCGCTCCGGCGCAGAGTCAGCCTTCACTCCAACAAGAGGAATCCCATCAAAGGGCATGTCCATTAAGTTGTCCTGGACATATCCCGAAAAGCCAGATGTTCTCAGCCAGGTGTGGCACCACAAGGCCACAGTCAATGAAACCGCTCTGCCCAGTGAGTCAGTTTTATCCAGACCACACCTAATGGTGAATTTTGCTGCATCCACCCCATCTCTGACTGCTTGAGAGAGCACAACACGGGCCTCCTCCAGGACCTGTTGCAGCACGTGTGCAACTGTTTCCCATGAGGAATGCAAGAAATGGCCCAAAAAGCATGCGGTGGTCAGCGACCTCAGTTCTAGGCTGGCAGAAGAAAACATCTTCCCAAGTGCGTTTGGGCTTTCCTGTCTGGGGGAGCGGAAGGGAACGCACCATGGGATTTTGAGGCTTGAACTACCAAGTTCTTAGGGATAGGATTTTGGCTGCGGAAACTTGGATCACTCGAGGAAGGGTGATGGAGGCGTGCTATTGTCCCGTTCACAGGAGCCCCTCAGCTAGGCTTGGACCAAGTGCTTAGAAGGACAACCATTGAAGGGCAAAGGGGGTTCGGATGAGGAAACTCCAGGCTGAAGCACTTTGATCAAGAGGTTAGTGTTGACCTGCAAGAGCAGCTACAGGTCAAGGACCTCTGCTGCCCTCTTCACTACCATAGCATAAGATGTTCCCTCCTCTGTAGCCACAGTAGGTGGAGAGAGCATACAAGTATCTGAAGAGGTGTCCAGTCCACTGGCTTCCGCAAACTCCTCATAACAGTCCAGTACATCACCAAGAGTTTCTAACTGGTGTCCTATAGGGTCCAGTGACACCTTCTGAACCGACGCTGGGGAAGGTCATGTCGGAACGGCCGGCGCCAATCCGGATCCGAGATCAGATCCATGAGTCCACACCGGAGCTGAGGCAGAAAAGGATGGAGTCTCTTCCGACTCCGTGGGGCTGGGAGGCGCACTGGTGGGGCTGGCAACCTTAAATACTAGGCGCATGGCCTTGCAAAACTTATTTGAGCGGGGGTCTCTCCAGCTCCCGCAAACAGGGGGGGGAGGGGGAGTCAGACCTGGCAAAGGCTCCGAAGAACCGTGCCAGGAACGTCTATGTTCTTCAATTGTCTTGTCAATCCTCAATTGACGAGGTGAAGTCAATGTCTGTCTAAACTTCTTCTTTTTGTGCTTCTTCCCCGAGTGTCCAGAGGATCTAGAGTGCAATGACGAAGACTTGGGCTCTTGCAGCAGTCCCAAGACCTTCTCTTCCTCGATCCTGACCGCGACCTCCTAGGAGTCTTGGTGGATGGTGTCGACTGCTGGGCCACAAGCAGCTTTAAGGACCGCTCCCTCAAAGCCTTCGATGCCATGGTATGACTTGGGGTCGTAGTTGCGCTTGAGGCACCATAAGCACACAAGGTGCAGGCTGGTACCCGACATGGCACGGTGACAGGTGCCACACTTCATAAACCTACCTTTCGAGAGGTCATCCTCACACAGAAGGAAAAATCTTTGATAAAACATTGAAAAAAGTCTATCAAAAAGACACGAAGGAGTAGCTCTTCGCCAGATTAGCGCTAAATAGTGTATAAAGAATAGAACTGATGTCAGTGCGCCTGGGTGACACCTATATAGATGACAGCGACATCAGATCCTGCAACAACGACGCCACACGGAACCGAACGGAGCAACCCAATGGCCCACAGGGGTACTGCTAATGCAAAGGTTTACGGATCCAGTCTGACGCCTGGGAAATTCAAAGGTAAGGAATCCGCAGCTAGAAGACTCCATCAGGTATGTAATATAAAGTACAAGTTGCTTTAAAAGTAAATGTCAAGAGTTATGGCTGAACCTGAACACCCCCCTTACCAATTTGAGGTCAGAACGACAACATGATAATACAATTAGCTGAGACCTCAATAACCTGGTGCCATGTCTTTACCATTCCCTAACCTCCATATTGCCATTTCCCAATTGTTAACTGTCACCTACACACACACATCATCCTATGAACAAAGTGAATCTGAAATCTGCCTCCTCAACAAAGTGAAAATTCAAAGACTGAGGACCTAAGTGGTAACTTCTCCTATACCTCATACAATTTACTCTTTTCATGTAAACATAGGAAAATGGGATTTTAAAAGACCCTATCAGCTACTTCTCCTTTACCTCATGAAATGTACTCCTCTGGGCATATACTTAGAAAATTAGTATTGCCCAGATGGTAAGCTTGCAGCTGTTTCTCATATGACACAGGCCTCATTCCAAGGCTTTCTTACACATGCAAATTTTTCTGGCAGAATGACTTTCAAGCATGATTATAGGCAATGTTTAGGAACAGGGGAAGTGTTTTAAAATGTTTAGCATAACAGAGATATCTCTTCACATTGTAAACCTTGTTGCAATAGATAGCTGTTAGCTGAACCTATCAAAATTATAAAAAGCATGGCCCACAAATACAGTCACAATAAACTTTTGTCATATGGCTGTTGTACATGCTTGGAAACAGGCCAAACCTTCAATAAAAACAAATCAAAAATAGTTCAGAAGAAATAGATATAGGTTTACTTGCAAAACACTACACCTGCAGCAATAAACAAGCACATTTTCTTTTGTAATTAAAATCCAATAATGCATTTTCAATAAGGAAATGTGAAAATAAGACACTGATAACTTATCTGTTTCTCAGTTTGTCCACATGAGCAAATTAAATAGTACCTGAGGTGGTCATGAGCACAAGCTTCTGCAAACACTGCTCGGAAAGACAGGAAATCATCTGATGACAACTTAATTGGATCAATCTTTGCTATTTGGCTGAAGTAGTCTAGAGCCATTGGTGTTAGTGGGTTTAAGTTCAAGGAGGAATCAGGCGGTGAAAGAGGATCAATGTGAAGCACTGATACCGACAAAGTGCCCACAACCAGCCTAAAAACAAGTTCTGGTCTAGATTCATCCAACGAGATTGATCGTGATGGAAGGGCTGGAATATAGAAGAAAGTTGATTTTAGTGTCAAATATGGTGGTTCTAATATGCAAATATTTAGTTAATATAATTAGACATGTAATAAACAATACAAATACTGGTGAAAACATCTCTTCCATGTTTATAAAAACTAGCCTTTTATTCTTAATCTTTCACTGACTCATAAACACAGACAAGCTTAAACTGGTAACATTACTAAGCAATTTTTAATTTTTTTACTAAAACTGAAAAAAGTCAGACTCAAGAATGAACAAGCAGATAAATATATATGGGATAAAGTACCCCTTTCCTTTACATTATAAGGACATTGCTAGTGACTGAGGAGTTACATTACCATATAGAGGAACAAAGCCAAAAGGCCTAATCTCTCTCATGGGGTCGATATAATAACTGAACGCTCTATTAGGATTCAGCCAAAGTAGTGTTTCCTCATTGGTGGGATTGGGAGGAGGGAATAAGATGTGAAAGGTGATGGATTGTAGCATATGGAAAGGGGTCACCACCTTGGCCAGGATAGATGCTTCAGTCCTCAAGACCAGTTTGCCTGGCTATAAGTACATGAAGGCAGGGCGAAGGGGCGTGGTTTGGGCGCTGATGGAGCAGGCGGCGTGAGCCGGTAGCTCCACGCTCGATCCCTCTTTTATCCTGAAAAACGGGATCTTTGGTGGCTTATGGTGACGGAGCTTGTGCCGGAACATCAGGAGCACACTCCGAGGCCGAAACCGCAGCGGAAAGGGGCTCAGTGAGCGAGTTTTTTCTTTTAAGAAAAAGACCGGGTGAGCGGAGACGGAGTTCCCAAAATGGCGGCGATCGCAGAACAATAGCACATCACGGAGCTGGCCTGCCTGCAGTAACGGCGTAACGATCGGCTGGTGTACGGCGGGAGAGAAGCTGCAGCAGCTGAGCTCTTGGGTCCGGATCGCTCAGGGAAGGGCACCGGGGAGAGCGTCATTGACCTACTGCCGGCGAGACCTGCCGGGAGTCTCATAATGGCGGCTGCCTGACGGGATAGCGGGAGGAAGCAGCGTACCTCGCTTTGCAGCCGGGAACCGGAGGGGTGTGGAGTCGGACCGGTTGCAGTGCGGCGCCTGTAATTGGAGTGCCGAAACGGACAACAAGGCAGATCCCAGGACCCCCTGGAGGTGCAGCGAAGTGCCGACCCGGAGCCCGGTAACTGTGGGACATTTGCGAAAGGGCTGGGTGTCGCCGCAGTAGCTGGCATCAGGAGGGCCCATATCTAGAATTGTGGCACGGGGACCGATTCGGCGGCGCTGCACGAAGAGCGACGGCGGAGGCGGCCCCACGACAACACAGGGACTGTCACCCTGTTGGTGCGACGCACGGTCCGCAAAAAGCGGGAGAGAGGCTGCAACAGCTGAGCGCTTGAGTCCGGTTCGCTCCGGGAGGGGCACCAGGGAGAGCGCTATCGACCGGCTGCCGACGAGACCTGCCGGGAGTCCTAAATTGGCGGCCGCCTGAAGGGATAGCGCGGGGAAGCAGCATACCTCGCTCTGCAACCGGGAATCGGAGGGGTGAGGAGTCGGACCGGTGGCAGTGCAGCGCCTGTAACTGGAGAACCGATACGGACAACTGGGCAGATCCCAAGACCCTCTGGAGCTGGAGTATAGTGCTGACCCGGAACCTGGTGACTGTGGGACACTTGCGAAAGGGCTGGGCATTACCGCAGTAGCCAATATTAGGAGGGCCCATATCTGGCATAGTGGCACGGGGACCGATTCGGCGGCGCTGCACGAAGGGCGACGGCGGTAACGGCTCCATACTAACGGAGGGACTGTCGCCCTACTAGTGCGACGCGTGGTCCGATATTGGGGACATTTTCCTGGCATCAGACGGAGAGCTCATCGCTGCCCGAATACGACGGGCCGGAGCAGAGAACATTAACGGGCGGCACTGTGGGAAGAGTGGCTGGCACGATGAAGCCGAGACCCAAAGGGGAGGACGAAGCGGCGCAGAGTACCGCCCCGGATGGCGGAGAGGTAGTGGAGGGCACGGAGACTGAAAGGAGGCTGAACAAACGCCTGGATCAGATCCTGGAGGCATCACAACGACCAAGGACTCCCTGCATAACGACATCGTGCAGGTCGCGACGGGGCTGGGCCTGTTGAAGGCCGATCATTCGAAGCTGGTGGATAGGGTGAAAGACACTGAATAGTCGTGCAAGATCTGAAGCCAGCGGTAGTGACAATAGAACGAAAGCTGGAGGATGGGCTACAACGGCTGACAACGCTGGAGAAAAGGACGGAGGATGCCGAAAGTAGGAATCGGCGCAACAATGTGAGGGTGGTTGGCCTGCCGGAGAAAATTGAAGGGACAGATATGATTACCTACATGGAGAACTGGTTCAGGACACAGGTGGTCCCGGAGGGGTTATCCTCCTTCTTTACACTTGAGAGGGCGCATAGAGTTCCGACCAGGCCGCCATCGCTGGGGCGCCCGCCTAGACCTGTGGTGGCACGTGTCCTTCACTATAAAGACAGAGACCTATTGATTCAGAATGCGCGTTCCATGGGGCCTTTCAAGGTGGAGAACAGCTCGGTCACTATCTTCCCGGACTATACCCAGGATGTACAACGACGTAGAGCCTCATACTTAGCGGTTAAAAAAGAACTCAGAATTGAGGGGATTCAGTACTCATTGCTGTTTCCGGCCAAGCTGCGATTCATCCTGGATGGCACAACACAGTTCTTCCTGACGCCTGAGGAGGCTTGGTCTTGGCTTGAGTCCTACAGAGCGGGAACAGATCGCAGGAACAAGGGTGAGAATGGTCGACCTAAGCAGGCGAGGGTGCGCCAATCACAACGCATCCGCAAGAGACATAAGACTCAACAGGCCCTATTGCTGGCACAAATGGCGGCGGACAAACAGGGGGCCCTGGCAGCAACGGCGGCAATCACAGGGTCGCAGACGGAGGACTTGGTTGGAGGGTCGGCGTCGGACGACGACAAGAGACAATCAGGGACTGAATTTTCGGATGTGGATAGTATTGCAGGACCGGAGGTGACACCTCGCACAGCGGACGATTTGTGAACTGCATGACCTCCAGTTTGGAGTACGGCGTGGGGACTATTGTTGACAGAGCAGGAGTGCATGGTAACCTTTTTGATCGCTGTTGTTGTTAGATGCCACAAGGCGGGATCGTGGGGCGGGGGGCTGGGGCGGGAGCTGCCACCTCTCGGTACACTACCACATTCCTATTGCCCTTAGGCAACCTGTAGTGGCTACTGCAGGGTAGATTTGTTTATCTGGTTATTGAGGTTTGGATGGGGACTGATGCGTGGCTATTGGTTCCTGTTCTGGGGGAATGGGCGTTGGGGGTTTTATGGGGTGTTCGGGGGGTGGGTATTTCTGATGCTGGTGTGGGCTGGCGAGATGTGGAGGGGGTGATACTGAGGAAGGGTGGCAATGGGGACTTTACCTGAGCTGAAATGCATCACATGGAACGTACGTGGACTGCACACCATGTCCCGACGTCATAAAGTACATGCATATTTGGTGAGACGTGGGATTCAGATTGCGTTGCTCCAGGAGACCCATCTTACCAAATTGGAGTGTGCGGCGCTGCAGAAGCGCTGGAGAGGGCAGGTGTTTGGCACGGCATACTCAGCGTTTGCAAGGGGGGTACTGATTTGGGTGAGGGCTGGGACTCCCTTTCAGGTTACGAGTCAGATAATTGATCCGGAGGGTAGATATGTGGGGGTAGCAGGGAGGCTGTATGGCCGAGAGGTGGCGCTTTGTAGCATTTATGCCCCGAATATAGAACAACCTCGTTTCTTTGACGCCATCTCAGGTATACTGGCACATTATTTGGCGGGGCCGATAATACTGGGAGGCGATTTTAATTCCGTTACAGATACTGCCTTGGACAGGTCCCATCCGCCGCTGGTTGAGTCCCCGGTACATAGGGTAGCGGGGCGGAGAATTGAATAGCAGAATGAATGGGGGCTGATGGATGTGTGGCGAGGGCAGCACCCTGGGGATAGGGACTATTCCTTCTTTTCCGCGCTCCATGAGCTACATGTCCGGATCGATACGATTCTTTGTGACCACACCACCGCTAACATGGCGACACATACTGAGTACCTAGCTAGGACCATTTCGGATCATAATCCCCAGCTGCTCTCTCTCCAGTGGCAGCGAGTGCGGACGGCGCATCCCAATTGGAGATTGAACCCGGACACGCTAGAAGATCAGGTCTTTCAAGCTGAGGTTCAAGAGGGAGTGGAGACGTACTTTGCAGTTAACAAGGCGGCGGCCTCTACTAGGGGACTAGAATGGGACGCATTTAAGGTGGTGGTGAGAGGATTATGCATTGGTAAACACTTCGGGGAAAGGAGAGTGGTGCTAGAGGAGGTCAGGAAGGCAGAGGAGGAGCTGAGGAAGATAGAGAAGCAGAGACCGGAGCGGGGAGCGTTGCAAGCACAGCTTTTGGAGGTTAAAGAGTTGGTGGCAGTGGAGACTGACAGGTTGCGATGCTATGACTATAAGCAGTATACAGCGAGGGTCCATGCGGAGGGTGACAAGGTCGGTACGCTGCTGGCGAGACTGGCGAACCCGGTGCCGAAGGGGTGCTCGATTTTGAGTGTGAAGACGGAGTCAGGTGACACAGTCTATTCCCAAATGGCTATCCTCTCGTGTTTTACGGAGTATTACGAGACCCTATACCGGAGTCGGTTGGAGGCGGGGGTTGGTGACATGGAAGATTACCTGGCGGGGATTAGATTTCCGCAGTTGGAGGAGGAGGATGCTAAGGCCCTGGGCGCCGCGATCACATTAGCTGAGGTTCGGGGAGCAGTTAAACACATGGCGAGAAAAAAGACACCTGGGGTAGACGGCCTCCCGGTGGAATTTTATGCTAAGTACATTGACACTTTAGCGCCCAGTTATTAGAAGTCTATAGTGAAGCACTGGAACGAGGCCGCCTACCCAGATCTATGAGGGAGGCTTTGGTTGTACCTCTACTGAAACCTGGGAGAGATAGCACGGATGTGACCTCGTATAGGCCACTGTCTATGTTGACGGTGGACTATAAAATCTTGAGCCGTATCCTGGCTACTAGATTGCTTCCATATATGACGACGTTAATTCACGAGGACCAGGCTGGCTTTATCCCCACCCGGAACACTTCGGCTAACATCCGCCGCTTGGTTCGCGTCTTGGGGAGCGAGCTGGATCTGGAGGACTGGCCAGCAGTGCTTTCTATTGATATAGAAAAAGCGTTTGACAGCTTAGAGTGGGATTATCTAGATAAGGTACTGGAGAGGTTTGGCCTAGGGACCAGGTTCCGGCGTTGGACGAGAGTTTTATACTCCTCGGCTACCGCCAGGGTGAGGCTGGGTTCAGTGATATCGAATGCATACCCGGTGAAGAGGGGTACACGGCAGGGATGTTCCTTATCGCCTCTGCTGTTCGCATTGGAGATCGAGCCCCTGGCAATACGAGCTAGGTCGGGAGCGGCGTACGGAGGGATCGTCTGCCGAGGTGAGCAACATTATATCTCGCTGTATGCAGATGATCTATTGATGTTCCTGGAGGACACGGCTGAGGCGTTGAGGGAGGCGGTGACCACGCTTGTTACATTTGGGGCCCTATCGGGTCTCAGGGTAAACTGGCGTAAAACTTGTATTTTCCCTCTGAGAGCGGATACGCCTCGGCCGCCGCTGCCTGCGGATGTGGTTTGGGGGGGATCCTGTTTTACCTACCCAGGAGTGAGGATCTATCATAGAGCTGAGGATTTGCTGGAAGGGAACATAGAACGCTGCATAAGAGCCCTGAAGGGCTCGGTGGCATTTTGGGCCACACTCCCGTTGTCGGTGGTTGGAAGAGTGGCGCTGCTTAAAATGGTGGCCTTGCCGCGCCTCCTGTATTATTTTAGAACGTTACCGTTGTGGATCCCGCCTAGGTTCTTTAGGGTACTACGGACCCTCACCATTGAGTTCCTATGGGGGAACGGGAGGAGACAGGTGGCGTTGGACACGCTGCGTCGGCCGAAACTCGAGGGGGGAATGGCGGTGCCAGATTTCGAACTATATTATTTGGCGGCGCAGTTCCAGATCCTTACGCAACACGTAGCTAGGGAATTTCGGGGCCCTGACCTGCACCGAGGGAGGGGGATACCGAGACATGTATTGTCCTACATTGTCATGCAACAACATCTTGATGTGAGAGACCTGATGCTCGAGGAAAAAACATTACGGTTGTGCTGGAATAGTAGTCAGAAGCGAGCTGGAGTGGTGCACCCGTATGCCCCGGAAATACCCCTGGGCATGCTAACGGCATTACCACATGGAGGAGACTGGTCCCCCTCATGGAGTGGGAGGAGATGGGGCTCCACATGGTGGGCGATTTGTACGCCGGCAGAGAATTGCTGCCCTTCCAAGCGGTGCAGGACCAATTTGGAATCCCGGCTGGGAGCTTCCTATTGTACATGGCCGTAACAGCGGCAATAAAGAAGCATTGGAGGGTAGGGCAGTTGGAGCCAACGACCATGATGGCGTGCCAGTATGTGGTGATGACGGCGGGAACATTCAAAGCGGTTATGTGTTTGCATTCTCGAATGCTTCACGAAGGCCTGACACCCCTCACAGCGCTGAAACTGAAATGGGAGGAGAGTGTAGGGAAGCCTATACCGGATGAAACATGGGGTCATCTCCTGAGGAGGGCGTGGACGGGATGTAGGAATGCCCGCTTTCAACAAGTACACTTCTTTGTAGTACACAGGGCTTATTTAACTCCAGGCAAGTTACGGAGGCATTTCCATGCGGAGGGGGCGGCATGCCCGAGGTGCTTCTTCCCAGGGGCAGAGCTAGATCACATGATGTGGGATTGCCCGAAACTGGGATTGTATTGGACGGAAGTGGGAGAGCTCTTGTATGGAGTAACAGATAGACAGGTGACTTTTGATAAGGCAGCCTGTCTGCTGCTCTGGTTCCCACACACAAAGAAAACGAAGGTCGCCAGTAAATTTATGGACCTAGGTCTTATTTTGGCCCAGAGAGAGATCATCTGGCACTGGAAGTCGTCGGAGGGCCCATCCAGTAGGCGCTGGGCGACGGAATTGGAAAAATGGGCCAGAAGTGAAAGTATGGTCCGGCTTAGACAGGCGATCCGTACCGCTAATGAGAAAGGCTTGGAGGTGGCGCGGGCGTGGGAGGGTCTGGTGCTTACACTGAATGATTACCAATCACAGGAGAGGGACCAGGAAGAGTGAGGCTAATAGAGGGTTCCAGGTGACGCATGATTGCATGAGTGTTGTTCCCTCAGCTCCTGAGTGACGGGATATAATCCTGAAGTTGGCTCACACCAGCGATAGTTTAGGGAGTGGGAGGGGGGTTGAGGGGCCCCTGCGGAAGGCGTGAGGATGATTGCTGAATGTGTGGACAGGGAAATGGTAGTAGAATGATGGGTTTGTTTGATAGGTTCCCTTGGGTAGAGCAAAGGGCATTGACCTTGTTCACTATTCTTCACTGCTGACCAGGGGGGGGGGGGGCAAGTTGTTGGTTGGGGTTAGGGGTTGGGTAGGCACAGAAAAGCAGACCTTTTAAACAAGCCCGAATGTACTGATGTCGAGTAAATATTAATGTTATTGTCTTATCGCCTGGCTTAATTACGGATTCCTAGCTTTCGCCGCCCTGCCTCCGGGATGTGGGCTGAATGGCTGTGTGGTGTTCTGTTAACGATTGGGGAACGGCGATAAGCGGAGGCGGGCAAGATTGGCCACATGATTGTACATTACTGATTCTGCAATAAAAATTGAAGTTCAAAAAAAAAATGAAGGCAGGGCGAACACACAGTGCCTGCAACTCACTTACATAATGGCCACAAAAAACTGTTTTAAAAGTTATCAATCTTAACTGACAACCATGCAGGAGTTCATACAGGACCAAAAAGTCAACACTAGATTCAGATCCTACTGGGGCCTCACAAAAAACCTGGGGAGAAACCTAGCCAGTCCTTTCAAAAATTGGATGGCAATCTGGGATTTGAACAAGGAAGGTTGACCGGGAAGACCAACTAATACAGACACTGCAGCAATGTAGCCCACCACGGCCACTGCGCACCTCTGCTGGCCTAGTGAAGGAGCAAAGAGAAGGATGTCCAATAAACAAGCCTTCAGCAGGTCCAGTTTATGCTCTGTGACAAACTGATTCCAAATTCCATAATAGACAAGGGGAAGGGGTGATGAACCGATAATATGATGTCAACCACCTCCAGCAGCAGGCAGAAGGAGCTCAGGTGTCTCCGCTCAGCCTTCAGGCATGAAGGTGGAGGCTTCGGAGGTTGGTGTGCAGAACCTGCCCCTCCAACTTGAAGAGGAGGTCTACTCTGAGAGGCCGTCAGAGCATGGGACAAGGGTTGAGTTGAACAAGGTCCAAATACCACACCTGTCTTGGCAAGACTGGGGACTATCAGAATGGCTTGGCCCAGTCCTGCCACAGCTTGATCAAGACATAAGAAATCAAGAATATGATAGGAAACAGGTAAGGAGTGGAAAACTTCACCTCAACAGAAACATGTCCCTCAATGACCCTCTGAAAAGGGAAACTGAAGGGCACAGAACTGTGGGCAGTGTGGTTGTCAAGAGTAGCGAAGAAGTTCACCTGGAAAAAGCTCCAAACAATTAAAGATGGTCTGTGCCACCCCTGGGTGGAGACGCTAATGGTGATGGGCAAGAAGAGACTGACTCAGGCTGTCAGCTCCAGTGTTCAGGGAGTTTGCCTGATGGATGGCGACCAGTCAGATTCCATGCATATGCGTCCAGTCGCAAAGCTTTCAAGCAGAAAAGATGAGACCCCAATCCTTTCTGCTTGTTGACATACCATATAATTTTTGTAATGTCTGTCAAGATCTGGACAGACCAGCCACACGGGGGAAAGGAAGGCCTTTAGGCTCTGGCAAATAGCCCGCACTTCCAGCAGGCTGATGTGAAGAACCTGCTCCTCTGGAGACCAAATATCTATAACCGCCAGCTGATCCAGGCAAGCACTCACCCCAGGGTAGCTGCATCCGTCACAACCATGGCCACTGGTGGAGGGGGGCAAAAGGACATACCTTGTGCAAGGTGCTCTTCTACCGATCATCTCATTGTCCCAGGAGATCTCTGTGTTGTCTGATACATTTCCCCCACGCTGGAACAACGACCAGCAAAGGCACCACTGCAGAGACCTCATTTTTCAGTGTGTATACATGAACAGCAGAATGAAGGAAGCTAGAAGACCTAGCAGACAAAGAACCATCAAAATTGGAACTCAAGCACCCCCCCCCAAAACTTTGTAATCAATCCAGAAAATTCCAGATTCTTTGAGGAACTCCTCTCAAGAGCCTTCACTCCGAAGGCTCTCAATGAACAGAAGGTGGTAAGAGGGCTAAAGGTGCCACTTAGGCATATGGATGGAAAAAACACAAGTCGAACAGCAAGGATGGGAGCCCACATTGAGTAGCAATCGTCCCAGATGTTCGCAGATGTGCCACAACCACTTCAATACCTTAGTACGGATGTTAAACCAAATAGGAGGACCGCAAACTGGTAGTGGATGGAACTTACCATAAACCGCAGTTACATCTTGTGTGACAGACAGAGAGATTGGTATGTGGAAATATGCGTCCCGCAAGTAGAGCAACACTATCCATTCTTTTGCTTCCAGTACCAGAAGAACCTGATCTAAGGATAGAATCTTGATTGTTTAATTGCGATGGTCACAGTTGAACAGCCTGAAATTCAGGATCAGAAAGTGACTGCTGTCCTTCTGGGAACCATGGAAGTACAGGAATTAGCACTCCTGCCCAATGTTCTGCTCTAAGACCATCTCCAATGCTACTTTCTGCAACACAGCAGCCACCCTCTGTTCCACAATTTTTTAAAGAAAACCAAAAGAGTGATTTGGTAATAATTTCAGCTGCTATGTACAATAATTAAAGCTGTTCAACTGGTTCGCTTTAAAATACAACGTTTTTTTGTAGACGAATCAAGGACCCTATTTAAATATTCCTAATTTATGCCCTTATGTGGTTATATCAAATCATATCCTTATAAAGGCATAAGAATCATACCCATATTAAGTCATAGCCAATGCAGTCCAAATACGGCAAGGCTACTCCCATAGACTCCTAGAAAGCACAACGCGTTCTTAAACAAACCAAGCCTCCAGCAGCCCGGGAATTCCCCCTGCTTCTGTATTGATTTGTCCTAGAACTCCTGGAGTCCTGAAAGAACTGCGAGTTCTTAGTGACGTCTTATGTCCAACCTTACGTCAAACTCGGCACCTTCCAGGTATAAATATACCAGCATATGCCCTAGCAAAACACACGGTGGTTTGGAGCAGATCGGCTATCTACTTGCCCGACGCCCTGCTGTAGCGAGTGCCGAAGGAAGCCGACCCTCCAATTGACGCACTGAGAGACGCTGTCTTTTCTCCTGCCGAGAAATCCAGCTCCAGTGTTTCCCTGTCCCCCTTGCGGGTTGCTGGGAGATTGAGTCCTGAGAGAGAGATACAAGACCTCCTTCATTCTATAACCAAGGTACGGAGCTGATTAGACCCTTAGAGAATTCTTGATTCAGATTCTTGGCAGAAACTATCTTAACTCAAACTACATCTCACTTACTCCTTCCCATGTACTAGGCTTAGGTTTAGAACACCGGGGTAGGCGTATCTTAGAAGCACCAGTTGAGTACGTTTAGTCATTATTTTATCATTGTATGTATTTTAAAAACCGTATGGCTTAGAAACCATACCATGCTTTTACAGTACTATTTTACAGTACTCCTTTACTGTACGCACTTTACTTCATGACAAGTATTGCGATTGTAGCAATTCACTTCTCTTGCATGAGAAAGAAAACTGTAAATAACCTCTTTTATTGAAAACGCCTGTCTCTCTGTTTCTCTGCACTTCTGGTGAAACTAAGCATGCACGATTGACTGAGTAAAATAGCTATCTACTGTTTCCGCGACTCTGGAGATATACTCCTTGTTCTAGGGGAGCAAAGTTGTCATGTTTATGCGGTTGTCAGAAACGAATCCCTTCTTGTGAATTCGAGAAAGTTTCTAGTGACCTCTGAGCTAGCTGGCATTCATAATTAAGTCTAACATATTCAATAGAGACCTAGTTGACCTAAGTCCTACGTCTAAACTATTGTTTGTGTTATTCCAATGCACAGAGCCTATAGGGAATATAGGAACTACACTACATGGCGCCCAATGTTTGGTAAGATGATAATTTAACGCTAAGTACTAGAGTAACTCAGTCGTGCTTTTCACACAGACCCCTTTGTCCCGTAAAAACTCCAATAGACGTCTGGAGTGGGTAAAAGGTTAATATCCGTCAAAACTTAGTAGGAAGAGATTCCTATGTATTAGTTTTCGGTTTAGTCAACGTTGAAGGATACAGTGTTCCAAAATATTGTGCACCTAATCTTTGTTTCCTTGAAACGTGCTCTGCAAACTTTCTGTCAAGCAAAAAATGTCGGAAAGTGACGAAGAAAGGGAGAGAGCTAGAATAGCAGCTCAAGTGGTTTTAGATTACACACCTCTCCAACAAAATGACCCGGATGCTATATTCATCCCGGCAAATATAAGGAAAACCATAACTATAAAACTTATAGAAAATGGAGTATCATCAAGAGGTGGTACAGTCATATTTGTGGTAGAGGCCCATGAATATCGGCAGACAGAGGTATTCTATTCATGGATAATATTACCAGCAGCAAATGCTGTGACACACGAGTTCCACTACTACAAAGCAGAGGAACCTCCAGAGGAATATGTCCCTTTCGAGGACGTTGAAATTCCACTAACTTACCAAGAGCATCACCTCTGTTTTAATGGCGCCCTAAAACATCAATATCACATTACCAGGCTCGGTCCACTAGGTAGACCAGGAGCCATATGGCCGATACTAGCCAGCTATACACCACATCCTGACATTGAAGGAATGTCAGACCGAGAACTTTTAATTCAGCTAAAACAATTAATTAAAATACATACACAATTGGTCCAATATGTCATGCGGACTTTAACAGTCCAACCAGCAATAAAAATTCCACAGCACACCCCTCACCAGTGGGAACACAAATAAAATGACACCACAGACAATACAATCAGTCATTGGCAAATTACACGCAAATTCCGTTCTGGTTAGCTCAAAAAATTACTCAAATAGAGGCTGTATTTCCTGATAGTACACCTAATGAAAACACAGAATTCTGACAATCTGTCTACCAATGGGGATTGCACAACATGTGGAGGACTGTGACACTTGGGGAACAGTCTTTGCTTCAATATACACAAAAACACATGGTGTTCCATCTATGGCGGTTATACCAGACGTACTAAGACAGATTCAAAGTGAATACGGTCCAGAGCCTGCTTTAAATCTAGGTATGAAATTACTGAAAGACTTTAAGCAAGTCTCGGCTATACTACTAGCCAACCTAAAAGGAGAAGCAGCATCTGTGGCGATCCGCCAAAAATTAAAAGAAACAGATATAGCAGAACAACCTTTTGAACTTGCCAGAATACTTGAAAAGTGCTATGAAGAATTAGGTAGAGATAGTTTGGGTGGGAAACCACTAAAACCACAACTAACTGAAAGTCCTGAAAAAACCTTTATTAGGAATAATTTAATTACTTCAAAAAAGAAATGGGAGGGTAATAAACAAATTACTCCCAGAGAAAAACAGTTTCAGTCCAGAGGAAGGTCTCCCCAACGGAGAAATAGATCTCCAGGACAGGGGGACAGGTCTCCACAACGGGAGCCCTCTGAAAAAAGATATAACCTTAGAAATAGGGACAATTTAAGAAAACCTGACAGATATCAAGATATTGATACACGTCCCTCTCGATCTTTTCAGACTTCCTAACAGAAATCGGAAAGAAGAGGACGGTCAGAACATAAAGAAGAGCGCGTCAAGTCCAAAGACAAGGAACCTGCTCATCAAAGTAAAAAATTACAATTTCCCAAAAAGAAGGTAGCTAGTATTAAAATAAAACATGCCGAGGATTCTGAGGACACAACTCAAGAACGGAGAATGGGCCCAAACAATGCTAGACAGCGCAGCAGAAGTGACCATAGCTCGCAAGATCCTGATGAATCTTCTGGAGACAGTGGACACGAATGAATACATTCAGGTGGAAACTGCAGACACTAGAGTTAGTGTACCCCATAAATTATATGAAATAACATTACGTATAGAAGGGGACAAAACTAGGAAAATAAGAGGTCTCTTTTGGGAGAATCTCTCTAAAGGCTATGATATCCTTCTAGCAGAGAAAGACTGGCCACCAGAGTTTGTCAGGGAGTGCCCACATGGCGAAGAAATGATTATGCCTGCCTTCTCAAATCACATTCCAATTCATAAAAAATACACATATGCTAGAAAATGGGCAGTGGCCCAAGCCCCTGCATTATATAAAAATCATTTAGGATGGGATGAGGACTCTCCTCGCCATAAAATTCAGTTAAAAAATCAACCTACTGCATAGAGGCAGTATCCTGTTAAGCAAGAAGCTAAAAAACAAGTCAGGGAGATCTTAGATCAACTTGAATATCAGGGGGTGATTGAAACATGCACCTCACAAATGAACAATCCGTTGTTTCCTGTCTCCAAACCAGATGATTCATATCGTCTAGTGTTGGACTACAGACACCTAAACTCTTGTTGCAAAACATTTGCAGTACAAAACTCACACAGTGCAGCACTAATGAATAACATCGTGCGCAAAAAATATAAAACGACTTTAGATATTTCAAATGGTTCCTTCTGTCAAAACATTGCACCAGAAAGCAGGTATTTGACCGCTTTCTCCAGTATGGGGGCCCAGCTGCAATTTTGTCGTCTCCCCCAGGGATTCAAAAACAGCCCAGGATTATTTTCAGCCAGGGTAACAGAATTACTACAAATGTATGACGATGAGGCATTATCTTATGTCGATGACATCTATCTTAGAGACGTTGACCTGGAGACACACTTGAAAAGAGTGAACACCATTATACTTGGGTTCGCATCTGAAGGGTACAAATTCAACTTTAAAAAATCAAGAATTGCCCACCCCACTGCCCTATTTTTAGGATATGAATTATCAAGTGAAGGCAAAAGCCTAGCAGACAACTTCTTAGAGAAGTGTGCAGTACTCCAAGCTCTAAAAACGCCGAAAAACTTACAATCAATTCTAGGTTTCCTGAATTTCGGAAGAACTTACATTCTAAACTTCGCAGAGAGGGTTAAACCTCTCTACGAATTAATAGAACCAGATTTCAAACGAATTAATTGGACTCAGAAACACACAAAAATGTTACGATCATTACAAACAGACATGTTAACTAAAACAAAACTACAAACACGCGCAAACGAACGCAACCTTGTAATCCGAGTCATCCCAGGAAGATGCAGATTTACGTACCTGACCTCTAATGAGGGAGAAACGGTACCAATAGCTTATAAATCACACTTCTACACACAAGCTGAAATGAAATTCAGTTCTACTGAAAAAATTCTGACTGCAGTACAAACTGCTGTAGCAAAAGAAAGAGCCCTGGCACAAGGTAAACGTATAATAATCGTTAAACCAGTACCTGCCCTAGAGGCAGTAACAAGAGCCAGCATTCCGAATGCTAAAGCTTTACATCCGAGATGGATACAATGGGTTAATTCTCTTGCTGCATCAGACGTAGAATACGAATTTGATCCTAACTTAAAAACGCAAGAATTCCTCCAATACGAATATGAATGTCCTCTGCCGACTGAAATTCTGCCTCTCGAACATTACTGCTGTATAATATATACAGACGGTTTAGCACAACCCGCAGTTGGGGTGTAAACAAGCATATAGTGCTGCGTGCGCGATTGTTAAAAGTCGGTGGCACGAAGGAAAGTTTAGACCACTGGTAACTAAAACTCAATCACTCGGAGATTGTACAGCTCGGCGAGCTGAACAACAGGCTTTCAAAATGGCGCTCGAAAATACCAATCGCGAATTCCCCACAGTGTGCGATTCGTATTATTGCGTCCAGTCTTACAATGAATACTTGCAGAACTGGGTTCAAAACGGTTTCAAAGATGCAAAAGGTGACACAATCAAGCATAAAATGCTTTGGGAACAAGTAGTTCTTTTACAGAAAGAACTACAAAAGACTCACGTGATACATACACTGAGTCATCAACGTGATGGCGTTCACGTTGCAGGGAAATCATTGGCTGATGAGGCCACAAAGGCAGCTGTGCAAACGGCTTCTGTAGCTGCCATTACCCGGTCAAAAATAGACAGCGAGATAATGCAAGCTGTCAGTGCTTCAGTAAAAGACAGTGGTAAGACACTCCCGAAAGGTTTTCCAGTAAAGTACTCATACAAAACTGATGCGAATAATGTTCCTTTTGCTGTAATCACTGGAGTGGGGGATAGGGCAATTCCAAACATGGAACACAGGTTAGGACTAATTTTAGCGGCACATGAAGGGCTCGCTTCTGCACATGCTGGTGTTTCCGCCACAGTATCGTTATTAAAACAGAGATATTGGTGGCCACGCATGAGAAAACAGACTAGAAACTATGTTCTAGAATGTGAAATATGCCAAAAAATGAAGGTATCAACAGTGAAACGACCTGCACAGACGCCCCTTCTAATCTCAGATAAACCATTAGCATGTGTTTACCTGGACCACTGTGGTCCCTTACAAAGGGATGGCAACTATAAATATATCATGGACGCAGTGGATTCCTGCACGATATTCATTTGGATGTGGCCCCAGCGCTCGGCTGACGCCAGAACGGTTATAAAAGATTTGCGAGTCTTTATCTGCACATACGCAATTGGCATGCTACATTCTGACCAGGGTCCTGCATTTAGCTCTCGAGCTTACAAGGAGGCCATGGCCAGCTTGGGCATTGCATTGTGGTACTCTGGTCCATTCCATCCTGAGGGAAATGCGGTAGTGGAGAGAAAAAACTGTGACATAAAGCAATCTATAAGAGCGAGGGTATTAGGTTCGGGTGACGGGTGGGTCAAACATCTAATAAGTGTCCAACGTAGTCTTAATAATCTGCCAAGACATTCTCTGGGTGGAATCACTCCATGTGAACTTTTGTTTGGTACAAGAATTATAATCGAAGACCTCGATAGTCAGACTTCAGTGGTGGAACAAAAAACCTTTGATATCAAAGATCGTTTGGGTGTTTTACAGGACTTAAATGAAACAAGAAGAAGTCTAAGTAACACAAAGCTAAAGCCAACAGCCACTGAAGAAAAACCACCTGTCCCAGCAAGACCTGTCTGGATTCCAAAGATCGGGGATCTGGTCAGAGAAAAGATCGCGGTGAAGAAGGAATTTGGGCCTTCTTACAGGAAAGCAGTACCTGTCTTGGCAATCAGCGGAACAAGATCAGTAGTACTACCGCCCCTTGCTGGTAAAAAGGAGAACAGAGTTGTATCAATCGACCTGGTAAAACCACAATCATGTGGCCAATAATAAGTAGTAGGCCCAGTGGACTCCCAAGAAGTAGCAGAAGACCAAATCTTGCTACAATTCAAGAGGTTCAAACTGAGAGACTAATCACATTTGATAAACCTGCAGTAACTAAAGAAGGACTATGCAACAAAGCCATGGAACTTGTGCCTCTTGAAACCCAAATTGCAACAATTTGTCAAGAAACACCTGTCTACAATGATGTAGCCTCTGACTATACTGATATGACAAAAGAAGAATCAACTATAAAGATTAATAACAATCATGAAGCAATTCCAACAATTGATAGAACTGCATCTGGTTACTTCATCAATTTCGAGGACTTTTCTGAGGATCCAAGTGAACATGAAGAAAAAACAGAAAATAAAACTTTCAAAGAAAAAATAACTGAACTCTTTCATCAACTTGGAGAAACATATCTGATTTCACCATGGATTGAATTGTGGATTGTGTTAGGTGTACTTTTCCTCCTACTCTGGCTCATTTTGGTTTTAAGCTTGGGAAGAATGATTGATGGAAAATACAGTAACGTGGACACAGCAAGTCAGAACATCAACTTGGTTCTAAAGCCTCACAGATCTTCTCACATTGAAAAAAAGAGAACTATCATCAGTAAACATCACAGCCATTCCTATACCTGGTGGTGTAGCATGGGACGCTACTGATTACGACATCTATGGCCCGGTTGAACTCTTGAAATATCCACACAAGTCAAGGTTTCTTTAAGTGACTTTGTATCACGTAGTACTTTCTCTGATGATTGGGACTTTGAAAATATTAATAATATGATGTCAGATTTAGAAATGTCAGCAAAATTTACAGAACATGATTATTTAGAAGGTTCATCAAACTATGAAGAAATGTATTGTTTTAATCATTATGGGCATCACTATTTGTATAAATCTGCTAATCCTAGAAATGTTTTTGCTTATAATCAATGGGAACATTGTCCAACACCGCCAAAAGGCAGCAACAAAACATTTTAGGAGAAATTCCCATACTTCTCAGGATTTAATAACACTGATCCAGAAACGTTTTATTTTAAGATTTTAAATAAGACAGGAACGAAAAACATGTTGACAAATACTAAATTGATATATTCTGCAAAATTTTATGAAAAAATGTCTACATTTGGTTTTGAATTTTGGAAAAACAACATTGAGACAAAAACTATCTGGGGTACAAAAGACTGGCAGGTACAAGGTTTAGAATCATTATTCAGAGCCTGCATGATCCCAGAACAGATAATGTTCCTGAATGACACCATTCAACAAACAACCTGTCTTGGCCTAGCCAGGATAAAGGACTTAAACAAACCGTCTATACCAAAGCCCATACCTGATAGTAATAGCACTACAGATGTGGAGATAGACGTATCCCATATTTTACACCAAAACAGAACTAATCCTGATTAAAGAAAATGGTTGATCTGGCCCACAGACACTAATAACTGTCAAGATAGATTCCTGAACAAAACACAGGGGTTCAAACAGAATAGGCCAGACCCAAGATATTCCCCTAGACAACATCCAGGGATAATAGCAACATACAGTGTAGGAAAACTATGCCTCGAATGGCCTACAGAAATCTACACTACCTGAAATTAAGCAACACTTGACTTTACTTAAAGAAGGTGCTGACTTGTGAGATTTCTTATTGGGACCACGCAAACAGCGTCAAAAACGTTTCATATACGCCAGTATATACGCTGCTTACAACGAAATTTGGAAAGTAAAACAAATTGAAACTGCTGAAAAAATACAAGAAATTGATCGTATCAATTTGGAAAAAATACTGTCTGTAGTGGACAATGGGTTAACGACTGGCCTCCAGAATTTATTCACTGGACAGCATTGTATCATCTGCTATTGATATAATAGAACAGGATATGCTAATGATACAACATGGCCAGTCCCAATTACGTTCTATTGTACAGTTAGGCTGGACGTTACAAAACCTCCGTTCAGGCTACGTGCCATGGCGTCTAATCAACACAACGTCATTATTTTCTATCTTTAACCTTACAGATAAACAAATCTCTTTGGCACAAAAAGGAGCAGACTATACGGTGCTGAGCATTGAAAAACTAGAAAGATTGCCATTGACAGTCTCCGAAAGACCTGTCATTGAATGGATAATACATGGCACAATTACAATTCCGATAACGACTTTTCAGTTTCAATATTGCCAGAAGCACATACCAGCGGGCCTGTATGAAAGGTTGGGTAAAGGGTACATCAAGTCAACCTGGAATTTACCTTACACACATAGATGTTACAGTGGGGGGAAAAAGAGGTATTTCTTAGTGGTAACAACTGTAAAAATTCACTGAGCGGTACACTTCTGTGTCAAGGAATTAACTTGCATGGAGCCTGCAAAGGTTCATCAAATAACCTTTCATGCCACCTGCACGGCACCCCTGCTACACAAATAGAGCCTTTTTTCAGACAACTTTCCAACGGCAGTTACGATATGATAAGTGACCGCAGCTGTTGAGGCATGGTGCCAGGAACGGCCTATCTCATCAGTGTTACATCCAGGGTCACTTGCTGTATGCAAGTATTGTATCCAAACAGCAAACCAGACAAGGAGGCAACGATATGGCCTTCTCTGAATATCTCTTCTATTCGAATTGATACTTTAAGCAGAATGAAGTCCATTCTTTTACAAACAACTGTGCCTTTAACCTCGTCTAGAGAAACGTATGATCTGCAAGTCGCAAGGACAGCAGCAGAGATACATACATTATTATCGAAAATTGCCCCGTACATTTCGTAGAAAGGTTAAGTCAAATCTTAAACATGTCTGATACCAGTCGCATTGCACCTGTATTTAAGAGAGTTTTTTCGGGACTGTTAGTACCCTTTGAAGCAGTCCTGAGCATCTTCCCGAATTTCGTGTACTCTGTGTTCGGCGGCCTGCCTCTCATCTTGGGACTCGTAGCAGGAATCTTATTTTTGTTCCTACTGCTCCGATATGGCAAGTCAAGTCACAGACAAAACTCAGGCTACCATCGAAGAAACAATCCTAGTAATGCAATACCGAGATCGGACTACTAAAGTCCTCGGCTTGGCTCGGCTAAGAGATCTGAATACTACCTGGTTTCTTTCATTCAGACCAATCTGGCAAGATTGCATCCTACTTGTTCTACGATGCCTGCTCTGCGGAGAAGAATGCATGTTAGACGTCGGTCTCACACTCCCATCAGCAGTACCTATGGATATCGATACTTTGCTTGGTTCGGTAACGGCTCATGCAATGTGTTGTCCCCAGCGGCTACCTATTCTGATGATGGCATTCGTTGAGACCTCACCATTACGATTAGGTGCCGGTGAGGTACAAGATGAAAGCGGCACACAGGTACCACCTTCTGTGACCATTGCTGATCTAGACACCGATGACGGCAATGCAGCTCACATATGCACTATTTCTACTTTTTCGGACATGGTCCAACTTTCACCTACTATTGTAGACAAATTCTTTACCAGCCTATCTGAGTTAATGTTCTCTACTAACAACGAGAATAACTTTTGAAAACACGAGCACACAATGTTCCCTGAACTCTGAATTCGGCCTTCAGTTTTGATAAAGAGAACTTCTGAAAAACTTTTGGAACTATTTTTTTTTCCCCCTGAAAGCGAAATTATTTTTCTCGTTCCCAAAATATTTACCTTTTTGGCACATGATACTCTACTTAAAGTAGAACTATTCTTAGAGAACAAGATTTCTATTTTTGAAACTCTAGAGACAATATTTTGACTTACCCTCTAGCACATGTACAGTCTTGTATAAATATGTGATGGAATGGTCTCGACCTTCTCTTCTGTTTTAAGAGCCATTTCATAAATGTAAATTCCGTGCTTCATTCACCCAACATTTCAATGTACTATATATGCATTATCTGAATGATACCACTGCTTGAAAACGTACAGTATAATACTCATTTTTTCGTGTATATACCATTTCAAATGCATTTTATGTATTTTGGGGTGGGATGGAAAACACATGCATAGATATGTTTAAAATTGCTTAGTATTTAGTAATGATGGACATTATACGTGGAGTGGGTGTTGTAGACGAATCTAGGACCCTATTTAAATATTCCCGATGTATGCCCTTATGTGGTTATATCAAATCATATCCTTATAAAGGCATAAGAATCATACCCATATTAAGTCATAGCCAATGCAGTCAAAATACGGCAAGGCTACTCCCATAGACTCCTAGAAAGCACAACGCGTTCTTAAATAAACCATGCCTCCAGCAGCCCGGGAATTCCCCCTGCTTCTGTATTGATTTGTCCTAGAACTCCTGGAGTCCTGAAAGAACTGCGAGTTCTTAGTGACGTCCTATGTCCAACCTTACGACAAACTCGGCACCTTCCAGGTATAAATATACCAGCATCTGCCCTAGCAAAACACACGGTGGTTTGGAGCAGATCGGCTATCTACTTGCCTGATGCCCTGCTGTGCCGAAGGAAGCCGACCCTCCCATTGACGCACTGAGAGAGACGCTGTCTTTTCTCCAGCCGAGAAATCCAGCTCCAATGTTTCCCTGTCACCCTTGCGGGTTGCTGGGAGATCGAGTCCTGAGAGAGAGATACAAGACCTCCTTCATTCTATAACCAAGGAACGGAGCTGATTAGACCCTTAGAGAATTCTTGATTCAGATTCTTGGCAGAAACTATCTTAACTCAAACTACATCTCACTTACTCCTTCCCATGTACTAGGCTTAGGTTTGGTACACCGGGGTAGGCGTATCTTAGAAGCACCAGTTGAGCATGTTTAGTCATTATTTTATCATTGTATGTATTTTATCTATTTTAAACACCGTATGGCTTAGAAACCATACCATGCTTTTACAGTACTATTTTACAGTAATCCTTTTACTGTACGCACTTTACTTTATGACAAGTATTGCGATTGTAGCAATTCACTTCTCTTGCATGAGAAAGAAGACTGTTCAATAAATAACCTCTTTTCTTGAAAACGCCCGTCTCTCTGTTTCTCTGCACTTCTGGTGAAACTAAGCATGCACGATTGACTGAGTAAAATAGTTATCTATTGTTTCCGTGTCTCTGGAGGTATACCCCTTATTCTGGAGGGAGCAAAGTTGTCGTGTTTATGCGGTTGTCAGAAACTAATCCCTTCTTGTGAATTCGAGAAAGTTTCTAGTGACCTCTGAGCTAGCCGGCATTCATAATTAAGTCTAAGATATTCAATAGAGACCTAGTCGACCTAAGTCCTACGTCTAAACTATCGTTTGTGTTATTCCAATGCGCAGAGCCTATTGGGAATATAGAAACTACACTACAGTTTCGACCCTTTTACAATACAGGGTCTCTTCATGGCCAAGGGATATGGGGACAATCTAATGATCAGAAAAAGAAAAAGAAGACATATGCTTAGAATGCTATATGTCAGCTGAAATCCTTAGAAAAGGAATTATGATGGAATAGAGAGTACCCGATGGTGATTGTTCAGCCTCGTGAAACAGTAAAATGAGTGAGACACCGGTAAAGTGAGAAAAGAAAAGCGGATACTCACACGGGGACCCAGTCGGGTGCTGCACATATGAGAGACAAAAGCGGTATTCGTTAATGAACTGAAGGTGGGTGTATGAGGCAATAATAAACTGTTAGCTATTGAGTAGCTGGCTTCACCGTTGACTGTATTTTAAAGCGAACCAGTTGAACAGCTCTGATTATTGTACACTGCAGCTGGAATTATTACCAAGTCACTCTTTGGTCGTCTTTAAAAAATTGTGGAAACCAAGTTGTATACGTTACATGTCTTTTCATAGTTCCATTTCACTTGGGGACACATAAGCACCATTGTGTGTTTTTTTTGGTTTGTGCAGATATCATTTTGAACTTTACAATTCTGATAAAAAGAATCAATGTTAATACAAAGTCTACAAGGCCATCTTTCTTTCTGACATCACCATAACCCATTTTGTGATTGTGAGTGTGTACAATATTATTATTATTATAGAATAACCTAACTTTCCGATGGAACCGTTATTTCTGTTACACATGTTAGTGGTTGGGAGGCCTGATGCTGGGGATAGGCAACCTCTTTAAAAAAGCCACAAAACTTTTGAAATTGTCTGTAGTCTCAGGCTGGGTAAAGAAGTCCCAAAGATCAGGCAGCAGTGCCTACTGTCTTAAACCTCTCCAAGGCCAAGTTAACTTGGTCTCAGAACTGACAAACCACATTAAAAGGCATACCTAGGCTTTCCTGTTTTAAGTTTCTATTTTTGGTCAATTCTGGTAGGGTTTTTCAGTGTATTCAAGTGATTTCAATACCTTAAATAAACAGTGGTTATCAGTGGTTACACATTTTCAAGCCAATAAAGATAACAGAATCAGTGTTTTTCCGGTGTTTTTGGAACTTTTTGTTTTTATTATTGCTTGCTTTCTGCACTGTTAGAGCATGGTATATAGACAATGTACGTACAGTGTAAATGAGGTCCAAATACATTGTTACAAATCAAACAATTTGTAGTACACCATACAATACTTATTCAGTGCTTCTTTGGTCATGCACGCTCGCTCTTTCCTTCCCATGTAAACTTTTATCTGTGAAAAGGCCCTCTCACCATTGGCACTTGAGAAAGGCAATGCCAAAATAGCCAGTATACAATTTGCTAACTTTGGCCACTGACATAGCTTTCCATGCCAACACTGGTGTACCTGAAGATTGTGATTCTCTGCAAAAGGTTCTGCAACATATGCGTTGAACTGGGAGCATATGCACTCAGAGTTATTGAAGCGGTCAAAATTGAGGCAGCAATTTTGAAACTCCAGAGAAATTTCTCTTTACGGAAAAGATCTATGACTTGTGTTGAGTACCACAGTAAGGCTTCATTGACTTCAAATTCCATGGTTAGTAAAGGGCTATTTCTCTTATATTGTAAAATAAAAGTTCCTGAATTGCTCCTCAACATTTCTTTGCTTACCAAGGGGCAAGCATTCTAACATGGAATATAATGCAGTGCCAAAGTCATTAAAAGTGTCGCCCAGCCTACTTTCAAAGAGATGTTTCACATAAACACCAATTATGCTGAACACTTGGTAGACAAGGGTGCTTTCAGACTAGTTTTTTTATTATGTCCACTACAGCAGTCATGCTTTTCTGTAAAAATCTAAGAATGCAGTAGAGTGTACTTTTTTCAAATTACTATCAATATGTGGCCAAAGATCCTCACATTTCTTGCCTTTGGCATCATCACTCAGCAGAAGTCCTGTAAACGGTTGCCACGTGGATAATATAGCATTCATGGCCTCTAGGACTGAGAACCACCAGCTAAGAGACACAGTTGGGAAGACTCTTTCTTTGTTGCCACACAAAGCACAAAATGATCAATATTTGCCTTTTAATTTCTGTGCACCAGAATGGACTAAAAAGCCAATAGCATTTTTCATTAACTTAAAGATTGTAAAGATGCTTTCAGCATACCATCTAACAAGTGACAAGGATCTCTTACAGGGAAGCACGAGCAGCTCAGGTATCGATTTTGACAAGTTATCACACAACTTTTTCATATACGTAGCGGAATCACTACAAATACAAACAAAATCACTCCAATCTTTGTTGAACTTGGTAAGAGCTTTTTGCAGCGGAATTCGAAGTGACACTGCGTTCCATGTTTTCCAAAAGTCTGGTGTCATGTTTTCACCAGTGTACCAGATGCTTTGTAACTATACCTTGCATTGAATATTTAAATTGTGGGGTGTTTGGCAATTCACCTACTATCAATACTGACTCACTAGAAAAGGGGGCTGATATATCAAGGGTTTTTACCATTCTCTGTGGGTAAATGTGATGGCACATATTGGGAAAGTTTCTTATGAAACCTACATTTTTCCTATAAGTGAAAGACTCAAAGGAAGCCAAAAAATCAAAGATATTTCCTGATTCTCTACAGTTTATAAAATAAATAGACAACACCTACTACATGCTTGTAACCCCTGTATCTTTAGACCAAAGACCACAAAACTGAAAATAGGAAGAAGAAACAATATTTTAGTGACATCCCTAAACAATAAAACTCAAGCAGAATAATGTTAGCCCAGTCTTTTTTACTGCTACCTTATATAACAAAGTTACATTGTATTGGCCCCTTCAGGAAATAAAAATGACTCTTTCGCTCTCCTTTTCGTTTTTTTGAATGGCATTTAGTTTGTGGTTGAGCGTTTTTTTTCCCAATGTTGTTATGTTTACACTGGTGAGGGCTATTTCACTTCTGGTGGGGTTTTATCAGTTATTATAGGTTTAAACCTAAAACCAGACAGCCTAGGCACATCTATTAGACTTCACCTGTACATTGCCATAGAACCAGATAGATCTTAGCCACATGTGCCTCCTCAGGGCTATGAAGGAGCCCATGGCCCAAGCCACAGAATCCTGTATCCAGGCCTGACCTGAGAATGTGTCTTCAGGAATCTTTTCTGCCCCTCACCAGTTTGGTAAAATGGCCCTTTAGGTGGTCCAGTAAACCTGGAACTAACACAATTGCTATGTCCCAGAAGAAGTAGGTATATCTGGCAAGCAAGCATGTAGCATTCACAGACCTGAGGGTCAAGCTGCTGGCAGAGACTACTTTCTTTCCCAGCACCTTCAGTTTCTTGGATTCTCTGTGCAGGGGACCCATCGAAGATGCACCTGGATTTTGCTTAGTGCAAGGCAGGGCTTGCACCAATAGGCTTTTGGATGAGAGGTGGGCCGAGAATATAGCAGGATCCATAGAGGCTAGTTTATATATCGACCTGGCGATGATTTGGCTAACAGCCGTGGAGGAAGAGAGCTTGCACTTTCTCTTCTATTTAGAGGACCTGGATAGCAGCGAGGAACAAGATTTAGAGGCTGGCCTTCACTGGAGCCAAACCTGATGCTCGTTGCGGCCATAAAATGTTTGGCCTCCGTCTCTTCAATGGCTTTGGCTTGCATGAGGCCGCATTTACCACACAAGTTTAAGGCATGTTTCAACCTGAAGCATCCACTGACTGAAGAAATAAGATCAGATGACCCCCATCCTGATGGAACACCACCAGTTTGTTCTTGCTGAATTCTGTATGTTTAAAACATTTACAAAGCCACACCGCACCCTCTCCTATCTGGCTGGCAAGCCTATAAGTGTAAAAGAAAAAGAAGAAAAACCAAAGCAACAAGCTTATCCATCTATGCATGCAGAATCTGGAACAAGGTGAAGGCACACTTCTCTAAAGAACTTACATCATAATTCAGCAATATCCCACTTTGGCTCCCAGAATTGAGCTACATCTTCAATCCCTTGTTGACTATATGTTTGCATTTGACCCTGTACAGCGTTCCACTGCCTTTTTGCTAGATTCACACTCTACACTCATGTACAGTTTGCAAAGATGTACTCACCTTTCTTTGTGCATCCTCCTACACCAATTGCTGCCTTATGCAATCCTCACAGGTATCTTCAGGTCAACAGCCAGAGCAGCAGAGTTTGGCTACCTTTTCTGCAGATCTTGTAATCCTTCATCCTGCTTGTCTGCAGGATGTTGACCGCAGGAGTAGACACTGTTGGGTTATGACAAGACACTCATCCTGTAGGACCCTACATGTGGCCAGCCTTTTGACAAGGCAAAAAAAACAGGGATTTGGACACCTGCTATCTTTTCTCCTCAGGTACGTGGTATGGGAGATCAGGCCTAAAGAAACCTCCTCACCCAGGGTGAGCTAGATTTTGCTTCTACTCGCCCATTCTGGCGAGCTGCCAAAGAACAGGTGTTCTGTTCATTCAAAGTGGAGGAGTAATGAAGATGTCTTTAAATCTTGTTTTTATCTTGTTACATTTGCTTTGTGTTCAAAGACAGAGGTCAGAAGTCAGTTTATGTCTTCTCACAATGACTTTTCTTTCTCGGACTGCAGAGTTCCGGTATTTTGTAAAGTGACCTGTCTGACGTGCTGTACAAAGAGTGTGAAATGAAAGGCTTTAGGGTGTCATTTTTTTCGAACGCCCAACATTTAAATAGCTAATAGGTGAACTGTACAAACATTTCAAAATATATTTCAGAAGGAAATTTTTTATAATGCTGTGTGATGAAAATAATATTTTAATAGGATCAAAACAAATAAGAACACTTTACTTGGTGATGTGCAAATGATACATGTGTTTGCTGAAACCCAAATGTCATAGATTATTATTTATATATTATATAGTTTTAACAGTAAAACTGCATATTAGTGGGAACGTTTTTGGCAGTGCCTAATGTGTAAAAGATTAGGTGCCGGGGCTCTTCCCGAAAGGCCACTGCAGCCAGCACCACACATTGCCCCTGCCAGCACTGCCAATGACAGTAACAACATAACACCTAACCTTCGCACTCCTACAAGTGTGACGTTTCAGACTATTTCAGGCCACACGAACCTATAATAATGGCGTGAGAGACTGACTTCATGTTTAATGCCATTTGACTTAATAAAAACAGTTGTTGGGCACATATCAGACAGCTCTAGCATGTGGTAGAATGTCACTAGAGTCGGAGATTATGCTGACAATTAAGTGGTGGAGCTGAGCACTGGAAACCACCAGTTCAAATTAAGCACTGATAACACGTATCAGTGCACACTTCAAATACTTCATCATATTGTCATACAACTCAATGGTACAGATTTTATCGAGTTTGAAAGGATGAGAAGCTGAGTTGGCGGTCTTCGAATTAGACCCTGGCTGACACGCACAGTTCTCTGTGAGCTATCATTCTCTATTTACATATATGCCTATTTCGGAAGTGCCTGTGGAAGGAAAATTATAGGTGTGGTACAAAAGCAAACTGGACCGCCTGGGTTAGGACGTGAGAGATGTGCCTCTGTTGGATGTATTAATTAATGCAATATTTATTTTTGACTGTCTCTATAAAGGTGTTTAATACTTTGAACATGTGTGTATATGTGCTGCCACTGCTATGTTTGTTTATGTAAGCGCGCACATGAGATATACTTGTGTGTGTGTGTGCATGGCATACATAGCAGTGTGTGTGTTCACCTTTGCTGTGTGTAGCCATTGCTTGGCAACAGTGCACGAGTGTGCAAATTATGCTGAAAAATGTGTGCATGCATGGGGTGAAATATTTAGAATGTGGGTGTAGCTACGAGTCTAAGGCATTCCCAGGTGCCTCTGTTTGTGAGCGTGGGCATACTCTTGTGAACCATGTTGAAGTAATGGTCATGTCTGTGTGTAAGCTAAGTGTGTTTGTGTGTAAGCTAAGTGTGTTTGCGTGTGCGTGTGCGCGCGTTTGAGCATGTATGTGTTTGTCTGGAGGATTATGTATGTGTGTGCCATGGTTTGTGCACATATTGGTTCTCGCAGCCACAACACTCTTCAACTGGGGACTCGGGAGAGGAACAACACTGTCAGTGACGTAATTATATTTACTTTGCATGTAATATGGCATTCTGGCAGACGCATAGTGTAGACCCGGCCCCTATGAATAAGTGCCGTGCTAAGCACCGAAAAGAACCGGCACAAATGAAGCACTGGTTTTTGGGCATTTTAATAGAAAATTGACCGTCTGTAAATGGCAGTGTATTACCACATTATGCTTTAGTAATATAGAGCCATATGAACAAAGCAATTTTTTAGGTCGCAAACAGAGCAATTGGCAGAATCGACCGCAAAAAACGTTTTTTAAAATGTACAAAAGCCAAATTGTGATTCGGTAACATATTATCAAATAGCACTGTGGGTTTGCAAATCGATATTTGCAACGGGCTTGTTTAGATCATCCTTTACGACCACAGATTTGCAATGGTATGACTGTTTTGTGACCAAACTATTTTTTACCGACACCTAAAGGGTGGTACTAACCATTCACAAATGCGAAGGTGTCCCCATGATACAAATATTTTTTAAGAGCAGGCTGTGGTTCTTTAAGGAAAATCGGGTGCATTAAAAAAAAAAGCGTTATTAAACAGCAATCACAAACATGGTGACACCAGCAGGCCACCATCCTTGTAAGGGCTGCAATTTCTAATGGGTCGCAAACTGCGGCCTACCTCATTAGTACTCATGAGGTAGGTCTAATGCAACCCCATTATGACTCGCTATTTCCAACTTCAAAAATGTTGGACATCAGGAACTGCAATTTCCTTACTGCGATTCGCAAAGAATTACAATTAGGAAATCACAATCCCTAAATTCTCTTCATATGGTCCCATATTTATTAAAAGTGAGTTTTTAAACATGAACTGAGTAACACTCTTGCCTCTGCCCTGATGGCAATGTTATTAGTGAACTAAGGCGCAAGTCAGGGGTCATGCATACCTTATATCTGGGCTAGATTATTATTATAATATATGAGGTAAATTTTTAGTCTGTTTAATCAAATAAAAGAGATTTTTTTATGCTGAACTCGCATAGTTGAAGGTGCTCTCAAATGTGATAATGAAGAAAAAGGTGGCTCTGTAAAATATAATATTTGCCTAGGATCACACAGTTTGAGACCAGTTTACGGGACAAGTACATCACAGTTAAGTCGAGTAGGTTATTCAAGTTACTAGACCTGCAGGATTAGTAAAAAATGTTGGGATTTTTTCCAGGCCTGAGGATGGAGGGCTGGATACCTATGAAGGGACGGGGAGGAGAGGGTGGTGAGAACAGGAGTGAGGAAACCAAAAGACATCTCGACTGCTTCCTCCTTTTGTCCTCGGGGTAAGAAGAATTTTGGGACCCTATTCGAGGAACACACTGTATTTACTGGGAAAACAAGAGAAAAGGTTTTATTCTCCAGGAAAGAAACCTTATGTAACCAGTGACTTTGTCCTCAAGACTTAATTATTGTTTTAAGATATGAGACAATATCCTCATATAAAAGACAGAGGCCAATAATTAATAAAGGAAGACTTCTTACTATCATATTAGTCTCAACATACAGCCTCCTTCAGAAATTAATGATTGAAAATAATAATTTAGCGCATGCAATCACCAGGGAGAATCTAGGTGACGTAAGACAGGAAAAGATGGCTCATGATTTCCTATTTCTGTACAAAGAGCCATGTTTTGAGAGACCTTTTGAAAATGGCAAGAGAAGGTACTGATTTCAGTTCAAAGGGAAGATGGTTCTAATGTAACGCAGTGGACCTGAAGAAACTTCTCCCACATCAGGATAAACACTTAAAAGGAGGTACCAAACGCAGGGTCCTGCCAGGCGTATACCATCTCAGATATTTTCTTGAAATAGGAAGGATCCTGACACGAAGGGTCTTATAAGCTGTGCAGAGTGCTTTAAAAACAATACGTTGCTTAACAGGCAACCAATGGAGATGGATGATAGCTGAGATCACAAATTGGAATTTAGGGATCTTTAAAAGAAATCGCGCCGCAGCATTCTGAAGGACTTGCAGTTTCGTAAGTGAACCCACTCAAGATCTAGATAGACTGTTGTTATAGTCCATTCTGGTCAATGCCACAGAGATGATCTCTGTTTTTAAAAGATCGAAAGGTATACATTTTTTCAATCTTTTTTATCAGTCTCATTAATCTGATCTTTACATTTCAGATCAATGTCCAAAATTATCCCAAGGTGTTTTACCTTGGGTAATGGAATTGGTAAAGATTCTAAATCTGAAGGCCACCAAGTTGGAGACCAAAAGGATCGATTGCTCCCAAACAGAATAACCTCTGTTTCGGAGGAATTTATTTCAGACAGTTGTGGTCCATTGATTTGCCTACTGAACTCATCCAGTTCCTAAATACTTCTCCAGAGTTGAACTCATCTTTGGAGAGTGAAATGACAGTTTGTGTGTCATCAGCCTAAGATGTTAATGACAGGCGGCTTAAAGATTTTATAAGTGTGGCTATGGTAGGTACATACAGGTTAAACATCGTCGGGCTCAACAATGCACCCTGCAGCGCTTATTCAGTGGTGTTGCCTTGTCTAAATCCAAGCTGGATATCATCCAAAAGATGAACGCTCATCACGTTCTCCACTAGCTTCGCAGGATAAGGAAGCCTAGAGACCGGGCAATAGTTATTCAAATCCATCCTGTTTAAATTAGCTTTTTTTAAGCAGGGGAAGAAAAAAAGTTTAACTTCGAGTGGTAGGGAAAGCCCCAAACCTCAAACATGGCTGAGGAAATTCTGGTCAGTAGCTGTGTCACCTTCTCAGGAACTGTATGTACTATTTTGGGAGGACAAGGATCCTGAGGGGAGCCGGTTATAATTTTAGAGATAATCTTGACAAGCTGCTCTACTGTGGGAGCCTCAAAAGTCCTGAAATCTGTGATCCCAGAGTATAATTTTAAAGGCTACTTGTTATCCAAACTAATCCTGCTTTGAGTGGTACATTTAATATAAATGGTCGGAACAATATCATGTAAAAACCTAGCTAAGTAATCACAAAAATCTTGGCTATTCCCAGTTAATTTGCTACCAGTGGGTACGGTTAGTTTTTTTTATAGTACAGAAAAGAGTTCTATTAGAGTACCTGGCTAACATTATTTTTTCAGACAAATAGGCATATTTTGGGACCAAGACAAACTTTTTTTAATCAGCAAGGCATTGTTTATATTTTGCTTTTCCCAGTAGGTCATATTCTTTACTTCAATTGTGCTTTTGTCTTTGACCCCCCTGTTTGGAGACTCCAAGTGTCGCATCAAATCAAGGTGAGATGCCTTTTTTATTTTGATGCTTCTGTCTTTTACTGAGGTGATATCATCAAAAGCGGAATTCAACCACTTTGTATAATTGTGTGCCATCTGCTCTATGCTTTCTGCTAAATTCGGTAATGAGATAATGAGGGAGGAGTTAAGTTCATTTGTTTGTATTTTATGTCAAGCCCTACTTGAAAAGTTATTTTGGGATGCCAGAGGGGGCTTCTCCGGAGGGTTATCCCCCAGTTGACTGCATAATGGTCCGTCCAGGTTAGAGGGAGAGAATTCGGGTTGGTGACAGTCGGATCGACTGAAAAAATCCCTTGGAGCAAAAATGGACAGAACTGGAATTGTATTGAATGCAATCCCTTTCTCTGACACCAAGCCATTGGATTTACAATATCTTCTACCCAGGAAAAATAAAACCAACAATTGAAATTTTAAAATAATATCCCAAGTGACTTGTGGTTTGATTCACAAAGAGCATCCCCACTCGTGGCGGAGGCTCCAACTCTCAAGGTGGAATCTTCACAATGAAAATTCTCAATGAGGAGATTGAGCCCCGAGTGCGGAGACTCCCCCCTGACTGCGGAACCTCCACCACAAGTGCGGAAGCCCTTTGTGAATCCGGCCCTTTGTCCATAAAACTTAATTATTGCTATGGTATTAAGGCAATATCCTCATTTAAAAGATAGAGGCCATTAAATAATAAAGGAAGACTTCTCACTATCATATTACAGGTGTTCATAGAAGTCCTAAAACAACATAAGTCACAACATAAAGCCTACTTCAAAAATGGACACAAATGGAATTACATCAGATGCAAGAAATCACATTATCTGAAACCAAGCCGTGGCATTTACAATATCCTCTCCCCAGCAAGAATAAAACCAACAATTGAAATTTAAAAATGGAAAAAACTTCAACTGAGTTAAATACAAAACCATTATTATTCCGTTAACAAATAGATCAGTAAACGGGTATAAACATAGGTTGATCATATCATCCTTTTGAAGAGACTGGGTATAGGTACTTAAAACTAAAAGGTTTGCTGAGAGAGTTTGCAAAAAAACTAGAGGTTCAGAATGTTTTCAACCACAATGACCATGTAATTTTTGACTATACTCAAGTTTACTAATTCAGTGTCATAAGAAGCAACATTTCTGCCTAGACCTATTTTGTGAGATTATGCATTGTGAAATAAGCTATGTTCTTATTCACAACTAACTGTAGATGGAAACAGCAATTGTGTTAGTTATGAGAAGAATAGTTGTGGTTTTATGGCACAGGTTAAAGGAACAACACACTGCGTGGGTGTAAAATACAGAGGATTTTAGAAAGATTGTGCACTAGGAAGGTAGGATACTGCTGTAAACGGCAGTATAACTGTTGCTGTATTTAAACACGTAATGGTAAAGACAAGTTAATCTTGACAATACGCTTCACTGCCTAGCAAGAAACCCTCTGTGACTTGCCTCACATTGGCAACTGCTGAAAGATTCATATTTTACAAAAGTCAAAAATATTGTGATTGCCCACAGCTCACAATCAGACACTTCGACGATGGAAAGATGATGATTTAAACCAAGGATGAAAATATGCAATAGCTTAAAAAATTAAAAAGCATAGCAATTGAATCACCGTAAATGGATTATCCACTCCAGGCGACATTAATCCTCCTTAAACACAACCCTACTTCCTCTCCACTAATTCCTCATCCTCGCACCCCACCAACATCCAGCTATTTGATCAACCCCTTTCCTAAGGCTATTAAAAGGCAAACCCCGCAATACAAATTCCACTCTACCCATCCTAGGACTACCAAAAACAGATCCACTGAAAGTTTCTAATAGGGAAACCACTAGCTTGCCACTGCCACTGCAGCCTAAGAATGCAACAAAGAAACCTCTCAAACTTGGCCATTAAATAATCATAAAACATCACACAGCTGATGAAACTGTGCTTCTTCTACTTCTGCTAAAAGCCAAAGGAACTCTCTTCAACTCCTGCCTGCCGTACAGGTGGAAATCGGAACTCAGCACATTAGCAGCTGAGGTGTACTTATAGTACTCATCATGTTTGACCAT
Source organism: Lissotriton helveticus (assembly GCF_964261635.1). Classification (NCBI taxonomy): domain Eukaryota; kingdom Metazoa; phylum Chordata; class Amphibia; order Caudata; family Salamandridae; genus Lissotriton; species Lissotriton helveticus. The sequence continues at coordinate 375,153,203 of NC_136070.1, forward strand.
GACTAAAACGTTAACAATCAACATACACTGGGGGTCAATTTATTTAGGATGATGATTATAGATATCTATAAAGGTGATTGATAATGATGACAATGATCATAAAAGAAATATGAATAAGGTTGATATAAGAGGTAAAGGGAATGGGGAGCACTGAAAAGTGGGCTTCACCTCGCCTCCCCGACCTAAAGGGAGGGGTTGGCAGAGGTGGGCACACCTTCTGGGCTGTGCTAATTGTTCCCACCTGGCTTCCCGCCGAAAAGGAGGGGAGACAGGAAGGGGGTATGCTCCTGATAGCAGGAGAGGCTGGGGGTCACGTTACATAGGCGGCAAGGCCTCTGAAGCTCCCCTTCCACAGATGGCTCTTCCTGGCCTGGGGGGAGGTGTGACCACCTCCGCCCAGGAAAGGCTTTGTTTCTGGGCTCAGGGAGTGAAGGCTCCCACCACAGGGGTCCAGAAACATGTCTCGTGGTGGCAGGCTAGTGTGTACCAGTAAGGGAATCCACCAGAGGCTGGTTGTTTTTCAGGGGTCATCTCTAAGATGCCCTCTGAGTGCATTTTTCATTAAATCCCGCACTGGCATCAGTGTGGGTTTATTGTGCTGAGAAGTTAGATACCAAACTTCCCAGTTTTCAGTAACGCAATTATGGTGCTGTGGAGTTCGTAATGACAAACTCCCAGCACCAGATACTGTTAATGGCATTATTGCACGTATAATGTCTAAGAATTGGTCTAGACACTGTAGGGGTTCAGGGCTCATGCACCTATACCCTCACCACTGGTATAGTGCACCCAGCTAGAGAGGTGGCCGACCTATGCCAGGGCAGTGGTGTCATGTAGTTCCTATAAAACCTATACAGGATCTGCGCGTACTGACAGCATACAACGTAGGATTGGTGTCAGACTGATTCTGAACACCCCCATCGGGTATGTTCGCCTTTTGTACCAACTAGCTCACAGTGCCACTGGAATCTCCCCTTACCATGTAGAGAATAGTTCTTGGCAACCATCGAACATGACAACCCTGATCCCTCAGGACCGTGGAAACAATATACCACTTTTCGCTCAGTCACTTGTGCATACTTAGTCTGCCTTAGAGACATACACTGAATAAACAGGCTGGGCGTTTTCAATAAGTATTTATTGAACAGTTGTTATTCTGGTGTAAAATAGATGAGCTGCAACAACCGTTAGACAGTAGCAGAGATATAGGATTAGAAGCACAATGAAAGTAAATGGATGGTAAAGCTCTATCAATTTGCAGTAAGAACAATAGTTACTTACCTGTAATCTGTTGCTCTCCAGTATTGGTGTCTTTCATAGATTCACATGCCTGAATCATTCCCCGTCGTCGGAGTGGGAGTCCCACGGTACATAAAATAGCAATAATATGCCATAATATCATAGCAAAAACCAGTAATTCCCAACCAGGAAAGTAGCCCAAGCTACAGGAGAAAAAACTTCCACACTCATGACTATCCTAGTCATTTTGTATAGACCAGACTGCAGCCAATCAAGCGACAGCACCCACCAGAAGGTTCTCCCCAGAGGCTCAGGCTCTCAGATTTTCTCGCAAGGAGTGATGGTAAACCAATGTAGCCTAAGAGCCTCAGTGGGGAGGTGGGCGGGTTGAAAAAATGCAAATACTCGAACATGTGCACAATAAAATAAGCATAACAAGCGTCTGACAGCAGTAATAGGAGGTGGGAAACAGAGGCGCACCTTATTTGAAAAGATTACGCAGGACTGCATGACCCACGGAAGAATCGGTTTCGCTGGCTGCATCCAAACAGTAGTGTTTGGTGAAAGTATGCCGTCTGGCCCAGGTCGCCGCTCAGCAGATGTGTTGGAGAGGGACTCCAGCGAAAAGAGCAGTTGAGGAAGACACTGCCCTTGTAGAATGCGCACTAGGAGCTGCTTGCAAAGGTCGTCCTGCTTGTGTATGGCAAAAGTCAATAGCTGCAGAGATCCATCTCGCAATTGTTTGCTTAGATACTGCTTTGCCTTTACAAATCGTACCATAAGTGATAAATAGTTGATCAGATTTGCGCAACATAGAAGTTCTCTGCAAATAGAACTTTAAACATCTCTTAATGTCCAGTGTATGCAATGCTCTTTCTGCAGGGGATTGTGGATTAGGAAAGAATGTCTTTAAGATGACAGGCTCGTTAAGGTAGAAGTCCGAAGGCACCTTAGGTATAAATTTTGGATTCGTGCGGAGCACCACTGAGTCATTTGTGAACTGTGAAAGCCTGGATATCAATGACTCTCCTAGAGGAAGTCAAAGCAATAAAAGTGACACCTTCCACGTAAGGAATTTCAAATCGTCTTTGTGGATAGGCTCAAAAGGATGGCGCATGAGCTGCGCTGACACTACATTAAGATGCCACGATGGTGGTGAACGACGTACCGGAGGGAACATTCTGAAAAGACCTTTGAAGAATTGTTGTATAATTCTTGAAGAATAAAGAGAAGTGGTCCCATCTTGTCGGTATCTTGAAATCGCTGCCAGGAAAACCTTTAGGGTTGCATGAGACAATACTGATTTTGCCAGATGTAAGAAAAAGGGTAAGATTTGCTCTGGTTTAGCCAAAAGAGGATGAATTCCAGCTGAACGACACCAGATACAAAAACGTTTCCATTTGAAACAGTACGTCTTTATAGTAGCAGGTGCTCCTGCATTGGCTAGTACTTCCTTACAATCTGCAGGAATGTTTAGGTGGGTGAACTCAAGGTATTCGGGCGCCAGGCTGCTAACTTCAGAGATGTCGGGTCCGGATGGTAAATCTGACCGTCCTGGATGGAAAGCAGGTCCGGAGTTGGACGTAACTGGATTGGTTCGGCACTCCGATAGGAGAAGGAGCTCGGTGAACCAATATTTGCGAGGCCACCTGGGGGCAATAAGAATCAGCCGACATGGTTCCTTCTTCATCTTCCGCAGGACTCTGGGAACTAGCGGTATCGGCGGAAAAGCGTAAGCATATATTTGAGACCAGTTGATCGCAAACGCATTCCCCTGAGAGTCTTTGTGGGGATGCCAGCTTGCAAAGAACCGGCATTTGCTGTTCTTCTTGGTCGCAAAGAGGTCTAGGTCTGGATGACCCCACTGCCAAAAGATCCGATCCACCATCTGCTGATGAAGTTCCCACTCGTGAGTGGACACTGTTGTCCTGCTGAGAGTGTCTGCAAGAACGTTCTCTGTTCCCAGTACATGAACCGCCAGAAGATTGATTCTGTGTCGTATTGCCCATGCCCATAGCTCCTGGGCTTCCTGAGACAAGAGAGCCGATCTTAACCCTCCCTGTTTGTTGACATAGTGCATACTTGTCGTATTGTCCGTGCGAACCAATACAGTGGCTCCTTGAATGATTGCTCGAAATGATTTGAGGGCAAGTAAGATGGCTCTCAGCTCCAACAGATTGATGTGCAAACGTTTCTGCTGAGGGCTCCATTTGCCGCTGATTGTCAGTCCCTGAAGATGAGCTCCCCAGCCTTCAAGGGATGCGTTTGTGGTGATCGTAAAGTTTGGTGTGTCCTGAAGGAACGCGCAGCCCTGTTGCAGATTCCTTTTTTGCTTCCACCAGAGAAGGGAACCCCGCATGCGAGGGGTGATCTGGATGAGGTCCTCGAATGAACCCGAGACCTGCAGCCATTGTAAGCTGAGTTCTTCTTGAAGAAGCCTCATTCTGAGACGGAAATTCGGTATCAACGGAATGCAAGACAATACCATCCCCAGAAAGGATTTGAACCGTCGGACTGAAACTGACTTTTTTGAAAGGAGATGTCGAGCCATGTCCTGTATTCTGACTTGTCTTTCGTCCGACACGAAGGCTTGGAGCAGCTGGGTGTCTAGGGTCGCCCCCAAGAAAGCTCGTCTTCGGGATGGTATCAACTGGGACTTGCTGACGTTGATGGAAAGGCCCAGAGATTGAAAGAGAGCTAGACACTGTTGTAAATGGTTGTGTATGTCTGCGTAAAAACTGGCCTTGATAAGGCAGTCATCCAAATATGGAAATATTTGTATTCCCTCCAGCCGGAGGTGTGCTGCTACCGGAGCCAGGACCTTTGTAAAGACCCTGGGTGCCGAGCGCAGTACAAAGGGAAGGACTTTGAATTGATAATCCCTGCCAGCCACTCTGAATCGCAGGAACGTTCTGTGTCGATGTAAGATGGGGATGTGGAAATATGCATCTTGGAGATCCAAGGTGGCCATGTAGTCTCCAGCCGATAGGAGATGCAGTATTTCCTGAAGCGATAACATTCTGAACGTTAGCTTCTTCAGATATTTGTTTAGGGCACGGAGATCCAGAATTGGACGCCATTCTCCAGACTTCTTCTTTATTAGAAAAAATCTGGAGTAGAATCCTGTTTCCCACTGCGTTTGAGGAACCTTCTCGATTGCTCCTTTCTTCAACATCAAATTGATTTGGGTAAACAGCTCCTTCGGATGAGCTGGAGGTGGTCCCCTTGGTGGAACTTTCGGAGGAAACTGTTCGAATTCGAGGGCATGGCCCTTGGCCACAATGTCCAGGACCCACCTGTCCGATGTTATCGATGACCATTATGAGTAGAATTTTAATATTTGTCCTGGCAGTAATAAGGCTCATTCTGGCAGATGCATCAAAGTAAATACCGGGAGCAAACGGGCAGATTCTCAGAATCTGGCCGTTTGCTCCCGGTATTTTTGCATTTGGGATGCATCATCCCAAATGCAGAAATCGCAATTTAAGGAATCTCTAAATAGTGATTCCTTAAATTGCTCTTGCATTTAAGGAATCCCACAATGAGATTACTTAAATGCAATGCATGAAACCCCAAAAAATAGCGAATTCGCTAATAGGGGGAGCAAATAACCATGAAGTTGAACTTCGTGGTAATTTGCTAAAACTTTGAAAAATGCACTTTTGTGCATTTTTCAAAGTTACATGTTGCGCACACACATGCCCTTAGGGCATGTGTGTGTGTAACATTTGTGCACAGGTCCATTTCAGGGGTGCAACAGGGTGTCCTTTGGACACCCTGGCACCCTTGAAATAGCGGAACATTAGCGATTCGGTAATAGCTAATCGCTAATAAGGAATGGCTTTCCCATTCATTCCTATGGGCCTTTAGGCCCAGAGGAATGCATGGGAATGCCATTCCTTATTAGCGATTAGCTATTACCGAATCGCAAATAAGGAATTTTTAGGAATCGCTAATAACATTGCGATTCCTACATGCATCCCGTTTTGCGAGTCTTTAATAGTGATTCCTTAAAATTAGCTACTAAGGACTCGCAAAACATAACTTTGATGCATCTGCCAGATTGTCGTTTATCCTTTCCGCGGTAGGCCGGTCTCCTCTTGTTCTGGGAATAATTATTGTTTTGTTGACCAAAGGACTGATATCGCTGCGTTTGATAGCGTTGATTTCCCTGCCTGTAGGAGGACTGTTGTGAATATCCGCCTCGTTTAGAGAACGATCCACTTCCTCTCGCTCCTCGAAAGGGCGGCTTAAGAAATTGCAGGGTGCCCAAGGATTTAGCGGTTTCTGTATCCTTTTTGATTGTCTGCAGGGCTTCTTCCACTTGCGGACCAAACAGAAAGTCTCTGTCATAAGGCATATCCAACACCTTTGTTTGCACTTCTTACCGGAACGAAGTGGAGCGTAGCCAACCTTGCCTAAGCAGGACAGCAGCACTTAGCCAATTGCCTGAAGCCAGTTGAGGCCATATCAACAGCACAATCAATAATCTCAAGCCGAGATTCGTTCACCTTCCTGTAGGATCTTTTGCGCTTCAGACTTAGAGGGCTCTGGAAGTTGGTCTATGTATGGTGAGATATCTGACCACATTTGCCGGTCATATCTTCCCAGGATGGCCAATGAGTTAGCAGCTCGGACCGTGGTAGCTGCCATTGTTGAAACACGCTTGCCAATGGCATCCAGGCGCCTACCGTCTCTATGAGGTGGTGCCGCGATTGGAGATGAAAGGTTCCTAGATCTCTTTTGTGCAGCTTGAACAATTACTGAATCCAGTTTTGGTTGTCCTATAAGGCAAGCAGGGGACTTCTCCGGAGCCTTATATATTTTTTTTTATCAATCCTTGGCAGGACCGGAGGAATGGAAGCCGGGTTAGACATGACCTTAATTCCCTCCTTCCAAATGAAATCTATAATAGGTATAGACCTTGCTTGCTTCCTTGACTGGTCTTTAAAATCATATAGGAAGCATTCCTGTTCCGTCTGCTCCATATGAATGTGGAAGCATTTCGTGGCCCGCTTCATTAAAAGGTGGAATCCTCCTACGTCCACTTGAGGTGAATCTGAAGCAGCCGGTGACGACAGAGAAGGAGTTTGAACCTGGTAATCATCCCACTCCGACATCAATGACTCGTTATTGACTTCTCCTTCCTCTCTTTCTTCTTCGTCTGAAGAACGTTGTTCATCCGGCTGATTGGATGATGCAGGTAGAGGAGACCTTGGAGGTCTGAGGTTAGGCAAAGGCGTCTCAACCACAGGTGTAGGAGGTACAGAGCCTGCTGACTCTGATGGCGGAAAACGCCTAAAATAGTCATCTAGCATGCATTGAAGGTTGGTGAGCAATGCTATTGGCATCTGAGCTGAAGGGACATTTGTCACAGTTGATGTCATTTGCTCAGGCGAATGCTGATCTTCTTGGTCGTCTTCTTGATATTTTATATTCAATTCAGAAGGACTTGTCGCCGTTCCAAATGTTTCCTCAACAACAGAATCCTCATCACTATCCTCAGAATCCAGTAGCTTGTCTGGAACCTGTAGAGGCATTTTCTGCGGTGAAATATGTAGAGGAGATAAAGGTTCCAACGCTGAACCACGTCTCTGAAGTAAAGACGGTTTTGGCGTCGACAGAAAAGCCGTAGACGGCGACCACACTTGCAAAGTGGTACAAGAAGATAGCTGTGGCGTCGACGGGGGTTCTACCAAAGGACTCGTCGACTTGGGTTTGGCGGTAGACGACAATGAGGTCGTCGTCGACGGTACAGTTATCGTCGTCGACAATAATAGCTCCGTCGACGGTGGTGTCTTTGTTGACGATGTTGTCTTTCGCCGACGGTAGTGTCTTCGTCGACGGTGTGGTAATTGTCGATGATCCCGTCGACGGTGGCTTCTTCGTCGACGGGAGAACAAGCTTTGACGGTGTCGTCGACGGGATCTTCTTTAGTTTAGCCGTCGACGAGGTGCCGACGATGGCAGAAGATGAAGAAGACTCTGCCGTCGACGAGATAGGTCTAACAGTAACATAGACCATCGTCGGCGATGAAGACGCCGTCGACATAATCATCTCAGGCTTAGGAGAGGAAAAGGTTACCGTTGACGTAGACGTAGCGTCGATGGAGATCTTCGTCGACGAAGGAGTCGACGACGGCGTCGTCGACGACAGGGTCTGTTTCTGAGGTAAAGTCTTCTCAGAAGATGTTTGAGGTAACTTCTTTGTGGATATTCTCGGGGCGTAGATGAACCACTTTTCTCCTTAACAGGGAGAGTAGCCTTAGATGTGGAAGGCCTCTCAGACCCCATAACAGGTTGTTGCTTCCTCACAACCTTAGCCCCAGGAGAAGTTAAAACCTCATCAGCAGTTCTCTTCCGAGAGGCTGAAGTAGAACCAGAGGCAATACTGCCTACCTCAGAAGCAGGATAATCCGAATCCTTGAGCTTTTGTAGCCACAAAAGCAGGCAGCCCTCTCTGTCCCTGAGGGTCTTCTGAGGGAAGGTCCTACAGATCTTGCAGTCCTTCACTTGATGTTCAGGATATAGGCAGTAAATGCACTTCTTGTGGGGGTCTTCTTTAAAAAGCGGGAGCTTACCACAAGAGTCACAAGGCCTGAATAGAGATTTCTTGGTAGACATCTTCAAAACACTAGATTCCAGAAGGAAAATAGAGAAGTACTGAGCACGACGTGCGGTAGAAAATCTGAGAGCCTGAGCCTCTGGGGAGAACCTTCTGGTGGGTGCTGTCGCCTGATTGGCTGCAGTTTGGTCTATACAAAATGACTAGGATAGTCATGGGTGTGGAAGTTTTTTCTCCTGTAGCTTGGGCTACTTTACTTCCTGGTTAGGAATTACTGTTTTTTACTATGATATTATGGCATATTATTGCTATTTTATGTACCGTGGGACTCCCACTCCGACGACAGGAAATGATTCAGGCATGTGAATCTATGAAAAAAAAAATTTGTTAAATAATATAGAATCAGACACGCAGTAGCATGTTTGACTTCCCGGTCAGACTGGGAAGGGGCAGTACAAATACGCCGCCTCGATAACGAGCCCTCTCACTTCAAATTGAAACGAAGGAGGAAGCACGGAGGAGCAGGGAGGCCGATTTTAAGTCAAAAGGTATGTTGGACCCCGGTTTTGTGATAATTGAGGCCGGGTAGAGGGGATACTCTTGTAGATCTAGAGGAGGTTTAAACCCATAGCGGACTGCATACCAGGCACCCCGTGTAACTATATCATGCATTTAAATAGCATTTTTTGTAAACGACTGGGTATTTTCCAAGCAGCCCTTCGATTATATCCTGTATCAAAAATGCATTTTACGGGGAGGAGCCTAACCCGCGACCATGATGGCCGCCTGATCCCTCGGCTCCGCCGACCCTCTCGTTCTTCTCCCGAAACGCTGCTGATCCTGCATGTTATCCTGCCCGCTTGTTGGCGTCCCGGAACCGTGAAGCGATCCTGAGTCCAGCGGTGTGCTCCCCGGTGCGATCCAGCTGTCAGAGGCGGCGAGGCGTCCCGGTCTTTGTTTCAGTGCTGCATTGCCGAGGCCGGGTCTTTGTTCTCCGGAGGCTGCCGTCCCAAGTTGCAACAGTGGCTGACATTGTAGCAGGACGGGGTAGGCTGACGGTTTGCTATTGCCGCATTGTTTTCCTTGCTACAGCGAGCCGCCCTGTCCTGCACGCCTTCATTCTCGACTTGTGTCTCCGCCGTAGGAGATATATTCTACCCTCTTTTCGGCTTGTGGACGGCTCGGAGCGTCTTCTTGTTCTCCAGCACTGAGACGGCTGCCATTTTGACCTGGGCGCTCTGCATCTGAGACTCTCTACCCCCGGCGGCCATTTGGGGTACCATAGCGGTTTGCGCTGCATTGTCGCCGGGTGACAGACGAAGGGGTCCGTCCCGCTGCTATACCCCCTGGAGTGGCAGTGATTTGCGGATCGGCTACTGGTGGGCTGCTGATGTGATGGCCGACGGCGACCAGTCTCGAGGGATATGGTGTGACCCCGCGCCCAGGGTGCGCGAGATGGCAGCGCCCTCTTATCCTGCGGCATCCCTCAGGATTGCTGATATTATGTATGCCCTGGGTGATCTACATGTAGCTGTGCGTGACATGGCCCTGGATCTGGAATGCCGACTGGATATCTCTGTGCCTGCAGTGCCCTCGGATGATCATGCTGAGCTCCAGGTGCGGTACACCTCGCCACACCCTGTGTTTTTATGCGACTACCAGTCTGCTCAGATGTACTTGACGGTGCTGGAGAAGGGAGATGTGGTTGCTTCCGTACTACCCAGTATTGATGCGGAGAGGTATGGAGATCTTGGTCCTCGGCAGACGCAAGCGGTTTGTGTCTGGACGCCTCGCCACACAGCTGTTTCGGGGCTTCGTCGCGGGTCTCCCTGGCCCATCTTGGAGTTGCTCCTGCGGTTTTGGCCGGCTGCCCTTCAAACATTTCGATTGTACATTGCCCCTTCTTGGTTGGACGTTCGCCGTTTGGCTCTGAGGTGGACGGACTTTGGTGGATGGCATTGTGCTCTGCAGTGGAACTTTCTTTTGTCTTCTCCGTCCAAGATGGCTGCTTTGGAACTGTACTCCGTCGACATGCTGGATCGAAAGGGACAAGGTTGAGGATGTTTTTCCCTTTTTGCTGCATCCGGTTGTTTGCATTGTTGTGATTGTAATGGACAATGGTGGGATCTACATGTTGTTCGGGTGCTGGTTCGGGGTACGGGGAATGGTGGCCGAGGGTAAAAATGCTGATTGTTTTGGTCATTTTCCTGGCCCTCCTCCGGTCTTTTGTGATTTCTTTTCCTTCTTTCTCTTGCTCCTAAATTTCGGGTACTCTTGGGGCGACAGACACCTGCTAGGGGGGGGGGTAGGCCGTAGCCTCTGCATGCGTGTAGGGTGGGGGGTGTTCCTTCCTTGTTAGTTTCAGTTACTATGGGCCTTATTTTTCTTCTTCTCTTTTTTATTCTTTTCTTCTCTTCTTTCTTCGGGTCAAGGGGTGGATTGGTGCGTGGTGGGTCGTGGCTGGGGTATACCATAAGGTCCTGCTGCTCGTCCTTTCTCCTGTGCTATATTCCTCCAGCCTTTTGTTTAATAGATAATGATCGTGAATTTTTCTGAATACTGTCGCCCATCTCGGTCCTGGTGCGGATTGTTTGGACTTTGATCCTTCTTGGCTCCTATCACTTTGGATTTCGTTTTAAAAAACTTTTAAATTAAACCTTCAATTCTCCTACCTCTCGGCAGCGCACCTAATTACAGTGTAACTTGGATTAATCCTGTTTGCTTTGATATGCTGCTGAGTTGCCCGATTGCTCACTACTGTGCCTTAATCGATTTCGAGGCCGGCCTCTGGGTTGTAGGCCCGTATTTGTTTGCCGATATTCTCCAATAAAGGTTTTCAAAAAATAAAAATAAAAAAATGCATTTTACAAACTATTGGTGACTCTAAATACCTGTTGTAGGTCACGTACAACAAAGGGAATATAATAGACAATATTTTTTAAACTGAAGTATAATAACTCTAGACATATACCTCGGAGGGTTAGTCGACTAACAGACATAAATAATGCTCTGATGAAAAATTGAACGACAAGGGGAGGAGGAGACCAATGAGAGTGATATGCCTTAAGAGACCCATAGAGCACTATCTTCTCATACAGTATATCTATGTATAATCCTTGGAGACAGTGAAATAGTGCTTATAACCCTGAATTATAGCTGTATCTAATTTATACCCTCAGATATCGAACTTCCTGTCATTGTGAATGCTTGGGATGGTGGATGAAGCTCATCTATCTCAGCCATAACTAGAAGCCCTAAGTAAGATAACAGTGGTGAGTGTTTACCATAAAGATATGAAATGAAACAAACACAGTAGGGAGACCAAAGATAGATTAACACCTGTGTCTCACCATGCGTGACCTTTTTAATCACAGGTCATGATGATTTCCACACAAGAATAAACTAACGAAGCCATTTCTATTAACCACGGTGGCCCCTCCGTGCAGATACATAATATTGGTTCCTATCAACAAGGTAAATAAAGGTACTTTTATGTGCAATAATGAGAAGAACTCCAATATTATAAAGCAATTAAGTAGTTTGTTTCCGGTTTCTACATTCCCCATAGAAACGTGTAAAGACGTAGGACAACCATCTGAAAAGTGTCCACACCGAGTTGAAAAGCAATTGATAAGCTATATCAACGCAAATACACAGGTACATTCAGCTATATCTGTTAGTAGCAAACCAACATAAGGACGTAACCAGTAGTATAGATCTGGTTGAATACAGATAACTAAGGATGTAAAAAACTGGGGCGAGAAGAATAGAGGGTATCAATACTAAGTTTCTAGACATTGGCCTTGGAGATTAGGATGTGTAAAAGAAAAAAATAGATAAAGTACACAATGATGCTAAAATACTGTCATTTGTTTATAGATACGGAGTCAAATGTTCCAAACGTCCTGATGAAGGTGTCAAGATAAAATAGCACCGAAACGCCGCGTCACTTTTTTATACTTTGACTGTTTTTTATACTGTGTTACCAATCTTTGGTAGTATTTTTAATGTGATGTTTTAGATTGTAACCCATTTGGGAGGCCATAAATAAATTCTGTACATTATTTTTATAAATTTGAGAGTATTTCTATTTACTTCTGTGTACTTTAATGTTGTGCCTGAATCTAGGTTAAAAGGTCGTGTTGTCATAATCCTTATTATATCCCTTTTTTTAATTAAAAAGCTTAGATCCACTCTGGCTTAAACAACTTCACCCCCCTTTTTTTATTTTCATCCCAGCGATCCTAGTCTGCTACAATAACAACAGGGATTCCCTTTCTTTGAAACTGTACATACCCCATCCCTGATATAGACAACAGGGGTACCTCCCTTTCTTGGAGACAATCTATGAAAGACACCCTTAATACTGGAGAATCATTAATACATACAAGTATATAAAATACATGATAATAAAAAGATGCGCACTCCTATGATCCCTCCCTACCTAGATGTACCTAAGTGTACCTAGCACGTGTGTAGGTGTTAAGCCAAGAATCCCTCTAGAATAAAGTCAACCCCATTACCTGAATTGAGAGACTGTGGGAGCCCGTCTTGGTCTCGAGTTGGACACCCCGCGAGGGTTGTTAGACCACTGGAAGCTAGAGTGTCTGCATGCAGGAACCTCAGCGTCTCTGGTCAGTGTGTCGGCAGGAAGTCCTGGTCTCCTCTGTCTGTCTTAGTAAGATGTGATGTATATATACCCATAGGTCTCCCCAGGGTTTCTACCTCGCTGTATTACTGTGTCGGCCTAAGGATGACGTCGGGCAAGAACTTTATACATAGATATTATACAGGAGATGTTAGTCCTGCTGCGCTTCCAAGAATGAATAATGTATGAGATTTCGAAATTGGGAAAATCCGCGTTCTGAATGCAGTGTTGTATCTAGGTATAAGGTCAGTCCCTGTAAACCGTTATAAGTGTAATGTAGGGAATAATACAGGTGAAGGGTTACGAAGTTACCTGGGCCTATATTAGGATACCTATATTGAAAATAACAGTGGGTTGTAGGCATGGCACACAGGGATGTAGGGTGGCATATTAAGCGTTGCAGCCCTTAGTGGCCATCCCTGGCCTCAGTGATCTTGGTACCCATGGTACAGTTTACAAGGGACTGACATGTGGCCAGAGAGGTGCCAATTGGGGGTACAAGGTACAGTTTTGGGTAAGAACACAGGACTTGGGAACCTGATTTGCAGGGAACCAGGGCCCATCAAGTCAAAGTGCATCAGTAGTCTGCAAAAAGTGTGGGGTGAGGGGGTTACTGCAAAAGAAAACCAGCTTCCTACACCCATGCCTTAGGTCAGTCACACAAAGTGGTGGAGGTAGGGTACATAGTTTTGTAAAACGTCAGTATGATCAGAGCTTTAGACCCTGTCAGGAGACCGCACAGCCTACGGACTCCTATCATGCAAACCTCTGCTTTAATGTGAACCCATACTTAGCACTGACAGTCTGTGGGAGTGTCAAGTGGGTGTATGTGCAATGAGTTTGTGGGTGAAGAGAGACTGAGTACTAGGACCAGCGAGATCCATTTTTCGATGGCCCCTGGTTTAAATGGCACAAGCTGGAGGGTGGATACAGCTTTTCCAGAGAGTGGAAGTTTAATGACTGCATTTCTGTGGCTGGTAGCTTGAGACCCAGACACCGAAATGAGGGAGGATGGAGACAGGTCTACCCTTAGAAATTCAATGAGGACTATGTTGGCAAAGGGCACTGCTATTTGGTAGATTGTAGGGTTAGCAAGTGGGACTTCATTTTCTGGTATTCAAGGTAAGCTCTTTTATCTAACCCTGAATACTGCTTCAGGAAGGCTGATGACAAGCAGGTGCAAAGATTTCAGCCTTCATTGGGCCATTTCTTTATACACTTGTTTGCAGCCAGCATCAGTGCTACCTGCTGTGAAAGCCATCACCTTTTACAAAGGCTATGTCTGATTGGCAGCCAAAAATGAAATTTGAAATAAAACCAACCCAAACCTCTTTTGAAACCTTAGATCCAAACCACCTTAGTTCCAGTTCCAAGTTCCTCTTGACCAAGGAAGGAAGTGGCTACCAGAGTACTGAAAAGACTGCTTTGTGACCAGGGTCTGTGTCTGCATGATAGCCTGTGTCCCACAGGTGAGAAGTCATCACAAAGTCTGCACTTTCTGCTGGAGGAAGCAAAGGTCTAACAAGAGTCTAGAAACCTGTCAGACTGCTGAGAGAGAGAGAGACAGGAGTGTCTAGCTCTGGAGGAGGAGAGACTCTCCAGGAAGAGAAGCTCAGTGTGTTCTTGGTATGAGGAACAACCATAGGAAGCAGACTACCAAAAGAGAGTGAAGCCATGAGCAAGCTGTGCTATGAAGAAGTCTGCCAGTCTCTCCGATCTATTTCTATTGTGAACTACTCCAAGACTTTGATATGTTCCTGAGAGAATGGTGCTGCCAAAATGATGTTAGAATCTGAGATCTCTTTGCAAACGATGGGGAAATCCTAATTAGCCTGGAAGCCATGACCGCAGAAGACATCCATGCTACTACAGAAGAAGAGTACTCCCTTGTGAGCAGGTCATGCTGATTCAATCCTGCCAAGCTGTAACTGGGGTAACTGCCACAACTCCAGCAGTGTACAAGCAGAAGCAGGAATACTGAATGCACCTGCATGCTCTACCAGAACTGCGCCTATAACGAAGTAGGTAAAATACTTAGTGAAAAGGAACACTGAAAGAGCAAAGGAGGTCTGCCATAAGAACCTAAGAATCTGGTTGGCTGAACTTAAATTTGCAAAGGTTATTTGAATTGATTTTCACATCTAGATATTAGGTTACTTCTGAGCGACTACACCCTGTATGTAGATTGTATTTGTGCGGTGTGAACCTAGCCAAAAGACAGCGAAGTGCTGCACATGGTCAAAGGCAAGTATACAGGAGCAGAAGTGTACTGTTACTGCATTGTGGTTTACTGTTTTTTAAAGCAGTGAATCTTCAACTTTGTCCACAATGAGAGCAGCAGTGGGGAGGCCTGATAGATAGAGGAATGTTCTTCCAAATCATGAGTGCACAAATGGAAAAAAGCCTGCTGCCTTGTTTTTCTGTTTTACACTTCCTAGTCTTTAGTCTGAAGGTGTCTTGGCTCCGGTGTACTGCGAGCCACCAGAGACGGTGAATTTGTCTCTAAGACAACTATTGGTACAGCTAACAATGCACCTGTGCATAGTGAATGCCGAGACCGTGGCTGTGCTCCGAGGGCTGTAGACAATAGGAAACTCCCTCAGTGGGAAGAGACTAAAAAAACGGGTGTAGTGTTTAACTGAATATTGCAAATAAGATCACACTGTGAATCTGAGATCCTAATTGTGCTGTGCAGTATTTTGTTTTGTTGTGAGATTAAAGTACCTTCTTTTAAGTTCTATGTTAAGCATTAGACTGAATAATATGTTCTTGTGTCGGTTTTTGACTGCTTAGGTCTGAGCTCTTGACTTCCACACTAACTCCCTGAGAAGCCACTGACTGGTCGCCTTCACAATCCGGAGAGTAAAGTACAGAAAGGGTGCCCTGGTATAGTTTACAGAGCCACAGTGGGGTGGAGCCAAGGACACAAGTGGCAAACAAATTCATCTACAACCCCTGTTGCCCAGAAGTCCTGTGGCATCCCAAACAAGTCCAGACAACTTATAAATGAGAATGAAATTCTGAGAAAAGAACATTTATGAAAAGCTTATGAGCGGTGAAGCTAAGCCAAGTGGTCTCAACACCACTGCCAAAAATGGTAGCTTGCATAATTTTAGATGGAAGTCATCCCCATTTGGTAATCTCACTCAGCAACTATCCAAAAACATACTACTGTAGATGGCCATTGGTGCTTCCTTCATATACTATCTGTGAATACAAAGGTAAACTCCTAATTGTACATGAAATAGGATACGATCCCTTAAACAGTGAGTGTCTATATACCCCAGCTTATTGTGCAGAGAATTGTTTTTGACATTTTAGATAGTTTATGCTTAAGCTTTCATCATTTTCTTTCCACAAATCATACACAAACCACATAGGTGTCCTCTTTCCTACTTGCTGTGTATTGTAAAGTTAGCCAAGGATTGTGATTTATTCTGAAGGTGTCAGGGGAAACAGACAAATTATGGCACTTTTTTTTTCTTCAAAAAGCTACAAACAGTGCTGTACAAGAAGGTGTGTGGTTTAGTTTCTGAAATGACATTAACAAAACATTGCTATTCTACAATCACCATTTCCCACCTTTAGGAAATAGAAGGAAAAAACTTTTTTTTACACTAAATAATCAATTTTGGACGTGGTGTGCCTATTTGCAATAGTGCAGGAATTGGTGTGAAATACATGGGTGAATCCAGGAAGCTATACACTTCTGACAACTAGAGATTGTTTGGCTATATAAATGGATGAATTATGTAGATTGCTCAAAGTTTTAATAATAAAGTATTCATTGTATTAAAAATGGTGAATGGAACATCATATCTTGGTGTCAAGATTTTGATCTGAAACTTTATATATCAAAGACGAATCTAAAGTAGTATACCACTATGTACAGCAGAGCTTGCCAGTGGCCGATATTAATGGCTTTTGTAGATTGACCAAAAAGCTACACTACTCAGAATTAACAATGGAGTGATCGCTTACAATTATTTTCCACTGAGTGCAAACCAGGCAACACTTTACAATGAAGATTAAAATTAATATAAATTAGTTATTCAAGACAGTTGTGCCCATTTCTTTAGATGTAGCCAAGTATATGAGATTAGAATTAAGTGTAATTTTTCCATTTAGAATTTTGGAATGCTCATAATACCTGAAAATTGTGAGGGAGGTTTAGTGAAAAATGTTTTCTACAGACACTCGCAAAAGGAAACCAAATAGTTTGACAAAATCAGCTGATAAGTCAAATCTCTTACCATCATGCGTTTCCACCTTGTCCCAATTTAAAAGGGTACCTACATGTGAGGGCAGGTGTATAGCAAGCCCGAAACTTCAACCATATCAAGGGACAGTAAGAGGATGGACAAATAGGGACACTTGCAACGGAATACACCAACCCTTTCAGGCGTAAATTCAGCCAGCAAACAGGTAACCCTATCGCCCGAGATGTTTTTGAAAACTAGGGACCCAAAAGAATCTACAGTGATGTGCCATCCAGGAACTCAGACACTTTTGGTGTTCAGAATGTCCAAATGAAATAGCTACCTGAAAAAGGTTAGCCCAAATGGAAGAGTTGGTCAAGTACATACAGCTACAAATAACAATGAGGGTTTCATTAATGCTCCTATTTTGACAGTTAACAACCCCCCCATGGCAAATGAGATTTCTTTACAATGATATGTTATCCGTATGTTTATGGCATCATAATCCCCCACAGGGGTATCCAGGTGCTTGTGGTCGGTGCGTGAGGCCAACCGTGGATTACAATGACAAAGAAAGATGAATTGAGAGGATGTAGCCTTACGGCTAGAGCGGTCGACGTCGAAGCTGGGGAACCGGGTTAGAGTGTCAGCAACGACACAACATCATGTGATTCTGGGCAAATCACTTAATCTCCCCGTGCCTAAGAAAAATGAATATGTCCTCATGTAACGAAACTGGTGCTATGTAAAGTGCTCTGCTGCCCGATATCTTTCGTGTCTAGTTCGCGCTATATACAACGAAAAATAACCACAAAAAGAATCCACCTTTTACGGGTGTTGCAGACAAAAGAAAATAATCAAAGTGTTGTCATGAGCAATAAGCTCAGCCATTTAATTTTCAGTGCACTCACCAGTGGTATAATCTACTAGGATTTTCTTTTTGTGGAGAATATAAGAAACCATCAGTGTGCTGTAAATTTAACGATGCAACACA
Organism: Lissotriton helveticus; assembly: GCF_964261635.1. Taxonomy (NCBI): domain Eukaryota; kingdom Metazoa; phylum Chordata; class Amphibia; order Caudata; family Salamandridae; genus Lissotriton; species Lissotriton helveticus. The sequence continues at coordinate 375,170,847 of NC_136070.1, forward strand.
AAATATCTCACAAAAAACTATTGTTTTTAATGATTTTATTGGAGTTTTAAGACAAGAAAATGCTACTAACACTGTCATATATCTACATGTCAGTACAAAACTTTACTTACATGTTCTTCGTAATTGTGGGTGGTGTAACCTGGAGGGTGCACATGTCAATCCGGCCACTGTGTGATCTTCTCCTTTTCGATGATCCAAGAAATCTCCCCATGTAGGTTGAGCCTAAAAAACATATAAGCCGAGCTTGCCATAAGTGTATTTTCAAAGTAATTACAAAGGGAAGTTGTTGGAATGCCATTGCAAATTGTAACTGTGTACTTCAATGAGGTTTTAGTTGTAGGTGAATGATGATTAAATAAGTAAATACAGGCCACTGAGTCAGACCTCAGTGGTGGGAATGTGAACAGAATATCTTACAAGAAAAACTGTTTATACAACCTGGGACTGACAAGTTATATAAATGGGAAGAGAAGGTCAGTTCTTATGAAACAATAATGAATTCAGGAACAGGCAGCTATATCAAGTGACAGTAGTATATATATTATATGATACTTCCATAGAAACATGTTTGAAATGTTTAAATCACAAGCTCTAAAACTGAAAATAAAGTTTTGCAGTATAAAAACATTAGTCATAGCATGTTCCCACAATTAGTTAAAAAGGATTATAGATTAGTAGAAGAGTCATGCAGTTGAAAAGGAGGGGTAGTAAAAGACAATCACCCATAAACACCAAACCCAGGCTATGAGAGCAGAAGGACTAAATTGTGCTCATTTGGTTAACCAGGAACACTTCTCCATAGTTGAAAACATCAACTGTACCCCAAGAAAATTCACTGGGAAACATATATAGGACTGAGAGCACACTCTGAAAATCTAGGTTAGATACTGAATTGTTTCAGTGGAGGCGGAGCAGTGGAGAAAAATCTGTCACCCTGTTTTCTGAAAATACACGTTTTTACATTTGTTGACAATCAATCTAAGGGATACTCTATCTAATTACAGATTCCTCACCTTTTGAATTGCTTCAGGCACCAGACTGGATCTGCAACTTTTCAGAGCAAATGCTCCCGCAATCCAACAGGTGGCCCACTCGCTCAAAGGTGACATGCAGCCCCCAGGAAGTGACGTTGGAGGACTTTTAAATAAGTGCCGCCACTTTGCGCTGAAGTCAGTTTTCCTTAGAACTATTCCACACCCTCAGACACAGATCGATTGTCACACAGTGCAAGTGTGGCGGCATACAAAAAAACGTAAACTCTGTTCAAAAGAACAGAGGAGGATGGTCAACGGTAAGGAATCAGCAGTTATATGGTGTATCCACCAGAAAGAGCATTACTGAAGGTAATTAACTTGTTCTATTGATCAAAACCTTTGGTCGTAGTTTCTGCACCTTTTGAATAGGTACCCGAGCAGTTCCTACTAAAAGGTGGAGAGTGTGAGGAGTGACTTACACCAGTCAATTCAGGATGAAGTGGGCAAAATGGCTCTCGGCAGACTTGATTGTTAAGGCAGGAAAGGTTCGGGAAGGTGTGACACAAGTTCTGGTCTCAGTAAACAGCCACAAAGTAGAGAGCAGATGCCCAGAGCTGCATGAAAGGGCACAGTAAAAAAGGAACTGACATCAGCGCATAGGGGTGGCCCCTATACATTTCTCCATGTCATCACTTCCTGAGGAAGCACAAGGTCACTGTGCAGCAAATACTGCCACCAGTCAGAATGCGTGTGCTGTTGCTATGAAGAATTCAGAATCCAGTCCGGCACGTGGTGGAATTCAAAAAGTGAGGAATCTGTGGTTAGCAGTATTCATCAGATAGTGTATATCTTCTCAAGTGACAGCAATGTTTATATCGGAATTCCTGATAAAACATTGAGGTAAAATTGAATGCCTTTCCTTTCTGAATGATCTATCCTCAGTTACTCTGGATGTGGCGGACTGGACTTGATTCTTAAACTCACTACAACAAATGTAATCCCACTGCTAGTACTAGGGTTTTTCTATTACTGAATACTAGTTAGGCTTTAGTATTCTTGATCCTGCAGAGAAGCCTGCTGACATTTAATGCAACGAAATACTGAGAAACTCAGATCAAGACTGGAAAGGCAGACACTAGTGTCAATTTATGGTTTTGATGGACACTGTGAAAATGTGCAACAATCACAGAGACCAACCAGTAATGAGATTCAACTCAAAAGCCATCATGTGGAAATAGCACATTATATATGATCATCATGGAAACTAATCAGAATCAAGCACAAAAATTTAAGATATCAGAGAAAGTGATGTTCTGTAAGGAAATATGTAAAACAGGAATTGCATTCCCGAAGACCGACTTCTCCTGGATCCAATGCCAGAAAAAGCACTGTCCCTAACATACAGAAAGAAAGATCATCAACAACTCTCCGGACCCCCTGGGTGGGTTAAGGGCAGGCTGATGTTGAGTTGCTGGAGGAAGATGATTGGGTGGAAGCAGTACAAAGCCCAAGAGAGGTGGTAATTAGGCCACGATTACGACTTATACAGTTGCGGATCCTCCATAGGTCTTTATCCACGAGTACACTTATGCACAAACTTGGACGTATACAAATAGATGCTTGCGTCCGGGGCTGTGATAGTAAAGGTCCCTTTTTCCATATCCTCTGGGACTGCCGGCGCATACAACAGTACTGGGAGAGAGTATTTCGGGTTATGTTGGAGGTCCTGGGTCAGGACATTCCCATGAAGGCCAGATGGCATATATTGTTTGTAACAGGGGAATAGACTTGGCCAAAATATCAAAAACTATGGCTTATGGTGGCGGCTCTGGTAGCCAAGAGAAACATTGCCTGCCCATGGGGGGTTGCCCAGCCAACGAGGGTGGGTCAATGGAAGACTGATTTGGACTGGTATTGTGCAGCCAAAAAAGTAATATACGAAGGCAGAGGTTGCCCCAAGAAATCGGAGAAAGTGTGGCACCAATGGGTTACTTACAAGGGACTATGAGGCAGCCGGGAGGAGGGCGAGTGTGCCTTCGGATCGTGTAGGAGCATTCGATCAAGAGTTATTGGTGATGTAGGTCCTGCACTTCACAATACTGGCTGTTTGTAATCTGAGACTGTATATTATATTGTTTGTACCATACACTTCATTCAGTTGGTGACTGTACTGTATATTGCATTCCTGTATGTTTAATAAAAAGATTTGTGAAAAAAAAATTTAATTCCCACTTTCCCTGGTAGAAATTTGACCTGCATCAGACATGGACAAGTTCTAAATAATGAAAATATAATCTTACCTTTTACTATAGCTTTATGAAATAAAATACCTTCGGGAAGGCTTGGCTATTAGCATAGGTGTTGCTATCTTTTTCCCAATGTCCAATTGTATTCAGTTTTCTAACATTCATGCCCATCTATATGCACTCAACAGTATTTCTGTCTTTTCAGCATACCCGCATGCAAATTATGATTTTGTGTGGGCACCTATTTATTTACCCTCATTTAAAAACTTTGTCAATCAGTGTATGTTTTTTTGACGTTAACATACTCTCTGGACCCAAAACAGCACTGAGGAATTACTTTAGACTAGACTTGCCTCTGGTCCCCCATGTACTCAGTGTCAGCAGTTCAATGCACAATGATGTAAGGGCTTATCCGAACAAAAGTGCTAAACATTTGTCTATTCATTAGTTAGGCAATTTCAAAGATAAATTAGCAAACAGGCTGGAAAAAGAAGACAACAAGGAGACCACTAAACAAATATGAATAACATTTAAAACAAAGGTCCTACGGAATTATAAATACTCTACCAAGGTAGCACCCAAAGGCGATCCTGTTGGAGTGTTAGTGTAGGTACTAGTTAAAGAAAGGTCTAGATCCACAGTTGGAGGGTCTCCAAGTGGTGGGAGCGAGGAGAGACTATGAGACATGTCCATGTCTGCCATAGAGAAGAAAACCTCTTCATCTGTTGAAAGGGGGGAAAACAAAATTAAATTGACAATATAAAAATGTCTATAAAAATGGAACATATATTAGATACATATAGAAATTGTTTTGAACTGAATTTCGGATTTTGCTGAATTAAGAAGCCATGAAGGAATATATATGGTAAATATATTTTAAGCAAAATCTAAGATACTACAATGGTTCCTGGAAAAAAAGTGATCCCTATGGACTCTAAACATTTTGAAATGTGTTCATAAGGATGCTGTAAGGTTCATGTAATATGGTCAAGTGTTTGGATATTATTTTTTTCAAGCTCGATTTAAATGCGTAATAGTGATATTATTTCTGTAAATGAATAACGAGCTATGAATACTTCATTTCATTACTGCCTGTAAACTCACCATGGCTAGAAGGCGTACGTGTGTTTTCAGTCTCATAAAAGCTCTTTTCGGAAGATGCTTCACCAGTCAAAGAATCTTTTCGTAAATAACGTTTGAGCTCAACCTGAATGCGATACTCATCCTCTTGCTGCATGGGGCGATTTCTTCGGTCTTTACTTGCCAGTACTCTACTAGAGGTCTCTGAAGTATACATGCAAAACAAGACCAAAGCACCTAAAGAGGTTTCCTTTTCAAAAACACTGTCTTTTTATGTTCAAACATTTTTGCATTTTTTGAGACATGCAGCATGGTCTTTTATTGAATAATATGGTGTTTCCTGATATCTAATGACAAAAGCATTTAAAATGGCAATGGAAAAATATATTAAACATTCAAATACTGAAAAGCAGTCTATTTTTCATGACATTTTATTTGTAAGCCAACCAATAAATAGTGTGGACTAATGGTTAAGTTACCTGCTGTACACTAAGAAACTAAATTCATCCACTGTGTAAACAAGACAGGATCTAGGTGACCAGTGAGTTTATAAGGCAGATAAAGCTTCCCGAATAATTTTTAACACACCCAGGGGACAGACTCATAAACTCATTTGCAACAGTTAATATGTATTTACAATGGTAAATGGTTCCACTTTAGGAGATCAGCTATCCACATAAAATATGTCACAGGTGTGGATGGTTTTACTACTGTACAAGTATACAAGTATCTATCACAAATGATTACAATTAAGCTGTAGTACATTACACAATGGGTGGGCACTGAAAGGAAGATGCCATTGTTTGCCTCATCAGTCTGAGAACACACACATTTGTGAGCTTGTAAGTTTTCAAGAAAGTCTGACACTTTCCTACCTTGAATGCTGTCAGAGTTTAATAAAATGGTGCAGCAACTTCTATTCCAGGGACGGAAGGGGGGGATGGACCATTCCCAAACTTGGTGGGCATGTACTGAAAAGGTTTTCCATATGGAAATATGTTTTCGCCATATGTGCATCCACATACAGGGCTGCCTTTCAAAACTGCATCATTCTACACTCTGTACAATTATGCATCATAGTCAGACCTGTCAGTCCCAAGGTGGTCTTCCCCCAAACCTTTTACCTCCATCCATCCTATTTTTCAGACGTCGTTTTTATTTTATATTTGCCTTAGGACTCTCTGCACTTTACAACTGCTTACCACTGCTAAAGTGCTTGAGCAGACTCCCTAAACATGGTAAAAGTGGCTTACACCGGATTGGCATATTTAATTTACTTGTAAGTCCCTTGTAAAGAGGTGGACAACATAGACAGTGCTGGTAAATTAAATGATACTAGTGGGTCTACAGCACTTATTATGCCACCCACTTAAGAAGCCCCGTAAAACATCCAACGGTCCGAATAAACATGAAATAAACTGAACTGAACATGTCCCAGGCCTGCAATGCAGCCTGATGGCAGTTTTAAATTGCCAATTCAACTTAGCAAAATAACCTCTTTGCAAGCCTAAAACACAATTTTTATTAAATATAGGTCTACCCTAATGTAGGCCTTAGACAGCCCATAGCGCAGGATGATTTATAATGAAAATGTTGGTCATCTAATTTTATGTTTAACATGTCCTGGTAGTGAAAAACTCACAAATTCGTTTTCACTACTGTGAGGCCTACCTTTCCCATCGGGATAGCATTGGGTTACCTTATTACATTTAATAAGTGATAACTGTTGACTGGGAGCAGGTGAGAAAATTGTATTTGGTGTCTGAGGAATTGTAATTTTAAATCCCCTTTAACTGTAAAGTTGGATTTTAAGTCACAATTCTCAAAATGACACTTTTAGAAGGTTAGCATTTTATTGTCATAACCATTTGGTGCCTACAGTCTATTCTGTAGTCACATGACCGGGTGTAGTTGGCAGTTGGCATTTGTGTACTCCTCCCAAACATGTGCCTGAATGGGCCATCAAAGGGACAATGGGTGGGTGGAGTTGCACACAGCCCCACTAGCACTTCAAAAGACTGTGCCCTGCTCTCACATAAAGAAATTCACAATAGCCTACTGTGCCTGCAGATAGACTGTGACCAGGCCATTGAGGCAGGAATTTCCGAACACGTCTGTGAGGAGAAGCCTCTAGAAGTTTCTCCCACTTCAAACGAGACACTATGAACCTCAGACCCTCACTTCAGATCAATTCTGGTCCTGAAGTTCTGGAACAAATGCTCTGCTACCCTGCTGCATGAAGGACTGCTGAGCTGCTATGTCGCCCTGCCTGCAGAAGGGCTTCTCTGCTGCCCTGCTACCTGAGGAAGAAGGACTGTATGTGCACCTTGAACCCAGGAGCACTAGACTTACTTCAAGGGCTAGTAGGATGGCCTACTGTTATGAGCTACAGGGAAATAACAATCTCCAACACCCTTGAACCCTGCACCTGGACTCTGCCTGCTGCGAATCCTACCCCCTCCCCCCCCCTTAAGTATTGCCTACCCAGTCCTGGACCCTTGGAAGTGGGGATAAAGTTGCTCTGCCAGCTCAACTGTGTTACCCATCTGAACTGGCGCAGTGCAAAGATACCCAATGCAGCCCTTGCAGCTCATTGGAGCAGACGCATTGAGACGTAACTTGACATAGACATGGTATCGCAGCCCTTGCATCTTCTCATTGAAACAGACGCAGAGCAACACTACTCAACGCAGGATCCCACATCGCTCCTCAGAACAACCGCTGCGTGGCCCAATGCCCTGGATCATGGATACAAGGTATGACTCTCAGCAGGCCTAACCTGATCCTTGTATCTGGCCCGCACTCAATCAAGCTAGGCCTGAACTTGTAACTTTACTTCAACCTATAAAATAGCATATCTCTGGTTCTACTAATTAGATTTTTGTCCTTTTGATGTCAAATAATGTGTTAATTAATTTTTCTAAAACGATGAGGGATTTTTCTTGTGTTGTGTTTTCACCTTATTACTGATTGAGTGCTACATAAAAACTTTACACATTGGTTCTAAGGTAAGTCTGTCTGTTTTTGTGCCAAGCTTCCAGAAGGTTAAGTATAGGTTAATTTTGTGACTTATTGTGGTTCACCCAGACCAGGATTGCAGCTGCGGCTTGAGTAGGGTTTCAAACCCCTCAACCACCAACCCAATTTCTCACAATTAGGCAAAAGATCAACCTTAAAAAAACTCAGATGACTGACTACCAATGTCCTGTGTTGCTTAAACCGTGTTAGGAGTGTGTTTCAAGCCAATCTGGAAAAGTAATCATGAAGAAATCCAAAAGTACTCTAAAAGTGATTACAAGTGTTTGACAGTTTACCAATCGTTTTCTCAATTGTAAAAGTAATCTATATGTTCCTACCAAACCAGTATTCACTGTCTTTTGAAAAGTAACATTGTACGAAGAGTTTTACTTACCTTCTACTAAGTATATCCTTTTTATACAAGCAATTTGTCTTGATTCATTCTCGGAGTGTGTGACATCATTTCTTGCCTGAGTGTGTTCAACAAATGCTTAACACTACCCTCTGATAAGCCTGACTGTTCAACCACACTACAACAAACACGAGTAAGGTATTATCTACTTTAGCCTCTGCTATAAATGTAGGGATCCAATTGACTCTGTGCACACTATACCTTACGTTGGTATAGTATATATAGAGCCAGCTCCCTACAATGTGTATAAGTAATTTTGAATTATTATTATCCTCCCTTACTGATACATAATTGGCTGCAAATAAATAAACAAGTTGCTTACCTTTTGGAAACACCTTATCTGGTAGAGACTATCTAGCCGCAGATTCCTTACCTTAGAATATCCCTCAGGCGTCATACTGGGTGCAGAAATTTCAAGCAGTATCCCTGCACGTCACTAAGTGGTGTTGTTCAGCCCCACCTCAGCATCATCTGCATTGAAAGTGACATGCGAGGTGCCTATGCAGGCGCCACTCCAGAATGCTGATGTCAGTTTCATTTCACAACTTCCCATGCCAGAAGTGCGAAGTCACAAAGAATGCGGACACACTGGTGTACAGTGCTAAGGCCCTGTGAACCGTAGCCAACGGAGGTCGAGAACCCACCACGGACGAACATGATTCTCCCGCATGAAAATACGGGACTCGCAGAGTTAACCACAAGCCCTCCCTCCTCTCTACAGGAAGCTGAGGTGACGAAAGGCAGCAGGATCCAGTCAGAGAGCGACCTCTCGTCGGAAGAGGCGGGACTAACTCGAGGAAGACGGAGAGCGCGAACCCGGAAGACGCCGCGGAGTTGGATTCACAGGACGAGAAGAAGCTCCAAAGGACAACAAAGGAAGAAGACGACGACGGGGAGGACGCGGAGTGCTGGTCCGAGGACTGGTGGACGCCCCGGAGGTTGGTGAAAGGCCTCAGGAGAGTTACGGCAGACGCGGTGAGTGTCCACGAGGGGAAGGGAGGGGAGGGGAGGGAGGGAACGGCGGGTGAGTCTGGTACACGGGCACAGTGTTGTGTTGTACCCTGCACGTCCGGATCTCTGAGCAATGCTCCCTGAATCCCTTGCCCTCAGGAACACAGCCCTCAATGTTGCTACTGTTTTTTTAGTTTAAACGGCGCTATAGGAGAGGAATCCTGTAACCATCACTTTCCCCAACAGCCCCGAATTATTTCAACATTAGGAAAAGCCTATATACTATCTCTCCATAGTCCCTCACGTTCTAAATCTATTTGCATTCACTTCGGGTGTGGTGATGGTGAAAACCCATTAGACCTGCATCCACTGACCGTTCTTTCCTTTCTCTTTGAGCCTGAGTCTTCTGGGACGGCGGTTTCGCTACCAGGACCAGGAAGGAAGAAGGAACATCGGGACAAGGCGAATAGAACATCCTCACGACCACTGGACCAAATTATTAACTCCTGACATCATATTCATCCTATTCTATGTGCTGTACTCTAAATAAATTCACAATTCAACCCTCAATCCGGCCTCCTAGTTTCCATTTCCGCCCATCCCTCCGACAAGTGGTGTCAAAAGTCGGATCCACGGAAATGGAGGCCGCACTTCAGAGAATTGCGGACAGTCAAGAAAACTTAGGGCGTGTCATGGAGAAGTTCTTGGCTGTAGCAGAAGAAGACAGGGAGAAGCTCCACAAGACTTTAACTCAACAAGGCCAAAGCCAGGAAACCATAATAGGGAAACTGGCTGAAACTCTCGGTCAGCCCAGAGGACATTCTACCCTACCCTCTGTGGTTCTTCAGAAATATGTGGAGGGTGAAGATCCGGATTTTTTTTCCTCAAACTTTGAACGCATGGCCCGAGCAGCAGGCTGGGCCAGAGAGAAATGGGCCCATTACTTGGGACCTCTCCTTACAGGAGATATGCAAGCTGCATATCAAGCAGCTAATCCCCTTGGCCTTACCCCTTATGAAGATGTGAAGAAAACCATTTTACAACGACTAGGTATAGACGAAGACACCTACCGTTTACGCCTTCGACAGCTTAAGGAAGGGCCTCAAGAAACCCCCAGAGCGCTGTCCTATAGGGTAAAAGACTTAGCAGATCGCTGGTTAAAACCCCTAAGTTCAACCAAGGAGGAAATCATGGAGGGAATATACTTGGAACAATTTCTAACATCCCTGCACACCCCCATACAGAAATGGGTGCGGCAACATACGGACCTTAACTTGAATAGAGCAGTGGAGATAGCTAGCGCCTTTAGTCGAGCTTTTGAGATACAAAAAGGAGAAGTACATGGAAAGCCCATGGGGAGTAACCATCCCAAAACCACTAGACCTCCTGTACCTCGAAAACATGACCCAGTCACTTTGGTACCAGGGCCACTACCAACTCCCGTACGCCCCACCCCTACAGGGCCCCAGTGTTTCAATTGTGGAGGGTTTTGGCACATTGCTAGAATTTGCCCACAAAAAGAAGAGCCGATGGAGATCGGATTAGCCAGGTCACTTTATTGCACTGAAGAAGGACACCACCTTCCCTTCCATAGGGTAGTCAAGGTGAATGGGGAAGACTGGTCAGTCCTCATCGATGCCGGGTGTTTACACAGTGTGATCAGACCACAGATTATACCGGGGGGACCTCAGCAGACTAGGGGTATGGTAAACATCCAATGTGTTCATGGCAATAGTAGACAATACCCTACCACCGATGTACAAGTACAACATGCGCCTACCATCCAACCCATTCCTCTACGGGTAGGGCTGATCCCCAAATTACCTGAGCCTTTTATCTTAGGAAGGTATTATCCATATACAGAACAGCTTCTGCCCAAGGAGAAAGAAGACTGGAGAAAGACAGCCCACCCTGAGAGAGGCTTGGAACCGTGCTAAGGTGGAGGAAGACTCTGATCAAGTAGTTCCTTTTTTTTTTTTAAAAAAAGGGGGTTTGCTGTATAGAAAGGGAGGGAGGGATCAAAATCCCCAACTAATAGTCCCCCAGAGATATAGAGAAAAAGTACTCTTCCTAGCGCACAGTCACCTGCTAGGGGGGCATTTTGGCAGTGAAAAACTGAAAAAGAAATCCTTGAGAAATTTTATTGGCCGGGGATCTATCATCAGGTCCCCCGTTATTGCAGAGAGTGCTCTCTTTGTCAGAGGAATAGCCGAAGCCTTCCCCCAAAGGCCCACCTTCAGGCTCTGCCTATAATTGAGGAACCCTTTTACCGGGTGGGAATGGATATTATCGGGCCTCTTCTTCCCTCTAAAAGTGGTTGCCGATATGTGCTAGTCTTAGTAGACTATGCCACTAGATTTCCAGAAGCGGTAGCCCTGAGACAACCAAATGCAACGAGAATAGCCAAAGCCATGAATGCTGAAAACCTGGTTGTTCCCTCAATAATCCACCTCTAGGAGTACTGTCTAACTTTACTTAGCGCTGGGACGCCCGAGGGTAGCTATGCGCTTTAGAAATCCCGAATCAAATCAAATCAAATCAATCCATGGTATCCATCTTCTCCCAAGTAGGGTTCCCAAGAGAAATAATAACAGACCAGGGGACTCCTTTTGTTTCTAATTTAATGAAACAAGTTTGCCAACAGCTTAACATTAAACAGATAAGAACATCTGCCTACCATCCCCAGACGGATGGTCTGGTAGAAAGATATAACGCCACACTCAAAACCACCCTCAAGAAACTATTGAACCTGGAGAGCCGTAAGTGGGAGGATATGCTGCCCTTGGCTTTATTTGCCATTCGGTGCAAACAACAAAAGAGTACGAGATATTCCCCGTTTCAACTGTTATATGGGAGGGCCCCCGTACCTTGTTAGAAATGGCAAAGGAAGAATGGGAGGAAGAGCCAGGAGGTAAGCCCTTGCCAGAATATGTAACAAGTCTTAAAACGCATTTACAAGAATTGCGTAGCATAGTGAAGTCGCATATGGAACAAGCACAGTCTTCACAGAAGGCACAATATGACAAACAAGCAAGGGTACGTTCTTTTGATGTGGGTGACTATGTGCTATTGATGTTGGCCACCTCAGAGAACAAAATGCTAGGTCAGTGGCAGGGACCTTTCCAAATAGTAGAAAAGGTAACCCCGGTAACATACCGTTTGGCGTTAGACCCAAAAAGACCTACGCACCCCCAAATATATCATGTGAATTTGTTAAAAAAATGGGAGGGGCCCATTCCTACTTTAGTGGGACTGGCCGACCAAAATTAACCTTTGTATAGGAAGAGTATTGACCCCGGTCTTCCCGCCCATCAAAGGGAAGAAATATGTGCCCAGTTACAAACACTACAAGAGGTATTTTCACTTCTACCAGGAAAAACAGAAGTCAGGGAACACGAAATACATACAATTCCCGGGAAAAAGGTGAAGTTGCGTCCCTATCGCATTCCCGAGGCCAGACGAGAAGCAGTCAGGAAAGAGGTGGAACAAATGCTCCACATGGGGATAATAGAACCATCGTCCAGTGAGTGGAACTCCCCAATTGTTTTAGTCCCAAAACCTGATGGGTCTATCAGGTTTTGTATAGACTTCAGAGAGGTGAACAAAATATCCCAATTCGACACCTATCTTTTGCCAAGAGTTGACGAGATGATAGAAAGAATTGGGAGGGCACAATATATAAGAACCCTTGACCTCTGTAAAGGATACTGGCAGGTTCCCTTACGTCACCAGGATAGGGAAAAAAACGCTTTCTCTACCCCAAATGGTTATTTCATTTTACCGTCTTATCCTTCGGGTTACACGGGGCCCTGCTAATTTCCAGCGAGTAATGAACACAGTGTTGAGACCTTGTGCTGCCTTCGCAGCTGCCTATATAGACGATATCGTCATCCATAGTGATACATGGGAACAACATTTACAACATCTGAAAGAGGTAGTGTCCACATTAGGGGGAAAAGGTTTTACCATCAATCCTTCAAAAAGTAAGGTGGCCACAAAATCTGTGAAGTATTTGGGATACCTTTTAGGGGAAGGCCTAATCAAACCACAGCAGGAAAAAGTAGAAGCCATTACGGCTATTCCTTTCCCGAAAAACAAGAGAGACCTAAGTGCCTTCTTAGGTGTACTGGGGTATTACCGCCGATTTATTCCCAACTTCTCCCAAATAGCGAATCCATTGACGGACCTTCTCAAGAAGGAGGTCAAAACAGAAAGAGAACTAAACCATCCCTCCCTAGACGCAGTACAAGCTTTCCCTCAACTGAAACTGGACATAACAACGAAACCTGTCCTTCTTAGTCCTGACTACAGTATACCTTTTATCCTGCAAACAGATGCCTCGGAGTATGGGTTAGGGGCGTTGTTATCCCAGAAGGATTCCCAAGAACCGGAAAGGCCAATCCTCTACATTAGTCGCAAGTTATTTCCCCGGGAAAAGAAATATGCGGTGGTAGAAAAAGAGGCCCTGGCTATCAATTGGGCAGTAGAATTACTCAGTTATTATCTAGAGGGAAGGGAATTTATCCTCTTCACTGATCACGCCCCGTTAGAGTGGATGGCCAAAAATAAAGGGCACAATGACAGGGTGTTAAGATGGTTTCTAGCCTTACAACCCTATCGATTTACAACTTTACACCGGAAAGGGAAAGAACATGCAAATGCAGACTTCCTCTCCAGATATCCCTTAGAACCATTACTTGCAGGCAAGAAAGTTAGGGAAGGGGGATGTGAACCGGAGCCAACGGAGGTCGAGAACCCACCACAGACGAACATGATTCTCCCGCATGAAAATACGGGACTCACAGAGTTAACCACAAGCCCTCCCTCCTCCCTACAGGAAGCTGAGGTGATGAAAGGCAGCAGGATTCAGTCGGAGAGCGACCTCTCGTCGGAAGAGGCGGGACTAACTCCTTTATGGGAGTGGACATCGAGGAAGACTGCGAACCTGGAAGACGCCGCGGAGTTGGATTCACGGGATGAGAAGAAGCTCCAAAGGACAACGAAGGAAGAAGACGACGACGGGGAGGACGCGGAATGCTGGTCCAAGGACTGGTGGACACCCCCAGAGGTTACTGAAAGGCCGCGTTAACTCAGGAGAGTTACGGCAGACGCGGTGAGTGTCGGCGTAAGGAAGGGAGGGGAGGGAGGGAACAGCGGGTGAGTCTGGTATACAGGCACAGTGTTGTGTTGTACCCTGCACGTCCGGATCTCTGAGCAACGCTCCCTGAATCCCTTGCCCTCAGGAACACAGCCCTCAATGTTGCTACTGTTTTTTCAGTTTAAACTGCACTATAGGAGAGGAATCCTGTAACCATCACTTGCCCCAAAAGCCCCGACTTATTTCAACATTAAGAAAAGCCTATATACTATCTCTCCATAGTCCCTCACGTTCTAAATCTATTTGCATTCACTTCGGGTGTGGTGATGGTGAAAACCCATTAGACCTGCATCCACTGACCGCTCTTTCCTTTCTCCTTGAGTCTGAGTCTTCCGGGACGGCGGTTTCGCTACCAGGACCAGGAAGGAAGAAGGAACATCGGGACAAGGCGAATAGAACATCCTCACTACCACTGGACCAAATTATTAACTCCTTACATCATATTCATCCTATTCTCTGCGCTGTACTCTAAATAAATTCACAATTCAACCCTCAATCCGGCCTCCTAGTTTCCATTTCCGCCCACCCCTCCGACAGGCCCTTAGAAGAGTTACTGATCAAAACAGTTCACAGAGCGGGGAGGATCAGTAAGGAATCTGCAGCTAGCTAGAGTCTATACCAGATAAGGCGTTACCAAAGGTAAAGGTAAATAACTTGTACATCTGATAGAGACTTCTAGCCACAGATTCCTTACCTTAGACTAGATAGCTAAGGAATACGTCCCCAGAGATGGGTCTGGTATACAGATTAACACCAAAAAGTCCTGCAGGACTGAACAGGCAAAATGGCAATCATGACGGACCTGACCATCCAGACAGACTTTTGGTGAACCTATGCAGTGATGCCCACGTTGCTGCCTGACAGATGTCCATGACAAAGACACCATGAGCTAACGCAGGAGTCGCAGCCTTGTCTATGGTAGAATGACCAAGCCCTTAGGGGGGATCCGTCATGAAGTGGTGCTTTTCTGCAAGGCATTAATTTTCTTAGCCCCAACATACACCACAAAGAGTCGATCGTCCACTAGGAACTCTTTTTCGACGATCTACGTAGAACAATACAATTCTTTTTGGGTACAGATACTGTAGTCTCTCCTCTTCTTTAGAAGTGTGAGACAGAGCAAAGAAGTTAGGCACAGTGATGTTTTGACCTAGATGAAAGGTGTGCCAACATTTGGAAGAAAGGAAGCACAGGTCCACAGAACCAACTTGTCAGGATAAAAGGTGGTATGCGGAGGGTGCACCGAGAGTGCCTGCAGTTCACTGACCCCCCTGGTTAATGTTATGGCCACAAGAAAAGGTGTCTTGATGGTAAGCAGGTGGAGTGGGAATATGTGCTGTGGAAGAAACACACATAAGAAAGGTCATGACTAGATTAAGATCCCATTGGTGCATGATGAATAGCCTGGGAGGGAACGTTTTGAAGACCTTTGAGGAATCTAGTCATAGGTGACTTGAACAAAGAATGTAGGCTCAGTAACCACAAGAACGGCGAAATGGTGGACAAGTAACCTTTAACTGTACCCAATGCAGAGCCCTACTGAGCCAAAGAAAGAACAACAGAACTTGGGAAAAGGGTGCAGAAAGAGGATCATTATTCTTGGATGAATGTTATGCCACAAACTTATCCAAATGGTAGGCGCATACCGTGTTGGTGGAGGGATGCCTGGCTGCCAGAATAAAATCACACACTTCCAGAGGACGGTCAAAAGCTGTCAACTGTCGCCGCTCAATTTCCAAGCATGAAGGAGGAGCATGCACAAGTTTGGATGCAGGTCCCTGCCCTGCTGCTTTGATAGAAGATCTCGAGAAGCTGTACTGTCAGGGGGACACTACATCAATAACGATCCAGCCCATGAGAGTGGCCAGACTATTTGAATATAGTTTGGCATTGCTACTGACTAAGGAAATTGGCCTGTTTGATCCAGGCTCTGCAGGAGGTTTGCCTTTCATTAAGAATAAAGCATTGTGTGTCTGTATCCAGGATTGAGGTATAATACTGGTCTGCCAAATATCTAGAAACACAAAAAACAGAAATTGAGCCAGGTACAGTGAAGAATTAAAGATCACTTTGATCTATTGATGAGAGATGGGGGTATCAAGAGAGTCTGAAGCATTTTGTATGAGAGTTTTTAGCTGGATGGAGGTTTCTTCTGCATATAATTTTTGATAGTACTACTGAAAGACATTCATATCATAAATTGCTATAATCTCAAAACCCATTTGTCATACAATGAATATTATTCTGTTTAGTAGTTTCTCATTTTATCAGCCAGGACTCTTCCTACTGACTTAGTATATTTAAATGCTTTTTTCTAATAGCCATGCAATTACGGGCACATCCCTTGCAGTTATCGTTCTATAATGTGGCTTTTGTTATGATGAGTTGCTCATAGATTAACAATTCTGTTAAATCCTTATTATATATTGTCTGAAAGTGCTTATATTATACTTCTACGTTACTGATACCTCTACTTAGTTTGGTATTATGAATTTTTAATCCTCCATTATTGAACTACTAAATGAAAAGCCTCCAAGCACAGCTTTAAGAGGGTCTCATACTGTATGCGGTGTTGCCAAGTCAATATTGTAGAACGTAAAGTCTTGCATCTTTGCATCATCAGAATATAATTAGGGTCAACCAGCTAAGTCCAACTGAAGGCCCATAAAGGGCAAGTTCTCTACAAATGATTAACTTTAAGGAACAGAAGAAGTGGATTGTGGTCAGATGAAACTGTTGAGTACTTTTAGATTACAGCCTACCTTATCAGTTCTGTATCGCCAAGAACACATCACTGTTGGAATATTTTTATAGGATATATGTAGAATGTATACACTGGTTCGCTCCCATTAAATTTCACGAAAAGACTATAAATTATTAATAGCTTTAAAATAGATACTCCGGCGTTGTGAATGTGTTTTAAAACAGCATTTCAAAATATTAGGTTTATGTTGTCTAAGCAGCAACTTAAATCTAACAGATAATCAATGGATTTTCTCAATTCACTAATTTGGTTGCAATAAAGTCAAATAACGTTGGGTCATCTGTACTGGGGCTCTAGATTGAGTAAACAGTCACCCTTGGAGCACTGCCTCCAAATTAGCAATAAATCACCAATCTTCCTTTAGGATAAACTGCCTTCTACATAATTTACCACATATGTGATTAGCCAATATAGCTACCCCATGAATGGCAACCTTTGGGTTGGCATAAACTAATGTTTACTAACATACCTTTTCAAATAGCCTTTTTAAATATATTTAAATATGTGTTTCCTGGATTCAAACTATGTCAGTTTCACAACTTTTCAATTCCTCTGTGACTAATCTTCTTTTAATTCGCTGATTTAGGCCTTTAAAAATCCAGGTTATAATTTGCAAATCACCATAGTAACCATAATGTTTTGCTTGGAGAGTGTAATAATTTTTTCTTGACAAATAAAACTGTGGGAATGTAATTAAGAGTCATTATGATGATAACTGCATAAATGACAAAGTTAATATGGGATCGGAAGGGACCTAGTCCTTCAGCCCATGTCCATTAGCAATCTCACCACTGCCTATGTATGTGTATGTCAACAAGATGATTATACCTATTTCTCTCCACAGAACTAAAATAGACATGCTGATTTTCCAGTGGATTGTAAGTACAATACACACAATAGCTGCATGCCTTAGAGAGCATGCAGGCTTGAAGCGGTCCTAAAGAAAGCCAGTTGACCCTGCGAGCCACAATAGAATATGGCTGAAACATGTAGACCTTTCACAGGAAAAGAGGGATCAAATTTATATCCTTCACATATCCGTCACCTTTTTAACATTGACCAATACTCTCAACAATAAAATTTCAATCAAAAAGACAGAGTATTTGAGCCAATTTTAAAACACACCGCACTTGAGCACTTTTCACTCACCACCACCACTTCACCCTCAAAAAATCAAAAAACAACCAGCTCCGCAGTAATCAGGCGTCGTAGCACACCCTGGAAACATTCGATGACCAGGGCGGGAACCCCATGATGAAGTATGTCACCTAATAGGTAGGTGAGTGAAGGTTCTTTTACAGAACCTTAGGCTGTCCTAGGCCGTACACACTTCTGGTACATCCACCTAAAGATTAGGGGCAGATGTGAACCTCAGTACTAGCCTGTTCTAAATGTTTTTGATAGGCATGTTTATTGTCATATTTTTTACATAGTTTTCACTTTATTTTTATTTTTTAGTAAACCTCCATTGACCCATACTTTAACCTATAATACCCCTATAACTCCCTCACACCTTGACATACACCCCAAACATCCCCAACCCAACACAGGAATTTAAGCTCACCCACACAAAAATCACCTCTATATTAATTGTTATAAAACAGCCTTTCAGCATTCTGAGAGACACTCATCGTCACACCCCAAACAAATCAAAACCTGTAGGCCCTCAAATTTCAAGCATAATCCACATTTCCATATAACCCTCAAACTGAATAGTTTCAGTATATTACTGAAGTCCTTAGTGACTATTATACATGAATTAAACAATTTAAGGTTCCTTCGAATTTGGCAGTTACACATAGTATTCTATAGATGATGATAGATTACTTCTAGTCCAAATTGTCTGTCAATTATTCAATTTTCATCTCAGAGGTGAAAAAATTTGCCAAACCACCGTTCACAACTTTACGTTTTGCTGGATCCTGAAGAATCGCTTAGGCATCAACATTTTGAAACGGTTTAATTAACTGATGTAAATGCCATCTTCTCTACTTAGTAACTAGACAAAAAAAGAATATACAAAAAAGAAACTTGAGTGAACGTTGGAAGACAAATGCAAGAAACATGATCACCTGTGACAGGGCAACCTCATTCGAGGTCTAGAGGTTTCTCCTGAAATTCTACATGCTCTATGTGATCTCCCATGGAGCATAACAGCTCTACTAGATGATATGTTTGAAGGTCATTGAGGAAAGTAAAGCCACATACTTGTGAAAGCTTATTGGCTCTCCTATACATTGATGAAGGCATAGGGACTGATCTGGCATGGTAATAGTGGTGTTCCGGACATTAGATCTCAGAGACAATATTCTATGTGAAGCTGTGCAGAGGAAAACTATGAATCTGGAGCAAAGCGGTTTTCTTTTTGTTGTTGGTGGATTTAAATACGGGTACTGCAGCCAGTCAGAGGGACTTGGTGGCTATTACAAGACAACTGTTGGTTAAGGCCTCTGCGGGCCAAGTAGAGACAGAGTTGAAAATTGGGGGGAGGAAGGGTTGAAGTTTCTTTTTCATCAAGTTCACTCTGTTAACTCATTCTGGACAGCCTGGAACTGAAGCGAATTGAAGAATGGTGACAGAATTTTACATTCACCCTTGCTTCGAAGGCAGGATGGGGCGATTACTTCCTTTTGATAGATGTGGACATGGTGAATGCCTCTTTAGAAAAGAAGAGATGGATCTGTTTGTTTGGAACCAGTGGATTTGGCATTATATTTTTCTCTCTACTGTCAGCCCGGTCTTTCCTGACTCCTTGGAGTCGCTGAATTATTTTGAGAGCTGTGTTTAATTTTGAAAGACGTTATTGATTACATATCTATTATATCCTAACTGCTGTGACTTTCAGTCTATTGGCTAGTTGCTTAACTATTTTTTGGGACTTTTGCCTGTAATAGATAGGAAATGTTTACCATTTCAACCATAATCAAACTTAAAAGATAGGTGCTCTAAAAGTGCAGGAACATTTCTTGAAGTGACATTCTCCTGTTATAACATGCATAATAGAACTTTTCAACCTACCTGGTCCAGCAATGGCTGCCAACATCTCCAACAGAAGGTGTACCTGCCTTGGTGAGAGGAACAGATGGAAAGAATCGATATGCCCATCTATATCAAACTGCAAAAAACAAAAATATGTTTAACACAACATTTTTGTCACTAAGCATGTCACACTAAAACATCAGAACTACAATCAATAACACCAATTAGTCCACTCTTGCAGAAAACTGACTGTGTAGAAACGAAATGGCTTCCCAGAAGTCACCATCTTGTCTATGTGTCACAGCAAAAAATGTGTACATTGCAACAAGGAAGCCCATTGTGACAAAATAGAAGGGATACAAGGGTGACTGCAATGTTCCTGATCCAGACCGATATGCTAATGAAAGTCTGGCCTCCGAGCCATTCACATTTATTCTTCTCGACAATCTTCAAATTCAAAGATTCAGAACTTTGTTGTGAGCATGAAAAAGTGTAGGAAGCGAGTGAAAGCAGGCAAATCAAAAGAAACAATGACAAAGAAATCAAAACTTTATATTGTTATATTTCTTTTGTTGCATTTTAAGCTCTAAATATTAGGAACACGACAATGAGTATATGGTCCATGCTATACCAAAACCGAATTTAAAAAAACACTAATAGATACATATATATAAGCTGTTATATGGCACAGCAGTTTTTTGACAGACACAGGTTATGCTGACTGCATAAGCAATCTTCAAATCATAATGCTTGCTCTACTGTTTAATGTCATTGTGATATGTGAGAAAGTTGGTAGCTGACATTTTGAGACTTCTCTTCATAGCGATGTATCTTCTCACCTAATTTGCTAATAGTACACGCTTCACCATAGCTTTTAAAAATGCAGGAGAGGCAATTTTTGAAGAAATCTAAAATAGACAATCTGTACAATTATATTACAATCTTCCACATGTCCTAGAATACTACATCAGGATTGGGCTTTTATTTCTACTCATGATACTCATCCTAGATTTGCAGTTTGATTCTAACCTCAAAATACAGGAAAAAGAATAGCATATTTTTTGTGATTCAGGTACTCCTGCTACTCCCTTTCTCTTCTAATAACTTGTTCAGAAACCAACTTTTAGCAACAGGCATAGTCAGAAGCTGCTCTTTTTAAAAAAGAAAAAGAAAATAAATGTCACAGCTTCATACTTTGAAAGGGCACCTAACTTATGTATCTTTATTCACCCAACAGCTCCCATAACAAACACAAATCTTAGGTCATCAACATCTAAGTGCCATTTTGGAAAGTATGGGAGCAAGAGCAAGAGTGCAAGAGCAAGAGCGCAGAGTACCAATATCACCATGTAGGTTTTCCAATAATCTGATGCCCAGCAGTTCTCTTGTGCAAAACTCCCATGGCTCAAATTTTCCCAGTGCTGTCTTCACCAGGGCAAGCCTCAATGAGCCATAGTGCGTGCCCTCATTTAATAGGACCCTGCAGGAGTCCCGCTACTGCTGCCAGTCTCAACCTACTATTTTCATTCAAACCTCATACTAACATCATTCAGAGACGGCTGAAAATACGGAGTTCCACCAGGACTGCAACCAAATACAACCATTTTAAAGCCCAACTAACTTCTCCCCCAAAACTGTCAGTTCATAAAAAGAATTGTTAAAAACTGATGAGTAAATTGGTCTCAAGAGCATTCTAAGTAAATATCAAATCCTTGGAAAAAATAGAGTTGGTTAAGCTTGTGATAGGGTTAGTGAGCCCACTGCCACTAATACACATATTATATTATGGCAGAAGAAATAAATAAGATATGCATTTTGTGAACATTTAGCATGCTGCTTTTGTTTTTGTTACAAGATTGAATTGTTTGGACAGCTAGCAGGTAAAGAGTGGACACAGATACTAAAGAGCCCTGTACGCATACCTATAAATATGAGGTTCAGGCAAATACAGTTGTACATTATCCACAGGGCCTATCTTACACCCGCCATGATCAATCGCTACTTTAACCGCATTGATGTGACGTGTCCGAGGTGTGCTGAACTGATACACATGCTATGGAGCTGTCCTCGAATAAGTACATACTGGTGCACAGTAGGTAGACTGCTACACACATGCACAGGCCACGAATTACCCTTTCAATGGACAGTATATCTACTACACCACTTTAAGAGGACCCCTGGCACTAAGGTACCATCCAGGTTCCTAGACTTGGGGATAGTGGTTGCCAAGCGGCTTCTAACTAAGAGGTGGGAAGCAGAGGACCCACCACATGCATGAGCATGGCGTCATTCACTGTTAGCATGGGCCAAAGCAGAAATCATCACCATCAAATGTGAAGAAACATTGGGGCTGCGTTAAAACCCCATAGCAGTCGGCTGGGATACCGTCCTACACGTGCTGCAGCAAGTTAAGGAGGGGGGATCTGAGGGACAGCCCGATCGAGAGGAAGGCGAACCAGCAGCATGAGCCACACACACCACTAGGTGGTGCGCCGCGATACTCCATGAACACATAACAGCCAATTAAGTGCCTGCACAGGCATGGACACCACAGACGGGAGAAGACAAGTGCTGGATTCATTAGAAATTATGATGTAGACATGTGCAGGGAAAAAGGAGAAAAGATCATATGGACAGGTCAGTGTTATTGTTTTTGTTATTTGTTATCTCATCTGTTCATAAGCCCAAAGTAAATGAACTAGAAGGACTTTTGTGAAACACCATTATTGTCCCATCTACATTCCATTGTATTTCGCTGTAACTCTACATAGTGTGTAAGGATGATCGGAGGGCAGATGTTGTCCTTGCTTTCTCAAAGCAATGGTAACATAGCTGGATACAGGACACAATCCACCTAGAGATGGACTGTTTAGAGGTGGCAAGACCAGTCCTGACCGAACCATAATTGACAAACAATTGGTCTGACCTACGAATGTCCTTGGTCTTATCCAAGTAGAATTTCAACACCCGTCTTACATCCAGGGAATGAAGAGACCTCTCCGCCGGAGAGGAGGGATGTTGGAAAAACTTAGGTAAAGTTATCGTCTGATTAACATGGAAATCAGAAATTACTTTCGGAAGGAACTTAGAGTGAGTCCTCATGACAACTTTGGAAGCATGAAACACTGTATAGGGCTCTTGACAACACAGACCCTGAATCTCACTCACCCTGCGGGCCGATGTAATAGCCACAAGGAATGCCGCCTTCCAGGATAAATGCTGTAGAGAAGCCTTATGAATAGGTTCAAAAGGCTCCTTCATCAACCGTGACAGCACCACATTCAGTTCCCATGAAGGCGACGGACGCCAAACAGGGGGAAATACTTTCTTCAATCCCTCCAAAAAAATCTTTAATTACAGGAATCTGAAAGAAGGATGTTTGTGAAGGGCATTTCCTATACGCAGTTAATGCTGCAAGGTGAACCTTAATCGAATGGAAATTAAGGCCAGATTGAGCTAAATGCAAGAGGTATGGAAGGATGACATCTTCCTTGCAGGAGGTAGGATCAGCGTTCTTGGACGTGCACCAGATGCAGAACCTTTTCCACTTATAGGCATAGGAAGTCCTGTGGAAGGTCTCTTAGCCTCCTTGAGTATTTCCATGCAGTTGTCAGACAAGTTCAAGTGTCCATATTGTACTATCTCAGGAGCCATGCCTGCCCCCCGAACTTCGTGAGAAGGTCCGGCCGACATGGAAGCCGCAGATGGGGTTGGAGGTGGAGAGACCGGTGTAGCAGGTCCGTGAACCACCACTGTCGAGGCCACTCCGGAGCAATGAGGATCCTTTGTGCTCTGGATTGAGACAGCTTGATGAGTACTGCCAAAATCAGGGGAATGGGTGGAAAAGCGTACAGAAAGCTGTTCGACCAGCTGATCCATAGCACATTCTCCAGAGCCCCTGGTTCGTAAAACCTGGAGGCGAAGTCTCGGCGTTTTCTGTTTTCGGCAGTGACGAACAGATCTATTTCTGGAGTGCCCCATCTTTCGAAGATGTTTCCTAGCACCTTGTCGTTTAGGACCCACTCGTGGTTTTCCTGGAGCAGCCTGCTGAGCTCGTCCGCCTGAGCATTCTGCACACCTGGTAGATTGATAGCCATTATCATCAGTCCTCTGGCTAGCAGCCAGTGCCAGATCGCCTGCGCTTCCTGGGACAGTGTGCGCGATATCGAGCCCCCCTGCTTGTTGAGGTAGTACATTGTGGTCTTATTGTCCATCTGCACAAGCAAGGAGTTGGTCTGGAAGGACGGATGAAAGGCTTTCAGCGCCAAATGAACAGCTCTGAGTTCCAGAAAATTGATGTGATACGTAGATTCCGCCTGGGACCACGTTCCTTGAATCTGTAGATGGTCTGAATGCGCTCCCCAGCCGTGGAGAGAAGCATCCGTCACAATAGTCTGTATGGGAATATCCTTGTGGAACGGAACCCCCTTGAGGAGATTCTCTGCTGAACACCACCATCTCAGGGACTGTTGAGCATGTAGAGACAGTTGGATCCTGTCGTCCCAGCACCCTTGTTTCTGCTCCAGACATTCCTGCAGCAGTCTCATGTGGAGGCGTGCATGTGGTGTGAGGAAGAGGCCATCGACCCCAGAAGAGAAGACACCATCCTCACTGTTGTTGATGGAACAGACATGAGAGCCTGAGCCTTCTGAAGGATCGATAAGCGTCGCTCCTCCGAAGGAGACACGCTTGCTCTGAGAGTATTGATGGAGGCTCCCAAGTACTGCAAGCACTGAACAGGAGTCGGAACAGACTTGGGCATGTTGATGTGCAAACCCAGCTGATTCAACAGAGAGTCCGTCCTGTTGAAATGCAATTGCACTTCCTGGAAGGTGGAGGCTTTGATCAACCAGTCGTCCAGGTACGGGTAGACAAACACCTTGTTCTTTCTCAGGTGCGCTGCCACCACCGCCATGCATTTTGAAAAAGTCCTGGGTGCAGACTTCAGACCAAACGGTAGTACGGTGCACTGATAGTGATTGGTGCCGACTAGGAAGCGCAGGAACTTCCGGTGTTTCTGTGCAATGGGCACATGGAAGTACGCATCCTGCAGATCTATTGCGCAAAGCCAGTCTCCTCGTTGCAGCTGAGGATAAATCTGGTGCAAGGACAGCATGCAAAACTTCTCCCTGCAAATCCATTTGTTTGCTTGTCACAAATCCAGAATGGGCCTGAACTCGTTTTTGTCCTTTTTGCGTACTAGAAAGAACCTTGAGTATAGACCCTTTCCCCTTTGAGACAGAGGGACGTCTTCTCTCGCCCTTTTTTCTTAACAGGGTATCGGCCTCCGCTTGAAGTTCGCGCAGCTGGTATTGCAAACGAAACGGTGGAATAGCTGAAGACTGTATCCATTGCAAACAATATTCAGCACCCACTTGTCCTGAGAAATTTTTCTCCACTCTGCCAAGTAATTCTGTATGCTTCCCCCACCGGAGCGGGTAACGGACGAGGGGGAAGTAACTCCTCAGGGCTTAGACCCGGCCGGGCCCTTATTCGCCGAGGAGGCCTGCTGGCCGCCTCTGCCCCTCTGACGCTTCTGGAAGGGTTGTCGCTGGTATTGCTGTTGTTGCTGCTGCTGTTGTCCAGCTTGGCGACCTTGCACTAGCTGAAATCTCTGGGAAGAGTAACGCCTCTGGAAGGGGTGAAAGGACTTCCGCTGCTCCTTTGGTTTCTTCAAACCTATAGCTTTCAGCGTTTCCACTTCCGCCTTCATGCGGGCCATCTCTTCGTCCGCATGAGTCCTGAAGAGGCTAGATACTGAAAAGGGCAAGTTAGCAATCCGCTGTTGCGCCTCTGGTTTAAGAGAGGTAAGGCGCAACCAGGAGTGGCGTCTCAAGTTTATGCCATGGCAGTACCCATTCACAGCCAGGAGAGAGGCTTCTGCCGCCGAACTGATGACCTGATTCGAGACCATCATGTCCTCATTCAAGATCTCCTGGAAGTCTTCTCTCCTGTCCCTCGGGAGGAGCTCAATGAATTGCTGCAGGGACTCCCACAAGGAGCGGTCATACCGACCCAACAGCGCTGATGAACTCGCCGCTTTCATAGAGATGGCAGCTATACTGCAGACTTTTCTCCCTGCCGAATCCATAGGACGGTTCTCCTTGTCGGGAGGGACCGTAGACGAAGGGGCAGTAGAATGCTGCTTCTTGGCCGCTGTCACAATGACAGAATCCGGGACAAGATCTGATCTTAAGAACGCTGGATCCGAATCCGGGGGCCAGTACTTCTTTTGAAACCGGGATGGCGCCGACTTCACCGAGGCCGGCGTTAGAAACAGCTCCATGGCCTGTTCCTTCAGTCCTGGCAGCAAAGGGCGAGAGAGGTGCCTGCGCTGTAACGTTTCAGAGATCACAGAGGTGGAAGGGGTGGGCACCGTCAGTGTGATCCCCAACTTCGCCGCCCCCCTCAGCAGTACATCCTGGAACGTCACAATGTCATCCACTGGCGACACTCTCGTAGGAGGAGAGTCCGACAAAGTGGGAGAATATCTCCTGTCATTGAAAGAGTCCGTGTACCTGGACCGTGACCTTTCCCTCCGCCGACAATGACGTGACCTCGTCAAAGATCTACGCTCACTGCGAGAGCGATGCCTCCCTCTGGATCTTGACCTTGGCTTTCTGGGCCTTGCAGGAGCCACCGGCCCAGGAGGCTGCGGAAGCGAAAGAGGTTGAGCCGGAACTAAGGCATCGGTTGTGGAGGCCAAGGTAGTGGAGATGGAGGAGGAGGAGGCAGAGGAGGAGGAGGAGGAGGTAGTGGAGGAGGAAGTTGCGGAAGAGTAGGAGGCGTAGGCATCCTGGGCCTTGAGGGCGAATAGGTCTAGGAATAATCAGAGTCTGGTGACCTAAGAGCTCTCCTCTTCTTACGAACAGGCCTCGGGGAGGATGCTCTGGAGGTAGATCTCTCTGAGGACGAGCGCTGGCACCGCCGCCGCGACCGGTGACTCTCCGATGATGAGGAGACGCTAACCACAGAGGCACTAGACACCGTTCTGGGCCTCGACTTCCTCTTCGACGGCGACTTGTCCCTCCTTGACGTCGACCTCTTCGACGTCTCTCTTCTCGATGTCAATCTTCTTGACGTCGACGAACTCGCCGACGTCGAGTGCCTTCGCCTTGATGTCGATCTTTCTCTCCTCGACATCAACCTTCGCGTGGACGGCGAAAGGCGGTGTCGCCTCGACGGCGAGCGCCTGCCTCTTCTGGACTCATCACGACGTCGATGGTGTGTCAACGGCGGTGAAGTCCTCAACGTCGACCTCGTCCGAGGTCTCGATGCCCTACCCCTCGACGCCGAACGTCGACGTCGACGTCGCTTCGACCCAGAGCCCCGGGTCGACGGGAACAGATGGTAGTCATACCTCTCAACGCCGACATCGAAGCCCTCGACGTCGACCGGGACCGGTGCCTTTTCTTGACTGGGGAGCCCCCCAGAGGCCGATGTACAGGCAGAGGATGAGTCCCTCCATGCCCAGAAGTCCCACCAGGTTCTTGATGTCTCCTCTGCTCCAGGTCTTGGAGACAAATCTTCTCCCTGTCACGCAGCGTCCTCCTGGAGAAAGAGTGACAGATATCACAGGAGTCAGTGACATGGGTAGAAGGGAGACAGAGTATGCACACTCTGCGGGGGTCAGATTTAGCCTTCTTCCTACCACACTCATGGCACTTGTTGAATAAAGCTGGCATTTCGACAATATAGAGGTGGCAAAACTGGTCACAAAAGACAGCAACTGAAAGAGGAAGACCCAAG
This sequence comes from Lissotriton helveticus, assembly GCF_964261635.1. Classification (NCBI taxonomy): domain Eukaryota; kingdom Metazoa; phylum Chordata; class Amphibia; order Caudata; family Salamandridae; genus Lissotriton; species Lissotriton helveticus. The sequence goes on from NC_136070.1 coordinate 375,198,178, forward strand.
ATGTCGAGTGAAACACTCAAATCACTGGAAAAGTTCCAAAAATTGAAGATATACCCAAAAAGGTAGAGCTCAATGCTCCAGGGTCCGGAAAAAAGAACTATGGGGTTTGTCTGTCCAACCCTTCCTCTCTATCATGACAAAGGATTTCTGTGAAGGGGTAGTTTCTCAAGGTGTGAAACTTTACAAAGTGTGTAAAATGTAATATTATTAGGCTATCTTTTTCACTTCGAGAGAAGTGCTGGCCAATGTAGCCTTGTAGTTTTGGGCTGCATTAAATGTCTTTGATCTCTTCTCTTAAGTGTCTATGCAGGACTGCAGAGGAAGACAACTTAAGAGACTATTTCGATTGTTCCGGGGTCCAAGCGCATGGCCGGGAATTATTCACAAAATTATGACTATAGAGATCCCCTACTACAGAACTACACGTTACAAGCTGTCTACTTGATACAAAACAAATTGTATGTCATACTGATGATTGATGGTTACACATGTATCACAACCTAGCCTTTTACTGTAGAAAGGAAAATGCTACTTACCAGTATGCATCTGTTCTTGGCATGTAGAGTTGCAGATCACTACACTTTTGCATTAGATCGCCACCTGGTGTTGGGATCGGATGATTGCATGAGTTGTCGTCTTGGAAGAAGTCTTTTGTAGTCACGAGATAGGGGACTCCTCCCTTGGACGATAGTGCGCATGGGTATCGACTCCATCCTTAGATTGTTTTTCGCCATGATGGGAAATGGTGGGGTTAGTAGAAGTAAAGAAAAGGATGTCCATGCGTGTGCATCTAAGTAAGATACAACTGGAACAGATACAAGTTCCGGGGAGGCAGGAGGGCGTGTAGTGATCTGCAGCTCTACATGCCAAGAACAAATGCATACTGCTAAGTAGCATTTTTCCGTTCGAGGCATATGAGCTGCAGATACTGCACTTTTGCATCGATTGTGCAGCAGTGTCTCCCCTAGCGGTGGTCACCTGAAACTGTAGCAGTAGTTTGAAAGAGAGTTTTAAGGACAGCTTGGCCTACTGCAGCTTGCTGCTTGGCTTGCACATCAACACAGTAGTGTTTATTGAAGGTGTGTGTTGTAGACCATGTTGCTGCCTTGCATATGTCTTCTAGGGGGATTTCCCTAAGAAAGCGACAGAGGCTCCTAGTTTGCGTGTGGAGTGCGCTCTAGGAGGAACTGTTAATGTACGTTTTGCTTTCTGATAGCATGTTCGTATACATTTTACAATCCACCTTGCAATTCCATCCTTAGAGATGGGCTTGCCTTTATGGGGTGGAGAGAAAGATACAAACAATTGTTTTGTTTTTCGAAAAGATTTAGTCCTATCTATATAGTAGAGAAGAGCTCTTTTAACATCTAGTGTGTGTAGAGCTCTTTCTGCTACAGAGTCAGGGTTTTGGAAAAACACAGGTAACTCTACAGATTGGTTTAAATGAAAAGGAGTAATCACTTTTGGAAGGAATTTAGGATTAGTTCTTAGAACCACTTTGCTTCGATGTAGTTGTAAAAATGGCTCTTGTATTGTGAAAGCTTGTATCTCACTTACTCTTCTAAGAGAGGTAATAGCAATAAGGAAAGCTGTTTTCCATGTGAGGAATTGCAGTTCACATTTGTGTAAGGGCTCAAAAGGGGGTCCCACGAGTCTTGTAAGAACAACGTTTCGGTTCCACACTGGAGAAGGTGGTAACCTGGGTGGAATGATTCTTTTTAATCCTTCCATAAATGCTTTAATAGCAGGTACTCTAAAAAGAGACAGATGTTGTCTGTTTTGTAAATATGCTGCAATTACTGCAAGGTGCAGGTGAATGAATATGACAAGTTACATCTTTGTAAATGTAAAAGGTAGCAAATGATATTCTGGATAGAAGCATCCAGGGGAACAATTTTGTTATTGTTGCAATAAATGGCAAATCTCTTCCATTTAGCAGCATAACAAGCTCTGGTAGTAGGTCTCCTGGCCTCTTTAATGATGTTCATACAGTATGGTGGTAGGTTAAGATAACCAAACTCTAAGACTTCAGGAGCCAGATCGCCAGATTCAGTTGATTTGGGTCTGGATGTCTGATGTCTCCATGGTTCTACGTTAGCAGGGATGGTGTCAGTCGTACCTTTTGGTGTGGAACTAGAGAGAGGTCTAGCAGTGTGGTGAACCATTGTTGGCGTGCCCATGTGGAAGCTACCAGGATTAATTTCAGAGACTGTTGTCTGAGCTTGCGTACTACTAATGGTATTACTGGTAGTGGCGGAAAAGCGTACGCAAATCTGCCTGACCAGTTCATTCATATCGCATTGCCCTTGGACAGCGGGTGTGGAAACCTGGCGGCGAAGGTTGGGCATTTTGCGTTTTCGTGTGTGGCGAACAGATCTATGTCTGGATGACCCCACTTGTGGAAAAATGATTGAAGAACTTGCGGATGTAGTTCCCATTCGTGAATTTGTAGTGTCTGCCGACTCAACAGATCTGCTATCTGATTGTGAACTCCTGGAAGGTACTCTGCTAGCAGATATATATTTTGTGGAATGGCCCATCTTCAAATGTTCTGTGCAAGCTGGGACAGTTGTAGAGAGTGTCCCCCCCCTGTTTTTGTATACAGTACATAGCTGTCATGTTGTCCGTCCGGATTAATACAGCTTTGTTTTGTACTTGTACTTGGAATGTTTTGAGTGCTAAGAATATTGCTAGCAGCTCTAGATGGTTGATATGGAACAATTTTTGTTGAATGTTCCATTGTCCTTGAGTCGTATGATGTAGGAGATGGGCTCCCCATCCTGTGAGAGATGCGTCTGCTGTGAGCACTATTTGTGGAACAGGTTCGAGGAACGGCACCCCTTTGTCAAGTTTTTGGTGGTTCCACCACTGCAGAGAGCGATGTGTGCAGCTGTCTACCAACACCAGGTCTGTTAGTTGCCCTTGAGCCTGGTTCCACTGTTGTGCTAGACATTCCTGTAACGGACGCATCTGCAGTCTTGCATATGCTACTATGAAGATGCAAGACGCCATCATGCCTATTAGTCTCATGAACACTCTGGCTTGGAGAGAGTGTTGATGTTGGAAGCTTGTGACTAAGGCCTGAATGCTCTGTATCCTTGCTGGACTGGGATACGCTAGAGCTGTAGACGTGTTTATTGTAGCCCCTAGATACTGATGTGTATGAGAGGGTTGCAGGTGCGACTTGGTGTAGTTTACTGTGAACCCTAAGTCGTGCAATGTTTGAATTGTCTGATGTGTGCGTTGAACACACTGATTGAATGACTTGGCTTTTATGAGCCAATCATCAAGATAACGGAAGACATGTATTTGTTGTCTCCTGAGATGTGCTGCTACTAGTGCTAGGCACTTTGTGAATACTCTTGGTGCTGTTGTAACTCCGAATGGAAGGACTTTGAATTGATAATGTTGTCCTTCCAGTACAAACCTTAGATACTTCCTGTGAGCAGGATGTATAGGAATGTGGAAGTAGGCGTCCTTTAGATATAGTGTCAGTCAGTCAAATCTAGTGTTGTAAGGAAATAGCCTTGTTGCAGCAGTGGAAGCACTTTTTGTAAAGTGATCAACTGAAAATGATCTGATTGTATGTAATGATTGAGGGGCCTGAGGTCGAGAATTGGTCTTAGTGTCCCGTCCTTCTTGGGTATTAGAAAATACAGCGAGTAAACCCCTGTTCCTTGGTGTTGTAAAGGAACTATTTCTATTGTGTCCTTTTGAAGAAGTGACAGGACTTCTTGTTTCAGCAGAGTAAGGTGTTCTGCAGACATTGGACGCTGCTTGGGTGGTATGTGTGGAGGGGTTGCTGTAAGTTCCAGGCAGTAGCCATACTGGATCATTTGAGACTTACCCACTTGTCTGTTGTGATGGAATTCCAGACAGGTAGGAACTGTGTTAATCTGCCCCCCACAGGAGTGGAATGCTGTTGGGGAGCAGAGGAAAGTCACTGTTTTGTCAGTCAGTCAAAAAGGCTTTATTTCGACATATAACAATATCTTAAAAAGCATACAATCAATAAAAAAATACTTTTCAGTACATTTAAAATAAACCGCAACTTTCTGCTATCAGAAAATGGATCTATAGGTTTTAAAAAATAAGCATTTAGTTTAAAACAGACCATGGTAAAAAGTGTAATTAAACAATTTGCCTAAGTCTTTTTGACCGGATTCGCCATGCCCACCCAAGGTACTTCGAGGTGGCACATGCGTAAAAAGTACGAGTGTCCGAATAAAGAATTCTTAAGGCCACGTTGCAATGCCTAGTGCCCAGAGTACGACACATGGGTTTGAGCCATTTTGACCGTGGAACTATATATGCAGGACACTCGAATAAAAAGTGGGGGACAGATTCTCTGCGCTGTGGGCAAAAGGGACACCAAGGAGCAGTCTGGTATGGGATTTTCCAGTGGCAGGTAAATTCCATTACGGGGAGAAGACCAATTCTGAATTTAAAGTACAGGGACCTTTCCCAAGAGGCTGAGATGGTGTCCAGATACAGTTCTCTATAGGGGGTATCTTTGGACTCCATGAAGTTTCTAGTCGATTTGCATATCGAGGTGGAGAAATTCCTTCTGTTTGTCACCCAATTCCAATAAAGTTGTTTTATTGTGGATTTGGGGGGGGCTGACTGTTGGTGCCAAGCTTCTTCCAGCCCCAGATTGGTAAGTAAGGCTTTGATATCCGTTAGCCACTTTATTTTCGCCCACCCTGCCGAACTTAGTAACTCCCGTAGACCATCCGCATAACTTGAGAGTTCAGGAACTCTCCAGATGCGAGCCCACAGAAGCAAAGGGCGTAACTTCGCTAGATCTTCTATAGCCCGACAGCCCATGTCCAATTGCAGAGGCAAGATGGGGACAGACGGGCCAAGGGACATCAAGCTTCTCAAGAAGGAATTCTCAGCTCGAGTAAGGTCTTTCAAGTTCGACATTCCCCATAATTCCGCCCCATACAAGGCAGCACTTACTCCTCTGGCCGCGTAGATGTCCAATACTGCAGCTATAGGTTTAGTTGAGGCTGCTCTCTGCTCTTTAAGCAGGGTCCCGGTTATTCTTTTTAGGTTTAGCAACATTTTGAGCAGATGCTGGTCCCATTTCATGGAATCCACCAACCTGATGCCCAGATAATCGAAGGTTTTAGTCCTGTCCAATGCCACGGAGCCCAATGTTGGCGGAGGGCCCAGTTTTTGCGGAGGGTTCAAAATAAGGTACTTTGTTTTATCTGTATTTATACAGAGTCCTCTTTGTTTACAAAAATCGTCAAAGCCTGAGAGAAGCTGTTGTAGGCCCATTGGCGATTTTGAAAGGAGCAAAGTATCGTCCGCAAAAAGCAGGGTGGGGATGGAGCGACCTGCCAGACGAGGGGCATCTGCTGGAATCCTTGACAAGTGGTCCACCACCCCATTAACATAGAGCGAAAAGAGTGTTGGGGCAAGAACGCACCCTTGCCGCACTCCTCTGTTCACATCTATTCTTCGGGTTTTTTGGCCATTGGGACCCCAGCGAATTTGGGCGTAGTTGGTTTCATGGAACTTCATGACCAGGTGGAGCAGGTAAGGTGGCAGGCCAAGATCGTTAAGAACCTTCCAGAGTTTATTTCTGGGGACCAAATCGAAGGCCGTCCGGAGGTCGATGAAGGCCAGATATAATGTACCCTTCCCAATTGTGACGACCTTCCAGTGGATCATAAGAAGCCTTATCGATTGTTCAATTGTTCCAGTGCCAGCACGGAACCCTGCCTGAAAATCCGAAAGGATCCTGTTCTCATCTGCCCATTGCTGTATTCTTGTTAAAAGAACCTTGCCTGCAACTTTTTGTGAGCAGTCGATCAGGCTGATTGGCCTGTAGTTCCCTGGGTCATCTCTCGAGCCTTTTTTGTGAAGGGGAACCACTTCAGCGGCCATCCAAGAGGCAGGCAAAGGTGCGCCTTCCAAAGCAGCATTCAAAACCGAAGAGATCAGTGTGCTCCAATCATCTATGTCAGCTCGGAGCAAGTCACCCGGAAGACCATCGGGGCCAGCCGCCTTGCGTGGAACCAAAGATTTTATTGCACTTTCCGCTTCTATCTTAGTAAACAGACATTCCTCGAATCTTTCCATCACTCTTAGGGGCTGTGGGAAAACAAAATCCAACGCTTCAACTGCGGATGCCGTATACAATTTCGAAAAATGTGTAAACCATAAGTCCTCGCTTATATTACAGGTGATAACTGTATCAAGGGGTCTGTTCTTCTTGTGAACTAAGTCCCAGAAAGCTTTTGCGTTTTTTCCGCCGCTGGCAGCTCGGAGATCCTGCCAAAACTTGTCTTCCCAGTCTCTCTTTGCTGTTTTGAGCTCCAATTTATAGCCCTTCCGTTCAGTGGATATTAGGGTGGCATTACCACTTTTCACCGCCAGTATCAGGGCTCTCTTCTTGGCACGACACTCCTTCGTGTACCATCCTGACTTGCCTTGTTGGTTATTACGATTAGGGTTCCCATTTTTTACTTTGGCCTTGAAAAGGTCCCCAATTGAGAGTGAGACCTCACAGAACAATGCTGTAATCTGATTAGGGCAAATAGGCTGACTTTTTAAAATGGCACAGGCTGTGGAAGTAACAGTTCTGATACATGCCATTTTCTCCTCATCTATTGCCACTTTGTCCCATTTCAAGCGTCTTAAGCAGTTTGTTGGGACCACTCCTCCCAGTGGCCCTGTTGCGAGAGCGTCATGGTTTCCATTTCCAGGGAAGTTCTCTTTCCACCAGGTTGATAGTGTCAAAGAAAGGGCGTTATGGTCACTGTCCAGGGAGGGTAGGACTACCATATCCTTCATGTGAGCCCACAAAGAAAAGTTTAGAAGGATATAATCGATCCGGGAAGAATGGCCGACCCTATTATATGTATGAGCCCCCACTAGGTCTGATGGTGTCCTCCCATTGACTGCCCTTAGACCATGCTCTAAAGTGAGGGAATTTAGTTGGATGATTCTGGGTGTCCAACTATTTATGATGGGCAAGTCAAGTGACGGGACACCTCTCCTAGAATCTTCATCATTTAGATCCAGGGATTCATCGGGTAACAAAGGCTCAAATGTGCAATTGAAGTCCCCCATGACCAAAATTAGGGAATCGCTACAGCACTCACCCAGGGCTACCTCCAGGTCCAAGAGCGTTGGTGACAAAGCTCTCCCGGTGGCCCCTCGTGTATAGATATTAAAAATCTCCAGTTTTTCTGCTCTCCTTGGGCAAGTTACAGTGAGATGCATCAAATCTGGAGTTTTTTGGGGGTGATGGTGTACCCTCCATCCCAAAGTAATGTTTATCCAAACCAAGAGACCTCCGAAGGGGCGACCTCTTCCCGAGGCTGGAATTTCTGCCGGGACAAAAAAGGTGGCATTACCTACTCGGTGCCTTGGTTCTACGCACCATGTCTCTTGAAATGCGCAAACTGAGTGGGGTTCAACGAGCGCCACCCAGTCTGGGACATCTAGCTTGCTGCTTAAGCCTGCCACATTCCAACTAATGATTTTCAAAGGGGCAGGATGCTGGGGCTCATTATAACCGCTATTCCCACCCTGAGGACCCGAAGTTTGAGGACTATCCCCTAGTTCAAGTTTATCTGTCCCATCACCTGAAGGAAAGGGTAGGATTGGGATAGGCGAGGGATCGGGCACAACAATGTAGGTCAGCGGTACCTCCCCTACCAGAGAAGTTGTGTCAGCCCTTTGGGGGGAGACATTTGTTACCTCTAAGGTGTTAAGTCACCAGCCCCAACCCTGTGGAGTGGTTGGTTGGGAGGGGGTCCATGCCCTTGCTCTAGGATCCAAGGTCGGGTAATGAGAGAACCATACACCTCTACCCCCATCTTGAAAGAACTTATTATTATTATTATTGAGCCCCATTAAGGGGGGAGGGTGATAAAAATACCCCAAATCCCTAGTTTGTATGTCGCAAAAGTTGTGCTGCGACTGTTGGTTACAAATCATGCCAGCAGCTCTGGGATCATTGAAATTAATCAACACACAGTCCCCGGTAATAGCCTTGCGTCTGTTACCGATCCAACCCACCCTTCGGACGAAGGCTATTCTACCATCAATGTGCCCTGGGAGGGGTCTATTAGCTTTTAGCCAGGAGAGCGTCTTGTGTTTGAGTTCAGAATAGGACTCACAAGAGCCCTCGTCAAGCTCAGGTACCCCTGTTAGAATAACCACATAGGGCTTGCAGCCAGGCGGAAGGCTAGCATTTGGCGTACGCCGTTTTATCCTGTCTTTGGCTGGGGATTTTCTTGTAGTTTTTGCTGGGGATTTGGGCGCTACATGCGAAGCAGAAGTAGAAGGGGATGTGATTATAATTGCGGCGCCCTTGCTTACGGTCACTATATCTCCAGTTGCCTTAGTTTGGGAAGTAATAGGCTTGGGATTTGCAGCAAATTTGACCTTGGGTGCCTTTGGTACATGGGTGCTGGATTTGTTCATTGGACATGCCAAACTAGGCTCAGGGGTAGGGGTCGGTGGGGGGGGTATGGTTCCAGTAATAGGTTTGGGAGCCTTAGCCGAGGCAGGCGTTTTTGAACTAGGTGAGGGATCAGGGAAGGCTGTCGGATTAGACGGAACTGTTGGAGCGGCACCGCTCCTTAGCCCACCGTTTTCTTCAGCCTGAGTTTTAGCGTGAAATTTAACTAACGATTTCACTGCATAAAAATTGTCCAGCATTGACTGCTCGAGTGAGGCTAGTTTGCGTGTGAGGCCATCGATCTTATCTACGAGTGGCATCACCACAGACTTAATGACGCTCTCAACTTGGAGGAAAATGCTAGCATCTATAGGGGCCAGTTGCCCAGGAGTGCCCTCGACAGCAGCGTCTCCAATATGGGGCGCTTGGGGTTTTGAGCGAAGAACCTGATTCGGGGTAATACCCCCTTTTGGTGTGATGTTCCTACTAACCTTACTATGAGGTTTTAGAGAGCCTCCCCTACGGGGACTAATGGGGCGCTTTCTCTTCTTTCGAGGGACGATGCCTAGGGTTAGATTCCCTACAGGTACAGTTTCGGGGACTACCACTCTAGGAGTGTTAGTATCAGAATGGCCTGCAGTGGATGGGGAATTCACAGCTGTATTAACAAACACATGGGGGCTCGAATCATCAGGGGTATTGGGAGTGCAATCTGGAATCTGCCTCTCTGGTGATGGAACACTAAAAAGAGAGGAAGTGGAGTGTGTCGGGTCGAGCACAATACTTGGAGCTGTGGTGGTTACCCTTTCTAGGCTAGCCCTAATCCGACTCACTCTCTCATCAATGGTGGGGGAATCAACTATTACTAAGGGAGTTGATGGAATATGACCAGGGCTATCAGCTAGGGCAATGGCGCCCAAAGAAGAGCGCTTATTAGACGTGCTAAAGGAGTCCCGAGACAACCTTCGCTCAGCCAAGATTATCTCCTTCTCAACTATGGAAACGGCACGGGTTATGAACTGGTCCATAGTGCCTATAACAACGTCTCCAGCAGATTTCTTTGTCTTACAAGACCGGGTTCCTGAAGCCATAGTCCTGGTGGCTGGAAGTCCGCTTTGTGGGGCCAAGGGATGTGGCCCAGCCCGGCCTCCTCTGGCCCCGGACGGCCACAGACGGTCCCGCCCTTGTCCCGGGCTTCTCCCGGCGCGCTCCCGCTCGCTCCCGCGTAGCGGTAGAGCAAGCGTCTGTAAATAGATGGTGTGATTGGTGAAGGGGCGGGGCTTGCAGGGAGAGCGGCCCAGGTGATTGCAGGCGGGCTATCAGGGACTCCTGGGATATGGAGTCCCTGACCACGCTGCTCGCAGCCCTGCAAGGCTTACCGGCACCCTTGGCGTCTGCACGCACTCCCGAAGTTCCTCTGCTCCCAGACACGAAGCGGGACCCGCGGAGCGGGTCCGGCGAGGGGTAGCCTGGGTCCACAAGAAGGAAGCTGTTCCACCAGCAAACGGGCAGCAGGTACGCACAAAGAAAGTCCCAAGGAGGTAGTGGGAACAGTGGCTTTTAGCTCGTAGGTGAAGGGGCGGGGCTTGCAGGGAGAGCGGCCCAGGTGATTGCAGGCGGGCTATCAGGGACTCCTGGGATATGGAGTCCCTGACCACGCTGCTCGCAGCCCTGCAAGGCTTACCGGCACCCTTGGCGTCTGCACGCACTCCCGAAGTTCCTCTGCTCCCAGACACGAAGCGGGACCCGCGGAGCGGGTCCGGCGAGGGGTAGCCTGGGACCACAAGAAGGAAGCTGTTCCACCAGCAAACGGGCAGCAGGTACGCACAAAGAAAGTCACTGTTTTGTGGTAGAAGAGGTTCGATTATTGTTGTTACCCTGACCTCTTCCTTTGTTGTTGTTTCCTCTATAGCCTCCTCTAAAATAACCTTTGTTAGAGGATGTTTGTGTGTTAGATTTGAAGGATGTTGTATTGTCTGCTCCAGTCTGTTTGGAGCCTCCTCTGTAGAAGGAGCGACGAAAGGAACTTGTAGCTTGTGTGGACTGTAAAGCTCCCATAGATTTGGTGGTATCTGTATCCTTCTTCATCTTTTCAAGTGCTGTGTCTACCTCTGGTCCAAACAATTGATTTTGATTAAAGGGTTGATTTAAAATGGTAGTTTGCACTTCCTGTTTAAATCCTGAAATACATAGCCAAGCATGTCTTCTAAGTAGGACACTAGAGTTCACAGCTCTAGACGCAGTGTCGGCCACATCAAGTGCACACTTGATTGAGGCATTGGAAATTAGCTTGCCTTCTTGTATAAGGTCGTTTGCCCGCGTTTTATATTGGTCAGGTAGATGTTCTAATAGTTTCTACAACTGATCATAATGTGCCCTGTCATATCTTGAAAGGAGGGCTTGTGTGTTAGCTATACGCCATATGTTAGTAGCTTGCGCAGCTATTCTTTTGCCTGAAGCATCTATAACTTTAGATTCTTTGACAGGTGGGGATGCCTCACCTGACGTTTGTGAGTTTGCCCTTTTCCTAGCATTTGATACAACTAGTGAATCTAATGGTAGTTGTCCTTTAATTTGGGCTGGATCCGCAGGTGCAGGCCTATATTTTTTCTCAATTCTAGGGTTTAGGATCCTAGTACGTAAAGGGTCTTTAAATACCTCTGGAGCATGTTTGATGACCCCTTTGATCATAGGAAGAATTTGAACAGACCTTTGCGATTGTTCAAGTGTGTCTAATAGAAAATCTTCCTCTGCCTCATCAGAATGCATAGTGACCCCATGGTAAATGGCAGCTCTGTTCAATAGGTGCCCAAAACCAATAATATTTTCTGGGGGAGAAGGTTTTGATGGGTATGACTGTGGGTCAGGATTATCTGGTACATCCCGTGGTTTTGGGTACTCCCAGTTTGGATCATCTAAAGGGTATGGGAAAGGCTCATCTGGGTCTATCCCTCTCCCTAGACTATACTCATCATCGTTTTGAGGTGAGTGTGAAGACAGAGTAGGAAAATGTGGAGGAGAAATCTGTGGTGAAATGTTAAGAGGAACAGGGGATGAAGGAGAAGGAAGTATAGGAGAAGAAGGGTGCATAGGAGATGTGGCAGAGTCCTTCTTCTTGGCAGGTACGACACGTGTGGGTGTTGTATCTGCCTTCCTCTTCTTGTGTGGTATAGTGGATACAGCACCTGTGTTGGGTCAATGTAGATCTTTTTTGCAGAGGATCTGGTTGGAAAAGTTTTTCTCCTTGTGGAACCTTTGTCGGCGCCGATTTTTTCGGTTCCGGACGAGGTTGCTGCTTATCTTTAGCCTTAGGAGGTGTTACATTGTCCTTTGGCATAGTTTTCGGCACCGAAGGTGTTGTTTTCGGTGTTGTAGGCTGTTTCGAGGGCTTGGGCGCATCGGAATCAGGCCTTGTTGGTTTCGGTACCGAAGACGCTGTCTTCGGAGTGGAAGCTGGTCTCGTCGGCTTCGAGTCGTCGGACGCTGGCTTCCCACCTTTGTCTTTCGAAGTCGACGGTCTTGGAGCCGAGACTTCTTTCGGTTTCGGTGCCGAGGGAGCTTGTGGGATCGGCACATGCAGCTTGCTCGGTAAAGAGCTACCGGAAGGCTTAATTACTTTCTTCGGAGCCGGGCTCGATGGCAGGGCTTTTGAAATGGTTTTTCGGTCACGACTGGGCCCCGGAGGCAGAATGTTGACCTTTGCCTTTGATCTGGGTGCTGTGTGTGGTGCAGGGGCAGTAGTACTCACGCGCTGACCCGATGGTATGGAGTCATCTGAGTCGTCTGCCTCTGATATGATTTGGAGATCATCTGCATCGTCTTCGGGAACGAGCGCAACCTCCTCGTTGAACATGTCCACCGGTTCCGGAGCTGATCTCTGCATGTCGCATCGACGGGCCCTTCGATCTCGGATGGTTTTCTTGGATCGAAAGGACGCTCAGGCTGTACAGCTGGATTCGTCGTGTTCTGGCAATAAGCACAGGTTGCAGACCATAGTGGTGGTCACAGTGTGGAAACTTTGCTCCACACTCGGGGCATTTCTTAAATGGCCTCCTTTCCATGAGGTGTAGGCCTCACGGCATGGATAGTCCCAACGGCCCGCGTCGACGACCGGAATCGAGCTGATGGAGTCGAAACGATGTTAGTCGATATCGAAGGTAGTTAGGTAAAGTTTTTATGATTTTTTGCGCTTCAAAGTACTTGAAAAGTAGATTTCGAGGCGGAGGGAAAAAGTTAATCCGAACCCAGTGGCGGAAAAAACAATCTAAGGATGGAGTCGATGCCCATGCGCACTATCGTCCAAGAGAGGAGTCACCTATCTCGTGACTACAAAAGACTTCTTCCAAGACGATAACAACATGCAATCATCCGAGCCCAACACCAGGTGGCGATCTAATGCAAAAGTGTAGTATCTGTAGCTCATATGTCTCGAACACAGCTTAACATGCAACTGTTGCCTTTCATAAGAATGTAAGAATCAATAAAAACAGATTCAAACAAAAAAAAAAGATTGAATTGTTTGGACTAATAACATGAAGTCTACTACTCAGGAAATTTTGAACAAAGGAATGCAATTGAAGGATATGCATATTAATAGGTTGAAAAAAGAGCTCCCTTCTTTATTTTTCAATTCCTATGTCTGTAGTTGTGTAAAGAGGCTTTCCAAAATCCCCCCCCAAATGAAATGTTGGGAATAGATTCCTAGATTTGACTCTGATCCTAGCTCGGAGAAGAATAGCTATGACCTGGAAGTCTGCGATGGGCCCAAAGATAGATGATTGGAGATGGAATGTGTCATGGTGGGCTAGCACGGAGGGTAGGGCACTGATTAGAAAGGAAGCAAGAGGCTAGCGGAGACGCCCCATTGCAGAGAGTTGGAGGGAGCCACTAGATGCCTTTGAACACCCTGAGTGGGACCAAGACTCTGACGGTAGCCACCGGGATACGGAGGGTGAATCGAATAGATGAGCAGTCCTGACCATCCCCCCACATGACAGTAGAAAGCATGCCAAAGAAAGAAGTCACTCGAGAGAGAATGTGCTAGGTCAGACCATGAAGAAAGGGTATAAATTACAAACACTCCTAAAAACCCAGAAATAAGCCCAGTCGAAGTGAAGCAAATGAGCTGAGAGTAGAGAGGCCCCCCGCCACAGGCCCCCTGTTTCCCATAAACCTTCTCCCCCCTAGTTGTATCACCAAAGATAACTCGTGATATGACTAAAATAAAGACCAGAACCTGCAAGACCAGGCCACCATGCATGAGCTTGTTAGATGTTCCAGTTTAGGGAACACTAATGTTGTTTTGTTTTTTTCTTGGTTAATTTTTTCATCTAAATGTAAAGGCACTATCAGTGAGTAATCCCCATCTAAATGTAAAGGCACTATCAGTGAGTAATCCCCACCTAGGCTCCTATTTAGAACACAATACACCATCAAACAAGTACAGACACGTAAACTTTAATATATACACAGTAGAGAGCAAAAGTATTCAGAGGTCTAGCACATAGACCGATGTGAGAAAGCAACATGTGAAACTGTAGTAACATTGACTGCTGAGTTGCATTGGTGCCACGAAAAGAACAAGTGCGATGGGAGGGATACGCCAGTTGGATACTACACTGTAACCTAATAGTGAAATACAATGCAATATTGTGATTGTAACTGTCTGAATACAAATATGATAAAAGCCAACACATTTTTTTTTTAAATGCGTTTAGATCAAGCTAACCTTAGTACCAGGAAGTACTTCATTTTGCTTAAGCGTCAGGCGAAGCTCCATTTTTCCAATCATGCAACCAATCTGGACAGGGTCAGAAGGTGCAACCTCTGGAATTGTTCTTGTAAATTGCGGGTGAGGTTCATACATGATTTTTGGGTTCCAACTGGGAGAAAGCTTTGGTTCGGTCTCCTTTAAAATTTAAAGGAAAGAGGAAAAACATGAATGACTTTCCATTAATGCATCTTTTTTCGAAAACTACAAAGCAAATATATCAGTAAACTGATTATGCCAAGCAAATTTACATTTAAAAGATATCTTCAGTTGTGCTGATTACCAAATAAATTACTTAACTGTGTAGTAACCTCTTTAGTTTTTGCTCTAAATAGGACAGAACCACACCAGAATTATTTGTACTAATATACTTGACAAATTTACAATTTTTGTAATATAAAAAATGTAATTTTATGTTATTATATCTCATTTGCTATTCACTTCCTGCCTGAACTCCAACACATATATCTTTCAGAAATTATTTTCCTAAAAAAACAAGGTGTGTAAGAACAATCCCTAACTTCGGTGTAATTCCATCTGCCCCCGCTGCATCTTTCAAAATTAATGCGTTTATAAACACTACGATTTAGCTTGCTACTTGTATGAATCTTTCTTGGAAGGGGCTTCCTTCCCAGAACAATTTGTGATACTGATCGCATCTTAACTTTAATAGAGGAAAAATACACACGAACAAGTTACTTACCTTCAGTAAACTTTTTCTGGTGGATACAGTATCTGCCTGTGGATTCCTCACCTTTTGAATTACCCCAGCGCCAGCATTCCAAGGAAACCTTTTATTAGCTCTCCCACGTCGACGTGGACGTCACAATGGCACGGCTCTGCTCGTGACTGCGTATTACGTCACCGGAGCCATAAGAAGATCTCGTCGGCGTGCTGACGTCAGTTCCACCCATTTTTTCCGTGCCTTCAAGCCGAACGGGTGGACTGACAACACAATTGGAATATACACAGTATACAATATATACACGAATATACACAATATACAGCCAAAGAGGAAAAGCTAAAGAAACACAGCATTTCCTAACAATCAACAGCATGGCAAGCAAAAGACATTGGAAAACAACGATGTCAAAGAATGAAAAACTTTAGGGTGGACAACGGGGAGGAGGGTGGGATAGTGAGGAATCCACAGAAAAAGTGTTACCAAAGGTAAGTAGCTTGTTCTTCTGATGGATACATCTGCCTGTGGATTCCTCACCTTTTGAATTGAATCCCACAGCTGTCCCGCTCCCAGAGGAGGGAGTCCACCTTCTCATATCATAAAGTCCTGCAGCACAGAACGTGCAAAATGGCCATCCCTCCTCACCTCAGAATCCAAACAATAATGCTTCGCGAAGGTGTGGAGGGAGGCCCATGTTGCAGCCATACAAATGTCCACTACAGGAACACCTTTAGCCAAAGCAGATGTGGAAGGCTTAGCTCTAGTAGAATGAGCTCTGACACCTTCAGGAGGCTCCTTCTTGGCCGGGGCTAAGCATATCTTGATGCATAGGATGATCCACCTGGATAGCGTTCTCTTGTGGACGGCTTTACCCTTGATCTTCCCAACAAAGCCAACAAAGAGCTGGTTGTCCAGTCTGAAGTCCCTGGTTCTGTCCAGGTAGAAACTGACCGCCCTCTTACGGTCCAGGCAGTGAAGCCTCCTCCTCCTTGGAAGGGGGAGGATAGAAGACAGGCAAGGTAATAGATTGCCCTAGATGGAAAGGAGTGACCACCTTAGGCAGGAAAGCAGCACTTGTCCTGAGAACCATCTTTTCTGCATGAATGGTTAAAAACAGAGGTTTAGAACTAATGGGCTGCAGCTCACTTACCCTCCGGGTGGAGGTAATAGCAATCAGAAAAACTGTCTTAAAAGAAAGAAGCCTCAACGGGCAACCATGAAGAGGCTCAAAGGGAGAACCCATCAGGAAAGTAAGCACCAGATTCAAATCCCACTGAGGCACA
The DNA here is from genome assembly GCF_964261635.1 of Lissotriton helveticus. Taxonomy (NCBI): domain Eukaryota; kingdom Metazoa; phylum Chordata; class Amphibia; order Caudata; family Salamandridae; genus Lissotriton; species Lissotriton helveticus. The sequence goes on from NC_136070.1 coordinate 375,214,338, forward strand.
ATGAAGGGAGGGGAAGGAAACCTACTGGTGAGGCCCTTAATGAACCTCATAACAATGGGGGACTTAAATAAAGACGGCTGGTCCGGCAAACAGAGGAAAGCTGACAAGGCTGACAATTAACCCTTTACTGTACTCACCGCACAACCCAGCTGAGCTAAGGAAAGAGATAAACCAAGTACAGAGAAATGGGCCTTCAAAGGATCAATGGACCTCTCGCCACACCACTTCACAAACTTGGACCACCTAGAGGAATAAATAGATTTGGTGAAGTGTCTTCTGGATGATAAATTAACATCCACCACATCCGGCTGTAGAGTGAAAGAACTCAGATTGTCCCGTTCAATTTTCAGGCATGAAGGTGCAGGATCTGGAGGTGGGGGTGTAGAACCTGCCCCTGTGACTGCGAGCGGAGGTTTGCCCTGAGATGGAGACGGAGCGGAGGGTGTGATGAGAAGTGAAAAAGATCTGTGTACCACACCCTTCTTGGCCAATCCGGGGTGATTAATATAACTTGGGCCAGATCCTGGCGAATCTTCCCCAGAACCCGAGGAATCAAGGGTAGGGGAGGAAACGCGTAAAGGAGTTGCCAGCTCCAATCAAAATGAAACGCGTCCCCCAACGATCCTTGCATCAGATAATGAAGACTGCAGAATGACTGGTAGTGCGCGTTATCTCGAGTGGCAATCAGGTCCACACGAGGAGATGCCCACACCCTGAAGATGCGGAGAATCACCTCTGGGTGAAGCCTCCACTCGTGGTCGGCTCAGTATTGCCGACTGAGACTGTCCGCACGCACATTTAGCACCCGGCCAGATGATTTGCAAACACACAAATCTGTTGGCCCTGAGACAAGGACCAGAGTCACAGAGCCTCTCTGCACAGACAATACAACCCTACCCCTGCCTGTTTGTTTATGTACCATATCGCGCCACTGTTGTCAGCAGTGACTTGAATTGACTGACCGCAAATGGAGGGAAGAAAGGCCTTGAGAGCCAAACATATTGCCCGCAATTCCAGAAGGTTGATGTGGAGCAACCTTTTCCTCTGCGGACCAAGGACCTTTGACCTCCAGATTCCCCAGAGGAGCACCCCACCCTAGAGTTAAGGCATCCGTGATTACTGTGGCCACCAGCGGAGGAGGTTGAAAAGGCCTTCCTTGAGACAGGTTGTCTGAAGCACTCCACCAAGACAGCTCAGCTGCAGTGTCTCTGGAGATCCTGGCCATCTCCCTGAGATCTCTGTTGTGTTGATACCACTGCCCACGGAGGCACCACTGGACTGCCCTCATATGCCAGCGTGCATGGTTGACCAACAGTATGCAGGAAGCGAACAGACAGAGCAGGCGTAGGACCGTCAGGACTGGAACAACTGCTCCATCGTGAAACAAAGGAATCATCTCCTGAATGTCGGGAATCCTCTGCGGAGGTGGCAATACTCGACACACAGTAGTGTCCAGAACTGCCCCTATGAACAGGCTGCGTTGAGAGGGCACCAGGTGAGATTTGGGTTCATTTATCGAGAAGCCCAAGTTGAACAACAGACGCGTTGTTACCGGCAAGTGACGCAGCACCATATCTGGCGACCTTGCTTTGAGCAGTCAGTCGTCTAAATAAGGGAAAACAGGAATCCCAGACATCCTAAGAAGTGCTGCCACCACCGCCAACACCTTGGTATAGACCCAAGGTGTGGAAGTAAGACTGAATGGAAGGACCGCAAACTGGTAGTGTTGAGATCCTACCATGAACTGAAGATACTTCCGATGCGACTTGAGAATAGGGATGTGGAAATATGCATCTTGCAAATCGATCGACACCATCCAGTCTTCCTGCTGCAGCGCTAGAAGAACCTGAGGGCCAGCATCTTGAATGTCTCCTGTTCAATTCAAAACCCTGAGGTCCAGGATCGGTCTCAACTAACCGTTCTTCTTGAGAATCAGGAAAAACTGGGAGTAGCATCCCTGACCCCTTTCCTGCTCTGAACCCACCTCTTTCGCACCTTTCTGCAACAAGGCTAGAACCTCCTGCTGTAAAAGCAGTAAATGGTCCTCTGAACAACATTCCTGGCGAGGAGGGTAAGGAGGTGGCAACTCTTGAAAAGTTAGGATGAACCCATTTTCCACAAGATTCAAAACCCAACGGTCTGAAGTAACCGATTTTCAATCTTGTAGAAAAAGGGACACCCGGCCCCTTACAGGACCAAGATGGGGATCTAAAGCTGCTTTCCCGCGGTACCGGCGGTGGGGGCAGGAGGGGAGGAGGAGGCGGAGGACTGAAGTTGAGCAGCTCTTCGCAGACGGCCCCTACCCTTCCCTCTGTATGACTTGTACAAAGGATCCTGCTGATTTTGCTACTGTGATTGTTGACGGCCTTGAAAGGAAGCGACCTTTCCAAAGCCTAAAAACCTTTTGTAATCAGAGGCCCTAAGATGGGACTGCAGGCCCAAGGATCTTGCAGTAGCCCTACTGTCCTTGAAACGCTTAAGGGCAGAATCCGCCTTTGCCCCAAACAGTCTTGATCCATCCAAGGGTAGGTCGAGCAAAGCAGCTTGTACATCAGGAGAGAAACCTGACGACCTAAGCCATGCATGTCACGAGTGTCTGACAGTACCTCCAAAAAGTGAACACGATCATCATAAGGCAACTTTGAAGCTACTTGCTTGACAGTATCCAATCAGTGCATGAATGTACCTCCCTAGCAAACATGGTGTTTGCAGACTTAAGAGACGTACATACTGAGGAGAACACCTTTTTGGCCAACTGTTCAAGTTTCTTCGAGTCTCTATTCCCCGGGGGAGAAGGGAAAGACCCAGCAGACTGTTTGGAACAAGAAGCCTGAATCACAAAGCTTCCTGGAAAAGGACGGGCAGAGAGAAAGGCTGTATCACCAGGAACAGGCTTGTAACGCTTAGCCATTGACCTAGAAACTGCAGGGTCAGACAAGGGGTTCTGCCACACCTCCATAATCGGCTCTGACAAGGCCTCATTAAAAGGCAGCAGAGGTTCAACAGTAGAGGAGGGGGAATGCAAAACCTAGTCAATAAATTGAACCTCACCTCAGCTGAAGGAAACTGAAGGTCCAACAAATCAGCAGCCTTCCTGATGACTGTGTGGTAAGGGGCAACATCCGGAGAAGGTAAGGCCTTTGAAGAGGAAAGCTCCCATTCAGGGGAAGTATCCAGGCCACTGGCCTCCTGCAGAACTTCGAAGTCGTCTATGGAGTCGAGGATCTCCCCTTCCTCAGGCTCCTGCTGTACTTATTTTCCTCCAGCAGTCTCTGTGCTTCCCTCCTGGATCGCTGCTGCCAGTTACAACGGTGCCGGCATCTAAGAAGGCCCCTCCGGAGCAGGCACTTGCTTCGATCGAATCCGGGATACCATCAGTCCGACGCCAGAAGGCGGCGGTGACTGAGGTATTGGAGTCGAAAACCTCGGCGCCAGATATGGATATGAAGGACCCAGAATTTGACTGAAATTTTTAGACAATTACAACACTGTGACTGTAGATATCTGGAGTACTCTCCCCTTCTGCGCAGAAATAGTCACTCTGAAGAGGAGGGCAAATTAAGAAGGTGCTGCCTACAGTCCCATTAACTTGTTCAATTATTTATGGTGTTAGTGGAAAGAGCATTATTATTGCCAGTGAAGAACCTATGGATGTTTCTATAGACAACAACGAGGTAGGTTTCCAGCAATTATGGCTTTTTTGCATTTCTGCTGGAATAACTGGTGTGAGAGAATAGAATATTCTTACCCAGGTCTGACCGCAGGTACTCTTGCCTCTTCAATATGGTAATTTTTACAGGCTTCAACTGAGTTAACTTACTCTGTGCTGCACATCTCCGAACAATATTACAATTCACAATATCAGTTACCAAGTATGTCAGCTAATATCAATAATGGCCTACCACGCGTGCAGTCGAGCACACCGGAGAAGATTTCACAGGAAATTCATCCCAGAAGAGAGAAACTCCAGAGACTTCCAGCACCTTGTGAGCAAATGCTGTAGGCTGATGTACATTAATCCCAGAGCATTCACCTGCAGCCTCATCACAGTACACGGTTCTGCAAAATAAATATATTTAGTCATGTAGGTACCATTGATGCACATCACTTAAAAGAAAAGAAAAAAATAGACTAAAAAGACATTGCTAACCTTCACTACCAAAGTAAACCCCTAAGACAGCCTCTTTCTTCCAGGCACATTTAAATTGAGCAGGGTGCTTTTACTCAATCCGAGAATTGTTCAGATTAAAACAATATTTACAGAAATAGGTTTGGAACGAGTTCATGTTTGTTTAATTCTTGGTCAATGTGAGTATGGCCTTCAGAAGTGTGGTACAGCTCTCCTTCAGCTGCCCGAGTACACAACTAGCAAATTTAATAGAAAACGTGAATAATTAGCATCTGTCCACTGTGCATGCAATGGCCTGCTTATGACAACTAAGGAGTGTCCGGAAGAATTCTTTAGAATAATCCACTTTAATGCATATCCGGCCCACAAGTTATTAACAATGTTGCCATCTAGAACAATCCCTACCTCCCTCCATGAACAATGCTGGACAGTGTACAATATACACCAAAATATATTAACTTCCAGACCACAGCAGTGTTCACTGATGTATAAGAAAAAGTAGTGCTCATAAACGTTCTCCTGTAGCCAAAGAAAACACTGAGTAACTACTACACGAAGCTCACATGTGAAAATAGCAACCACTACACCATGTTTACTCGTACAACAATAGACGTCAGAATGTTTTAGTTGGGTCAAAACCAGAAAGTAATAATGTTCTGCTTGGTCCGAGCGTTCATTGGCTGACTGTTCGCGCTCTTCATTAAGAACTGCCATGTGCTGTTAATAGTATCACCCTACTGCTGTCTTTTGATTAATAAAACTGAAAAATAAAGTTTTTAAAAAAAAAGGATTTTCTGCTTAGCATAATGTTGAGGTTCTCCATGGTGTAATGTAGGTGCTTTGTTGTGTTAAGAGAAATCACGAATGGAAAAATAAAAACAAAAATGTTAGACAGATACTAACGGTTGAAGACATTAGTTAACACAGGAAGGGAAAGAGTCAAGAGACAAAAAAAAAGTAAGACATGTAAAGGCACATACATTGGTTGTGGCCATAGTGCCACTGGAAGTCCTGTGAAGTAGCCTTGTCTAAGGTCTTCATTATCCACATACAAGTGAAGACTAGAACGGATGGCGGCTGCTTCTGGGATTTGTGAAGTATTAAACAAAGAGGTCATCACGGTTCCAAAGACAGAAACTGCCGCTTAGGCTAATGCAGCTGTTTGGTGCCTGAAAGTCAGTCTGTACTGGAGGAATACAGCAGCAATGATAAGAGGACAGCGCACCTAAAGCCCCAGTTTCATTGACAGAAAAGACTATGATCTCACAAGGGGTCTTTGAGAGGCTCGTTATGAAGCACTCTTTCAAGAACGTCAATTAAATGTGTCTCGGAAACCAAGGTGAACATAATAAAGAAGAGGCACAACCAGAACGTAGGAAGATACATTTCAGCCAGAGACTAGCAGCGATGAGTACTTTGGGGCGAACAAGGTAAGATGCACACTCTCTGGGCCTCGGGGAGCCCTCTTTTTGATGATTGCAGAGACACGAAAACTGCCATGTGGTACAGCCTAGGCCGAGGAAGGAGGAAAGGTGCCGGTTTGGGTTTGAGAGCATGAAATCGGCTTCAGGAAGTCAACATGGAACAAAGAGGTAAGAAAATGACAGGCAGTGGCGGCACAGACTTTGAAAGGCAGTAAGGGAAAGGGTTATTTGTCCTGGTGGGGAGTCCTGGGACAAAATTGAACAGTTCCGATGTGTTTTCATGATTCCTCCTATTTTGCAAGTAATGGAAAAACCGGCAACTAGAAGGAAGAAGGCCAGTCAGCGAGGCAATTCCAGCTGTACTCCCCAAAATACCACCTGCCACTAGATCAACAACTGTTCCCTCCCAATGCCTCATCTGTCGATGTGGTTGTTGTTTAGCAAGCCCACTACAGGTCCATTGGGGGCCCTGTATTGCCATAATCACACCCATACTATTCAGGTATGTACTCTCATACTTTTTAAAGAGGTTGTGCTCCCTTGCGGTTCCTCTTCTAATTACCGACAGATCGCGGAAGCGGAAGCCGCTGCAGCCGGTCTGCGGCGTGCGGAAGAGCAGCACCCACCGGGTCGGCGAGGAGGCCAGCGGCCGGTCCTGGAGCAAGCAGGAGGAGACGCTACCTGCGTGGAGGCAAGAGAACGAGTCCGCCAGCGGATCCAGGAGCTGAGCCCACTCTGCTGCCGCCTTTCACCATCATCAACGCGGACAGCAGAGCGAGGGGACTCCAACCCCCAGGAGCCTTAGCGGGGACGCGCAGTAGTGACGCGCATGTAGGCGCCCGGAGGTGCTTAAAACACCAGCGCCCCCTCCGCGTAGCGGGACGCGAGCGGGGCACAGCGCGGGCCCTCTGTGGCCCTCAGAGGCCTGAGGAGCCTGGCCTGGGCCAGAAAATCTGCCTGACTGCCATTAGCTCACGGACAGTGGGACAGTGGGACATCTGAACTGTAAGTTGGCTAACCATTCATGTTACTCACTATTGTGACCTATTAGGCTATTGACACTTTGAGACTGCCAGTTGTACTTGCCAACATTTCCTTCCGCCTCATTGCCGTGTACTCGTAGGGTCTGCCATGAATTGCCCAAAAACCAGAAGCATGGCTGCTGCAGGAGTAAAGAAACTGACTGGTACCCTCGATGATTTCATTGTCCGCACCAATGCTTTAATTGATGAAGGAATTACACTTATGGACAGAAGGGTGTCTCAAGATCTAGCCGCGGCTAGACGCTCCTCTTTAGGTCCTATTGCTCAAGCTTGTACTCCTAATAGTGTATCTGTTCCGAACAATCTAGGAAAGGTACAGAACGATGGTCTAGGCTCCCAGGAAGGCCTGGAGGCAACTCCTAATCTCTCGTTGCTAGTGGATAGTGGCCCAGCTGAAAATGAGACCAATAACCTATCCATAGCTAGTGCTTTAAATCAAAGGGGTATGAAAGAGGGGGCAATTCCTAAACAGAAGATTAATAATCAAAAGACCATTAAACCCACCACACGCAAGGGGGAAAAAGCCAACATTGGCAAGGATCAAGATCTAACTATTTTAGATTCTGCGCCTTTGAATGTGAGCAGCAATCCAGTTGCTCATACTAATGATGTTAGGGGAGGCCTCCAGGCAAACATTGGCCTACCATTAAGTCTCCCAGATGAAACTGTTTTAGATAGCAGTTTGGAGGAAATTCTGGAACTAAGCGGTGTAGTAAATAATCAAGTTAGAGGTAGTGAGGACAGTAGTAGCCTGAGCATGGCTAATAATGACCTCTTTGAAATGCTAAAGATTCTCCTCGAACCCATCGAGGTTAGGTTACGATGTTTGGAAACAGTATTAAAAAATATTCATAAAGATATTAGTGCCCCTAGCTTTAACTTGAATAATAAAGTTCCTCCTGTAAAAACTATGACGAACAGGCCACCCGTAGCTGGTAAAAGTGTTCCTACCACTAATCAACCATCAAAAATTATACCAACACCTAAAACTCCCGCCCCGATTGATAAAGTAGTGTCAGTCCCACAAACTCCCAAACTATGACAGGATAAAGATAATCCAGTAAAAAGGGAGGTGCGTAGAAATATACACTTACCCCCAAAAGCTGCACCGTACGTTGTGGTTCTCACAGGAGACCCTCAATTAGATACAAATTCAAATGAAAATAATGGGGGACTTGTAAATAAAACCATCCATTGGTTGAATGATAACTACCCTCTCCCGCCAGCTATCAGAAGTAATATTCTGATGGTTGAAAGGGCTCCATGGATTGGGTATAATAAAAAAAAGGGCACACGGCGATTGTGTGGTAATAACATTTGAGAACCCACGAACTGCCGAATACATCACATCAAGACCCCCAAGAAACCATGGTTTGTCTATTACGGCTAGGGCACTATCTTATTTTTACCCTGAGGGTGAACACCCGGACAACAGGTGGAGTTGGACCAGGGACAACCGACACCAAGGAGGTAACAAGGGTCTGGTTTCTGATAGCAACCATTATAACACACAATGGGGAGGGAGAAATGAAGATGGTTGGAATGTGGTTAAACATAGAGCGAGGCCTCCTTACTGCCATCCACAAAGCCACGATTCAGGATGGTTAGGCAATCTGCAATTCCCTCCGATCTTTCCGTGTTATAACCGGTTTGATTGTTTGGAAGCGGTGGATTGACTCCCCATGACAAAAGAAGAGGTTTTTAAGAAAACTAAACCTGTAGATTTGGGGCTTATAAATCTTTTGGGGTTTGTGGAGACACATGAAATTCATGGGGTAGATGAGATTACACAAGGGAGTCAGGGTAGTCAAACTGGAGCTATTGCAGAAGCGTTACCCATAGAAGAATATTGCAAGGTGGTTTTTTGGAATGTGGCAGGTTTAAAACAGAAAATTTCCAATCCATCCTGGGGTGATGTTATTGACGACGTGGGCATACTAGCCTTACAAGAAACTTGGACCACCGCACCAATACACCTTAATGGCTATAAAACTTATTTTACACCTGCGGTGGGGGTTGCACACGGAAGACCCAAGGGAGGATTGACTGTGTATATATCGAACCTGCTAGTTTATGATAAGATCTCCTTTTCTTCTGGATCCAGTTACTATCAGAAAATAGTGATAGACACAAGGAAGGGTCCAACGATTGTTCTTATTAATTTTTATAATAACTGTTTAAGTAGCATGATTAAGGATGTACTTGCCACTATAACTGTAGACATACAGCATGAATTTGATATAAAAAAAAAGGGTGAAGTCATGGTATTATGGGGGGGTGATTTTAATTGTACTCTGTGTAAAAAGGGTCAGAAGGGTATTTGCGGCCTGATGTTGGAACAGGATATTAACTTGACGCAATTTGAACATACCCTACTAGGTGATTCATTAAATGAGATGATTTTGAATTTTGATTTCGGGTTTACAAATGAGTTAGCCCACCACACAATGCCATTTGTTCCAACATTTGTGGGGCGGGGGGCTTCGTCTATTATTGATTTTAGCTTGTGTACACATAGCTCTGCGGGCAGATTGATTAACTCTAGTATCATGGACCTACCATTAAGTGACCACTACCCACAGGTAGTAAAAATGGAGAACCTATTTGCTGCACCCGATCATATAGTAGGTTCCAGGTATATGGCGCAGGATGTGAAGCTAGGTACTCAAAACGGTTATAGCCTTAAATGGAGTAGAGTGGTCCCGGTTGATTTTTTGTCCAAACTACTGAATAAGTGTATGAGTAGCTTTTTGATCTGTTTGAACGAGCATGCTGAGAGTAATGAAATCTTAACTCATTTTAATATTATTTCTACCACAATTAAGGAGGCGTTGTGGGTTGCAAGGAAAAACTCCCTAAAGTCTAACAGGAAATGGTTCGACAAGAAATGTACTAAAGCCTTAACAGAGCTTAGACATGCGATACACAAAAGACCACGGGATGTAACCCTAATTAGAAATTTGAGGAGGGACTATAACATAGTACTGAAGGATAGGAAGGTCTCCATAAAAAGGGAGGCTTGGGATGAATTATGTGCAGCGTCACAATCAAAGGATTCGGCAGCTTTTTGAAGGGTTATTAACACCCCCCTCATATATGAAAAAAAGGCACGCATGGAAATCGCCGTCCCAGAAGATGAGTGGGTGGCGCATTTTTCCTCCCTTTACAGGGCTGTGGAACCAGTCCTTGATACAGGCCAGGACCCTACGTTGTTAAATTTAGATACATCTAAAGTCTTGGTTGTAACCCTTCCTGAAGTTCTTGCGAGCTTGAAGGCAACCAAGGGGGGTAAGGCGGCTGGACCAGATGGTATACCAGCAGACCTCTATAAGGCCAACACCGAATTATGGGGGCCACTGCTAGTCCAGCTTTTTAATGTTGCTTTGGCAAAAGGTTTAGTTCCTACCTGGTTTACATCGATTATAGTCCCAATCTTCAAGAAAGGTGACAGGCAGAATTGCACGTGTTGCAGGCCAATTTCTTTATTGGACTCTTCTATAAAAATTTTGGGGAGAGTGGTTTTAGATAAGCTGCAAATCTGGGCAGAAGATAATGGGGTGCTAAGTGATTTTCAATTTGGGTTCCAAAGGGGTTTAGGGACTATAGAGCAAGGACTGAATTTGTTTATCTTGCAACAGAAGTATATAAGGGTTAAAAAACAACGTCTATACCTCACTTTTGTTGACTTATCGTCAGCTTTTGATTGTGTGTCACACAATAAATTGTGGGCAATTATGGTTGAATTGGGGGTAGACAATGCTATTATATGCTTCTTGAGAGATCTATATTCCGGGGCCACTGCAAGTGTCCGTCATGGGAAAGATGGAGAATGTAGTAGACAATTTGGGATTGGTCGGGGTGTACGCCAAGGGTGCGTTTTAGCCCCCTTTTTATTTTTGCTATATATAAATGGCTTGGAGAAACGTCTTGTGCAGGAGGGTAGGGACATGCCTATGGTGGGTGGGAGGCCTGTCCCTGCCCTGATGTACGCTGACGACGCTGTTTTGATGGCACGAACCCCAATGGCACTACAAATTTTGGTTACATCTTTTAATAGCTTCATGCTTGGCTTAGACTTGAAAATTAACTGCTCCAAAACTCTATCTATGTATTGTGGGTCAAGAACAAGCAAGCATCTGAAGCCAATTTTTATAAATTCCAATCCCTTAGAAAATACCTCCATCTTCCCATATCTGGGAATTTTGTTTCATGAAAGTGGCTCATGGACTAGTGCAATTTATGCTAGATCTCTGTTGTTTTCCAAAACTATCATGGCCCTACAATGTTTTATGAAAAAATTAGGGAAAAAAACCCATAAAGGAAATTTTAACTATTTATAAGGCAACCTGTTTAGCGGTAGCCACCTATGGATCAGGTTTGTGGGGTTACTCAAATATTAGTTCAATTCAAACTATGGAAAATAAATTTCTACGTTACATCTTGTCCGTGCCTGAAAGTACTGCAACCATGATATGCCATGCTGAATTGGGAGAATTTGTCCTGGTGGGGAGTCCTGGGACAAAATTGAACAGTTCCGATGTGTTTTCATGATTCCTCCTATTTTGCAAGTAATGGAAAAACCGGCAACTAGAAGGAAGAAGGCCAGTCAGCGAGGCAATTCCAGCTGTACTCCCCAAAATACCACCTGCCACTAGATCAACAACTGTTCCCTCCCAATGCCTCATCTGTCGATGTGGTTGTTGTTTAGCAAGCCCACTACAGGTCCATTGGGGGCCCTGTATTGCCATAATCACACCCATACTATTCAGGTATGTACTCTCATACTTTTCAAAGAGGTTGTGCTCCCTTGCGGTTCCTCTTCTAATTACATGATTAAGAACTCCAGTGAAAAACTTGCAGATATTTAAACATATGTTGTCCTCTAATTCCATATATTTTCCATACATTGTTGTAAAGACATGGGCCTGATTTAGATCTTGGCAGATATGGTCCCACCATCCCTTTTTCGGAGGTTTCACCTCTCGCCTATTTGGCTGTCCGCCCGCTCTATTTATATGTTAGCGGGTCCATGGACGAAAGACTGCCCGAGTGCCCCAGACTGCTAAGAATTTTCAACCGAATTGACGGCGTCATAGGCAGAAGTAGCTGTTGGCAGGAGTCCAGCCAAGATTACCGCCGGGCCAATCACAATGTGCCTTTCCATCAAGGAAACTGTGGCAGAGGTACCTCCAACTTTGTGTGTGTGTGGATTGTGGAATCGAAGAAAATGAGGTAGAAACATACCTTTTTTCTGTTACCCACTTCCGTTTCCGTCTTGAACCCCACTGTCCAGGTCCTCCCAATACTGCTACAACATGACCACAATGCTAATCAACTCCACTGTCACCTGGATCTAAGGTAAGCTTCTTTTACACTTCTCTTACTGTGAATAGTGTGTTGACAATTCCTTTAGTCTTGTGTATTTTTACATTGCTCTTACATACATTTTTTGTATGTGTAATGCATTAAGTGTACATTTTACAACTTATCAAGGTAAAATGAACACACCTGTATTGACACATAAACAAATCTATGTTATTGTGGTGGTTGTATGTGTTGTGGTGCCTGTGTGTGTGTGTTGTTTGTGTGCTATGCAATATGGAGGAAAAGGAGTGTAACACATTACCTGCATATATTGTCGAAGCTAACACAACATAAATGTGTACGGACACATAAATCAGTAGTACTTACCAGTCTCCACTCCATCAGCAAACTGCCACTAGGACAACACCAGCACAATGGGGACATCTAAATAAGCTCAGTGCAAACCTGCTGACCTGACGGCAATGGAGTACTGTTATCCAACAGAGGAGGTCGCCCCTTCAACAACAGTGCGCCACTCACGCAATGGGAAAGAGTCTGTAGATTCAGACGGCGATTCAGCCAGCACACATCTCAATACGGCAGGCAGAATACATTCAGCTTGGCAGAGTCCTTGGATACTCCGCTGCGAAGGGAAGACGAGAGTCCTGCCAAGATCTTATTCAGGCCTATAATCCAATTCTTCACAAACCTGCCTGGGTATCAGGGGATTCCTCCTTCCAGTTGTCCATGACAGCCCAGGGTCCAGCAGTGCAGAGCAAAAAAACACCAACTAAGAGAGTCTCCCCCTTGTGCAAGAGTTTTTAAAGAACAGAAGACTGGAGTCACTAGTCCAATCTACTGTAGGAGCTTCAGCTCCACTCCTTGCTGACATCACCGCCAGGGACTTTCACACCAAGTCTTCAATGGGGAGCCCTCTCTTGTATTGGCTTCAGAGGTCTGGACTTGGGCAGGCCAATCCCTGGTATGTGACAGCTGACTGACTGATGCAGATATAGTTCAGACCCCAACCTTTACTCCTCAGGAGCGGAGTGAAGCACTGTTATTTGCTCCCTTTGTGTGGGGAAGCTGTTGTTCCTGCTGCGGAAGACAAATGTAATTAACCTGGCACAGCAGGGTGGCGAAAGGCCTGGTCTTTGATTCTATGCTGAGCCAGAGAAATAAGACAATTGTGGATGACCCATAAGTTGTAAAGATATATTTTTGGAACTTGCAGATTTGATTTTCTCACGCAGGTTACAACCTGTTTTGATCTGTTAATAGACTTTTTGGGCGAAGGAGACGCAAATTTACACTCTAATATTTTATTGATTTTCCCCTTACATGTATAATAAAGTGTCACTACTGACAAAACAGTAAATCATACTGACTTTCCCTATGAGTGTACACTATTATTCTAAGGCCTAGGGTCAAGAATGCTAGCTAAAAAAAAGATACAAGATGACAATAGCTATTGTGAAATAACCCTTGTTTTCCCAAGTGAAAATGTGGACTACTTTTTCAAAGAATGGGCAATTTTCTAGGAGCTTTAGGTTATTGTAATTTTCCAATAAATATGTGAAGAAGCTAGACATATAAGGAAGAGAATTCTGTGCAAGTACTCTTGTAAATGGGTACTAGAATATAGGATGAATGACATCTTGCAACTGAAATCGCCGAAAACATATTCTTTAAAAATAATGTAATACCAGAACAGAAATATTAGAAGTGAAAACATGAATAAAATAATATACGTGTTCTTGAGGTTGATAACAAATGTTTATTATTACCAAACTCAATGGTACTGACTTTATCCACCCTTGAAGTACAATTACCTAAAAAGCACTGCCGCGACTCAAACATGTGACCAGACTGTTAAACACATATTCATTCATCCAGTACACCACCACACTGGCCAAATAAAATCTGCAAAAAGACAATAAAAATACAGTTTTCGTATTATTTGGTCAGAAACCCAACATACCTGCTTATTCGTATTTCCATAGCAGTTCCTGTTTTAGAGTTTTCAGGAACATGTTCTATTCTCAGAACCGTGTCTATAAATGTGACTTTGACACTTCTAAGAACTAAGAAGAGAAAAACAACATAATACAAAAGATATTTAGCAAACACCAGTAGAAAAATAACTTCTCAAACTACAGTAATGTGAATGTGGTCTCTTACCGGCAAATTATAAAGACTGTCCATGCAATGTAACTCAAGGAAACATCAAACGGTAACTAATGGCTACCAACTGTTAATATAATTTAAAGGCATACGCGTTACTGTTCAGCTTTGTTTTTTTAGGAGATTTATTCAGTTTAGACTAAATTTGTATTGTGTTTAACTGGTTCTCAGAATTAGACTTGCATTGTTGAGACATACTTAAGTTTCTCTCATTCACTTTCAGGTTTTGTTTTCATATATAATGATTTTTATTTTAACTTTACTTTGGGCCCTTATTATCTGCTGGAAAGCTGCCCATTTGGCAGGACAACGAGAAAGAATGAGAAGTGGAGGCAAAGGCATGTAGAGGGATAGTAATGAGCAGTCAAGGCCAATCCATCAAGACACTGGGGTCAACACCATGTGATTACTTGCGAGTCAGTGGAGATGCACTAACTTGGTTCTTCTTCCGTCTGTCTGAGTGAACATTTCAGGTTGCTTCCCCTCCATAAAGGTCTCATTCACACACTTGCGCCATAGTGTCCCCCAGGGCTCCTCACTTAGCCCCACTCTAGTTAACATTTATATTCAATCATTGGCTCAGGTTATAAAAGTCCTGGGGCTCACGTTGGTGTCCTATGGTGATGATACCCAGCTTGTGATCTCTCTTTCCAACCAACCTACTTTGGATCTGGCTAAATTCCGGAGCAGCGTGATGGCTGTTGCAGAGTGGATGGCGGCCAACTGAATTCAAGTAAATCTGAAATCCTTCTTTTAGGAAGAGATATCCACCATTGGGGCGACCATTGGTGGCCCTTTTCTTTAGGACTCCCTCCGCAGCCCAAGGCGGCGGTAAAACAATCTAAGTGTCTGGGTCGACAATGCTTTGACTTTCAAAGCCCAGGCGAAATAGGTGGTAGGTATGTATTTTGGACTTCTACGTGGGCTCAAACCTATACTTGGATTCTTTGACTCCCACACCTGACAGGTTATTATTCAGTCTACTACTCTTTCTGGGTTGGACTTTTGTAATATGTTGTACCTAGGATCGAACAAGACAGTGATAAGACGACTCCAGTTGGCCCAAATGCTGCAGCAAGGGTGCTATCCTCGCTTCCAAAGTTTTGTCCGGTCTCTAGTTTCATCCATAGGTTGCATTGGCTCCTTGTGGACAAGAGTGTCCACTTTAAGGTCCTGTGCACAGCCCATAAAATCCTAGCCTCTCAGGGCTCCCATTCTATCTAATTTGCTCCTTCCATACCTGCCCTCGCGGGTCCTGCATTCAGCTAATCTCAATTTGGCTTGTGTCCCACATGTTAAAGAGGAGGTCACACTTTCCGTGCCAAAGCACCTGCTCTCTGGAACGCACTTCCTCTGTCTATCAGAACCACTGGGCATTCAGGAAAGCCCTGAAGACCTAGCTGTTCTCTGTTTAAATGCTCCTGTGGTCCTCTGTGCTTGTCTTTTTACAGCTGTCTTTTCTTGAGACTGGCACTGGGATGCCCCGTTGCTGGGGAAGCCATGTGTTTTATAAATACTTTAACATAACATATGAAATGTGGCTATCTGCGGAGGGTGCAGGGATGGGCTCAGATGTTTTTGAGGTTTTAATAAGAGTTTTTGTTCAACTTATCTGTTTACCCTTGGATACAAAATGGCAGGGTCCTTGTATTAGTGCTGAATAACATTCTATCTGCTACATGTGTACCACTCTTTTCTGCTATGGAACTGCAGTGTGGGAGAAAGCATGGTAGGCCAAATAGATTAACACTGATGTGTGTCCTTGGATGGTCTAGTACCTGCACACCTTCATCTAATCAGACTAAACTTAATTGTTTCCTTGGATTTAGCTGGCCTACTGCTACCTGCTCCAGGCAGTGGGATTCATTTTGTATACATCCAAAATGATCTGAGATTCATACAATAACTTCTGACCACGTTTCAAAAAGGTGAACATGAATGCAAAGGAAATAACATTCTAAAAAGGGCAGTCTTATCTAGCAACAAAGGTGGAAAATCATAGTCTAAAATTATACCTGTTTCTATAGTTTCTGCAAACTTTTCAAGTCCCTCGAAGGGTTGAGAGGACTCTCCTTGCTCATCTGTTAGTTTCTGGCTCAGACACTCCTTTGCGAGCTGCATACTGCTAGCCATGAAACTTGACCAATACATAGGTTCAGAACCGGAGGCTAAGGAACACAAAAACAAAAAATAGAGAAGAAATCAAAAGTACACATACAAAATAAATAGACTGCTACATTAAGTTAGCAAGTAAAAGAAAACCAATTTGGACATAAACGTAACAGAACTACATGATAGCGTCTATATGCGTCAAATGTTCCAACAACTTTATGCGTCTTTATGTTTTATAATCACATTTCTAAATACAGACAGAACAAAAAGAAAGAAACGGTTTACATGTTACTAAGCTATGTAAGAATCTGCATGTACCCACACCGAGTTCTATGTCAATTTACAAACAAACTGTACAATATATGCTGGCTTTGGGGAGCAGGTAAAAGGCAAGCTAGTCGATGTAAGTCCATATGGGATCAGAGGATACAGGGTAGAATTTTATTTGCTAAGATCTTCTTTAAGTCTGTATCGCCACTCACAAGACCTTAAATATGAGGTACTAGCTCCTAGCATCTTTTGGGGGCAGCTAAGGGAGTGCAATCATCTGCCTAATGTTGACTGGCTTGATAAAAAGCCTTTGAAACGCCCTTTAAATAACCTCTGCTGGATCTTTTTAAGTTTTGTTTCAACTATATGTGAGGCTGTTATGAGTTTTTGCTGCTCTTCCCTTTGACCCAATGGATGGAAAGATTAAATTGCCCCGCAGCCATCTCTTATAGACACTCTTTAACATCTTGCCTTGGAATAGGAAATACTCCTTGTGGATCTCTCCTAAACAAATACCAGTAAAAAAAGACAAGTTTGCTTGTCAGTCACTTAAATATCAAGCAAAATCCTTCAATTAAGGGTATCACTTGTAGGGTCGTCACCTTTCCAGAGAAAAATACCTGCCATTTTTTCAGGACTTCTGATTCCAAGAGGTCCACGAGTTGTCTCCTTAACAAGATTTTATTTAAACGAGATGATTATTTTAATCTCTTATGTTAAAATGTTATTTTCCATAGTAAATACAACTCAACTCACTTTCAAATTCTCAAAGATCTTAATGTTATTTATTGAGAATATTTTGGCTACTAGGCAGGAAAGAGGCACTACCATATTCTTTTAGGTCGGCATTGTCTGAATAACAGAGTCGTTTCTCTGCTTTATTGGTTTTTACACAATATAGTCAGATGAGGGTTTCATTCATTTGAGGCTGGAAGTAACAAAAAGGAAATTTGTGTACATGAAGGACTAAAGTGCTAGACAAGTTCATCGTCACAGCTGAATCAAAGCGGAGATACATTGAAGTGGGAAGATGAAGAGGTTGTCACAACTAGAAGAGAATGATATCCAACTTTGGGAACAGTTCTTCAACGTAGATAGCTATCATGAGAGCTAAAGGACCATAGTGATTCTTTCAAGACACATTGCGTGTAAAGGACAACCCTTTAAGCAGCAAAATATTCAGGCAAAACTCTATATCGGTAAAAGGGAGGTGTTGGGCCCCTTCAGGGGAGACAGTTGCATATGCAGTGCCCATTGTGCAAAAACAAACATTCAGAAGAAGAGATGGGTATGTGATTTCCTGGTCCACAAAGAGCAATTAAGATGGGCCTCAAGCCTTCTGTCCTGATCTTCAGGAAGGGCATTGCTGAAAAGGGAAAGTGCACACAAGAGATTTTGAGCTCCTGGAAAAAAGGAAATCAATCACCCAGGTCGTCTGAGGCTAATCCCTGGAACAATCAAGAAGAAGGAGAGCATGGTGGTGTTGCCGAGCAGGTTAACAAAAATGTTTCCCGATCCAGAATAAATGTCTTTCCTGTGGATAATTCTGAAAAGGTCCATCTGAAATTCTCTATGCCATGAATATGTGGAGCCAGAATACAGAGCAGATGTCCTTTTCTCATAGGACAACCACTAGGCTATCTTTTAAGAACCAGCAAACTCAACAATTTCCACCAGTCAACAACAATACCTCCCTACAACTCACAGTTGTCGAAGCACTCTTCCTTTGACATCAGAAGGGAAGTAGGGACATAGAAATAGAGAGACATCACTAAAACTTGAATACTCACAACAACAGCAGCTATCATTTGAGTGTACCTGCTAAATATTCAGCATAGTTGTGTTTTCCCTCATGGCCCTCTATCCTTAAATGACACCCTAAACTTGCAACACTCCTGGGAAGGACACCATTCCAGTTACTCAGCACAAGATGCCCCAAGGGAGTACAACCCCGCTCTTCTGTGAAGTCCAAGCTCTGAATGGTGAAAACCCCTTGCCATCAAATGAACAAGATTTGGACAATGAACCAAATGGTCCAAGTCATCCCAATCTCACAAGCAAGCTCATTTATTCAGGGGAGTGAAAGCAGGAGCCCTGGCCATGCAACTAATGCCACCATCACAATCCATGAAAGAGGAACTCAGGCCCCTACCAACATATTGCAACAGTAAAGCTTTACAAAACCTCAAATACCCCCTCCCACCATCAATTAAGATGTCACTGCAACACTGCAGGTTCTATAAAGGGTAGGTTGGCTGTGCACTTGTTTAGAGAACTCCTGGACAGCAATAAAAACAGTCAAAAGTATTTGATAGTTGGAGATGGGATCACTCCTTAAGAGAGACCAATGACCTTGCATGGAGGCAATTGCCACAGTCACACCTCAACCCATCAGGCCAGAACCCATGTTCAATAGGACAGACTCTGGAGGATCCAGTAATACATGTATAAGGAGGTTGGACACCACCAGCCACCAGCGAAGCTTTGAGTAAGATACTGTGTCATAGAAACCCTGATCCTACAAAGAGTCCAGCGGCCAGTGTACAAATACCTGAAACACCAAAGATTTCAGGTGTTCTCTGGCACAGGAGATGACAAAACACACAGGAGGCAATATCCTCCTTGCATCTGGAGGAGTGAATTCGCTGGGGCCATTAATCAAGCCAGGACTGGAGCTTCTCAAATCTTCCCAAAACGGTATCTAAAAGTACTGTTAGACCTATCAGCTGTTATGTCATACTGAACTTGTTCTTGTTCACATCCACCCAGAAACCTGAAATAAATTAGCTCTCTATCCTGAAATCAGTGCTAAATGGATACCAACTTCTTTTTTTTGATAAACAAATAGGGATACTAACTTAATCAGTCGCTAAAATAAGGTGGGACAAGGACTGACAATAACTTAAAAGGGTCAACAACGTGACTAATATTATTGTGTGGTGGGCTGGCCCCACGTGTTCAGGAGACATAGAAGACGTAGCAGAGTTGAGTTTGATGTGATTTATTAAGTCCATAAGTAGAAATTACAGTAAGCCCCACCAGGAGCAGCCAGCTAGCTGCTCAGCCCATCTTCCAGCTGACAGCACTCACACATCAGGCACCCAAACATTCCACTCATGTCAACATTCTACATAGAACACTCACACTGGCTGAGCAGCTATGGACAGGGTGAAAGAGAACATTACAACAGAACATGAGAATACTACATATCCTCTCCCTTTTATATTGAAAAAGAAATAGAACACCATTAAAATGAAAACAACTATACAAAGCAATTTACAAATTATGAAAACGGTCCATAAACCCTGGGATGAATGGTAAAACCACATCACGAGAGGGAAAACAGACAAACAAAGGAGGAAAGAAGGATGAAAGAATAATGAAAACGGTCCATGAACCCTGGGATGAATGGTAAAACCACATCACGAGAGGGAAAACAGACAAACAAAGGAGGAAAGAAGGATGAAAGAATAATGAAAAAGGTCCATAAACCCTGGGATGAATGGTAAAACCACATCACGAGAGGTAAAACAGACAAACAAAGGAGGAAAGAAGGATGAAAGAATTGAAACACATACTAACACCATCCTCCTCCTTTAATAGTGAACAAAGAAAAAGTATATAGCGTAAGAAGAGCTCACATACAACAAGTGAGCAAGAAACACGTGAAAAGAGTAAAGGGAAAAATGTACCCCAAGACTCCACACAATGGATGGATGACATCCAAAGAAGTGCTCCTCAACTATGGAGACTGTGGCCAAAGCGCCACCCCTCATGTAAGGGACCATGCTAAGATGGGGCAAACCCATAAGCTAAGCAGTGTAGAGACTAATGTTGCATGGGACTGGCACCCATGAACATGTGCAACAAAAGAAAGCAACACAGGTGCAGCACGGTGTGACAAACGCACACATTATGTCGACGTGAAGTACAAGGTGACTTACACACACAACATAATGACGTAAAAGTACAGGGTGAGGCGCGAGCGACTTACACACTCAACATGAGAACATGAAGCGCGGGGCAGCTTACACACTAAACCCAGCAAGGTGATGCGCAAGGCGGCTTACACACTGGTAACAACAAGGTGATGAGCAGGGCGACTTACACACAAACACTACAACATGACGTTAAAACGTGTAAGTGGGACTAACACCTAAAACACACATCCAAAAGAAAAGATGTACATCAAACCGGCCGGGCCCAGGGTCCATAACCCCTGTAGGAAACTCCAATATTGTTCACTCCTACACGCCCGAGCTGCTACTTGCCTTGCGACCCCCTGCCAAACACAACTGTGCAATTTTACCCAACGACAGGCACAACCCTATCGCATGCCCTGCACGTCCCGCAGCTCTGTCGGCCCGGAAGCAATGGCCGTAAGTCGGCACCCACATGGCTTCTTGGTAGCCTGAACTGTAGGTCACTCACCAAACATAAAAGAGACATATTTGACCTCCTGTCTGACGATACACTAGATGCCCTTTTTCTCACTGAGACATGGTTACATGCTAGCTCTGGCCCAGACATCGCTGAAGCCCTACCTTCTAACTATGCCATCATCCGTTATGACCGAACCACTGGTATTGGAGGTGGGATAGCAGTTATCTTCAAAAAAACGCTGCAATGTACTTTGGAACCCATTCCCTTAACCACCTGTGAGATGGCCCTTTTCAAACTCCAACTTCACCCGAACTTCACCCTCACGGGTCTCCTGATTTACCGTCCACCTGGCCCCATACAACCTTGGGCCACCCAACTAGTGGACTGGACTGCATCAGTTAGGGTAAACTACAACAACCTATCTATCGTTGGCGACCTGAATATTCACTTCAACGACCCAACAAACAAACCAGGAAACAATTTAGTTCATGACCTGGCCTCCATGAACCTTACCTTAAGGAACTCTGGCTCAACACACAAAGGGGGCAACCTCCTGGACCCTATTTTTTCCAGCCTTCCCCTGTTACACTGCCAGCCTGCTCTACCCTTAGACTGGTCAGACCACTTCTTAATAAAATTCAATGTGGACGACCAAACGACTCACAACCCTCTGTGCGGGACAAACAAGTCCTTCACATGAAATTGGAAGAAATTGGACATAAACTACCTTGCGTCCGTCCTGATCTCTGCTCCTCTGGACGAAATATTTGACACCGAAGACATAGAGGTCGTAGCCGCCAAGACTAACAAATGGCTCCTAAGTGCCCTAGGCATCTGCCTTCCCCAGGCTCACAAAAAATCCACCCCTCACAATTCACCAGCGTTATGGTATAATGAACAACTGAAGGTCACTAAATCCAAATGCAAATGCTTGGAACGCCTCTGGAGGAAAGATTACTCCCCGGTTGCCAGCTTGAACTATAGAAACGAGCTCAAGCTTTATCATAGAGCCTGTAACACAGCCAGAGCCAACTACGTAGCCAAATCTATCTCAGAAGCTACAAATAAATCCAAACCTCTTTTTAACCTTGTAAAAAAATTAGCAGGCTCTAATACAACAGCCAAACCTCTTCCTCTGAACAGTTTCCAGTGTGAAGAGCTAGCGAAATTTTTCACAACGAAGATAGAGACTATCTACCAGGATATACTAAAACAGCACCAGGTTCAAACTATAAGGGTGCAAGACCCCGGCCCTAACACAGAGGACATCTCCCATCAACCTCATCTGTCCTATGAGCCATTAACATCATGGCCCGGGATCGACACTCAGGGTCTGCGAGATATCCTAGGGAAAGTTAAATCTGGTTCGCCCACTGACCCCCTCCCTATCCCAATACTCAGACTCCTGGACACCCCACTACTCGCCGTGATATGTCAAACTTTGAACCTATCCCTTTCCACAGCGAAGGTCCCGGCACCTTGGAAACATGCTATGGTTTCACCTCTTCTCAAAAAACCATCGGCTGATCCGAAAATCATGGCTAACTTCCGTCCTATATCCCTTCTGCCCGTCTTCTCCAAAATTTTAGAGAAACATGTCCACGAACATCTCGCAAGGTTTGCGGAGGCAAACGATATTCTGCACCCCTCCCAATCGGGTTTCCGCCCCGGATTCTCGACGGAGACAACACTACTCGGAGTAATGGAAAATCTCCGCCTCCTGGTTGATAAAGGGGACTCAGCTGCACTGATTTTACTCGACCTCAGCGCAGCGTTTGACACCATCTCCCACAATATACTGCTTGCCTCACTCTCCAACATGGGCATTAGAGGAAAGGCACTTGATCGGATTGCATCCTTCCTGTCAATGAGGACATTTCAAATCTCCTCCAGCACCGCGGCATCCAACGTCCATCTCTCCCCCTATGGAGTGCCACAAGGATCGGTGTTAAGCCCCCTGCTTTTTAACCTTTATGTAACCCCGCTCGCCCAGATCGCTGAAACAGCGGGTCTCAAAATGTTCACATACGCCGACGATTCACAAATCGATTTCTCCCTCTCTAACAATGACCTTGACTCCCCCTCCTGCCTGCAGATTGACCTCAGGAACATCGCCACTTGGATGAGCACTAATATGCTTAAACTTAACGGCAGCAAAACAGAGGTCCTAATAGTGGGCCCCAACACGAACCTCTGGAATCCAAGACATTGGCCATCTGAAATGGGCCCCCTACCAACTCCGTCACAACAAGTCCGTAATCTTGGCATTACCATCGACAAGGGACTAACCATGGAACCCCAGGTCAACAACCTCACAGCTACCTGTTTTACAATTCTGAGATGGCTCAGAAAAATCCTTTGGATGCTCCCGGACGACACACAAAAGACTGTGATCAACGCACTGATCACTTCCCGTTTAGACTACGGGAATGTCCTTTACTTAGGGGCATCACAGGCAGTCATGCGACGCCTCCAATTGGTACAAAACGCTGCAGCCAGACTGCTATGCAAATGCCATAGGAGAGAACGTATGTCCGGTCACCTTAAAGCGCTCCACTGGCTAAGAGTCGAAAATAGGGTCAAGTTCAAATCCCTTAGTCTCATGCATAGAATAAAATGGGGAAATGCACCCAAATACCTTCAAACCCTATTGCATACCTCCACGCCGGCCCGTTGCTTGCGATCCTCCACCCAAGGCCTTTTCTGTGTTCCCAAAACATGCCGAGCAAGGATGGGAGGCCGATCCTTCGCCCTTCTAGGTCCCAAGCTCTGGAACTCCCTCCCACAACCTCACCGCTTAGAAACTCGCTACAGTCATTTCCGTAAAGCCATCAAGACCTGGCTATTTAACCAGTAGCTTGCCCCGGTCTCTTCCTTGAGACTTCTTCCTCCCTCTTGGTTCAGTATCTTCTAGCGCCGGGAAACCCTTTTTGGGTAGCTGTCGCGCTCAATAAGCTCAATAAATAAATACATAAATAAATAAATCCCAGTGTAAGGGATGACGTAAAACAAGATATGTCCAACAACATGGAGTGTAACAGCTAGTGTCACATGGGACTAACACCCATACCTAACGTAACTAGGGTATGCACCCCCTAATCAGTGACAATAATGTGAAGAAGAGACATGGGACTAAGGGCCCGATGTAGGTAATTCATATTTACCACTTCTTAAATACCGAATTTTACCGATTCGGTATTTAAGAAGTGGTAAATATGAAGGGGGGGAGATGTAGGTATTTCCAGATGTGTAAATACCGAATCTTTAAGATTCGGTATTTACCGAATCTGGAAATACCGAATCGGTATTTCCTATTGATTCCTATGGGCTGTGAAGCCCATAGGAATCAATGGGCAATACCGATTCTGTAATTACAGAATCGGTAATTACCGATTTTAGCAAGGGTGCAGGGGGTGTCACTTTGACACCCTCTGGCACCCCAAAAATAGGCTCGGGTGCCATGTGGCAGGCATACATGCCCCAAGGGCAGGTCTGCCTGTCACATGGCAGAGGTGTGCATGCACACATGTGCATGCACACCGGAATCAGTATTTTACCATCAAATTGGATTTGATGGTAAAATACCGATTCTGTAATGCTTGTGGGACTCAGAAGAGTCCCACCTACATCTCAAATGTACCGAATCGGTAAAAATACCGATTCGGTATTTTACAGAATCGGTAAATTTACCGATCGGTAAATTTACCGATTCTGTAAAAATCAGGGCCCTACATGCCATTTCTGAATTACCGGTCGGTAACGGCCGAAAATACAGATTTTCGGCCGTTACCGACCGATCTACATCTGGCCCTAAATCCCAGTCCCATCCCTTAGACAGGGATATGACATCTGAAAAAAAAAAAAAAGAACATGCGTAAAGAAGAGACATGACTAAGACCCACTCCCATCCCTTAAGCAGGGATACAGTACCTGATAAGAGAATATGCAAAAACCTTAATAGTAATGCAGTGCTGAGAGTTAGTGACCCCAACAAAAAGAAATAGGCTGACATAATATTTAAACACACTCACTACATGGAACACTCACACTGGCTGAGAAGCTAGGGACAAGGTGAAAGGGAACATTACAACATAACATGAGAATACTACATATTGTTGCTGATTTTAGGCCAAAGACAAGAGCTTGGGATTAAAAAAAACTGAATGGCAGGGCAGATCTCAGGAACAACTGGTGACAGTGCCAGAGAAGATTAGACAGTTAGCAACCTTTACAAGGGCTAGTGGCTAGGGCGGTCTACCTCGAATCTGGGGAACCGGGTTTGAGTCTCGGCAATGACGCTGAACATCCTGTGATTCTGGGCCAATCACTTAATCTCCCGGTGCCTAACAAAAATTAATGTGTCCTCATGTAATGCAACTGGTGCTATGTAAAGCGTTCTGATTGCCGATACCTTCAGGTCAAGTTCGTGCTATATAAAACTCTGTTAAAAAAAGGATGATTTTTTTTGGGGGGGGGGGGGGGGGGGGGGGGGGGGGACGTGGCTAGCGGCCAAGAGAAATGGACACCGCTTAGAGGAGCTCCGGAGAACGGGACGCTCTCCTAATTATCCTGACACTAATCCGACAGCTGAACACTGTCAACAAAGCGCTAGACGAGGTCCGGAGGTGAAGCGCTACCCGCCGATGCAACTCCGGCACAAGGGCATGCTGTGAATCGAGCAGTGGGTTGGCAGCGTCGAGGGGCCTGCAAGCAAATCTGAAGCCGTGGACTCAGGTAGAGAAGGCTGCCGGGTTCGGAGTCGGACCCGCTGAACTGAGGAAAGGACAGGCGCGAGGTGTTGTGGCCACGGACCGGGGGAGGTGCGGGGTGCATTATTGCCCTTCGCCACCCGCGGCGGCGTGCGGTGCCCCCCCCTTGCATAGACACCGCGGGGAACGCCAGCGGAGCCTGCTGCGGCGGACTGGGGAGGGCGGCCGACCCTGTCTGCGGCCCCCATTTTGTCAGTGAAAACGGCCTGACTCCACACACACCGGAGCAGAAGTAAACGGCCCATAGTCCACGGCGCTACTAGTGGCACCAACATCCGTTTGCCTGCACGGCCCCTGACATCTGTTGGTGCAACTCCCTGATATCATTTATAGACTGACATACAGATCCTGGCTGCCAATCAGGGGGTTGCGCAGTGCAACACTAAAGCAAGACACTTTCAGGGTGCAGCTCCAAGTACTGCCTGGCACACCAGCTGCGGCCAGAATCTCAGACTGGCGGAGGGTGCGGCACACATTATTCGATTGGTAACAGCCTATCCAGGTCCAGCCTGTGCCCCTGGCGCTAGAGGTGTTGTTGGCCATCTCTAGAGAGGAGGAAACGCGGCCGTGCCTTTCTTACGCCACGTCAACAATTCTGCCCCCTGATCGGCTTGTACACCCTCATACCCCACCTGAGGGCCTCAAACATTGACAAGATGGGTGGCAGAGGGCCACGCACTAACCAGCAGCGTAAGATGGAACAATATGCCTACACAAAAGATTTTCCGCCGCTCCCAGACAAAACTGGCCACCCGAAGAAAGACGCAGGTGTATCCGGGGGCCTAAAGTCACGCTAGAAGACATTATGAAGGCCCTAAATAGTGTGCAGACGACGGTGGGCTCTATATCCTCCGATATCACTTTCCTACGTGCAGACTTCCACAAAATGTCAGCTAGGGTGTCGGATGTTGAACAGGCAACTACAGCCCTTACTGCAGATTCTGCTATCCTGAGTCAGAAAGTCAAGCGACTGGAGGAAGAAAATAAGAAGATGGCGGCACAGCTTGGTGATCAAGAAGGACGTCCCCGCCGCAACAACGTCCGAATCACGGGAATTCCGGAATCGGAAGGCGGCCCAGCAATGGACCTATATGTGGAAGAGCTTATCAAATCGCGCCTGCAGCTGAAGGGACTTTCTGCCTTCTCCTCGGTGGAACGTGCGCATAGGGTGCCGGGTGGTCGTCCGAAAGTGGGTGCGCCTCCACGTCCGGTGTTAGCCCGTATCTTTAACTTCAGAGACAGAGATGCTAAATTGCAAACAGCAAGGGTGGCACCGCCAGTCAGAATCCAAAACTCGCTCATCTTTCTTTCCAGATTATACAGCAGCGGTGACGGCACGGCGCAGAAGTTTCCTGGAAGTAAAGAAGGCGCTACGGGCCAGCGAACTGCCATACTCCATTTTATTTCCGGCTAAATTGCGTGTTGTGGCTGATGGAAAGACATGGTTCTTTGAATCGCCGGTGGCGGCCCACAACTGGTTGGAGGGCTGGAGGGTGGTAGGCGGTACTGGCAAACCGCATAAAAATAGACGACCTCGTAGCAGACATCAGAGCCCAGAGAGGAGTGACCATGCCCCAGCCACTGACAACCACGCCCGAGAAGGACAGGAAGACGCGGTGGGCTGAACTCATGGACCCATTGAATTGTGGCGTAATACTGTTAACGGAACTATGGCTGACACTGTTCAGGAGAGTGGAGAGCTGATGTCCCTCCCTGGACTTCCCGCTCCCAAACGTGCAAGTACTGTTTAAGGGGTTTGGTTTCAAGCGCTCTGCTCAGTTGGGGTGGCGGGCAGTTCTGAGTCCGCAGGGCAGTGAGGCAGGGTGGGACCCGGGGAGGAGGGAATCGTTCTTGCAACCTTTTTTCTACATGAAGTTTGTTTGGTATGCACACACTGACACTATTATTGTAACACGGTCCAAGAAGAGATATTTTTGCTCTGTCCTAGACGATGGCGTCTGTAGACACTATACAGAGACCTGACCCCTTGAGAGGCACTGCCACTGCAAGGCCCACTCTATCGCTGCTAACATGGAATGTAAGGGGTCTGGGAGACAGAATTAATAATAATGATAATAATAATAATTCTGAATTTTTAAAGCGCCTGGTTACACCTGCCAGTGTGTCCCCGCGCTAATTAAGCGAGGGATAGTTCTGCAAAGCATTAAAAGATCAGGTGCAGCGGAGATACTACTGCAGGAAACACACCTCACGGGTACGGCCAGTAGAGCAATGGATAGAGAAGGTTATAAAATGACTGTCCACTCCGAATTTACATCTGGCTCACATGGGGTGGGTATATTACTGAAAAAGCAGTTTCCACTGATAGTGCTTGCTACTAACATAGATGCCCAGGGGAGATTTGCAGCAATCAGTACGCAGTGGGAGGGTCGTCCCCTCAATATTGTTTCTGTCTATGTACCCCCGGCACTGCATTCTGTGGCTCTCCCAGATCTCTGTGCCTTTCTACTTAATCTTCCCGAAAGGAAACTCCTCATAGGTGAAGACTTCAACGCAACACTGCATGACACCATGGACAGATTCCCGAGGCGGATGGGAGCTTCTGGTGGGTCCCGTCTGCAGAGCTTTCTGGAAGCAGTAGGTCTAATAGATTTGTGGAGACGAAGTCACCCTGTGGAACGCCAATACACGTACCATTCTGGTGCTCACAATAGCCTCACTAGAATAGACTATTTTCTAGGCTCCCCGGAATGCCTTCAGAATATTGAAACCATAGAGATCAGAACTCGGGACGTATCCGACCATTCCCCTCTCCGACTACAATACACATATCACCAGCATACACGCCGCAGGATGTATCCAATCCGCCCTGGCTATCTACGTATACCTCATATTAGAAAGGAGCTTAAGACAGGGATTATTCAATACTTTACCGAAAATGTGGGTACAGTGGCATCTTCAGTCATTCTTTGGGAGGCCTTTAAGACAGTGCTGCGAGGGAGAGGCATCTCCTCTATCGCAACTCATAAAAAGGGAGCTCAGGCAGAACTAGACAGCTTGGAGTCTGCTCTCTACGCGGCAGAAGACTCCCACGCACAAAACCCTACCCCTGAATCAGCGGCTGAGCTAAGGCACCGGCAGCTCCAACATAAATAATGTCTCACCACACTATCTACGCACCAAATACAACACTCACGTCATAAGATATATGAAGTGGGTGACAAGGCGGGGAAGTTATTAGCCTGGCTAGATTAAAAAGAAAAAAGTGACAGATGGATAACACGGTTGGCCACCGAGACTGGGGAAGTAGAGACTGACCCACAGATGATAGTAGATATGCTGGCGCACTGCTTTCAAACGGTTTACTCGTCTGATTCGGACATCACCGAAGACGAAGCACTGACGTATATTCAAGATTTAAGTATGCCTAAACTAACATCGGAAGCAACAGCCAAATTGGAAACTGATCTGACATTAGATGAATTAACAGGAGCATTGGGGGCTTTACAATCGGGCAAAGCTGTAGGCCCAAACGGAATCCCAGTGGAACTATACAAAAGCACGGCCGAACACCTGGCACCTCACATGCTAAATATGTTTCATGATAGTTTGGAACGGGGTGAACTGCCAGTAGACCAACGCACAGCCACGATCGTGGCAATATTAAAACCCGGTAAACCTGCGGAGCAGTGCTCCTCATATCTACCCATCTCCCTAATGAATGTAGAAGCTAAAATCCTGGCGAAGTTACTGGCTAGACGACTCACGCCGCATCTCACAGCACTCATACATCCTGACCGGTCCGGCTTCATGCCGGGCAGGAACACGGCACTGAATTTAAGGAGACTGCAAGGGGTACTGGCGAGGGCGGAATTCTTGGAAGAACCGGCAGTGATACTCTCCCTTGACGCCCATATGGCGTTTGATATGGTCAAGTGGCTATTCTTATTTGCGATGTTGAAGCACTTAGGATTTGGTCCCAAATTTATTTCATGGATAAGACTGTTATACGCCAAACCAATGGCACATGTGACGGCAAACGGTCACATTTCATGCGACTTCCCCTTCGCCTTGGCCCGGGGCACCCGACAGGGCTGCCCACTATCGCCGTTGCTTTTCGCTTTAGTCCTGGAACCTCTGGCGGCATGGCTCCGGTGGGAACCTATGATTAAAGGCCTTAAATAGACGGATAACTGGGAAGACCACGTATCCTTATACGCGGATGACCTACTGCTTTATTTGACCAACCCAAGGCGCTCTATACTGTTCCTGCTAGAAGTATGTAGAAAGTACGGAGTGGCCTTAGGATACACCATTAATTGGTCAAAATCCATACTTTATGTGCTACATGGCCCTCCGCCCCCCTCCCTGATGACTGCCTGCTTAAGGTAGCCGACAGCTCATTTAAATATTTGGGGATTTATGTTACGGCCGATGCCACGCTATTCTACACTAAAAACTTACAGCCCCCACTAGACAGGCTTCAAAGGGATGTGTGACACTGGGAAACGCTTCTGCTCACATTGCTAGGAAAAGCAGCACTTTTTAAAATGATGGCACTGCCTCGCTTTCTCTATGTTCTCGAAAACACACCATACCAGGTACAGCCACACTATTTCAAGGCTATTAATGCGCAAGTCTCTAACTTACTGTGGGGTAACAAACCACCACGAATAGCGCAGGACAAGCTGGTGAGGGGGTGGACGACAGTGGAATAGCACCCCCCGATATACAGCTCTATTATTGGGCATCACAACTTAAGGTAATCAACTACTGGCTACATATCCCACTCGCAGATCCTGCATATAAGGCAGACAGAGCGCAACTTGGCAATAACACCATGCTCTCCCGACTTTATGATAAAAAACTAGCATTAACAATGTTTGGCCCGCTAAGACTCACACTGATATTATGGCACGCTGCACAGGCAAAACTAGGATGGAGGGTGGTTTTGACACAACTCACTCCACTATGGGACAACAAAAAACTGGGACGACTCAGAAACAGTAAGGGATTTACCCATTGGGATGAAATATGAATATTGACGGTGGGTGACCTGTGGTGGGGAGGGGAGGTGATATCGTTGGACTGTCTCCAACAGTTGTACGAGACGGCACCCTCTGAACACTACAGATATATACAGATCAGACATGCACTCATGTCGGCGATTCCCTCTGGTTCGGATGTCCCGGAGGCATCGCCCTTAGAAGATAGACTGTTAACGGAAGTTATGCACAGGAAGGCTGCGTCTTTCACATATCGGAAATTAGTAAATAATTTACCCGATCCCACAGGCCCGCTTAAAACCAAATGGGTACAAGACGTGGGGGACATGGATGAATCTGAGTGGCAGGAATACCCTCGCGCCTTAGGCCTGTACAATTAAAAATTCTACATCGTTCATACTACACTAGGACAGTATTACACAAGATGCATCGAATAGACCACCCCTTTTGTCTTCGGCGATGCAGAAATGACGGAACGTTTTACCACACAATGTGGGACTGCCCCAAACTAATGCCATACTTGATCCAGGTGATGCGTACTATGTCACAGGTACAAGGAGTTTCACTAATGCCTGATCCACGTAGATGTTTGCTAAATGTGTGGGAACCCAATGACCTAACACGCCATGGACAGACTTGGGTTACATTTGGGATCATGACTGCCAAGAGAAACATAGCACAAAAATGGGGCGCAGCGGAGGTACCCTCCCTATCAGTTTGGAGTAATAACATGGATGAGGCCATGATAGCTGAACGTGAGGTTTGTTAATAGTGGATGCCCCCGGAAATGGTCCAAGATCTGGGGTGCCTGGAATGACTATAGAGGAGGAATCTGTGATCCACCTTCACTCAATGAAACTGATGGCTCGGATGGAAATGAGGCCTGAGGGGGGCGGAGATGGGGGGGACTGAAAGGGAAGTGTCGGACAATCGAAGGAACAGATCTACTATGTAAATGTGAAGAAATGTATTGTACTAATGTTACAAATGCTATTAACATACCGTGTATGCATGTGCTACGACTTACCAATGTTATGAAAACAATAAAAATGTTTCTAAAAAAAAAAAAAAAGATGATTTCCTGAAGGAAAGTCTTAATCCTAAACGATAAGGTATTTACGAAGTACATCTCCAGTCTGAGGTCTATTATGAGCCACAAGTCACCCGGTGAATGCCACCTGACTGTGCTGCTGTTTCAGAACTGGGCAGATCATGCTCATCTTCGTCAAGTCTTCCACCTCTAGGCCAAAGAGCGGGGATAACTGCTGAAACAGGAGAAGTCTATAACGTGCGCCAAAATCTAAAAGACCAAAGCATCTCTTATTTCTTCATCCTGAGAGGTGGTGCATCCACTGGAAGGAGGGCCAATTATTTAGAGACTCATGTGAAGGAGAACCTGCCACAACTTCACAACAGTCTAAGGAGAAGCAATATGACAGCAACATGTTCCCATTACGCAGGTGCAGGAAGAAAAGTGATTTCCTGCTTAGAGGACTGTAGTACTTGTTTCACACAGTCTAAAGTGCTTTTGAAATACAAATGGCAGTTAGATGATCTCTGCCTTTTGCTTGGCTTTATCTTTAAAAGCACTTAGCCAGAAATCATTTTGGCCAGGAGCTATTATGATAGATTTCAGGACCACCAATCAGAAGCCCTCAAATCATTGGTTTGATGCAAACTTGAACTGTTGCTCCATAACAGGACCACAATCAGTGCTTTGCTCAAGTGTCTCTATGATCGTCTGTAATTAGCACCGGAGAAACTAAGCGAAATACAGCAGAAAAAGCTACTGCAACCCAAACCCACATTTGGGAGGCTGCTTCACTGTTTTGTGTACTTTGTTCCCTGGAGTTGCCTCCTAATAGGAAACTGTGGTAACAGAGCAAAGCTTGGCAAAAGAGAAACTACCGTTAATTGGTCTGGGAATTCAGTATCAATCCCTTTTAAGTTGTACCACTTGTGTTAGTAGATAAGTAGCTAAGAGTCATGGACTTCCCATTTTCTCTCCTCTCTTTCAGAACAACATTTCTAACAGAAGGAAATGACAGGAGATCTAAAACAGTGGGAGTCCGACCGACCGATTACAATGTAACACCGTTCGGACGGACTCCCATTGACTTAAATGGGAGCCTGTGTGCAGACAGATTACACAGGCTCCCATTGTAAAAAGGGGTGGTTGCAGAAAACCTTTCACTCTGGGGCAGGCACCCCATGGTGCCTGCCACACTGTGCATGGTTGGAAAGAGTGGACCAATAGGTACCTCCACGGGCCCCTACCGGAGCCCTCCGGGTGAAGGGGGGCCTGTTATGGGCCCTCCAAGTCACTTTCCAACAGCCGATCCGTTTCGGGCTGACCGATTTGGAAAGGCTGTCTGAATCTGACATCGTAATCGCTCAGTCGCAAACGCGGCCCATAGAGACGTACGAGTTGGCTCCGACCGACTCGGTTACTCCAAATGCCATTCGGACGCGTGTCGGAATGGAGTCGGCCAGTCCGAACGGTTTCTGACCATCGTAATCGGTCGGTCAGAAATGTTTCAGAGTCGGTCGGAAACAAGGCTTCCGAATCGGATTCGGACAAACCGAATGCCGTTTGTAGGCTTTCTGACCGACATCGTAATCGGCCCCTAAGAATACTGTGTGCTCCTCTGCCAATCAATGCGGATTCCCTCTTCAAAAAGTTTGTGACAGTGGTGCAAGATCGGTTAAAAGGTTCAAAATAAGGGGCACGACAGCTGGTTTTCAAGGCCTACAGGCTATGTTCAAGGGCTAAAAGAGATAACGCTAATGTAGGCAGAGCTGTAATGGTCACACTCAGGTCCGCGGATCCCGTAACAGGGTGTTCCGGGTGGTTCTGAGTAAAGGCAAAGTAATGTAAGATGGATACCCCATCCTGATATTTTGAGACCTGTGCCAGGTCATGCTTGCCAGACAGAGAAAATGGCAATTGAGGCTGAGCTACACACAAGAGGAGGTGTGGCATCAGTAAGTACTAAAAGTGACTCTGGGGTGAAAGTGATGCGTGTTGAAGGCAGCTGAGTTATTCCTTAAAGAACTAGAAGAAGGAAATGCCTGATCTTTTGAAAACATTTTTTGCAGTTTTTGTTCAAGGGGTGGGGAGGACTACGGTGGGTTTTCCCCAGGGGAGAGGGAATGAGAGGAAACTTTATTTAGGTTGGTTTTCCTAATGGTGATGTCTACAGCTTATGTCTCCCTGTTATCCGTTATCTTCCCCTATAGACCAGTATGACTCGGCATAGCCCTACTTCTTCTGTGATTTATTCAACTGATTCTTCTGTCCATAAGATTCTGTGTTAGGAATATGGTGGATGTATGGCAACAAACAACCTATTGGTATTTCACACGGTGGATTACTGTATTTTCATGGTTTGCTGAATACAAATGATTCAAACTAAAAGTGTTGTGCCAACAGTCATAGGGTAGCCTCACAGCAATTCACACAATAAGAAAAAGATTATCCTTGCTTTCAATCCAGAGCATTGGCCTTTCATCCTTCTGATCCTGCTTCCGCTGACATACTAGTGCTTCTAAACACTTCTGGCTGTTGAGCACCACAGTGTCTAGGAAGAATTATCTGCTTAGTTGTTAGAACATGTGAGGAGAATCAGTATCTCCAATGCTGTTTATGGAAAACATCCAGTATGGTTCTTTTCATCACCTCCAGTGAGGCTGGCAGCAGAATCGGCTTAATCTGCTAGGCCAGGAACTGTGCTAAATTAAATGCATACTCGTTCAGTATGTGCTTCAGAAAGGATGTTGGACTGGCCAGGGGATTTGGGGTCCCCAAAATAGTTAACTAAAGCTAGAAGCCCACCCCATCAGCTGAAAACCAAAATAGTTTTATTTCCAACTGGCCGCCTGACCCCAAATAAAGTTTATGAATAGAATATACATGCCAGTCAATGGTCAGGTTACACACATTCTTGTAGAAAGATTTGCACAATAGCACTTATCTGTAAATAAAGGAACATTTTATTATATTCCCGGCCACCAGACATGACTAATGATAGAAAGGTAAAGTAGAATGTTTCACAAGAGAATTCCCCTTATTATACTCTAAGGGATTAAACAAAAGTCATTTTGGAGAGATTAGGTGGTAATAAGAATGCTCGGAGTTGAAAGTACAGTATGTGAGAACCCTGTGCACTTGGTTTACACTCTACTTCTACAGAATTGAAGAGGTGCACCTAACAAGAACTATAATTCATAGAATACTTGCATATTTGTATTACTTCATAAAGATAACGTGATCCGATTCTCCGTTGGACCTTCTAAGTGCACATTTTATTTAGATGACTTCGAGGAATAGAAATGGATGCCAAAAACAGGATGCACTTACATGATACTAGTGTTTTAAGAAATAACATACTATTCCCCTGTAATTCTCTATTTCTCAGGGAAACTCTAGGGTCCAACTCTAATCCCCATTAACTCCACCCCCAGAGTTGCCAGTACCCCTCGGTATTTGTAACGGAAGGGAAGGACAGCCGAGCCGAGCAACAGGAATCTTGAAATTATGCTGCTTGTGTAAAATTGGATACAATAGCATATAAATATCACAACATAATATGTACATTACTAACCTGGTCGGGGTCTTGGCCTGAAGACCACCTCTAATCCCTTAATTTCCAGTGCACAGTTATCTTGCAGCAATGAACCCCATGGAACAGACAAAGAAATTGTCTGAATAAATCCTTCTGTTACTTCCAGTGGTGCATCTGCAGACTCCAGCATTTCATTAAGACACTGTGAATGGAAACCAACATTCACATATGTAAGTATGTTTGAAATAGAATTTACACACAAACAACACTATGTAAAGGAAACTGATGAGATTTTCAGGGCATAACTATTTTGGGAATTTTAGAAACTACAGTGTACATTTTTCTTTATTTTATTTCAAATCATTTTTATTAGAAAATCAAAAGGAAGTAAACATAAAGAATACTAAGAGTACATAAGATACAGAATACATAGGCTGAAATTGAAATCAGACAACTGACAGTGGAAAAAGCATGAAATTCCAGAGATGAACATATGTATCAAATCGTAAATGGTGCACAGTCATGAACATAATATAATATAAATAATAAATGTAAGAAAAATGCAGATATAAAGTACAAGTACAGAATGCCGAATACCAAATGCAGCATACAAAAATAGTGCACATCATATATCAAAGATCGCGGTCATACCTCAGTGTTACATTGGAAGGGGTGACAAGCATGTAGCGAGATCCTCCTAGGGCAGAAGTATACTTCACACACAACAGTTCAATAGTCAGTGATTCAAGCAAGTACCAGCAACAAAAGATGCGCCTACAGAGGGTCAAATGAAAAGGAAGAGGCATCGAGGGATTTCCAAAGCTTCTTGTTGGAAGCTCGCCAAGGGGAGGAATGCAAAGCACTGTTATCTGCTCCTCTAATGCAAGATACACACTCTTGCCACATTCCCGGCAAAGAGGGAGGAGAAGTTTGTAAACCTTTGACACAAAATGACCTGTTGCTTTAATACGAGCCAATTGTGGTGTAAGCCATGGTTCTGAGGGTTCGAGAGAGCGTGTAGATAGGAGTGTTTTTAGTTTGAGGAAAGCATAGAAGTCCATCGGTGTAAGACAGTGTGTCGCTTGGATCGAGGAATAAGGTAACGGGTAGTGCCCGTCATAGAGGTCACTCACCATATTAATACCTTTCGCAGACCAGTGTTCCCAGTTGAGGGGCTCCCCATTAAGTCGAAGGGCGGGATTATGCCACAAGGCTACGGAGGTGGTGTTTTTTACCCTAAGGCCCGTCGTGTGAACTTGGTCCAGCCTTAAAAGTGCACGTCTCGTGTTTAACATGATGTACTTTGAGTGAGGAAGATGTGTCAGGTCCATGGTGAGTAGTGCAGGGAGGGGAACATTACCAACGTGTGATTTCTCTATCTCTACCCAAAGCGGGACATACATTAGGTCTTCAATCAACCAGTGTACACCCTGTTTGCACAAGAACGCTATTTGGTAATTCCTAAAGTTGGGAAGACCCAGGCCGCCTTTGTCCTTAGCTAGTTGCAGCTTCTTCATTGATACCCTGGGCTTCTTCCCTTGCCACAAGAATGTGCCAAAGAGTTTATCCACCTCGTGCAAAAAGTCCTCCGAGAACGTCATTGGAAGCATACTCGCTAGATAGTTCACCAGCGGGTCACCATCATTTTTAGTGTCTCAGCCCTCCCCCACCACGACAAAAACTTAGGAGACCAACCGTCAAGTAGTTTTTACATTTTCTTTAAGAGCTGATCCTCATTGACTCGTAGGGTAGCAATGAGGTCTTTGTCAAAGTCTAGGCCCAAATATTTGAAGCAACCCGGCTGCCAGGTTAAACCAGAGTCCCCTAAGATTTCTTTATTTCCTTGATTATTCAATAGTTTGACCTCCGTTTTATCCTTATTTAATGTGTATCCCGACACTTCCGAGAACTCCTCAATAGTGGACATAAGAGCTGGTATTGCCTCTCCGGCCCTCTCTGATACGACTAATACATCATCTGCGTATGCTGTAAGTTTTATCGTACAGTCTTTAAATGAGATTCCGGGAATGTTTTTATTATGGCGGGTGTGATACAGAAAGGGTTCTATGGCCAGAAGGAATAACGAAGGGGAGAGGGGGCACCCCTGCCTGGTTCCCTGTTGCAGTGTGAATGATGAGGAGAATGACCCTCCCGCTCTAACCCTGGCTGAGGGACAGGAGTAAAGGGACATGACCAGTTTAGTGAATGACGGCCCTAGTTCGAATTTATGCAAGACAGCCTCCAAATATGTCCAATCCACTTTGTTGAATGCTTTTTCGACATCGAGTGTGATTGCTGCAGTAGGAGTGGAGAGGAGTCTAGCCTTCTCAAGGACGTGGGCTAAGGTTCTGGTGTTGTCGCTGGACAGCCTATACTTCAGGAAGCCAGCCTGGGAGGGGTGAATCAATTTTGGTAAGACCTTCTGTAGGCGGTTGGCTAGGATCGAAGCTAAAAGCTTACAATCCAAATTGATAAGCGAGATAGGCTTATAGTTCTTGGGGAGCTTTGGATCTTTCCCTTCTTTGGGTAACACTGCTATGACAGCCTCCGCCAATGTACCCTTTACCTCACCCGTCTCATTAATTTCACGGAAGAGGTGGAGGAGTGGGGAAGCTAGCGTGGAGGAGAAGCATTTGTAAAATCCAGCGGTGAACCCATCAGGTCCATCGGCCTTTCCGCACTTAAGAGACTTTATAGCTTCTTCAATCTCGGACTGTGAAATAGGGCTGTTGAGGCCTTCCTGGTCCTCCGTGGGGAGGGACGGTAGAGCGCAGCTCTCTAAGTAGTCTTTAATCTTGTCTTCTTTCACATTCAAATTTTTGGCATATAAACGTTCATAAAACTCTTTGAATATTTCTGCAATTTTGAGGGGGTCAGACCAGGCCACTCCAGCTTGATCTGAGATAGAACTGATCGTATTCTTCTGAATCTTGAATTTAAGGTAGGCTGCTAGGCTTTTCCCAGCCTTATTTGATTCACAAATTTTAAAACGCTTCTTCCTATTTAGCCACAATCCTGCTCTTTCGCTTACTATTTTATTGTAAGCATACTTTTGATTAGTTAGTTTATTCAGCATCTCCTCTTTCCTGTCATTCAAATATGTAGCCTCCAGGGTAGAAATTTCTTCTTCTAGTTTCTCTAAGGCCACGTTGCAATTCTTGTTCATGGCGGATTTAAGTTTAATGATAACTCCCCTTACAGTGCTTTTCAGTGCCTCCCAGCGCGTCAAGTCAGTGGTATCACTCCTTTTATTATCTTCCAGATAGTCTTTTATAGCGGCTTCAATAGTGTTCTGAAATAACTCTTGGTTCTATACTCGCTTCTTCAATTCTAGCAATGGTGTTTTTAGTGATAAATAAGTAATCAATTCGGGTGAACGAATCGTGCGGAGGGGAGTAGAATATATACTCTCTCTCATCCGGATTTTGCAATCGCCAGGAGTCTATCAGTTGAAACCTGCTACAGAGTTTAGTGAAGGCTTTGTGTGCCTTATTACTGCGAAAGGGGCACCTAGAGTCCCTGTCAAGGGTGGGGTCAGATGGTAAGTTAAAGTCTCCTGCCAGGATGTGGACGGCCGTGTCAGGGATAGTGTCGAGCTGCTTCGTAAGGTCTGCCCAGCATGTTAGGTTGCATGTGTTTGGGGCATAAACGTTTGTAACGTAAAATTCAGTGTCATCTTTAAGTAATTTAGCTGTGATCCACCTCCCCTTAGAGTCAGACACAGAGGAGATCAAGTCTACATTGGATTTCCCGGCAATCAAGGTCACTATGCCATTCTTTTTCGCGATTGCTTCCGACCCCACAACCTCTGTATAGAATTTGTTCCTAAGCGTGTGGAATTGTTTGGCTTCTAATTTGGACTCCTGCAACAGGACAATATCACCCTTCTGCCTACGTAAGTAGTCTAGAATTTTCTGGCGCTTGACAAGCTGGTTGAGGCCTTTTGCATTAGGCGAGAGGATTCTCAGGTTGCCTACCTTCGTTACCCCCATGGGTGTATCAATTGTGGACGCCATCATGTGTGTACCGAAGAATATCCGTGTTCAGAGGAGGGGCGTCTGTACATATATGTAATTGACACTGGTGGACCCATGCATAGCCATTTTAGAAGCGTGCTAGGCAACAGTCCCAATAACCCCGATTGGACATCAACCACCATGAGGACAATAGTGATTACAGAATAACTGGTTATAACACTGAAACACTGGTATTGCGTGCGCTTTGGCAATGATATGCAGCATCTGGACGATTCAGGCACCCAGGTGTAAGTACGAGCATAAGTAGAAATGAAAGCAAGAACAATAACAAAAATCAGAAACAAGAAAAAGGTCAAATCCTTGTCCTGTCCCTTACCCCATCCCCCCCCCACCCACACCCTCCCTCTCCCTCAACCCACCCCTCCCTCCCCAAACGTAGATGTAGGGCATGGCGACTAGGAAAAACAACAGCGAAGCCGCCTCCATGGCAATATGTGCAACTTATCAAAGGTTGGGAACTATATCAACTTTTAAACATCAGATAGTAATATCAACTAGCATTGGACAGATATCTTAGCTAATGAGTAGTGAATCACGGAGCCATGCATCTTGTCTCCTTACATTGTTTGGGATTATGCAATTTATAGGCAGCAAATGGTGTCTGTCGAAGGTTTGACTGTTAATTGACTAACAATTAGCACATAAATTGAACACAGGGTGCAGGGTATGCACCAACATTCCAAGTGGAATATACATGTAACGCACCTGAGGGCAAGTATGACATAACAACAATATTTATGGTGTCAATAAGAAAGCAGTATGATACCAATGACCAATCGGTCTTCATAGTAAGTCTTGAAATTAGGATAATGCTTGAGACTACTCAGTGAGTCTGTAGAGGGTACAACATACTGAAACTGAAGATGAATCGGCAACACAGATAAAGGATACTCATTTATATCCAGAGGCAGATGCCCCAGCCGGTTCAACCGATGTTGTGTCGATAGACGACTCCTTTGGACTATGTAGTAGTCGCTTGAGTTTTTGCGGATCTGAGAATATATGGGAGACTCCATGCATGGTCACCCGGAACTTAGTCGGGCCAACAAAATCAAACTGGTGGCCTAGTGATCGCAATTGTGGACGCATTGCGAGGAAAGCTTTTCGTAGGTCGACAGTTTCTTTGCTGTAGTCTTGTGATATATAAATCTTGCTTCCTTTCCATAGGATATGGTTGTTTTTACGTACAAGGAGAGTATTTGTTCCACATGTTGGAACCTCAGGGGCTTACAAATGATAGGTCTTGGGCCTTTTTGTTTTTTTGTTATTCTGCCTGGAATTCTGTGCGCCCTGTCAAATTCCAGTGGGTGGGCGAAGGTAAGGTTGGTCGCTTGCGTGAACCATGTTTCTAAAAAGGCAACACATGAACCAGGAGTCTCTTCTGAACTTTCCGGTATGCCAAATATTCTAAGGTTCCCTCTCCGGTTCCTATCTTCTAACTCGGATCCAGTGACAATCCGGAAACAAGCTTGTTTCCGGTCCAGGTAAGGCATGGCTTGGCAGTTCTGGCTGGACTGTTCCCATGAGGCACAGGGTCAGACTGATCTGCATATAGCCATGTCTGAACTGGGGTGGCAGAGTGGGCTAAAGAACGGTGATGGATCAAACCCAGATCTTTTGACTGGGTGTGAGTGTTTGATTGGTTCAGATGCTCTGTCCATCACCACCCCCTTTTGTACCGCTAATGGCGTGGGCTGTTCTCGCAGGGAAGCAACGAACTTGGGAGGCCCAGCCGGGCACGCTACCATGCAGTTCCCCGCCGAGATGAAGGGAGCAGCCGCTCTACCTCCTCCACTTTATGGGCACAGCCTCAGTGCACCGTATCAATGCCTCTGTGGTGTTACACGCAATGGACAGCAGAGACGCGGCAAACACCTCCGTGGCGTGCGTCTCTGCTAAGGTCTTACAAAGGTACAAACTCCTGGGTAGCGAGGGCGGGGGCAGAGAGCAGCCGCTCGACCTTACCTCGGTATCCTCGGTTCCTGTCTGGTGGTTCTTGGCAGTTTCAATGGAGACGCAGCAGCCACCCCTGCGGTATGCGTCTCTTCCGAAGTCTCTCAAATAGTGTGGGACGGACACTCGAATCTCTATGGTCGGGAAGCGAGATGCGGTGAACAGCCCTTGGCCTCACCTTACTCTCTCGCTCTCAGGCTGGCTGCGGATGAAGAACGCCTCGGTGCGAAGTCCAGGGCAGCCCTCGAGGTCGGCAAGGAATCTTAATATCCGACGCCGAGTCTACGATGAGGTATGCTATTTGTAGGCGTTTCCGGTCGTCGCACAGGCCTCGCTAGGCATGCTGGTCACTGTAGTTCCGCTCTGCGGCGCCGCTGATTGTTTCATGTGCTGGATCGCGGCAAAACCGGAGCTAGCGGCATAGGAGAGGAGGGGGAATTCATGACACATACATATATACATACATACACATACTTATATAAATATATATACAACTAAACAGGTAGCCCCGATGGAAGAAGCCAGCCCACCGAAGAAGCCAGCCAGCAGGTAGGTAGTTCATTAATTGTTGGTGACAAACTCGCAAGCAGGCAACCGCGAGACCGAAGCATCAGCATTTCTTCAGCAAGCCCGACGCATTTCGGGAATCTGTTACCTTTATCAAAGGCATTCTGCTAACGAAAAGGCAGCATTTCCGGCACACTCTTAAATTCCAAGTTCCTGCCCCAGTGGGCGTGGCCATTTCCATGGCCTAATGGCTCTTGTAGTGCCAGACTCGTGACCTCTTGCGAGTCCGTCTAAAATTTAGCAGGAGTGAAAGTCACTATTAAAACCCCAGTTGGTGGATGCAAAGCCCTGCTGCAACAGCCTGTTCCGCTTTATTGTTGTCATCAAGAAATCTGCCTCCCATGGTTCTAATGACACCATCCTGATGCCATTAAGGGCCCCCCTTCTTGCGGTGTGCTTCTCCCGCGGCTGGGCTCAGACAAACATCCAACTAAACAGGTAGCCCGATGGAAGAAGCCAGATGGCAGGTAGGTAGTTAATTTATTGTTGGTGACAAACTCGCAAGCAGGCAACAGCGATATCGAAGCATCAGTATTTCTTCAGCAAGCCAGACGCATTTCCAGAATCTGTTCCCTTTATCAATGGCATTCTGCTAACGAAAAGGCAGTATTTCCGGCACACTCTACAAGTCCCTGCCCCAGTGGGCGTGGCCATTCACATAGCCCAGTGGCGTCACTAGGGGGTGCGGGGGGTGCGGACCGCACCGGGTGTCACCCCATCATGGGGTGACACCAATCTGGTTATGCTGCTGGCTCGCTGTGTGTGTAACACAAACAGAGCTCTGCACTGTAGCAGCCTCAAGTCTGCTCTGTTGCTTTACTATAGTGCAAGCGCACGGTGCGCAGCGCACGCATCTACTTACAAATTAAAATGCTGCAGTCAGTACAGTGTACGCCGCCACGCACACAGGCACCTCCTACTATAGAAGTGGTGATGACAGTGCACGTCGCCACGCACGCAAGCACGCATCAGGGAGAAATGCATTTTGTGGCATGTCCTGGCTCGTAAGTTCAACATTTTCATTTAGAGTTTTATTTTTTCACTGTAATGATCCCTGTGCCATGCCATGTTAGAAAAGCGTCTAGCTCCTCAGCACATTAGAAAATACTGAAGCCCTCTCTGATCGCACTCGCAATCGCATTAGACTCCCAGTCCCCAAG
The DNA here is from genome assembly GCF_964261635.1 of Lissotriton helveticus. Classification (NCBI taxonomy): domain Eukaryota; kingdom Metazoa; phylum Chordata; class Amphibia; order Caudata; family Salamandridae; genus Lissotriton; species Lissotriton helveticus. The sequence continues at coordinate 375,257,205 of NC_136070.1, forward strand.
CTTTAAAGACGTGTCAACTGCTTCCTAAGCAGCTCACAGCAGGATGCAGAAGTAGGCATACTTAACTCTGTTTAAGTAGTTTACCACCCTGCTATCATTGTTTTTTTTTTTTACTCATTTATTGTTCTGCCTTCAAAAAAGGGAGAGGGGGTGGCCTAGGCCAGAGCCGTTGATCTTGGAACTAGGAATCCAGGTTCGAGTCTCGGCATCGGCTCGCCGCTCGACATCCTGTTATTCTGGGAAAATCACTTAATCCCCCTGTGCCTACAAAAACAAATGTGTCCTTCTGTAATGTAACTGCTGCTTGCCTTTGGTCGAGTTCGCTCTGTTTAAAAATGGCAAAAAAAGTCAATAACGCCTATTCTTGGTAACCCCTTTAAAAAAGCCTCATAAATCCAGATTCGGCCTGTGACTGCGGTGATACAGTGGATTGGACATGCAGAAATGCCCAATGCTTTTATGAGGCCATAATCAACAGTTAATATTTTTGGGAAATTCGGGATTCCTATGTAAATAGATGTGGTAACACAAATTCCCAAATGTTATTCCATATCCTGTTGCCAAAATTTACAGTTTATCGGAAATGGTGTGCGACCATTCCACAGCATTGGTAACACCAGGGGAGCTACTACTGAAGCAGGAGTACCGCAATTCTCATAAAGAGGGCCAACAAATCTGACCACCCACTTTTGTGATTTCTTAAAATCCATCAGTTTCCGTTTCGATTGAACATCTCTGGGTTTTCGCACCCCACACGGCACAGACCCTGCACCGAGTTAATAATCCTTGCTTTTTCCTGGTGCAGGACATAACTGGTCAACAGTGCACATTTGTGGTTTTTTTTAGTAGTAAATACATTTATTTCGGCATACATGGCATAACAGTTTTCAAATCTTCGTCAAAAATACAAGTTTTCAAATCTTCGTCAACAATACAAAAATAAAAGCACATGTAAATTGAAAAGGTAATTAATCAATCAATCAATCAAAGCATTTATAGAGCGCACTACTCACCCAGAGGGTCTCAAGGCGCTAGGGGAGGGGGGTCCGCTACTGCTCGAACAGCCAGGTTTTGAGTTCTTTCCTGAAGGCGAGGTGGTCCTGGGTCAGGCGGAGGTGGGTAGGGAGGGAGTTCCATGTCTTGGCGGCGAGGTAGGAGAAGGACCGTCCCCCTGTGGTGGCTCTTCGGATGCGGGGGACGGCAGCAAGGGCGTGGCTGGTCGATCGGAGCTGGCGTTTGGGAGCGTAGAAGTTGAGGCGACTGTTGAGGTACCCTGGGCCTTGGTTGTGTAGGGCTTTGTGTGCGTGGGTGAGGAGACGGAAGGTGATTCTCTTGTTGACCGGGAGCCAGTGCAGGTCTCTCAGGTGTCCGGAGATGTGGCTGCGACGGGGGATGTCCAGGATGAGTCGTGCTGAGGCGTTCTGGATCCGCTGGAGTCTCTTCTGGAGTTTGGCGGTGGTTCCGGCGTAGAGGGAGTTGCCGTAGTCCAGGCGGCTGGTGACGAGGGCCTGGGTGACCGTCTTCCTGGTCTCGGTGGGGATCCACCGGAAGATCTTACGTAGCATGCGCAGGTGAAGCACGATGAAGAGACGGCGTTGACTTGTCTGGTCATGGAGAGGGAGGAGTCCAGGATGAATCCCAGGTTGCGTGCGTGGTCTGTTGGTTTGGGTGCGCTGCCCAGGGCGGGGGGCCACCAGGAGTCGTCCCAGGCGGAGGGTGAGGATCCCAGGATGAGGACTTCCGTCTTGTCCGAGTTCAGTTTCAGGCGGCTGTTCTTCATCCATTCGGCTACCTCTTTCATCCCGTCGTGAAGGTTGGCTCTGGCGGTGGCGGGGTCGTTGGTGAGGGAGAGGATCAGCTGGGTGTCATCGGCGTAGGAGATGATGTTGAGGTTGTGCTGGCGTGCGATGGCTGCGAGGGGGCTCATGTAGACGTTGAAGAGGGTAGGGCTTAGCGAGGAGCCTTGGGGAACGCCGCAGATGACTTCGGTGGCTTCAGATCTGAACGGTGGGAGGCGGACTCTCTGTGTCCTTCCGGCGAGGAAGGAGGTGATCCACTCCAGTGCCTTCTCCTGGATTCCGACGTTGCTGAGACGCTGTACTAGTGTACGGTGGCAGACAGTGTCGAAGGCCGCGGAGAGGTCTAGGAGGATGAGGGCTGCTGTTTCTCCGTTGTCGAGCAGTGTTCGGATGTCATCGGTGGCTGCGATCAGGGCGGTCTCGGTGCTGTGGTTGGCCCGGAAGCCAGACTGCGAGAGGTCGAGGGATCCGTTCGTCTCGAGGAAGGCGGCCAGCGGTTTGTTGACGGTCTTCTCGATGACTTTTGCAGGGAACGGGAGCAGCGAGATGGGGCGGTAGTTCTTGAGGTCAGTGGGGTCGGCTGATGGCTTCTTGAGAAGAGCGCTGAGTTCGGCGTGCTTCCAGCTCTCCGGGAAGGTAGTGGTGTCGAAGGAGGTGTTGATGATGTCCCGCAGGTGGGGTGCGATGACAGCATCGGCCTTGTTGAAGACGTGGTGGGGGCAGGGGTCGGTCGGAGATCCGGAGTGGATGGAGTTCATCGTGCGGACGGTGTCTTCGGTGCTGATCGGGGTCCAGGCGCGGAGGGTGGTGGTGGGGGGCGGTGGTTCGGTCATGGCGTGCGTTGTTAGAGTGCTGAAGCTGTTGTGTATGTCCGCGATCTTGTTGTGGAAGTAGGTGGCGAGGGAGTTGCAGAGGTCTTGCGAAGGGGTGATGTCGTTGTTTCCGGCGCTGGGGTTGGAGAGCTCTTTAACGATGTTGAAGAGTTCCTTGCTGTTGTGTGCGTTGTAGTCCAGTCGTTCTTTGAAAGCAGTTTTCTTGGTGGCACGGATGAGTTGGTGGTGTTTTCGGGTGGCGAGCTTGAGGGCAGTCATGTTGTCCGGTGTTGGGTCTCTGCGCCAGGTTCTCTCGAGGTCTCGGCAGTTCTTCTTGGAGCTCTTGAGTTCGTCGGTGAACCATGGGGCTTTTTTGCTGCCGGGTCTGCTGGGCGGGGTCCTCAGGGGGGCGAGGTCGTCTGGGCAGTCGCTGATCCACTTGGTGAGGTTGGTGGCTGCTTGGCTGGGGTTCGTTCCGCTGGTGGGTGGGTTCTTGCTCAGGGAAGACGTGAGCTGGTCGGCTGTGATCTTGTTCCAGCTTCTGCGTGCAGCCTGTTGCTGGTGGTGGTGGATCGTGGTCCTTTTGAAGCTGAAGTGGACGCAGCTGTGGTCTGTCCAGTGTAGTCCGGTGGCGTGGCTGAAGGCGATGTCCTTGCTGGATGAGAAGACGGGGTTGAGTGTGTGTCCGGCGTAGTGGGTGGGGATGGTCACCAGTTGCTTGAGTCCGAGGTTAGCGAGGTTGTCCAGCAGGGTGGTGGTGTTGCGGACGTTGTTGTTCTCCAAGTGGAAGTTGAGGTCCCCGAGGAGGATGTAGTCAGCGGAGAGGAGGGCGTGTGGGCTGATGAAGTCGGCGATGTCCTCGCTGAATTGTGTGCGTGGTCCTGGGGGTCTGTAGATGAGGGTGCCTCTGAGGGTGGTCTTGGGGTTGATGTGGACCTGGAAGTGCAGGTGTTCGGCGGGTGCGGGGGAGTCGTCGGTGCTGGTCGTGATGCGGATCGTGTTCTTGTGGATGATGGCGATGCCTCCTCCGGTCTGGTTGATACGGTCCCTACGGATGATCTTGTAGCCGTCTGGGATGGCGATGGCGATGTCGGGTGCTGAAGAGGCGTTCATCCAGGTTTCCGTGAGGAAGGCGACGTCTGGTGAAGTTTTGTCGAGCAGGTTCCAGATCTCGATGGCGTGTCTGTGGACGGAGCGGGTGTTGAGCAGGATGCATTTCAGGTGGCTGCTACTGTTGCTCGTCTTGGTCTTGGTCGGTGCTGGAGAGGTGCAGGTCCGGATGCAGGTGAACTTGCAGGAGTGGCAGCAGAAGGGTCCGTGGGTGCGTCTCGGGGTGGCTCGGTAGCAGTCTGGGAATCTCCTGGCGTTGAGTGCGTAAAGGTCAATGGCGTCGTAGGTACGGCGGGTGGGCTGGTTTCTGCGGGGGCCAGGGGTCTTGGCGCTGGGCGCGGTCCAGGCGCGGACGGGCGCAGACGGGCTTACCTTTGGCGCACCTTCGGCGCTTATTCGGCGCGCCCGCTGCGCGTCAACGCTGCGCGTTAGCCACTCTGCCATAAGTGGAGAGTGGGGGGCGGAGCGAGGGAGGGTCAGCTGGGAGGCGGGAGTGGGGTGGCGAATGGGAAGGACGAGCGAGGGAAGGGGGCGGGGCCACCGGGGGGTCAGCGGCGGGGAACGCGGCAGGGGCTGGGCACAGCAAAACAAGGGGTCAACAGTGGACGAAGGAAGTCACGGAAGAAAACTAAGTACACACGGCGAAGAATTAGCAAGTAGGCACAAGTACAAAATGCGCAGGGGGATGACGCGGTAGGGCCGGGCACAGTAACAAGGGGGAAGCAGGAGGAGAGTCACAGAGAGCAAGGCGGAGAAAACACGGAGGAAAAATGCAGCACAACGATAGGGGAGAGCAGGAGGGGGGTCACAGAGAGCAAAGCAACGGTTACACGGGGCAAAATGCAGCACAACAGGAGGGGAGAGCAAAGCTAAGATACACGGAGGCAAAATGCGAGGTTAGCAGGAGAACAAAAATACAAATAGGGCGGAAGCAGCTTCGGTGGTCGGGGGCCGAGCACAGCTGCGAGCAGTGGCGGCACTGGGCGGGAGCGGGCTCACTCACGGGGAGTGCGCACGGTGCGTGGGGTGACCGGCCCAGAGGGACGGTAACAATGCATGACCTGATTAAGAGTTCTACAATTACACAACATTAAAAACATATCCTAAGGTACTGCTCTGCGATTGCTTTGTTATAGCGCCACAAACCTCATTGTGAAGCTCTTAAGCACATTTTTGAATGAGTATCATGCTACACTGTGCATAGTGCCTAGTTGGAAGGGTGTTGTACTTGCTGTGACTGTCTTGCGTGTTTTTTTTATTTATAAACAGAGTTTTATATAGCGCTAACTGGAACCGAATCGGGTATCAGATCGCTTTACATAGCACCAGTTGCATTATATGAAGACACATTCATTTTTTGTTAGGCACAGGGAGATTAAGTTATTTGCGTAGAATCACAGGATGTTCAGCGTCATTGCCGAGACTCAAGCCCATGCGGTAAGTCGTGAGGGGGTGACACCATGAGTTACCCGCACCGGGTGACACCAACCCTAGTGACGCCCCTGACATAGCCTTATGGCTCTTGTGATGCCAGACTTGTGATCTCTTGTGAGTCCGTCTAAAAATTAGCAGCAGTGAAAGTCACTATTAAAACCCCAGTGGGTGGATGCAACGCCCTGCTGCAACTCCCTTTTCTGCTTTATTGTGGTCATCAAGAACTCTACCTCCCGTGGTTCTAATGACACCATACTGTCGCCATTACGGGCCCGCATTCTTACGGTGAGCTTCTCCCGCGGCTGGGCTCAGCCGCTAAACATCCAACTAAACAGGTAGCCCCAATGGAAGAAGCCAGCCGGCAGGTAGGTAGTTCATTTATTGTAGTGCCAGACTCGTGATCTTTTGCTAAGCCCTCTGGTCCTCGTAGTGCAGCAGTAACAATCTCAAGTGAGTCTGTCTTGGAGTAATGCTACAATGTCCAATTTTAAAACACCCCGCTCACTGGGGTTGGTCCTGGCAATTTAAAAGAAGCGTGCAAAGCTGTTTCTGGTGTTTGCAGCATTCGGCCATTGAGGAAGGGAACAATACCTGAAACGCGTCTGGCTGGAACACTAGATGCATTCTGCCTGTTTTTACCTGCTGTAGTTGACATCCATTAAAGAACCGAACAAGTTCAACAACTCATGGGCTCTTCTTTTGGGACTAAGTTTTCTGGATGGATATATATATATATATATATATATTACAATTATGTTGTATGTGACGAGGCAACAGGGATAACCTATGAAGACAACATGGTCAGGTGCATGGGGTGAATTACATTAGGTATTCTCATTCTTGTCATCCAAGTAGGGAGTGGAAGGAGAAAGGTTATGGAATGGGATATATATACATATATATATATATATAAATATATATATATACACACACACACACACACATATACACACACACATAGTAACTAGGCACTAAAAAGTAAAGTGTGCAGTCAAACCTCTAGCTATTCAATGGTGCCTTTGATTTAAAGCATCTGAGTTCATGGTTAATCGATACATTAGTAAATAAAAATGTCAATTCTTGAAAGCCTATAGCCCAGTGAAACACTGTAGCCTTAAACCATTAGGTCAATGGATGCTTAGTGTCCGAAAGAGGACAAAATGGCTATTCATTATGTAAACCAATTACTTCAAAGAAAGCGAGCATTGCTAAATCCCTCAGGAACCAATGTGGTTTTGTCAGTTTGGAACACTTACATGTTCAGATATGACTCTTCAACAATAGGTTTGTTGAAAAGGATGAAAACAATTTTTCACTGCGCCATTTTATGGTTAGTAAAAAAAAAAAAAACTAATTTCATCATGTAAATGGAATAGAACAGCCTATAATTAGGCCTAACATTTGACAGTTACCGAAATTGTGGGAAACGTTAACTCTCTTTAAACTTCTAGCAAATCCTCTTGGAGAACCAGCAGACAAATCTGGAGAACTCTCTTCATAGCAACAAGTTTATGCAAAATGATCTAAGGAAAGTACCACTGAGGTAATTTGGGAGGAAAACTTAAAATTCAAGTATTCAAATTTAGAAGCAATAATGGTCGAATTTATAACTAGTATTGCACAGCTGTGTGCTTCTACAGCACGGTCAATGAAAGGGGAATTTTGTTTGTATATGTGTGGATAATGTAACTTGCATGGCACTGCGACTTACTTATTTTTCCAGAAAATGAAGAATCATAACTACTAAAAAAAAGTTCTAATCTGGTCTTAAAGGGCTGTATGCACGATTCATTTTAGGTAACATGAGATCCGTTAGCTGCCCATGTGTACTCTTTATATGACTTTAAAATACATGTATCTTAATTCATGATTATAGCAGCATACGTCCTCCAGGCGCCACAGGTGAATTACATTAAAAATTATCATTGTGCTTTTCCTAAATTATGTTCCATTAGCAAGGTTCAGTATAATAATGTAATCTTGCACATTATCCAAACATAGTATTTTTATATTCTAGTTATAAGTGATGGAGGTGCCCAAATACCTTTTACACACTTCAAGAGCATGTAATTATTTTTTTACTTAAATACAATTAATAGGTTTATTTACCTTTTCATATGATGGAAGGGAGACAAGGGATAATGAAGTCTAAGGTAGTTCATGCAACTAGCTACACAGTCACACTAATAGGATTATTTGATTGTCTTTTAGCTATTAATTTTTGGCTAAAAATGTAAACGCATGTTCAGAAATATAAACTGTACGCCTAGTTTAGCCAAAGTTCCTAAAGTCATTTTAGGGAATATGGGCCTTCTGATGCCACCAAATACTATAATTACATATAAATTAAGTACATGGAAAAAATCTGCTTAAGATGATGATAGAGTTTACAAATCTTGTCTTGGAACATAACACGAAGGGAGGAGCCAAGAAGTTGCTTTTTCCTATCCTCTGGACAGTGCTGCATGGGTTGTTATCCTGTTCACACTTTTAACAATTTTGCAAAAGAAAGTGAGACTGATATATGCTGACTTTTTTGTTCTGTGCTGTTTTCCACATCAAAAACTTGAGGTACGAATGTCTTCTTAAATTAGTTTTTCCGTCTGAATTTTTGAGGCATTTTTAAAAAACGTAATTATTACAAAGTTTGAACAAGTGTTACTGCGCAGTCTGTATTGTTTTAATGTATAATGGTGGCCATCTTACTTTACCGTGAGATGGTCTAGTCTTTTCCAGATGGCCAATTCTCTACTATAAAATGACGGCACCACTGCTTCGGTGCTGTTATATAGCTCCTATATATCCTTATATCGTGTTAAGTTAGCATAGGTACATTTGAGATTTAAACGCCATTTTCCTTTCCTGCAACTTCTGCACACGACCCTTAATTGTTGACTTAGCTTTCAACCTAGTTGTTTGCCGTGGTGTATGTGAGAATAATATGTTATTGCTCTGATATCAGTTTTGTTTAATAAACCATGTCTGCACGGTGAGTGCTGAAGTTTCAGGAGCAACACGATATGGAATTGTTATGAGGTCTGATCTCCACGCCTTCATAGTCATAACACAAGTGCAGCCTTTGCCAACTTGGGCTTGAGGCGGGATTGATATTGCTTTGCACGAGAATTGTTAACACACTTGATGCGGTGCACATGCAGAGAGAGCTGGTGTATGCTGATGTGATTCCTTCATGCTAGGACACTAAGGTATGGGCCCGCCCTAAAACAACCCAAAGAGACCTTCTTAGCTAATAATATAATATATGTGTTAGGGAGGGTGAGATATAAGTGTTGTTAACTCTTATTCATTACAGCATGTTAACATGCTGTCACCATTCGCTTTTTATGTCTTAGTAACTATGCTGATAATTTTGCTACTGATAATAAGTATACTTGTATTATCTAAGATACTGCGCCTGAGAAGACGGCATTAGTAAATAAACATTTCAAATGCACATGTGTCTTCTTTACTCCATGTTCTGGTTTGTAATGATAATATAACGAAAGAGTGTTCATGAGTTCCACGTACCCTGAGGTACTGTAAGTTCATGTTCTGGTTTGTCTAAACATTGGAAGTTTGATATGTCCAATGAGACACTGTAGCTAGCTCGGTAAGGGGTGAGTTGGTTGCTAAGGTAAGTTTTGGGACACCCTAATTTGCCGAGGTTCCACTCCTCTGTGCACAGTTCTGTGTGAGTACAGAAACCCTGCAACAGTGCAGCAAGGGTACCTAAGGGTACCTAAGGCGCAGCAAGGGTACCTAAGGCACAGCAAAGCCAAACCCATCCAAAACCAGCAGCCAAACATGGTATTCCAAAATCTCCAGAGTCTACCCACTTTAAGCAAAAAGAATCTCAATGTCTTTTCTCCTTCCATATTATGTTTACCCTTTACATTAATCCCAGGAAACTGATAATTTAATAACAACTAACAATAAATTAATTATTTGAACAATAACCCTCAAAGTCAATTTCTTACTACTTCAAAAAATTTATGAAACTTACATTTATTATGTTTGAGTGAAACCTGGCTCATTCCATATCCCAATTTTCTTATTGAAGAAAACGACTTACTCATCAGTTAGAACGTTAATGGCAGAAAGACTATAACTCTGAAGCCAACCCGAAATAAACCACATGCACAAAATATAGAAGGATTAGTTCAAAGCAGCTAAGAAAAAATATTTTTCTGAGAGGATAGTCGACTCACTGAATAGGTCACAATATCTTTACAGAATTTTTAATGATTTACAGTGCCTGCAAATGCAAATCTCTTAAGGGTTAAGAGATAGATCTTCCTCTTTCTTGAAGTGTAAGATTACTAAATCTAGCAATGTGTTTCTTTACTTTTATTTATTTAAAGAGTTGTATAAAGCGTGAACCCTCGGGTATAACAGAGCTGTACAAGCTTTCATGCATACAAATAAAAGACAAATTAATCATAAAAACTTTGAGGTCAAACCTGCGGTTGAAATATAAGTGACAGTTAAGGAAGAAATGTGTTTATCTGAAGGGCTTTCACCTCTTTCTTGAACATGATGGTTGAAGGAATGCTCCTAATCTCGGGAGGCAGCAAGGTCCAAATTCACGGTGCTGATCCAGAGAATGAGCAGTTGTAGGTGGTATATTTTTTAAATTTGGGGGTTCAATAACCAAGAGCAGAAGCAGCGAGATATTCTTCTGCCCCCCGAAAGCTCGAGTTTCTGGGTGAGTCAGGACTGGGGTATTGTGGTGAAGCACGAGGTGTGTCGTACAGGCTATTTTAAGCTGAATCCATGCCTCATATAGTAACCAGTTTGACGATTTAAAGGAGGAAGTGATTTCGTCCTATTTTCTTGAACCTGTGATGAGACGAGCTGCAGCATTTAGAGAAGCCCTGAGGAGCGGTCTTGGTTATCCCTGTGAGGGTGTACTCCTACAGTCCAGTCTAGAAATTACAAAGGATTGAACTGCCATCTTGAAGTCAGTTGGGGGTGGAAAGGCTTTATTTCTTAGGGAGTTCATTTGGGAGAGAGCGCCTCTATTTGTGGCATTGATGTGGGCTTGCATGTCTAAGTTTTTATTGAAGGTGATACCAAGAGATTTTGTACAGTCTATAACTGAGGGAGAGAAGTTTAGAGCAGACAGGTGTTTGAGTCATTCTACTGTCAGAGTACTACTCTTAGGTGGAGAGAGAAGTAGAAATTCAGTTTTTGTACCTTTAGTTTGAGGTGGTTTAGGGTCAGCCAATGTTGGGTCTTCAAAAAGGTGTCATTGAGTATTTTGACATCTTCTGATTAGATTACATAAATCAAACTTATGTACCGGTGAGATGGGGCCCTAAATGGGAATTAACAAAACATATTAAAATTAAATGTGGAGTCCGTCGGAATGTGTGCCTACCCAGACTCTCTTTTTGTTATACATTAACGATGTACTCAAGTATTTACTTGATTGTACACATGATTGCCCTAGGTTATGTGGGAAGTTTATACCTGGGCTCATATTTGCCGACAACACTGATTACGCACATTCTGATGGGCCTACAAAATCTTGTGAATCAATTCACACTTTTTTTGTAATCAAAAGGCCTTGACGTTGACACTACTAAAACAAAATATATGTGCTTCAACCCCCAGAGGTTCCTTTAGCATGGAAGGGATTTTTCCCTACAAAAGGAGGACAAATTTGACTACTTGGGTATCTCAATTGATAAATCCCCTTCTAGGGTGTCTCATATGGTTAAAGCAAGTGCTTCTCATATACACAGAGCACATGCCGTCTTAAAAAGATACAAAAGCACCACCCCAAGATAAGTATCACAGGCGATTAAAATACATTGAGCCTAGATACAGATCATGGCTCTGCACAGGGCAGAGACCTGGGGGCATGTGGTAAAAAAATATAAAAAAAAGGAGTTGCTTATTAAGGAAGATTCCGTCCTTAGATCCTTGTTTAACTTACTTCAGAGTACCCCTACCATCCCCTTAGTTTTTAAATCTGGCCTTAACAGGCTCTGAGGCATTACAGATCTTCGCCCTCTTATTCTGGTTGTGGTTGTTGGGCACCCCGGAGCTGTAACCATACTATAACAAACTCACCGAGGTCATAAGTATTCCTAACTCAGAATCCATTAAGTGTCTCATACTTATAAAAAATACCTTTTCAGCAATAGGGATGCACCAACTCTGGTTAACTCCATTTGCAATTACTACTACCGTGAAACTGGCTGTTAAAAAAGCATATTGGTTATATGTGTGTAAGCAGGATCATTGCAACGGTAGACAGGGTTTGATGACATCAGTGTTTCTTCAGTTTAACCTAAGACCAGCTTTTGAACCTTACCTGGAGAAGACCTGGCCATGCGAGGGCCCTAAATGTCAAACGTAGACTGGGAATACTCCAAAATGGTCACTATACCAAACAAGCATTTGCAATGCAATAGGACTCGCATTAATTAAGTTTGAGCTATTGGCATTGCTAAATATTGCAACACCAATTGCAACAAAAGTCTATAAATTGTAGGCCAAAAAAATGTGTATTTATTTTTGTAGTAATGGTGGCATGCTGCGCTTTAGATGAATATGTTTAAAAGTAAAGTGCGTCATACTGCGATTGCTACAATAGGTAATTATGGATTTGTTACCAATTAATGTGTGCACTGATGGCTGGTGGTGTGTGTGCCTGTAGAAATTGTGCACTGATGGCTGATGGTGTGTGTGCCTGGTGGAAGTGTGCACTGCCGCTGGTGGTGTGTGTGCCTTGTGGAAGCGTGCACTGACGACTGATGGTGTCTGTGCCTGGTGAAAGCGTGCACTGACTGTGTGTTTGTGGTTGTGTGTGGTTGTATGTGTGGTTGTATGTGTTTGTGTGGTTGTGTGTGTTTGTGTGGTTGTGTGGTTGGGTGTGGTTGTGCGGTTGGGTGTGGTTGTGTGTGTTTGTGTGTGGGGTTGTGTTTGTGTGTGGGGTTGTGTGTTTGTGTGGGGTTGGGTTTGTGTTACTATCCTTGTGGGGACTTTGGTGTGATAACACACTCACGCTGTGGGGACTTAATTTCACAGTGGGGACCTGAACGCAAGTACCCACAAGGCAATGTCTTTTAAATGATAAAAAATGGCTTCAGGGACATCTGTGCCAACTTTTTGAAAAATTGCCTTGTGGGGACCTGTGTTTTATCAAGTGTGTTTATATTTATTTATTTATTTTAAATAAAGCAAATCGTTTTTAAACTGGAAATAAATGTGTTTATATTTCTTTATTTATTTTAAATAAAGCAAATCGTTTTTAACCTGGAAATAAGAAATAGTCGATTTAAAGCACAATGGCAAGTAGAAGTGGTCAAAACATTATTGTATAACCTGCAACCACCTTAAACGATCATTACAAAATGAAACGCTTTAATAAACAAGACAGCTTGTCAGTCAGGTACTTGGGTGCATTGCATTATGGTGGACTACTTTGTATGCACTTTATTCAGGCTTTTTCAAAAGATGCTCGAGTCAATGCAGACCAAGTGTAGAGAGAGGAAGACTGGTGCTATGTGGTCAAAATGGCAGGCTTCTTGAATGAGCCATTCCGCTGAACCTTGAATTGCTTTCATCAGGGAGAGTTTGATTAAGCCAGGCGAAAGTGTAGCACATTTCCACGGTGCAATCTCAAGATTATATCAGCACTAGTACAATCGTGCAAAGGCCAGTACACCAATGTTAAGGGTCAGAGCTCAAAAACAGTAGTCAGTGATATTTCACTTGCCTTATGTTTCAAATAATCTCACACAACAGCTTATTTCCTCACATGAAATATGTTTTTTTTAAAGGGGGCTGTGGCTTAGTATTTGTAAGGCCGTTATCACTGCTGCATGGCTCGTCACATCCTACGGGGATTTCAGGCTACTCATAGACAATTTGGAATAAACCAAAATGAACTTTTTTGACTTTGGGATGAAATCTTAATGTGCCGTTGAAGAACAGGTCACCCTTTACAGCAGTTACTGTTGGATTTCAAGGCCAACACAATAACAAAAATTAAATCTAAGTTTTTGACAAAGGGCCTCACTTGTGGGAATCAGTCTGAGCACCAGTTCAAACATTTACCCCAACCCCAGGCGTAGGCTGCTGCTATCAAATCTGCAACCATTGTATAGGAAACGTACCCTGTACCCTACACTACATCTTCTACAACGTACAAACCTGCAATATGTCCAACGTATTCTAGAAGAGATGGGACCGATAAACAAAATGTAAAAAAAAAAAAATCATCCTCACACTCCCTTTGGTCACGCAGCAGTAACCCTCAATGACCTTAATGAGATGGACTGTGAATGCTGGCTTCACTACAGACGTTTGTTCAACTGCTTTAAAGAAGCAGACGCCATACTACACGGAAAAGGTCTTCTGAAAAACCACAAATCAGGCCACTTGCTGGTGATCTCTGAGGGGGTCACTGCTGGTAATCTTGCACGGGGTGCCCACAGATGTAATCTTGTCTGAGGTGGTCACTAATACAGAGCCCGTGATATCATTAGCTCGTGCTGATTTTCATCTACGAGTCCTACTCTTTTTAATGTTTATGTCTCGCAACTGGCTCCTCTCATTGAATCCTTCGGGTTCAAACTGACTTCATACGTAGACGATACACAGATTGTTGTCACTCTGTTAACAAATGAAACGCAGGAGCTAGCACCCCGCTTTCATGATTGCATGACAGCGGTGGGTGGTTGGATGGCCCAAACTGCTTGAAGCTGAATTCCAACAAAACAGAGGTGGTACTGTTTGGAAACAACCCTCACTTTTGGACCCCAGCATGGTGGCCAGATTCTCTTGGCACCCTTCCAACACCTGTCAGGAAGGTGAAAAACCTAGGGTTCATAATTGATAATAGACTTTCCAACAAAGAACAAGTAAATTCAGTTGTTTTGGGCACTTCATTCATTCTGAAATCATGCAAAGAAATACTTGCTTATCTCCCTAAAGAAAGTTAAAAAACAGTCATAATAATAATAATGATAATAATAGTCATCACGGCTTTAGCCATGTCCAAATTGGACTATTGCAATAGCCTGTATGTAAACGTTCAGGAAGGTCTCTTAAAAAAAACTCCAACTCGTACAGAATGCAGTGGCCAGACTGCTGTCAGGTACCCCAAAATATGAATCCATTTTGGCAGAATTAAAAAAGTTACACTGGTTACCTGTTAGGAAGCGAGTTCTGTTTAAGGCACTATGTGTAGTCAATAAATCACTTCATGGCATTGGACCAAATCATCTGATCCAACATTTCAATTGGTATGTCCCAAAAAGATCTCTGCGCTCTTCAGAAGCCAAACTAATCTGTATACCGCTGGCAAAAAAAGTCAATTGGGGTGGCAGGTGCTTTTTTGTGGGCGCTGCCAAAGCATGGAATTCCCTTCCACTTCCTCTCAGAGGCATAACAAAATTAATTGATTTTAGGAAGGCTTTGAAAACCTGGTTGTTCAATGCCTAAGGCCCAAGCTTGATCCTCCGTGATCAGGTTTTAGGTGGACATCTTACATAGCGCCAGGACACTCTAGGGTAGCAGCGCGCTTTATAAATGTCAATAACATTAACATTAACATTAACATTGAACATAAGCTGCTCTTATTAATAAACGTTGGAGGCCCCTGTCCAGAATGCTTTGCTGAATCAGGCCCGGGCTTCTCCAGCCGCGAGAGAGGCTCGTTCGTTGGATTCCTCTGATAACTTGTGCCCAAGCTTTGGAATTTCAATCCTTACGACCTGAGGAAGTCTGACAATTACCATCGTTTTAGAAAAGGACTGACACCTTGCTGTTTGGATGGCTGCTTCCTACTTTGCTTCTTATAAAATGTTAGAGTGCCCTAAATAACAAAGTCCCTCCTGGAAGCAGGGTGCAGCTCAGCAGCAGGCCCTAGTTTCAGGATGCCAGACTGTTGTGAGCACCCCGCATGCAGTGTGCCAGGGCAGGGAGAGCCCCTCCCACAGCAGGTCAGGGGTCCAGGGTGGGGCCATCTCTAGGTTCTGGGGTTCAGGATCAGAGCGCTGCCCATCCAGGGGTGAGAGGACCTCGAGACTGAGCAGGGTGCACACAAGAAGGGAGGCCGTGCCACCGTGCCAGCCACGCAGCAGTACGAGGACTCCGCGGCATGGGCACGCAATGAAGAATGCTGCCTTCAGAGCCAACCTGAGGCGCCAGTTTAAAAAAAGCTAGACAATCATCAGCTCCAAAGGACTCCAGAGCAGGCAGGTGTGAAGATCAATTATTAAAAAATTAAAAGTGGCCGCGAAATGAACGCGAGTGGTGAAAGCATAATAGCTTCCAAGCATCTTGAGGCGTGGGGATGTTTGCTCTGCTACCTTTGTCAAGCTGAGAGGTGAAAAAAGACTTGGCTTCGCTTGTAATTCCACGGTTTTCTAGAACGTCATCCTTTTTTCGCAATGTTTGATGTATGGGTCTCTAGAAATACGAAGTTCACTGCAGTCAGGGACATAGAGCCATAAGGAGCTGCTATATAGCAGAATAAATAAGCACGATTGACGTTGCTCCCTTTTAGTGTGATCAGAACGCCCGCTCTACAACTCACCCATCGCTTGCAGCGCAAGGAAATCTCTCTCGTAGACTCCGCACGAGCGCTCTCTCTGTCAGGAACAGCTGCTGGGAGAAAATAGCTTCTTTGCCGCTCGTGCCCACTAGTGCATTTGGGATAGATAGTGTTGTCAATGCAGCGTATTACCCACACTAAACAAGCATTGGCGGCCGTAACATGAAATAAAAAATGTGAGTGGTGACGCGAGTGGTGCGCACGCGTGTCACCGCAAGTGCTACCTTGCCGGTGATCAGCTTGTTATAACGCGAATGCGCGTGCGCTCTTGTGCGCGCTCTGGCAAGCAAAGTAGAATTTCTCAGAGCCCTACTTAAGGTCTCGGCCGAGACCAGCGATGCGCTGGATCAGGCCGAGACCTAAACATTGAATAATCATCTGGCTGACTCATCTAGGTGTGGCCTGTGAGGGAGCAACCTGCAAAGACATTGATCATCTTTTGTTTTTCTGCCCCTGGTACAAATATCCCTGTAGGAAATTGATTAAGCCTCTGTAACAACTTGCCGATCAGAAGTTATCGAATAGCCTCGAGGATAATAAGATCAAACACTGATGGGATAATTGTATTTGCCGTTAGCAGATACCTTGTGCAGGGTGGCTCATAAGAAAACTGCTAAAAGCTCTTAAACAGGATAGATTAGAAGAGCAGATTTATTGGTACAACCATCAACAGCAAGCCACAGCAACTGACTCTGTATTTAGAATGTAATCATTCCATCTATGATGTAGAGTACACAGTGTTCCTTTAAAGTGACAGTGAACATAACACATCCCCTTACCAAAATAAAAGAAAGAAAAGGAATGAAACTTAAAGACAAAACAGCATTAAATGAAACTGTATAAAAGAATACATTAATACAGAACAAAATCCTTAAATTTCCTAGGAACCTGTTTTGACCTAGGAACTAGTCTTGATCTACCAAGTACATTTTCTTGGCTATGACTAGAAGAAGTGCAAGTAAGACTGGAATTATCAATGGACCCAGAACCACTATTAGAATGATTTTTAAGCTCAGAACACTTTCCCTATCTAGACATGTTCCAAGTGCACCCATTGTCCAAAGTCACAACATTTTTCTTAATAGCAGTAATGATGAAAGGACCACTGAAATTGGAAGTGCCCTTGTGTCCATATTTTGGTTTCTTCACAAGAACACCATCACCCACATTCCATTTCCTAAATTTAACAGCCATCCTATCATCATAGCGTTGTTTATACTTCCATTGATATTTACCCAGCGCATTTCTCCTTCTCAGTTCATTCTCAACACTATCATCACAAACCTTCTCAGGAAGCCAAGCTGGATTGAGCTTGGAATTACCCATTATCCCCCTTAAGGCTTCAAAAGGAGACTTCTGCATGACAGCATTGGGAACTGTGCGATGTGCCCACCAGGTCTCCTTCAACACACTACTGAAAGAAACTTTAGACTCCAATGCCCTTTGCGCACAACTCTTTACAACCCTATTCATTCGTTCAGTAAGTCCATTCGCTTGAGGCGAATAAAGAACTGTCTTCTGGTGAACAATCCCAAGATCTTTAAGAAAAACATCCATCTCATTGGAGGTGAATTGTACCCCATTGTCAGTGAGCACATACTTAGGCACCCCTTCTGACACAAATACATCCTTAAGAAACTCAATTATGGCTCTAGAATTTACCATACCCATGCATTTTGAAATCACCCACTTAGAAGTGTAATCCACCAACAATACCACAAACCTCTCATGTGAGGGCATGAGCTCAAAAGGACCCGCAATGTCCAACCCCACTTTAGTCCAAACTGTAACAGGAACTTCTACTGGAGAAAGAGGAGACTGGCTAGTGATGTGTGATTTGTCATTAACAGCACACAAATGACAATCCTTTACAACAACTTCCACCATCCGATCCATACCGGGCCAGTATCTCTCTCTGATGCGAGCCTTGGTGAGGTTCCTCCCCAGATGACCCTTATGAGCCAAGTTGACAACTTTCTCTCGCAAATCACCTGGAGGTACCAGTCTGTTCCCTCTCAATAAGTTATCTTGACAAAACGTCAAATCATTTCTCACCGTCCAATATGGCTTTAACTCATTGTCAAGTTGATCATACCTAGGCCAACCATTTCTGATGACATCCCTCAAGGACTGAAAAACAACATCATTCACAACACAATTCAACCATTCATCCTTAGACAAAGAAGATTCCAGTACACAATTTACACACTCCATGCTACCTGAAAAACCATCCCTTTCAATCGGCAACCTAGATAAAGTATCAGCAGGCTTGTTATTTTGGCCAGAAATGTACTGCACAAGAAAATTAAACTCTTGTAGTCCTTCACTCCATCTCTTCAACCTAGGTGTCATATGATCACTTTGATGGCACTTTGATGCCCCACAAAAAGAATTTGAAATGATGTATCGACCAGAATACAGCCAACGCTTCCCTCTCAATGCAAGAGTAATTCATTTCTGCATCCTTCAAAGCTCTTGAAGCAAAAGCCACTACAACTTCCTCCCCATTCACAATCTGGGAAAGTACCGCGCCCAAACCTTTAAGGCTGGCATCGGTTGTGATAATAGTTTTAAATTTAGAATCAAAATGGCCCAAAGTAGGCATTTTACCAATCTCAATCTTTATTAAACGGAACGCTTCCTCACAATCACTAGACCACATGAATCGTACACCCTTTTTCAAAAGAGATCTTATAGGCTCAGCAATGCTTGCAAAACCTTTGACAAACTTGGAATAAAATTCCGCCATGCCCAAAAAGGACTTAGCCTGGTCTTTATAATCTGGAGCTGGTGCCTTAACAATACTCTCAGCCAATTCTAACTTCGGTTGTATCCCGTTCACTGAAATTACATGTCCAAGATAAGTGACCGAATCCAAACCAATTCTACATTTCTCTTTCTTAACTGTGAGTCCCCTATCACTTAATCTGTCTAACACTGATCTTAACTCTGCATCATGCTCTCTTACATCCACACCATGAATCAAAATATCGTCCTGGAAAAACATCACATTCCGTAAATCCCCAAGGACCATTTTCATCGCACTTTGAAAGCAAGCAGCAGCCGAGGCCAACCCAAACGGCATTCTTAAGAACTGATAAGCACCAAGAGGTGTAACAAAAGATGTTAAATGTCTGGACTTCTGATGTAAAACAATTTGGTGGTACGCAGAAGAGAGGTCTAGAACACTAAAAATGTTTGCTCCTTTTAAGATACTGATTGATTCAGAAATATTCGGCAGGGGCTGCCGATCAACCCAAATACATTCATTTAGTCCACGCAAGTCCACACACATTCTCACAGCCCTACCACCATCCTTGGGTGCTACAATC
The DNA here is from genome assembly GCF_964261635.1 of Lissotriton helveticus. Classification (NCBI taxonomy): domain Eukaryota; kingdom Metazoa; phylum Chordata; class Amphibia; order Caudata; family Salamandridae; genus Lissotriton; species Lissotriton helveticus. Next base: position 375,276,265 of record NC_136070.1, read on the forward strand.
ACTGGACTCAACCATTCTGAAGACTCAATTTCTTCTATTACTCCTAATTTCAATAATTTCTCAATCTCCAGTTTCAAGGGCTCAACCATCATATTCGGAACTTTCCGCACTTTATGTACACATGGTTTTGCCGAATTCTTAAGAATAATCTTGTGTTCAAATCCCTTTAAGCATCCCAGTGTATCCGAGAACACTTTAGGATATTCTGAAAATATTTTGTCAGATTCACACACACTGCTAACCCCATCTAGAAGAGCACAAGAAAGTAAGTCTTCCATAAACATGACTTGATCATGAGGATTTTTAGCACAAGGATTTAGGATTATACCAAAATCATGTTGATGTTTCCATCCCAGAAGATTATCTCCTCTAACAGCTACATAAACTTTGCCAGTAATTTCTTTACCCCTGAAAGAAATCTTAGCTACTGTATACCCCAGAATATCTATTTTTGACCGACCATAGCTTAAAGGAGCAATGTCTGGAGGTAAGAGTGGAACATTTTCTAGACCAACAACCTCATCCCAAATTTTGTTTCCAATTAAGGTGAAAGGAGAGCCTGAATCCGCCATAAGTTTAAATACATATTTGTCAATACCTATATTACAGAATGGCATAGTAATTCGTTCAGAATCAACATTCTCCCCAATATCCTTTACATTTGACACAACCACAGTGCGTACAATGTTAGATCCATTTTCACTAGACTCTTTCTTTTTGCTAGATTTACAAACATAAGCATAGTGACCTTTACCCTCACAATTATTGCAGATGCTATCCCTTGCAAAACAAGTTGGAAAATTTGAAGTGAGAGAAAAACTACCACATCTGAAACAACGCATTCTCTGATTAGTATATGAACGTTGTTGCCGAAAATCTAATTCCTTAGGTAAAGAAGTCTCTTTACTAAAGGAGGGACGACTTTCTTGAGAAGTCTTTTGAGCCAATGAGTTCTTTTGAGGCAGTTTGGTCCTTGAGTTAACCGAAACTTTGGCAATACAATCACGACATTCTTTCAAAAAATCATCTTCCAGTCTATGTACTACATCTTGATTTTTCTTTTTAATGTCAATTAAAGTGTGATTCGCTTCCTCTTTATTATTTCTTATCTCTTTAACCCAAGTGTAAGTATTCTCCATGCCCTCTACAATAGCCATAGCCTCTTTCAAGGTAGGGTTCTTTGATAATAATTTTTCTTGAACTCTTGTGCTGTTCGTGCATCTCACGAGCTGATCTCTCACAAGTGATTCTGATAATTCTCCAAAATCACACGTGCTTGCAAGAGTTTTTAGGACAGCTACATAAGTACCTACTCGTTCAACACGACCTTGTACACGAGTGAAGAATCTATGGCGTTCTAAGACAACATTTATTCTAGGACCAAAATAATTTTCCAACATAGACATGGACATTTAAAAAATATCTGAAGGTTCACCATCAGCTCCACCCACAGGTATAGTATCCATGCTATCATATGTGTGTCTACCTTCAACCCCTAAATTATGCAATAAAATTGCCTGCTTCCTAGCAGCTGAAAACGTTTCCCCCCCAATTGCCATCAAATACGAGTCAAAAAGATTTCGCCATCTCTTCCAAGGAAGTATAGGTTCTCCTTCCTCAGAAAGAAATGGTGGAGGTTGTGACATGCTGGAAGTAGTAGCCATATTTGTTATAATAAGTATATTAATACAAATACAAATAAAGCTGAATCAACACTAGAAATGTCTATCTTTAGAATAAAAGGAATAAAACTCACTTTCCACATAAAATCATGAAGAGTCAATGTACATCGAAGTCATGCACATCAACGTTGTAAATATAAAGATATTTGATTTATGAACGCATCGATGCGTTGCCGTGCGCATCGGCGTGATCAGTAGCTATGGTAATCCAAAATGTGCTGCCGTGCGCATCGGCGTGATGAGTAACTATGGTAATCCAAAATGCGCTGCCATGCGCATCGGCGTGATGAGTTGCTGTGGTAATTCAAAATGGCCGCTGTGACGAAATGACGCTACGTGTTACGTGCGTTAAGCGTCATAGGTCAGAGTTCTCTCCAGCATCGCGTAGCAATGAGTGAGGAAGAAGCCGAAGCTGATCTTCGAACGAAGATGTCAAAGGAGCGTGCAAGCTCCACGCGATGCCACACGCGATGCCTCAGTTCAAAGAAAAACAATGCGCAGAGGAGCAACTGTAACAGTTGAACAGATAAATTAAATTCAATAAAAATTACCTGTTTTTTGAAATATCTGCGCAAGTAGCAAACACAAGTACATTCAAAAGTAATCCACAAGAAATGTACTTGATGGCAGGCAACCAGTTAAGCGATTTTCAATATTGTGAAATTCCAGACTTTTCACGATAATAAATAGTCAATCCAGAGGAAGTAGAAAGTTAAATCCAATGAAAGGTTCACAAATCCAAATAAGTAATGTTGGAATAGATCCAAATAATCCGTAGTATCTGTACAGTAACCAAGTACAGTGGTTGGAAGAAGAATCCAAAATCCAAAGTGTGTTCAAAACAAGTCCAAACCAAAATTCCAATTGTAGGGGAGTTGATGGTTGTGAGTGCTTATCCCCAATCAAGCCTTGACCCTCGTCGCCAGTGATAAAAGCTCTTAAACAGGATAGATTAGAAGAGCAGATTTATTGGTACAACCATCAACAGCAAGCCACAGCAACTGACTCTGTATTTAGAATGTAATCATTCCATCTATGATGTAGAGTACACAGTGTTCCTTTAAAGTGACAGTGAACATAACAAAAACGCCTTGGCTGCCCTTTGTAATCATCTACCTCACAGTACTGTTTTGCTAATCTGTTTGTCCCAAGGACATATGACCTTTGAGAGACAGTTTATCAACCCTCATTATTGTCATGAGTGTCTAGCATCTATTTTACACTGAATTCGATCTTAGCAATTTTAAATTTGTTTTTTTTAATAGTATTGCAATGTTTAGGAAATGGTTATTAGTAATACACTGATAACATTTTGGAAGCACACACACTTTATGTAACCAGCGCAACATGCTAGGTAGGTAGATATGCAATTGTATTACTTTTTTAAATGTGTTATGTATATTCGGAAAGTTTTAAGATGTTATTATCCATGGCTTACATATTTTATGGATTCATTGAAACCCGAAATAAACTATTTTGATGATGGTGAGGACATCTTCTGGAGAGGATATTTTCATGTGGACTTGAGTACCGTCTGCATACATGTGTTATGAGATGTTAGAGAGCTTAAGGATTTCAGACAGTGGTTCCATGTACAGATTGAATAGAGTGGGGTAAAGATTGGAACCTTGAGGATCCCAATCGTCACTGGGGTCGTATTGGACACGTCCTGATTTATCTTGAATCTTAGCCATCTGTTGTGCAGAAAAGAAGAGAACCAGTTTAGCACCGTTCCAGAAAGATCCAGCCTTTTTTTTAATAGAGCAAGAAGGTAGTCAGGATTCATGGTGTCAGATGCCGATGAGAGATCAGGCAGTATGAGCAGGCACGATTCATTACAGTCTAGACTGGAGTCTGTAAGGCCTCAGCCAAAATATGGACCACAGCTGTTTCCGTGCTGTGACCCTGTCGAGCTCGGATTGGCAACTATCAAGGAGATTGAACTGTTCGATATGCTGGCTCAACTGAATGTGAACACATTTTTCATGGAGCTTTGCTAGTAAGGGAATATTAGAAATCGGTAGGAAGTTGTTGGATTCCGAATGATCAGGGTTTGGTTTTCAAAGAATAATAAAAACGTGAGCGGATTTTAGACAGTCTGGAATGGAGTCTTGCATTAGTGAGGTGTTCACTACCTTGGCCTATTGAGGAAGTATGAGTTGATTCACCTCTTTATGAAGTCTGCAAGGGAGAGGGTCGCTGTAATGAGTTAAAGGTTTTAGGTATGGAGCTCCTTAGTAACCACAGTTGTCTCAGGTGGGGTGAAGACAAATTGCACCTCCAGATCCTTCAGGAAGATCTCAGTCTTCTACTTTCATCATTCAGGTGCCCACTGAACCAAGGTTTACTGTCTTTGAAGGAAGATCTCTTCAGTAATTTAGGTGCTAGTGAGTCACTGTCCTATTGTAGTGATATGTGGGATCATGTACATCCATCATCCATAGCTATTGGTGGCATAAGGCCTCTTTTACAAAGTGCTGACAGTTCCTCACTCTTTATGTCTCTCATGTCCCTGATCAATAGTCTTGGTTTAGCAAGTTACGTTAATAATTTGTGGAGGGTTTTATCGGACTTAAAAGTAGATTGCCCCCAGGTGGGACAACGTTGTCTGATAGTATTTTGTAAATGCAGACGATACGATTCTCATGGCCAGGACTGCCAAGGGATTGCAGGCCTTATTGCACTCTTTCGGACATTTTATGAAGGATTTGGATATTTCCATCTATGATAAAAAAAATCTTATGTGATGGTTGTGGGACCTAACTAGATCCACCAAATCGCATATATTTAATGGTCGGTCCGTTCCAGTATCCAAAACGTGCGTAGTATCCTATTTGGGAGTGTTGTTTCACTTACATTTGAACTGGCGTCATTTGGTATGTAGAAAAAAAAAAAAAAAAAAGGAGTATTTCACCTGGACAAATGGTGCAGTTTTAAATTTTGCTTCGAGGCAGGGCAGTAGAACAACTATAGCCCTTTTGCAGGTCTATAGGGCTAAGTGAATCTCCAAAGTAATATATGGGAGAGAGATTTGGGGAAACACTAAGCAAGATGAGCTTCAAATCATTGAATACATGTTTTTGAGACTGTTTTTGAGCATCACACAATGTATCCAGTCATTTGTTGTGCATGAAAAATTGGGGGTGTCCTATTTATCTGATACCAACTCTTTCTCTGGCTAAAAATCTGGCATAGCCCAGAGAATCAATTGAGCAAAGAAATCCTAAGGGACTGTTTGGCCCTTGACTATTTTTATCTCATCCCCTGGTTTAAGTACATTAGGGATTGCTTCCCGTTTCTAGGCAGGTGTGACTTATTTAGTGAACCTGCCAGGATCTGTAAAAAAGGATCTCATCAGGGTAAAAGGTAACTTTTTTAGAAGACGATTGCAGGAAATGGAGTGAGGAGTCTTTTTGAAGCCTAGCGTTTGCCATTATGCCATGTTGAAAACCATGCCCACCGCAGAGTCTTATCTCGTATGGGTAATAAGTAGATATGACTGCTTTTCACTAACTAGGTTCCAGCTGGACCTTTTTGCCTTACTCTTAGCTCACCCTACTGGGATAAATAGGGGCCACACTTTCTTGCCCTGTGGATGTGATGGTAAGTCTCCACAGGACATGCTACATTTTATCATATTCTGTGGCTTTTATGTTGTGTCCAGGAAGATTTTTATTCGTCCCATTTAAAAAAGGGCCAACTTCATCCAGGTCCGCCTAGCTTTTGTCTACTTACAAATACTCTCTGTGGATATTGTTCTTAACGTTCTTAGCTTTTACAAAGTTGCAGTTAGACTTAGAAAAACTTGTGACTAACAATACCAGCCTCTGGAGCACTGATTCAAAGCCAGTTTATGTAAAATTTCTTCTTAGGATCTTTTTATTTAAAATTTTTACTGGTAGCATTTTTACGGGATTTCAAGTTTAATTTTTCAAATTTTATGTTTTTTTTTTTAACTGATGTGTATATTGTGATCTGTTGTGCTTTTAGGGTTTTTCTTAAAAGTCGAATAAAGTTCATATTGATTGATTGATTGATAGCAAGTTGGCCTTTTCTTTTAACAACTGATTTTGTTATGTAAATGATAATGTAGTGATGGTCGGACCAGTCGCAAGGGTTGATAGATTCTAATTCAGTAGCTTTCTCTCTTGAGATTATCGCGTGTAGAGTAGCTCCGGTATTGTGTGTTGGGCTGTTGCAGGATTGTGTCGAGTTGAGAATGGATAAGAAAGTCTTAAAGGAGTTCCATTGGGGGTTAGTAAATTTAATTTAAGTGTTGAGCGGAAAGTATTGTGACTGTATTTCCATACTTTGTTTAATGACTGTTTAGTTATCCCTTGGATGGTGGTAGAAAGTGTAGAGCTTGCAAATGGATCTGCCTGCACTGAAAATATCTAAAACTAGGTATTCACATGAAAATAACAGTTTTCTTTTGGAAAGGTTAGGAAAGGATTAACTGTAAATATTGATTGATAAAAGCAAGCAATGCCCCCAATGGTTTGGAAGGTCTATCTAGTCAGATGATATACTAATCCACCTGTGCTGTGAACCATGGGAATTGCCATGTCATTTAGCCAGGTTTCCATCAAGATTGCTAAGCCCACGTAATGGGCTAAAATTACATCAGCTACATCTGTAGCATGTTTCATTGCCGAGTGGCAATTGTGCAGTAAGCATTCAAAGGATTTTTTAGATTTGCTCATCTCATTTATTGAGTTAGATATGATGTGTGTCAAAGATTTGCTATATTTAAAGTCCTTGTTTTATGGTGAGGTTCTCCAAACTTGTTTATGGGTTTAGTTTTACCAGAGAAGGTATAGGTGCTTGTAGAGAAAGTTATTATATGACTGTAATAGAGATTCAATTTCTCTCTGGGAAAGCTGATTAGCTAGTTTGTTTGGCTGGGTGAATGAGTTTTAGTGGGTACCTAGAGGGCTGGGGCTTGCTCATTTGTGGGCCGATGCTTACATCATGATGATTGGGTGAAATGTGCGAGAATCTATTCTCTAGACCAAAGGAGTACTGCTGTACTCTCTTTATACTGGTCATTAAAAGTTGTAAGCCATGCTTTAGCTCGTCTATGTTAAAGGAGAGGTCAGACAGACCCTGAAGACAATGGTAGCATAGTTATTGAGTGATAATGTTTGGGTGAGACTACTTATTTTCTTCGATTGAAAGTTAATGGGTTCCGTCAGGTTCGTGGATGCAAATCAAAATCGTGAGTAGGATGGAATCGAGAGCCTGTCCAGGAGAGTGAAAGCAGGACTTTGTGCAGGCCTCTGTGCAAAGACCACATGCAGCCCGAGGGTCGAAGATAGCTTTGAATTTCTTGGACTCACATGAGAAAAATTTCCCAGGGCCTGTTCGTGAGTAAACGTTTCTTCCTGAGGTATCTGTGAAGGTTCAATTTGGTTCAGTTGAGCTGTCCTGCAGATATACTCGATGGCGAGTCCTGTCTGCCAATTCTGGTTATAACCCCTATGAATGGGGATGGAGTTCAGAGGGAATGAGCAGAATGAAAGGCAATGGATTCAGGGCTAGTCAACATGGGAAAAGATACCCTCTCATCCGGTAAAGAATTGGTGTTGCCTGTCAGTGAGGTAATAGGAGTGGGTGGATTTAAGAGATCTAGGTTTCTGAGTGGCACTGGATTACTTTAACTGTAGGAAATCTAGAAAATGTAGAATTTAGATGCTCTGCTTCAGGAGCTTGGGTAATTGTATATGACTGTAAGAAAGTGGATTATTACTTGTGAAGGTTGTGAATCCGGGGGGGCGCTAGGTGGCGCACGAGCGGAATGGCCGCTAATCTGTGAGGCTCCCGCTGTCCGGTTGTTTATTTTTCAATTATCCTGAAACTACGTTCTCCAACAAGGGCGCGATATATAGTCCGTGAATGCCCGGAAGGTAGTGGATCCTGCGGAGGCAGTCATTTGTGGAAATTGCAGCTCTGGAGACTCCCGTAACGGATGTAAGAGCGGCCGCGACGCGACAGTGACACTGGTCTGGGGCTCGAAACTGGGCGTAACAAGTACGGGCCGCGCTGAGGGGTATAGAGGCCCGATCACGGGAAAACGGCTGTGAAACAGAGCCAACAGGGCAGCAAAGATCCCCCCGGCTGCTGTTAGTTGTGGGGCGCTGTGGATACCTCAAGAGTGCCAGCGCTGAGGGAGAAAAGGCCAGGAAAGCTGAGGTGGCTGAGTATTGTAGTGTGCTGGCGGCGGCCATCTTAAAGTCGGAGAGCACTGAGGATTGAATACGGCGGAGGAAACTACCCGTCAATGTGTACTGGGGGCTGAAGGCAGCATCGCGGAGACATCGCTTTAAATCCCACACGGCGATAGGCTCCATCAATAAGCGGCAGCGTGCTGGTGAGGAGGCAGTAAGGAAGCAGGAGATGCCAAGGCGGTGGGCGGCGGTCATGCAAGAGACGCGGCTTTGAAGCGACGACCAGGCCGCATGTGTATGTGAGACGGCTGGAAGAGGCAGGTGCAGGCGATAATTACTACTACGCATTGAGCGCTACACAAGCGACGAGGGAACTAGATGACAGCTCTGAGAGGCTAAAAAGGGGGCCCACAGCAGCGGCGGTAAATTGGCAGCAAAGCATGATCTAAAATGTGCAGACTACGAGATTACTGGTATCAGAAAAACGTTGGAAGTGCCCCGACCTCGTGATACGGAGTGCGAGGTGGAAGAGGACAGAGATCAGTATAGCAGGGAGCAGTTTGAGTCCTGGCGCTATATTGGGGAGTGCAGGGCCCGCTAGATTTCAACGAGGGTACATAGTAACGCGGCTTGCGAGTCTGCTGTCCACTGATGCGAGATGTCATGACACGAAAGAGAGTCTGCTGATGACGGAGCTCTATTGATGGCCTAACTTCTGGACACGGTAAAAAGGGAGCAAAGCTGCAGCCTGGAATCAATGAGAGTGTTCCTGCCACTGAAATTACAAGACAAGGTGTAGAAAATCTGCATAATTGCGGTCGAGATTGAGTGAACTGCAATTGGTGATTGAAATACTACACATAAATAAGTTTGCAAGAGACTGTCATACTAAATAGTTAAATTTCAATACAGTACAACGGCTTGATATCGGACTGGCCTGTGGTGGAAAGAGAAAAATGGGTTGATTAGATTCCCGTCAGCCGCGCCTCACCTTTGAAACAAAGAGGAACACTAAGAAAACGCCGATGGAGGGTCTAAAGTTCTAGATGCGCCAACTGGTGGCAGCCCCGGATCTGGCAACGACATGCACACTATACTCACGGAAATGAGGCAAGGATTTGCGACGATTGCGGAAAAAGTTGACACGCTTACGACCCGCATGGGTAATATAGCACGCACGCTGCACAATCATGATACAAGACTCAAGGAAGCTGAGCAGCAGATATCAGACTCAGAGGATGTTACAGAGCAATTGAAAACAGCAGTGACCTAAATGGACAAGCTCATGCGACTCATAGATGCCAAGAATGAGGACATTGAAGCTCGCAGCCGCCGTAATAACGCCCGCATTTTGGGAATACCAGAGAGTACCAACACGGGGCGGCTGGAGCAATATGTAGAAAAAATGCTGATGGCGGTCACTGCAGAGGGAGCACTTTCGGCCCAATTCATAGTGGAAAGAGCGCATAGATAGCTTGGCCCGCGACCACCTCCTGGCACGCCTCATCGTCCAATAATCGCACGCCTTCTAAATTATCGTGACCGCGATGTCGTTCTTAAGGTGGCAAGAGAGAAGAAACAACTTCACTATGACGGAGTGCCCTTCACCCTCTTCCCGGACTTCACGGTATGGGTACAGGAGGAGAGGAGAAAGTTTAACAGTGTGAAGCAGAAGCTGCGACAGGAACAGTGGACTATGCATTACTTTACCCTGCGCGTCTCCGAATCGAACATCAGGGGAAGCAAACCATACACATGATGCCGCAATCGGCGGAGAAGTTGCTGAAATACGCTGAAGCGGCTGAAGAATGCCTCTGAGGATCAGGAGGAGTTGGAAGACGCGCCACTATCAGAGGTCGGATGAACATATGCGATGTGGCTGTGGCGCAATCTACGATGATGTGGAATAGAGGACTGCTGATGAGAGATAGGAGAGGGATATTATGAACCACAACATGTTATTATGCCCACAGATATTGGTGTGGAGGGAACGTAGTATATTTCATGACTTTAACTGGACACCTTTGCAGGTCTTGGGGATTACTAAGAACAGGCAGATCCCGGACCTGAAGCAAGGTTAAGGTGTGTCACCGGGTGAGATTACCCCAACCCCAATTTGATTCATGATACGGGAATGGTTGGGGGGGAGAGGGGGGTAGGAAGGGACATGACTGGCATGATTGGGATGCTTCAGTGGGAGGGGGGTGGGAGGGGCGGGGAAGTTAAATGCATGCTGAGGGATACAAAAATGGTACAATGTGAGTTCTAGGATTGCGCATACATTCTGAAGGGATGGAATATAATTAATCATATTGCAGGAATATGTTGTGATGATGTTGGCAAACAATGGGAGGTAACGGGAGTGACTCGTCCTTGACAATACTTTCTTGGAACATACGGGGATTAAATGATGCACGGAAGGGCAGGAATATATTGACATACCTAGATCGTCACCAGGTTCATATAGCACTGTTACAAGAGACGCATCTACATCCTCACGCACAAACAACATATGCAAATAGATTGGCAAAGGTACGACTTTCTCCTCTTACTCCTCATATGCTAGAGCGGAGTTCTTCAATCTGTGGGACGCGCCCCCCTGGGGGGGCGTGACACTGTCTCAGGGGGGGCGCGCACTCCACCTTAAAATCTCACCTTTGTCCTCAATTCTACTTCACCAGCAGGCAGAGGCGCACCGTCCTAGAGTCAAATTTCAGGGGGCCTGATTCTTCAAGCAAACGGCAGAGTGGAGCGCAGGGGCCCTAAGAAGGGGTGAAAACCATCAAAGCCTCGTGAACAAGTGAATGGTCTTTAAAAGACCTATGAAGTGCTCGGGAAGCTGTCCCAGCCCGGGCTGACACACACAACGGGGGGGGGAGGAAGCTGAAGCCCTTTGAGTCCTATAAGTGTTTATGTTAATGTCGAAGTTTTCGTGTACTGGCAGTTGGCTCGATATGATTTACTATGGCAAAGGATTCATTCCTGCTGGAAAGCCGGAACGTGTATGTATAAATAACATGGGTTTAAAACAACCGGACAGTGGGGCTGAATTCCTTGTTTTCCAGACGTTTTCAGACAATAAAAATGCCAAGATAATTCTAGTGAATAATGTTTTTGTGTGGCAGAGATCAGCATTAAGTTCAGTGGCAGTTTTCTGGCTAATAAAGTAGCGCAGAGGGTTCATACTGATTTCTGAAGTGGGCCATATTAAACAGAAAAAAAAAGGATGGCAGGTTGCAACTATGTCCAAAAACCCTTAGCACGTGTGATTTATATACATAGCAACTGGGCACTGAACACACAAAATTTCAACCCAAATTAAAAAGAGGAGAATGTTTACATTTTGTAGATGTCACTTCCAAGATCATAAATTCAACGTGCTTGCACATTTATTATCCCCATTCGTATGAGTGTTTCCAAGGTAGAAATGCATGTGAAGGGTATTGATTAGATGTTCACACACATACAACACTTTAGCTCTTTACTTGGACTTAATTCCTTAGTTTTACTTGTGAGAAAGTGTCACTCAGTATCACGAATTTAGTAGTAGAATGTGACAAGTACAACACTGAAACCATGAAAATGTCTCATATAAGCAATCTCAAAACTTGGCATCTAGTCTTCACTCTTCTGAGGCTTGCCCAGAGCCCTGCGGTTTGCGGTGGGCTGACTGTTAAGTCCCAAAATCAGGAGACTGTTGCCCTTCCATTTCTGGTGCTTTGCACCATTTTAAGATGTTCTTACAGTTTCTCGTTGCTTAACACCTTGCCTGCGGCGCTGATTCTCCCCCGGTGCTGAACATTCCATTCGCGGGTGTGGTCGTGACGGAACCATTCCGTCATCCGCACAGCTCAACCGTGAGGCATGACGGAATGGTTCCGTCACAAGCATCGAAGGGGTTAAATGGGTGTAATTTCTGATATTTATATGTTTCCCTTCTCCTCTTTGCTTGATTTTGCGCGCGAGAAGGTGTCACTCAAAGTTGTTGAAATGTCACTCATAATTACACTGAAATTATGAAAATGTCACACATAGCAATCTGAAACCTTGGCAGCTATGAGTCCAATGGGCGTAGCGCGCCTGCCAGCAGGTGAGAGAGCTTTTGTAACATTGCTGGTCCATTTGGTGCTGCCCAGTTTCCGGGGCAGGGTGGGGGGTGGGTGGCTTGACGAAGGGTTGGAGGGGGAGGGAGGGAAATCGATGGGGCACAAAGTGCCCATGCTGTTGCAATTTCACCCGAGCTATCCAGGTTAATGCATACAGCTGAAATGCTTTAGCTGCAGTGGGAGGCAAGGAGCCCCCTTTGCTAAAACTGAAAGCAACTATTTCATAGTTGAGGAGACTCCTTGCCTCACACTGCAGATGAAATCAATGTCTGTTACTTGCTTTCAGTTTTAGCAGAGAAGGTTTCCTGCCTCCCACTGCAGCTGAAGCATTTTAGGTCTCAGAATTTAACCCAGTTCAGGGGGGGTTAGCTCTTCCCAGAAACGCGACAATGTTGCTTTTTTAATTACACCGGCAGGAGCGCAATGATCACAGGGTTAAACGAGTTTTAAAGTTACCAAAAGACAAATCCCAGTCAGGTGTTTAAACAGCCTGCAAATTGCTTCTCTTGACACTAAATATGGGTTATAAATAAAGTAGTATGTATTCATTTATGATATGACTTTTCTGTCTTTGTTCCCTTTTATTATCAGTCATATCATTCAGGCAGCCCTAAAGCACAATTTAAATTTATATTTGCTGTTCAGAGTATGCACAGATAAGTGCTGAAAATAGAGCTTTAGGTGACTGCTTATTTTGGTACCACCTGGGACATCAAAATAATGAGCTGGCAACCCTAATCATAAAACTGGAAGTTTGTTGCAAGATCAGCCCAGTATTTATTTCCTCCACCCTCGATCCCTGGTTCATGCCATAATAGCAATAGCAATAGTTTAACATATCTGAAACCCTGCGCTGACGTCAATAACATGCTGAGTTACTGCAAGCATCTGGGAATGCACCCTGCATTCAGACCACTCACTCCTCATTCTCGCGCTTCACTTTCATGCTCACCCTGCAATCACAGCGATCACAATTCCCTCACACTGACCCTCATGCACTCACACCATTCACCCTGCACCCTGCACTCAGTGATCACTCTGCTCTCACAATGCACTTGCGCGGTTTTCCCTGTACCTCAACCTGCAGCCACACAAGCACACTACCCACCCTGCACTCATGTGACACTTCACTCACCTGTCCCCTTCACTGTTCAATCTGCAATCTCACTTAAACAAGCCCATCACTAACCATGCATTCATTAGTCCCACTCTGCACTAACATGCACACCCAAATTAATATGGTCACCTCACTCACCCTGCAGTCACTCCACTTACCCTACTCTCACACTGTTGCATACCTCACTGTGCACTCACATGAGCATTCCTGCCACCCTCACAGCACAGAGGGTTAATGTGCCTGCTACAAAGAAGGTGTACCATGCAGATCAAAGAACTGAGGGGCATAAGTTCAAGGAAGTTGCGGAGTGAGGCGTTAGCAGTCATGGGTTAAGGCCTCTCTCAACCACTTCAGAAACGGAAGGCTGCACCCTATTTACAGCAATATGGTGCAGCCTTGCGTTTCCCCTGCGCTGGTGCTACACTTAGCAGTGTAGCGCCAACGCAGACACCATTGCACCCTTAGTGCAAGGGTGTCTGCATGCAGGGGAAAGATTGTTTATGTACTGAAGGGGGACCTTCCTGTACATAAACAATCTTTAAATGCCATTTTTCACAGTTCCATGTGTGCAGCACAAAAGGGGGTGGTGATGAACGGAGCATCTGAATCAATCAAACACTCACACCCAGTCAAAAGATCTGGGTTTACTCCATCACCGTTCTTTAGCCCACTCTGCCACCGAAGTTCAGACATGGCTATATGCAAATCAGTCTGACCCTGTGCCTCATGGGAACAGTCCAGCCTGAATTGCCAAGCCAGGTCTTCCCTGGACCGGAAACAAGCTTCCGAGGACCGGTTTCTGGCATTCCAGCCGTCTTCAGCCCGGCTTGCTTGAATCCAGTGGCAAAATGAGCAAGGGACTCACGTCTGAGCATACCCTGCCACACTTATGGCGGCCAAAAGCGGTACAAAAGGGGGTGGTGATGGACGGAGCATCTGAATCAATCAAACACTCACACCCAGTCAAAAGATCTGGGTTTACTCCTTCACCGTTTTTTAGCCCACTCTGCCACCCCAGTTCAGACATGGCTATATGCAAATCAGTCTAACCCTGTGCCTCATGGGAACAGTCCAGCCCGAATTGCCAAGCCATGTCTTCCCTGGACCGGAAACAAGCTTCCGAGGACCGGTTTCTGGCATTCCAGCCGTCTTCTACACCGGCACAAGGCAGCACACATGGATTAAGCAAAAATGAAGAGAAATAATGCATTTCTTCTAGTTTCGCCAGCTTAAGACCAGGGTTTCCCTCTTCTTAATTTTAACGCTGCCTCCCTTTTACGCTGTCCTTGTAAATAGGGCGCAACATCAAAATCAGTGCTTGTTGCAGTGGAACGCCCACCGCAACACCCACTGCCCACCCTTTCACGCTAAGCATAGCATGAAAGGGGGCGTTAAGCCAAGTTAAGTGGCTTAACCCTGCCTTGTAAATAGGGCAATGCCCCTATCGCCACCACAACGTCGTAAAAAGTGACGTTGTGGTTTCTATAGGGGGTTGTACATATGCCCCGGAGTATGATGAAACTATGAGTAGCACTATAAAAAAATGATATGTTTGCCAGAAAGGTGCCATAGAGAGATGAGGTGCATTGTTGGTGAGTGGTAGTGAGGAAATTCATGGAGAAGGAGGAGACACTCATTGTTTTGAACATTATTTGCCGGATATGGCCCGGGATATGCAGGTGGCGGTCGATTATGTAGTGTACCAGATTCCAGAAATTTCTGTCAGGTGGTGGGGGGGCCCGACATTTAAAAAAATTCAGCTGGGGAGGCTCAACCTTCAAAAGTTTGAAGACCTCTGTGCTAGAGGTACGGCCATATTGATAAAGAAATCCATACCATTTACGGTGCTAGGAGAAGCAATAGATCCTGCGGGGAGGTATGTCATTGTGTGGGGCAGGTTGGGATCTGACACTATCACGATTGTGAACTGCTACGCCCCTAATGTTGATACACCGGAATTTTTCACGGCATTAAGGGGGAGGGTGGTAGACGCAGGGTCAATGCACATTATTTGGGGGGGGGGGATTTCAATGTTGCTACGATGCCGGGCCAGGACAGGGCAGATGGACATACACAATCCACAGACGCTCTAGAGTAGCCCTGCAGGGTATTATGGAAGAGGGGGGAGTTGATTGATAGCTGGCGTTTCGTTCACCCCCTGAAAAGAGAAGGTACACACTTCACATCATACACTGGCACATGGGCCCGCCTGGATTATTGTCTAATATCTCGAGGGCTCAGAACAGATATTTCAAAAGTTATGCACCTTGCCAGAACATATTCAGACCATTGCCCCGTTCAGCTCAAGGTGCGGATGCCCGGTTGCGATAGACCGAAGCCGACACGGCGACTACAACCCACAGCCTTGTTAGACGAGGTGTTCAAGACGGAACTGGGAGAGGAGATTGCAGCATTTTTCCCCATAACAAGGATTCAGTTGACAGTGTTGAAATAGTGTGGGAGGCATTTAAAGTTACGGTCAGAGGTTACTGCATTTCCAAGAGCTTCGGGGTATTGCGAGACAGACAAAGGACGATTAGGACCTTAGAACGAGAGCTGAAGGAGTTGGAGACACTTATGGTGCGAGGAGGGGATGGGGAAGTGCCCAAAGAATTTAGGGTCAAACTATCAAAATATGAGGAGGAGGCTGCAAGGGAGATTACATTCTGGGGGCGGCATTGGTGGCAAGAAAATATAGTGAGGGGGAAAGACCAGGAAAGGCATTAGCGGAAATTATCAGGAACCCAAGGTTCAATACCAACATTTTAGAAATCAATAGACCGGAAGGTGGGATATGTCAAGATAATGAGGGTATTTTGGACAGGTTTAGGGTGCACTACAAGCAACTGTACACCACGCAGAGTGCGGGAGAGATACATGTTGGGGATTTCTTAGAGGAAATAGCATTGTGTTGGTTGAGTGATGTCCACAGATCATTCCTTAGCGCACCACTAGAACTAGATGAGACCAGAGAGGCGATAATGTCACTCAAAAATGGTAAGGCACCAGGATTAGATGGACTGCCTGCAGAATTCTATAAATGCTACATTGACATCATGGCCCCGGTACTGCGGGAGGTGTTTGAGGAATCATTGGAGGTGGGGGAGCTTCCCTGGTCAATGCGTGAGGTGGTAATTACCTCTCTATTAAAGCCTGGGAAAGACCCCATGACGTGCGACTCCTACCGCCCACTGTTGCTCATCAATTGCGACGCAAACATTTTAGCTAAAGTATTGGCTACTCGCCTGTCCCTTCTAATGACGAGAATTATACTCCCGGACCAGGCCGGATTCGTTCCTGGTAGATCCACTACCCACAATTTGCGCACGCTATTCTCCTTGGTTTAGACTGTTGCCCCTGAACTCCCAGTCGCAGCAGTTTTT
This sequence comes from Lissotriton helveticus, assembly GCF_964261635.1. NCBI lineage: Eukaryota > Metazoa > Chordata > Amphibia > Caudata > Salamandridae > Lissotriton > Lissotriton helveticus. The sequence goes on from NC_136070.1 coordinate 375,292,720, forward strand.
AGGTTTCGCCTCGCCGAAAGCTGTGCAGCAGACTTTCGCGCAGAGCGAAATCTTAAGTCTTACACTGTGTGCTTTAGTTCAGCCTCTCTCTTCCATTGGCTAGCTCCATAAATGGAGGCTAGCCATTGGAAGAGAGATCTGTCCGTCATTTACCTAGGCGATTGGTGGGCGTTACGCCGATTCTTTCCCTCTCTGCAACATACTGTTCATTGTCCTCGTAACTGCCCTTCCTCCAACTTTCTTTGCTTGCTGCCCCTTGGTCTTTCTTTGCTGTTTCCTCATCTCCCCACTTCACCCTTCGATATCCTGTCACCACCTGCACGCGCTGCTACATGATATAGATTTCGCACCTGGCCTGCCTTTTGTTCCTTTTTTTGCAGTTTTATATAGCGCGAACTAGACACGACTGTATTAGAGCGCTTTACATGAGCATCGGTTGCACTACAGACGGACACGTTCATTTATAGGCACGGGTAAATTACATGATTTGCCCGGAATCACAGGATGCTTGAGCCCCCCGCCAGTCTCGAACCTGGTCCCCCAGGGTCAAAGTCGGCCGCTCTAGCCGTTAATCCACATCCTCTCCTTGATTCATTCGCGGCGTTCCAGGATCTGCCTGACTGCCTCTACACTTTTCTGAGTTCTCTGATGCTCCCTCATTTGTTCCTACCCGTTCCTCCTGATCGATCTGTGATGCTCTCTGATCTGCCTCTAATAAATATTTCTAAGTTGTCTGAATCTTTGCACGTGCTGCTCCTCGAGCTCACTTTAGAACTTCCGGGTCACTCTGTGCTCCTGCTCTTTTACCTATCTTTATTTCTTCCCCATCTGTTTGTAGTGATGTCTGCCGTTTCTACTTATTCTGCATGACTAGTATTTGCTGCTCTTTAGTTTGTCTCTATTTTCTTCTTTATCTGCCTGTGCTGGTCTCTGATTTTGATCTGTCGCTACCTCCCTCAATCACTCTCTACTTCCCCATAACTGTCTCTGCTTCTTCCTGGTCTGTCTCTATGTCCCTCTGATGTGTCTGTATGTCCCTCTTATATGCCAGTGTTGCGCTTTGATCTGTCTTTATTCTCCCCTAATATGTTTCGACTCCCCCCCCAGCACCCTGAACTGTCTGTTTTTCCGGGGTCTGCTTGTGCTGCTCTCATATCTCTCCCTAATCTGTGATTTCTCTGTCTTTTCCGCTCTTTCTCATCTCACTTTTGCCAGCCAACTCGGTCCTCTGTGTCTTCCCCGGCCTGTAGGTGATGCACCTATCATGTTGCTAAGAGGTCTATGTATGGTCCGGGACGGGACCCCTGAAGTTGAACACTAAATGCTGTACATAATGCCCAGGCGAGGCTGAGCAGCAAAGGCCCTCGTTGCTGTTCCCCTGACTTGGGACTCCCTCACGAGGAATTAGGGTTGCTCCAGCAGGAAATTTTTAACCTAATCCCTCAGATAACTGCATTCATCCTTCCACCGACACCCGTTTGCATTTACCCACCCTAGTCTCCTTCTTACATTTCCTCTTAGTATTAGAGGTTCACAGCTCTCCTTTGTGCCTTTCGGTACCTTCAAATATGCACCGCAGTATAGATTTCTCTTTGCTTAATTTTCTTTTTTGTGTTCCTATTTTGTTTCAATGCCGCCAAACTCCCTCTAACCCCAATGTGCTATCACTGACCTCAATATGAACTCCTTCTATACTCTATGGCCCACTCTCCGAACTCTCTATGCCCCTATACTCCAGTTCTCTCCTCTCAGGATCCGACCGGGGGGCAAAACCAGCGCAGCGCGGGGGACAGACAATGATCCCCACACACCACATACAGCTCACCCCGCACAGCTCACAACACACTGATGGATAACGAGACACAGCTCACAACACACAGCTCACCACACACTGCTCACGAGACACACTCACCACACACAGCTCACTATCATACATGCCAACATTTCAATAGGGTACAATAGGTCTCACATTTGCGAGAGATTAAGCTAATGGTAATGTAAAGGACAATGCCATTTATTTATCTGTTTTAAAAACCAACACATAAATACAAAATTTGTCATTTACAATGCCAATAGCTCTAACTTTTCCAAAGGCGAAACCATTGCATTGTAAATGCTTGTTTTGGATGCTACAAAAGCATTCGATCAAATGGAACGATTTATTCGTAATCCTCCAGACAATGGGGTTTCCTAAATTATTTATTTCCTGGATACAACTACTCTATACCCGACCTACTGCTCGAGTCCTTATAAATGGCCATCTCTCCACCCCACTATCTATTACGTGGGGAACCAGGCAGGGGTGCCCGCTTTCCCCCCTACTTTTTGCTATTGCAGTAGAGCCACTAGCGTGTCGAATACGACAACTTCATAGGGACAGCGCATTTAAAAGCTTTCAGCATCAAATTGGGATATCGCTTTACGCGGATGACTTGACGTCATATATTAAGGACCCTCAACAGAATCTAAACCCGATCTTGCGAGAGTTTTTGGTATTTGGCAGATTGTCAGGTGTACAAATTAATTGGAGCAAGTCGCAACTCTTCCCGCTCACAACCGCAGTGATGGAATTCCCGTTGGATTACCCTCTAGAATGGTGTCATTCGGATCTCCGGTATTTGAGGATCCAAATCTCCCGAAACAAGAAGGAGACGCTCAGACTCAATTATGGGACTGCTATTACCAAATTGTCCGACAATGTTACAAGGTGGATTTCTCTACCCCTATCCATGGCGGGTAGAGCCTCGCTCATTAAAATGATGGTATTGCCACATTTTCTATATTTATTCTTAAATATTCCCTATTATCCGGGCGCTTACTTCTTCAAAACACTGAGGACGGAATTGACTCGATTATTCTTGGGGGGGCAAACAGCCACGGCTTAAATGGTCAATACTGGCGCAACCCTACACCAAAGGCGGATTTGATATCCCCGATTTTGAGGTATATTACATGAGTGTGCAGGCACAGTATGCCCATCATTGGATGGCACAAACACCTTTCATGCCGTAGATAGTGGTGGAGGACTGGGAGGCACATCCCCTACCCTTGAAAGACCTCATACATGGCCCTGTCGGGGCACTAGAAACGCCGCCCACAACAGTGTCGTGCACGATTGACGCTTGGAGGCGTATCGCGAAACTACTACAAATTACACTGTTATACTCGGCACGATTGCCGCTGATATATCATCCCAAAATAGTCTTGCTGCAAGAAACGGGATTTCAATTAATGTGTCGGCGCCTTAAGATAGCTAAGTGGGGCGATTTATTCCTAGAGGGGCAATTTCGATCCATGGACCATTTCTTTGGAGATATGCGACCTACGCCACTGGAGATTTTTTATTATATGTGACTGAGACAGGGCATGCGGGAGGTGTTACCGGAAATTCCCAAGGAGCCGGAAAACCTGCTACCATTGCATGGCATGTTGGGGTCCACTGACGAGCAACACCTAGTTTCTAGTATTTATAGCAGTGTCAGGACACAGCACCAGGGGAGAGACGGCACAGCTCGTACACATTGGAGCGCAGACATAGGTAGTGAAGTCACTGATGCCCAATGGAGTTATTGTTGTGGAATTACCGCCAACATATCGGCTAGCTGCAGGCTCAAGATAATACACTACAGGTTTTTGCAGAGGCTCTATTACACGCCGGCCAAAAAATACAGATTCCACCTGTCGGATAACGATAGGTGTGACAGATGCCGGGCGGAAGGAGCTGCATTTCTCCATCTGGCATGGGAATGTCCTGGAGTATGGGACGATTGGATGCAGGTGCACACAGCTCATCAGGCCATGCTGGGGGTTACACTGGACAGGGACACGCTAATTATGCTCTTGGGATATACCATGCTAGTGCCCAAACAATGCAGGAAATTCCTTGACATTACGTTACTACTGGCGAAACGTCGGCTGGCTTGTCGCTGGGGAAGGGGAAGGGCCCCGAAATGTAAGAACTGGCTAACAGACGTCCTTTACTGCCAGGAACAAAATGTTGTCTATGCGAAAACGCAACCTTTGACATGTAGGCCTAGAGACATTTGGGGGCCATTACAAACCTACCTACTAAGTACTGTGGAATCGTCTGAGGAGGACGTAGACGACAGAACTGGAGATGGCGTGCCCTCCACAGAATAGAACAGAATCGGGTATTATCTATATATATATATAGATATATATAGATAGATATATATATATATATATATATCTATACTACTATTATAAAGAGAGAACTTGCACCTTTTGGCCAGGTAAACTCGGGAACCACAGCGCCAATCTACACACCCGATACATCTATGAAAATGTCAGGGTGTGTAGATGGACATAGGCTATATACATTTTTTTTAAAAGTAAATTAAAAAAATTACGTTTGTAAACAAAGTAGTCCCCTGAAAGTAGCGCCGGCCGGGACCTAGCGCTGGCCGCGACGCGACGTGCGTGATGACCGCGACGCGACGTTCGTGATGACGACGAAGGAGGAGCGGCGGTGCAGTGACGAGCGGCTGTGCAGTGAGGAGCGGCGGCACAGGTAAGGAAAGGGAAAGTTCAGTGCGATACTGTGTGATGCAGGGAGAGGCAAGAAGGAGGCAGCAGTAAAGGAAAATGTCGGAGCGCGAGTGAGTCGGGGCAGGAGGGGGGCGCGAGTGAGTCGGGCGGGAGGGGGGCGCGAGTGAGTCGGAGCGAGAGGAGGCGCGAGTGAGTCGGGGCGGGAGTGAGTCGGGGCGGGAGGGGGTCGGGGCGGGAGCGGGTGTACTGCCCCCAGCCCCTTTCTGCCCCAGGCAACGCTGGGGCGGGCTGCTAGTATATATATATATATGGGGATGATTGTGAGAATATTCAACGTGGATGTAGGAGACTATGATGCTGATGTGGTAGATGACAGAGGAATACGCAAGTATGTTATAGTACAATACAATGTAGTGCACTATCAACCCTCAAACAGTACTTTGCCTATATTGAGCAGATACTATGTATCCTTATGTAGAAATTATCATTGTGGGTTGACACTTTCTAAACCTCCGAATTGTAATAGATGGCTATAAGATGTGTTATGTTTTCTCTTTAATCATCTGCTGATCTTCCTGGCCCGATTGTATGCAAATGATGGAACGTGTTAAAATGTATCTATGTCTTTCTATTGAAAAATTGTATAAATAAAGTTGTTGTTTTTTTTAAATTAGTGAATCCTGCACAAGTAATACGTCTGCAATTGTGTTTTACTGTGAACCAAGTAACCCATTGTAGCACTTGACTCTCTCATGTTAGCATTCGCGAAGCAGAGCAGTCCAAGGCCTATTTGGGGGAGGTGGTTTGTCCTTCCATGGGTACTCCTACTCCCGAGGTAAACCTTTGCATCTAATTTCTAATTTCTAATTTAAAACATTTATAAAGCGCAGCGTGCACCGTACGGTTTCTTGGCGCTAGTAGGGAGTTCGGCAACAGAGGCAAAATTAACCTGTCGTAAAGAAGAAGGGAGATTACACGGGGAAGGCCTGTTTGAAAAGGAACGTTTTTAGGTCTTTACGAAAAGAAAGGTAGTGGGTGGCAGAACGAAGGTGATCAGGAAGGGAGTTCCAAAACGTGGGGGCTAAGGTAGAAAAGTTGGCTCCACCCCACTTTTTACGTTTGAAACGTGGGATTTGGAGGAGAGATTTGGAAGAGGAGCGAAGCTCTCTAGTGGGGACGTATTCTTTTATTAACGAGGAAATGAAGGCAGGGGCAGTGCCTTGGCGGGCCTGGAAGACCATGCAGCCGGTCTTAAAAAGGGAACGTTCCTTGACAGGAAGCCAATGAAGCTCCCTGAGGAGCGGTGTGGAGTGATGATATCGTGGGAGACCAAAGACCAGCCGGGCCGCCTGGTTCTGGACCATCTGGAGCCTCCGCAGGCTGTATGCCGGGATGCCGTTGTAGAGGGCATTGGCATAGTCCAGCCGCGATATCACCAGTGCGGCCATGATCAACTTGAGTGCCTGGGGGGAAAAAAAACGGATCGCAGCTGTTGTGACTTCAATTCCACTTGCTCACAGGGCAATGATGAGTGTACTTCATTGATGGTGCTTTAGTTTCCTGACCTTTGAGTGCCTCTATCTAATTCCTATTTTAAACAGTTGCTCAGGAGTGTTCAGTGACCAGGTGTAGCTCTCACTATGGGAAAGTTTGGAGACTCCCGGTATATTTCCTATGATGGAACACTAATAAAGCAAAACATTCACAGGAAGGTAGACGATAAACTCATTATAGCTGTAGAGGAGACACGACTGCGGACCCTGTGCCCTTTGGGTTTCTATCGGGAAAATACTTTCGCCGGAGCCTTTCCCTGGGGCAAACACTGTCTAAGACTTGTGACTTTTGGTGGCACTGCTGTCTTGCTACGGGAGCGGGACTGCGAGGACCAGGTGTCTGAGAGGCAGGACATGGCCCACACCTGGGTCCTCTTCCCGCCCCCTTCCTTAAACAACTTCCTATATGATCACGCCAAATACGCGATACGCGGGACGCACGCCGAACAGAGCGCGGGGCTAAGACTGGGCAAAGGGCGGGCCATCTGAGGCCGTCCGAGGCCGAAAGAGGTCGGGTTGGGCCACCCCTCTTCAAATGTGTATTGGTTTTTGAGGTTGTAGAATTTTGTGTATTTTAGAGTTTGTTAGAATTCCCCTATAGCTTTTGTTGTTGTAACCCCGCACCAGGGTTGACAAGTGTACATTATAAAAATGACCCTACGATCCGGCAAAGAAAGATTGGTTCAGGTATCAACATCGGATGGGGTGTTTACAGGAACCATCGACCATTTTCTTTAACGAACCACCTGTATTTTGGAGAAAGAAATAGCTCTCGCCGAAAAACGCTTATCTATTGACTTGGTCACTGGGAAGCGTGCTTCTTTAGGGAAAATTGGTCAGGCAGTCTCCCCAGTCCCATTAATCCAATTGGACCATAGTGACATTAATGTAACGACCCCGGACCCTGTGCTAGTAGACCAGGAGTTGGATGAGGGGGCTATTGTTATATAACATGTTATATTCACATCTATCCTTTATCGATTCATATTAGGCGTTATTAAGAATCCTTCCTTGTTCCAATGCATTTCGGTGCATTATGCACCTTCATCAGGGAACGCCTGAAAATTAAAATTAAACAAATAAAACACTCTGAAGTTGTGAATATTCTACTCTCACTCATATCTTAACTAATTTCATTTACGCGCCGTTTAGGTTCTTTACATGCTCGTTGGGATTTCTATGTGCGATATTACCGTCTGTGAAATGTTCACCAAATGCATCTACCTGGGCTTCTATAGCGCTGTGGATCTAGTTCTTTATCTTCTGAAAAGCTGCCAAATTCCTTCGTGTGTATCTCACTGACCGTTATTCTGTCAATTACTTTGTATTTCACTGTTGCCTGCGCGGCTTACTGTGTTAAAATACAGATACATCTTATATTCGCGCTTGGCTGGCAGTTTTTACGTGGCTATGCCCGGCATCTACATCTCACCTTAATCCCAAAACGTTAAGTTTCTCAGCTACGCGAAGCCTTCCTCCGCTCCGCTGTGTTACAGGGATGTTAATTCAAATGCGTGTTTCATTTGTTTAATTTTCAGGCTTTCCCGTGATGAAGGTGCATAATGCACCGAAATGCATTGGAACAAGGAAGGATTCTTAATAACGCCTAATATGAATCGATAAAGGATAGATGTGAATATAACATGTTGTCACAAGAATAAACTGAACTTTGCAAAATTGAACATTTGTTTGAAGAGCACGATTTAATATATGTTGAAGATTAGCTGGAAGCACCAGCACGCTATACTTGTGCCTAGGGTGACACACCTATGATGTAATAGGCGTGCTACATGTAGGGGCTGCCCCATCCAGTAACCTGCAACAGCCAAATATTAATAGTGGGAGGACAGGGCAATTGGCCAAACCTGTACCACTAATCTCTAAAAATCCACAGCAGAAGCAGGGTAGTGGCAGGCCAGAGAATAAACTAGCAAAGGATATACCTCGCAAAGAAGGTCCAGTTACTAAACCCCAGCCTGCCCCTAGTAGTTCATCCAAAACCCCCCGTCCATTGGATCATGAAAATTTGGTTAGGAAGAATGCTCATCCTAGGCAACAATGTGTTAATCTCCCACCGAGTCAGTACCATACACCATTATCTTAACGGGAGTGGTACCCCTGGAGGAGGGGAAGGTGGAATCAGTTCGGGACCTATATAATAAAGTTAATTTCTGCTTAACAAGAACCGAACACTTCCACCAATGTCTAAATCAGAGATCCTTAACGTTAGGAGAGTAGACTGGGTGGGTCATTGTCAAAAAGATCTAGAGGGGGACTGTATAATTGTTAGTTTCAGGGAGCCCTGGGTGGTGGATTTTATTCGTAGGAAACCAAGATATGGAAAGGTGGGAGACGTTCAAACACTATCTCTACAATATTTCTATCCTAAACTAGGTATATCTAGTGACCATCCTTTTCAAACGCCATCCTATCACAATAGTAGACCCAGAGAAAGATATACCCCCGATTTGGCTACATTTCCAATGTTCTTCCCTCATCTCTCGAATCGATTTGCACCGCTTAGCGGTCTGGACGGGGTTGATTGACTTGTCAGGGGGGTAGCTTGCAACAATAGAGGGTCTAAAATATCCTGCAGACCAATTCCCCTGATACATCAGGGAAGGATAGTTGTACCCTAAGACCTTGTACCGTCGAAGATGGAATAGGGGGGGGCCAACTGGAGTCGTCCCAATTGGTAGCCATATGGTAGATGGACCCAAAAGCGGGTCCCAGATAGATGAGAGAAGGAGGGGGCTTATAGATCCAATCTCTAATGAAATATCTGATCAGGTGCAAACTCTCAAGATAGCTTCTTGGAATATTGCGGGGTTGAAGGGGAAATTGGATGGGGGAGAATTGGGGGAATTTATAGATCAGTATGATATTTTAATATTTCAAGAAAGTTGGGCATGAAGCAGTTTTTCGTATTGGTTATCTTAATTTTTATTAACCTGCAATCAAGGGGAAAAAGGGACGACCATCTGGTGGGCTGGTTATCTGGATTAGACAATCTTTAGGATACAGGCCACATGCATTGACCACTCAAAATGCGGATATATTGGGGTTAAAACTTTGTAGAGCAAATCATCAGGATTTATTCTTAATAAATATATATGCAAGGGGTCTACCAGGAGGAAGGAGCCCAGCTATCATAGGTGACCTAGACCTTTTATTGAATGTCATTGGAAGGGACAAGTGTATAACAGTGGCAGGGGACCTAAAGTGTACGTTTGAACCACTGCCTAGCTTGGGTGATGTCTGTTATGGAGAGATTGATCAACTATGGAATATCCCCAACCTTGTCACAACACCCGTCAGAAAGGTCACCGAGGCTGCTCTACAGTGGCTTGGTCTATGTTTGGAGTGGGGTTTAAGGGCAGCAAATGGAAGAACAAATTCAGACAAGGCTGGTAAGGCTACATTTGACAATGGCTCTAGGGCTAGTCGAATCAACTATTTCTTAATTAAAATGGAGTACTGGTCATTATTAGGGGACATGGAAATTTTAGTAAGGCCAGAGAGCGACCATAATCCCCTGGCCATTAACCTGAAAGTTGATGGAGGTTTGGCTAGACGATATGTAACAAACTGTATCACAGCAGAGGCCATCCTCACAAATGATTGTCGTAGGGTTCGTTGGTGTAGGGTCTTGGATGACCCGGCTACCCTTGATAAAATCTCCCAAGAAGTGTCATCAGCAGTTACTAAAGCCAGATCAGTAATTGGCGACTTAGGGTCACTAGAGCAAATTAGTTTAATCCACGAGTCTCTGTTTGACAAACTAAAAACGCTTTTCACAAAGCCAGGGATATCAGTGAAAAACGGCGGGGGGGTTTCGAGCACCAAATGGTACGATAAAACCTGCCGCCAGGCTCATAGTTCCCTGATCGTTGCTATTAAAACTAGGGTGACATCAGCTATTCAAGCGGAAAGGGCGAACTATAAGAAGGTTTTAAAGCATGCGAAGCAGTCATGGGATGACCGTCGCTGGTTGGAACTATATGAGGCTAGTTTGTCTTCCAACCAGATCAAATTTTGGCAGGTGGTGAAATGGGGTGGGCCTAGAGACCAGCAAATCCCAATTAACCATGTTTCCGCCGAGGACTGGGTGGAGCATTTTTCATCCCAGTTCAGTGGCCTGGTGATGGGAACAAAAGATGCAGGGGAGAGAGGTCTGTCATCTATACCCAAAATCACCAATGTGCCCCTAGTCTTTGATAATAATGAGGCGGTGAAGGCACTGAGTTTGGTCCAAGCCGGTAAAGCACCCGGTATGGACTGTGTCCCGGCCGATCTTTTTAAACATGATCTGGATAATTGGGCTCCATATATTACTACATTAGCAAATGCCATCGCTAATGGAGCCAGGGTCCCAGACTCATGGAAAGGGGCCGAAATCCTCTCTGTTTTTAAAAAAGGAGACCAGTCACTCCCAGGGAATTATCGTCCGATAAGCCTCATAGATGCCCTGCAGAAAGTTATAGCTAGAATGCTTTTGGGCAGAATCCAGGCTTGGATGAGTGAGGAAAATATCTTATCCCCGATGCAAGCTGGCTTTAGGTCTAGCACTAGCACAGTCGACCAAGTGCTCAGATTTACTCTGATATATTGGAAGACAGTGTTTTTAGGTGAGGGTACCATTTATGCAGCGTTCGATTTGGTCCCTAGAGAGAAGATGTGGGCTGCTTTGAGAAAAATGGGAATGCAACCTGAACTACTTGAGTTAACCATAAGGCTTCATGATAATAACTTTGCCAGAGTAAGATGGGGCAGACAGGGCCAGGTGACTGAGCCCTTCCCAGTGCCTCGTGGTGTAAGGCAGGGGTGCGTGTTGGTACCAACCTTGTTTCTACTATTTATAAACCAAGTAGTGCAGTTCCTAGTAGATACCCCGACTGATGCGCCAGTCTTGGGTGGGACAAAGTTTCCCCTCCTTATTTTTGCCGATGACACTCTGATCTTGGCAAAAACTCAGGTGGGGTTGCAGACTGCAATAAACAAATTTGTGGAGTTCTGCAAAACTAATGACCTTGAGATCAATGTATCTAAAACTAAATTCATGGTCTTAACAAAGAACAAACCTTTGCGGAGCCAAGTTACTATGAATGGCACTATTTTAGAACAAGTAGGGGTTATGACCTACTTAAGGGTGGTCATAGACTACAGGTTACGTTGGAAGGAACAGATAGAGGCCCTTTGTCTAAAATTCGCTCGTTTATCGGAATGTTTAGTAAAGGAGCAGCGATGCTCCCAAACTAAAAGGATTTTGCCAGCATTAAAAATGTATAATGCAAAAATAAGTTTGTCTATCCTCTATGGAGCGGATTTATGGGGTACTGTGGACCTTGCACCGTTGGCCAAAATCCAAAACAAGTTCCTACGTAGCCTGGTTGGACTTCCGCAATCAACACCGACACTCCCCTTTTGTTAGATATGGGCAGTCACTCCATTAGAGACCAGGCACGATATAGGATGGTAGCCCTGTGGAGACGCATCTGGTCTACCCCAGACCTATCTCTGTTTGCTAATGAGATCCTGGACGTGAGATCGATAATAGGGTCAGGTAACCTACCTTGGTTTCGGGATGTGAAGTCCATCCTACAAAAAATGGGCCTGAATTTACAGTGGTCAGATCCGGGAAACCAGGTGTTCCCGTCAAAGAAAGAATTTAAATTATTATACTGGGCTACTGTAAAAGAAGAACATGTCCTGCTCTCACAGCCCACAAACTTGACTGGTCTCTTCTTGCTTCATAAGGTTGACTTCTTTACTGAGACTTATTGGGATAATATTACCAAAAGTCTAGACAGAAACCTTTACCATCAGTTTAGAGTTGGCACGCTACCTGTAAGGGAGTTTACAAACAAGTGGAGTAGCCAATCAACTATGTACTGTCCCTGGTGTAGTGGGCAAAAGGAATCCATTGGCCATCTCCTCTTTGCCTGCACAGCCTACTCCGCACCCCGTCGCAAGTGGCTAAAGCCCATTTGCAGGAGGATTAATCTACGGGAGTGTGAGGAAGCTCTTGGAGTTTTAAGATTTAATACTGCAGAGTGGGTGTCCATAGGTATGGCTAAATTCTTAGGGTGGGCATGGACCATTAGAGCAAAGTACCCACTTGGTAATGAATGAAATTGAAAAAGGTCTTTATCTTACCACCTTGTAATCTTGAATGAATTTTAAATTTAGATTGCATTTTTTTGGAACGTCTTTTCGATACTACTTATTTCAGTTTTATTGTGTAACGAATTGTAGTCCTAATGAATTGTATATTTAATGATGAACTCTGTATGTATTTTATTGCTGTCTTTTATGAAGAATTATTCGAAATAAAGACGTATGAAACTGAAACTGAAAACATTCACCAAAGCTCCCTGGTGCTGAAACAAAAGAACAAGCAAGGAAAGGCTATGTGTGAGAAATTGGGTTGCTGATTGACTCCGTGTGAGCCCTCGTCAAGCAGCAACCACAATCCTTGCCAGGGTAGGGCACAAGTAAACCCCAAATTAACCTGTGCTCAAACTCCCCCCCCCCCCCTCTTCCTGGTAGCTTGACACATAGCAGTCAGGCTTAACTTAGAGGCAACATGTAAAGTATTTGTGCAACACTTCAAACAGTAAAACAGTGGAAACGCCACAGATAAAGGCTCCCACACTCTGTTAGGAAAATAAAGCTGAATATTTAATATACAAGATAAGATCAAAATGACAAAAGTCCAATCAGTAGAACCGGAGTTATGATTTTTTGCATTTTTAAACAATAAACTGTAAAATAGAACGTAAAAACATAAAGCAGGGTTACCTGTTCCCATTTGGAAATTTAACTTATAAAATATAATAAGGTCATATCAATGCTACCCTATGGGAGAGGTTGGCCTTGTAGTAATGAAAAACGAATTTAGGAGTGTTTCCACTACCAGGGCATGTGAAACTTAAAGGTACACGTCAAACTTTTTAAAGACATTGCACCCTGCCTTCTTGGCTGTCCAGGGCCTACCCTATGAGTGACTTATATGTATTAAACAGAAAGCTTTGTGCATGGCAAAAGGTTTATTGTGCCAAGTTGAAGTGATGGTTTAAAACTGCACGCACACATACTGAAATGGCTACTTAAGTGGGTGGCACAATCAGTGCTGCAAACCCACTAGTGCAAAAAGAACCATTGATGGTTGGAATGCTGAACAATCTCAAACATCCAGTACAGAGATCTAGGCCTAAATCAATTGTTTTTTGCACACCATGCCATTCCAGTTTAGACCCAGTTATATGCAAATCAGTCTTGACCCTGCTCCCCATGGGAACAGTCTAGCCTGAACTGCCAGGCCCGGTCCTCCCTGGACTGGAAACAAGCATCCTGGGACTGGTTTCGGGGTGTCACCCCTTACAGCCAATCTAGCTTGACTCCATTGGCATGGTGAGCAAGGGACCCATGTCTGGGCATATCCATCCCACTTAGGGCGAAAAGTGCTGCAGCAACAAATGATAGATGGAATGCTTACTCAATTAAACACTCACCCCCAGTCAAGAGATCTGGGTTAAATTAATTGGTTTTTTGCTCACTATGCCACACCAGTTTGGATCCAGCAATATGTAAATCAGTCTTGACCCTGCTCCTCATGGGAAGAGTCCAGCCCAAACTGCCAAGCCAGGTCCTCCCTTGACCGGAAACAAGCGCCCTAGAACCGGTTTCGTGGTATTACCTCTCATCAGCCAGGCTAGCTTGAATCCAGTAGCACAGTGAGCAAGGGTCCCACGTCTGGGCATACCGATCCCACTTAGGGTGAAAAGTGCTGCAGCAATAATGATGGACGGAATGCTGAATCGATCAAACATTCACCTCCAGTCAAGAGATTTCCTGGAACACAACCTGAGAAACTGGATTTCTAGATCCCCTGACGCTAAAGACTTTGTCTATGTGCCAACCCGAGATAGCAAGCCAGTTGGTCTGCATCCACCCTGCAACCCAATAGGCAGTACTTGAGTGAGATGCATTTCAGGTAATGATCAGTGATTTACAATACTGCAGAGGTAATTAGCGAAAAATCGAAACACTATCCTAATGCACACAATATGAATTGTAATTGTGATAAAAAAAAAAAAATAGTAGCTGCAACTTTTACAAATAATGTGAACAGAAATATTCAAACATACTGGTTGTTTAATTTCAATGAGTGTCAATCCCACACTCATATCTTACCTGACTAAGCTAACTCCACATCAAAAGTAAACCTAACTCGGGCTTCAAAAATGGTTCAGTCTTATTATACCTGATTTGAGAAATGAAGTTAGTATAATAGTATAGTCTGCTATTCTCGTCTGCATTGAGATAAAAGCTGATAAGCTCCCGGAAAGTGAAGGGTGAATGCGCTTCCCATTAGCCTTCAGCAAAAGTAGGTGAAGCAATTCTGTATGTCTCGTTTAAGTCAGGGAGCAAAGGTCCTCTCTCCCTCTCAACACTCTGTTACTTACTTATGAAATATTAAATACCTATTGTTGAATCTTGGCCCTGCGGGTTGAGGTCAGCACTGGAGGGGCCACCAAATAGCACTGAGACTGCACCACCAGCGCAGACCCACTATCAGCATTTAATTTTCAGGCCCTGGGCACATGTAGTGCCACTTTACTAGGGCCTTAAACATAAATTAAATAGGGCAATTGGGTATAATTCAGTTCTGCCATGTTTTAAGGAGAGCACAAAAGCACTTTAGCACTGGTTAGCAGTGATAAAGTGTGCAGTGTCCTAAGGCCAGCAAAAACGAAGTTAGCAAAAACAGGAGGTCTGAAAGCAAAATCTTAGGGTGGAAACCACGCCACGGTTGCCAGGTCTAACACTGTGCACTTACTGATTAAGCCGATGCATTTTTAGATGTTTTCTAAATTAAGAGCGATTGGATTCAGTTCAAAGATTGATTGGAATGATCGAGAATTTTACTGTTGATATTGAAAATGTTCTGCCATGAAAATCTCACATTTGTATTTTTGGTGTTTCAGCATGGAATTGAGCATTAGACTTTAATTCCATGTACATTTTTTTAGCAAGAAATTCTGGTGATTTAAGTATTACAAATGATTTAAACATGATCTACTGCTTTATCAGCAGCAAGGGAGCTGCTGGAGTACAGGGGTATTACGCCCATTTTAGGAGACCTTGTAATGTTACGCAGAATTAGAACCAATTGAGAACAGCTAATGCAGGCATTTAAGTGGGCAGGACAGGCCTGGCATCAATAACTATTTCGCAATCATAGATTAATGTAACAAAGAGATGGTACTCTTTACTCTTAAAGCTTAATATGAGATTGGACAGTCTACAAGGTTCGTGTTTGGCAGTTTTCTACAAATTTAAGTTTAGAATTAGGGACATATATGTGGGGAAATCATGCAAAAGGCTGAGAGGTCCTGCAACATTTCAGGTTTGAGAGTGTTTGTAGCATCTTGAATAGCCAATCCTAGCGTGAAAACACATTTAGATTACTCTTTTATAAAACTAGAGTAACTGTTTCCATGGTCTAAATGGAGGGTTTATACAGGGGTTGAACTTGAAAATTGATATTTCTGCCATACGTAAAGCTGATCTTCCACTTGGTGGGAAATCTACCTGAAAAGTACAGAAAATGAAGTGTGTCCTTGGGAAGACTGTTGTAGATTTTAAGTCGCACATATTAGGAAATCATCTGAAAATGTTGGAGGGGGCTTTTTGCAGAAAATATCTGCCAAGCAAACAGAGCCAAGTAAAACCTTTCAGCTTTTGACTCTCAGCGGTAACAGTGGCGAGTAGTCAGACTTCTCAGCGTGCTACTGTGGGGGTGCGCAAAGCATTAAACAGTCAGCCAGTAATGCAATAACTGAATGCCCAACCCAGTGCTTTACTATGATTTTAAAAAAGTACTTTAATGTGCATACTTAAAATGCAATACTTCACAACGCATAAAAGAGGCACAAGCTTAGTACTAGTGATTGGGCTGCTGTGCCTATATCCTGCCCTACCTCGCCCCAATCTCACCTATTACCCTTGCTTGGCAAGTCTAGGTAGGTATCGCCCTGTGGTTCAGTGTCTCTCAGGCAAATTTGGAGGCTTAAGCACAGATTACACTTAATATTCAGTTCTTAGCATTCAATGCCTTTAGCAAGAATCAGGTTTTACATTCTCACCAAAGTACAGGCCGCAGAGTCCAATTTCGGTGGGTGCCTGCAGCATTTCTGGTGTTTCACTCGTACTTCTGGGATAGATTTGGCAGCTGGAGACTAGACTCACAAACTGACAGAAGACAGTGGGAGCCAGCGTCCAACGTTCTAACAAGCAGGTGTCAACTCTTGTGAGCAAAGGACCCTCTTCCGGATCACCGGTGAGTTACAGTCAGCAGGCCATCACGGTGAGAGGTTACAACAGCACAAGGACAGCCCCAGCAGGATTAACGTGTGCAGCAGCACACCACTCTTCGGGCACAGTCTTGTTGAATGGAGGCTGCACAATACTCCTCTGCACAAACTTCTGGCAGCACACTCTGTCTTGGGCACTGCACTTCTTGGTGGCGCATACTCCGGCTCGGCACACAACCTTTTTGATGAAGGCATGCTCGAGCTTTGGCACAAGTTCTTGGGGGGCAGCAACAAATTCTGTCTAAAATTCAGGTAACGCAGAGGACTCCCTCAGTCTTCATACGTCCAGTGGACCCACACAGCACCGCGGGTTCAAAGTGCTCTGGCTCTTCAGGTCTTTCTTATCTTTGTAGAGCAGGCAGCCTCCTTCCCTTTCTAAGCAGCAGGTTGGCTTCAAGATGGTTCAGGTCAAAGATTCAATTGCTTCCAGCAAGACCAGATGGCAGGACATGGGTACAAAAAAATTTTTTACCAAGGTCCAAAATGTTTGGTCTGTTGTGTGACGGAGGGCTGCACTGATGCTAGCAGCAGCCCTACTAAGTATTAGCCCTATTCAACAGATACTGTGCACACGTGTAATTAACAATTCTGGTAGTACAGTAGTTGGAGACAAACGCGATTGACACCAGTAGTATGGTAAAGTCAGTATATGATGCTTTATGTAGTTCTTTTTTTCGGATTTTACAAACGCCAGCCCTACCAACTACCACAAATCAGGTGTCAGACTAAAGCATTTTAGTGCTCGTGTTCGCAACACCACACTAAAATGCATTAGTCATGCATTATAGCTTGGCCCATGTACTAACCCTATTTTGAGAGTCGCTAATTAAATAGCTACTTGCAAAATAGGGTTAGCGACTAGTTATTAACCCCTTCGACGCTCATGACGAGCTGGGCTCGTCATGAGGTAGCCTCCTCGCACGCTCATGACGAGCCCAGCTCGTCATGAATAATGGGTTTTTGTAAAACCCAGCGCAGCAGCAGAATATCGACCGCACGCATGCGGTTAAGAAGGGGTGTTCCAAGGGCGCCCCTTCCTATGAGCAAGTCCAACACCTATGTAAGAATGTTTTGCAACCACAACACTCGCAGTTTACCACCCTCATCAAGAGGGTGGTAAATCATTCACAAACGGGAAGGGGGTCCCCAGGGAAGACCTTCCCCTTTGTGAATGGGTGCGCAAACATTTTTTCAGAGCATGCAGTAGTCCCAGGGACCACTACCTGACCATAAAAAATTAAACAAAAACATTTTTTTTTTTTTTATATAAATGCATCCCGTTTTGCTTTAAGGAACACAGGCTGCATTTGTTTTTAAAAACTGCTCTATTGACAAAGCAGTCCCAGACATGGTGGGCTGCTGACCCCAGCATGCCACCATCTTTGGGAGTGCCAGCCATTCCCAATGGGGTTGCAAATTGCGACTGCTTCATTAATATGCATGAGGCATGCCATTTGAGACCCCATGGGGAATCGCAAGCAGTGTCTCTGACACTGTTGTACATTTATGTTTGTGAATCGCAAATTGCGACTCGCAATTTATTGCAATTTGCGAGTCTCAAACATCAATGGTCGTACATCTGGCCCTTGATTCGCAAAACAAGGCAGGCCTGCATATTATTGGGAGGCTAATAATGGTTTGTTTGCCTTTGTCAAAACCTGTCCCAGATAGGTCGCCTTCTCCCTTGCTGTGGTCTGTGATACTTAAAACATTTCACACACATGCAAGTAAGTGGTGCTAAGAGACCAGCTGAATCCGGGCTGTCTGTCATAGTTGGCCATCGATCACACTGCAAACGCTGCCCATATGTAAGAGTCGAGTCAAACAAGGAGCACTGTAAACAGTTTAAGGTAAATGTGGTGCGGAACTCACGTAGGTTGTGTGTGATTGACTGTACTTGAAATACTTGCTGTATTCCTCAGAACTGCAGTATGACAAGATGGCTTTCATGGGAAAAGCTTGTTTTTAATGGAATAATCAAATGCACTTATTATAAAACCGCAAACTTCTTTCTGTCTTGAGTTGTGTTCCAAAAAAACACAATAATATCTGCTGAAGAGGCGTGATTGTTTTTTTTCTACTATGCAAGTTTCTGAAGAAAAAGTCAACAGTAGTGCAATGAAAATGCTACTCTTTTAACAAATACGCACGTCGGTTGTTCTTCGAACAGCAGTATTATGCATATGTTAAATAATGCATTCTCATGGGATCTTGACTACAGTTGGGATTGAGAGGTTCCCTCCGAGTGACAGCATTCTGTAATCAGTATTGCTGTATGTTGATCTGTTTTTCGCAGTGGAAATCTAGATGAATACTTTATATTATCAAATGAATTTTGTGTATTACATATATAATATTATTTTGAATGACAAAAATATTTAAATAATGTTGGAAAGCTGGATTGTGCCACGCTAAAGGACCCCACACCAAACACATAAAAACCGGCATTGCAGGTTATGTGTTGAGGTGTAGCTAAACTATAAGAGTCGACAAGGCACACATTCCTGGGGCTCTAGCCTACACACCACTGCCTGTGGCATAGGTCACTCCTCTGGCAGGCCTTGCAGCCCTACAGCAGGGTGCACTATTCCACAGGTGAGGGCATAGCTGCATGAGCAGTATGCCCCTACAGTGTTGGAGTCCATCTTGGACACTGTGAGTGCATTGAAGCCATTTTGAATAAATGGGCTGGGTGTTTTTCAGCGCGAACTCCACAGCTCCATGATGGCTTTACAGAAGCACGAGAAGTTTGGTATCAAATGTCTCAGAATGATAAACCCACACTGATGCCAGTGTTGGATTTCGTATCAAATGCACTCAGAGGTCATCTTAGAGATGCCCTCTGATAAACGACCAGCTTCTAGTGCATTGGCTGACAAGTCTCTGCCAGCTTGCCACCACCAGAGAGGTTTCTGACCTCATGGGGTGAGAGCCGGTTTGCTCTCGGAGATCAGAAACAAAGCCTACTCTGAGTGGAGTGCTTCACACCTCACACTTGAAGGAACAGAAGCACTTGGCAGTGAGTCTCAAAGGCTCTCACTGTGTTATGCTGATTTGGGCAGCTCCAACTACTGGAGATACCCGCCCCCCTGTCCCAGTACCACCTTTGGCAGCAGGAAAGGCCGGAAGATTAGCCTGTAGAGTAGGAGTGTCCACTGTAGCTTAATAATTTCACCTCCAAGTTTATGGAATGTTCTACTCAACTGGCTCTGCAGCATAAAAAAACTGATTATACTCAGGGATCTAAATCTTCATCTAGAGTTAGAGAACTGTCTCTAATCTGAAACCTGGAAACCCTTCAATTATCTTAGTTAGTGGTGGGTCCCACGCATGAAAAGGGACACACACTTGATCCTATTTTTTTAACAAACCCTCTATTCAGGTCAAAGATTCCTTTACACTAAACTGGACTGACTACTTTTTGGTCCCCTTTTCTCTCCCGCTCAGTAGACCCCCTGCTACTCCCTCTGCCCCTCCTGTTCCAATGAGGAATTGGGCCAGAGTGACATTGGATACATTTATGGCCATTTTGTCAGATACAACACCTAATATTCAACGAGAAGATTAGGTGTCGGATGCAACACTATGAGGCATGGTTGACGAAAACCATTGATAATGTGGCGCCTCTGTCTTCTAGACACAATGTTAGATCTACTCCTTCTGCACCCTGGTATAATGAGCATCTTGCCTCTCTAAAAAATAATGTAAACTCCTTGAGCCCGAATTGAGGAAGGATTACAGTACCTCCAGCCGCTTAAAGATTCCCTGAAAGTGTATCATAAGCATATAAGAGCAGAACGCAAGGATTACTATGCACATAAGATAAATTCAGACAGAAACCCTACTAAGGCATTATTCTCTTTACTTAAGTCACTTACAGCCTCAAAAACAATATCAGCGAATATTACTCCTTCTTGAAAATTTCGTAAAAACATTGCAACTTTTTTCTCTGACAAAGTGACCGAAATGTATGAAAACTTCCCTGATTCTGTAATAAAAGAAGACAACACAATGATTAGAGAACAACCAGGTGACATGACTGAACTCGCTATTCTTTCTAGATCAGAAGTGAGCACCATTTTCTTCTCCATTAAATCGGGTTCTCCTTTACACCCAGCCCCAACTAGAATTCTTCAGCTCGGGATAACCGCAATTGTCCCCTTTTTAGGAGAACTTCTTAGGATATCTCTCACATCAGCCTTTGACACGGTGTCTCATGACGTACTAATTCAAAGGCTTCCGGATCAGTGGCAATGCCCTAAAATGGTTCAGATTCTTCCTTCAGGATCGGTCATTCCAAGTAACTCTTAAATCATGTGTCTCTGGCCTTTTCTGCTCCACTAAAAGAATCAGGATCCAGGTGAATTCACGACCCCTAGAACACTCTGCACGGCCACGAGTCCAGGTGGCCCACAAACCCAATGACGTCTCCCTGGCGATCCTGACCTGGGATCCAGCATTGAACGACATCTCTTGAACTTCCCCATGATGCCTGCAGCCTCAACTTGAAGAGTCCCCCGACCGGTAAGAGAAACCCGATGCAAAAAAGATACCCTTGCACCCGCAGCCCCCAGGCCTAGGAGTGACCAACCGATAGGGTCCTGAAATACCCCCATTATCTAACTTACCTCTCCAGTCGTAGGATTTCTTCAGCCAGCCTCCGGATTCAAGCCTGCAGCCGTTTTCTTCAACCGAAGATCTCCATTGATTTCTACAGGGCACCCGACGCCTCCTTTGCACTCTGCACCCGGCAGCCCCTAAGCCGCTGCTGGTGCAGTCTCAGTGCTATTTGGTAGCCTCTTCAGTGCTGACCTTAAGCCCCAGGGCCTGTGTTTTACTTACCTGCAACCAGTACCTCTACGAGGTACCCCCAGCCTCCATAAGATAACATTGGGCCCAGTGACCTCTGCACCCGGCAGCCCCAGTGCGGCTTGTAGTGCAGTACCTACCTTGATCCGACCCTTGCCTAGTGTTGACCAAAACCCCCAGAGACTGAATCTGAAAACCGTTTCCTTACCTGTAAGTTACTCACCTGTCTTTCCTCCCATAGGATTCTATTGGTTAATCACTGTATTGTACTATGTGTTGATCCTGTCTGATTTTCAAATTAACTCTTGTGGAAGAGATGTAGGTCAGCTTTCCACAGTCATGTTATGATAAACAGTACACCAGAGAGCTCAAGGAAAATACCTCAGCTGAAACAATTCGTTAGGGCTGGAGGAAGGGGGAGAGAAACCAGTACCATAATATATGTACATAGGAGTCCTGCTTATAAAGGTCTATGATAATGACCATACTACGGTTTTAATGCCTTTACATAGCACCTGATTTTAGTAATATATAATACAAATGTTAATACGAAGCTACCACTTCCCTGTACAAATTGGCCCGGTGCATGGCTAACTACTAAAAGTCTTCTGATAGCCTACATTGTAGGTAGAGTAGAACTGTCTATTCAGATTGAGAACATATACCTATTTCTGGAAATAAAAATGCCCTTCTTTAACAAGATGTCATCAGGCTTAACTGAGCTGACGACTTGCTGATCCCATTTCCCTTGATAAATATCTATAATGATATTGAAGGTCCATGACTCCAAATGTCATTAAGGGATTTGGGAAATCCAGCTCTGGCAACACTCTATTCAGTCATATACTCTATGTAAGATTATGCAGCTTCAGTCATCCCTTTATTATCATCTCACAGGCAATTAATGAGCAAAAGCTCCAAGAGATTAGTTCTTCTACCACCTAAATGACAACAAATCCTGTATTCACTTCTTCCGAAATAGAAGTAAGAACAAAAAAAAATATTTGGGGGCTTATAACAAAATGTGGTTACATAACTAATCGACCATATGTACGAACAAGCATTGGCATAGCCAATAGGTCTCGCTTGTGGGACCTTATAATTATTTTGTTTTGCAGCACAATATCCTTGTAACTAAATACTTTTAAGGTCCCAGAAGTGAGACCTATTGGCTATGCCAATGCTTGTTCTGCTGTAGCTTCTGTGTGAGAGTGAAGCGTGCTCTGCTTCTGGGTGTGCTGTAGCTTCTGTGTGTGAGAGAAGCATGCACTGCTTTTGGATGTGCTGTAGCTTCTGTTTGCGAGAGAAGCGTGCACTGCTCCTGACTTATACCTGCTTTGTGAGAGAAGACTCCACTGTCTGTGTCTGCTGTAGGTGCTGTGTAAGCGTTAAGCTTGCACGTCTTCTTTCTATGGTGAAATTGCTGTTGCTTTCTGTGTTGTACCAGTTCTGTGAGAGAAGCATGCACAGTTTTTGTATGTGTTGTACTTGCTCTGTGAGAAGCCTCTGCTGTTTGTCTCCTGTACCTGCTGTTTGAGAGAAGCTTGCACTGCTTCTTTCTATGGTGTACCTTCTCTGTGAGATCGAGTCGTGCACTTCTGCTCTCTGCGTTGTACCCGTTCTTCGAGAGAGGGAGGCTTGCATTGCCTCTGTTGTACCCGCTCTGTAGAGGGGCAAGCCCCCACGTGTCTGTTGTATCTGCTCTAGGAGAGCTTCTGTATGTGTGCACCTCCTCTGCGAGAGGGATGTGGCTCTGATATATCCGTACTCTACACCTTACTTGATAAACCGTATCCCACTTTGCGGCGGCCGGATGGATTGGCGCTGGGTTTCACTAGTGTCGGAGGTCAGGCCGGTCACCTGTGCGGGCGAACTTGAAAGCACTGTGTCCCCGCTTGCACTAAAGGAGCCTAGTCTGCGTTGGGCGAGAGTCCGGCCCCCGCCTCCACTCGCTGCCTTCCCTTCCCATGTATGGATGTCTGTACATAGGCAAGATGTGAGCGCGCCTCCATGGCCCAAAGCGGCCTGCCAAGCTCTCGTAATTCCGGACGTCTTTTCGAGATAAGATAGTGTAGCTCCGCAGTCGGGGGGCTTGTGAGCCTTCGAGCATTACAACGCGTCCCTCCAAAAATTACAAGTGAACATGTTACAAAAGCAAACGTTACGTTACATGAGACAATAGTGACAGTTGTGCAAGTATCAAGAGCAAACAAAATACAAGAGGTAGCAAACGATATGTTCTTAGAGGAAACAAGCTTCTCGGCATTGCTGGTTGGGGGAGGGGGGGTGGGCGGGGGAGCAGCAGGCAGATGCGAGTGGAGCGCGCGCTGGAGAGGGAGGGGGTGGGAGGACTAGGCAGCGGGAGAGAGGGAGAAAGGAGCGCGAGGGAGGCGTTTTTAGATACATGAAGCCAAAATTACAAGTGAGCATGTTACAAAAGCAAACGTTACGTTACATGAGACAATAGTGACAGTTGTGCAAGTATCAAGAGCAACAAAATACAAGAGGTAGCAAACGATATGCAATAGCATGCCTGGGGGAAGTTGGCTGGGGAGGGGTAGGAGAAATGAAAGGAAGGCTGTGTTTGCGGGGAGAGAGAGGGGAGGTGCTGGTGTGGGAGGGGGGAGGTGCTGGTGTGGGAGGAGTGCTGCTACGGCAAGGCTGTGTTTGCGGGGAGAGAGAGGGGAGGTGCTGGTGTGGGAGGGGGGAGTTGCTGGTGTGGGAGGAGTGCTGCTAGGGGAGGAGAAGCCCTGGCCGTGAATGCTCGTGCATGTTCACGTGAACTGCAAGAAAACGCCAGGCTGAAACCCCTTAGTTTGAAGAGGATTTTGCCGACATGAATTCGATCCTATCCATTCCTGCGGAATGGGACAGGCTCGACCTAAAAACTATACGTTCTAGCTCAGAACTGTCAAGTCCGTTGTGGGAGACAGTCACTCATGAATTAACATAGCTAATAAAATCGAGATACAAATGTACGTCATAAACACATTTCTAAATGACTAAATAATTATACAAAATGCTGCTTCTCAAGAGTCCTGTTGGCATGATGCAAATATAACATTACATGATTTCTTTGACATGGCACATACTCACTGATGTCTTGAAGAGTTAATATCGAATGTTAAAATCACTTCAATCAATGGCACTCGTTTCAACAACCTTGGAAGGATGAAAGGCTGTGTCAGTTCTAAAAATGGTTGCAGCACGTAACCCGTGCTAGCAAGAACAGTAATCCTCTGCATTATCATAGCAACTAAAGTATTGAATTTTTAGAATTATTATGACCTAGAATAGGAAAGCTGTTAAAACTGTCGACCTGAACATCCTCCTTTACACTTTACACACAAGTTGGTTCATGAATTAAGCAGCAATAGCAATTACTGGGGGTACCACATATGTAAGCTATTTTCTTCTAATTGGTGACCTGCATATGAACGGTATTAATATGGACCAAGCAGCTTTCTCCCTACCCGTTATTTAAAAAAAAAAAATATGAATGTAAAGATCACTGTCGTAGTGTCTAAAGTGTGATCAAACTGCACCTGCAAGTTTGGACCAAGAGGCACAGGAAAATCATGCGCATGTTACTGGTTTGAAGGATTGTGGTCAGATATTTAAAAGGTAGAGTACCATCAACCTCAATAATTTTATTTCAATTTGTGATAGTCGATGTGAAACTTAAGATAATCCAGCTTTAAGGAAAACAGATTTTATGATTTCTTTAAAGTAATATATGAGCTGCAGCCCCCTGCAAGGCACCTCATAGATATCAGTGGCTATCAGCACATAATCGCCCATTAAGGCTTCCGGCATTGTTCTATAACATCTTATCTGTTGATTCAGACCCATCTTGGCGTAGATGACCTTGTTTCCACAAAGTTGCAATAGATTTGTCAACCGGTCTCAATAGATATAAGTCTTTCAAGACTATTACAATTTGAGGTTTCAGTACCATCCCACGCCCTCTATTGGATATGTAGAATCACTGGCAAATCTTATTATATCATTCCATCTCTTTCCAGAATGTCCAGCACATTTCTTTGCTGTAAAACTGCCTCAAACATTGGCACCTGTACATTACAGGAGAGGCAGCTTAATTATTATTATTATTTTTTTTATAAAAACCTATATTCTTCCTAATTAAATTAAAATCATTTCTGATAGGCAGCCTGAATTTCGATTTCCACTATGGTTTCTTAAAAGTCAAAGTGTCCCATGGCCATAGTGCTTTTAATCAGAGCAAATTCCCCCAGAGGTTCTCACTGGAGCTGCAGTTCAGCAGCACACAAAAAGCACCCATGCAGTGACATTGTAGAAAGTATGATAATCATGTTAAAAAAACACCAAGGACGTAAGCATATTACCAGAGAGCCGCATAATCAATCTGCCACCCAGTTAGGCTTCTGAGAAGGAGTCCATAATAAGCTCCCAGTGCTTAACTTGTAAAAAAAGAAGTGCAGGTGCTGAAAATTTTGCCAAGGAGGCAACAGCATACTTCTTCCTCCAGTGAGCCCCACTTTCAACACTCTCACTGCCTCAGTCTCTATCTTCTAACCTTGGTCTGTTGTCTGTCCCCTAAGTCTTTGCTCTAAGAGTCTATCCTCTCACCTCTCAATTGTTTTCTACCATATTTGTCACACCTGGTGTGTTACCTTATTCCCTGTATTTCTGATTTGCCCTCTATTCATTCTAGCCCTGCCATTTTTCCTCTTCACTTTTATCCATGCTCTGCTCTCTCTCCACTCGATCTTGGATCTTTACTATCACTCTTCTAGCAGTGATTAGCTGTGTCTCTAGCTGTGTCTCCGTTTTATCACTTGTCTGCTTTTTTCCCTCTGTCCTGTCCTCTACATCCTTTCATTCTATCTTCTCTCTTATTAATGCTCTCTTCTTCACATCATGGCTGCTTTCTCTTTCTCTTTGTATCTGATTTGCTCTACTTTTCTTCTACTTAGCTCGGTCTTATCTCTCTCCTCTCCTGTTGTTTCTTTCTCCTCTTTACTCCTGCTCTCTCTCTCATCTATAACACTTCTGCTGCCTGTGACCCCTGTCGTCAGCCTGTACATGTCCCTGCTATTTTGAACTCTGCGTTTTCCTGTTGTCATTCCTAAAGAAGTGGAAGATGGCATGTTTTACTTTCTTACCTACACCGAGCGCAAAAATAAAAAATGTATACCAAATGGAAATGCTTTTTTGCTTATATTAATCAGTGCAGTATGACTGGGTTTATTGCGGAACAGACGGCTGCTCCAGCACAGCAGATGAGGTCACTGCTAGTGCTGCCTGTAATTAGTAGGTCCAGCAATGGCGATGACATCGGCATCCACTGCTCAGCTTGCTGTGACCCTGCCTGCTACAGCACAGGCATTGTCCCCAGCTGTAATACTGCCAATGCCGGTAAGTATGGCTGTGGTGCCTACTGGACTCACGCACGCTCAACAATTACCATGCTGGGTGCAGTGCACAGACTCTACAGGTAACACCATGACGCACAAAAGTTGTGTTGGGCCACAGCCGCATCGTGCGCGTTGAGGATAGCAACAATGCAGGGCTGCAGGATATGCTACTCTGGCTACGCAGCAAGTGGAAAGTCCACACTTACTTTCATTTATTCTTCCTCAAGAACCCTCACTCCCAAGTTCCAAATGCGCTCTCGCAGCTTCCATGCCTCAACGCCATCATAAGCCTGCCCCCAGCTACAATTATCCAATGGGAGGCTTAGGCTCAGGCAGTGCAGCAGACTAGGGGAATAGAATGCAAGCCATAGTTTGTTAATGACTTCTTGGATTTGTGATCGGTGTGATGACATCATCACTAACGTGGTGATACACAATCATGCCTGCCTGGACAGGCATATGCTGGCCTGTCTATGAACATTTACCAGCCAGTCACCCTGCAATGTATGTTATTCTTTTTGTTTTAAATTTGAACAATTAATATTGAGACCAACACCTGCAGGGTCAGAAATTGTAGCCCCAGCCCTGTGAAAGAAGTGCCGGTGCTGAGCACCTGAAAGCACCTGCTCAAATTAAGCACTTGCTCCCATGCTGTACAGAGTATGCAAATGAATTCCTGTTAAAGGTGAAGCATTAATGATAGTACTGCTGTCTCATAGTTCTGACACTATAGTCATATTCATTACAAATACTGTAAGATCGCCTGGTAAACTCCACTTGCCATTAATAAGTGGAAGGAAGAGCCATGTTGTCACATCCTCCAACAAAAATACTCTTGGAGATGCTGCAGTATGTCTCATATGTCAATACGAAAAAAAGACAAATGTGTCGCAACCAATACGAATAAAAGATATGGCCCAAGCAACCACAATGCATACGTATAAAATGAGCTGGCTATAATTACGAGTCGTAATAAACCATATCCCAGCAATGACAGTGCTTGGATGTACCCATGTTAGCTATAATTATGCGTCCTTGAGAAAAAAAACTATGGTGGGGCACAACACCCATCACTTACTCACCTCATCCCGAGAACACCAAGAAAGCACGAGAGGCAGCACAATTCGGCTCCCCATTTGAAAGAACGTGGAAGCGGCACGTTCTGCGAATTTAGGCAGGTGAGCGGTCACATGTGGAAAGCTACGCTTATTCCGGTGATGACAAGGCCAGCAATGTTGATGCCATCTTGGAGTATCTAAACATTTATTGCCCATCATCAAATATCCAAAATAAACTCCACCGTAAGTGAGAGTTGAAAAACACTTGTTTTATTGTCAAGTACAATGGACAATATAAGTATCATATATTATAATGATGCAAAGTAGAAGTGCCTCTTGTTGTTATATAGAAGCAAATTAAGCCCAATGAGTAGACACGGGTAGAAAACAGCACGCATATTGGTGACGGCAAGACCAGCAGTACAAACACCATCATGAAGTATCATATGTTTGGTGCATGATCCTCAATTCCCAATCTCACTTCCACAGAAATAATGGTTGGAAAACACTTGTTTATCCTCTTGTCAGTGCGCTGTGAACTGTAAGCTCCATATTAAAGTGTCTCAATTGTTGTGTAGGTACATTCAAAACCCGCTTGTGAGTGACGTTTATATATATAATATATGTGTTAAATCATAGACAAGGTAAAAGCGTATTAGAGATCAGACAGCGACAGTTGAGCAACGAACAGAATGTAAAGTTAAATTAAGTCAGCATAGTAGTACTAGATGGCCAATAAAAACAATGGGAAAAATAACATTCCTTACTATTACATACCAATAATAAACAGGTCATCATGAGACAGAAGTTCATAAAATACATAGGAAAGGTACTTTTACATATTGTATACATAGTTAGAATTACAGCATGTTAGCTCACAGAGCTAAAATAGATATACATACTCCAAGTGCATACATATTATATAGATATATATATCATTCACAATGTGCACTATCAGTGTTTACAGTGGCTACATGTTCAGCATGTTTACTCAGAACCTACTCATTGGCGCCCAAATTCTCATCATCAATTTCATATATAGATCAGATTTACATATGGTTGTATTACATATATTTGTAGGGGATACCTATATTAGAGTTAATCAAATTAACATACAGTCCATGTCCCGTGTTTACGACTAAAGCATTATTGACAATGGCTA